>NW_027468870.1:22994376-24249376 GCF_046254945.1 Alosa pseudoharengus | reverse complement strand
GTATGTATAGGCTACTCTTGTCTAACTCTGGGGGCAAATAAGCTAATTCCTCAAAAAGCTGGCGTGTTTGTTTATAAGCACTGCATCAAACCTGTTTGGCTCAGATACACTGTAAATTCTGTCCATAAATTCTATCCTAAAGAATAGTTGACTACTACATTTCAATGGATTATTTCACATCAACATCAACCCGCAGTGCTAAGGCTTCAAATAGTTCATAATAGAAACCACTAGGGTAAAACAGTCAAACCCATTAAGTACACGGTTATACGGCCACTGTAAGCATTCTTTATTTTTCACTAATGTTCATTCTAATGATCTTACAAGACAGATGTTTTTATAACCAGACATAGGCTTAGCAGGGGCCTAAGGGCTGAGCTACACCAGGCGCGTAACTGAAGCGTTCCGTTCGCGTTGCGTCTGCTGCAACAATTAGCTTCCATTATAATCAGTGGAAGTAGCTACACCAGACGTGACAGTGGGGAGTACGTTCGAAAAAAATAGACTATTAATCTAAAATGGATTTTACGCGTCGCGAACGGAACGCTTCAGTTACGCGCCTGGTGTAGCTCATACCTAAGTTACAACGTAGCCCACAGAAGTGCTCTATTATTATATAGGTTCAAATAAGCCCAAACACCAAACATGTTCCTTTCATTTGGGTCTTTGTGATGGAATGATTGATGGGAGCATAAAGCCTTACTAACTTAATCTCCATACTTTCATGTAAAGTAGGCATGCATAGGCCGACATGAGAGACCATGAGAAAGATCTGCAATAACAGCCCAACAGCAATGACACGTAGGCAGGCTCTGTTCTCCAGTGGACAAACACAGACGCACAGTTCCTCACAGTCCGTGTCTCTCTCAACCTCCCCTCTCTTTCCCCCTCTCCTTCTCTTCTCTCACCCCCTCTCTCTCCTGTTCTTTCTCTACCTCGCCCTCAAGAGCTTCCAGAGAGTGCACTCTCCACTCTGTGTGTGTCCGTATGTGTGTTTGGGAGGGTGGATGGGTAGGTGGTTGGAGTGTGTGGGGGGGGGGGGGAAGAACATATAGAATCATTCATATTCATATTGGATTTGGCACCATCACAGGAATTAACTTGTTAACAAACATAACACACACACACACATACACACACACACACCTCAAAAGTTAAGGAAGATTTAAAGGAATTATCTGGAGTAAAATGCACTTTAGAAATCATGTCATTCGGATGTGTTTTGAGAAAGTTCGATTTTACCGTTTTTAGTCAAAACTCGTTAGCCTGTTAGTGACCAGGGCATGTCATTTCGCCGCTACAAAACGCTATTTTTATACCTCTTCTACAGTTCCAAACAACATTACACTTACTTGGTAGTGAGTAGAGGGTCCCTAAAGCCAAACCGAAGTATCCCGAGGTCTTTATGTGGTCGGATAGAGAGTCCAGAATGAATTTCATCAAGCCAGTACCTTTCCGGAAATGTTGCTGCTGCAGCTAGCATCTTTAGGGGAAAGTCTGTAGGAGTCGATTGCATCACGTCGTTGCACGACATCACGTCACGTGACATTTCAAAATTCCAACCTGTTAGTAAGCTAGGGTTTGCTGTTGCATACAACTTCATTTCAATTTCGAAAGAAATACTGGACTATGTTTTTTTTTTGTTTTTTTAAACGGCGACGAAATTGTGAATTTCTAGAGCAGAGCGTGTTACTCCATACTCGGCAATCGACTCTTACGGACTTTCCCCTAAAGATGCCAGCTGCAGCAGCAACATTTCCGGAAAGTTACTGGCTTGATGAAATTCATTCTGGACTCTCTATACAACCACATAAAGACCTGGGGATACTTCGGTTTGGCTTTAGGGACCCTCTACTCACTACCACGTAAGTGTAATGTTGTTTGGAACTGTAGAAGAGGTATAAAAATAGCGTTTTGTAGCGGTGAAATGACATGCCCTGGTCACTAACAGGCTAACGAGTTTTGACTAAAAACGGTAAAATCGAACTTTCTCAAAACACATCCGAATGACATAATTTTGATGTCAACTCAACGTATGTACTCCCAATCATCCGTAAATTGATCTAAAGTGCATTTTACTCCGGATAATTCCTTTAAGTTGACAGCTGGGAGTCTTCCACAGAAATCCACAAACACACACACACACACACACACACACACACATAACACTGGCCTGCGTGCAGTCAGTGGCAGTGGGAAACGCCCAAGAGTCTTTAAGGCTGGCACGGAGGGCCTGGGTCTTATCTGGACACACCCTTCTGATGTAAACCAAGCGCCTGTTGCCTCCCACAAGCCGTCTCTACACACACACAAACACAGACATACACGCACACACGAACACACACACACACACACACACACACACACACACACACACACACACACACACACTGACCAAGTTTCTCATACAGAAACTAAAAACACTCAACATACAGGAAGTAGTTCAAACAGGAAACCAACAAAAATTCAACATGTAGCCAATTTAAACAGCCTTTAACACAAAACACAAGCCACAAACTGTCTCCTCTCCTACCTCAATGGAATTGGGTGCGTTTAAGTATGTGGTACTGGCTCAACAGTGTCTTCACACAAACACTACTCCCACCACAAAATTACTTTCACCAGTAAATTACTAAGGGTTGATTTCCCGTACGAGGATTAAGCCTAGTCCTGGACTAACAGAGAATTTCAACTGAGATTTCCACTGAAAAAAAAAACGCTTGGACTAAAAGAGGATCACAAAAAAAAAAACTTGGGCTAGGCTTAATCCATTTATGGGTAAAAGTCCTAAATGTTTATTTTGCAAGCACTAGACACTGGCAAGATAATATATGTATATTCTTTTACTTTCTTTTTTTCAGTGCTGATGTGCTCTCTAGGTATCAAGCCCATGGCTTTACCCCCTTACTCACACAGGCTAGCCTACAGTCTTGTGACTTTTATGATGCTGTTATGCATTGAGAAGATGTTGGTCAGACTTTCTCACACTTGCTTCTTTCTCTGTTGCTCACAAGCTAACCTGTTTCATATGAGGACGACCAAAACCACACAGCGCCAGGAAGGAAGAGCTTCACTACTCTACAGCGGAGGTAGAGATAGACAGGTGGGGGGAGAGGGGGAGAGATAAAGAGAGGAGGAGAGAGAGAGATGAGGGAAAAGGGAAAATGAGAATGGCAGGTAGGCAGCTCTGGTGCCAGTGTTTGAAATCCTGGATGGCCTTCTCAGTTTCCATTGCACAGTTACCTGAGAAGGTTTGGGTTCTTCCAGGCAATACTATCAAGAGGTGAACGTGGTGATGGCAACAGCTTGCCTTTGTACTTTCACTCAGGATGACAGAAACACTCAAAATGTGTGTGTGTGTGTGTATGTGTGTGTGTGTGTGTGTGTGTGTGTGTGTGTGTGTGTGTGTGTTTGTGTGTTTAGTCATATGTATGTCACACACACAATAAACACATACGGCTCATAGCCTTAACTCTCTTCTGACCCCGGCGAAAAGAGCTAAAGACAGCCTGACGTTTCCGACATCAATAGCTTCATACACACACACACACACACACACACACACACACACACACACACACACACACACACACACACACATTCAGACACACCCTCCCCACTCCTCCTCACCCCTACTCCCCTCCTCTCCCATTTCATTGCAGGCAGTTTGGCAGAACTGCAGGGGTTGCTATGGGGACGGGATTCTTTCCCTCGTTAATGATTGTGCGGCGATGGCAGGGGGTCATTCTGTCACACCGGCCCTAATCTGGGGAGGCATGGACGACGTCCTCACACTCCCTCCACCATATTCACACACAAACACACACATACATACATCCAAACATGTACATACAAACACATACTGTACACACAACAAAACCACATTAACAGACACAGACACAGACACAGCAAAACACACACACAAACACACACACATGTACACCAGCATTTATAGTACACACACAGACACACAAACATGCTCACACTCAACCAATCTCATATTTACACACTCTCCATCTGGGCTACATAAAAAGTACACACACCCTCATACTATATCTCAATTTGTGTGTGTTGTACATAAACACACAAATGTACACACAGATACACACACACACACACACACACTTCATTCCTCCAGTCTTCTGCCAAGGCCCAAACCAAACCCAAAAGCTCTGAGCTCTTCACACTGAAGGCCCTCTTCTTTGTAAAGCACAAAAACAGAGCACTTCCTGCTTCACTCTGACAGCTAGCCCAAACCATGCAATACGCACACACATACACACACACACACACACACACACACACAGACTCATTCTCACTCACACACACACACACACACACACACAGCCCACCCACCACCTGCGTCAGACCGCTACACAAATCCACCCCTGCAAACTCAATCCAACCCTGCCAAAGTTCCCCACAACACACACACACAGGCACAGACATACACACATACACACACACACTCTCTCTCTCTCTCAGCGCTTGCTTACAATGCCCCTCCTCCTCAACCACACCACACTCACACAGACATACGCACACACCCTTTCAAGGACCCTCCCCTTAGCTCAGTCATGTGCTCTGGGCCCTTGCCTCTAAAGTCAGCAGTTCCGCTAATGCTTACAGGCTAAATGTATTACTCTTGGAGGTCACAGACGTTTTCGCTCTCTCTCTCTCTTTCTCTCTCTCTCTCTCTCTCTCTCTTTGCAGAAATTCTCACACAAACAGTAATACACATTCATTCATTCATTCATTCATTCAGTCAGTCAGTCTGACTCAAACTCCCTGTTGCCTTCTCTCTTTGCTTGTGTTTATCTCTCCGCTCCTCTCATCCTCCTCCCTTAGCCTCTCTTCGTCTCTCTCTCTGTCCCTCTTCGCTCTCTTCCCTTCCTACCTCGCTCTCTTTTTTGCTCTTTCTTTAGTGTTGCCTCACCAAGTCATCTATCCAGTGTTGACACTACCCAGTCCCTTGGCTTCCACCAGCAACACACTCATGCTTTACAAGGTCCCCACAGGACTTATTTGGGGTAAAGCCTGAAAAGGCTACAAGGCTACAAGGCTCCATGCAACAGAGCAGTATGGGCTTTTCAGAAGAAGGGAAGATACCCTGAGCAAGGCACCTAACCCCTCACTGCTCCCCGAGCGCCGTTGTTGTTGCAGGCAGCTCACTGCGCCGGGATTAGTGTGTGCTTCACCTCATTGTGTGTTCACTGTGTGCTGAGTGTGTTTCACTAATTCACGGATTGGGATAAATGCAGAGACCAAATTTCCCTCACGGGATCAAAAGAGTATTAATACTAATACTATACTATACCTCCAACCTACTCTTATACAAAACTCCAGCCTACTCCTATACAAAACACCATAAGCATTGTTTTTTTCATGTGATAAAGGTAATTGCAAACCATCTAGACTTAACAGTGGGTCATTTTGCACACACCAACTGAATCACATCTGGGTCAAATCTCTAACTCAAGGAAAAAAAAGGTTGTTTTTGTTTAAGAAGTGAAAGCCTGCATTCTTTCAACTGGACATCTTTAGAAATTGACTAATTTCTATGGTCCAAGTGAAGTCCATCAGATAGCTCACAGTTGTCCTCTTATAACACTGCCAGTTTATTATGACTGATAACGCACACCACTAGCAGAGCGTAAGTGATATACATGGCCGCTAACAGTGTCTGATGCACGTGCCTGGTAACAGTTAATGGCAGAGTTCAACACAAATGACCCTGGCGGCTGAAATAAAGTGATCCGGGGTCCAGGGAGACAATAAGGAGGTCTGAGAGCAGACCAGCCTCTCCACTCTTTCATCTTTTATGACTGGCCATTGAGCCAGCGCATGGAGCTTGCTGTCGCTAAGGTGAAAACTGTGTGTGTGTGTGTGTGTGTGTGTGTGTGTGTGTGTGTGTGTGTGTGTGTGTGTGTGTGTGCGTATTGCATGGTTTGGGCTAGCTGTCAGAGTGAAGCAGGAAGTGCTCTGTTTTTGTGCTTTACAAAGAAGAGGGGCCTTCAGTGTGAAGAGCTCAGAGCTTTTGGGTTTGGTTTGGGCCTTGGCAGAAGACTGGAGGAATGAAATGTGTGTGTGTGTGTGTGTGTGTGTATCTGTGTGTGCATTTGTGTGTTTATGTACAACACACACAAATTGAGATATAGTATGAGGGTGTGTGTACTTTGTATGTAGCCCAGATGGAGAGTGTGTGTCTGTGTGTACTGTAAATGCTGGTGTAAATGTGTGTGTGTGCGTGCGTGCGTGTGTGTGTGTATCTGTGTGTGCATTTGTGTGTTTATGTACAACACACACAAATTGAGATATAGTATGAGGGTGTGTGTACTTTGTATGTAGCCCAAATGGAGAGTGTGTGTCTGTGTGTACTGTAAATGCTGGTGTAAATGTGTGTGTGTGTGTGTGCGTGCGTGTGTGTGTGTATCTGTGTGTGCATTTGTGTGTTTATGTACAACAAACACAAATTGAGATATAGTATGAGGGTGTGTGTACTTTGTATGTAGCCCAGATGGAGAGTGTGTGTCTGTGTGTACTGTAAATGCTGGTGTAAATGTGTGTGTGTGTGTGTGTGCGTGCGTGTGTGTGTGTGTGTGTGTGTGTGTGTGTGTGTGTGTGTGTGTGTGTGTTTGTGACAGAAAGAGAAAGAACAAGAATGACTGACAGTGTGTACATAATCAAGCAAGAAAGTAAGTTTCCAGGAAGAACTGACATAGAAGGCTAAATGGCAGTCCAGGTGTAAATGTGTGTAGTTGTGGAGGGCCAGTTTTAATACACAAGTTTGTCTCCCTTCAGTTGGAGGTGTGAGCACCTTAATGACACTGAAACCTCAAGTCACAACACCTTCTCTTGTCCTCTTCACTCACCAAAACACACACACAACACACACACACACACACACACACACACAGTAGCATAACAGTCCCAGATGCACTCCTCCTCAAACTTTAAAGACAGCCTTCTCCCTTTTTTCTGGCGTGGGTTACCATGGCAACAGGCTTCTGTCTCATCCTAACTTTTAACTGAAATTCTTGCCCATCACACCACATACAGGCAAACAGGCACACACTAAAACACCCAGCCACTGTATACAATGCAGCGTCAGTTAGGACACCCTATGCGCTGATACGCCTAGCTTCCTGAGGCATTTATGACATAGGCTGCTTATAAGATTCAGTGAAGCAGAGCAGTTGTACTGAGTGGGTGTGATCCCAGCCACTTGTTTAGAGAGAGAGAGAGAGAGAGAGCGAGAGAGAGAGAATTGCTGAGGTGAGGAGGTGTTGAGAACGTCTGGGGTGTGGCCCCCGAGAAACAGCCACCAGTCACTTCCTGCCTCGTCTCCTCGACAACTGATCTGAGATCAGCCCCGCCAAGCACCAACGCCCAGTTCCTCATCACTCTAATCAGGAACACTGCAACACGGCAGTGCTTCTGCCTGATGTAAACACAGAGAGGGAGGGAAAGAGAGAGAGGGAGACAGAGGGAGATCTGGAGGTGAAGTAAGGAGAAATACTGAGAAAGGCAGAAAGGACTGATCTGGAAGACAAAGACATAAGGAAGGAGACTGACAGCAAAAGACAGGGGACATGGCCAAGGGTAGACTATGTGATGGTGTTTGTGTGCATCATCCAACCAGCCCCCCCCCCCCCCCCAGTTTGTGTGTGTGTGTGTGTGTGTGTGTGTGTGTGTGTGTGTGAGTGAGATAGAGAGAGAGAGAGAGAGGACCAGTCAAATAGAGAGGAAGAGATGAGCAATGGACAGCAATCTAGGTTATGATGACAAAGAGAAGATACAGGGTGGGAGTCAGAAAGTGAGAAGAAGCGAGAGAAAGAGGTGCACAGTTAGAGACAGCGAAAATAGAGAAAGAGAGAGAGAGAGAGAGAGAGAGAGAGAGAGAGAGAGAGAGAGAGAGAGAAGCTGCTAAGGCGTGCCCGCCTCTCCCTCTCAACGTGTACGTGCAGCAGAACCTCAGTCACACCCCGGACGGCTGCCTGCCTCCCCATTACACATGGAGAGCGGACACTAAAAATAAATAGCCACTCCAGGACGAGGCCAGACCTCCCTGCCTCCAAACCTAAAAACAGTGCGCCCTGCCAGCTAGCCGCCAGCCGCTCTCTAGCTGCTTGCTGTTGTCTTCGCTCTTCACCCAAAAAACTCCAGCTGATATGGCCGTCCAGTGGGCATGACCACAAAGCCTGGAAATGTGAAGTCTTCAGAAACAAGCTTCAACATCCCCTGACACTAACCCAAAGGAATGCTAACATCACTGCCACTATGCCAATGCCATCACCGCCCCCATTTAGTTGCTAGGCCTTTCCTCATAAACATCTCAAACACACATAAGCACACCAACACCGACACCACACCAAGTGCAACGTCACTGTGACAACGCCAGAAGGACTGGACCCATGTGCATGCACTAGCTGGGGTCTGTTGTATCTAACCTGTTGGGCAAAAGTTTGTGCACATCTGTTAATGATTGCTAGCTATGAGGCACACCCCTAACATCATGGCAACCTTGCCATCCGGCCAGAGGCTTCCCCCCTCTTTCTCACACACTCTCACCCTTTCTCTTTCTTTCCCTTTCTCTTTCTTTCCCCTTGGCCTCTTGGACTTTTGAGCAATGTTGAACAATGACCAGCTGGATTTGTTCCAGGGTCTAACTATAGGTAACCTAGTGTCTGTGGAGGTCTATTTTACTGTGGGACCAGGTGAGATGCAAGCTGAATGGATTAGATGAATAACAGTGAATAACACAAGCTAAAATGTGTTTTGCTCAAGAGAGCTATTTCTTAATAGACTTCACCCAACTGTTTAGCACATGGCACCAATGGTAGAGTGATTGCTGAATAGAAGTTTAAATGAAAACAGAATATTAAGTGAAATTATTTCCTTGACAATTTCTATGCTGTTACAGCCTATATCAATATCTACAAGGGTCATCTGACAAGCAGAGTTAAGGCACTAAGATCAGTCAAATATGTGGCCACTGCCTGATAAAACGCATGATCTTTTTCATGTCACAGACACAAAGTACAGGTCTCATGATCTGTGCGTTATGGGTAAGCGCTCAAATGGTATAGCTTTGTTGATAATGGTGCCTGAGGATGCATTGTTCCGATTCCCAGGAGACTGTGCACCTGGCTTCAAGCCTGCCACCGTTCTCTGCAACGGTAAAGGCACTGTCGCTTTAAGAAACTAAGATGGAGTCTCGTTATCAAACAGTTGCCGTGTTTCCTTCCTGCCGCACGCATTGCTCAGTTGAACCCTGCACAGAGGACTCAACCGCGCAGATGTCGAGAAATGTTGGTTCCATCCCGGTCGCGTTCATTTTCGCCGCATTTGAGACTCTCAATGCGAGGAATCACTATACCGGGAAGCAGGTCGACAGAAACATTCGTGCAGAGAATTTCACAATATTTGTGATATTGGTGGCAGCAATTCAAGTTGCCATGGGATTCTGCGCCAGTCGGTTATAGTCATCTAGGCTACCTAGTTACTCCACTATTGATTCGTATTAAGGGCTTATAGATGCTGGTATACGCAGGGTAAATTCACTGCTGTACGTCTACTGTCAATACTACTGTCAATACAACCTACCCAAAAGGACTATTTATTCAAGCAGACAAAAATATGTTTAACTGTAAATATGAACTGACTGCTGTCACTGACAGTTGGACTGGAGAGTCAATAACGGGCAAAACGGACTTACTTTCGTGTTACGAGTCTCCGTGTGCATCTCGGTAGCTAAGCGGGCGAAGGGCTGAAGGGGTGGAGTAGGGGGATCGGTCGGGCGGGGTGTATTTGAATAATAGTATTCCTGCTTGCAGTTTTCTACCTTTAGGATTATTTTTAAACATGAAACGTTAACTGTTCCCTCGACTAGTCATTTAACGCATATCTCCAGCGTCGAAAATTCTCTTTCGCTCCCCCAGCCTCTCTCGGTGTGTTGTAGCCGTGTTCAGGGTTGGGCTCGATCTCTCCGTCTCTCCTCCGCCTCTCCCTGGTTCTGACCCCACCCTGCGTCCCCACCCCTCAACTGTGTCAATCAGAGGCTATGTAGCCAGCCGCAGAGCAGCTCGCACCAGCAGCAGCGTCCAGTCCTCTCCAAATCGCCTCCACACCGCTTGCTCCGATTTTTGATTTCATCGCCATGGTCGCTGGTTCAGTTTGCTGGCCAGCAGAACACACCCTGTCACCTCACCTAATGACGTCAATTGTACCGGATGTTCTAGGCTTCTCCAGTGATACTTTTACTTGGCGCTGTGTTGAGCACCTGAATTCTGCACTGTTTCCATCACGAGCGCGAGTGCGCGCACTCTCTCACTAACTCTCTTTCTGTATCTCTCTCTCTCTCTCTCTCTCTCAAACACACACACACATTAAACACACACACATTATAAACTCACATATGACAGAAAATACCCTCTCCCTAAAAACATACCAAAAAGTATTATTTCAAAGGACCACCGCTGTTTCACAAATCCTATCATTGTTGAGCAGGCAGCATTTAGTTTGGCACAATATATTGAACACAATATATTATCTTTGGTTGGCTTATGGTAAATATTTAAGTGGTAGGCTAGGATAAACACCTATTTAAAAGTTTTAATTCACTGAGAAGCGTAGGCCTACAACTTCATCAGTAGCCTACAATTTGCTCTTGTTCATCACGCTCTCTGAATGTGGCAGAGGAGGAGGGCCAAGCTTTCACAGCCACACCCTCTGTGAGCATATGAGAGAGGGTGTGGCTCGGTCCTTATCTATCCGATTTCTGTGCGCTGTACAGAGAGGGAAGCATGGTCAAACTAAACGGACATTTTGCAAACATATTTACATTTTACAACTTGAATTCTACTGCTCAGACAGATGCATACCTGTCGCTATAAACACTATGTAATACAAAATTAATACAACGCTGCTAAATAAAGACGAAGATTCAAGTTCAAGCTATTCAAGTACATTTTTAATCAACGAAGTAATCATAGCGATTAATTAGTGTGATTATGATTGCAATTATTAACATATGTTATTTTACAGATTTGAATTTCAGCAAAAGAGTTTAGAGAGCAGAAGAGAGTGATCCAACAGTCTCCATAACAAACAATACTCTGTTTTTGATTTTATATTTCACTGTTGCTTTTTGCACCTCACCTGAATTTCTGCAGAAAAGTACACTTCTCAAAGCCAAACAGCCTACCTCTTCAGAAATGGAACCAGAAGTTGGGTGCAATTACATTTGTTGACACCATGGTTAGGGTAGGCCTACGGTCATGGTGATGGGGCAACTAACTTGAATAAGAGAGAGTCATTAAACCCCACCCAGAGGTCAATAGTGAACAAAAAAAACATACAAATCGATTACTTAAACAAAACAGAAAATTCACTTCCCTTTTTATGTAAAATTTCACACATATCTTTACATCAGTCTACACCACTTGCACTGAAATTAACCATTTTAATGTGCATGTTCACAGAATGTAGCCTAGTCGTTTTGAAGAACCCAATGCTCTTGACCACACACAGATATAGAACTTTTATGGTTAGAGACTTTTACTTTGACTAGCGATGGAAATTATACTCTTGGGTGGGAGGGTGAATGTGTGTGTGTGTGTGTGTGTGTGTGTGTGTGTGTGTGTTCAAGGGAGGGTGTGTACTCTAATGTTTCCACCTAGTGGGTGTGTCGTGTACTGACATCCGTTGGAGCGATTTCAGCACGGCAATCTATTTAGGCACCCCTCCAGAAGGGCAGCTGACCCTGGAGGACATCCGCTGCAACATCCTATAGCTCAGCAGCAGCACAGGTAGGTGCTAACCACACCAAGGGCATTTGTTTGATGCCCAGGAAGCTCACATGCAGGAGGCTTTATGTAGCTATACAACACTACAGTATATCTCACTTTGGATGAAGGTGTCTGCTAAATGATAACATGTACAATAGATCTTCCCAATTTACATGTCATTTAGCAGTCAGTTATAGTCAGCTGCTGAATTTACAACTGCACTGTCATTCCTCCTTTCTCATTATAATAGTTAATAGTAAATAAAAATAATATTAACTATAATAATAGTTAATAGTTAATACAAATAATAGTTAATATGAGTGTCAGCACACCTATATTACACACAATACCATCTCAACTTTTGGCTGCACATTTCCCATCTATAAGTTTGTGTATGTTGTGTAAATGTGCAATGTGTCAGACCTTTATACTGAGTCTGAGGAAGGCATAACATCTTCCTCTCCAGACTGCAGACTAAAGACGCTCCTTCCTATTTATGTTCCAGTGTTAAGAGGGCATGGAGGTCTTCTCCATCATCGATGACAAGAGCAAGAGCCTGTTCTCACAGACCAGCAAACAAGGCCATGCCTCTGGTCACTGAGAATGAGAAAATGCTTTCCATTCCTACAAGCATCCTCTCTGCTCCAGAAATATGTCATTTCTATTAAGCGGTCAATTTATTTTTGTAATAATGTTATGGTGAAGCCCATGGTCAGCTTTCATAGGAAAGTAAGTACTTAGTGTATGTATAGTTATTGACCAGGTTAGGACAAAGTACAAGCTGTGGCACAGAATTGAGTGAATTGAGAGATAATTGAATTGGCCGAAGAGTTGAGAGTTAAAATCAGGAACCTGTCAAAATAAATATTAGGAGGATGAACAGATGGATGTCACATGAGTAGGCCCACTGGACTTGTTCCCTGTCTGGCGTGTTGAGCAAGGAGCACATACTGTATATGGCCAGGGCAATATAACAAGAGATATTTAGCAATTACAGCTTTTTCACACATTGCCAATGTCCATTATGTTTGGAAAGTGTTATTGAGAATATCTAGTAATATCGAGTAATAGACAAAATATTTTAAATATCACAGTGAGTTTCACTTTGTAACACTTCTGTTCACTGTCTGCTCATGGTCTGATGTTCTACTAATGTGAATTGTGAAAAGAAGATGTGCAAGACGTGTCTGTGGCCCTCATGATCAATACGATGTGAAGCCCTCAGAGCTCAGTGTGCCACCAGCTGGACACCAAGGGAGGTGACACCAGGTGACATCAAAGTTTCAGAAAAGTTTCACATTAAAACCACTAGATGGCTGCATAGGCTATGCAGTCAGTCTATGCAGATATTCTTTGCTACAGTTACATTTTATAATAATTTAACAGCTGTTTTCTACAAAGCAGTTTACAGAAAATATATATAGACATTTTTATTTTTTGTTTTTATTTTTCATTATAATAATGATCATAAGGAGACAATACAAAATCACTCATGAGAAATAAGAAAATAATCAACAAATAATAATAAACAAAAACAGTAATAACCTCCTCCCTCTGCTTTTAGGAAGTGTGCTTATTTTATAAAGCATTCAATTATTTTGCATATTTATGTTCATCTACCCATTTCATTTTTCAATCTATCCATCTTTCTGCTTCTTTACGTTTAGCCCATCTTTCAGCATACATAACCTTTTTTGATTCATATGCCATTTGACATTCAGTTTTACAATACAGTTTAATATAATTTTTAAATGTATTAATATTAATCATATTTTTATGTTGATCTAAAAATATATATTTTCCAAGTAGAATAATAATATTTTGTATATCTTCTGTCTCTGACAGGTTACCAAGTAACACTGTAAACATATTTATATATAATTTAATGTTATTTTGAGTTAGCCACTTCTGGACTTCTAACCAAAATAACACAGTTGTTGAACAATACCAAAGTAAATGGTCCACTGTTTCTTCCTCTTCTTGACAGAAACGACAGTTTGGAGACCATTTTTTGTTTCCAAATATTTATATATCAATCTGTATTGGAAATATCTTGTTTTACTATGCAATATTATTTTGTATAAATTTCCTGTTTCCTGTTTGGTATGGGAGTATCCAACATTCCTTCCCAACTTGTGAAAAGTTTATGTGGTATATTCACAATCTTATTTTTGCCCAAATAATATATAGATATTTGTGATATGCCATATATGTATGACATTTATCAATATGTACTACTTGGGTGTCAAACGCATGGTTTTGATCCTGTTAGTACAATGTAACAATGATTTCATTTTTGTTTTCAGGGACCATACAAAATGGACCAAATTCAATAGATGATCGAGCAGTCAAGGAATAGAGATGTGGTATCTTTCATGGTTTGAGTTGGTATAGCTAGATAGTGATTGTTACAGGATAATAAGCAGTAACAACACCATATCAAGACTATATAGACCTTGCTTCATAAATAAGTGTTTGTTAGGCTACTCATTAACATATCCTGCACCATGGGTTAAAATTCTGGGCTTAGTGTAGTTATGTATGTGACCCTGAATTGCAAAAGTATTTAGGATTCGGTGATCTATTGTATGGTTTTGTGTATTCATTTATTTCGCATCTTATGAAATGTATTGTGTTTCATTGTTTATTACACCTTTTCCTTTAGTTTTGTTCTAGCAGACTATTTTCTTTTTTATATACATTCATTTTAATCTACTTTTTACTTTTTTTGTTTAGTTTTTATTTCCTGTAATGATAATCTACAGTACATATATTATCTACCTTGATCTATTTACATGTAAAGCATGTTGGTAATCTTTGATTAGACTAAACTTTTAATGTACACACTTAAACCACTTGAGTGCGCATTATTACTTTATTACCACCATTAACACAGGCTGTGGTACCAGTTGAAAAGCATGGGGTAAGTGAGGCACCTAAACATGAAGAGAAAGCTAGATGTTCAACAGCAGTTTCTCAAGCGAAACAAGGACAGTGGATGAGCTGAAGATGAAGATCAGCTGGAGAGAGCTATATGGTTCATGGATGCCAACCACATTAAATTAATTGTAGTAGACATTATGATGTTTTTCCAGCTCCACAGAACTTCAGTCAATGGGGTGGGTGAAGACGAAAGCTGTAAGCTATTAATGGGTCATGGCTCTTTTTAAAGGTGCCATAGAATGAATGAGCGAAGTGTTTTATCTTGTTTTCTGATGTTAACTTTGGAATGTCAAAAAATGTGTATTACCTCACAAGCCCACATTTTTATTATTTTGGTTAACAGTTATCTGCTGTTAACTGCTGAAAAGGCAAGCCAAAGGCTATGACTGTGGCACTCATACCACTTGGGATTATGTTGTAACTTGGATCGACTTTGAGAAGTATTAAAATCATGCCACTGATTTTCTGGAGTGGTAGCCTGTTGTTGGTGCCTGCATCAAGGGCTTCCGTGTAGGCTGTGTATGTTGCTGATTGGATCGTAAACAGCTACAGCAATGAAGAGGAATGACCACAAAATGTGTTGCTATTTATTGGTAGAGAACCCATCATTGGTGTGGCGGGGGCTGGGTCTGGGACACTGTTTAGCCTTCTGGACGTGTCGTGGGGATGAAACAGGGAATGTGACTGCTTGATAACCCCAGTGAAATGTTCTAGAAAGCTGCTCTGTTGATGATGGTTTTTGTCCACAAAGGTTGCTTGGTTGGTGATTTTGTTTTGATGGTAAAAGGCTTGGTTGTTGATTGGCCATCGTGATAAATCCCCTACCTGTAGCACAAGGACTTACATCTTTCCCGTGTATATCTAAAATATGTGGATTCTCTACCCTTGTGTTGTTGGTTGTGTCAGCTGATAGTTTGCTTTGTTACTGAAACATTTTTAAAAGGGTGCTAACAACAAAAAGAGAGGCTGGACCTCACTGAGGTAGCCTAAGTCATGATCTTGAAAGTTGAAGATAAAGCCTGTGGTCCATTGTGTCAGGCCTACTGTTAGCCTATGACTTTTCCTCTGCACTGCAGGAGTGATCTTCTGAAGATGGCATATCAGAGAGTATTGAAATCGTTTAGCCTTTACACTGTGAGCCTTTAGTATATATTTCATATATGATACTGTGTGCTCTTTGTTCTTTTAGAAGATTCTCATGGCTTTAACTCAAACTGTATGACTTAAGGTTATAGTAGTGAGATGCCTCTGCATGCTATGATGCTACAATACCTCAACTGAGAATTATTATATTATTATATTATTATATTCTATTCTATTCTATTTTTATGAATAATACAATATTTTATGCACTTCAAATTTGAATTTATTTAATTTATTAAAAAGGAAGTTAATTTCATTTAAAGATCATGGGAAACCGCTGACTGTTTTACCTAAATGTCAGTTGAAGGGAACTCTTCAAAATGATCAATAATAAGTGCAAGTGTGTGCACGTGTATGTGTAGAAAGCTATACACACTAGTACCCAACTGTCCTGTCCAGATGCCTAGTTCCCATGGTTCAGAAAGAACTCTAACCATACAGTTGTATTGTTACCACAAGCAAAAGGTTGAATCATTCAACTCAAGCATTTGGTTAATGTGTAAAAGTAAAGCTATGTGGACAGTATTTGGATAAGTGGGCAATAAACATGATTCCCTCTTCGTCTCTTCTCTCTCTCCCTCTCGGTTTCTCAGCCAGACCTTGTGCAGCAATGACCTCAATGGGAGAACTCCACTTCAGCTAATATTTGGCATGGCTGTGAAACAAACACAACCCCTAACGCACAGGTTCACATGTCCCCTGCTCTTACCCTGGTCAACAAGCCAGTATACAGTATCAACTCAGCATGGAGTGAAACTATCGATCTATGGCCAAACAAGTGCTTGCAGTATTCAGTAGTTGTGATCATAATCCTGTTTGCTGTTTAATATGACATGGTCTATGACCAAACAAGTGCTTGCAGTATTCAGTAGTTGTGATCATAATCCTGTTTGCTGTTTAATATGACATGGTCTATGACCAAACAAGTGCTTGCAGTATTCAGTAGTTGTGATCATAATCCTGCTTGCTGTTTAATATGACATGGTCTATGACCAAACAAGTGCTTGCAGTATTCAGTAGTTGTGATCATAATCCTGTTTGCTGTTTAATATGACATGGTCTATGACCAAACAAGTGCTTGCAGTGATCATAATCCTGTTTGCTGTTTAATATGATATGGTCTATGACCAAACAAGTGCTTGTAGTATTCAGTAGTTGTGATCATAATCCTGTTTGCTGTTTACTATGAAATGGTCTATGACCAAACAAGAGCTTGTAGTTCTCATTTGTTTCTCTGCTCTCCAGTGTTCTGATCTGTGTGCACGTGACAATTTTATCTGACATGCAGTACTTTCAATAATT
This sequence comes from Alosa pseudoharengus, assembly GCF_046254945.1. NCBI lineage: Eukaryota > Metazoa > Chordata > Actinopteri > Clupeiformes > Clupeidae > Alosa > Alosa pseudoharengus. Next base: position 24,232,199 of record NW_027468870.1, on the reverse strand, counting down.
AATTTCCTAATAATACAAATACTATAAACATTGCAAAGCAGTTACATTAGTGATATGAAGAGAGACCATCCTTCTCCAAATCCTGGATAATTATTCTCTTTGGCATGTATAGGTATGCATTATTTTTTACATTTGTTTCATTTATTCACAATTTAACATCTGTTACTGGTTGAAGCAGAAACTGCTTTGAGTTGGATCAAGCATCTGTGATCATAATCCTGTTTGTTGTTTAATATGACATGGTTTTATATTTACAAACACCTGGATGTGATCTGACAGTTTTGGAACTGGTGGTACAACAAAATGAATGCAGCCACAACTCACAAATTAATTAAAACATTAATTTACTTATCAAAAAAGTAATCTGAAGGCGCATCTTAAGTACACAAACACTACTCAGGGATAGAGTCCTTTTTTGTTGGACTGCCAGGTGACCTAATTCCAAACCTGAGAGCCTGTATACATGATAAAACATCTGACTTCCAGTGACAGGACTAGCTTGTGAAAAGTGCACATGTGGACATAGACGTTGTAGCTGGCAGTGGAAAATAAATGCTGATTATCTCACAATCTCTTTATTCTTAACTACTGTGTTTGAGGTGCATGAAATATTCAAGATCATGACGACTGACTACACATATGATTATTTATCACCACATACTCAACATTGTAAATGATTACAAATGTATGAAAAGTAAATGATAACAAATGTATGAAAAATGTATGCTCATGACTCGCCCTGTCTACATGGCTGTCCCCGGTTGAGCAGCTCTGGACAATCTTGTAGTGGTTAGGCTGTGGAGGCTGTAAGTGGTTAGCACTCTGAAAAAAGTGACTAAAGTCTTGCAAAAAGGAGCAACTAGCAACTATTCTCAGAATAGCAAGATGGCTGAAACATCTGGTCTTGCTCTCTATTAAAACTAGTTGCTCCTTTCTGCCAGACTTTGTCTAGTCACTTTTTTCAGAGTGCAAACCACTTACAGCCTCCACTTCACATTATTGGTTCCAACGCACCTGGACTTAAAAACTGTCATCTGAGCACAACAATACTTCTCTGCCAGTGGTTAGGCTGTCCCAATTTGGAAAGGCATATGGATAAGCTGAGTTCAATTGTAACCAAAAGTTTATCTGTACCTCTTTTACAAGAATTTTGGCCATGTTTTGCATTGCTGCCCAGAGTAGTTATATGAGCTGAATGTTTTGTCAGTCTCTCTCTGCAGTTCATGTGCAGTGTATTAGCCACAGGACTGTCTGAGCGCACAGAGTTCTTTCCTCTGTGCTTTGGTTCAAAGCAGCCATCGGTAAAGGCATTACAGTCACATTCCCTCCAGTACAGCAAGTCTTTTTTTTACCAACAATGGCGCCAGTCCAAACACAAAATCCAGTCCATTGACACAACTTTTATCATTTTTCTTTTTTGAATGGTAGCTGAGATCCTCCGTTTCACACATACCCAGTAACATCATAGCCAGGGGCTGCCTGTTGCCGCGGTGACTTCCGGGATCCTTGCATGGCGACATGGGTGGAATGGCTACTAGTGCTGTTGTGGCTGAGCGTGTTGCCCTTGGTGGCAGCGGCAGGGGCAATCGGACTCCGCAATGGCATGGAGCCGCCCCCACGGGCGCCCCCGCCACCTGTGCCCATCCCGCCGCCATGCGGGTACGGATACCCACCCCCGGGCCTCCGCACGCCCCTCATGCCCCCGGGCCCGTCCATCTCGTCACAGCAGGAGACGCTGAGCAGCCCGCCGCCCACCATGGACAGCAAGGAGGATGCGATGCCCACGTACAGGCAGTCCCCCAGCTCGTACTTGAGGCTGTCTGGCAGGTGCAGCGCGTAGAACGTCTGCACCACTTCATGGGTCTTCCACGCCACTGGGATCAGCGCCAGGAGTCCCGCCGTCAGGAACAGGCACCCGCCCGCCCCGGCCACCCGCACCTTGGCTGCGGAGCCGTCCATGCAGACGGTGCACTGCATGCCCAGGGTGGACACGGCACAGGCTAGCACGGAGAAGAGCACGGAGATGACCATCATGGCCCGTGCTGCCTGCAGGTTGGTGCTCAGTCCCAGGATGGTGTTGTAGGTCTCGCACTGGAAGGCACCAGTGCTCTGGTACACACATTCCATCCACAGCCCCTTCATGTTGTACACGGCCGTGACAATGTTGGCACCAATGTGCGAAGAGATCTCCCAGTAGGGCAGCACTGTGGCCGTCAGAGTGCCAATCATACCCACAAGCCCCAGGAAAAATCCCAGCAGTTCTATGGCAGCGACAGCCATCTTCAATATTTTCTGAGCTGTTTTTTGCTCTGTTTTTTTTTTGTCCTTACTCTTTTGGGAAATTCTTTGTTGGATCACTTTGTATCCTCTTTGAGTCACTGTAAACATCAAAGAAAAAGTGGGGGAGATCTTTTGAAACTTACCCCAATGTTTATGAGCTACCTCCCAAAAATGTTGCACTTCCAAGATTTTTGTCTGAATGGCATTCAGTACAGCAACATAATTTCCAGTGAGTTTACTTGGCAATTGACTTGTAGTTTTCCAAGATGTGCTGCTTCTTAATCATTGTCTCACTCTTGTGTGTTCATCATCTCCCATTTGCAGTCTTTCTCCCTCTTTCTCTCTCTCTCTGTTTATTTCTCTCCGTCTGCCTGTGTACTTAGAGTCACTCTAGATCGAGAGCCTTTTTCCCTATCCTCAATGGTGACACAGAGAGGCCACGGCCAGCAAGTTAAACATTCACACATCAATTTCCCAAAAGAAACAGACCTTTGATATGTGTGCCTCAAAACAAGGCCAGCAGATCATGGAGCCAATTTTGCCAAAATAAACAGTTTCCCCCCAAAATCTTCTCTCAGCTTTCCTCCTGAGGAAATAAAAATACATTGTGTCTTTATAAAAACAGCTTAATTATATATTTAAAAGTGTATTTAACAGTCTTCCTCAGTCAACACAAAACACATTAAATTGTTAAAAGCACAGAAAGCTTCATAATGACTGAACTATATTTCTGTGTGAGTTTGTGCTTCTACAAGTGGCTTAGTTGGGGAAAATCCCTTCCAAATTGTACAGATTTGAAATTCCTTGATTAAGATTATGTTAGTTTTCTGGAGATGAATTGAGGCGGGTTAGTCTTTGCTTATTTACCTTATACTACAAAAAAATATTTAAAGGAAACAAATATAATATAACTGCCTACTCCATGAAAGCATGAACCACACATACACTCATACTCTATGCACACATTCATACACCCCCCCCCCCCACACACACACACACACACACACACACACATACACACACTTACTGTAGTTGTCTCCAATCCAAAGTGGTTATGTTGAATATTTGAAAGAGAAATACCCTAACCTATAGCAAAGAACAATTTGCGAAAGTACAAGTGTTAGATTATGTGAATGTGCTTGTTTGTGTGCCTGTTTCCCTGTGCTCTCTCTCTCTCTCTCATTCTCTCTCTCTGTTGTGTGTGTGTGTGTGTGTGTGTGTGTGTGTTACGTTCCTAAGGGGGTGTGCACTAATTAGCAACTAGAGGTGCAGTGGTCCTGATCCACTTGCCAGTAAATGCAGCTAATCTCCACTCACATGCCACCAACAATGTAATGAGATTATGGCATAATCCAGGCCTCATTTTTTTCACAGGCTGGCATCATTCAGGCTATGATTTACCACAAATGGACAAAGCCTGGCACTCTGGTGTCAAACCTGTAGGCCTATTTGCTGTCCTGCCCCCTAAACTGGATCTAAATCCCTCTCACTATGCTGCCACTACGACATGCCTAGACAGAAAAGTAAATGAAGAAAATCACTTAAAAAAGACTTTCACATCAATGTGTTCATGAACACATGTGTTATATTTTTGGGTGCTGAAGTGGACATTAGACTTTACAAATGAGGTCAAACAGGTTTGTTGAACCTGTTGTGTAGAGTGCCCTCTCCTGGAAACGCTGGTAGTCAAAAATTATAGGTCAAGCTCAATTTTTGAATGTATGTGACGAAGTGCACTATATTTTGTGAAATATGAATTGACAAAAGTACTTATTGAACTTTGAAGAGAAAGTTTGTGGAGGTAACACAACCAAGCGATCTGACCCCTTGATATGAAAGGAACATAGCAACTTTGAACAGTGAAGCGATTGAGCTCAATGAATCACTAACAATTTCTGAGAAACTTGAGGACTAAGCCAGTTTGGTATAATTGCGGTAAAGTTAGTTTAACGTTTAACGTTTATTTAACATTCAAAATTAAAACAACTGTAGAGAATGGAGATTACCTTCCCTCATATGGTAGCTATTATAGCTTGATTCTTACATCATACCTTTCCTTTTTTATGACTTTTTAGCACTTCTAGCTATGAATCTATGAATCCTTTATGCTTCCTGACAACTGACCTAATGGCACCAACACAGAGACCAATGTCTATCACATGCCACAAGGCTTGCTTTTCCAAAATAATTTTTCCATGATTTTTTAGAATTTGTTTTTCAACATTTTCAATCAAGCTTTCGGTCTAAGACATTCTTCAGGAATAGTTCACAAAGTGAGAGTGTGCTTAGTTATCGTGTGATCCATTGTCCATCGTGCTCGTCTTACGAGTAGTAAATTGACCGAAAAAACGAAAGTTATGCTAAATTACGTGACCGAATGCCCCCCTAAACTCATCAGATGAGAAGCGATCTCATACAAATCAAAGGACCCCCAGTTCACAGCGAGTTCTTACGACAAGGAAATTACGTCATTTCACAAGTTTGTAGGGTTCTCACAAGCCATCAGCATGTACAAATGGAACGCAGGATTAAAGTCACAGCACTTAACACAGAACACCTGTGTATGGCAATTAGTGTAGCCAAGCATCAAAGTAGAGTCCCAGATTGATAGGTCTACATATTAAACATTGTCTACAGAGACAGCCATGAAACAAAACGAATAAATTGATGCAATATAAAACATCAGGCTATATGCAAACCCTTCAATTTAATCTTTTTGTAGAATTGTTGAGACAAAAATCTTGGAGAAATATATAAATACCCTCCAAATGAGAAGTTAGAAACACAGGAACTCTAGGGATCCTGAAATCATCATTAAGCCGGCCAACAAGGGGGTTGCCATCGTCTTGCAGAATATGGATGACTAAAGAAAAGAAGCCTATCGCCAGCTCAATGATATAGACTTTTACAGAAAACTAAAGGCTAATCCTACTCCAGACTTTCAGAAGAGAATTTTAAAGGTTACTGAAATGGATTTGCAACTGAACAACATTTCTAAGAACGAACATGTTTTTCTGAATTGTAAACATCCTGTGATTCCTATTTTTTAATGTTGCCTAAAATTCACAAAAGCCTGGTTAACAGTGTGATAGTGGGAGATATGTCTTGGAGGAGGTTGGTAGGAATAGGGTCTAGTGGGCATGTAGTAGGACAGCTACATGTTAGGAGTTCAGACCAAGGCCGTAGTCATGATGTCAACATTGGGGGGGACCAAATCTGTGGTGGGGTCTGAGGGACCCCCAAACAGAATCTCAATACATTTCCTAACATGAAAAAATATTATTAAAAATCACAAACAAGTCGTTAGTTAGGTCAGTCAATTAGGTTATTCCAAACTTTTGACGGACATAGGCATTGCATGGATGGATTATAAACCCCTGGACACAGATGCACCCCCCCCCCTCTGGTGAGTTTTGTGAAAAGAGAAGGGTGGAGAAGAAGCAACTTCACTGGTCCATCCCTGGACCTGTGACTCCAAGTGGTTCTTTGACTTATTACTTACACCTGAAGATTTTTTTAAACTAAGGCTTAGACTCATAGGTTTGGAGCCTAATAAGATTGTGTCTTTTAATTTAGATTTTATTATGCTGGCGGCTAATCACACAATTTTAACGGAGTTTGAAAGGGACAGGATTCAGGAATAGGCTACTAAGACAGGCCCCTCTTCTGTCTGACTCACCTCATGTTACCCCTGTATGCATTATAGACTGGCTTCTGACAGAAATTACGTTTTGTGCCAACATGTAGAAACACTAGGCCTACTACAGCCTTTAATTGGTGAATGGAGGTGCAAATTCCTTTCTTTGGTTATTGTTCGCGATTCACATTAACTGTAGGCTATCACGTATTGTAAACGTCGCCACATTTGATCACGTTTTGCCTGCATGGATGCGCGATTGAGTGCGCATCTAAATAATATGCAAGATGCAACAATAATTTCTAAGAGGCCTATAAACGGTAATTTCTGGCATTACTACTAGCATATGAATGCATTATTTATGTTGAAAGACGTGAAAGAAATGACACAGGCTTGCACAAATTCATAATTTAAAATAAAACGTTTCACTTTCTCTATCATTGCGAGAATAGACTACAATATGGAAAATGTTCCCTTTCAGTCTGATCGGCTCCAGACATGTATGGGATTTCCTCAGCCTGTGCTACACCTTTCCAAGAAGTTTTGTGGAAATTGTACCGGTAGCTTTTGCGATATTGTTGACAGCCCTACCTCACTGCAGTAGGGTGCAGTAAATGGAAGCTTTTTTTGATAGCGCACACGCCACTAACGAAAAACGGAAAATCACCAGGACAAACCACGTGTAGTGTGTAGGCTACTCTGTCACTAATGTGTGTGTGTGTGTGCGCTGTACACTAAGGTCAAAAGTGGAACTTGTGCCAAGGGTGTTTGGTGGGAGTGAACAGAGGTAGTGCAGAATCAGCTTACGTGTGTGTTGCTACACCTCTGGGCTCATTTCGGGGAGGTGTGGGGCAGCCACCCATCCTCACACCTCTACTGGCACTCACATTGAGCTGATAGGCCTGACTTGTCTGGACATTCACCGCCTGTGTCCAAAGAGAGGAATCACATATGAGAAAACCTTCTTTGAGAAAACCATGCTTATGTTGCTATCTTTCTCTAGCTGACCAATGTCCTAAGGCTATTGAGAACTACATTTATGTTGCAGTGATGTTAGCTGTCACTCCTGCTATTTATCTGTTTTAATCATAAACGACCAAATTAGAGATAAGCTATTAATTATTACCCATATCAATTGAGACACCTGTAAGAAGCCTCTGTCCAACAGCTCTCCAGGCAGTGTTTCACTTTCATGAATGGCCCTATCATTTTGATCCATTTGATCAATATTTCTCTCCTGATTTCATCAGAGGCTCACAATATATTGCAGACATCTAGTGTCGTAAATGACTAATGAATAACAGTATGCTCAAACAGTGCCATCATCTGGACAATTATGTGAATGCAGTTGAAAGTAAGATTGATCGGAGATGAAATTTGGTTACTAATGATATTTTCACATGGAAGAAAGGCAAGACAGGCCACAGTAACTTTAAAGATGAGTAACAAGACCATAAAAGTATAATATCATGAAGAAAAACAACAGGTGACTTTACTTTGCTTTATTCTTTATTCAGGACACAAAAAAACAGTTCATAGCACAATACAAAACATAGCAAAAGACAGACAAATACAAGAAAAAACACATACAATAAAAAAATACAGCCAAAGTTCCACAATACACAAAAAGAGTTATTAGCATAAAAACTAAAATGCCAATGGTTCCACAGTCTCGAAGTGAACCTAACCGCACTCATTACAGGGTTCACTAGTGTTGCAATTATGCTGTTGACTCATACATGTGAATGTTTATAAATTAAAGATTTACACTTATGATATACAGTGTGTACAGTTTATTATGAGAATTATTTTTCTTTTCTGTGGGTTCATAGGCCACAGGGCCCCAACTGAGCAGTCTTTACCTTTTCAACTCTACTCACACCACCAGTCAGAAGTGGGGAGGAGTGGGGTGTCACCATCTCCTTACACTCCAACAGGCACACTCCAACACCTCTTCTCATTACCCCCCCCCCACACACACACACACACACACACACACACTCACTCATTCACTCTCAATTGAATTCAATTCAAGAAAGCTTTATTGGCATGAACGTTTCAGCAACATTATTGCAAAAGCTCAGTTACATTATGTACATATAGAAGGATAAAGTAAATACATTAAGATAAATTAAGTAAGACATAAATAAAATGATGATTTTAATCATAAAGACAAACATACACACACACAACATTGTTGGTGGTTGTGGCCTCACATGGCTGTCCCTCAGGTTATGGCAGGCATAACCTCCCATATCGAATCCCATACTGGCAGGCTCTATAGGAGATGGAAACAAATTGACAAGAGTGATTCATTTTCGCGGAGAAGATGTACAGGACTGACTATTTTGTACAGCTATGATACGATACATCTAGTTTAGATTGTGGTTTCATGAATGTAATTTGAGTCTTGAATTTCCCCTTGGGGATCAATAAATTATCTATCTATCTATCTATCTATCTATCTATCTATCTATCTATCTATTTTCCTTTTCAGTGTTTGTAATTTGGTTGGGTCTCATTTTTCTAGCTACTGTAACATTGTCCTGGGCCTCAGTGATGTAGGATGGTGTTAGGTCACTGAGTCTCAGGACAAGTTGGCTAAGTGGGCTCGTTCCCATGTTTTGTTCATGGCTTTTCAGAGCTAGATGGTGGAGTGAGTTGGGGTTGCTCGTTTTAATGTGTTTTTAAGAGAAGTTAAGGGATCTTTTTGAGTGTTGACAGTGTTTCCCACATAATTTAATTCTATTTGTGGTGGTTGGTTTGCAGAATTAACTTGAATGCAACATTTTTCAACAAATTAGCTAGCGGGGTTATGATGCTAACCAGCTTTAATCACAATTTAGTACAACCTGAAAAATCATTATGTGGTGGTCAATGTTGATATTGTGGTGGGCCACCACAAATAAGTCAATGTATGGAAAACAGTGGTTGATAATAAGGGGGTATATAATGGGGTGAGTGCTAGCTCTGTCCTGCATGCATTGTTCGGTGTCTTTCTCTGTATACCCGGAGGATACTTTTGCAGAACTCTGCATGCAGGGCTTCAGTTGGTTGTTTATCCCAGGTTGAGAACTCATACCCCAAACTCCATACCTCACAGCCATATAGTGCTATTGGCTCAATTATGGTTTTAAATATTTTAATCCAGATTCTAAAATGTATCTTTTGATGCTCTTTTAGCCTTTTCTTTAAGTTCCTTCACAGCCAAGCCAAAGTGCCCTGTTGAAGTTAGGGTTATACCTATAGGTATAGTTATTTGTATGATCAATTTTGCTGTTGCCTATTTTAAAGTTGTTGGTGTTTCCCTGTAGCCTGGAAATTTTTTTGTTAAAGTATATTATTTTAGGCTTTTATGCATTTAATGCGACAGGATAGTGGAGAATGACAGGAAGTGAGTGGGAGAGAGAGTGGGGGATGGTGGGGGATGGTGGGATGGTGGGATCCGGAAAGGACCACGGGGCGGGAATCGAACCCGGGTCGCCAGCATACAGTGCAGGTGCCCCAGCCAGGGCCTGCCTGGAACATTTTTGAAAGATTTGACCTTAGTTTGTTTAGGGTTTATTTTCAGGGCTCTTGTCTGACAGAGTTTTGCCAGTACATCCACATGATGCTGCAGGCCTTTCATCGGTGACAGCAAAACCAAGTTGTATAGATGTGAGAGAAAGTGGAATAGAGCATTATGTCCAATATTCCAATATGTAATTTAATATTCTGCATTAGGCCCAATATTCCAATATGGTTTACTGTTCTGCATTTCTCACTAGTGGTTAACTTTGACACTAAAATATTATATGTAATGACTCTGTATGATATCTGTACTGTCCCTGTGTATATCTGTGTGTGACTATGTATTTAGAGATAAGTGGGAATATTATGACTTTGCAGTGTTTCACTGTTCTGCATGGCTGCGTCAGTAGCTATCTGCTCCGGATTGCCAGGTTGCCACTAATCAGAGTCTGATTCAGTGTAGTCCACGTGAGATGGGATGACCAACGCCATCTCCCGTCAGCTTGGAAGGATACTTAAACCCTAACTATTTCCTTGTCTAGTTAGAGCAGCTGATGGATCTTTAGGTGAAGTCATGCTGTCTCTCCCTTGATGCGCATCATTGTAAATAAAACTCTGTTCCTGATTTATCATACTATTGGTCTGACTGGGTCTCTATTCATCTGTGGTATCAAAATTACCATCAGATGTTAAATAGTGTAGGGCTTAAAGTGCAGCCCTGTCGAACTCCCCTAAGAAATCGGTCCTGCTACATCCTATTTTAACAGCACACTTTCTGCTCGAATACATAGTTTTAATTATGTCAGATAGTTTGCCTCCCACGCCACTCTGGATCAGTCTATATAATAGGCCTTAATGCCATATTAGGCATATTAGACTATTCGAGTCAAATGCCTTTTAGAAGTCCACGAAGAAAGCAAATATTTTTCCTTTATTTTGATTTACATATTTATCAATGAGGGTGTTCAGGGTGAAGATGTGGTCTGATGTCTGATGATTTGGGAGGAGTCCAATTTGGCTTTTGCTTAATACGTTGTGTTCGGTGAGGTACTCAATTATTCTTGTGTTAATTATGCTACAGAGCACTTTTCTAAGGTTGCTGTTAACACAAATACCCCTGCAATTGTTTGGGTCTAGTTTATCACCATTCCTATATGGGGGTGAAAAGTCCTTCATTCCAGGAGTCAGGGAAGTATCCTATATATGAGATTGAAGAGCTTGAGTCTGTATGCACTAGCATCTCGTTCAGGATGCCATCTTTCAATCTGTCACATATTTGTTGCTGATCAGAATTTAGTGTGGGATGATTAAAGAGATTTGTGAAATGCTCTTTCCATATAGTACCATTCTGAATAGATAAATCATCGTGAGACCTTTTGTTTAAATGTTTCCAGTTTTCCCAGAATTAGTTTGTCAAGTGATTCTTCATCATTCAGTTGGCTTTGTATATATTTATTTTTCTTTGCTCTTATACAGAACTTGTATGTCTTGGTTGGTTTCTTGTTTCTTGTTGGTTTCTTGTTGGTTTCTGGTGTTCTCTCTCTCTCTCGCCTTCTCTCTCTCTCTCACACACACACACACACACACACACACTGGCAAAGGGCCTGTCTTTGCATTAATCCTATGCAATGGTGGTTGTGGAAAGACAAGTTATGTCACAATCCATTTCCTGTTGTTCTTTGTTGATATTCCATTTGTCAAGAAATCAACAAGTGTGTCAGTTAAAAATTACTATAGGCTTATGGATCGGCATGTTCTCCGCTACATTAACACTGGTTAAAATGACTGCTGAGCAGCACTCAGGCATCCAATCAAGCACACCTCAATCCACCTCACACCTCTATGCTAATTCACCCGCCCCCTCACACCCCAGCAAACACACTCCAGGACCCTCACTGTCTTTACCCCTCCCCTCTCCTGAGGCAGCTTTTTGACACCCATTCCAAATCAGTCAATGCAGAATAATTTCAAGGGTTTACAGAGAAATGGTCTGAAAAAGAGAAAATATCCAGTGAGTGGACACAAATGAAGGGATATGCACAAAAATAATCTCAAACTGGTTTGTTGAATATAACAATGAGTTCACTCTATTCAAATGACCTCCATAGTCACAAGATCTCAATCCAATAGAGCACCTTTGGCTTTTGGGTGTGTGGTGGAAAGGGATATTCACATCGTGGATGTGCAGCAGACAAATCTGCAGCAACTGTGTGATGGGGGTCATCCCTATGTTCCCCGGGTCCTATGTTCCAGTTAGGGTTAGGGTTATAGGGTCCTATGTTTCCCGGTCCCATACAAAGCGGGGAACGTAGGACCCGGGGAACATAGGGCCTAGGGAACATAGGTATGCTCCTGTGTGATGCTATCATGTCAATATGGAATAAAATCCATATTAGCAATTAAGGCACTTCTGAAGGCAAAAGGGGGTCCAACCTGGCACTATCAAGGTGTACTAATAAAGTGGCCAGTGAGCTCATTGTCATTACATTTAGTTGTGTTTGCTTGTTTGGCTGCGTAGCATGCTAATTTGTTTGTTAAACAGTGACATTAAGCTATGTTTGCTAATGTCCAGCTTCTAGATGTTATGTGGCAAACAGTTATAATGTGATCATGTAAAAGCTTGCTAGGACAGACGCTCAAGGAGTTCATCGCTGGATTTTAGGATAGCCTATATGGCAGCCGATTGCATTCCAACCTACAGCCAACTCTAGCAGGCGTTAAATGACTGGAAGCTTTGTGGATTTATAGATTGTCGTAATGTGCTGGCTCTGCTATTGCTGCTTTTGATTAACGCATTTACACTGATGAAGGAACAAAATGTTTCGCCTTTATGTCTACCCTCAAGGATAGCAGAATTGGCGGGCCAGGTCGACCCGCCGTTCCGCCTCGGTGTGTGTAAAAAGGACAGGCGTTCCGCGATAAAGGTGCATACATTTGCGAGAAATCCTGCAGTGTAAAAGGGGCTTATATCACACATTCTATTCAACTGTTGTTTTAAAGAAGATGGTTGAGCCTGTGTCTTTGGGTAAAGGTGAAGATGTTGATGAAATTGTGAGGGATGATGTTGGAGACCACACCAGAGAGCAGAGGATTCACACACACATATACACACACACACACACACACACACAGATGTGCACACACTCAGGTATACACACATTCATTCAAACGCACACATTAAAGCAAAGCACAGGCGAACACACACACACACACACACACACACACACACATGCATGAGTATGCAAACACACACATTTCAAAATGCTAAAAAAATAAAATCTAGATATACTAACTCTACCAAAACATAGCAAACTTGGCTATGTCAAAAGTCATTCTGTCAAAACACTAGTATGTTTTTTTTTTCTACACACAAAACCAACCAACAAACAAATTTGTATGTATTAATTAGACATTTCCTAATTACATTTCATGCTCCTCCAAACAAACTCTAAAAATGGTTTTAGAGAGAAAGTGTGTGCGTGTGTGTGTGTGTGTGTGTGTGTGTACCCAGACAGAGGGAGGAACACCTTTTGACCTCTAAGGCAGCATATTTTAAATTACTATGAAACTATATAAGTAAATACATAATGTGCTTAGAGTTTGTACCCATCATCAATTTGTTTGGCATAAATTTGTCAAAACACTATTTTGCGTGCTGGAATGTCAGGGCAAGCCTTTGTTGGCACCTCTCCAGGGAGAGGGATGAGTGACTGAAGGGTGTCTGTGGATGTGTGAGGGGAGGGTGCCACCCCCTACACCTTCCCAAATGAGGTCAGTGTGTTTGTGAGGGGGTTTTCATCAGGGTCATCTAAAATAATAATAATGCTTTTAAGAGGGGAGTGTGCTTACAGGTCGGTCACAAAGTTACATGTATTTACATTTACTCATAAGCTGACGCCTTCATCTAAAGGGACTTACTAGTGAGGAACATTCAAGCTACAGTGAAATAGGATATATCAAACTAAATAATAAGTACCGGTAATGCATTTTATAAAAAATAAAAGATAACTAAGGCAATTGTGCTAAAAACTTGAGAAGAAAATTATGATTTACAGTATGAGAGATACTAGACAGAAGAAATGTATGGCAAGTGTGTGATAGGCATGTTAAGGTTGTTAGAGGTGTTAGGAAAAGAGAGACTCACAAAAGATGTGGGTCTTTAAAAGAGATTCTGGAGATAGAGAGGGACACCCCAGCTTTTGTAAGTAGCTCGTTCAATCATCAAGTCATCATCATACAAAGCAGATAGCCTTTATTGTATTGTGTGTAGGAATGGCAGTGCCAGAATGCCTGGAGGAACACAGCTGCTGAGAGCTACATACGCCTTTGTGATCAGGGATGGATTACTGCACGGGCCTACCGGGCCCAGGCCCAGGGGCCCAAGGGGTCAGGGGGCCCTGAAGCCCAAGCCTTTGCATGGAATCATTGCCTCAATATCAACAAATCAGGATGTAGGCTATGAATCTGATTGAATTTAGTATTGGCCATCCCCAAAATGCACCAGAATACAGTAAATCACATCAAACAAATTACAAAATTTCTGGGGGAGGACCCCCAAACCCCCCCCTCCCAAATATACGAAAATGGGTGGGGGGCCCTTAATACATCTGGGCCCAGGGGCCTGAAAGTTCATAATCCGCCCATGTTTGTGATAACATGTTTTTTGTAGTGTCTACACTTTTAAGTAAAAGGGTCTAAATGAAAAGGGAGTCGGCATGTGAATGTTGTTGTCATATGCTTGTATGAGATTAACGAGTGAAATCCCTCACCTCGTCACATCAGACCGGAGGTGTGAGGGGAGGTGTGGAGAGCTCAGGTCAGGGCACTGACCTCCTCAATCTGACCCAGGCAGAAGTGAAATAATTATCAATAATCTGTGTTCAGTCAGGATTAGAATAGGCTGTCACTTATTTTACATCATAGCCATCTGGATATATTCAATTAGTGTAATTTGATTAACTTGCTCATTCAGGTGATAGAGAGCAGAATAGGGGTTCCTGTCAAATGTATTTCAGGGGTGTCTGCCAGTCTAACACCTAAGGCAAATGGATAAGGATATCGACTCCACAAATAACATTAGGATGCATTATGATGATACAATTAGCAATACACAGACAAGCATTGATCTGTCACCTATTTGGATTTTGAAGTAGAGGAAGGGGCATCAAATCAAATGGAGTGAAAGGCCAATGGTAAGAAATGAAAGTTATCTAGCAGGAGGGGCAGATAAAAGTGCAGATAGTGAAGCTTGATGGATGGATCGAGAATCTGGCCATTTAGAGCTCTGTTGATTCAGAAGTTCCATTGCAGTGTGTTACAGTCCGAATTTAGAGAAACAGAAATGAGAAAAGAAAGAAGCTAAAATCCAGCACATCCACGTGATAACCTTTGGACGTTCCTCCATGTAATACTGATTAACACAATTGTTGACTGTTAAAAAGCATAAGGTACGTCATCCACTATAGGCCCAGGCTATTTTATTGATGGCAAAGCACAGAGGGCAGTCATTCTGTTGTGATTCGCCATTGCAGACATTCCTCTCAACGGGGGGTAGCGATTTTAGGGAGGACGGGAGTGGGGGTATCCAAGCCCAATCTGTCTCTGTGATCAGCAAATGTGAAAACAGAAGGCAAGGCTCATGCCCGCAGACTCGCAAATGAACCAAGTAAACAACTCCAACACGGGTTATTTTCTTGAGAGATCATTTGAAAGATTAGACATTCGTAAATAACCACAACGTCGGTTAGCCTATAGCCTAATCTATTTCATCCAGGTGGTGAGTATTAACATTTAAAAGAAGCAGAAGAACCCTAAAAACAAAAACAACAAAGTCTAAAATAAGTTCGTTAGGGTCAGTCGACTCTGACAAGGCCCTATTGTTCCAAATGATGGAAATAAGACTACAAGTAAAATAATTTTAGTCTTTAAAATAAGAAAAATAAAATAATAAACGCACTTTGTTCAATTGAGGAAGGCAGCCTATGATCGAATTAAATTATATAACGCTCATTTGGTCTTTAAACGATCCATTATTAAATTAATCAAGTCTACTTTGTCCCGTTTGTCAATTTGCTGTCCAAACAGGGGGTAAATATAACGAGGTTCTGCTTACTTTTCCAAATGGGCCATTGGGGACTGTTGTGAGTCCATTAGAGGATCATTAACATAGCCTTGTGCTATTTCTCGCACCTGGTCTGACTGACAAGTTGGGGTCGCGTGCTGAGCCTCGAACCATGCTTCGGGTCAAAAGCTTTTCATAGGGTTGCCAATCATATGCAAAGTATTTTTGTACAATATAGTTGACATGAGTGGCAACAGTCACAATGCTATCTATGCCGGAGTTAAAATGTCAGATGAGAGTTGCGTGTTTTAACATTTAGTCCTACTTAGTGATAGCCTAATGAGGCACATTGGAATAAACGGTTCCAAATCACCAACCATGGACATGTTGCCCAAATAAATGTAAATAGACTATGTTGCTTTAACCTCCCCAATTTCCACAAAATAATACATGTGACTAGAATGCTATGCTTCTTATCTATTTCATTTCAGTATTGTAAAACAGCCTACTAACTTACCCAATTATAGGTTTATATGGCCCTCTCTTTATTTGCCCCCTGTTGTCTTTCGCGCAGATGGTGCGTAACTTTTCCCCTCCGTGTTTTTACAAAAACCTCACGGTACCAGATTTCTCACCGTCACGCAGCGCTTCTGTGTTTATACAACTGGGTAAGTCCTCACACCAAATTGCTTATGGTCACCCGAGTGGGTCACGCAGTCACAGCAACCCCCTCGTTCTATCATTTGGCAGTGCCCCCTCCCCACCCCCTCCTGCGGCTAGGTGCCTTTATAAACCTCGGGCTGTTTGCTCGGCTAGTCACTCGATCGAAAGCAAAGGATAGCGAGCACTCTGCAGGCCAACCGGACCAAAGACAACATCCTGCGGGGAAACTGATCGACTTAATTGCGAATACAGTTGAAGATTAGCACAAGCATCATCAAACATGCAATCCGCTTGTCTCGTAGCTCAGCAGACGCCCTTCCCCGCCTCACCTCGACTGGTCTCAAACGGGAACTGTTCAGTACACGCCAGGTAAGACACGTCTTCCTGAGTTAGCTACGATACATTTAAATGCATTGTCCTGCTTCTACTGTCTTGTTAATATTTCTGCAACATTCATAATCTTCAGTCGGATTTTGAAATGCCGCTGAAAATAATAGACCGTGTAAGCCTCATATAACTTTCATTTACAGCCTTCTGACACAAACCATTTTCTTTTTCAGCAGTAAATCTGCCCTGTGGAGACCATGGCTCGTGACTCGCGACAATGCGCAAACTAGATACCAGAGAAGCCAGCCTGCTTGTGTAAGTATCTATTTCTCTGAGATATAGCAAATACATGTTGCTGTCATGGTCAGATAGACATATTAGATATCCAGTCTCACTCCACCAGAACAAATAAAATGAACAGGACTAGCAGCAGGGCTGCAGTAGAGGAGACAGACGAGCATGCTGTGAGCATTAGCCTCTGTGTTGGCTCAGAAGGTGTGACGGTTAAGCTGTTTTCTTGACACTGAGCCACGTACTGGAGAGAGAGAGAGTGAGAGTGGGGCAAGCAACAGCCGTGACACACAGCCATATGGCACTACTTGTCTTGTCTCTCTACTGAGGAGCCAGTTAGGTGGTGCAAGAAGAGAGGGGGGTCGACAAAAATGGAGGTGAGAGGGAGGGAGGTGTGCCTCTCCATAATGCAAACTGCCCATGCTACCAGCCAAAACAGACACCTCTGCCTCTTTCGCCTCCTCCAGCCCAGCTAGTTTCCCACAGGATAGCGCCACCCTAACACCTCCTAAGCTGCCACACTGGAGCCAGTGCTCTGGCTGGCATCCTGTAGTAGGTGCCACCACATCCAGGGGCACCATCCGGCTATCATCCACCACTTGGCAGGAAGTTGTCATAACTGCCTTTGGGTAGACACCGAGAGTGTCAGAGTGAATCTTGTTTTATTTAATTGCAGAGGACTAATGTTTTTCCCTCTCTCTTTCTCTCTATCCCCTTGCAGCCTTACTCCAGACCTCCTGTGCCAGGCGCCACCACAACCTCCAGCAAACTACAGCCCTTTCAACACCCTGTCAGGTTAGTAGTGTCTGGGAGGACATTCTCATTCCACTTCTACGATGGTGTACTGTGTGTTTGTGGCTTCATAGTGTAAATGCCACGTGAACTTACTTTAATCAGACCAGGCAATGTGTTAGTCGTTCTAAAACCCACAATCACACCTTGGGTCGTGGTAATTCGATAAAACACCCAAGGCGCTTGTGTGTGTGTGTGTAAAATGCCACACATATGTAGTAACTGCACCTAAGAGTTTTAATTTCCGCCCGCCCTAATTTTATGTACGTGTGGGTGAAGAAAGTGCAGACACATTTTTTTTTATTTTTTTTAATCAGTGATGTTAGTGTGTTGTGGGATGTCGGAGACCGTGTTTTTAACTTTTTTGCCTCTCTTTACCCTCACAGGCTTTTCTGGCCCAAATCTAAGTCATATGACTACCTGTACAGCGATGGAGACGCCTTGCTCAGAAACTTCCCTGTCCAAGCGACGATCAGTTTCTATGAGGAATCGGACAGTGATACTGATGAGGAAGATGAGGACAATGAGGAAGAAGAACAGCTGATAGAGGCAGAGCAGAAAGGCCAGTCTCAGGAATATGTCCAGCCTCACCCTTGCTTTAGTGGCTTAAATTAAATCCATGGACACACTGAAGATGCCCCAGACGGGGGAGAACTCTGGTTTCTCTGCTGTAAGTGAACAGGACTGACCACCAGTCAGATGTGGACAGCATCTAGTTGGCAATCAGAAGCAGGGCTTCAGGAGCTGACGGCGGAGCTCACTCCAGCCAGCATCAGTGCTCTCGCTGCTTTCAGCTTGGGCTGAGAAACTAAAATGCTCTCACTCTTTTGATGTGTGCGTGTTCTTAGAAGTTCCTTTTGGGGACAGAATAATTGGTGAACAAATGGATCTCACATTGGGACGAGGCTGTTTGCCATCCATCTCAGGACCTAACTCTTGTTACTATTTTTAAATTATAGTGTACATATCCATATAAATATATTTATCTTTATATTGACTATTTTTCTACTCTTCCCATGTTATGCCAAACACAAATAAAATTGAAAAATTGACAGTTTTGTTTGTTTTTTAGCCTCTTTGCTTTGTTTGCAGTCTAATGGGGGTGGGGTGCAGTAGTTTTAAAAAGGGAGGGGGGGGTGGCAGTAGCATAAAAACACCTCCTTTTAAAAAACTCATTCCTTTAATCCTTTGATGTGAGGGGACCAATGGGACTGGCAGAGAAGTGGGGCCTGTGCTGTGTCTTCACGCTTCGCGCAAAGATGGTCTGATAGAAGCATTTAGAGGAAACGCCAGGGGAGGAATGTCAGGGAGGGTAAATCCCCTTCAGTGAGAGGTCAGCACTCAACCTCTTTTGGGGTTAGCTTTACCAAATAGGGAATTAGGTACTTTCCCACATTTTCAAAATAAATGAAGCTATAGAAATAAATTAAGTTATCTTTCACACCTTTTCTCACACTTTGTAGATGATAGGCTTAAAGATTGTGAGCAAATGCATGGAGCATAGTTTTCACTGAAAAATCTTTTTCCAACTGTAGGCTACAATAGTAGATTGCCCTTAATATAAATGCACACATGCCAACGTAGCCTTACACCAGGCCTAATTTGTGTAAGGTATACAGTATTTGTTGTTTGTTGTTTGCTATTCATATCTGGAGGAGTCTGGTAAGATTAAATAGTAATAGTCTAGGCTAATTGATAATTTTGACTGTGTGTGCTATTTAATTGTGGATCATTCTTCCTACCCTACTCCACCCCACTTGTCTGAAAAAAGCCCACTTCAAGACACTATCCAATCTACATTATACTGACCTAATATAAAAAACGCCAGTGACACCAGGCAAAGGGTGATCCAGGGAATTGTAGTTTATATGAGTAAGGTGTGGCATGAGCAGAAATTTGGCTGGTTTTATTTTTGACTTTTGCAACATCTTGAGCGAAATGACTGTACGTGGTTTAGTATACGGACACTCGTATTCACGCAGTTATATTTGAACAACATTAAGAGATTAGTTGCCCCAATTAAAAAAAAAAAAAAAAGACCAGTGGCATGGTGTAATCCAGACTCCAATACCCACAGTGCACTTCGCCATCAGGGGGCTGTGTTACAGACTCAACAAAGCAATAAGAGTCCTTTCATTGGACAATGATAGATATTTCACTACCCTTATTGGCTAGTCTATACCTCTGTCTCAATTTGTGTGACTCATGTGGCTCTTCTGGTACTGGAAATAGGGACGGAATGCGAAGGCATCTGCGATAGCCTGAGAGGTAGTGTATGTTTTTGATAAATACAGTTGAACTTGGTGTTCATTTGGAAGCCTTTAAGTCCAATACAGTGATAAGTGGCGAGAACTGAATGATTCTGAGCTCAAAGGCTAGAGATAAGTGCCCGCTTTTACAGCAATCAGAAATGGCTAGGCTTTCGAGCTGATTAATATTTTATTTGCTTGTATGTTAGAAATCTGGCTGCAAGAAAAGCAAAAAAGATGATAATATTTTAACAACAGTTCAGGGGAAAGTGAACATGGGTTATGATGGTTACCTACTGTATGTTTTAAACAAAAGCCTTTTTCTCAATTAAACCTTCCAATTAATTAGGGTAGCGTGCGTGCCTTGCCATGCTGGCATAGCCTACTAACCTGTAGGAAACAAATTTGAGATCATTTTTACAACTTAGGCCCAGTCCTAGCCTAGTCTTTTAGTTGGACATTTGTTCGTGGTCTGTTTTCTTCGATAGGATGCGCCTGTCTGTCTGTGTTTTATTAGGCTAGTAGGTTACAGGAGCATTGAATAGAACGTAGCGCTCCGAAACTGAATTGAGAAAATAGGCTGAAAGAAATAAACAAATTAGGCTACAGCCTGTTTGCCAGCCAGCCCGTAGTTTCACTGTGATTGTTTTGTTATAATATGGTAGGCTATTCCTCTTGCATCCACTTCAGTGGTTATTTTATGATGACATGCTCTCCGACTCTCACCGCCGCCTCATCTCTCGAGCGCTTTCCTGATCAAAGCATAACTAGTTTTTTTCCGCTATTTCTAAGAAGGCTATGTATTCTATGTGGTCTGTAACGCGTGTGTAGAGATATTTTTTGAAGTTGGATATTGATTCATAAATTGTTACACACTAGTTTATTCAAAACACTGAGATAATTTGACTATTTCAATATGATATTTGCCAGCAGGTCTGCTTTAACTTCCAGGTCATGTCATTAGAGCGTTTAAGTGAGAGCTTGGAGAATTGGATGGTTTCGGAGAATTTTTAGTATTAGGCTACTGTCCACCGAGATAAGTACTAGCCAATCCTATCATTTATGTAGATTTAGTCAAGCAAGATAGTAGCCAAGGCAACTGTGTAAGCTACCTCTATTAAGGAGTCCAGTCTCGGATACAACCGAATGGCTGAATGTCACGGTGCAACTGCTAAACTGGTATAGATAATGTAGCTAATGTCTATTACTCCAATATTTAACGGGGGCAACATAGCCCAGGCCTATGATATTGAATAAACGCGCGTCTCTCTGGGCTAATATATCAGTTTCCATGGGAACACCTCCCATCTCTTAAAATAGGATTTATATGAATAGGGTAGGCTATATTGGTTCCTAATTTGTTGGGATACAAATTGGATTAAACTGAGTAGCCTGTAGTGTAGTAGGCTAGGACTCCATATTCAGTATTGTTATAGACATTTTGTTGGTTGTTATTTTATTCCTTTGTCAAATATTGCACAAAACTGTTTGACAGATAATGTGTTAATAATCATATGTGTTGGTTTTCAGGTCAGCATATGCCAGTCAGAGGAGCTGAGCAGCATGGCAGCTGGTAAGTGATCTGCAGTTAAAGGTAGCCTACACTCTGTGATTCTGGTAAAAGGTTAGAATAGCATGAGGAGAAATTCACTGCTTTGATAAAAAGTGAATTGGACTAAATGGACTGTAGATTTAAATTTTAAGTTTTAAAAAAGGGTCAGCAATTAGATTGTAATGTAAGCAAACATATCATTTGCTTTTTCTATTTTGAAAGATAAAAGCTTGGTGCAGGCTCATGTAGCAACAATACAAGGTCAAACGCATTGTCTCCCTGACAATATCTGACTTCATTAATATGGGTGGTTGTGACTGGTAATGTGTGTCAATGCATTCAGGGTCATGTCATGTGGTCTCAGCTGATGATTTAGTGAGGTGTTTCTGTAAATAGCCTGAGCATTTATGTGGTCAGTGCAGGGTCATTATTCATGAGAGGGAGATTGCTTGAATACTGGGGATAAATGGTATATGATTAGTGTTACTTTTTACATAGGAGTCACCTAAAGGCTTCTTGAGGATAGACACGTAGACACAAGTACATTGTACACATTTTGGTAGCAAAAAGACTTACAGCAATGCCTAAATTCAGGGGATATGATACATATACTGTGTAAAGATATACTGTATCATTAGTCTTAGTTGCATTCCTGAGTTGAGGCAAGAAAAATGCATACAATCACACACATAAAATCATACATGCAGCCTTTGAGTCATTAAGCAATATTTCAGAAGTTTCTATGCATCCAGAAACAGATGTGTAATTTTGCCACTTTTCTGGTGTAGCATTCTTGGACGGGAAAGATGCACACTCACTCCTTAAGCGCTTCCCGCGGGCCAATGGCTTCCTGGAGGAATTCCGCCAGGGCAATATTGAGCGAGAGTGTGTGGAAGAGAGCTGCAGCTTTGAGGAGGCCAATGAGGTGTTCGAGAACAAGGAACGCACGGTAATCCAAAATCTTTTTAATCCCCAGCAATTTCCATCTCCATTTTACCTTTTCCTACAGATGTGTCCTGCATGTCTTCCAGCTATGGTCATTACATGTTTAAATACCCTCTCACTCTTTTGCGCTCTCTGTATCTATTCATCTGTCTATCTATAATTGTAAAGACAGATCATTTTAAATATCAGACTGCATTATTCTGTAATTAAATAATATTAAATCAAATTAGTCTGCATTGTGAAATATTAAATAAAACATTTTTTTCCCCAATCTAATTGATTTAATTTAAATAAATGAACACACCTGCCCTACACCACTTAGACTAGGCTACAGTACAGTTCTGAAGAGTATCTTTGCAGATATGTGTGAATTGTGAAAAGTGATGTGTGAAGTGACCGATATAACAAGGAACTTAAAAATGGAATTCTGATAATTGCTGAGAAAACACTAATAGAAAATAATGAGAGAATCATTGAGGAAACTTTCATTATATCTCAGCATGTTATAAGCCTGTGTGCACTGGACTCCTTCTTGTTCACACGCTTCTCTCACTCTGAGTCAATTTGAATACTAATTGGTCCCGATGGAATTATGAATTTCTTTTAAAAAATCAATTGAGAAAGGAATGAGAAAATGTCTAAGTGTCATTCAATTGTTTTGGATGAAGTTTAGGATGAAGCTGTATTACACCAAGAGCTGACCTTTTGCCTTTATCTCTCTCTCTCTCTCTCTCTCTCTCTCTGGCTGGTCTAGATGGAGTTCTGGAAGATGCGCAGTGCCGGCAGTAATGCCGAGTCCCGCTCCGACAGTAAGGATGTGGTGTTTATGGTGGTGCCCCTCCTGGTCATGACGTTGCTGGCACTCATCGGGCTCTTCCTCCTGTGGCGCTGCCAGCTGCAGAAGACCATGCGCCGCCGGTGGCCGGCCTACCCGCAGAACCGCTACCTGGCCAGCCGCAACTCACGCAGCCTGCCTCGCATCCTTGTGCACCGGGACACGCCGCCGCCGACGTCCTCCTCCCATGCTGACCAGTCCCACCACCATCACCACCACCACCACCACCCCGCGGCCGCGTCTGCCCCCGTCCTCCCCGAGCCCCCTCCCTGCCGACCCACGGTGATCATCAGCGGGGTGGAGAGAGGCGCTGGTGGAGGGAGGGGCAGCGTGTCCGAGGTCCCGCACCCGCCAAACGGCCGCGCCCTCTACGTGCAGGATTCCTCCACATCGGTGGCGTCGCGACTATCCGGGGCCACGCCACCGCCATCTTACGAGGAGGTGACGGGCCACGCCGAGACCAGCAGTGACGAGACCACCGCTCCTTACAGTGACCCGCCGCCCAAGTATGACGAGATCATCAAGGACAAGTGAACTTGTGATGCCAGGACAGTAGACAGTGGCAGGGAGAGGGGGAAGAGACCTTTTTCAATTTTGTCAAAATGCACCCTTTCTCTTTCCAACTCCAAGGGGTGTTTTTGTAATGCCTGTTGCTGCCAGAGCATGCCATTTGTGTGAGTGTTTGGCTTTGCATCTGACTTTCCTTTCCTCTTGTCATTGATTGCCCTGGGGGAGTGTGTTTTGCGTGTAGCTGCCTAAGTGTTTGGCTGTGTTTCATATGGCAATTCTATGAAGATTTAGAGAAAGAAAACGCAACCTCTCTATGACAACAGAAGCGCAGGCTCAGGTCTTTGCCCCTCTTCCTGTTGTGCCATGTCCTCTGTCCCACCACTCACAAAGAGCACTCTCTCTCTCTTTTTCTCTCTCTCTCTCTCTCTCTCTCTCTCTCTCTCTCTCTCTCTCTCTCTCTCTCTCTCTCTCTCTCTCTCTCTCTCTCTCTCTCTCTCTCTCTCTCTCTCTCTCTCTCTCTCTCTCTCTCTCTCTCTCTCTCTCTTACCTTGTAACGCCTCAACTTTGGCCTTAACATTTGAAGAAGGGACAAATATCATAATGGAGGGGGGAAGGGGATGGAAAACACTTCCTCTACATCTATAGTTTATAACATTCCTGACATTTAACACAAAGGCAATCAAGTAGGGTGAGATTAATCTGAAGGTTCCTGAGGTCATGTGGTGAAATGTACTTCAGAGCTACTTATGGAACCATAAGTTCCACAGAGTCTAAAGAGGGAAAACAAAGTTAATTATGAATAAGTTGCTTATGATCCACATTTCATGTGCCAGAAGCGGGATTTATATAATTCCCTGTAAGATAAATTTACGGTAAAGTT
Source organism: Alosa pseudoharengus (assembly GCF_046254945.1). Taxonomy (NCBI): domain Eukaryota; kingdom Metazoa; phylum Chordata; class Actinopteri; order Clupeiformes; family Clupeidae; genus Alosa; species Alosa pseudoharengus. The sequence continues at coordinate 24,207,667 of NW_027468870.1, read as the reverse complement.
TACGTCACAGAGAAGCATTCTAAAAAAATGTCATGTGTTTAATATTTACTTATTGGAGTGCCAAAAAACACTATAGCATATGACTTTATATATTTATCTGTATCCTGAGAATTAAAACTGCCCTGTATTCACTGCCAACACACACACACATACACACACAGTGTACACATGTACAGAGACACACACTTGTAAACACTTGTGTATCTTATAAAGTGCATGATCAGTGTATCAGCCAGGAATCCTACTGAGACCAAAACATCCACATACACACATGCATGTGCGGGCACACACACACACACACACACACACATTCAAAGAATGAGTCTACATTCCGGTTTAAATCCCCCAACACAACCTTTGACTGTTTACTCTTTGTATGACAAAAGACAACTAAGTAAGATTGTACAGAGCATTCAGCACTAGCTTATTTAACCATGTACTGTTTCATTTATTTTCTGTGCTGCTTACATAATTGTGGTCTGTTTTATCTTGACTTAGTGACTGTCGATAATGCTAGGACTGTGATTCATCAGCCAAGCAGCCCAGCATACAAGAACAGATTCCCTATGCTCAGGTTTTATCCAATGTTAAACAGCACAAACCTAGTGAGTTTAACACACTGCCAGAACTGAGAAGACCTCAGAGCTTTACAGCAGGACAGAACATGAGTGATTGAGAAACGCCATTGACAAGTCAAGGAAGACTGGACACATGGTCTTTTAAGTGACCATGCGCTTACTTTCAATTTCTGGTGGGCCTGGTGATAGGGCTACCGTGCAAATAGTTTTAGTTGTGAATTGACTTGACTGACTTAAGTATTCATTGTGCCGCAAGCACTGGAAAAGTGTTTCTTGTCTTAACCAACATGAGTGCTAGTAGGATGATTATATACTAAATGCAGTCAAAGCACTATTATATACTGTGTTGAAGAGTCAGAGAAATGTGGTTGCGTGTGTGTGTGTGTGTCTGTATGTGTGTGTCTGTGTGTGTGTGGCGTGTCGGCGTCCGTGCACATGCTCTTGTGGGTGTGTGTTCAGTGAGTTTTTACCTGGAGGTGTGTCCGTGTGTTACAATGTACGTTTTCTGTAGGAAAAAATCTAAACATTAATGATAGGAAGGAAATCACTGTCATCCTCATATGAACATCATTCATTTCATGTATACAAGCTGCCAAAACCATCTTACACCTCTATGCCAAATTGCATGTCATTTTTTATATTTATCTATTTATGTATTTATTTATTTAGTAATGAACATCTCTGCTGTATTTTTGCTTTTATGGACTTTCTATGTTTTCTGAGTCGTAAATGACTTAAATGAGTTGGCTATCAATATTGATCTGTTTAAATTTTTGATTAATTGTTGAATAATGGATGTTTTGTATATATAAAAAATAGATACATATATATATATTGCTATTGTAATTGGTGCATCTGCAATATAGGGTCAGTTTGAATCTGTACCATGTTTTTGAATTCACCACAATGATTTAAATCATAATGTGTCAGTGGGTGAGTTAACAAATTGGAGTTAAACTATTATATACTTGTGTATTTACCATATGTACACATATATTGTCTATTTAATATTTTTGGCAAATCCAGTTATGGTTTTCATTCAGAGTTGATTAATGCATGAATGTATTTTTGTTTTGGACTTTTGAGTTTAAGTCAGTTAAAGGTGCCATGTGTAAGAATTGAGGTAAAAATATCCAAAAAAATTAGCTACACGCATCAAAAGAATGAGAAGAAATAAGAGTGATGATGTCATTAAAAAAAAGGTATAGTGCTGCAAAGACATCAACCTGAATTAGCATGCTAAATTACTAGCCACAGCCCGACAGGTGTATACTCTTTGGTTCAAGTACGTCCACAAACCGTGTGAGTTATTCGTGTATTACAGTTTGGCTGACGGTTATGTTGCCCGCATACCGCCTCCCATGGCCGAAACTGGTATTATGACACCTGTCGGGCTGTGGTTAGTAATTTAGCATGCTAATTCAGGTTGATATCTCTGCAGCACTACCTTGTCATCTTTTTAATGACATCATTGCCATTATTTCTTCTCATTCTTTTGATGCGTATAGCTTATTTTTTGGATATTTTTACCTTAATTCTTACACATGCCACCTTTAAAGTGTGCATCTGAACAAATTGACAACTAATTGTTCTTATGCAATTTCTATTTGTTTTGGTTAGTGGTACCTGAGTTTTGTGAATTTGATGAGAAGAATCATAGAATAATTCAAATATCGGGCTATCTGTGCAACAATCAGCTACTGCTGGAGCTGGAGGTAGCTTTTCCCAAAGAAGAGAACTCTTAAGCTAGTTACAACCTAGTGCCATGGAAGAGCTTTCTTTCTTTGTTTGTTTCTTTCTTTAAAAACAAAAAAACAAAACAAAAAGACAAACACTTCTGTTCTGTAGCTGCCTTAGAGGTTGATGTCTTCCATCATCTCTTTCTTTTTCTGTTTCTCAGAAATTCAGAATGCTAAAAAGTATAGCTTATGAGTTATAACTTGACCGATCTTAGACATTAACCAAGGCATCCTAGGTACGGCTGACAGCATTCACATAGTGACATGTTCTCTTGCCCTCCACTGTGGGTTTCCCTTGTTTGAAATATAAAGAGAAATGATAAAATATACATTGCCTTCACTTACACCACACTTGTAGCCTGGGTGAACCCAGACATACCTGTTAGCCTGTTAGGATCCCATTGATGCCTGTTTCTGAATTTCCCATTTTACAACATCCAGGGCCTAATGAGCAGTGAAATTAAACTTTAATTGGTGCATTATACTCTTACCAAATCATTTCAGATGTGCAGCAAACACATCTTTCTGGTAAACAAAGGTTTTAAATGCAGTTGTTTACTCAATTCCAAAGAAAATACGCATCAATATCTGTTGTCATCAGTTAGCCTGGCTAGCTAGTCATCAGTGCAGATCTGTTAAAAGGTTTGTCTGGGTTCACCCAGGCTACCACACTTGTCCATAGGCCATCAGAATTCTAATGTAGTTTCACTCCGTTGAGTGTGTTTTCACAATCTCCTATTTTAGGGGAGCCTAGCCTAATGAAATACATTTCACAATTGGCAGTCATTAGTAGCAGCCTATAGATGGAGGCCTATAAAGTCTAAATGGGATGAAAAGGTGTAAAATAATATTTGACTATCACTGATATGACTTTCTGACTGCATATCAAATATGGTGAAATTTACTGGCTTACCAGGAACCTGATGTTCCTCTCAAGCTCAGTTTCATTCCTGTCAGAATAGTGCTCTTCAGCTTTTAGTTATTATAATTACTGTAATATGTTGTAACCATGGTGACCAACTTTGAAGTGCTGTTGGTTATGGTCTCTGATCTATAAAGAACACACTATAAAGAACACTGGTGTGTTCTTTATAGATCAGTGGTTATGGTTGGTCACAGTGTCATTTTTTGTCTCCATCCCATCCTGCCACCTGTTTGTCACCATTTTGTCTATCTAAGTGCCAAATCTTGTCTTTGAAAGCACTGATTCCTTTTGTGAATATGTTAAATGAAGGATTTTATCTGCTCTAGCTTTGTGTGATTTTGCATTAATGACATAAACAGCCTCTTGAAACATATCGACATGAAACATTTAGGCTACATTTTGGAATATGTTGCCTACATCTAACCCTGGGTGTAGCCTAATGAAAGTGATAATTGTCAAGAAATCTTTGGTAGCCTAGGCCTAGTGAAATATGAAATTGGCAACTTGCTGAGGAAGAAAGCCAATGAGGAAAACTATAAACTATAAACATACATTAGCTGATCTGGTGGACAATTTAAAAACTGCTTCTTCGAAAAGCTTTTTAATTGTGGTCTATTATTATGATTGATGTATATTGCTGTTATTCATTATGTATTTATTTATTTGCTACACGTTTTGCTCGCTTACTTATTTAGTTTGTTTGTTATTATTGTAGATATTAAACCATGAGTAGGCTAGTCTATGTAGGCCCTATCATTCAGTTGTGCTACTTTGTATGCTTGCTTTGGCTACTAGGCCTACATCACATCGAAGGGTAAACACAATGCTACAATGTCACTGGCCATAGCACGCAAAGGGCGTATTATGTCACGCAGCCTACGTTAACGACGTTAAGTTTCCGAAATAGGAGTCGGACTTGTATGAAAAAGTTTCGGGGGCGTCTTGAATGTTGATACCTTCCTAGAAGTAAAGGTGTGTGATTCTATCATAGTTCATGTGAAAAAGCCTGGGTTATTTGCGGTCGCGTGCTTATTTGCATTTACAGAAGTCGAATGCACTTGACCGGTCAGCGTCGTCCTCTTCTTCGGAAGTTTGTTACGTTAGCTAACTAGCCAGAGAAGCAGCTAGTAGATTAGCCAGCAAGCAAACATTTACAGGGCTGTCAGTGACATTACGCTTAATTTAGGCTAAAACACATATTTTACTGTATGCACTTTGTAAAGTTAAATTGCTGTTTTGTACAACGTATACTCGTGGCTTAGAATACAACCCTTGTTAACTAACAGATAGCAGCTAACGTTAGTCATAGTTCAGAATGCCAACGTCAACTTTCCAAACATGCACATGTAAACCTTGTTGTCAGCATAGATATGGTTGTCAGCAGTGTCTTTGAGTTAAGACCGTTTTGCCTTTGCTAACATATAGCCTAGATGTAGCTGGTTTATTGGTGGCCTGGCACGTTCACCCTGTCAACCGGATTCATCCTTAATCTTGTTCCCAGGTAGCCAGCCAGCCTACACCTATGTTGTGCTGTGTGCGTGCGTGTTCAGCTAATCTATGATCCGAACTGACAAAGTAGCCCCACTTGGGCAGTCCGGTTTTCAGTTAAGCCTCTCTTCGACACATTTATCAACGGAATCTGTTGTCAGATTTGGGGGCATACTATGTTGTGGATGTTTTGAAAAAGAAAGCAAAAAAAAAAGAAAGAAAACACTAATTTATTTGTCACGGGTTGCAAATTGTTGCAGTTGTTGCCTAAGTTTGCCTTTATAATGGCCGCGCAGATGTTTGACTACGCACCAGGGCGGACCTCCAGCCAACATCCATCCGAGGTGAGTGAGAATGTCTACAGTTTTATGAGACGTTTGAGATGTAAGCCTCCCAACAACACGAGAACGACGTCCTTAGGTTGTGACCGGTGACGCGACGTTCCCTCTTCAAATTATCTGTTACATAACCTTTGCTTGTCCTCAAAAAATACTTGAGAAGAAATTTAAACAGAGTTCCCGGGGGATACTGTTAGTTAGTGGAAAAAGTTATTACTCCATTAGACTTTTTGTGGTGAACCTAAATTTGAACTCATTTTTTCTGTGAAACTGCTGTAATTCTTTCTGGACTATTTTTAACTGTGCATATAGTGACTAACCAGTGCATAACTGATCTGAAAGTGCTTGAGACTCACCGAATATTGAGAAGAACTGAAGATCTTCAATGAAGATTGATTGTTTGGTGTAAAGCGGTGTCTTTGTAGCCTGGCGGGCCATCCTTTATCATTGAAATGTACAGGCTGAGCAAATTAATATGCCGCCGCTAGGGTGCGTCTAGATTTCTAGGCTAGTGTCTTTGTATATAGGCTAGATTTGACTCTTCATCTTTAAGCATCCCACTCTCATATCATCCTGTATTTCACCACAGGCTAATTGGTCCACTTACTCTGAGGGCATCAATCAACGGATGCGGGTACCTGAGCGAATCAGAGTGGCTCCTGGCACATTGGCAGAGGAAGAGCAGAAACCTGAGGATGTTCATCCTGCCTACACCATGCACATACCGGACAAGCTTGCATTAACAGGTAAGGGTGTGGGCTTCACACGGTGGTTTAGTGGTCCATGAAGGTTCCACAAGCACTTCAGTGGATTATTACATTACATTACATTTGGCTGACGCATTTTTAACCAAAGTGACTGACAACCTGGTAAACAGTTTAAGTTTTAGAGCAATTCTCTCAACAATTTTAGGACAATTTAAAAACGGTAGAGATTATGTATTGGGATGTTCAATAGAACACCTTGGACTGGTCTGTTTGGTAAATCGATGCACCACATCTATCAAATATCAGAGTTTTATTTTTAAAAAATCCTTCTTTCTTTTTAATCTTTTTTTTCCAATGAATTTTGAATGTTATTCTGAATTAATCATTTGGTTTATGTCAAAAATCATTAATTATCATACCTAAATTGGATCTGTGGCCTGTCAGTAATAACACAAACTGTAATGAAGAACACTCATTTTGTCAGTCTATATTTAGTCCATTTGCAAAGCACTAAACTACGTGATGGTCATGCAGTGGCTAGTGTGTGACTATAAGCTCACAGCTGTTTGTCCTGGGTCTAGCAGATGTCCCAGACCTTAGTGCTCGGCCGATGTTCTCCAAGCACAGTTCAGGCCACTCCAGCTCCGTGTGGGACCTGGGAGCCTTCAGCGTGGATGCGGCCCACCTACAACATTCTGCACAGGTGTGTGGCGTTATATAGTACCGACATTTCCATGATATTTTTGCCAGTGCCAGTGTATGTTTCTTCATTCTCTCTTTTTGTTGTATTCACCTGTAAAACATGCCTCTCTCCTTTATCCACCCCCTTGGCAGTTTTACTCTTAAAATTGCACTGATGGATTGGAAAAATCAAACCATTGTACAGATTATTATAATGTAATCATTTACATATTGATAATAAATTACATGCATTAGACATGGGCAGACTGGCACTTGTATTTACTGTGGTCACACACAGTTTCGGCAAGTGACTTAGTGTCTGGCCTTTGAACAGAGCCCCATTCGGAGGTCTTACAGCGATCAAGCCTTTGGCCGCAGCCCCCCAGTCACCCCCACGCGCACTAAAGAGGCCCTACAATCTCCACCCTCGTGAGTATGCTCTCATTGTACCATGATTGCTCTTAATAAATACATAGTGTTTTCTGAATGACACTGTTAGGTGCTTTGTTACAAGATTGCATTGGCAGGAAAATATTTTAACAATTTGACCAATACTTTTCAGAGTGGCATTAAGCCGCTCTGTGATGGGTTAGTTGGTTGGCTATGTGTTGTAGTGCTACTTTTGTATCATTATCACTAGCAAATAATACATGTGCAACCTTGATGTGACACTGCTGTTGATGGTGTTTATTCTTCTAAAACATTTTCCTGATAACTTCAAGGCACCACAAACTCTTTTTTTGAGTTAAGGCAGACATGATAGAGGGCTTGTTGCACCTTTGTGTGATACTATCAGAAGCTGTGTGTGTGTATGCAGCACACAGCACTTGGTGAAGCCCACATACACATGAATTTACTGTCATTGTTGGTGAGGAAGATCGAGTAGCTGTCAGTCTGAACTCACAGTAGCCGTAGTGCTGTGAGATAACATAGCTACTCTGCTGTCTTATTCTCTCAACTCACCACCACTCCGACCTCTATCCCTCCCTCCCTCCCTCCCTCCCTCCCTCTTTCCACCAAACCCGACTCCTGACACCACCACACCCACCACCACCACCACCGTGTTGCTGTAGTAGCCGCTGTTCCGGAAGAGCCTTGGCTCCTAGCCAGCGCGGCAGTGCCACTGTCGACCCCCCCGCAGCCACCCCCCAGGCCCTGGCGCTGGGCTCTCTCCCGCCCAACCTGCTGTCTCCCCAGGGCGTGCTCCAGGCGGCCAAGGAACTGGGACAGCAGGCCTCCCAGCGTCTCCTGCAGACTGTCGCCCAAAAATACTCCTCCAGGTGATGCAACTAACCCCTGGCTTGCTTGCCACCCCCCCCCCCCCCCACCTCCACCTGCACCAGTCCACCAGCTTACTAGCCCTCCCATAAATGCTCACCACGACACACGCATCCCCATCAGATCACAATCGCCTGCCTTCTCATCCCATCACATCCCTGTTATTGGCTACAATCCTAGTGAAGGGCAGCTTCCAACCCTGTCTTCTATGTAGGCTTGTATTGCTGTGGTCGTGCTATACCAGGAGTGGCTTTACTAACCCTTAAGTTTTCCCTGACAGTTCAGTCTGGTAAACTATTTATAATAACATTCAGACAGGCTCACTTCAGTATTGCTGTCATTTATTTTCCAACCCCTCTCCCCCAAAAGCATCCATTCATTTGGGCTTTAAAAACAATAGTATTAGCAGGCAACTCTGTGTTTGTGACCAGTGCATGTACTTTCACCATAATGCAGGTGAAGGGTTGTCCCGGCATGCTTTAGTATTTCTGAATGTTGGCCGTCCTCTTGTTGGATTCAGAGGCAGAGCTCCATGTCAAATCACTCATTTGTTTACCAATCTGTGGCCTTTACATAAGATATGTGAAAGGTTGTCTTGCCTTGTGCAAGCTATGCCTTATTGTCTTTGCCTGGCTCTCTACTGATCACTCTTGCTACATTACCATTGGTGCAATAAAATAGGAATAATTCATAAAAACCCACTCACGAATTTTGTGATTTGGTATTACTGAATTACCTCACTGCCTTTGCTGGCCAGCAGAGGGTGTTGTACTCTTACTTTTCTGCTTACTTTACCAGGTTTCCTTGTACTTTTATCAGTAGTCTTATGCTATTGACTCAAACCACCAGGCAGTATGGTTTAAGCAAAAGTGGACTGGTAACACAAATAGCCCCAACATCTTTGCTATCCTTGATGTGACACTGAATATGCACAGGGTGTCTGTACATGTGCGGATGGATGTAGTTAGTGTTGTGTGCGTTCTGGTTTCCAAAACCTCTGGAAAGCTGCTTACAGTGAAAAACTTGTTTATGTTTTGAAAGTTCTGCAGTGTCTTGATGGTTTAAACCTAATTAGAGTCTAACTTCAGCTTTATTTTCCTTTCTGCTTCTGAAGGTTTGGCATCCCAGAGAACCACTCACGCAGCTCAGCTGAGGTGCAGCCATACACAGAAACCAGGAAAAGGTGGATCTCTCTCTTGTATATATGTTAAAAAAGATAAAAACGATTATTTTTTGATTCCATGTTTCTACCACATTGTCTTACAACCTTTTGGCATGTGGCAGTGTAATTTTCAGTCAGAACAAACATATTGGTCAAGAGAAAATCAACATTACATTAATATTTGCCAGGGGTATGAACAATTTTGTTCGCCTATATGTGTGTGTTTACTGTATATATATATACAATACAACGTATTACTTGCTGACTTTCTTTTTCAATGAAGTAAATGGATTACTCATGGAATGATATGAATGACTTGAATCAGAAGCACAATACTTGTTGCAATTGGCAGCAGATATAATTTTTTTGCCGCAGTTATTATACATAATTATCGGCCTTCCAAATGTTGGGAATGTCCGTTTATGTGACTGGAACTTTTCGCAGTATTCTGAAGAGCTGTATAATACATCATTTATAATGGGTTTGTTTGGGTTATGTATATCACTATGGGAGCCCTCATCAGAATGGATTCAACAGTCATCTACTTTTTCCCATCTGTATGTATTTTAAATATGTATTAGTAATAGGAGCACATACATCAACCTATGTTTTCGAATGAAAGCTACGTTTAACAAATTAAGTATGTTAAACAAATTAAAGCTAATGGACAGAATCATTACCTGGAAGGTAAACCTACTTAATTTCTCTTGACGTGTGTGTGTGTGTGTGTGTGTGTGTGTGTGTGTGTGTGTGTGTGTGTGTGTGTGTGTGTGTGTGTGTGTGTGTGTGTGTGTGTGTGTGTGTGTGTGTGTGTGTGTGTGTGTGTGTGTGTGTGTGTGTGTGTGTGTGTGCGCTCTGAAGTGCCCTTCAGGAGCCTTGGTTGAGCCCAGAAGAGGAGTCTGGAGCAGCAGTGGAGTTCATTGTGCTTCGGCGACAGGTGAGAACAACATTCTAGACTGTCCTGCTGACCAGATGAGACCCAAGCATTTCTGTTCTTAGGGACACATTTGTGGCCTTTGTCATGGCCTGAATTTGCCATTTGTCATCCCTGGTTGACAGTATACATAGGCACTCAACAAAGTGTCAAAGTTTAGTATGCTGATGTTGCACAGTATTACATGAGCTAGTTGAGCCCAATATGCCTCAAGTCTTACCACCGGAGCCTCTTGCATACAGTATATGCAGTATATCTCATAGCCACCCCTGCTCCAAGTACACGTGCTTTAAGTCAGTGGTATTATCATAATTATGCCCCTCGTCCAATCACACATAAATAAATAGTTTGACCAGGCTGTTGAATAATATTAGTCAAGTCGGGTATAGGACTGAGATCCACTTGTCAAACTCATCCTTGTTATTTCAACCATTTGCAGCTCCTGAAGATGAGTCGTCGCCTTGCTGCACTCGAGCGTCAGAACGTGGAGCACAAGCAGGCTGAGATGCTGCTCTTCTCTCTCATGGTGTCGGCCGTCCTGCTCAACGGCTGGCTGTGGATGCGCAGATAGCTTCTCGGTCACAGTCTTCCCACCTGTGCTTGGATTCCATTGCCCGCCCTTGGGCCTCCATCGATTACCACTCTCGGTCGCAACCCTGTGCGGGTAGCCCTTCAAACACCAATCCCCGCCACACTAGGGCTAGCTATGCTAACACCACTGAGGACTCAAAGTAGCAACGGCTAGCTAGAAAACACCAATTTCCCACAAGCACCGGTGTGAGTTGTTTGTAAGCATGGTAAGTGTTGTGAAGGCCGTGGTGAAGGTTTGGGGTGTCATTTTGAGTGTGTTGATTTGCGATGTCATGTATTTATAAAGTCAGGAAAAATTAGGCTTGAAAACTTGAGGTGTTACGGGCTTAGAAAAGTTTATTGTTTATGATGGAAGATTATAGAAAATATTGTATTTGTATTTACTCACTTGACAGATGTATCTAGAGTTGTATACTATTAAGCACAGCATTTTACAGGTAGACATAATCTGTTTTTGCTGCATCTCAATTATCCCTCCAGGACTGGTCAAGGACAGAGACCAGAATATGCAATATAAATATTTCTGTACACACTACACTTCCTGGAGTTCTGTTCATTTGTCAAGGAAGATGTGACCATACAGTGTTTTTGAATTGTTTGAGTTTTACAAAGTGTTTCTGTTAAAGAGCTATTCAGCGGTCAGTAGGGATGTAGTGGAGACTAAACGCAACTCAATTCTTGAATTTAACTTGCAATTCAATTGAGGTAGCAAACAGGAAACAGAATTGCAATTCAATTTTTGCACAACCCTGCTAGGAACCATTTACTGTAATACTGCTGGTATTGTTATAAACATTGGACAATAACCTCCACCATCATCAAACATGTTCTGAATACCTTTTTTAAAAATCCGATACTGCATTGCGCAGTCCACCTCACCGAGATCACAGAATTCATAGTTTACCCACCTCTTATTTTACCACTACATCCCTGACAGTCAGCCAAACCTGTGTATGTATGTGTGATGAAAGGAAAGTTTGTGCTCCTTAAGCCCTACTGAAGTCACATGCAATATTCTTTCCTGCTCTTATCAGTTCAGAGCAGAGGTCAAACAGTAGTCTGTGGATGCAGCAAAAACAATTAACTTACACCACACAAGGCCTAATATGTTGTAAGTAATTTAATTTATATATCAGGTCAGCTATGGGGAAATGTGAAATTTCACTTCTATATTAAGCTGTTGATGCTGTGCACTTATCATCAAGGATGCAAATAATGATTATTCCATGGAATAATTATAGACCATGACAGAAGCCTTAACTCTGGCCTACAGAGTGTTTCTTGTCTAAAATGATATTTAGACCACAGAGATAATACTTTGGTTTTCTCTCAATGTGAAATGTGGATTCCATTAAATCAGTTTTACAGCAGATGCAGTTACCCGTGTGTTGGATTTTTGCTAAATGCCAACATTTTTCAGTCCTGACAATTCAGCTACTGTACTGTAGTATACAATACATTTAAATGAACTGGACTATTAATACTACAAGTAACCAAGAGAAACAACAAGTCTGTCAGTATATTACAGAGCCTCTAAGGAACATGGTCAAAAGAAAAAACATATGTTTAAGTCACTAAGCTTTTTTCAAGAACTCATAGTGCACACCAGATACTTTCTTATGTCATGTGCACACGAAACTCTCTGATGCGCACCAAAAACGTATCTTGCCCATGTCCCCTTAAAGGCTCTGTTTATTTTAAACCCCAGTCATTCAACACAAACAAAACAAAAGGTTAGGAAAGGCATTTTCTTTTTAATATCAAGTGGTTTTAACAAAAATATGTGAATAACAATAGAAATTATAACAAAAAGGAATTCTTGTAGATTTTACTCCATACAAATTTAAATTAAGAGTTAACTCATTATTTTTTGGAACATTGCAGAAGTAATAACAAAATAACAGTAAAAGTCAAAACCACAAAATGAAACCAGCATGAGATGATTTGTGTCAATTGAATTCTGATTAAAGGAGAATACAAGTTATTTTTTTTATTTTTTTTAAAGAATGATTGTATGGTAAAAACATTCTCAAGCAGCTTCTCTAAAACATACCTTTTGAGACAAAACAAACCAGAAACACTATGGTTGGGGATGTTGGCACAGAATGAACTTGAAATTTAAAGAGACACGCAGCTTTGTTAACCACATACAGTAGACACCGTCCATTTAGGCCCAGATTAATCTGGTGACAATTTCCTAAAACCATCTGTCATGAGACAGACAAAAATGTCATTGTAGATGTGATATTCTGTCAAAGAATGACAATGATTAGTGCCAGTGATGCAAAAGGATCATCTACAATGGTCAGAGATTGCAATGGCAGCTATGTAAATACATCACAGGAGATATGCAAACATGACACGTGACCAATAATAGTACATGACAATGGCATGTCATTGGAAACAATGATAACATATTATGGTTTGTCTGCTATGACACTTTAAGGTCAGTTTTCTAGCTGTTACCAAGTATGTAGTCGGACAACTTGTTGGGCTCCCATTAGCCAGAAGAGGGAGCAACAAGGATAGTAACAATGGAAGAGAACAAGGGAGTGATAACTAGGTTCCAACTTCACCTAATCATATGTCCATTTGTTAGGTATCGTAGTAAACATGAGTCAGCTGCCTAATCAATTAATTAATTAATCAATCAGATGCCAGAAACACAAACCTCTAGAAAATGTCCTCTATCTACTGTCCACACAGGCATATCTAGTGAATGTGTCCAACCTGGGTGGACTGTGACTGCCTCCATTTTCTATGTTCCACATTGTAGCCAATTGTTTGATTTCAACAAGACAGCTAGAGACCAGCAAACTAGACCAAATTTAAAATGTTAAACACATTTTTTTTAATGACACAACAATGTTTGAAATTAAACTATTGAAAGGCACCTAGTACAATACGTTTGTGTGCTGACTGGGGACTGCTATAGATGAAAATATGAAACCGATAGCTCATTTAGTGCCTATTGCTGCCAGCCAAAAGACATTTCACCTCACAGATAGACAAGATGGAACAAAGTCTTCTCTGAAACTGTTTATGGGGGACAAATGAAGACAAAAATAGCAGTTTCTTTTTTTTTACATAAAGTAAAGCAAAACCACCAAGAAAGGCAAGCCAGACCATCAAGATGGGCAAAAACACTTTCTGGCATTGAATGAAAGAATTGGATAAATATTTGAACCACAGCTTCACTGGTCTAGAAATGCAGCTCACCATCAGATATGTGATGTTGGATCCAAAGGAAAAACACCAGCATCTGTGATTATTGTGGATAATTTAAATGTCTGTATTGCTTGATTTCTTTCTTGAAATGTTTCCCCAGTACATAGACAATGATAAACTACCCTTAACTGCAGTCATCTTCAGGTAACTGATAAATATATGATTGCAGTCTGTCTATTCAGCATGTGAATTTAGAGCCCTCTTGTCTGGTCTATTGTCTAGAGTGAGCAAAGTAGGCTGTGATGAAAATAACAAACATTCAAGTAGCACAATAGAAAGGCACAGAAGCAGTCTTCTTTCAGGCACTGAGAATATGGCATATGCCACAGACACGACATATCCCACAGTGTTTCTGCTAATGATTTGATCTTTTAACCACTGGTCAGAAAACAATTCCAGACTTCCAGATAAGTCATTCAGGACAAAAGTGTAACCCTGGTTTCTCCAAATGTTTGTAACGCAACATTAACGTAACATTTGTAACGATTGTAGTCACAGAAACTACATGAATACTGTCATGGACCTCTGTGGTCCTTATACTCCCACTGTTCTATGTTGATTCCTACAACTCTACACTCGCTGGATACCTCTTTGGTCATTCATTTCTTTTTGTTTGTAAGAAGACAAAAACCTACAGCATTCATCTCAGCCATCTACTATTGTTCTTTAATGATTTAATACTCATCATTGTGTTTTTGATACATGACACTCTTGAAATACATTTCACTAAATGAGCTGATAAAGATGTGACAATGGTCTGAGTGGCATTTCACAATCTCCTTAAGATCTCCTTTTTGTCCTATTGGGAAATAATCTGATTCACTGCCTCTCAATTTTCCTGGGCAATCAGCTTGATGTCTAACGACTGTTCGGACATTATAATAATTATGATTAATCCCTTGCAATTTAGCTGCGTCTGGTTGTACACTGAAAGCATTCTGAGACTAGGTCCATTCAATGAAAATGCACAGCGCACACTGGCACACACACACCCAAACGACCCAAACAATATACACATATGTACATAAACTCTCTCTCTCTCTCTCACACTCACACACCACTCTGAAATGAAATCCTTTGATAATTCTGAATGAGTAAAATGCAGTGCGTCTTACCTCCCCAATATTTTACCACAGCCCACAAACACACACACACACACAGGGCAAACATCAGGATTCAGGAACCCCAAACCAGTGGGCTTTTTTACAAGGCACTATCACACCACTCACATTCTGCCAATAACCTTCCTCACAGAAACTCCCTCCCAGTATACTGTGGTCCTTTACTGACTGCCTTATGGGGCACTGGGTTTTTTATCTACCTGCTACAAGAAACATTCAGTTCAACCATCGCACTAACACCACATCTATGGACAACTATGTACATAGTTACACGTCATTTCTGAAGGAAGGTGTCCAAATAAAACGGTTGGATTATAGTTCTGTTCAAACTGAACATGTGACCTTGATTGTAAAGAGTTCCAAAGGCTTAACTAGAAAAGGGACTTGCAGTCAGAACACAGCTGTGTTTTGTGAAAACCCATTTACCTTTAGGGATCCGTTTGTTTCAGTTGTGCATATTTCATTGTTATGGGCAGCTCATTAACAGACACAAAGAAATAAAAAAGCAAATGTTCTACTACCTACAATATTTGGGTCTGCTACCCCAAGTGCCATATGTAACATCACTAAATATCATTCTAAACATAAATATACTGAGTAAAGAAAAAAACAGAATGTGTACAGAGTAGATAGTGCAATACATGCAAATGGTAGAGGAGCAAATTGGAGAAAAAAAATGAAATGAATGATACCTAAAGACATTTGGTCCAAGGGTTTGGGATTGAAGGAAGACAAAATTCTTCCAATAAAAGAGGACTGATTGTTCTTTTAACACCAAGCGCGGCAAGTTCCTTCCTAACTCCATGAGGTATTTTTCACTGAAAAACACCTTTTTAAAAGCACATGACAAATAGTGCATTTACACACACCCTCACATAGAATCAACGCAGTCTGAGGAAAAGAGGGGGAAAAGAGGAATCCTTCACATACATTGAAAGTATGTATCAAGCATGGCATAGAAAAATGTGTAGATGTGTGTGTGTGTGTGTGTGTGTGTGTGTGTGTGTGTGTGAAAGCACTGTGGTTTAGATGAGAATCTCCACCATGTCATTGTCCACATCGGATTGGCTGAGAGGTTGAGGAAGTGACTGCATTGGGGCTCTCCTCTCTAGCGTGCTGCAGTGATACGCAGGGACATCTGAAACACACACACACACAGGCATGATCTATTGGATTGCCATTTTTCTGTAAAGCAAGACTGCAGACACACAAATACAATTGACTCAATTTGTTTGTTACATACAACCTGATCTATAAATGGACCAGCAGTGTTTATGGTCAGACCAGACTTGGATTACCCGTGCGGTTGAATATATGTGCACAAACATGATTATGCAATATCATGTGCCCAAACCTGTGTGTTCCTATATATGTCACAGTAGATCCTTATGTTTGAATCCAAGATACAGACGGCTCCAATGTAACACTGCTGTCTGAGGAACGTTGTCCAATTTGCATAAATATTTTATGAATATGCTTAGGCGAGTCTGTGTGTGTGAGGGTTTGGTACACACATCCATAAGTATGTATGCGTGTGTGTGTGTGTGTGTGTGTGTGTGTGTGTGTGTGTGTGTGTGTGTGTGTGTGTGTGTGTGTGTATGGCTCCTACCTGCGATGCGGTCTGGGATGTAGACTGGGCTGGGGCTGGTGATGCGGGACTGCTGGGGCAGGGAGGGCAGGGCCGGGGTGCTGGGCTTGCTGGCCTCCTGGCTCTTGTCCGTCTGTGTGCAGCTGTCCCTGCTGCCTGTCTTGGAGTGGCTGGAGTAGAGCACAGGGGACGGGGACGAGGAGATGGACTCTGTCCTTAGGGAGTCCATGCGGAACTCAGGTCCCAAGAGCACTCCTGCAAGCAGAGGATTCTCGCGGTTAGCACACTAACCGAGGTTCAGGTGATTTGCTGGTCAAGGAAAAGTAATATAACACATTTGATGAATGGAAAGTAACAAGTTTCCAAAAATTTCCGGAAAAAAAAACTGCCTTGAGCAACATAAAATTCCTATCTGGAATAGAGACATTTAAGTGTTACAAACTAACAACAAAAAAAACAAAAACAATACAAGTAGATGAATATCCAAACACTGACACACACACACACACACACACACACAATCTCTTTTGTATCCAATGATGACACTTGCTCCAGGGAAAGGGTTGGGTGGGGAGTTCAATGCTGTTAGCGTTGGTGCCAGTTTATTTGGTTGGGGAGGCCGATGCATGAGCCCCACACTCGCCCAAAGGTGGGGCTAGGGTGTCCTGATGTTAGGGTGGTATCAGCTGACACATCTTTCGGTCCTCCAGTGAAAAAAAAGATGTTTATTTGTTCAGTCGCCGTGACGCTGATGGCTTGCCAAGTTGTTCTGCTAAGTGTAACATCAACCCAAACCATTTTGAACCTGTGGCAGTGCTTTTGGGGGTCTTTGGTATGGTCCTTGTAGCGCCTTTCCTGTCCTCTGGTAGCCTGTTTTGAATGACTAACTGGACCATAGAAGGTTTGGTAGGGGAGGCAGAGGTCAGGGGTGCGGACGGTGTGGCCAACCCAGCAAAGGTGCCTTTTCGCCAAAGCTGCTTCCAAAGCTGACAAACTGAAGATTTGTGCAGGCACCAAATGTGGAAGATCTCCAAGCTTGTGATGTGATGCCTGTATGGGGTCCATTTTTCTGGCCCATAGAGCCGGAGTGGAGACACACACTGCATTGTACACTTCAACTTTGGAGCTGACTTTCACCCCTTAGGCAGAATTGCCTAACGGCTTATGAGGATTTACTGATATGGCAGTTAATTTCCACACACACACACACACACACACACACACACACAAACACAAACACACACACACACACAGAGAAGTGAGTGAACAAACACACAAGACAGCACACACTCCCATTGGCTCACCCAGGCTGCCTTTCCAGCTGCGGTCGTCCTTGCGCTGCTCCTCGGTGATGGGGCTGCCGCTGAGGCCCAAACTGTGGGACAGGAGGCCCGAGCTGCTGGCCCCTCCCCCGCTGCTGGCGTTGGCAATGGACATGAGCGACTTGGACGGCCGCATGGCTGAGGACGGGGAATCGCCCTTCCCGCCAGGATCCTTCCGTGAGCGCTGGTGCAGCACCTTGATCATAGCGTCCTTCTCAATGATCTGGGCGTGCAGGTTCTTTATCCTGGTCAAAGAGGAGAAAAAGGGCCTTTACTACAAAATGGTCCTAATAAAATGACTGAGTCATTGAGTACTCACTAATCAGCTGTGCAACTGGGGAGATCTGACATCCACATCCTATTAGCCACTTCACTTCAACTTAAGAGGCTTGTTTGTTTGTTTGTGTGTGTGTGTGTCTCTGTCTGTCTGTCTGTCTGTGTGGTGTGTGTCTGTGTCTGTATTGTGTGTGTGTGTGTGTGTGTGTGTGTGTGTGTGTGTGTGTGTGTGTGTGTGTGTGTGTGTGTGTGTACTGTATTGAGACCTGCTCTCCATGTCCAGGCAGCGGCGGTTGGCCATGAGGATCTCCTCTTCCTCTTTCTGGATGCGGGCTTCCACTGATGTGTCATAGCTGCTGCTGGGGGAGTGACTGATGCCTGTGGAGGACGTATCCCTGTGGAACACACACACACACACACACACACACACAAGCCTTTGATATACAGTAGAGATGCATCTACATTTTGAACATATGAGTGAGCGTATGTGCGTGTGTGTGTGTGTGTCAAACTTGTTATACATGTCTTACCTCTGCGTAGCCACAGAGGCAGCTGCATCCAGGGCGAACTGCCTCATGACGCTCTCCTCCAGGTACTTTTGCTCCCACTTGGTCATGTCAGCCTCCAGGGCGAGGATGCGCTCCTCCTTCTCCCGCAGGTGCTCCATCAGAGCCGTGGCGTTGTACTCGGGGGCAGCCGTGCTCTGGGAACTACCCTGCCTCTGCACACACACACACACACACACACACACACACACCACACGCACAGAGAGAGAGATATTCAGAAAAGAGAGATAACATAAAAATGCAACCATCATGTGCGAAAATGAAAAGGAGCAAAGTGCAAACCCACACAAACTCTTATTACAGTATAATGATACGGGTAATAATAATTATGGAGGACTTCAGCTTAGGTTAGTGGGTTCAGTAAACTAACACCACAATACCTCTGGATGTAATATGCACTTCAGGTTTACCATTAAAGCATGTAGTAATCAACTCCACATACATGTGAATGTTTAGTGTACCAAGATAACTCACAGCATATTAATACAATGCATATCTTTCCAGGTTACTAAAATGGCCCAGCTGCTATTGTAATCACTATTCCCAGTCGTGTTGGTGAACAGAGGCCTGCTATACAGGAGTGTGCTGTTGGGTGTCTGCTTAATCAGTCTGCACTCTGCAGGCTATAGGAGGCATGTGGAGACTGGGCCCCTTAATGCACAATCCAGCTGTGAAGTCTTCCTCTGTCTGTCTGTCTGTAAGTTTACATGTGTAGACAGATAAGCCAGGCCTCAGACACACACAGACACAGGTGCACACAGAGACAGAGAGAGAGAGAGAGAGAGAGAGAGAGAAATAGGCCTTCACTCAGACAGTAATAGGACGCAGAAATGCTGACCACACACACACACACACAGTCACACCACCGCCAGACACACACACACAAACAGTACATATGCTGACCACACACATTAACAACCCCCCCCCCCCCTTCCCAAACACATACACACATACACCCATGCTGCTGTAACCTTTACCCCAGATACTGATCCCCAGTCTGGAGACAGAGGAAGAGTAGAGCAATAATGCAAGCTGGAGTCCTCCTCAAAGACTCAAACCTACCCCCAACCAACTTGACTACAATCATTGCTCCACTACTCGGAGCACAGTGGTGTACATGCGCATGTGTCCTAGTGTATATGGTGCTGGGTAAGGCTTTGGATATGACCACATACTGTGGGCCAGACTGGACACTGCTGTGGGCGTTAGTGACTGTTTGAGAAGACTCAGAAGTGTATGCATCTCTGGATGTTACCCACTTCATGTCTGGTAGCGCTAGCTCTCTCTCTCCGTGTGTGTGTGTGTGTGTTACCTGTTGCATACGCAGCGACTCCAGCTCTCTCTCCAGGCGTGTGCGCAGACGGTGCTCCAGCTGCTCTCTCTTCTCGCAAGCGGACTGCAGCTGAGCCAGAGCTTGCTGCATCCTCTCCACCTTCTCCACATACACCTGCTTCTTCTTCAGCTAGACAGACAGACAGACAGACAGACACACACACACACACACACACACACACACACACACACACAGGCAGGTTAGACCATGAGGACCTTAGGAGCTAGCCTAGCAATGTAGACGCACCCTAGCGGCAACAAATGTAATTTGCAGCCAGGGTCGTCTAGCAACTCTCCGATGGCTTGCAAACTGGAAAAACTAAACTCTAGTCAGGCCAATCACATCGTGTATAGAGTCGGTGGGCTGGCTTAACATAAATTATTATAGAGTTACGACAGTTCCGTGTGTATTCCCTGCTACTTGAAAACAAAGGAGATGGCTGCCGCTGCTGGCAAACAGCAGTCTTTCAAATCGGCTTTGGCCGCGACTCTTAAACTGGAGTTAAGCTATTATTTGAGAAAAGAACAAAGAACGGCACGAAGTCATAGCTATAGCGCTAACCTATTGCGTGCAGCAGGAATTTGAAAGACAACCATTTATCCCGCCCCTCGGATTGAACCCTGCCAATGGTGAGTTCCCAGACACAACATTTTGATGTGGGTCTGGCTCGTCAGGCTACTTAGGAGCACTCCTTCAAAGCCAAAAGTTAAAAAGCGCATATTTACACACAAATCATAAATCAAAATAAGAATCATAAGCATCTAATAGGCATGACATGTAAGGCCCAAACAAAGAGCCAGTAAAGCTTTAAAGTCCAAAGTTGTACACTCCAGGAAAGTATAAATAGGACTTCAGACTCTCACACTGACAAACTCTGTGCCTTTAATACCCCTGCCTCTACTGCACTCCACCAAGGACTTCAAAATGTCGTTGAGCAGATCTTTATTCAGACAGACTTCAAATGAGCTCAACCAAACTTACATCAGATGTTCATAGACACCTCCACCATGAGCTAGTAGTCATGACACCTCTGTTCCACTCCATACAGCCTCTATGTGTCCATACTAGAAACTCCTTGCAGTGGCTCTTTACAGCTGTGCTGAATACACCAATTTAGAAAACAGAAGACAGGATAGACCAAGCAACAATAGGAGAGAGAAAAAGAGTAAAGAAGAGAAAGAGAGAGGGAGGAAGAGAGTGGGAGAGAGAGAGAAAGACAGCCAAGAATCCAGCCATCTCCAGGCTCTTTCATGGCAGGGCTTAAACTCAAGGGCTTTTGTTGGGAGAACAAGCAGGCGTTTGTGGCGGGGCCTGCCCAGAAAGTGGAGCAGTCCTGGGCTTCAGAGGGCACTCATACTGAGCCCGGCCATTCTTCAGGGCCCAGTTACCAGGGCAGCTGGGCCACGGCCAGGCTATTTCAGACACACACATCCAATGGATGGAGAGGGAGACGGGAAGAGTGGAGGAGAGGGCATCAAAAGGCTGAAGACGAAGAGCATAATTCACGCTGAAAAAGCCCAGATCTCCTCCAACCATACAGCGGGTGGGTGCTCTCTCTTTCTCTCTCTCTCTCTCGCTCGCTCTCTCTCTCTCCTACTCCCTCGATCTTGTGGGGTTCACCCTTTCTTTCTTTTTTCCCTCCTTTATACTTCTTTGTGTGTTAGCTTTGCAGTAGAGATTTGTCAAGATTTGTCTAGGTGTTGGAATGTGTGCCAAGATTTAAATAGGGGTCAGGGGGAATCCCTAGCACAGAGAAAGAGTCGATCTAGGGGCCAAACAGATAGAGCCACAATCTCCTGTGAGTTCAGTCTATAGGCAGTCTGCTGTGAGTTTCGTCTAAGATGAAGTCCTATAGTGGTCTCCTGAGTAATCATCTTCAAGGGGTTCAGCTCTAAGGTGACTCTCTATGGGCTATTCTCTCCTGTTTACCCTTTAATTAATCTCCTATCAAATCAGCAATGGAATTAGACTAACTATGGGGTTGAGCTTGGAGCCACGGTAGCCACTGTGTTCAGCCAGTCAGCTGCAGTCACTATTGTGCTCAGACCTATAGCCTGGCTATAAGCCACAGTTTCTACTGAGCTCTTCTGAATAGTTAAGAGTGGAGAGGTTCTCTCAGTGTACACAACTGTTGATTTCCAGGTAAGGGAACAGGTCCTGGATCAGACATACACAGGATTCTGCTTCACCACATGACTCTCTGGCACATTATGAAAATGGAGTATGCTATTAACTTTTTTTGACTTGCTATTAACTTTGTCATTACAATTTAAAATGTGCTGACTGGCTTTTTCCAGAGACAAAATGGCTGCTCTGTTGTAAATGTGCTGGTGTATTGTGCCATCCATTATGCTCTACGCATTCTTCTGTCCTCAAGGGGGGTCCGAGTAACCCAGCTAATTTAGGAACAGTGGAGAAAAATAGAACTTAGAATTCCTGTATTTGTGAATAGGGCATCTTTCTCTCTCTCTCTCTCTCTCTCTCCCTCTCTCTCTCTCACTCTCCTCTCTCTCACTCTCCTCTCTCTCGCTCTCTCTGTAAAGCGGTACTGAGCAGCAATTCAAAACGGGACTGACTCCAGTAGCTACCATTGTCTGTGTATTGATTTTGGCTTGGGCTTAATAGTGTTAAATATAGCTAACCTTTCCAAATGTCAATTTCAGTAACGGTTTAATGAATTTTGTTTCCATTTCAAGTCTTATGAATCCAAAATGAACACTGGGAAACTTCTCTCTTCTTGGAAAATTTGTGTCAGCGAATTATACAAAAAAAAAATGTTTACTTCACCTCTCTCTTTATGGAATCATTAAATTTGATGATTCAGAAATAGACCATCACAAAAACATACAAACCAACACAGTTCACAAAAGACAAGTCCGGAACAAATACTAAACACATCCGAGTCAACGTTTTCTAAATTTCAAACATTTCATCCTCCACCCTGCCATTTCAACACTGACCAGGTGTGTGTCTGGCTCTAAAGGTATGGTGTGATGGGCTCCTTGGCTCCTCAGACGGAGGCCAGGCTTTGGCTCCCTGCCTGCAGGTCTGGGGAGAGTCAGAGTCGCTAGAAAACAGAGCCCTGTCAAAGACGTGTTCCTGGCGTCGCAGTGCCGCGCCATTCACCAGATAACACAGCTCCGAGCTGAGGAAGCCCGAAATGCCTGGAGTGCTTGTAGGGTACACGTATAATACTTCCCTGAAAACAGGAATATGTCCAGCCCGGGTATGTGTTCTGTGATAGTGATATTGGATTTCATAGTGTGTTTATACAACACAGGATTTGGTTAGATGGTAGTTTCCTTTCTGAAGACATGTGAGACAATATAGACCTCTGTTTTGAGAGCTTTGATGCCTCAGCATACATTAAGCCATCTTGACCACAGGGTGGCGCATATTCCTATAGTGAGTTCATAAGAAGGTGAAACAAGTCCTCCCAGATACATGGGGCCAAATTTAATGAAGGGTGTTTTTCTCGCTCACGTATCTACAGTAACTTGGCTAGACGCACAGTGATCAGTTGCTCCTCAAAGACTGATTAACCAAGAAGCTTTGAAATGTTAAGTCACCTGTGATTAAATGACAGTAATAGAGATTATTAATTTTTTAACAGGAGATAATAGAACATTATCACCACTGATAGGAACTGTGAATATTTAAGTAATCTCCTTTGCAATACAGCGCTGAAAGAACCATTTTATTGGCTTCTGAATCTTAATAAATGTATAAATCATAACATAATATGAACCGTTTCTTTGTATAATATATATTTAAAACATAATATGAAGACCATTTCTTTTGGGCCATTTTACTCAGACGACGCGGTGCGTTGTTGACACAGGTCTGACTCGCCCAAAAGAATGAGGGCCCACACAGCAGATGATTCATTTTGAACAAAGACCTTCAAGGAATTAGCCGTTGACAGTTAAGCAAGGTATGCTCATCGTATTTGCTCTCGTCATCGCTGTTTGCTGTGTCTAACGGTGTCTAGAGACAGTTGCGTTCCGTCACCGCATGCCAGTGGGTGTTCCCGACTGCCGGGGGTGTGTAGCCTACTATGCAAATGCCTTGAAGTAGGCCTATAACTGTAATTTGATTGGCTGGTGCCTTCCGTTGCTCTCCGTCGGTGCGGTTTAACTTTTTGACAGGGGCGACAGGAGCGACGGGACGCAACGGACCCACAATTCAGTTTGGCAACGGATGACGTAAGCCCATGTAAAGTGAAGGAGATGCGTCTCCTGCACTTCACTGCACAAAACTGTGTAGGCACCGCAAGTGCCGAGACACTGGACTGAAAAAACACTATTTTGTAAATATGGTTCACCATGCTTATGTCCTCCACTGGTCCCATCTGTGTTTGTCTAAATGTCAATTCAACAAACAAATTCCTCCTGACTTTGCATATCTGTACTGTACAGGCCCAGTGTGCTGCTGCTTTGACGCTGGTGTGTGGTGAGCGTTCTGGCGCATAATCGCTACACATTGGTGGTGGTAAGTGAGGTCCCCCCTTCCATGTGAAGCGCTTTGAGAGTCGAGAAAAGCGCTATATAAATGTTGTGTTGTGTTGTTCTGCTGCTGCTTCTGCTAGGTTGAATGTGGCCCAGACCTGGCCCAAATTCAGGCCAGACCAGGAGAGTCATGATCTATGGGACGGCCATGTGTGAAGAACTCACCTCTTCCTCCAGTTTGACTACTTTGGCCTGGGCATTGTTGAGGGCCTGGTCGCGGATCTCGATGTGACGCCGCTGGTCCTCATTGTTGGAGCGCAGGGCACTCAGCTCCATCTCCAGCTTCTCCTTCTCACGCTGAGTCTCCTTGTCTGTCAATGCAGCAGGAAAGACGACAAGGCATTACAGTTTCAGGATTATGCTAGTTGCCTGGCTGGCATACAGAGACATTTTGAGGTGGTAGGGTCTCCTTGTCTATGAAACACAATAAAAGGACACGAGTCCTTTTTCATCATGTTGGACACTCTCATATTGTGATCCCATGAGGGAGAAACACTAAAATGTCCTTACAAGTTTAGTGGTGACAATTTACTTCATCATTGGAACACACAAACTTTCTATTTTGTTGATTTAGGATGAGCTTTGGGGGTGGAAATGAACGACATAAATGAAATAACATGAATATGCATGCACTGCATCCTTTGCCATAGACATTCTGAAGGCACACAGCAGCCAGTATTTAATACAGGGTTCCCACTCTCAGTCAAATGTAAAATTCCATTACTTTTCCCTGACTTTCCCTCACAAAAAAAAACCCTGAATTTCCATGACTTACTATACAATGAATAGTACAAGATACCGACCAATGATTTCAGAGCACCCGCATAGCAGTCAAGAGTCTTTTACTTTTTTAGAGTGGGATATGAATAAATAGGCATTGAATAAACAGTTGGGCTACTCAAGCAAGCCGTAAAGCTAACAACCAGATATACACCAATTCTGTGTGGAAATATATTTGTATTAATGTATTTTGGCAAGTACATTTTAAACTGCTACAGCAAAATTCCCTGATATTCCATGACTTTGCCCCCATAATGATACAATTCCCTGACTTTCAATGTCTGTAATAGTCTTTCTAAAATTCCATGACCTGTGGGAACCCTGTTGGGTGAACTGATGACTCAGTGAATCTTAAACACAGCCATGTCTTTCTCTTAATCTCTCTTAATCATAACCTCAAAACACACATACTGTTTTAATTCAGATTATGCCAGTAGTAGCCTACCAACTAATACCAGAAGTAATGATACAGCTATTCGTCATCAACCGCATCCAAAATGGTGGCACTATTAGTGAACTATATTCACTAAACTGAGTCCAGGGTGAATTGGGAGCACTGTACTGAATTTATTGAATTATTCAGAATATTATTATTATATTATATTATATTATATAAGCTGCAGTTGGCAAGTCTGACAAATTGAGGGGACTTAGCCAAAATTTTGAATGTTTACAACTCTCATGCCCCTCCCCCACTACCACCGAGCACCCTCTCATCGAGTTTGTGCTAGTCAGTGCGCACCAGACTGTGATTGGCAGTCAGATCTCACACAGCCCTGCTCTGATTGGACCAGAAGAACCGGGAGCTGTGGATTTTTGCAAAACAAATAACAGACTCTAGGTGGAGGTAGAAGTGCGGGTTTTTTTCTAAAACCGGCTGATTTATGTTGTTCTGTCGGAGCATAGTGTCGGTTTCAGTGAATATGATCAAAAAAATCTTGCCAACTGCAGCTTTAATCAGAAGTTGTTTAATGAGCCAAACTCAATCCTGTTGGCCAGTCTTCCAGTATCTGTTTGGGAATCAGTTTGTGTTTTCCAGAAGATTCTCTAGATGGGAGGGTATACTCACTCTGAGCGAGAAGCTGAGAGATGGTCTTGCGGTTCTCTTCGGAACCTTCACACTCTTTTGCTGCCAGCTGCTTGTTGGCTGTTTCCATGCGCTCTGAAAGTAGACAACAATAACAACCATAAGATTTCCCTCCACACACCATCTATAAAAGTCTCCTTGAAGTGACGAAAGCCTGCAGTTTGATCTGTTTATCTCTGTCTATGATCACTCATCTTGTGGACTTGATTAGCAGGAGAAGCTTGTTTTTCAGCGGAATCAGATGCTTTTCTAAGCACACTATTTCCGAGCATGCAAATGGCTCAAACAAATGCCTTTTTCTTCAACACACTTTCAACCACACAATTGCAAGCCCAGCCCCACGTATGTTAGTTTGACTACACTGTGGTTTCTTGAAAATCTGTGGCGAAGGGGGAATTATTAGTCAGAGATACAGGATATTCTGCAACCCTGCTGGGGAAAAAAATAATATGGCAGTTGTGTAAATCCAGACCTTCTGGACAAGAGTGGAGCTAAGACAAGAGATGGATACAGAGATGATTGGGTGGGGGTCGGTAAAAAAATGGATGAAGCGCTGTCTGTGGAGTGCAGCACCCAAAGCGCCTCTCGGCTTGGGCAAATTACACTCAGATACTGCACCGCTGGGGCCTGTTGCTCAGCAAATACCAAAACAAAAAATTCTAACAGTAACCTTGCATGAGGAAATCTCCCTCCCTATCCAGCCCAGTCATAATTTAGCAATGGAGGGAGAGCAATATTGGATTCATTAAAAGATGTATTGTACTACAGGGCTAAAGAAGAGCGCTCTTTTCTTCCTTCTTTTTTAGCTGAGGGGATGGGAATGGGGGGAGAGCAAAAGTAAAACTTTCATCAAGGAACTGGGCCAAAGGTTACAATAATATTTCCATGATGGTAGGACAACGCTGCTCAGTGAGGGACATTCTGGCATTGACTGCCAGCCCCATTATTTCCCTAACTCATCGCAACGCAATAATCAAAACAGCTTGTGCTCTGAGCACGGAGCATAACCCTTTCAAATCAATTCTCTTCTCACGTACAATGAACACTATTAAACTCACCCTAACAAACAATCACTCCTATAATGCGGACTGCATGACATGCCAAATATGTTCCCACAAATCCCGTCAGGAATACGTGTGCAGTGAAAACATCCAAGGCATTCCTAACGGCTCGGCTTTGACAAAGCCTCTTGAGACGCGAGCCTTGGGCCGCTAAAAAGCCCAGCAAACAGCCCGAGGTGGTGAGCGTTGTCTCTGGGTGGGTCGCAGGTCGGGTTTGCATGCATAGCCCTCACATCACACCACCCAGTTCTGGAAAGCTCAGGGAGCCCTTGCGGTGTGAGCAAGACCCCAGGCCACACTGCACGGCCAGAAGAATGAAAAACATGGAAAAGAGAAAGAAAGTGAAAAATAGGGGGGTGGGGTGGATGGGGAGGTGGTGTTGGAACGGAGCTGAGCAGCCTGGAGGGGGGAGGGGGAGTAATGTGTGTTATGTGTTGTAAAAGTGAGGGCTCTCCCAGTGGACATACGTCTGGGCACTCCGCCATGTGTTGAGTCCCCCCCACCCCCCTAACGAAAACGCACGGCCGGTATGACTGTGCTCGGCCGACGTCAGCACCAAAGACTGAATAAAGAAGCAGGAGTTTGCTTGAACAAAGGAGGCTTTGCTTTCCCTTGTGCGGAGATATATTCATACTTTGCCTGCAGGAAAAGTTCTTGATTTTCGATTTGATGTGGCCGTGTGCGAAAGGAAGGCAGGGACTGTTTTGGCCTGGATACTCAACAAGAGGGGGTGGGGGAAAGTTTTGGGAACATTCTAGAAGGAAATCCCTTGTTGGGAGCAGAACTTAAACCGGACCCAGAACCCAGTTCAGGCTGAAAGCTCCTTCCCATCTGATTGGCAGAAGGGACTCTGGACGGGGGTCAGGATTTTATGGCGGTTAGCCTGAGCCTTTTCTTTCTTTACTGACCATCTCGCCAACTTTTGGGCGAAGCAATGCTTCACTTAAGGGAAGAGGAAAGATAGACTTCTCCGCATAGTCTGTCTGCCTCTTCACCCCCTCCATGTTTGGATACTGTCTGTCCACTAGCCACTTTTTACCACTGTCTTTCTGCCTCACTGTTTGTGCTATATTAGCACATATGCATAACCCCTCCCTCCATGCCACAGCCAAACTGTGGCCACACTTTTTCTTAATATAGTTATATATATAGATATATATAGACTTTATTCTTGCACTGTTGCACTGTTGGACCTACTCATTTACACCATCACCATGACATTCACTCACACAGAGCACCTTACCTTACCTTACTATGCACAGAGAATCACAGGCTCAGTCCCTGCCTCAGTCATTGCAAGCGCCTCTTGATTGATTAATCACCCACTATGTGGATACTGTTTTTAGAATTGATTTAGATTAAGTGTTATTTAGTATAACTTGTATTTTAGTATATTCTTTATCTTCTACTGTCCTTATTGCTTAGTTGTGTTTTTTATATTATATAATTACTTTTTTCTGCTGTTAGTGAATGTGTGTGTGATGTCTGTATGCTACTGAGCCCTTGAATTTCCCCTGGGGATCAATAAAGTATCTATCTATCTATCTATCTATCTATCTTTTCTTACCTCTCTGTCAGTCATACACACTGATGCTTGCTCTCTCCATCTATTAGTCTCAATCTCTATCACTCTCTCACACACACACAAGGAAAACAGGAAATAACAGAAGGAAACAAGGGTCTTGCAACAGAAGAGATCCTGTCCACACCCCGGAGCGCAGCTCAGTTTGGTTTGCTGCTGATGCTCTGCCCTGTGCTCTGTGCTCTTTGCTGAGCTCTCTGCATGAGCACCAGTGGGTGATGGGCTCAGGAGGCCTACTGTACCTCTCTACCCTCGGAGCTTTACACAAAATAAACAAAATAAAAAGTAATGTGTAATACATACAAATACCATCTGTGTGGTAGCAAAGTTATATTATGTGTACTATTTGCTCTGATGATTGACTAACCAAATTACTAAATGACTGCACACACGCAAAAAAAAATGCACTTAGCCAGAGGCGCGTTCAAATTCCTTACACAAGCAAACATTCGCGGTGAACATGTCTTCTCTAAACATGCAATTTGAACAATTTTATGTAACCATTCCATCTCAACGGTAACCATCCGTCCATCTCCCAGCTTGTTCGCGGAGAACTACCTCCTCAAACTCTTTGCGAGTGTTTGCAAACATTCGCTGGAAACTCAAGTTGAACAGAAAATGAATTTAAACAACTCCGTTTCCCCACGTCATTTTCCAGCATGACCAATTCTTAAAAGCATGATGGTGCAAGGCCACATGACATGAACTCAAGGTACCCTTTACAATAGCTCTCAGGTCAAATTTACCTGATGAAGGTCTGAAACCAAAACGTTGTGTTATATTCTAATAAATATTTGCATGCGGAATGGACAGTGTGTGGAATCTCTTCTAAACCACCAATAGCTCTTCAGGTACCAAGAATGCAGCGCTGCGATTGGCTAAATGACGAGAACTGGTCGAGTCCTGCCCTCAGGCTCACCTCTGAGGTCCCGGTTGAAGTCGTGCAGCCTCCGCACCTCCAGCTCCAGCTTGTTCCTCATGGTCTTCTCCAGGGCCTCACGCTTCGTCGACGACTTGGCCAGGTTCTCGTACGCCTCTGACACCAGCTGAATCTCCGTTTCCAGCTGAGGTGACACAGACACTCAACTGGCTCAGTACCGGCTTTTTTTTTCACTGAAGACATGTTCCAGCAAGGTGAGTTCAATTGCGCATCAACAGATAATTAAAAGAGATAACAGAGAAATAAGCTCAAACCACTATACTGGTCCAACAGCAAACCACACACTATCCAACAAGCTTTTGTCTGACCACTCCCTTACTGTATATGTTATGTTTCAAGAGGAGGCTTTTGTTTTCACTGAAGACAGAGATGTTCCAGCAGACACTCAAAAGAGATGGTGTAAACTACAATATTAGTCCAGTAAACCTCACATACCACAAATAACAACACAGCAGCCTGACCATATCCCTCTCTTACTGTAGAGGTCAAAAGAAAGTGATGGTTGCCCCTACCAGCAGATAGACTACTGTTAAAAAAATTGCATTGATAACATAAGCCAAGAAAGAACAACTGAAATGGTCATGTGAAAGTCTGACCTTCTGCAGCTTGGACACCTTCTCGGCGCACAGCTCCATCTCCTGTTTCAGCATGCGGTTCTCCTCTGTCAGCATGTCCACCATCTGCTGTGCCCGCGCCATCATGGCGTATGGGTCATTCTGCATAGAGTACGGATGCCCGTAATGCCCACCCTGTCCCGAGCCGGACCCTGGTCCGGGTCCATGACCCTGCCCAGACCCTGGTCCCTGCTGGTGCTGGTACTGGTGCTGGTGTTGGTGCTGGCTCCTGGGCGCCGAGCCGTAGGGGTCCTGGGGGAATCCATGTGCCCGCTGCTGAGGTGCGTGCACCGGGCCTCCAGGCCCGTACGGGTCTCCCTGATGGGAGCCCGGGCTCCGGGGGCCCAGGGAGTAGGGGTCGCCCTGGTGGGCCATGTGCTGTTGGGAAGCGTGGCTGGAGGCGGCCGCTGCAGCCATCAGGCTGCTGAGGGTGGCGGACTGGGCACGGGACAACGAGCCCACGGATGTAACGGACGAGGTGGGGCTGTGGTGGTGGAGGTTCCTCTGAGAGTGATGAGAACTCTCTTTGCTCGACCTGTGGGGAAACAGACACAGCAAACAACACAGCTACTTAACGGAGGGATCGGAAATGCCAGGCAATGGCGACCATTTACTGGGTTTTAAGACCAACCAGAGCTCCTTAGTTTCAACATAGAAATGAATGTGAACAGACTAGCAACTTTGTTTACATGTAGCTATATCATTCATCTGACCCCACTGTAAACAAATACTAAGGTATTTATGAAACACAAGGTCATTGATCATTCCGGACATTAAAACAGACAAAACATTATCTTCCCAATGGCCTACAAAATTTAAAATTGGGAGACATCCTTTCTTTCAGGAGGAGGTTTGAGGGTTTGAGACTTCACCGCAGGAGCAAGTGACATACAAAAGGGGAAGAAGAGGGACTATTTTTGGTGATTCTGGATGATATGGAAAATAACCACAAAGGGAGTCACATCTACAGTTGGTGTTTGAGAAATCTCATGACTTGTGACTTACATTCTCCAACTTCCCTGCAGCTTAAATGATTTTGAAAGAGGTAAACAGCCTAACTAATGGTCGATCATCAAAAAAAAAAAAAACGGACATGTCAGGACTTGTCAGTTGATTATTAAAATTCTAGATGCATTCCTCTTGTCATTCTACGCAAAATAGCGCAGGATTAACAAATGCAGAGAGAACAGGAAAAACAGGGTTCTTCCTAGACGCCTTTGTGTCAGCGAGTCCCCATCGGGAAGGGCCCTACATATTTCCATTGGGGAACATCAAAACGGCAAGTCCCTACACATCCGCATCAACAAACATCAGGTCACCAAGTTTACAGCCGGAGGTGTTAAATGGAATTTAAATGGAATTTTAACTTGTTCAAAACAGGTCATGAATGATGATTAGTGATTTCTCTAATCATTAGTATGGCCAGGGCGACCAAAGGCCTTTGTATTTATGCCTGTTGATGGGGCAGAGAGACATTTCAAGATGTAGGATATAGTGGAGCTTGGGTTGATAGGACAGCAAGACATATGAAGTGGCCCCAGTGTTTAAAGCACCTAACCAAGAATCTAACTCTTTACTGGATAATCCGTCATCCAAAAAAACTACTGCCAGCACTGCACAACAACGCCAAATGCATTTTGCCTGAAAGGCTACTAATCAATGATCACATAGAGGCTGCGTTCAAATTTAGCAACAACAGGAACTGAATTGATTTGGAGGGATTGAAAGGGGAATGTGGATGAAGAGGCAGGTAAGGCACTAACTGTTTTCTACAGTTTTTACACTTGTAGAGGTAAACAGACACACATGCATCTCTGTAGGGATCTTCTACATGTTGGCAGACACTTCTAATAACATGCTGAGCCTAGTCAGTGACTGACATTACTCCATTCACTGTTGCTCAATACTGTCAATCTAACTCAATGCCACTGGTCTTCTCAAAACGGCATTCTACCTACATACTGGACAACTATACTTTAAGTGAAAGTTTGAAAAAAGGGCCCAGAGTTTCTCTTTCAGTACTTATGGTTAGCATTACCTTATTCAGGTGTTTCCAAAGACAAATTCTTAGCCAGTCTTACATCCAGCAACAAACCAACCAGATAACCTCCACAACCAACAAACCAACCAACCAGATAACCTCCACCTTTACAGCTTACAAGGTTTTCAACTTTTCAGTTGTTTTCAGCTGAAAAGGTAGAGGCGGACAGTGGCTACATCCTATTATTCTACACAAGGCAAGGAAACAAAACACCTCAGTGAAAAACGACTAGTCAGAGAAACTGCAGCCAAAAATGAAATTTCCTTTTTTTCGAAAGACCGGTTTTGTCAAAACATGTTGTGTCTAGAATGTAGTTATCACTAACAGCCACTACCTTTGTGAGTTTTTTGGCACTGAATGCAGTCATATCAACTGTTCTTTGCATGCGGACAGATGGCAATTCTTCTGTAGAACATTTACATAAATTAATTTAACCATCATCTGTTGAACAACCAAGTAGGACAATGTATATGTTTAATCAATATGTGCTCCACCAGTAGGGCGATGTATATGTTTAATCAGTATGTGCTGCCTCCACCAGTATGTGGTGTTGTAGTGGCTAGGACGTTACTCTACCAGAAAAGCTGCAGGAACATAAATCCCCCTTTCAAGCATGAGGGAGAATCCAATACAAGTCAATATTGGTCATTTTTTGGAGGAGAACACACTCCTATGAACATGTTTACACTGCATAACAGGCCTTGACACTGAAGAGTTAGTGCAGCCAAACAGAGTTGCTTTTACACTCACCGGAAGGATCCGTACTCGGGCGGGGGCTGGTACCGGACGTGGGGCATGTCGGAGCGTCCCTGCTGTGGTGGTTGCCGGTGGGGCTCGGTGTAGTAGTGCCCCCCTCCTGGCTCCTGCCCCTGCAGCTGCTGCTGGTGTCCCTGCTGTCCACCCTGCTGGCCCTGGTGGGGCTGGTGCTTGGGCGGAGACCCCATGCCCTTGAAGGGGTAGTCGGGCGGGGGACCGCGGTGTGGCTGGCCCAGCGAGGTGGGCTTGTAGTAGTCCCCGGGGGGGCCGGGAGGGGGCAGCTGTGGGGAGAGCGGTGCGCTGGTGACGGGCGCGTGGGCCTTCACCCCGCTGGTGGCCAGCGACAGCTGCATGAGCCGCTCGCTGAGGGAGCGCACGTGGCCCTGCTTCAGGTCCTTCAGCCCGTCGTCCTGGTGCACCTTGCCAGCGCCGCTCACCCGCTGCACCGTCGGACGGCCCTCCGTGCGCACCTTTGCACTACCGCCGCCGCCACCGCCAAATCCGGTGACCCCCGTCACGTAGAAGGCCGCCCCTAGCTGGGACTGAGGCTGGGGCTGCTGCTGCCCACATTGCTGTTGTCCCTGCTGCTGCTGCTGCTGCTGCGATGGAGGTGGCTGCTGGTGACCCCGGAAGTACTGCGACTGCACCTTGGCCTCCTCGTAAGTGGGCAGGTCCTCCGGGTTGGGCCCCTGGCCTCCTCCCATGCCGCCTCCTCCTCCTCCAGCTCCTCCGCTGCCTCCCCCTGCGCCTCCCCGCGTCCCCAGCTGCTTCTCCAGGCCGCTGTCCGCCTGCAGCTCCTGTCCCTGAGGCTCCTGCCGGGCAATGTGGGGCATCATGGAGTGGTCATCCACTGGGCCTCCAGGACCCTGTGGGTACCCGCCCATGGACCCCTGCTGGCTCTGTTGCTGTTGGTGATGTTGCTGCATCTGCTGCTGTTGCTGCTGATGTTGTTGGTGTTGTTGGTGTTGTTGTTGTTGTTGTTGCTGCTGCTGCTGCTGCTGCTGCTGTTGTTGCAGAGCCAGGTAGTTGCGGCTGTCGCCGTAGCGCATCTGCTCCTGTAGGAGGCGCTGGAGGACGGTGTTGCTGCCGCCGCCACTGCCTCCGCCGCCGCTTCCTCCGCCAGACGCCTCGTCCGCCGTCGGCCTCATGTCGTAGTCGCGCAGACCCCTCACCTCATGGAAGGAGGAACTGCGGCCTCGGTCAGCGCTCCCTGAAGGACAAACATGAGGAGAGAGAAAGAGGGAGGGAGAGAGAGAGAGAAGGTTGGGGGGAGGGGAGCACAAAGACCTAAGGGTTAAGGGGTGCACAGCGCTACAAGAACCTCTCGTAGTGCACTCCAGATGCAGAAAAGAGAAATGGAAGCAAGATGAGTCATGGAGAAGGGGGGCAAATCAGGGAAACTCCCAAAGCTACTCCTGAAGGAACCTGGAAAATGTAAGCCAAAGACTAAGCTGCATCCCCACCCGCTTCCCCAAAAGCAACACATTTTTAAAAACCTTTGGAAAACCAATACATTGACTAACACTTTGACAGTCGGATCCTTTTCTGGAAATGATTTAAATCTGGATCTGAATTGGATCTGAATTGGTTTAAAACTAGATTTGAGGGAAGTGAAATGCTCCAAGTAAAGCACTTGTGTTAGGAAATCTTTAGATCATTAATATGTAAGTGACATATGAGATGCCCACTGTCAAAGCATGGAAGAACTCCCCAGTATTCATTAAAGCAAGTTCCAAAATCTCCAATGAAGATGACAACAGCAATGATTTGCCAACATGCAGTGAATGCAGTCCAATCACTTTTTACACAAATCCCCCGACATTTAATGGGCAAACGAAGTGTTGACAAACCACAGTAGTTACCAGCCGCATCTATCAAGTTATGAACTAGGCATCCTAATTGCCTCTGAGCAATGGAAACAATTACAAATGAGGAAGTGACATGTTAAAAACAAACAAAGCCGTTAGGTAGAGAAACCACTCCAGTAATCGAATCAAGTGCCAATGTAAACACTAGCTTTGAGTTAAACCATGTCCAGGTCAGACATTAAAGCGACTGCACAAGAGCGGGCACAAAGATAATCTCTTGTCATAGACTTATGTAAATGATGATCCAAAGAGGTTAAAAGTTAAAGTGGATTCATAAACTATAAACTGTAGTCTTCCTATGAGATTTAAAGTTGGAGTGGTTTCAAGCAACAGCTTTGAATGCCTACTAGAAGCCTAATAGGTACGGTCAACATCTAGGAGAGTAAGTAATAGGGAGATTATTACATCTAGAGCTTTCTGATATTCGTCCCATTCTCAAGGAGGAGGAGGCTTTTTTCCGAAACATCTGTGGCAAACGAATAGTGACAAAGAAAGAGAAGAGGGGTGTCGGGTCAACGCTGCAGTGCTTTTGTTTTTCCTTTAAAAGATGAGAGATGGGAGAGATGAGACATATGAACGGAATGGCAAAATGGCAAAGTCCACACACACACACACGCACACACACACACACACACACACACACACACACACACACACACAGGGACACACAGGGACACACACCCAAATACCCAAACACACTCATACATACATACTTCAACCTCTATTTCCTGTTGCTCTTCCCCAATATCTTCTCTTTCTCCCACTGCCTCCCCCTCTTCAGAACCGATGAGGATGACAACAGACAAATGGAGGGTGGAAAAACAAACACACATGAGCAAAAAAACGCAGGGTGAGGGGAAAAAGGAAAATGGGGGACAGAGAGGAATGGCTATAGTGACAAGACAGATAGGCTTGTTTGGTGGTGGTGCTCTGAGCACAGGAATGAACTCAAATACACCTGTAACCCAATTTAGTTTTAGATAGCAGCTAGCCACTTCGTATCTACAGATTTAACACATATGGGATTGAATAACAATCTGTACTGAGATGCATCTTTTTCCATGGACTTTTCTGGACAATACATGTGACAAGATGAGCTTCATCTCTCTCTCTCGCTCTCTTTATATATATATATATATATATAATATATAATATATATATGTGTGTGTGTGTGCTTTTGCACACATAGCACACCCTCTGAATTGAA
Source organism: Alosa pseudoharengus (assembly GCF_046254945.1). Lineage (NCBI taxonomy): Eukaryota > Metazoa > Chordata > Actinopteri > Clupeiformes > Clupeidae > Alosa > Alosa pseudoharengus. Next base: position 24,171,368 of record NW_027468870.1, on the reverse strand, counting down.
TACATCAGACTGTGTTTTGTAGAACTGCAACATGCTCATATTGACAGACACATTTGCAAAACACAAACCCTGCCCCAATCAGTTTTGAGCTGGACTGAGTTTGATCAGATATTCTCCTCATCCCATTGCCAAATACACTCTCTCACACACACACACACACACACACACACACACACACACCTGTGTTCACTCCACTACGGTACATCCTGAGGCCTGGGCCTAACCCCCTCTGCATACCACCCACCCCCTCCCCATGGTTGCTAGGTTACCTGTGTGGCTGTTGTGGCTGTTGCTGCTGGCTGGGAGGGTCACGGCTGTGGTGTGCTCATGGTGCGACGCTCGTTCCTCGCTCCACTGCTCGACCACGCTGACGCTGGCACTGGGGTTGGCGCTGGGGTTGGCGCTGGAGGTGGGGTCGGGATCAGGCTCTCCGGCCTGCAACTCCAGAAGCTCCTCTAGCCGTTGTAGGACGCCCAGTCGTTGTGCCACGTCCCGCACACCCAGCCACTCTGAGACAGGAAAGCAAAGGTCACCAGCCATCCAGAACAATGGGGGCGGGATGTTCCCCACACACACACACACACAGGAGATAGGATAAAGGAGGTGTATGTGGGCGGGGGTCAACACACACACACACACACACACACACACACACACACACACAGGGGTAAATATGAAAGATGAAAGGGGTGTGGGGCATAGCTTTGCTTTGTTTTTATTTCCTAGGTATTGAACTTTAAAAAGTATCACTGCGTTTTGTCACCCAGCTGTGAGAGAGAATGGCACTGTTGGGGGAGATAGTGTGTGTTTGTGTGTGTGTGTGTGTGTATGGTGTAGCTTAAACACAGGATGTGGAGGATGTTCCTCTCGGACAGCAGAGAACAAGAGCCCCTCTGGACAAAAACACACAGGACTTCAACAGCACAAAATCCTCGGGGTCAGACCATCCTGGTTATAGATAGATACCTGGTTCATAAAACTTTACAAGTTACAAATATATGGCATGCACTTTGTAATACTGTAATTATACGTTTATAAAACATATGTGATGTACATTAATGATTTAGCAGCATATTGAGCATACAATTTAAGTCCACATTGTATCAGTATGTGTGCTCCTGGGAAGCAAACCCATAATCTCGGTGGTGTTCTCTTCTGGTTGAGCTCTATCAACTCATAAACAAGTAATGGTAGGTCTTTAAAAGCTGCATTTCTCCTCAGGGTTACAGCCATTTCTCGTGTTTATGTTGCTCACCCTTACTGTCTGCAGAGGATTGGGGGAAGGGCCGGCTGGGTTGCCCATGACCATGCAGATCCGCACAGCCCAGTCAAACACAAAGGAAAACACATGCAAACCTGAACTTCCCCAAAGTTTTACCACCAAAGCCTGATAGTGATCTTCAAGATGATCCAAAGCACACACACGGACACACACACACACACAAAATAAGTAACTCAAGCACTATCGCATCGAGTAATCACCTCCAACCACCCTGAAATAACTTCCAGATGTAGCTTCATTGTCCCTCTTTCTTTTCCCTTTTTCCCTTTTTTTAAACAAATTCTCCTCACTCAGACCATTCCCCTTTTCACCTTTAGCCCATCCCCCTCTCTCTCTCTGATGCAGACTGTACGTTCCCGGACTGCCTCAGATAAACTGTTTATTCCACGGCCCCCGTGGTCCTCGAGCCAATCTGCAAAACCCAACATTCCTCTCGGACACACTGGTCTGCGCTTCCCAAAAGTGAACAGTTAGCAGAGCGGGTGACCTGCACCTACCCCTGAGCACTCAAGAGAACTACTACATCTCAGCTGACATCTTAAGTACATAGGTAATGCCTATTGAGCATGGACAATATCAGCCAAAAGACACAATGTGACAAGGGCAGAGAAGAAAACACCAAACTCAAGTACATGCTTGGTTATAGTAAAGTATATCTTAATAACACTGGTGACAGCTAACGAAAGTTTTTCTGATGCAGTACAATTCTAACTAACTGTTGAACATACTCCACAATTTAGTCCAAGTAAGTAAGTAAGTAAGTAAATAAGTCTTTATCTATATAGTGCAAGTGATGACTAAATTAATAGAACTTTAAAAAGAAATGCACTCAAAGCAAGGGAATCACTCACAACAAATAGCCATGGACCAGCCCGTGGGAGAATACTGTAGTCGAGCAAAGCTGCTGTGACGCCGGTGTGCAGATCATAAATGATGGATGTGCTCCTGAGAGGTGTGAGAAATCCACTAAAAGCTCTGAGAAAGTCCTAAACTTTGGTTGGTAGCGCTCTGTACGGAGTGGCACGGCACAGCACGTCTACTCAAGGCAGGATGAGCAGCACTCCCCCTCCAGGTGTGGCCCTGGGGACAGGTGGGTCTGGACACAGGCCAGGTTCACATACACACACTCATATGCACACACACACACACACACACACACCCTCATACCTGTGGAGTGCCGTCACCACCTACCAAGCCAGACCAATCCAGGTGGAGGGGAATTAAACAGGCACTTCCTTATCATAATCACCTCTGTCAAACCATTAGTGTGAGATTGATATAATTGAAGGCATAACACACTAAATAATATAATAGCACATGCCTTCATTGTGGCATGGGAAAGTATGCGAAGCCTCAGCCTGCAAGATGTAGGATGGTTTTAAATCTAGATAATTGCCAGGAAAGGCAATGGCACACGTTTATCAGAGACTTTGCCAGTGGTGCCAAAAGAAATAAGGGGCTTTGATGGAGGATGTAGTGGGCACAGGTGCAAACCAGTGCTGGCCAAGACCCAGGCTCACATAAGGCAGGGAAGGAGAAGAAAAAGGGAGAGAACACCATTGGAGAGTGGGAGGAAAGAGAGGCAGACATGAAGAATGCAGAGTTAAGAAAGGAGAAGAAAGAGAGAAAGAGAGAGAGAATGAGAGAGAGAGTAAATGAGAGAGAATGAGAGATGGAGAGAAAATGAGAGAGAGAGAGAGAGAGAAAGAGAGAGAGAGAAAGAGAGAGAGAAAGGGCCACACAGAATGAGCAAGAGGGAATTGTCTGTAGAAAAAGAGCCAAGCCAGAAAACCCAAAAGGAGAAAAAATAATGAAAAGAAAAAAAACCCTAGCATCTCTTAGCAAGGAGCTCGGAAGCCAAAGAACAGTCAGGACCGCTTCCTCTGGAAATTAAATCCTCCAGTTACAGTCTTGGCTTCATAAATCACCCGGCCGCCATCAGTTACTCTCTTCATCTGCCCCTTCACATGCCAGCTACTTAACCGGACACTGCCAACCAGTTCACCTGGAAATTTAGTCCATGGACATAGATACCCCGGAGAAATAGTCATAGGATTTCAATAACAAGTTACCCAGGCAATGCCAAACGGTTAACCTGACCACACCAACCGGTTCACCTGGAAATTGCCCACAGAATCTTAATGTCATAGCCTGGGAATACCCATACAAACCTTTGGCAAATTTGGGATTTGCTCTGCAGCTTAATCTCAATTGAGAAGTGTCTGGTGTCAACGAGGCTATCATAGCAGGCAGTGAACCGGACCATGGAGCTTGATGAGGGGCTAGTTTATTTCCCCCACCATCGCCAGTCAAAGTCTCTCCATCCCTCACTCCCTCTCATGGGATTACATCCTGATCCCAGTTTGAGATGGCGTGCTACATTCTGAACACAGGCTAAGGTTCTGCGCTCTAATCTAAATATTTGCCCTCCATGTGAGAGTATCCTGGAACCCTCCTCCCACCCCCACCCCATCCCCCATGTGATAGGTTGCTTATTCTGGTAATGCAGTTGGAATGCTGCACAATAGAGGCCCAGCACGCATGCAAACACACACACACACACACACACACACACACACACACAGCTAGCCCCCTCCTGCTGACCTCATCAGTGTGAGACGCTCGTTGGGTTTCAGTGACTGTGAGGTCTTTTTCAGTGACACAAACCCTTTCAGTGCCTTCCAGTGAAAGTTCTAGAATTGAGGGATGTTTTTTTTTCCAAAACTGCACGAAAGACCTTTTCTTTCAAAGACTGAGCCAAAAAGCCCTTTAGAGGTAGCCCTGACCATGCTGGTATGCCGCGTGGGCTTCAAACTGGACTTACAGTTTCACTTTCACGCAAAAATTAGCTCAAAAAGGGAGGAGTACCAACCATTCTAAGTAGGATTAAGCATGTAAGCAATGCAGGTCTCAAATTGGGCTTACAGTGTTACTGTTCAGTTTAAGGTGACACAAACGGACACACTCCGAGAAGGAGAGCTAGGATTACAGTGGCAAGAGAATCCTCCAGCCTACCCAAACCGAAGACAAAGGCCCAGCACAAAAACAGCTTCCATACATTTCTCCGTTTGACACTCTCCCACACTGCTCGGATGTACATGCAACAGGAGAACCCCCAGCTATTGACTTCATTCCCCCTTTTTTTTTTTCCTGCATCGTAGAGGCCATCTTGCTCACGTTTCACTTACGAGAGCGACAAGCAGTCTACGGCACTTTTCGTCCCCTTCTTCAGTCTCCCAACCCCCACCACTATAGACACACACAGACACTCTCTTCCTCCTCCACTCCTCAAGGATCCTCCTGCTGTTCTGCCAATAACTGAACACTATCCTCCTTAGCCACTGGCAAGAACTACAGAAAAGTATTTTGGCATTCCAGTAATAGCAGGGGTGCCGTGACCCTGTTGACCCCCGATGGTGCTGCGACAGCCTTCTGACACTCAATCACATGGGTACAGAGGGGCAGGGAGGGTTGGCAGGGGGCTTTGGTAATGTCCAAGATGGCATTTGACCTCCACAGACCCCACTTCAAGCAGCCCTCAGCTACAGTTCATCTGAGATTTACTCCCCATGGACGCCTTCCAGTGGTTTAATCAACAGCAGAGGGTCATCTGAGGTTGGAATATGAATGCCGTCTGATATGACTACACTGGACCTGATTGTTGTGGTCGCTTAGGAATGAGTCTTTGTGTGTGTGTGTGTGTGTGTGTGTGTGTGTGTGTGTGTTGGGCTTTCAGGTTCTTTGCCTTGTTTCAGGAACTAGAGTTGTTGAACTATCCAGAAGGAGAACTAAAGGAGAGTGAAATCTTAAAACATATTTGCATTTTTCTTTGCCAGCACTAAAGGAAATGTGAAAGTTATAAAACTAGGAGAAACTAGTCATACATATCATTCAGTCTTTGCTTAAGTCAATCTAGTTACAGTTTTCTGTCATGTTTCTTTTGTCTTTTTTTTTCTTTTGTCTGACTTTCCCTGTTGGAGGTTACGTTTTGCACCTCTTCAAAGCAAAATTTTCCAAAAGCTCTCAGCCAGCTCATAAAGACATAAAGCTACATAAAGACAAAATGCTAGTTCTCATCATTCTGTGGAACATGCACTTGACCTACTGGCTTGTCAAACTCTTTAATCTTTACGGCCCACGTTACTTTGATGGAAAGGCACGTACAGTTCCTGAGTTCCTGGGAAAAAAAGTTATTTTAAGTCCCAACGGCAAAAAGGGTCCCATGCAGAGGCAAAGACATGAGATGATGTTGGGGGAAGGGTTACATGGAGGTGGAGGTGACATTCGGAGCAGTCATGCAGAGATCACAGGCAGCAGCCAGAATGGCACCATTACAACACAGGAAGGAGCCGGAAGGGGAAGCCATTTTTATGCCAACTAAATCACTTCATGAACTGGCCCTGACGGGGGTGTATTACTACTTCATATGAATGAATTAAGGAAACACAGTAATTGAAAGTCGGGGAGGTCTGTTTGAGATGATTTTGCTCCGTTTGATCGAGTGAAAAAGGAACAGAGCGAGCGAGAGAGAGAGAGAGAGAGAGAGAGAGAAAGAGATTATGTGAGTGAGTGGGTGGGTGAGAGCAAGAGGAAGGGGGAGCAGGGGCTTTTGGGAAAAAGAAGGGGAGGGAGGAGTGAGAAACACATGGCAGGAACCAAGCAGGAAATGCAACATTCCAATCTGGGAGGGCCAGGCACTGTGAGAAGACTACTGGGAGAGGGAGAGGGAGATGGAGGGAGAAGACTACTGGGAGAGGGAGAGGGAGAGGGAGGGAGAAGACTACTGGGAGAGGGAGAGAGAAGACTACTGGGAGAGGGAGAGGGAGATAGAGGGAGAAGACAGAGGCAGAGAGGAGGTAAGAGAGTTTGAGGGATGCTGAGAAGTCTCTCTCTCTTTGTGTGTGTGTGTGTGTGTGTGTGTGTGTGTATGTATGTATGTGTGTGTGTGTGTGTGTGTGTGTCAGAACTGAGCCGTTTCTCTCTCAGTGTCCATTACAGTCTGGAACATGCTAACAGTGTGCAACTGAAGGAGAACTAGGCCAAGAAACTCTGACACATCAATGCTCTCTCCCCCTCTTTCTCCCTCACTCTCCATTTCTCTTTCTTCCACTTCTACATGTTCCACATTATTCTCAAACCCCCACTCCCCAGCTTCTTAGTTTCTACAGGACTTGCATGGAGATTGATTTGAAGACATGGTGCATCAATTTGTATGAGAAGCAAACAACTTCCAAAGGCATAACAATCATTTTACACTATCAAATTCTGGGAATAAATAAATAAATAAATAATTTAAAAACATCTGGTCTGAGGAGACAAGGCATCTAAAGATGTTGTCTAAACCTGATCTTTGACTATCCTTCTAAGACCATGAGAAACCTTTCAGAGAGACCAGTCTCAGGGAGAATGTTAACTAAACTGAATGAGGATGATTACATAGTGTTTACAGTGGATTCATACAGATTTGTTCACTGAGATGAACTCAAGAATGATACAAAATTACTCATGAACGATCTCGGCATTCATTCTGGTCACATTTACAATGTTGCCATTGATGTAAAATTATATACTATAATATCTACTGCTCTACTTAGTTTTGATTTATTTATGTGCCAACCATGCTTTTTGATATAGCCTTCATCTTTCCCATGCCAAAGTCTAACCAGTTCTAAGTTTAACACCCCCCCCCCCCCACCAGACTCCTGCCAAATTTCTGTATTGTGGTAAGCCCCTACCAAATAACCACCACTTCAAACAAATGGCAGCACTCCCTGACTTTAACCCAAGAAGACGGAAACACAGGGCTTTCAGGGCTTTCTCGCCCCAGTCCAAAAGCTCCATCACAACGCCACCTCCCGCTCCACCCCCCCCCCCCCCCCCTCATCCCCATACTTTAATGGGAAGCATGTGCCCCAGTTGAAGATGAGATCGCTCTCCATCTCGGTCACTGAAGCCATTCTGTGAATTTCATGTGAACACAAAAGAGCCCTCACTCACACCCATATATTTTGATTGCTTTGTCTTGAGGGCAAACTCAACCAGCACAAAACATCAAAACCAACTTCCATGGACTTCTTCCTAAATAATCTGATTCAAGCACCTACAATACCATCACCACAATACATAATAAGTTGGGTTTTAACAGGATATGAGTTGCACAGTCTCACATCTGCCTGGTGCTACTGTTTTTAGTAGTGCAAATAGGCTGGTTGGAGTAGTGATTAGCTCTCTAACATTAACTTCTCTCCAGGCTGCAAGTCTACTACATGTGCTTGTTTGTTTGTCATGTGATCTATGCATCTGTTGATCATTAAAGGTCACCACTGCTCCAACAGATCATGACCTGTAGAGCTTGCATAAACATAAGGAACTGTTTGTCAGAAAACTGAGACAGAATTTCAGCAAGACACCTCAGCTGTGAGCCCTGCGGCACATCTGTAATTGGCTACACATATTGGCATGGCTACAGACGTGTACAGAGTGACACGTCCTCCTTGAGAGCTGATGAATGGTGTGATGAACGTGTGGTGAGACACCAGACCCCACCCTGACTGCAACACAGTGACACATTCCACCCCCAATGGCGTCCACAGAACATTCAGTCCTGAAACTGCTGTTGCTGCTGCTGCTGGTTGTGCGTGTGTGGTGTGTGTCTAAAATATGCAATTGTGTGCTTCACAATACAGTGGTTCTGATAGACAATGCTGTATTAGAGGTTTGACCTTTATTCTGCAGAATGTCCAAAACCCAGCACATGGTGGTCTCTCATGACATCACTGACCTATGACAAAAGACTGCTGGCAAAACCAGAAACTATGAAACAGAATGTGACATACACACAGAGAAATAATAAAGGAGCTGGTTGAAGTTAAGTTTAAAGGAACCGTATGTAAGAAATGTAATTCAATTAATCATAAAATGGCCCTGATTTGTCACTAGACATTAGGAAATCATGCTAATTTCCAATACTTATATCACTCACAACAGTAGTCCGGCCAGGATATAGTCATTTAAAAAAGTGAAGTTGCAGCCCTCAACTGATGTTGATGTTTACATATTTGTGTTTTAGCCTGATCCGCCACCCTCCACCTATCTAGTAATCACAAAGTCAGTAGTGTTTCGGCATCTGGGTTGCCAGCTCTGCTCTAGTTACCACATCTGCGGTGTAGTGATTGTAGTACCAGTTTTGGCCAAAATCCTACATACGGTTCCTTTAAGTGGGACTCTATATGTCTGCAAGGAAAAGAAAATGAAACAATTCCTTCAAACTGGAAATGTTGTGTGTGAATATGACCTAAGATTAATAACAATACACTCTTACATATTTACTTATGTTGTATACTGTAACTGTTACAATCTTATCAATGAAAATAGCATTTTTAAGATGTAATGAATGATAAACCCTTGATCTTTTAGCTGGGCGAGGGAAACGAAAGGGTGAGAGAAACGAAAATGCTTTTCGGAAAGAAGGCTCTCCAGCCTGAGTCAGCAGAGAAGACTTTGGCTCCACACTCGAGAGAGGGGAGGTGGAGGAAAAGGGATGGAAAGACGCGAGAGAGTCAGAGACATTCTTTCACTCTGAGTCAAGGCAGAGCACTTCTCCAGTGGGCATTCACTACCTCTACAAGCGGCCCAAACAAAGCCCAAAGCCACAGGTCTCTTTCACACAATGTTCTGAAGAAAGAAATAGGGAACGCAGGAAAAGAAAGACAATTAGGCATTGACGATAAATGGCTGAGCTAGTAGTTCCTATAGGCACTTCTTTGAAGACATTTCTTAGTTAGTAAATCCTTACAGGGACCAACTACTTGGTTGAAAAATGAAACAAATGAAATGAGAAATAAGACAGGCCTAATTGTCTCAAACCAAATTATGTATTTAAGCATAATGTGTGAGGTAAAACAAAGAACAAGGTTAACTTGCAATTTCACCAAAACTCAACACATCACAGGAGTATTCACAACCATCACTATAACCCCAGAACCTCATGTAGCATGCAGTACATGAGCCTACATGAATTGTGACTAAAACCTGAAAGAACTGCATAGGTCAGACCAACAGCACATATTCGCCATTGGTCTGCTACAGACAGCCATTATCTTCTGAGCTCCTTTTTCTTATTCGTGAAATTCAGGAGAGCTGGTCTTGAGTGGCTATCGGTGTGCCCAGGAGACACGCTGCATGGCAACATCCATGCGCTCCAACTTAACCTATCGATTGATTTGGAGTGAGTCACTGCATGCCAGAGCAGACTGCTTCAAAGGCCCAGCCAATACTTATCGGTGGGCCCTGTCTGAATGTCAGGAGATCAAACTTGCAAAGATAAAGAGTGAGGTCAGTCATTTAAATACAGAAGATAAACTGACTTGCTCACTGAGAAGAGCAACAAATTGATGGGCTAGCCTAATAATCATAAGCTTGATCTTTTGGCAAGGGTCTATCACTCACCAACAGTCATGTAATGCAATAAAATGTAGAGATATTTGCAATATTCGTATTAACAGCTGACCTACTTTATCAGTGCAAAATCATTCCTGGAAGCAGCTGGGATGAGAGAGAGGCATGTTGCCGCAACTATGGCAGTGGGCTAGAAATCGTAAACATCAGCATGACCATGCAAATGCCATGTTAGCCAGGAGTCCAGCTGCTGTAGCATAATAAAAACTTAAGCTATAACAAAACAAAAACTACCATAGTTCATCATTACCATAGTTCACAATGGAGCATCATCACTGGTATGACATAAAAAAAAGTGTATCCCGTCCCGTCGTACGTGTACACATCAACTGGATAGCCCAAATAATGAAAGGCATGGCGTAACCTAAACATTGCTGGCTATAAAATAGTCAATATAATTAGTTACACTACTAGATTATATGGTTGACCTAAGACACGAAACTAAGTAGTATACATAGGCCTACCTTTCAATGAAATCTGATGTCTGTATCCCCCGTCTTGGTGAACCGCTGTAAGACCCGGTTACTTTCTTCCATCGATTCTGATTTTATCACAAATGCGCGCACATTCCAAAATGAAGCACTTGGTATTGTTTACAAAGATAATCCAAGTAGTTTGGAATGCTCCCCTCGAGTTGTATATGGACCTTCCTCCAAATACAGCATTATTCCGACATCCCGTTTCATATTTTCAGTTGTTCAAAAGTTCAGGAATGTCTTTTCCACTAGATTGCGCTATGAAGAGAATGCATGAAAGGACTGCCCCCTTTCACAAACCGCAAAGTAGCAGCAGCAGCAAATTCATGCTCCCAAGCCGGACACAAGCGCAACCCCCAACCCCCTAGCTAGAAAGTTTAACGGAGTCCAAAGTTTTTTAAGGTGGGGACTTCCCTCCTTCGGACTCCGCTATAGGAGGTCAGTCAGATATGGTTGCGATGCCGTTGGCTTTTAGAAACGTCGCTCAGGCATTAAACAAAAATTGACAAAAGCCCTTTGTGTGTTTAGATCAGCTTCTGGGGCCCGCTAGAATGCCTTGTCGAGGCAGACAGGCTATCTGGTTATCCCATAGGCCTTCGGAAAACTGACCGCACCGGTCGTTATGCTGTAACATAATAAGCTTCTGAGCCAGAGATGAACATAATGGTATATTATAGCAGGGAATATGGAGTCAACACTGAATAGGGTCTACATGCAAGCAGGGTAAGAGTGTCCCGGTAAAATTAACAAATATAATCACTCAGTAGTTTGAATGTCTGACATTTTGATGAGGAGCCAAGGCTAAAAAGCTACAGCGAATACTTTATGTTGTGCCAGAGGTGATAATCCACATGCGTTTTCATCTTAATGATGCTGTATAGCCTATTATTTATTACAAAAAATAAATAAAATGGTTAGACTTGAAATAATAGGCCAATTATTGATTACACTAGATATTGTTTTTAAATATTAATGTGCATTGACAAAAAGAAAATTATACAAACCTGCAACACTGACTTAACACAGCAATTTGGGTTTATCTCCAACTGCTCCAAGTAAATTGTAAACTACTTCCTCTGTTCCTTTCATTGTATCATTATGATTACACATTTTTTCAATCACAATAGTCTTCAATTAACATTCAATTGCATTCCATTTAAATTTTGTTACTGTAGATTTGCATATTTAGCCTACTATAAATGGATAATTTTAGGATTATGTGATTATGAGGAACTATGAACGGACTTCACATTCTTCCACTTTCCGGAGGTAGAATTTACTGGGTCAAAAAGACACATTTGTATTTTTGTTATACAAATTTTTATATTTTTAACAATCAAGCACCTAATGAAACAGTGATGCAATTATCTGGAGGGATCACATTTAAGGACAATTTCAAACCATGCATACACCTTTTTGCTTGGTTTAAAGTGCTGTAACCATGCTATTTCTTTTACCTGTCTCATTTTGCTTGGGTTCTTTGGGGACAGTCTTATTGCCACGTCTTGGTCTGTAAATACTGCATGTGTGTCTGTGTGTTGGGTATGTTTTTGTTGTATTTATTTTTTGCTATGCAAAGCACTTTGATCTGAATGTGCTATACAAATGTAACTTACTTACTTCAATTCTTATTTCAACCTGCCATGCTTTCTGACATTTTTAATGGCACTGTGACTTACAGCACACCATGGTGGAAGAAAGCAGCAAAATAGTTTTTTAACCAATATTCTGATGTACGTAACCTAAGAACAGTTAGGCTATGTTAAACAAATTAACTATCAAAAACATGATTCGAAACAACACTCTGGCCTACCTCTATGATTTTACAGCTTTCTGACAATTTACCAGTCAGTCTGCCTTCAGCATTATTGACAAAGTGGCAATGTATATCCTACTTTTACACAATGGGAAACCTACCAGCTACACACAGCGGGAAACGTGTACCCAATAATGCATTCCCTCCATTTTGTCACTTAGCCTATTCTTTGCCATTAAAGGTTTTGAATGGGGGGCACACATATAACAGGAAGGCTGGCAAAAAAAGTCTGGTAATGATGGTAAACATTACTGTGCTCTATTCTGAAGGTATGATGCCATATTAAACATTACTGTGCTCTATTCGGTTTCAACCCTTTAGGGTTGATTAATAATGCTTCCTCTTTCTCTTTATTTTAACAAATGGAACACCTGGATCTTTTTTACCCTCAAACACTGGAGCAACCATCCTTCAGATGCACAACATTGTAAGTCTAGGATGCATTTCAGTCTTTCACAACAAGACCAGACGAAATGCACATTTAATTTATGTCATAAGAACTGAGACACATACATGGAACCCAGTGGGTCATTAAACAGTGATTATAGGCCTAAAGCTTATTCTCACCAAGTGTTGAGTCGCTGATCTCCAAAAGATCCAGTCCAGAGACTGAGTTTTCTGAAAACAAAATTAACAAACATGAGCTAATGTAAACTCCTGCACTGTCAAGACATGCTCAAGGACATTTGCATCACTTAACATGTCTGTTGGTGTTATACTGGTACCCTCTTGTGGTAAGAGGTAGCCTTACAACTGTCATAAACATAGCCTAGAGGAGGAAAAAAAACTTGTTCCCATCCACTTCAAAAGTTATCCGTTCCTTCTGAAGATCTCATCGAGCATTAAATACGTTTTAATAGCCTAACTGACTTACCCAAGAAATTTTGCGCATGTTCGGTAAAGCCAATGTGTTTTATCCAAGCCGAAACCTCTTCTGGTTTCCAATGTTCCACAGGAATCATGTTTGCCCTCGTGTCTCCTCAAGCGTGAGGGTTTGGGCTTTTTGAATGTAAGATCAAGGGGGGAAACACATGAAATAAGTTCTACTGACACATCAAATGAATCAAAACGCCAAAGAGCAACAGAGTGTGGACAAAGATCGTAAGCAATGTTAGTCCCATTTTAATGAGGGGTTGTTCCTCACCGTGTTACAGGCAGAAGCTTTGTTTTTAGACTGCTTGTTACCATTGACATAGTTCGAAAATGTACAATAGACCTTCAGACATCACACCGAACCTCGCGTGGTCTACAACCTGACATCAGTAGGCTATCTTGCTTTTTCACAATGAAAAAATAAAATAGACTATTGTCCACGCCACCAGGTGAACACATCCAAGGAAAGAAAAATAGCCTTAGCTAAACTTACGATATATGCCTATAGGCTACTGATTCTTTCTGAATAACTTTACACTTTGACAAAAATGGCAACACGTTTAGAACTTACCGCCAATCAGTCGCTAAAAATAAAAAAGTATCATTTTCGGCTTCCCGAGAGTGATGAATACACATCAAAAGCACACCTCTCCAGGTAAGGGTGGAGCTTGAGCGGACAGTTAGGCAGTGGCAGATGCATTGTTGGAACTGTAGTTCAAAACATAACTTGGCAAAATCCGTGCGCTCTTCAAGAGCAGCCGGCGCTCCGCTCCACCCGTGTCACTCTGCAATTTCATGGCGGCAAGTTGCGCTGACGCTGCGCTCAACGTCACCATGGCTGAGCACACAACCAGTCATACATTTCTGCATGGAAAATTAATCTGCATCACTATAGCAAAGATCCATAATATAAAAAGCTTTATCAACCGTCTCTGACTATAGTATATGGATCCATTTAATTGGCAACACCAAACACAGAAGGATTCTTGTAGAAGTCTGAGTTTGTTTAAGAACACATTTATCTCACTCTACCTCTATGTGTTGGAGTGCACAGGACAACAGATATAGTAGAACAATGATCAAAACACAAGTTATTTGGGTATTGCACCAATACATTTATTTCACAAGAAGATTAATACAAATCTTCTCAGTATCTTCAACTGGGCCAATGCAACTACAGTATCTTCCAAGCGTACACATTAGGATGACCACGACAAGCCCTACTGTTACAATATCCAACATCTGCATGGAGGCAACAAATACAAAATAGAAACTCTATTGAGTTAGAACACAAAACAACTTTTACGTCATCAGAAGGTGGCACACACCTCTGGCCTGATTGTTCATGGGAGACGCAAAAACACACACACACACACACACAAACTAATACTTTATTTGCAACACCCAAACACAGATGACCAACTCCTGGTGTGCCATGGAAAGTCAAGAGATAAATAGCAGTGATGAACAACCGTTTTCTGAGGCACATCTCCTTCTCCTCCTCTGGGTGAAAACCTGCAGCAGCCATATGAAGTGCTTGCTGGTGGCCATCTGCCGGGGAACCGTGAGAGTGAAGCTCAGGGAGCACTTGAGGCGGAGAGACAAGGAGATCGACCGAGAGACAGAAACACAATGCAGCGCCTTCGGCAGTTTCTCATCCATTAGTACAGCGGTAGAGTAGCTACTGAGAGGTGTTGGTCATCGGTGTCCTCTCGCTGGAAAGATTGTGATGGTATGAGTAGAAGGGTGTGTGTTTGTATGTATGCAAGTGGGGGAGGGGGCTGGGGTGAGAGATGGACAGAGTGCTTCCAAACTCTCAACAGGGACATGACTAGCTGTGCTTACACACTGCTCAGGGCATCCACACCGGGAAGCACTTTACCTGTAGATAACAAACAAACAAACATTTAGGCCCAAATGGTCTCAATACTCTACAGTGAAACTTGACAGTAAACTAACCCACCTTTACAAATAAAATAATACTAAGACCTTTTTAGTCTCTTCCTTATATCTCTTATATCTAGTCTCTTCCTTAATTCATAATGTAAGTATAGTTAATTCTGTCTATCCAGTGGGCAGAATTATTCACTGACAGGAAGTGACATCACTCACCCTCCAGAAGCTCAAGGCTGGCTCCACCCCCTGTGCTCACGTGGCTGACCTTGTCCTCAGTGCCCCACTTGGCACAGCAAGTAGCCGTGTCCCCTCCACCTGCACAGGAGCCAAACAAGTGGTTGTTAAATAAACTGACACAGACACACACAATTTAAGCATATAGTTTTAGGAGAGATTCATTGGACGTTCAGCTCCACCCTTGGTGTCTGAATGCTAGGGACTCTTCCTGAAATGTTTTGCACAAGGCTTGGCCACTATAATTACTATTTTCTTTCAACCACACTTTGAGCCAGACTGTATTTTAAAAGGGCCTGGTCACCCACAAGCCAGTGTGCACATAGTATCTATGTGTAGAGTTACTGAACACTGAACTCATGAGAGGCTCCACATGACTTGTGTTATTTTATTATGCAGCACTAGTTCTGCCTGAAATCGAATGCACAGTGGCTACAAAGTTTTGGTTTGTTTGAGTCAAACAAAGAGTTTGTTTGCAAACAAAAAAGGGCACAAATTGCATAAAATGTCTCAATAGAAAAGTTAAAGACCATGAATGATATATCCATGACAGAAAATAGTCTTCTTCCAAGTGCCCATGGGGACCCGAGTGTGAATCTGACCTGCGGTCATTTCCTTATCCCACCCAATCTTTCTCTCCCACTTGCTTCCTGCCACTCTTCACTATTCCTGTCCCATATTGAATGTATAGCTGTGAGCCCTTCAACAGAACTAATGCATAGATAAAACATAAAATAATGGAAAAGGTCACAAAATAGGCTACATGTAAAGCAATAGACTCCTTCAATGTTTGATGCTCACACTGACAGCATTAAAGTGCCACCTGCATGTATACTTAGTACAGTTGAGATTTGCCATAGTTCATTTTCATACATAACAAATAATACATCTTGTTGATATCACCACTGTGTAAGTTCTACTAATGGGTCTCTCATGCGGGTAGTCACAGGCATTTCTGATATACTGTTATTCACAACAAAACATCCCAAGGAAAGTGTTCTCCAACTCAGAGATGGAGGGGTCCATCTAGTGGCATACTGCATCTATACACAAAACTGATTCAAAATGGCTGCCAAAGGGTAACATATTTCCATTGCCCATTCCTTACCAGGCTGGACTTTTTTTTAGTAATGAGTCATTAAAGTGAACATGAAACAAAGACAACATGTTAAGTGTAAAAATAAAACAAGAAAACACAACAACTTCTAAACCTTTTTCTGATGGAAATCAGGACAGGCACATACAGAGCTACTTCAAGTGATCATGGTGCCCAGTAGTATTGTTAAGGGTTCTGCTAGATCATGTTTCACCTCTTGTTTGGCAGCATGAAAAGACAAGACACAGCCCTCTCACTCTAACTCAAATTTACCTCAGGCTTGTCCGAACAGGTGGGAAATAAAATCACTGTGTACACTGTGAGCAACACCCAGGGAAAATATTTCCTGAGTATTCCCTTCAGCATGCAAATGTGTTATGCGTACCATATTTTACTCAGGGACTGGGGTAATGGGGTGTGTGGTTTGGTCCAGGATCACTAATAATCTGCCTGACACCAACAGAAACTACTTTGGAATTATTTTTAAAGGGGTTGTTGAATAACAGCTGGTTGAAATGTCTCTCGAGTTGTTGTGAAATGTAAATGCTGACAAGTGTCAAGTTTGTCTTGGTCATTGAACTAAGCCATATATTTTGTGCTCAGATTATGGGTATGTAGGGCTAGTAGTGACATGAAAAAGCAACAGATACCCCTTAGGAAAATACACAGGTGTTTGACCAAAATGGCGAATTTAAGTGTAGACTATAGAGTACCGAAGCCATGACGTAGCGTTGTCAAGGCAGCAATTTCACTGGATCTAAACAAATCAATCTAGTAGTGACCATAGTGGTGGCTTTCTTAATCTATTTAAATAATTAAATTAAATCTATTAAATAATGTTTCCAAGACGTTAGTATATTTTTATATACTATATAGCCTACATTTAAAAACAATTTATGAGGTAGAAACGATGCCACATGTCTAAATGCAATGCTGCTGATGCCTCTTCGAAAGTTTGTTTAGATCCAGTGACACTGCAGTCATGGAAACAGAACGTCACACTTCGGTACTCTTTGTACAGAGTACGCTACACTTATTTGCTGAATGGACCTCATTAGCTGGGAGGACTTGGTCACAGAAGGTGTAATTCACTGACCAGCACTCCGACCACCTGGATCTGTGACCCCTGCACTGTAACTTTAGTGACTTCTTACCGATGATGGTGACACAGCCGGATTTTGTCACCTCCACCACCTTGTCCATCAGGTTCTTGGTTCCATTGGCAAAGGTGTCCCACTCAAACACACCCACAGGGCCATTCCACACGATCTGCTTGGCTCTGCCCACTGCCTCTCCAAACACCTTTGAGCTCGCAGGTCCACAGTCCAGACCCTAAGCAGAGTGGAAAGAAGAGGACTGTAATCACATGAACATGCTTACAGTCAATGGAATGGAATTTAGCTCCTCTCAAACAGGGTTACGTCAAAAAGAGTTGAGTTGTTGATAGTCAAAGGGTGATTGAGAAATACTGAATTTAAATGTCAACATATTATGAAAGTTACACATAAAAAAAAAAAACTAAAAACAAAAAACATTTTGTATCATTTTGCTACTGGCAGTAATTGGCAGTGACCTATGGTGCAAATAACTTCCACCTCTGTGTACCACCCATCAGTATGACTGACCACCACTATTCACATAATTTTTTCCAAACTAGCATTTCTCTCTTTTAGCACAACAGCTATGTAGCTATGCAAGCATCCCATTGTATGTGTGGCATCCTTTGAAATCTGCAGAGTAAAGCCTGCATTCTCTCACCATCCAGCCGGCAGGAATGCCTTTGTCCACTGTGGCCGTGCCTGTGGTTGCTTTCTCATCAAATTTATCAGCAGTGATAAAGTCTGAGGGGAGGTTGATCTTCACTTTGTTCTTCTCAGCCTTTGCCATCAGGTCCTTGACAATCTTGGCACCCTCATCATCATACAGGGAAGTTCCAATCTGTCAAATAAATATATAACATACCTTAAAATGAAAAACAGTTAGAACTGTACCATTCTGTTTATAATCTATCACTTTCTCTACTTGCTAAAACTGAAGCAACTCTAGACAAGTTGGGCACTTGATTTAATTGGGTACAACCTGAATTCCAAAAAAGTTGGGACGTTTTGTAAAATGTGAATAAAAAAAGAAAGCTATGATTTGCAAATCATGCCAACCCTAAGAATAGTTCAAAGACAACATATGAACTGTATACTGCCCATATTCAAACAGTATTATCTCCATAGAGGAAGAGTCCAGGTGCTAAAATGGCCTATCTGCAGTCCAGACCTGACAAATTGGGTGCATCATGAAATGAAAAACATGATTAAGAAGACCCCAGACTGTGTTGAGGAGCTGAAATCTTATATCGGGCAGGAATGGGACCACATTTCTCAAAGCTCCAACAACTGGTCTCCTCAGTTCCTAAACATTTACAGAATGTTGTTAAATGAAGAGGTGAAGCAGTGGTAGAAATGCCTCAGTCCCAGAGACGTGATGCTGGCATTAAATTCTAAATTAACTTTTTTTTTTTGTATATTTTTTTGGGCTTTTTGCCTTTATTTGGACAGGACAGCGAAGACAGACAGGAAGTGAGAGGGAGAGAGAGAGAGAAGGGGTGGGATTGGGACATGACATGATTTCACAGGAAACTTAATTCTGAAACCACAAGGGGCAACCTACAATGTAAAACTGCTATGATCACTGTAGCGCTACTTGGCCTCACATGTAACACCATTCCCTAAACATTCATGAATCCTTCAGTTGAGTTTCTTGTGAGGGTACAACAACAAACCCAGGAGTTTCCATTCTTCCTCACCCTCTCACCTCCATGTTGTTGAGGACCTTCAGGAAGGTGAAGGCCATACCACCACCAATGATCATCTCATCGACTTGGTCCAGCATGTTGTTGATCAGCTGAATCTTATCTTTGACCTTAGCACTGAGGAGAAAAAAAAAAACAGATCAAAGGCGGCAAGTTAAGTATGCGCACAAAGACTTTTATTACAGCCAGTACAGGTCTCCTTCTGATGAGTCAGAGAACGAGTTCTAAATCGGAGATGATTTTTAGGAGACAATAATTTAACAAAACTTACACCAAAAAAATAAAACGTGGGCAGCCAGCAATAAACCCCTTTCAGCTTTTCTTTTTGCGTTTACTTTCTGCCTTATTATGGCGCCGTCATAGACAAAGTGAAGTTGCCTTGACATTTTCTTAACTAGACATGATATGATAGACAGTATGAACATCCACCATAGCACAAAGAGTTTTATCAGCGGTCACAGCAGCCACCTCTGAAGCATGTGATCAAAGACACTTGCTAGAAGACCACTGTACTTTTAAGCAAAAGGACAAAAAGAAAAAAACAGTGGGTCAACGCCTTTGTTGTCCAATGACCATGAGGAGGAGGGAAGCTCAAAGATGCTGTTTGTTGCACAAGGCCGGGTACAAACATGGACCTTGATACAGAGTCAAAGTCAATCAACTCAAACGCATAGGCCTGTATGTTGTTGGTTCATACATTATGCATTTAGCCCTACCTACTGCAACTAAACATGGCATGGAAGTGCACATAAACTATATTCTTCATTATTAGACAGATCAAATAAATGCAAATCACACAACAGATTGTTTTAATTGTGTGCTAGTGTTGGATTACTCTTCAGCATGAACCCAAAGCCTTAAATAAAGGTGACACTTAAAGCCTGCCATATTACTTCGCCATCCCGCTACAGTATCAGGAAGACAGTGAGAGGGGAGAATTACATAACCAGATAAAGAGTTCTATTCCTGGAAGGCCATTGGAGCACACTGGGGATTTATCCTCCACTGATGTCCTCTTTAGGTAGAGCCAAGGAAGCATGTCCAAATGCTGACACATACATTTAAGTGCTGTAGCTTCCAGGGAAGGCTATCACATCTCCAGCTAATCACACCTATTACTTGCTCTTCATACAGATTTGCTTAGTTGTAAAAGCTAGATTAATTCTGTCAGAGTAGTTGATAAAGTCCAACATATTAATTTAAACAACTATAGTGCTTGATTATAATGATGGTAGTGATTTGCTTTTTACTGAGTTTCGTTGTTAAATACCAGAATTCCACTTTATACTTAGTGAAGTCTAGTGGTGTGATCTATTAGCCAAATGTTGGGATCAATTGCAGGATAAAAATCATAGACTGTATGAAATATGTAAAAACACACAAGTGACAGCAAACTGCTCTGAATGTCAATTTGGCTGAAAGCTCTGTCACTACTACACAAGCAATGGTTTGTATCAGGATGGGGGCTGACAAAGTAGTTCCCAGTCTAGGCTATGTTGCTACCTACCCTCCAAGGATGGCCAGGAAAGGCCTTTGGGGTTTCTCCAGTGCCATGGCAAAGTAGTCCAACTCCTTCTTCATGAGAAAGCCAGCAGCCTTCTGGGGCAGGTTCACACCCACCATTGAGCTATGAGCGAGAAGTAGAAAATGGCGTATCATTATCAGTAGCAAAATTATACTGCAACAGCAAAAGGGCAGATCAAGTGTCCTTGACTTGTTGTTGAGTAAAGGGAGGCAAGTGCAATGCAATTTTTTTAAAGATGAAATCCAGCCACAAGCCTAATTAATGTGAATGGGAGTTTATGGGCTTTTCTTTTGGGGGGGGGGGGGGGGGAGGGGTCTGTGGTTACACCTGATCACTCCATGTTGTGCGCTGTACGTTTATACCTGTGTGCTCTGTGTGCTGTGCCGAAAGCATCGTTGATGTAAACATCCCCCAGCTTGGACAGGGAGGCTCTGAAGGAATCGATCTGCTCCTGAGATGCTTTGGTCTAACAGCAGACAGAAGCAAAATACAGATAAAAAAATACTCTTTTAGTCTCAACCCTGACATGATGCAGTACACACCACAACTGAAAAACAATGGTGCAGATACACAGATAGATTACAAAGTCCAAACACATTTCACAAGAAGTAGCTTTGCTGGGAAATCTTCTTCAGATCTTGAAGTTAACAGAAAGGTTTCTTCACACCGCTGGGCCGTAACTGCAGGCCCCATGTGCAAATCTCTACTTATTTTATGATCACAGTAAGAGTCCGTAACAGTCACATGACACTCATAACATTTAAATTATGTGAAGGTCATCTCGCCATGTCTCTCTCTTACTGATATGTCAATTGTATTGATGAAGCATTACACTTTTTACTTGGGATATATCTTCCTGGTAAATGATCCCCTGTAGACCATTATGATTTCCCCTTTAACATTCAGTGCAGAGTTACCTCTGTTATTTAGCATGGAAAGGGTGTGACCCTTCAACCCAGTGTAACAGAAAGGTCAAGGGCCTGTGACATGCTCATGTGCAGAAGTTCAATGGTTCACCAAGGCCAGGCATGCAGCCTTCCAGTGAGTGAACTCAGCAAAAGGTCAGAGAACCAGACATTTCTCCGCTCTCCAACCGCCCCCCTCCAGTCAACTGCATGGGAGTGGAATACCAGCTGGGGCTCAGTGGACAGGAAAAGCAACACGCTCTGACCCAGCCTACTATTCTAACCTTCAGACAAATGTCAAGAAGTCAACGTTATCAGGAGCAGCCTTACTGTACTCTGCTTTGCCGAAGAGCAATTTGGCACTTGGTCTTAACCACTCTCCTATAGGCTGTATTAAGGAAAGCAAATGTGTGGTGAATGCCCCTTAAAAGTCACTACATTTTAGCGTATGTGCCAATCAGGTACTGTCCCTCAAACACACGAGAAGACCATAAATGACAGTCTGTGTTTCTCTATGTCAGTTCGATCATAAGCACCTGATACTACATCAGTTAAATGTTGGTGCAATCAGTAGGGCCAAGAAAGTAATAGTGGTATTGCCTTGGCAGCTTGGGGAAACCCAAAGAAAAGTCTGGAGGTTTCTCTTCTGTTGTCCATTAACTAGCTGCAGGGCTCTGTGCAAGTTGAGCTGAAGTCGTGCCAATTACCTTGTTTCCGGAGGCGTCCTTGCCCTTGCCCTCCTCTGCTACGTGGAACCGCAGGTTCTCCAGCAGGATAACGGAACCATCAGCAGGATTTGCACAAGCCGCTTCGACATCAGGGCCAACGCAGTCCTTGAGGAACTTGACATCCCTGTGTGAATATACACAGAGCAGAACAAATGCTATGACACACAAAGCATCATGAGATTGCTTAGAACTTATCAAGCACTAGAACATCAAACTTCTGGGTTACTGGTTTATCAGAATGAGGAAGTATCAACACACTACACACACACACACACACACACACACACACACACACACACTACACACACTACACACACTGCATTGTTAACATAACTGGACTGTAAAGTAGCCTAATAGTAAAATATGTATAACCATGATGTACCAGGACAAAAAAAAACATGTGTTATTATGAGTAAATGCTTGTGTTTGCGGCCTCAGGTTCCCCCACTTACTTGCCCAGCAATGTCTTCAGCTCAGCAGCCACTGGCTCCAGAGAGAACTTCTCAGGCATGGGGTTTCCATCAGGCCTGCCCAGATGGCTCATCAGAACCACTGCTTTGGCTCCGTGGTCCAGGCAGTGCTTGATGGAGGGAACGGCAGCTTTGATCCTGGAGGGAACACAAACATCTTTTAGCTACAGACACCCCTTTATATAGAGTACATCATTAAGAGGTGAAATATCAACTATTATTTTTTTTTATTTTTTTTTAAACTGTTGAGGTCATGAGACTTTGTTAACACCTACCTCTGGTTGTTGGTGATGTTCTTGTCCTTCATGGGCACGTTGAAATCAACCCTTAATAAACAGTGAGAAATTCCATCATCACACTGTTATCAGAACATCACCAGCAGAAACTGGTACAAGTTTCATTTTACTATAACTTGCTGCAAATGCACTCCATTCAAAGGGACAGCAGACATAAGGATGCCTAATGACTAAGAGTGCTGTGTCACTTCTCATCTCTGACTCAGCATTTCCCAATGCAGCACATCAAGGGACAACATAGGACATGGAAACTACTATGCATTTTGACTCATATACATATATATGTATATAATACATAATTATATTATATATACCCACACAGAACAAAAAATACAGAGGCCTTTGTTTGGCTGTTTATTTAAAGTGACTTCACTTAAACTCATAAAAGAGGGAGATCAAACATGTCCCTTCATTAGGCGTACACACAGTATGCCAATAGCTGCACATTTCCCCTCAATCAATTGTGAACATTTAGAACTATTGTAAACATTAAGACATTAAACATCTAGTTTAAATTCACACCTGGGGATAAGCATGGCATGCATGGCTGTGACGAAATGCAGAGGACTCAATGCACTCAATATGTACTAGGGCCATTGGATGTGTGAGCAAGTGCGTTTTGCACTGACCTGAGTGAATCTCTACACTTCTATTGCATAGGACTTTGGAACAATATTGACTATGAATTGTTTACTTTTTTCAGCCAATGATCGAGCCCCAGGGGACTACTGATCATTATTGATTGACAGAGAAGAGGCGTGACAACTAGAACCGTCTTTGTCGAAGGGATTTTGGTGCTAATCCCATGGAGCGTGCAGATAACGGTTCGGTACTATGTGTGTGTCACACCGCTACTCGAGACGCCAAGCACCTACATGGGTTTTGAGTCAGACACACACCGAGGCACGTTCGCACAGTCACTCCGGGCAACCACCGATTACGTAAACCAGAAACACTCCCCCATCCTGCAGGGCGCACTGCCTCCATCTGATGTTAAAGTGGTAACGTTAATCTAGTGTGGCGGCATTTTTTTACTATTTTAACCACCAATGGTATGGTTATTAACTACGTATTGCCATTAATGAGCAAAGACAGACACATATTATATCTCTGCATTATCTGCGTGATCTGATTGCAGAAGGTGCGAGATGGAGTGTGGACTACAGTATCAGATGTATTTTCCGACACAGATTCAGCACCAAACTGGGGAAGGACCATGTCCAGTGCTTCATAAGCATTCGACAAGGAAAACGTCATTCATTCGCGATGTCATCTTATCTGGTAAACTGCTAAAATGGCCTACATTTCGCCGATGCATACAATGTAAAAGTCAAATAAAACATCATCTTGCCATGTAGATTCAAAAATGGCAAATTATAGTCGCGGTAGCATCCCTTTACCAAACAGGTCATATCAAGGAAGTTACTGCACCATGGCATGGGCACACGCAGTGGCCGTCTGACATTTAGAAAACATGGGTGTCCATTTTCACTTTGCTCTTGACTCTGAATGCAAAATACAGTCAGCTCTTTAGGCTTTAGCAGACGATCTATGTCGATGTAACTTTTGTAACTCTCAGTAAGTCTATAAATTCAAGACATTGCCAAAACGTGACTTTCGACACACCATCCACTTCCGGTAAGTTTAACGTCACAACTAGATGTGTTGTACTAAAAGCAAAAAGGATGCTAAAGTGGTCTTATGCATCAAATTGCCTTACAGTTAAGATACTGGCAACTAAGTTAACATCGGATTCCATAAAATAGGGGCAACTAGTGGACGTAAACTTCTAAATCTACACCAAATTCGCAAACCGACGTCCATCTATAACGTTAACGTTACGCCGTTAGATATTCCTACCTCATGATGACACGTTTGCCCTTCACGTCCACCTTATCCAAAGTGAGTTTATTTGACAGAGACATTTTGGATGTTAACTTGTTCTTGCGCTGCCGTGTTCCCTTGTATTCTCAGCCTCCGTTGCAGATGGGCACTTCCCAACTGTGAATGACCTTAACGCAGTGAGGATTTCATGTGCTTGTGGAGTCAGTCTACAACGCCCACTGCTCTCCTGGCGCAGATTACCATTGGATGAGTCCAACGCCAATCACAGAGGTTTAAGACGACAGAGGAAGTCACGCTCACCTCAGTAGAATGTATGAGAAGTAGGCAGTCCTGGGTTCAGGCTGTGCTGGTGGGTTGTGAGTGATGTGACAGCGTGAGCGTGAGCGTCTCCTACTGTACCATCGGAGACGCACGTTCACCATGGGCGATCATGGAATGTCAGAAAGGGTCTAAAAGGTCTAAAAAAGTCGTGTATGCTATATCTCTATAATTAAGAGTGACAATACATCATAGTCATAGGTCTCATGTTTTCTTTCTAGTTTGAGTTAGGTTAGTTGTGTGACAGTAGTGTTTAACCACCTGCTGCACAATCTCTGATCCAGGGAAGGCCACAATATTTGGCAATGTAAACAGAGAAGCAGGCTTTAAGATTTAGCTAGGAGATGAAGACATGCGACTTTGGTGCACTGGCATAGGCTACAGTAGTAAGTAGGCTGTCATTGTAGCGGTATAAATAAAAAATAAAAAACGTCCACTAGATGGCAATATAACATTGATCTCTGCAGAGCCGTATATCTCTAAACCAAAAACCTTTTCCATCTTCAGCTGACCATTTCTCTCAACATTTGTGTAGGCGAAACCTGGCCAATCTTGTGAGGCCAACATAGTGTCATGATCACAATGTTCATGTTTATATTTAAGGGTAGCTGAATATTACACATTTGTAGATTTACAATGGCGCTGAACCACGGTTAGTAGCCTATCCTTTATTCATAGGCTTAGTATATCTACCATGTGTAAAGGTCTGCATTTCTTGTCCAAAACACATTTTGGGGGAGTGTAATTTCATTGTCTGTTGAGCTCAAATGCCAAGAACCTTCAAGGCATTGTAGACTATACTTATACTAACAACACAATAGCTTTATAAGACTGGGATATGTTATCCCAGATAATAGAGTGCTTCCCCTGGTTACCGCCCACAAATCAGGTTGAACCCAATGCACCAGAGCTTGAATACAGTGGAGCTGGTGTGATCCCAGGACCAGTGTGCGAGGAGTCCTGGGGAATGGTGAGGTGATACCCTCTGAATGAGTCTGAGGAATGGTGAGGTGATACCCACAGAATGAGCACCTGGTGTCAAACTGAAACTGCTTGTGTTCTCCTTGTCTAATGGGCGTACAGTGGGTAGCTAGTAAGTGTGTTTTCTTTATCTTCCTGGTGAGGCCTTTGGGAATTATAAGGTTTTATCTGCATTCTGAGTAGTTCTGAGATATTGATATTGAGCTTAAACTTTTTTAGAATTCCATAGTTTTATTGATAAGGGGAACAAGTCTCTTTAGATATAATGTTCAAAAATGCATACAACTTCAAGAAACACCTCACCTTATGAATTGTCACAGAATATTTCAATAACTTAATTTTGACAAAAATGTCAGATAGAATGATTATGCATTGATCTGTGTTTTTGCAAATGTCTCTCTTCTATATTTTAAATATTTTTCTTTATTTTCAAGTTTTGTTCTTGATTTATTAATTGTATTGTTTTTTATCCAAATAGCTAATGAATTTTGTGTTTTCATTCTTCTTTGAAAATGACACTCTGCCAGTTCTTCTATAGATAGCATATCAGCTAGACAGCACTTAAAATAATTAATTAGCCAATGGCAATGGGCTTTCTGTCCTTGATTAAGGCCCCATTCCATTCCACCCTCTCGCAAACTCAAGCAATTTACGATTTTAACAGTACTTCTAATTCACAAGGTATGCAGGACTTGCATGCAGCTTCATATTCTAGACTTCTTTTCTTGTGTCAGAGAGGTCTGATCCCTCTAGTTACATTCAAATCTGTGTGCCTGGATGATTATTCATATTTCAATCCTCATTCTGCTGCTAAGAGCTCCCTTTTCCCAATATATTTTTGCACTAAGTATAAGTATATATACTCTTTTGATCCCATGAGGAAAATTTGGTCTCTGCATTTATGCATTTATCCCAATCTGTGAATTAGTGAAACACACTCAGCACACAGTGAGGTGAAGCACACACTAATCCCGGCGCAGTGAGCTGCCTGCAACAACAGCGGCGCTCGGGGAGCAGTGAGGGGTTAGGTGCCTTGCTCAAGCCGCACTTCAGCCATGCCTACTGGTTGGGGTTCGAACCGGCAACCCTCCGGTTACAAGTCCGAAGCGCTAACCAGTAGGCCACGGCTGCCCTATGGCCATTGGAAGTCAGAGAGAGGTTCTTGCAGGACTGCAAAGCTTAAAGGAAATGTAGCCGAGATGATGATAAGCTGAGTTGATGCTAAGATATGATCTACTGTTCAAAAGTGTGGGGTTACTTTGAAATTTACATTCCACTCAGAATACTAACCAACAGCTTCTTCTCTACATAAGTCTTGCATTTGGAGCTTTACTTTGGGTCATTGTCCTTTTGTGAGGAAATGGCTTCAATGCAAGCACTGTCCACTGGGCCTTGCAAACTGGAGTGTTTTACATAAGTCTTGCATAGTTTGGACCTTTGCTTTGGGTCATTGTCCTTTTGTGAGGAAATGGCTTCAATGCAAGCACTGTCCACTGGGCCTTGCAAACTGGAGTGATATCCTTCTTCAAGATCCCTTTCCTCCTACAACAGGGGTGTTCCACTGGTTCTGACTAAGAAAGTAACCCGAGGGCTACTGCTGAATAAAAAAAAAAAACTACATTATTGAATGTTTACTATATCAGGGACCACAGGCTACTGGTTAAAAACCTGTGATATACAAATACACCACCAAAGCACCATGAACCACCATGTTGTCTCCACCATGCTTTACAATGAAGTCAAGCATTCCTCATATGTGTCTCACAGATGTTTTTCTTTGTGGTTTGAACATCTTAAATAAGTAGCCGGGCCCAGAGCCGTTTATTGGGAGCTACGAATGTCTATCAAATGCGTCTGTACGTAGCTCATAACCGCTTCGGTGTGTAGTCATCGTCTTGCTGCCCCCCCCCCCCCCCCCCCCCTCCGTTCTGTGATTGGTTCCTTCGTTGAGGTGAAAACGAAGTCCATGGAATCCAGGCTGCCTAGCAGTGTGAATAAAAGGCAGCATAGGAAAACCCAGGGTATTAAATAAGCCTATGTTTCGCTATAACCCTTTCCCCACTCTTCCTCTGCTCTGTCCACTGTTCTTTTGTCCATCTCAATCTTTTCTTTTTATTGGCCAGTCTGATATGGCCAGATGGCCAGCATCCTGAAGTTACCTCTTCTGTTGAAGTTGACACTGTGTTCTGTGGACACTAATTAATGAGGCGTACTGTACATTTCCCAAACTAGACAGTCTTGTATTTGTCCTCATGGCCAGTTGTACACTGCAGCGCCTCCCACTCTACTCTCCATTCTGGTTGAACCTGGTTTATGCTCTTCTGTGAAGGGATTATAAACCAGCGTTGTATGTGATCTTCAGTTTTTAACTATTTCTCACATGTGCAATGGCCTTCATTTCTCAGAAAGATTCAATGGCCTATGAGGTCTGTAATGTGGTAAAGTGGTTCCAAATAAAAACAACATGGAGTCTAATGTCCCTGATGTGGTGCCCTGCAAGGGTTGTTTTTCACATCTACCTTTTACTGTTTTTTTTAACTATGTTGCTCCCTGATGTATGTATGTTATGCTCCCTGACCAGTTGACCTCATGACATCAAACCAACTGTGCACCAAAGAGATTAATGGCTCTCACATGTCACAACTTGTTCTTCAAATATGACATTCATACGATTCCTTAGCGAAACATTTTGCCAAAATACAAATTCATTATGCTCCCTGAAGAGTTGACTGCGCATCAAACCAACAGTGCAACATCAACTTTATGTTGCACAGTTCATCTTGTCATGAGGGCTGGTCAGGGAGCATAGGGGGAAAATTTTTAAAAAAGAAAAAAAAAGAAAAGGTAGCCTACATTTGAAAAACAAGGCTTGTGGCATGTGAGGGTTATGGTTTGATTTAATACGGTGGTTAACTGGTCGGAAAAATCATGACAAAAAATAGCTAAAGGTATTTAAAAAACAAGCCTTGTATGCTACATGAAGGACTTTTGTCTCCTCCACAGTTGTTTTTTTAATGCTAAATGAATGTTACACGTTAAACTAACTCTACCACGGTGTGGTCTATTATGCTTCCTGTAATAGGCCTGGCTAAGTGCAATTTGTTTTAGTAGGCCATTGTTTAGAATCTGGCCATTTGTTGCTTTCAATTATAGAAAAACAACGTTATAGGCTATGCAGGCAATGCAAATATTTTACTTTTAAGGCATTTACCATTTTTACTTCACACTCAAAATACCAAAAAGGATATAGTAGCCTAAGCCTACCGATGAGGTGAGTGTTCTGTGATGGCCTCTTTGGATGAAGGCGGACCACAGCTCATGGAAATGTAAACGTGCGAACCAGCATGGCGTGTATTACCGTAATTCTGCAAATAGGTCTGCAAACATGAGTGAAAAATTGTAAATGACGTCAGATAGCAATTTTAAGTTGATGTCTGCACTGACTGAAACGTAGGACAACTGTATACTAGGCCTATTCACATTTTCTGCATTTCGGTTCCTTCAGATAAACCCGTTTGTAGGCAATCTACACAGGAGTCAGGACCACTAAACAGCGACGAACATTTGCAGTAGGCCTAGGCCTAGGCTAGCAATTAGTGATGTGCCCAATGAAGCGAGGCTTCGGAGCTTGTGTCGAGCAGAAAGGGGCGTGCCAGATGAAGCCCCGGTTCGAGGCTTGTGTCGTTTCCATAAAAATCACGTGACTGATGACAAACGAGGCCTCGGTTTGTGAGTGTGACGTCTGAAGCTTCGTTTGGGACACACACCCACGTGACTGCTTCGGAATCTGACTCAAAGGCTTTGAATTGCGCGAACCAGGGCACCCCATGGGCACCCGCTCTAGTGTCGGAATGAGTTGTGTTGTATTGCAAGAGTCAGGCGAAATTTGTGGGTAGCCCTGTTTTATATAGGATGCTTTCTCTGTTTGGGAATTTACGTTCTTTTCTTTCCGGAAAATGTCAATAATCCATAATATCATGCACATAGAAATAAAGAAGAAATAGCCTAGGCCTAGCCTAAAGCTTTGCCATTTAGAACAATGACAATAAAACGTGTCTGTGTTGCAATCTTGTCTCAACTTCAATCATGTAATTTAAAAGCAATACAGGCTAATAATTTCTAGGCTTAACAATAATGGCTGACATAATATTTTCCTTTTATTGAAAGTTTGATTCATGAAACGTCAATGTCGGGCCATATAGGGTTTGGTTTAATTAGGTGCCTGGTCGTTTCCTTTTCACTCTCGTCCATAGCGTGTTGAGGTTGATAATACTTCGTACTGGTTCAGAAGCTAAGTAGTGTCTACTGCGGGCGTTAAGTGGATGGTAGACCGAATGGATCATTGACTGGGATAACATGATTTCACGCCTCACGGAAACACCAATCTTCACGGGATAACGAGTGACGGCATTATGTTCCCTAATCGTATTTTATTGTATTGAATTGAGACACACAGAAATGCAAATTTCTTGCAACACTTTTAATGTAATGAACAAGAACATGTCGAAGCTTTGGCATTGTGTTGAACGTTGTAGGCATTCTTTTCAATAGTTCGTGGTTGCGATAATTTATGCAAACCAACAGATGTCGCTGTGTTTTCCTTGTCTTCCATGTTTCGAAGCTTCGGCACATTACTCGGCACATTAGGGAAATGTGTCGAGTAGCGCTCGAGGCTTCATTTACCCATCACTACTAGCAATAGCATAAAGGATCAAAGAAAAAAAGACTAATTTTAACAATCGCAGTAAATATCCTACATTTGTGTTACACGTATGCGACCACGGACTCAATTGCCTTCCTGTACCATTCAGAAGAAAATAAGTGTGGCTGCTGACCGACGTTCACGTGAGGCTACGTGATTCAAGTCGAACATGTAATGTCGATGGCAATACGTGGGTATGTTGAGAATGTCAGTGCGCGTTTATTAGTAGAGTAGCGCCAGAGTTCAGTACGTGGCAGGGGGAAAATCAGCGAGCTTCTCGAAAATTTCAGATCGGGAATTTGTATCCTAGGTACTCAACTGCACGCACAGAATTCACAAGCATTATTTGTTGCAGAGTCCAGGCTTTGTACGGTAAGAACATACACTTGCTCTGAAGGTTGCAACATTGTTGCTTTCTGGCGAGCCCTTTATGATACGTTGTAACATGTTTCTTTCAACATAGTCAACAACTTTTTAACGGGTTAGGCTGTAACTGTAAGTAGTCTCCATCAAGGTGGCCTACGTATGTAGGTTCTAATTTACAGGTCTCTTATGTAGCCTAAAGTTTTATATGTTCATAGCTGGCTCGGATAGGCTACAAAATAACGGCGATGTCGATACTGAAGACGGCGGCACCAACCATGCTCTTCCCTTGTTGCCCGTGATGTGAAGTTGAAGGCTAGGTTTTAGACACATATCACGTCATCAGATAAAATGACTACTTATAGAGTAGGCTAGACTATGTCAGTATAGACTAGTTAACACATTAATAGAATAGAATAATCAGCAGTCCAGTAAAACATTCACTCAATGCTTGAAATATAGCCCTATTCTAACAAATATTATTTATTATAATACCGTTATTACCTTTTAATTGAATGGCCAGTTGTTATCCTCATTAGGCAGGGAACTGTTTGGACAATTTGCAGGGGAAACTTGAAAATTAAATCTTTTCGTGGTGGCGGACACGTCTACGTGTAGGCTACCTTTATGTTCACACCGTTAGCTGTCAGTAGCCTATTTCATATATGTTATAAGACCCTAGAGTAACTGGAGGTTGTGGCATACTTTGCCTATTGATTCAAGGCATTTTATTACTTTGTGAAAATAATACGGCCTACATGTTTTTGTGTGGGTTCAGTTGGTGACACTTGGTGGCAAGTGAGGCTCATTTGCTGCCCTAGTGAATTCATGTTAAGGACAATTAAACCAACCAAATGTGCCCTTATGGGGGAAGGGGAGCGGGGGTGCAGTAAACTTAATTGTTAATTATGCAAAAATGTTAACACATATATTTTGTTGGAATTGCTTGGCTGACATTTCACACAGGTTGAGTTGGCTATTATTCTAAGACCAGCACCAAAATTCACTGAAGCAAATAATACTCCAGTCCAGCATTTAGGTCAGCTATGTAATTCCTACAGTCTCTGCTATTATGGCACATCAACATCAACAAAAAATGTATTTTTCTTTTCTTTAGTCTTTTTTTAGCATCCTTGGTTTAACTTTGCTTTACTGTTTTTATTCTGCTCTATTGTTATTATAAATGCTTATTTATTTTATTGCACATCATCTCTATTTTTGGAATTAATCTTTTATGCCTTGCTACCTGAACGGACAGTGCAACTGGAAAGTTTTCAGACCCTTTCAAGTTTTCTCCATTTTGTTATGTTTCAGACTCATCTTAAAATGGATTCAATTCACTGTTTCCCTTATCAATCTACACACAAAACTCCAACACTCCACAAAAAACAGGTGTTTCTTATGATGCTTGCAAATTGAGCTCTGGTGCGTCCTACTTCTATCAGTGGTCCTTGAGATGGTTTTACAACTTGATTGGAGTCCACCTGTGCCTAAATGAATTCACTGATTATTACGACAGGCACAGATCTCTTTGTATAAGGTCTCACAGTTGATGGTGTATGTCAGAGTGAAAACTAAGCCACGAGGTCGAGAAAATTATCCGTAGACCTGCGAGACAGGGTTGTGTGAAGACACAAATCTGGGGAAGGATACAAGAACATTTATGCAGCATTGAAAGTGCCCAAGAGCACGGTAGCTTCCACCATTTTCAAATGGAAGTTATGAAATGCTCAGTAATCTGTGACGAAGGGCCTTGGTCAGACAGGTAACCAAGGACCCAATGGTCGTTATGAATGAGATCCAGAGTTCCTTTGAGAAGATGAG
Organism: Alosa pseudoharengus; assembly: GCF_046254945.1. Taxonomy (NCBI): domain Eukaryota; kingdom Metazoa; phylum Chordata; class Actinopteri; order Clupeiformes; family Clupeidae; genus Alosa; species Alosa pseudoharengus. The sequence continues at coordinate 24,138,478 of NW_027468870.1, read as the reverse complement.
AGAAGCGTAAAGAAGGACAACCATCAGGGCAGCTCAGTGCCTGGTTTCTACACGCCGTTGGGAATTGTGGGAAATAGTTCAGTCTTCGTTTCATCAGAACAGATGATTTTACTTCTCATGGTCTGAGAGTCGTTCAGGTGCTTTTTGGCAAACTCCTGGCAAAAAATGGCTTCCATCTTGCCTGTTATAAAGGCCTCTACCATAAAGGCCTGGCTGGTGGAGAGCTGCACTGATGGTTGTCCTTCTTTACGCTTCTCTCATCTTCTCAAAGGAACTCTGGATCTCATTCATAGTGGCCATTATAGAGGCTACCGTGCTCTTGGGCACTTTCAATGCTGTGAGACCTTATATAAAGAGATCTGTGCCTCTCATAATCATGTCCAGTGAATTAATTTAGGCACAGGTGGACTCCAATCAAGTTGTAGAAGCTTCTCAAGGACCATTGATAGAAGTAGGATGCACCAGAGCTCAATTGCAAGCGTCATAACAAAGGGTCTGAATACTTATGTAAGTGGAATATTTCAGACTTTTATTTTTTATAAATTTACAAAACACTCTAAACACCTGCTTTTTTGTGGAGTGTTGGAGTATTGTGTGTAGATTGATGTGAAATGTGGAACACTTGAAAGGGTCTGAAAACTTTCCGGTTGCACTGTATTTTATTTTTATCCCTCTAGTCTTTTCTTTGTATCCTATTATAATTCTGGGTTCCTGTTTTACCTATGTGTGCACAGATAACTACCTCTCTGCCTTACCTGCGAAGCTCTTTGGGTCAAATCCTGTTGATTTTAAATGTGCTATACAAATAAAGTGACTTGACTTGACTTGACTTGAGAGCTCTCCAAAATGTAATGGGGCTTTTGGAAGTTGCAGAGAGCTTTTGTAGAATTTGTAGACTGTAGATAATTCAGTCTTGAGAATTTTTCAAATGCTTCGTTACCTTCAGATTAGGAGCTTTGTACAGAAGAGATTCAATGTTTCACAGTTTATTACCTATACATGAGGCTGATGAAACTGACAGGGGTATGTGACATAATGGTTGAGAATGGTAAAACAAAGGAATGTTTACCCTCTGCAAGTGTAATCACTGACACATGTGTCTGTGAACAAACAGCTGTGTTATAATGTATACTTTAACAAGTGTGCTGTTTGTTAATCCTTAATTAGCAGCGAAAACAAGCTAGGGCTAGCGGGGAGGTGAAAGTGAGGAGTGTATTGATGGAGTGAGCTGAAGCATGCTGTTAAGTACACAGACACGCACACAGACTCTGAAGTAAACAGTCATCACACTAGAATGTGCCGGAGCAGCTGCACTGCAGCCTGACCTCTCTCTGACAGCTTGCCTGGGCCATCAGAACACAGTGCCAATCAGCTCCACACCACATTGTGTCAGTGGGTTTGGTCAGCAGATGGACGATGCTATCAGATGATACAACTCTGAGAAGTACTTTTCAGTATAGCTAGAACATCCTGGTTTTCTTCACATGTTGGAATGTTGTTTAGTCATGGCAGGGGGAACTCATGGCAGTGATGCACTGTTCAGACTCCACTTCCCGGGGAGCCACGTTTACTGAAGGCAGCACAGAGCCTCCCTCCACCACAAACTAATAGCCCCTCTCAGTCTGCGAGAGCGATGAGCAAGAGCCCCACCCCCCCCAGACTGCCCCCACCCACACACAGGCACACACGCATGCACACGTACGCACACGTACACACACACACACACACACACACACACACAACACACATGCACACGTACACACACACACACACACACACACACAGCAGACCAGCTGTGTAAAGACAGCTCCAGACTTAGTTCCGTTATGGAACTATTATGGTCTAACACATGATGTCATGAATTGAAGGAGGACATTAGTTTGAGAGAGGAGGAATCGACTTCATTATGTGTATTCCTAGGGTACATGTTTGTAAATATGCTAAGCAACAGATTCATATTTTTAAATATTTACACATTCCAGTGTGAGATGCCCTTTCATGCCCAACCCTCTGGCTAGCTGCAGCATGTCACAGATCAGCATCCACTCAGTTGGTGTCCCACATGTCTGGGATGTGGAGATGTCACACTTGATTGAAATGATTTCTGTATTATCTCACTCTTCTCCTCTATCTTTTTGTCTCTTTGCAGATACAGCTAAAAAATGCAGATGTGTCCCGCCATCTTGGTTTTCATCCTGTGTTGTCTTTGTCGGACGACTGATGCTGAGGTGTTCACCTCCATCGGTAAAGTTATATGTACACCCCTGAGTGTTTTGTCATGCCTTAATAAGCGCTTTCAGATATACGTGTAAGACCGGAGGTTCTGCCGATGTTAAACGGTGGGGCCGTATATCTGAACGACATAACCGGTCATGTGGAAGTCCGAATTCACCCGGTGTTTATACTACTCCCCCCCTAGTATTTCCTCCGGACATTATGTAAATGTGCTGTGTCTGAATGAAGCGTAGAACATGCGGTTAAGATCACACCTAGTGAGAGGGCGTGTTGGTGACGTTTCTTTTGTGCGTCCATGTGGTTAGATCTGACTTAAATGCCAGTGTTATGATGGAGTGGCATAATGCTGTCCAGAAAATCTCCGACCTGGAAAGATGCAGACATCAAGGAGCTACTGTCCATGAGGGCATACAACATTTTGATAGAACACATGAAGGGAACGGCAAGAGACGTTGTAGCCTACAACTGCATGGCAAGGCCAAACGAATTCAAAAGACTGAATCACCAAGCAGAAGGCGCTGAAAAGGCAGTAGGCTAGCCTACAGCGACGTCGTTAACGACAATAACAGGAGTATTTAATAAATTGTTAGCCAACACGGTTTGCTGTTCATTGATACCTCGCTGAGCTCGCTGATATTTGTTGAGCATATATGCCTAGAGAAAATGAAAACGAAGAAAAGCCAACTTTGTTACAAGCTCCTTACGTAAAAGCAATAGACACATGGAGAGAGGATGCTTTTGGAAAAAATAAACCATGAACCAACTTCACTGTTATGTTAGTATTTTGTTTATTGCTTAAAAACGTTGTATGATGGCCTTGCAGTCTTGAGTTAGCCTACTGAATTGGCTGGTAGCCTACCATAAAGTTTGTGCATGCTCTCTCTCCAACGCAAACCAGATGCGGGGTTCTATAGCCAAGTAATTCTGGTACATAACGTTGAAAACAGATAAATGTGTTTATTCGAAGCACACATACTGTTTGCTTACTTGACTAGCCTACTTCAAGTATTAGCCTACGCACAATAGATTTGTCTTCTTTAGCCTACATAATGCATAGGCTACAGGTTGTAAACAAAAAGCAGCTGTGACAGGCAGCGGCCGCATATATTCTGCGTCATATCTCGCATCTTGTGAACTCTACAAGCCCTCACTCGACAACCACACGGAGATTCTGTAATGTGCGTGTATGTCGTTCACACATACGTCCGTATAAGGTCAGTATTAGGTCCGCAGGTTAGCATCATATCTGAATCATCCGAAGGGTAGGACCTCCGTTTGACAAACCTCCGCATGTACTCCGGAGGTTATATCTGAAAGCGCTTACTGACTTATAAAAAGTCTAATCCTCCATGTGTTTGTTTTATTTGACTTTTTCACTGCTAGTTGTTTGTCTTGGAATGACAGTTTCTTAGAATAGAAGTTTCTTACGCGCTCCAACTTGTTCTTAATCCACTCAGCAGTGAACAAGTATCAAATAGCACAATGCAATTTTTGCTATGTGTTATCATGACATGATTTGAAAGGAAATGTAATAATGTAATAATAGGCAGTTCAAATTTCAGCTGACACTGACATGAAATGGCCTTAGCTTTTATGTTTTCGTAAACAGGCGCACACATACACACCCACATGGTATAAATAGCTTGTTTGGCAAAAGAAATCACATTTTTGAATTTACTGCTTTTCAAATGTTAGTGTTTACCAAGCGAGGCTAACCTCCAAATATCCGCTGTTCCACAGTACTTTTACCTCTTTGGCTCACGTTATTCACAGTTGGTTGAATGGAAAATGTGATTGTATACAATCACAAATACCGTAGTACACCGTAGTTATGGGTAGAGAGAGAATGTAGAACAAAAGTGATTCCCATATTAGTCACAGTGGTTTGTGACTTTCCTGGACAATAGGCCACTCTGGATCGGCTGGGCATGAGGTTTGCTGTCGTGTTACTGTCATATTTGTACTGTGTTCTCTGAGAACCTACAGTGTAATCTATGCCTTTCTGTAGGTGCAGGTTGCACTGCAGCCATTAGGCTGGAGGCCAGACAGTTGGAATAGATCCCTATCTACATTCTTTCATTGGTTGTTTCCCACCCCTTCCCACAGGGCAAATGACAGACCTAATCTTCACGGAGAGGGAGTTGGTACAGTCCCTGAAAGAGTACATCAAAGCTGAGGAGTCCAAACTTGCAGCTGTCAAAAGGTAGGGAAGCAGTGTGAACATTTGGGGCCCCATTTAGCCGCACCTGTGGGTGTGGGGTCAGGTCATAGAAAAAGAAGACGGTAGAGAGGGTGTGGTCAAAATTAATCCAAGACAACTGGTGTGAGACTGCAGCTTTATTCACGACGCCGGGAGCATGTTACCCACATGAAATGTCAAAGTAACAAGCCCACCCATCTGTGGGTGAAGCCAACTCTTATAGCCTTAACACACACCCATGGAAAATCACAAGTTGTCACCCACCAGTGATCACCTAACCATCTGTTTTTTTTAACAGAGATAAGAAATGTTTACCACCCCTCATCCTGAGGGTCACCCCTAGTAACACAGGGTTATCTTAGCTTTCTTAAGTCAAAACATTCCAACATAGTGGTTTCAGATGACACAAGGGTCAGAGTAAGAGGATGGTAATTAGATTTCACTACATGTCTGTAAGGTATACTAAACATTCAATAAGAGACATATAAAAATTATCCCACAAGGGCATGAGCACAACTGTGTTGTTGTTGTTGTTGTTACGGCCTCTCACTTCACAGGGTACCTGATAATGGTTTTCAGTGTTCTTGAACCTTGATCACAAATGTATCTCCTGTCTAAAATATGAATGAAAAAACATGAAATACCAAATAGGAAACAAATTGTTTGGACACCCTCTAGTTCAATTGACTATTTTGTTTCATGTTCAGTGCAGATAAAAAAGAAAAAAAAGAATGGGCAGGCTCATTTTAATGCCATGTAATTAAGTATAGTAGTATAATTAAGTTGGAGTATTGTGTCGAGGATGATGATCTAAGTGGAATCCACATTTATTTTACTGAATGAAAACGGATAAATGGATCAACTGGTTGCTCTTGGTTTTAGTTGGGCGAGTAAACTGGATGCCCTGACGCGAGCCTCCACATCCGATCCTGAGGGCTTCCTGGCTCACCCTGTGAATGCCTACAAGCTAATGAAGAGACTGAACACCGAGTGGTCTGCGCTGGAGAGCCTAGTGCTTGAGGACCCCTCTGATGGTAAATGCACACACTCTCTGTTTATGGTTTAAGTTATGTTTATGATGCTTTTGTCCACAGCGACAGTAACAATTTAAAAAAATAAACACTTTTTGAAAATTTCCAAACTACCACTAGAACAAAGAGCATTTAGGTAAATCATCAGCAGATGGAATCACAGATGAAAAGAGTCTTGACTATGACCTGTTAGGGTTGATGGCCTACATACCCCTTATCAGAGGACATCAGTGGGCAAGAGCTGGATTATAGAATTAAGATAACAAGATGCAGATACAGTATGTGTCCTCTGTAGGCCAGGGTGAGGGATTTTAATTTATTTCTGGCTGTTGAGGAAGCCACTGAATAATAACTATGGAATAGAGGAGTTAAAGTTTTAGTCGGGGTCAATGAAGATGACCCAAGATGGATGCTGATATGTTAGGGAATAACTGGATTAGCCAGGAAAGCCAGAAACTCAGTTGTTTAGGAAGGAGACAGATGTTTACATGTAAACCAGATGCCTGGTCCATTCTCTGTCTTTCCATTCATCTGTTGTTTTTGTCACAACTGTCATACTTTAACAAACTCTGCTATGGCCAGAATGTTTACTGTATATGTTTTATGTTAATGTTTAATGTAGAAAAGAAATATTTGAAGAATATAAGAATACACAACAGAACAGTACACAACAGTAAACTTGTTTCACTCTCTCTCTTGTTCTCTCTCTCTCTCGTTTTTTTTCTCTCTGTCTCTCCATCTGACGTAATCCAGGCTTCATCTCCAATATCTCGGTGCACAGACAGTACTTCCCTGACGAGGAGGATGAGAAGGGCGCGGCCAAAGCTCTGATGCGCCTGCAGGACACGTACAAACTGGACTCGGAGAGCTTCTCCAAAGGCAAACTGCCCGGTGAGCATGAGTCACTGTGAGGAAGGCACGCAGAGTGTCTTTCTACAGCCAATTTATCAGGCCCTTTGGGGTAATGGAAAGACTCTGTGTGGTGATGAAGACATGCCTCCTCTTTCTTTCTCTTTCTCTTTCTCTGTCTTTCTTTCTGTTTTCTTCAGTGTCACTTCAGAGATATTTCTCTTCTTACCTTCTCTCTTGTTATGTTTTCTCCATATGTAGGCCGGTCTCAACAGCAGTCTTTTGTACAGACTGCAGTCATGCATGGTGCAAGACCATGTTCATAAGACATATAGAATATTCTGTATTTAGCTTGTACATGCTGTTTCTGTTCCTCATAGTTATATCTGACCTGTTAGTGTGTAGTGAAACAAGACCCTCTTGTGTTTGAGAAGGTCAGTTGAGAGGCTCAGGTGCTGCATGTAAACACAACTTTTGGGCTGTCTGGTGTTCCCAGGTGGGCGGTACAACACTCACCTAACGGTGGACGACTGCTACGACATGGGCAAGACGGCGTACAACGAGGTAGACTACTACCACGCCGTGCTGTGGATGCAGCAGGCCCTCAGGCAGATGGACGCTGGCGAGGAGGCTGACGTGCCCAAGAGCGACATCCTGGACTATCTTAGCTACTCCGTGTACCAGATGGGGGACCTGCCCCGAGCCATCGAGCTCACCCGACGCCTGGTAGCCATGGGTAATCAATCAATCAATCAAAATATCTTTTTTTTGCCTTTCGTGCAACTTTGCAATGCAATGTGCAGAACAGTAAACTCCAGTACATAGGAAAATATGTGTAGTGACTAGTAGGGCACAGCAGAAAAATTATCATAAATACAGTAAACCTTTGAATTAAAGAGTAGCAAAATAGAAAGGTAAAATAAATGGAAAAAAATGATAAACATGGTAACAGATAAAGGAGAAAGTTGAATGAAAGAAAATAAATAAAGGATACATGACATGAAAACGGTCAAATGTGTTAAAAGATAAAAGGTAAGGGAAAAGTTAGGCTCTTAACATGGATACATTTACACAACAACATTTTAGATAAATGCAGAGAAGATTTGTTGGTATCGTTAAAGGTTTGTCTTAAGGTCTCTTTTTAAAGTGTTTATTGTTAAAGAGTGTGTTGCCTAATGATGTGTGCCAATGGCAGCATGTACAGTAGAAGCTGGATAGTACTGTGCCAAGAATGAATCCCGGAGGGACTCCATATGGTGTGCTCAGGCCCGGAGTGGGTAATCGGGAGAATCGGGAGAATTCCCGGTGGGCCGCTTCACTTTTGGGCCGGTCGAGGGAAAAATATTGGCATTTGTCACGTTAATCTATCTTCTCTTAAAGTTGGCTACACACGTTCGCATTCTACAGTATGCCTAACACCGCAGCCTCTGCATGGGTTGTTCTCCCCTCCCAAGAAGAGTTAATGGGTTGGGTCTTTCCTAAAAAGTTTTCTCAGATACCAGCCGGGCCGGCCCTACCGTAGTGATAAGCGTCAGGGAGGATGGATAGTAGAAAGATGCCATGAGGGACTGAAAAGGCCAGGTAAAAAAGACGAAAAGTATTGGAGGGAAATGCTGCCAAATGTGCCATGCTTCCAATTTTTTTTGAAGAGGACAGACATAAGTGGCAACTGGTAAAGAGAGATAGCCATGATTATAACGGCGTAATTGGGCTAATAACCTACTGGACGTTTTAGCGTTGTCAACCTATTCGCAAGTAAATGAATTAAAATATTAGCATTTTGGTATCATCCAATATGGCTATTCATAGACTTTGCAAATATTATGCAAATATTGATAACAAAACTCAGGCTTGATCTGTGTATGCAGTAGCCTATTGGCCTAAAAACAAAAGTAGCCTGAGCAGCAGATAAGCCAGTCCCCCGCTGAAAATGATGAGCCCGAAATTAACTATGACTATAGGGACAAGTAGAAAGGATAATAGAGTTAACCATATGAATTAAAGTTATTTTATGGAAGAAAGAACAGTAGGCTATGAGAGCAGTAGGCTACATGATCAACCTATATGGCTTGTTTGCTCAGAAGTGGATGTAGTAGGAGCAAATCACCAAACAACAATATGATAGCTGACCCATGCAGAAAAAAACATGTAAACAATACAGTAGTTCAATATGCCTCTTAGTGGAATTATGGGATACATTTCAAATGCTTTATTTCTTCCTTCCTGTTTTTGTTAACTTATCACCCTATCCTTGTGGAATAGTGGAATATTAGCCTATAATAAAAACTACAGGATAGTAAGAGCTGAAATGTTGCCTTATTTATCCAATTTCCACCACCACTAAAAAAGTGGGCCGGTCTTGGGCCTGAAACTCCCGGGCTGAAAAGTGGCCCCACTCCGGCCCTGGGTGTGCTCACCAAGAGAGAGATGAACGTCTCTGCCAGACAGATTGGTGTTGAACCAGGAAGGCCAACCCAATTTTTCAGCCTGCTGATAAGGAGGGTCATCTGTGTGAAACATGGCACTCTCGTCTAAAAGTAGAATGGAAAGTTTGTTCTTTGATCAACGCTGTCTATGCTATTATGGGGGTGAAAATCAGACCGTAAATGCTGTGGACATTTAAGTAGTTGAGCAGCTAATGCCATTTCATTTCATTTCACTTTTTAATAGTTGTTAACAACTATTTTCTCCATTATTTTACTGAAAAAGGAAAGGTTAGAGAAAAATATGTTTGAAATTAGAGGATTCAGAATGCTCTTCTTTAAGAGAGGTCTCATGACCGCTCTTTTCAGCTCTTGAGGGAAGATGCCAGCGAGCAAAGAATGGTTCACAATCACCAGCACTTTGTCCTCTAGTCTAGGCAACTAAACACAGTCTTACAGAAGGTAGTGGGAATGGGATCAACTGGGCAGGTGGAGAGCGTCAGTTGCATCATGACTTTCAGAGCAAGATATAGTAAGTCTCTGTACTTCTCTTTTGATGGCACATAGTTGTGAAAATAAATGAAAACAGATTTAGACTGATGATGATGCAATCCTAAATGTATTATGAAAAAAGATAGCGTTGCACAATTCTCTAGTGTGCAGTCTATTTGTCTTTTATTGTGTTTGTGTACCTCTGAGTAATATTAAGAAGCAAATAAAAGCTCTGGAAGTGTAGGTATATTGCTCAACTGGATTTTTTTTATTGCTCTTTGAAAATGTTGTAATTGTAGTTGTGCTAGGAAGGTTTTTTGTTTGTAATGTGTTGACAAAAAACTCTGGTTTAGTGAGGACATATGGAAGAGCTACGTACCTCAGTCCTGCACCTCATTCTCCCTCCACTGCTGCTCGCTGATGTGTGTGTCTAGTGTGGTCACTGTCCTGGAATCAGTTGCTATTGCGGGGGTAGATTTTAGATTTTTAGCTAGCTTGTCAGACTCTCCCTAGTGCTGTGGTTCTCAAACTTTTCCCAATCATTCCCCACTGTGGGGAACTTTCAAGCCCCACCTGATCCCATCACCCTGGCAAAATGGTAACGTTAAAATATTATTTTCGCATTTTGGTTCCATGTTACATTTCCCATCTCAATCTGCTGAATCTAATTTGTTGTTATAATTCATATGTAGGTCTGTCTATGACTCCAATGTTTGTGTGTGGCTTTTTTATTTTGAATCTATGATCTTCCTTGTCCAAAAAGAAAGCCTTTATTAAAGATAGGCACAAAAAAAAAAAATTTCCTTCTGTTCATCGCGCCCCACCTGTCATGTCTCTATTCCCCACTAGTGGGGCCCACCCCACACTTTGAGAACCACTGCCCTAGTGGGCCTTTCTTGGTCTGTGTTGTACCCCTGTGACTTACTCCATATGCTTAAACCTGCCTCTCAGTTTCACTGTCAGTGGTAGGATGTCGGCTTTTAACAGCTTGTTGGCTGTCTGCTGTATTTCATGGTGGTTTCTCATGTATTTTCCCGTGCAAAACAGTTTATGTTTTTGGTTCAGCCGGTTCAACACACACTTTCTTTCACATGACGAGATGGGTCATATTGGTCTTGGTGGTGAACTGCACTTTCTGAGCGCTCCTCTAGTTCAAAAGCTGTAATTTTGTGGTCTAGCTTTTGGCTGGGTTAGGCTGTCTGACTGACCAATGCCCAGTGTTTACCATAACAAACGACAACACCAAGGACACATTTTTGTCAATGTCTCCGTTTTAGTGCATAATGGTTTTCACCCCACAGCACTGAAGGAGGAACCATGCTAAGCCTCAACATACCAGGGGGGTGCATTCTTTTTTAGCTTGTGTCTGAGCTCTGTAAATGCCATCAGCATTTTGATTGCTTTAGCAGATTTTCCCCTTACCTATTCAGTGAACCATTGAGAAAAGCTGTCTAGCCTCTCATATGACTCATACTGCTGATGAGGCATATGCTTTGAGAGCATTAGCAAAACAGCTGAGTGAGAAATTGATATAAACTAACTAACTTTAATTGCTAAAGTGTCTCTCCTCTCTGTGCACTTACAGACCCTGGCCACCAGAGGGCAGGAAGCAATCTGCGTTACTTTGAGAAGCTGCTGGCCAAAGAGCTGAAGGAGACGGCAGAGATGACTACGGCGCCGGCCACTGAGCAGCCTATCCAGCTGGACACGTATGAACGTCCACGTGACTACCTGCCCGAGAGAGAGATCTATGAGGCCCTGTGCAGAGGAGAGGGAGTTAAAATGGTGAGATGGAAGGATATTCCTTCTGTTGATTTGCATTTTAAAATACTGTTTATTTTCTAAACTCATACCTTTTTGTGGAGATGAAGTTTTTCCAATATTAAATTCAATTGAAAGAAAAGATGTCAAAGCAGCTTGCACACACTTGAATATTGACAAGTTGAATATTTATATCAAGCAGTGGGACTTGTCTAGCATGATACTGTAGTTCTTGTTAAATTCTCACTGTGCAGTAAAGCAAGAGAACAGTCTATGCTGAAGCTTTTCAAAGGAAATGGAATGCATGTGAATCTGAGTGAGATTAAACTGTGCATTAGTTTCCTTATCAGGGGCTACTCTCTCTCTGAGAAATCTATTGACTCTGACAAGAATCTGATCTAGTTCTGGCAGACAGTCCCACCACTCCAGGCCCAAGTCTGCTGCATCAGTCAGTGTCCATCTGCGATTCCCAGCATTGCTACCAGCTGCGGACTTTGCAGCAGATCTGGCCCTACACACAGCCAGAGTCCAGCCTCACCCTTTTCTCCCCCTATCTTCAGACGGAGAGGAAACGCAGCCGTCTGTTCTGCCGCTACCAGGACAGGAACAGGAACCCCAGGCTGCTGTTGAAACCCATGCTGGAGGAGGATGAGTGGGACAGCCCCCACATCGTCCGCTACCTCAATGCCCTCTCAGATGAGGAGATTGAGAAGATCAAGGAACTTGCCAAGCCCAGGGTGAGAGCTACATGGCTATTGCATTTTAGTCTGGATTATCAGGAAGGGAGGAATTAGAACAACTTGATTTGTTTATGGAATGGAATTTGTTGCAATGAAAGAAAAATCTATTTTCATTTTTTTGTGTTTTCAGTATCTAATTTGTCTTGTTCTCAACAGCTGGCAAGGGCCACCGTAAGAGACCCCAAAACCGGTGTTCTGACCACGGCCAGTTACAGAGTATCAAAAAGGTAAGTGAAAGCTTAGTAACAGTGTAGTTGACAGTGTTGTTGATTTTGTTTGGATTTTTGTTTGTTTGTTTCATTGTATGAACACTTAGGTATTGTAAGCATTCATCAGGGCTGAAAACACGTGTATGCCTCAGTTGCCACAAGGTGGCGCCAAACTCATAAAGACCTGCAGGATCTTTCTAAATTTTGCAATGGTTGAAGACAAAACCAGAGCATAAGACTGCATTTTTTTCACTCGACTGTGAGAGTTGGGTTAGAGGTCCAGACACATACAATTGGGGCCTAACGCCTAATAAGAAGTCACTTACAGGCAAAAAGATATCTAGTGTCCACATAGAAAATGGACGTGTTGACAAATTGAGACTGTATTTAATTTCTGTGCGCAGAAGATATACCAAAGAGGATCTTTGTACATGTAATCAAGGATATTTGGTATTACTTGCTGACCTTCACTTTCAGTTCCATTGCGATAAGCGAACCAACTACTAGTGGAATGATGTGACAGACGTGAATCAGAATCACAAAACCTGTTGCCATTGACAGCGGTCATTATATACTTTTAACAGACCTCCGAACGTCAGGAAGGCCAGTTTTCTGCAGCACTCCGAAGAGCCGTATAATAAATTAATATAACTGATTGGATGTAAGATGTAGATGTGTACACTTGACATATATCCACCTGTACGCATCCATCTTTGTGTGGACATTAAGGGTGTCACGATTTCGATTTTATATCGAAATCGTTCGAAATTACATCTCAATCTCGAACTTCGAATTTAAAAGTAGAATCGACGATGCAGCCACACCCCCAATGTCACATCCAGCATGTATGCCAAGAAGCACAAACGCACATGCTGAACTGCAGCATCAACACTCTAATTTTAGGCTGCAGCCAGTTAAAATATACACATCAACCTACCAAAATCAAAGCCCCTCTTGCTACTTTGAAATCACCGGTGTGGAAGTACTCGTTCATTCACGTCAATTAAAACTAACTTACCCTACTCAACTTAGCAAGTGAAAAGATGATCTAGTTACAGTCCAAAGTTACTTTAAGGCTTAAAATGCACATTGATAAGTATCCATGAACACTAACCTTGGGTCTCTTCGAAGTGTGCTGAAACGATCAAATTATAATTCTGTGTTGTTTCATTTCACTATGTTCACGTCTCTGTTTTAGCCTAATGTTGGTTCTGTTTACATTACAACCTCGTGGTTGGAACGGTTTCAAAATAAAAAGCGGTTTCAAAATAAAAGCCCCCCGAAACAGAAAAGGAAAAGGCCAAAAAGAGTAAATAACATATAAGGAATGCATTAATATTAATGTTGAAAAAAAGATCGAAAATCAAATCGAATCGTGACTTTAAAATCGAAAATTGCATTGAATCGAGGATTTGGAGAATCGTGACACCCCTAGTAGACATGTAATATGTTTACACCTGTAGGTGATTTCTTATTAGGCGTTTTGGCCCCAATTGAATGCGATATCAGACATTGATGTACAAAAGCTCACAGAGCGAGTGGATCTATGACTCAGGATGTATGACTCGTCCACAGTGCTTGGCTGGAGGGAGAAGAGGACCCGATCATTGAACGTGTCAATCAGAGAATAGAGGACATCACAGGTCTCACAGTGAAGACTGCAGAGTTGCTTCAGGTATGACACCACCACATAGTCTCACAGATAGAAAATCATGTCTAGGTAGATGCTAACCTTTTGTTTTGTGAATGAGTTCAGAGTCTCATGTCATGTTACGGTAGGAGCATGTTTGTGTGTGCCTGTGTTTGTGTGTGTGTGTGTGTGTGTGTGCGCATCTGTGTGTGTGTGAGGGCTGTGTTTGTTTGAGTGGACACTTACATTGCTGTGTTCTGTGGGCAGGTGGCTAACTATGGCGTAGGAGGACAGTACGAGCCTCACTTTGACTTCTCAAGGGTAAGTAGTGGTCTTTCATCAGCTTGGCAGTTCTTACTCCATGTATTTGTCATTTTGTAAGATGTAGTGCAACATACAGTTTTGTCCCCCCCCCCTGTTGTGTAACAGTAATCCGCCATTTCATTTATGTACTGTACCATTTTAGCTGGCTGTGAATACATTTGCTGCCAATACATATCACAGAACATGTAGTGTATATAGAATATCTTGTTATACTGTGTAGTATGTGAGAACAGGCTGTTGTGTTTTCTTCTCACTTTCTCAAAGAACACCAGTACATTGGACTTGACCAGTGTTGAATGTTCCAGAGGGATGTTGACGGGAACAGCAGTGTCCAGAGTTAACAACTGTAGAGCTCTTTTGTCATGTACACAACATATAATCTCATGTGACATGGACTCTGCTCTCAGTTATTACTTCTATACAGTTGCTAAGGGACTGAGTGTCCAAACAGGTGTCAGACACTTAGAACACTCATGCTTGAATGGAACACTTTATGTGTTCAACACACAGGGGTAAGGGGTCACATCCTTACCGTCTAGCTGCTGGTGAGAATCATAAGAACCCTTCCCACCATTACTAATGTATATTGTTAATGTTCATTTGACCTGCTTAGACATTTCAAGCATTTTGAGCAGCTACCCCAGAGGGTAGTTGTCTACGGGCCCAAAACGCCCACAGTCAACTGCTTGCTAGATTTAAAACACTCTGCTGTGGATTGAGTCCTGCAGCTCTGCAGTGCATTCTCCATTGTAAAGTCACCACTCATCAACATCTGTATTTTGACAGCGTCCTTTTGACAGCAACCTCAAGGTTGATGGAAATAGACTTGCCACCTATCTGAACTACGTAAGTACACGCGCGTGCCATCACGCGCGCATCTCAATGATAAGGCTTCAACATCTGTCTTTGCTCTCAAATTTTATCTTCATAGAAAGATGAGCCTGATGCATTCAAAACATTAGGCACTGGAAATCGTGTGGCTACATTTTTAAATTATGTAAGTATGTGTTTGTGGTATTACAGCCCTGATGGTGGACAGTACGAAACCCACCATTTGGCATTGTAGTTTATATGACTTAATGCACCAACTCCCTTTCAATACTGGACTTCAGTTGATTGACATGTCTGCTACAACTTACCTCTTCTACAAACAGCATTGCAGCATTAGTTTCATATTCATTTGCAGATTGATAGTATTTGGGAGGGGGTGGAGGTTGGAGCGCAGTAATGCTAAAGTGGTGAAACCCATTTTGAACACTTGCACCATTTCCCAGTGCATAGTCCTGTTCTGTGTCAGTCAATTTCAGTGCTATATTGTGGAGAGTCGTGTACCGCCTAACATACTGGTTAATGTGAAATATGCAGGGGCAACAGGACAGCCAGAGTCTAAACCTACACACAGCTTAATGATTGTGAACTAGAATATTGCAGTTGGGTGTAAATATCCATATTTTTTTTTCTAGACTGCGTGTCTAACATTTGTCACAAAGAACAAATAACTGTCCCCTGCAGATTTTGCCAAACATATTTTTGCATTCCAGGGGCAATTGCTCTAATCTACATGAGAGAGGACATAGTGCTTTTACTCTGGCTGCTTTTTGCGCATCACATGGCATCGCTCTTCTTTTGTCCGCTCAGTCTCATTCTTTTCCCATTTGCTTCATGTGTGCGTTACTATTTGTGTTTTTGAAGGATGCATGCTTTTTCTTAGATACTTGAGTCCTTTTTGAAGCCATTAAGGCAGAGGTAGACGATGACACTGTAAAGGTGGAGCTTCTCAGCAATTGTTTGTAAGCATTTGTGCTGTCTGTTCACTGGCGCTTGTCCCTGTGCCAGATGACTGACGTGGAGGCAGGAGGAGCTACCGTATTCCCTGACTTTGGTGCCGTCATCTGGCCCCGGAAGGTGAGGCCTTTTCCTCTGAGTGGGCTTGATATGCTTCTGGGGCTCACTGCCTCTGCTGTTGCATAAAAATGGCAAACATGCCTATTTAAAGCTACATTGTGTAACTTTTTGGGTTCTTGGGTTCTCAAAAATTTGTGCCCATTCATGTGTAATAACTTTCACCAACAAATCAAAGTATTCTCATAAGCGTAGAATCTGCCATTCAGAGTACATACGAGCGAGTCGCCTGTGTAGTGGCAGCCATGTTTTGGCCTCCATCTTTAGAATACATTAGCCAAGGATGGACATATCTTAAATTCTAGCTCTGCCTTTCACGTTTGTCAGTCAGCTATGACGAGAGTTGTGCTCACGGCTGCCGGGAAACCCCTATTGTTGAAACACCTGATGACTCTTCGTACAGAGATAGAAGACCATAATAGCGTTAGCTTGAACTACATATCCTGTACAGTATTGTTGAATAAAGTTTGCACTGGTAAGTTGCTCGCTGAATTTAAGCCAAAATAACAAATCCATAACAATATTATTCATCTTCCATTAAGTATATGAGCTAGTTTCACAGACTAAATTACTAAATGCAATTTACAAATACTTTTTCTAAAATAACCTCATTTTGAGAAGGACTACTCGATAAAGTAATGTATGACATCTTGTAACGTCAGCTAAGACATTTATGGTGCGGCTTCCATAGTGGGGGAGCACACAGTGGGGGAGCTGGAGTCTGTTGAAATATACCATCTCACCACTAGATGGGAGAATGTCCCCCAAGAATTTAAGGTTGGGTTCCCATTAGAGATGCGCGGTTCGCGGTTACAGCCGCGGACTCCGCGGTTAAACCGCGGATCGGGCGGATGACGTGAAGAAATATAAGTTCAGTTGTCTTTCAAATTCCCTCTGCACGCAATAGGACAGCGGCAGTGCTATGAGTCCCATGCGTTTCCCACCAGCGGAGCTAGTTGGCTAGTTCAAACGTTTGGCAACTTAATAAAAGCTTAACTCGTGTCACACTGTTCACCAACAGCAACATCCATCTTATTTGTTTTTAAGTAGCAGGGAATTTAAGCCAAACTCTCCATCAATCATTATGTTAAGCCCACCTAACGACTCTATACACGATTTCATTGGCCTGATACAGTTTCGATTTCTGGAGCTCACAAGCCAACGGAGAGTTGCTAGACTAGCCCTGGCAGCAAATGTAATGTAATTTGCTGCCGCTATGGGGCACGTCTAGATTTCTAGGCTATGTTAACACTGCTCTGTTAATTGAAAAATATTTTGATCAGAGATCAATGGTAAAGGTGGCAGTTCTGGCATAATGTCTGTATTACTTTCTGATTGATACTTCATCGCCGTCTGTGTTTATCTGCAGGGAACGGCAGTGTTTTGGTATAACCTGTTCCGAAGTGGTGAAGGAGACTACCGAACCAGACATGCAGCATGCCCTGTATTAGTGGGAAGCAAATGGGGTAACTGCTTTTCTTTATGTCTGTCTGTTGTCAAGTGAAGTCAAGTCAAGTTTATATAGTGGATTTCATACAAGGAAGTCATTCAATGTGTTTTACATAAACAAAAGCAAACAGTAATAGCTAATAAAAACATAGAAGGGCAATAGTCAAAAAATAGTTTGAGTTTTAATAGTTTAGTCTGTATGAGTTAGTATTTGTGATATTGAAAGATTTGTAAATGAACCATTATGTTGGTTTGGATGGTGGTTTCTGGTTTATTCTACATGTACACAGATCTAATTTAATTCTGTCGGAGAATATTTGAAAACTTTTTTTTAACATTCAAGTCTTTTGTCAATCCTCCACCAACCGCCACCATTACTACACCACTACCTGCAGATGATATGGCAACATTTTTCACTTAAAAAGTTGATAAGATTAGGGCCAGCTTAATGTGCTTTTAAAAGGGGCATTGCCTTATGTGGACATGGTAACATCATTGCCACCTCTTAATGAGCAAGGTAAAGGTTGCCTTCACACTGGGTCCGTTTAACTGGACCGCACCCGAGTGTGATTACTCCCCCCTAGCCCTGACCCAGCTGGTTTCCGCCACATTACAATTTTGAACTGCGTTCACATCATGAACCATCAGTCTAAATGAACTCGGGTCCAGAACAAATGGTGTAGTGTGAATGTTATTAATTCATAACTCAGTTCTGGAGAAGTGCTGTCTGTGACTGAAGCATTGAGAGTAGCTAAGGCTTTTGATGGTCTGTCATCAGTTTTAATTTTACTTGACTTATCTGCAGTCTTTGACACCGTGAACCATGAAACTCCCAATTTGCCATTTTCAGCTCCCGACAGGCAGTCTATGCTTTTACCTCAGTGCGGCCTGTTTGTACATACCTCGCCATGATTTTACATGCACGTTGCAAAACAAATACGCCTAAAGTGGACGCAAAAGCGTTAGTACATCTAGCCCGAAGAGGTCACAGCCAAGATAATGAACCATGAAACTCCCAATTTGCCATTTTCAGCTCCCGACAGGCAGTCTGCGCTTTTACCTCAGTGCGGCATATTTGTACATACCTCGCCATGATTTTGTTCTGCATTCTAGAGATTTTAGATTGAGATCAAGAAATGAAGACTCACCTATTCACCTTGCACTTAATTAATTCATTTTCTTACAGAGTTTATCATTTCTGTTTATATGAAAACTCACTATTTTCATTGTTGGTAATTGATATTGTTATTATTATTGATATTTTTGATATTAGCTATTAATATTATTATGCTGTTCAACTTTATTTTGAACTAATAATATTAATAATAATGGTATACTGTTAGTCTTTGGACAAACGGATCTGCCAAATACCATAAACACAAACATACCCAAACAACCTACATAGTGTAAACCTATCCATAGCCCAGACTTTATACTGTATATCACAATATATGCACTGTATGAATTATCTAGATTGCATAGAACCTAGGTGACTTTTAGATTAAGTGCAACCCAGAGTTGTTTTGTAAGCTGTGAATGTGTCAGAAAAAACTTTCATAATTTTCTGTCTACAGTGTCAAACAAGTGGATCCATGAGAGGGGTCAGGAGTTCAGAAGACCATGTGGCTTATCAGAGGGCGACTGAGCCCAGATGTTCACACACACACATACAAATACACACACACACACACACACATACACACACACATATATATAAACATGCACACACACACATGTATATATAAACACACACACTCACACACACAAGCACAAATACACACAATATACAGACTTTTCACCTTAAAATGCCTATTATAAAATGCACCACTCCAGGCGCTTCTGGATGTTGTAAGACCAGACCAGAGACATCATGGAGACCGACCCCTGGCAGCCGTTTAAACTAGGGTCACACCAAACCGACCCCTGGCAGCCGTTTAAACTAGGGTCACACCAAACCGACTCCTAACATTAGCACCAGTGCCAGCTCACTAAGCAAAGACTACTGCTGACAGTCAGCTAGCCATAGATTCTGCACCTGCATAACATGCATATGCAAAGGTGTGTACATCCAAAACATAGGCGCTTGCTTACCTTTGTTTTTCACATTACTCTTGCTCTCCACAAACAGTTTTGTAATATAGCTACTTGTTATTGAGAGTATGTCTAAAATGAACCTGCGAATGGCATTGCGTTTTCAGCCCTTGGCCGTTTGGCTGTGGAAGAAAGAAAGAGGCAGAGAGGAGAAAGTAGTGAGGTAGATTAAGGTGAAACCACATCATCAGAGCTAGTCATCCAGAGGAAGAACGCTGACTACCAGGGTTCAGCACGTTGAATCCACCGGAAATAAACAACAAACATCCAGTGGTGCCCTAACGGTTCGACTTGGGCCACAGATGCTGACGGTGGCCAGCTAGATCAAAGTCAAAGTCAAAGTCAAAGTCAGCTTTATTGTCAATTTCTTCACATGTTCCAGACATACAAAGAGATCGAAATTACGTTTCTCACTATCCCACGGTGGAGACAAGACATATAGATACAGCAAGATGGAAGCTAGCTGGCCGCCAGCTGTCGGTTTGGTGTGTCCCGGCCTTTAGGCCAGACAGTGACTGTGTTTAGATGCACTTTAGTATCCCGGTTATGGTCAGCATGTTGAAGTATCCTGGGTTTTAGTTTGCACATGTAAACATCATATCCCAATTTCAGAACCCCAGATAAACCTGTATCCTGGTTTTGAGAAATTTGGTTACGCTAGCTGGAGTACTCCATTCACCTTATCACCTTGCAAACACACGTGGGTATGCTAATATAATTTTATTGTTGGTAACTGGGATACTATTCATCATGTATACAGGGATATTAATAACCAGGTTTCTCTGTGTTGATGTCATCACCATTATCCTGAATATGATCAAAATAGGATCAAAACCTCATAACTGGGATAAAGTGCATGAAGTGCATGTAAACGCAGTCACTAACAGACTGGTGAGGGTTTGGCTCCGCTGCATTCCAGGTGTTGACCAAAAAAAAAAAACATTGACTGCCATCTGGGAACTACTGTTCATTTGTGCTTTTGTTGAAAAGTACCATTGAATACAATAAACAGTGCTGACTTGTTTTGAAGCTCACCTCATGGGTCTCTTTTTTATATTCATTCCCAGCTTTCTGAAATCAGTGTGCAACAACTGTCATTAAAAGTGTTTTATCTTAGTCACCGTGTCTAATTTATAGAGACAATTTAGGGAAACACCCTTGAGATTGATGATTTGATATTACATTCATTCTGATGTTTATCAAGATTATTGTGCAAGTCAAGACATGCCAGTATTGAAAGTGTAGTTGGAGCAAACATGCATATACCTGAGAACTTCAAAAAGAGTTATTGTGTGCACATCCCACTTTCTGGCAGGTGCAGGAATAAAAAAAACTTACTCCAATGAAAAAAATATATAATGTCTGCAACACTGCTTAAACTCCCATATTTAATGTACAGAAGACCCAGCAGGGTCGAAATGTTGCTTTTGTACATTAAATATGGGAGTTTAATCAGTGCTGTTATTTTTTTCACCTGAGAACTTTAACCATTAAGACAATTAAGTCAAAAAGTAACAGGTAGAAATGAAAGCATTACAAATAACGTTGCATTGGAATAACAAGCATGGCAAAATTACATAGAACAGTAAAAATTACAGGGTAGTTTTAGTGGTCAAGACAATGGTGAAGCAATTAGGCTTGCATCATGTCTGAAGCTGTTTACCCAAATGGAAGGGCTCTCTAGCTTTGAAAGACTTTTATGCCTGATCCTTTTTTCAGGCCATTCTATGCACAACCTTCATGAGTCTATATTGTGTTGGGTTTGACCAGATCCTTGTAAGAAAATGAGAGTAAAGAGCTTCATCTTCGCCATTCTGATCCACTGGACTGTTTGTGCTGAACAGAGAGAGTTCTATTCCTCGACAGGTATTTTCATTCCACACAGTGGCATTTAAAGTCAGCTTTGTTGTCATTACTAGATTTTTTCTATGCATCTCCAGTGCATAGTCACTTCAATAATGGAGTAATGAGTAATGCCAGTGTATGATTAGTAGAATGGTTTTTAGTGTTTTAGGAGTATGTTTTACTTCATTCATAGACTGTAGCATTCACCTATATTTGATTAAAAAAAGAAAATAGGCAGATTATTCACAGGCACAGTGTGCATAAATGCATTCGGGGAAAAAACATGAACAAGGCCTATTTCAAACCTTGTTTTTACGTAACAGCTTCTTTTCTTGTGGGACAATATGTTATTTTGATTAGCTTCTTCAACTGATGTGAGTGCTACTGTTTTGTGAATTGGAACTACATTTATAGATCACCTGATCAAACTCCTTGAGGTAGGTAAGGACCTGGTGAAGAATCTTGCGGAGTACGTAGCAGCTGAGGAAGCCATTTTAGAGACCTTCAAGAGGTAACATTTATTTTCTGCCTGTCACTTATTCTTTTGTGGGAATTGTAGGGTGGTGGTATAGCCTACCCAGTAAACAAAATAAAGTCCTGGCGACGTCCCCTAAAGGTCCCCTGGCGAACGTCACCTCCTCGACATTGTGTAGGGTTCCCTTTACGTCCTGCGGACCTCTGTTCGGGAGGTCTAAAAGACGTCCACGAGACTTTGAGAGGACGTCCTGTAATGGTCACCGCGACGTTATGCGCGCGACGTTTATATTTCCGCGATGGTTAAAAAAAAAAAAAACATAAAGCGCGATTTAGTATGGTAGGCTATTACATCCTGTAAGGATCAGCGTTGCTAGGAGAGAGGGGGACGGAACAGCAACGACAACACGCATCAACGACTTGTTCTACAACTACACAATCAACTTCACTCACCTCATATTTTCACGCATGTATGACAAATCACGTCCTCCGAATGTATTACACTAATGATGAGTAGACATGGACATTTATACCGGGCTAGGATGTGCTGCTTTCACGTATACTGTGTCATTTTCTTCATAAACTAGTACGACGTTTTAATGGGCATATCCCGTAGCATATTGTTAAAAACATCATCAGAGTAGGCCTAGGCTAGCCCAAGATAAATAGTTCAAACCATATTGTTTCAAAATATTAAAAACTAATAATAGCCAAAAATACTAAATGAATCGCAATGCATGCTGGGAAGCAAAACTCAACATGAAATAAAGTAGGCTACATGAAACATAACTAGAATGCATTGACGTTATATCCACTCGTTTTCTTGGACCTGTGATCAAACAGGCACAGCCTAATGTAAGCCTATCTTCCTGGAACATTGCAGATAAAGAAAAATGTATCGTTTTCCCTGAATGCTCTTTGTAGCCAACTTTAAGATGAAATAAATAGAAAGATGTTTCTATTCTATATCATTGTTTTATTAATAAACAGTAAGGCTCTGGTGAGGCAGAGAGCTTGCTCCTCGTCAGAAATCTCATCGGATAGGCTATGTGCACTCTGCTGTTTCCACAAGGAGCTGCTGTAACATCGGGGACAGCTGCGTGACACTTTTAAACGCGAGCATGCGTCAAATAAATTACAATGACATTTAAACAAGTCATGAAGAAGCAGTAGGCTATCCTTAATTCTTCTGCAATGTAGAGCTAGATCGTTTTGCTTTACAAATTAAGTAGCCTAGTCACTTCTGTTGCTAGACAACCCTAAACAAATGCTACGTGGTCTGTTTTTAACATTTCTCTAGTTTTATTGCATCGTATTCAGCTCCAAAAGTCGGTTCAGACCCAATTCGGCCGTGTGTGTGTTTCTGAAAATAAAACAGATAATAAGTAGGTGACTACGTTAAATAAACCACTGCCTATTTAGAGCATGTTACATGCATCACGTAATGACAGTTATCTGAAGAAATGCGCATTGTAGGCTAAGCTAGAAGAACAGCGACTTTGCTAACGTTACACCAAGCATCACATCAGCGAATTTGATAAAATCCCTTCCCTAGTTTGTAACATTATACATTAACGTTAAACTCAAAATGTATGTGCTACATAATTCAGCATGTATGCTGAATTATGTAGCATATACATTTTGAGTTTAACATTAACAACCCTTTTCCCAGTTTATGAAGTTGTGCGTCTATGAGCAAAGTAGACATATAGGCCTACTTTGCTCATAGACGCACAACTTCATAAACTGTATATGATATGTTGCCTTAGACTACGGTAGGCTAATGCAGCTACTGCTAGAGATACTAGATAGATAGATACTTTAGTCATCCCCAGACGTAACGTGAAGTCGTGCATGGATGTGATGTCTCCGTCCTGCAGGCGGTAGCCAGAGCGCTCTCAACTCCGCTGCCATGTGTGAATAAACAAACGTCCCCCTCATGTCCCCGGTATAACGTTATTGTCGGGTCCTTAGAAGGTATTTGAAATGACCAAATGCAAATGTCATCCAAGGGACCTGACGGTGACGTCCCCAGAAAGTCCTGCACCGGACGTCACGCAATAACCAAACGATAACTTGCTCCGGACGTCAATAAGGTCACCGGAATGTCCGCTAGAGAACATAACGTTCGGGACCAATCGGGGACGTCGTGAATGTCGGCATAAGGTCCGGGGGACGTCCCGTGTTTGTCGGGATAACACATAGCCTAGGTGTGGCAGAACTCTTATCGAAAACACACACCTCAATCGTGGATTCTATGTGGAGGCTAAAAGTTGTGAGGTTATAATGTGTATCAACTGAAAAGTCTCTGTAAAGGATATCCTCCTCAAAGAGGTTTGTTGCTAGTCTGGCGGGCCATCCTATATCATTAAAATGTATATTCTGGAATCGACCCATTCACCTCGCTTAATCCAAGGGGCGGGCAGAGAATTGTCTTTCAAACTGCCTAGGCATGCAATAGGCCAGCGCTACGACCATATCCGTATCCGGTCGGCAAAACGGCAAATACATCCTTCTTCGAAAGGAATGACTTAAGTGCATTCTGTTGCTCAACTTTCAAAGAAAAGCAAAAGTCCAACTCCTCCAAAGTTGACGCCAACGCCGATTCAAACAACCGCTCTTCGTTCGCCATAGCCACCTTCCTTGTTGTTCACCGTCGTAGGACTGTCGTCATCCTGTTAAGCCCGCCTTAAGACTCTCTAACAAAATAGAGCACTGTGATTGGATGACGTCCACGGCGTCAGCCAATAGACATATGGTTTGCTACTAGACGTACAGGCTGAGCAAATTAATTTGCCGCCGCTAGGGTAATTCTAGGCTAGTGTGTTGCACTTTTATGGAATATAAATTGTACGGATACACCGATTGAGAAATTCTGGGCTGATACCTGATGTATAAAATAACGATTTGTCCGATAACCGATGCCGATACCGATACTGATATCTTTGTTTTTTGATTGCCTAAATGATGACAAAACAGAGGTACTTTTGGTTGGACCATAATCAAAGTGAGACATTGTTCTTAGTAATCTTGGGAACCTGGCACACCAGGTCAAACCAAAAGTAACAAGCCTAGGTATCAACAAGCCACGACATCAACATCAAATTTGACTCCCTGTCTGTTTCACCTACCAGGACTGCAAGAAATCTAGGAGTTGTTCTCGACAACCAACTAACCTTCTCAGATCATGTTGCCTCAGTCGCCCGGTCATGCCGTTTCGCACTCTACAACGTACGGAAAATCAGGACTTACTTGACTCAAGATGCTACCCAACTTCTGGTTCAGGCAATAGTCATCTCACGACTCGACTACTGCGACGCCCTCCTGACAGGTCTCCCAGCCTGCACAGTGAAACCCCTTCAGATGATCCAGAACGCGGCAGCGCGCCTGGTCTACAACCAACCTAAAAGGGTACATGTTACCCCGCTGCTCATCCAGCTACACTGGCTACCTATGGCTAGGCTTGGGTATCGAATATCGAGTATTGGTTGGAACCGGGACTATCTTTGCGATTTTCCCGGAATCGTTCAAAAGTTTAAATTTCGATTCCTAGTTTCGATTCCCAGTCCGCCGACCGGAAGAATAAACGGCTGAACACCAACGAAGAAGCGCATAGTTCATAGAATTAAAATTCATGGAGAAGGTCAGACTATTTGATTCAGAAAGCAGGGATCTGATGTGGAAAAACTAGTCCACTTTCGAATCCACTAACAATTTATCACTTGGCTATTACTAATTAGCACTCTGGGACAAGGCGTCCGAAGGAGACAGAATAGACAGGAGATCTCTGAAGACTGCTGAATCTTTATTCACCGTATTGCAGTGATAATCCAGTCTAAATAATGTTCAGACCAGGTGTCAAGCAATAGGGTGAGGTGAGATGTCATCAGATGGCGGCCCCTGATGAGATCTAAAATCAAAATGGCTGCGGCCTATCTTTTATACTCCTTAACCTTGAAGTTGGGCCTTCTCGCCACCCTCGAAAGACACCTGTTGGCCTATCAGCATCCACCAAGGTTACTGATATTGGTGGGACCCCTTGTCATATCATGCATAAAAATTATATGCTAAACTGTCTGATTCTGGTTTTTTCAAGTTACCATTACCTCATCCTCTCGCTCTTGACCGTCTAGGCCCAGTGTCACTGTGCACTCATTCACCCCACTCCTTGACACCTGGCCTGGTCTGCTTAAGATGTGTACAGGCCTTGAAGTCTTATAATAATTGCAGTAATATCAAAGTTTCTAAAAAAACATACATGCATCCTTTAAGTCATAGAAATCCACCACAGTTCCCGCGGATCCTTAAAAAGTCTTAAATACAACTGAATTTTCGAAAGAGAGGTATTAAATGTGCGTATGGGACCGCCAGCGAGTGCAAGAGAGCCAGTGATGTCTCCATCCAGTTTTGTGTATTTAAAACGCAATTGTATAAGTGACTAGGCTATTAGGCTACGGGAGGAAGTGTAGTGGTTGCAGAGTGAAGATGTTTTTCACGGGTTTGGTTAAAGGTGTGAAAACGGTAATAATACAGTAGTCCTATGTACAAAATAATATGCCTGACGTTTTCGTGGTGTGCTGAGGCCTGAGAGATAGACGGGTAGCCTACGTGGAATGAGGGAGCCTACGGTAGAATGAGCGGGAGAAAGAGTTGGTAAGCCAGTTAGCGATAGGTTGGCCATATGTTCGAATTTAGGCCGGACATATGGATTTTAAAAGCCCTGTCCGGCGCAGCCTCAAGCCGGACGCTCATTTGTTCTCCTTTTTGGAGTTGTGCTTGGCATCTAAAGTCTTTGCTCGGACGCAGCATCGTTTCACAAACTATGGACGCGAAGACTGCTGGTCAAATTATGTGCAGTGCTTCGCAATCAGGAGGAAATACTGTATGTTAAGTTGATCTGTTTGCATCTTTCCAGCGTGTGTTGCTGGCCCAGCCTAGGGAAGAAAATATCTGTCTAAGTTATTATAGCCTAGCCTACCTGTAATATCTGCCAGCAGCTTGCTTGCCAGCGTTTCCTAGTAGGCTATAGGCCTACTTCGCAAAAGTTGTGAAATATAACCGCATATTTTTTGAATGTCGGCGACAGCTACATAAAAAAATAATAATACGTGCGTTCATAATACGTGTGTGCTTGAGATGAAACCAGCAGTTTTCAACAGGATCATGCGAGGAGGACCTGTCTCTTAATTAATTTAAAACAAGTTTTGCTTGGTTGGTTTAGATACAACTGGTATGCAAAATGTAAAGTAGTGGATTAACTTTAATTTGCTGTGCTGCATATTGGACAATAGATGCACATAGTAAATTATATAAAGTAGGCTTATTAAAATATGTAAATAGCTTAGTCTAACTTTGAAAAAAATATTGAAGGGAATCCAGTCCAGTGCACATGTCTTTGGCAAGTAGCCCTAGGCTACTACAGACACAGGTGAAGAACAGTCAGCCTCAGCAGTAAGCAAAACCGAGTATGTACAGCCAGCTTCAAAAGCAAGCAGCCCAGACCCTAAAATTGGGCATTTATAGCTGTGAAGGAAATTCACACACAATTATTTTTCTTTCGCCAAAATATATTTGGTAACTTCTGTAGACATCCAAAATGGGGTGGGGGTTAAAATTAGTAGGAAAAAAAAACTATTGCGTAGTATATTATTAAACTATTGCATAGTATATATATTTTTGCAGTGGTATAGGCCTAGTCTTAATTTTCATTTAGATGTCTTGAAAAGGTCTTAAAAGTCTTTACATTTGCACTTGGAAAATGTGCCCTGAGAAAGACCGTTGGTTAGCTAGCTCATTTAAAATATCCTAAACTTTTTTTGACCCTGCCTTTAAAAAAAATCGGAATCGAGAATCGTTAGGAACCGGAATCGAAATAAGAAATCGGAATTGGAATCGGAATCGTTCAAATTGAAACGATACCCTACCTATGGCGGCCCGCATCAAATTCAAGGCTCTAACGCTTGCCTACAAAGTAGTCTCTGGTTCTGCTCCCACCTACTTGAATGCCCTCATACAGACATACGTTACCTCTAGACCGCTGCGCTCCTCAGACAAACGACGTCTAGCTCTATCACCGGTACGCTCAGGCCAATCCAAACTTTTCTCATCTGTTGTTCCTCGTTGGTGGAACACACTGCCAGTTCCTACAAGGGCAGGGACATCCCTCTCCATTTTCAAAAAAACTCCTGAAGACCCAGCTCTTTAGAGAACATCTCCTCTCATAGCACCACTTACAACAAGTGCTGATCCTAGCACTTACCAGCTGTCTTGAACTGACACGTAACTGTTAAAAACAGCACTCACTGATGCACTCTTACTGTACTCTACCGTTTTTAAATTGTCCTAAAAGTGTTGAAATTTGCTTTAAAACTTAAACTGTTTACCATGTTGTTAGTCGCTTTGGTTTAAAATGCGTCAGCCAAATGTAATGTAGGCTAATGTGTTACAGTTAACTTTAGGCTACAGTTTGAACAGTTAAACTGTTATAGTTACAGTTTTTGGTTACAATCAATGGTGTTGAAGTGGTAAGTAGGCTAAGCAATAAAAAATAGTGGAATTATTTGTGGTTGATCTGGAAATTTTGACTTGGTGCTAAAAAGTTAGAACTATGGATTTGATGTTGGCCGCGAATTCAGAAGGTTAACGTTAGCCTATGTTGTGTCAGTGTAACATAGGCCACTCTTTACAAATATTTGGCTAACAGACATCTGCTCTGTTTTGTCTTGTACGTGACAAAGTCTCCTGGTTCAATTGTTTCCAGTTTCATAGAAACGAGGGTGTTATTTTGCAGTAACTACAAAATCCAACCAAGTATAGGCCAAGGCATCGCGTTGATGTTTCTCCACTTGTTCTTTTCACGTATCTGGCAGCTAATCCATGTAGTGAAAAGGGATAGGCTACCCATTCAAAAGGAGGCCTACAGTTGTTTTATATAAATAGGATCGCTATGACCGTGATGTAGAGGGCAAGAAAATAATAGCAGTCTCTCATGTATCAGGTCAAAATTGCTCATGATTTGCAGGTAGCAACTTACAGTACAAATGAGGTACCTATTGCTTGCCATAATGGTAATGAGAAATATATTAGGCCTAGTAAAATATTCAAATATTTAGTGTTAACCTTACTCAGCACCCCCCCCCCCCCCCCCCATCCTGATTGTGCCCCCCAAGAATTTTGGCTTGCATGACGCCCCTGGTTATGTTCATTACTTACAAAGCTCTGAATGGCTTAGCACCTTCATATCTCTGAGCTTTTAATATCTTGTCAACCACAAAGGACACTTAGATCTTCTAATGCTAATCTTTTAATTGTACCCAAAGTGCTCCACAAGCAAAGTGGAGAAGCTGCTTTTATCCATTATGCCCCAAAGCTATGGAACACCCTGCCTCTGTATTAAACAGGCGAGTTCAGTGAAGGTGTTTGGTGTTTTAAGCCCCCAACGCTGTCTTCTAGGCAGCGCTGTATGGAATGCACTAGGGTCAGGCAAGTGTTAGGGTTAGGTGCCTTGAAGGCACTAGGCTTAAGCAAGGGTTAGTGTTAGGTGTCTTGAAGTCGACGGTCGCAGCACTGCCTTGAAGTCAAGTCAAGTCAATTCAAGTCAGATTTATTTGTATAGCGCATTTAACATGCACAGAGTGCAACCCAAAGCGCTCCACATATAAGACATTGTCATTGACACAGACTAACAAAGACAATAGATGCCGGACAGAGCGGCGTAGTCGCCAGCGTACCCGTGACACCAAGACATACATTTAAGAAATAACAAACAAAAAAGATGCCGGACGGAGCGGCGTAGTCGCCAGCGTACCCGTGACACCAAGACATACAACACATACAACAAACAAATTAATAAATAAAATAAATAAAAATTTAAAATAAAATTAGTCCAATTTCCAACCGGCTGAAAATGTCCAAGGGCAAAGATGACCCGCGTGAAAACTGCGCACAGCTGTGTCTTTACGATGCAACACCAACAAAGTTCTTTATAACTGCCCAAACCCGGAAAAATTTCACTCCCCCCCCGTGCTGGGCCCCCCGAACCGCAAAAAAAGCAGTTTTTCCTAAATAACTACCTGAACCGTGGCACCGAGGATGAAGAATCTTTTATGGTATGTTGGTCTCAAGGGCCCACATCAATCTGGCCCATAATCACTCATTCATTCATTTACCCCCCCCATAAAAAATGAAAATGCAATATTATTCTGCTTTAATCGCCCCTATCTTCAGTTAAGATGTTTAGAACTGCACCAAATTGTATGTGTATGATTGACCTGGCATTCTCTGGGGGTATGCCAAGTTTCGTAGAATTTCATTCATGGGGGGGGTCTTTAAAAAATTAGATTATGTGTACATTTAGTGACTGTACACTCATTGGCCTGTAGATGGCGGTGCACACATATACACATGCACACACACACAGGCACCCACATACTATCGGTATTAGAACGGCCGATACATAATTACAAATTCAGTAGGATTAAAAGAAAGCCAAAATAAATATTCATCATCATCATCATCATGGCTGCATTTCCAGTATTGGCGATAAGTAGTCGTTTGTCCACTAGATGGCGAATCGTTGCAATGAGATGTAATTTTGTTGGAAGTTAAACGTGGGTTGGAATAACAATGGACACTTCCTACAAGGACTATAGTTTACCGCAGAGAACGTCTAATAAGGATAGGATGATGTTCACATGAAATGTAATTCCCATTTCTTCTTGAAGCCGAAATAAATCTGAGGATGTTTATCAGACATGCTTGGTTTTTACTGCAGGTACGTTAATCTTATAATATCAATAAGGAGATGCAGTCAAAATAGTTACATTGGACTTTATCGTCTTTTCTAGAGAAATGGTCCCACACTGCACTTCTCCGCAGCAACTCCACTTCTAGACCGCTTCAACTCTGCTCGTCTCATCGTCTGTTTCGCACAAGATACCGGAAGTTATAGCTGTTCTCATAATGCGCGCGACTAGAACGATTATTTATTAGGCTTAGAATTTTAGTCGAATAAATTCTTACAAACAAATAATCGATCATCGATTATTCATTACCAACCCTAGCCACAAGCACTTTGTGATGGAGCGTAGTGTGTAAACATTTTATTTGGGGCTTTCTGCTATGAGAGCTATCACTCTACTATTATTCCCAGTCATTATCATGGGAAATATAACGTTCAGATATGCGTCAGATTATTATAATGGCATTGTATAACAACCCTCATAGTAGTAATAGGTATATTTAAAAATTTTCAAATGTATTTATTTTTTGTTGCTTTTATTTTTCCCTCCAACTTGCTGAGGCCCCCCTGGCACCCCCTCGCTGGCCCCCCAGGGGGCCTTGGCCCCCACTTTGAAAACCACTGGTCTAGCCTTCTCTTGTTCTCTCCTTTGTCTCAACAGTATCCCAATGCTGCAACTGTAAGTGCCACAAGCTTACCAGGCAAGAAGGTTCTATCGATGGAATTCATAGCCTCAACAATGAAGACCTGTCTTTGGTCCCTCAATGTGGATTTTTACCACCTCTGTACACTCGTCACAGGTTGTTTTCAACCATTTGAAAAATGTGACCTTTTCCACCTCGAGAAAAACATCCTTTCTCACCCCAGTCTGACCTGAGAAGGTTGAGAACAACACGATAGCTTATCCACCATCTGCTGTCAGACAAGATAAATTTAACTTTAAGTGTGACTGCGCACTAAGAAGTTTTTCTAGGCTTATTGCTTATTGCAGAACTCCTGGTGGTGGTAAGTGGTAAAGGTTAAATTCCAGGCTCTCCCAACACTTGCACGAAACTTGGTGGGCATGTAGCCATGATGGATCATAAATGATCCAGCCACACAAGGATTACACAGAACCATTGTTAATCGTTTGATCCGTCGCCCACCCGCCGCACCGGGCCCCCGAAAGGACAGTTTTCTGTGAATATCTCGAGAACCATAGGGCCTAGGATAACCAACTTGTTTTTGTATGCTGGTCTCAAGGGGCCATGGCAACCCATCCCATATCCACTCATTTGAGGTAGCGGGAATTTAGGGAATGGTTCCATTACTTTGAGAAAGGGATGTCTCTGTTGTTGACATACAGCTTTCCTCACCCCAATCTGATCGGAGGAAGTTAAGAACAGCCCTGTGTTCATGACCTGTGACCTGTGTTCAGGTCACACACAATAAACAAAAAAACAACCACACACTATGCACACACTCATTTACATACACAAAAGTTGCAAGAGTAAGGGATGGAGTAGGAGATGGAGACAAATTAACAAGCGTAATTTATTTTTGTGGAGAGAATGTGCATGACTGAGCGGCAGTCATATTTTGTACCGATTTGCGGTACATCTAGTTTATTTAGGGAATTGGTTCCATTACTTTGAGAAGGTGATTTCACATCTGTTGTTGACATAAATCTGTCCTCGCCTCAATCTGACCTGAGGGCGTTAAGAACAGCCCTGTGTAACCAGCCCTTCATGACCTTAAACACCTTATTTGTTTTTCTAATCCCTTTTTATTTATGAACAGAATTCCTCAAAATGGTAAAGCTTAAATCTCAGGCTCTGCCAACACACATAGATGTGGATGGGATAGCTCTGGCTCTCATCAGGCTACAAGACACCAAGTCAGGTAAGGGCTTTTCTGTATTTCCCATTTTAAAGTGAAATTGTATCATAATAATATTATACCTGATCTCAGCAGAACGATTGTTGGGCAAGGAGCAATGCTGACACAAACATCCATAAAAGAACTACATTTTGTTTGTATTTTACCTAAACCAAATACATGTATATTGTATTTTTTAAATAATTCTCACAGCAGTGACCATCCCTCTTTCTCTTCATAGATGCCATTTACTTTGTTAAACTCTTGCTTTTTGTTGTTAGTTCTGACAGGTCTGGTTGCCACAACTTTCTTGCACCCAGATGAAACCTTCCATATAGCCATGGTCGCATATAAAAACCTGAAGTACCCGCTTTACCTCAGCTGGCTGTCTGAAACTCTGAGGAGTGGACGGCCTTCACTCTCTCACAACCTTCTTACAGATGGAGAACCTGCCATTCAGCTTTATCCAGCAGCTTGTGAGCCAGGGTAGGCCATTTTAAGTTCTACTTCACCCCATAGGCTACTCTTTGTAGTTTTATCAACTAGAAGGTGTGAACCTGAGGTATGTCTGACTATTCTACCAGACCATTGTCCTGTAATCTAAGGCATCAGTAAGCTCAAATAAATAGGGTACTATGGAGGGTACGAATAGATAAATGACTACTGTGTAACTCTACCACATTAGTGTTTACTGTTGCTACTGTTCCTGTAGTCCCACAAGATCTACCCTGGTGTAACCGACTACTTTCTGTCTTCTCAGACCCCACTGACATACAGGCTGGGGTTCAACAGATGTACTACAGCAGTCTGCGAAGCGTCCTTCAGGGGCTTGAGACCCAGACACCCGACTTCAACATAGACTCACTAATACCCAGAAGCTTATTTACTAACACGTACGAAGCCTTATGTCGAGGCAAAGGCCTCAGAATGGCAAGTTACCATATCACTGCCCCATAACACTCAACACACATCCATATGAAGAGTTGAATTCCAAAACGCTATATCTCCATTTTCAAAAACATTAATAAGACATGTTCTTTAATTTACCTGGAAAACAAAATCTAAAAAAAAAAAAAAAGATTTATGAAAATTCATTTAAATGGAGGATATACAGTAGCATTTTGGAACCAAACTCTTCAGCGACTGTTCCTGTGGCTCAGATAGTAGAGCAACTGGTGGAGCAAGGTCCAAACGCCACCACCATTATCGGTCTGATGCCTTGGCACCACACACATTGGAGGTGGCTTAGGGTAGAATCATCTGCCAAATGAATAAAAACAATAAATGATAATAACATGGGTGCATTTTAAGATGAATGGAACATTTCCTGCACATGTGCAGTACATGGACATTTTGAAGTTCCCTCCATGGATGAATAAAGTGCTTTCTATCTATCTATCTATCTATCTATCTATCTATCTATCTATGTCACAAGAGTGAATGTCGTCAGCCAGGAGGATGCTCAGTGCATGTTGTGTGTGACCCACAGGTACCAGAGAGACAGAAGAAACTGTTCTGCAGATATAGCCATGGAGGGGGTAGTGTTCCATGGCTCTACGCTCCCATCAAACTGCAGGAGGAGTGGGACAGTCCACCTATTGTCAGATACCTTGAAATCATATCAGACCAGGAAATAGACATCATTAAGAGACTTTCCCGCCCCAAGGTGATTTAAGAGAGTCTAACTGGTTACTGTGTAGTGAAGTATTTTGGACCATTTGTCTCATGTCTGTGGTGGTATTATGTGTTCAGCTGTCTATTTTCATTTCAAAGCTCGAAAGGGCTATGGTCATGGATCACAGAACTGGAAACAAGTACTCTACAGAATCCCGTGTGTCAAAAAGGTTTGAGAATGACATCCCTATCCCATCTATCCTATTACAGTTTTTCTCGATTGCTTTGACCTGCTTAACTCCTCTTGGTCGTCAT
This sequence comes from Alosa pseudoharengus, assembly GCF_046254945.1. Lineage (NCBI taxonomy): Eukaryota > Metazoa > Chordata > Actinopteri > Clupeiformes > Clupeidae > Alosa > Alosa pseudoharengus. Next base: position 24,104,297 of record NW_027468870.1, on the reverse strand, counting down.
GGACACCTTCTTTGCACAGCAGAAGTCATCTCTGTAAATGTGTTCACATGTTTCATTGGGTTCACACATTTCCCACACCCTTTTGCAAAACAGTTAACACAGATGTCATTCAAAGACCCAAAACTAATATATTGTATATTACCTTTTCAGGTGGTCAACTATGGAATTGGTGGACAATATGAACCACATTTCGACTCTATGGTATGTATATGAGAAAATCTAAATCTTGACACTGAAAAGCTCACAGTGCCTGAGAGCTTTTATTCATGTCATATTAATACCAGTTATTTACTCCACAGCTTGCAAATGACCCTAACTATGCATTTAAAGGTGGAAGAATAGCAACCATCTTAATATATGTAAGGTTTATTTTTTTGGTCTCACTGGTAAGTTATTCTCAATTTTATAGGGTCGACCTTTTGAAAAACATTGTCTCTTTGTCTTAGATGAGTGATGTCAAACTGGGGGGCTCTACAGTGTTTCCTGACATAGGTGCAGAATTATTACCACAAAAGGTGAAAAGGTCACACTCACTCACACACACACACGCACACTGCACACGCACGCACGCACGCACACACACACTCACACACACACACACACACACACACACACACACACACACACACACACACACACACACACACACACTTTGCAAGGCTAGACTACATGATTTACAGACCATTACATATTTCTCCATTCCACTCCTCTACCTCTGTAGGGCTCTGCGGTGCTTTGGTATAACATTCTACGAAATGGCCTGGAGGACAACCGCACCCTACATGCAGCCTGCCCTGTTTTCCTAGGGAGCATATAGGGTTAGTTGTTAGTCACTTGAGTAAGACTTGGCAGACATTGAGGCGCCTTTAAAATGTCTGTTCTTCTCACAATTAAATTACATTGCAAATATTGATTGACAGCTTAATACTACTTGGATTTAATCCACATTTTTAGCTGATCGAGCTGATTACCTAAAAATCAGCTGAGAATGTGAAATGTTGGTCTTTAATTGATTGAATTTTGTTTGTTCATTTTGTTTGTGTGACAGTGGCAAACAATTGGGTTCGGGTGAGAGGTCAAGAATTCAGGAGAAGATGTTCTCTATCACCCACAGAATGAGAGATGCCTGGAAGATTGAAATTGTAGACTACTGCACAGTGCATACACATACACACACACACAATACACACACACACACACACACACACACACACTAACACACACACACACACTGACACAGATACATACTCACACAGCAAAGTACTGTGATGTGGACAGACTGAACTGACATTTTTTTTTAATTAGCCACCCTCTGTGTTGCAATATAGGCAGTGAACTTACGCTGACCTGTGTATGTACAAAGCAACAGGGAATCCACGTCCACTGGATATTTGCCTGATCTCTCTCTCAAAAAGTTATATATGTTTAAATTAAGTGCATTGTACATCCACATTTTGCTTTGTATCAGCCCCTGCTTTGTGAGCTATTGAATTCTAGCCTAGGGGCATTATGAGCCGGGTTTCTTGTGCATGAACTAAAGCAGTCTAGTGGTTTGTGGGAGCATTGCACAGACTTATTGAAATTTGCGGTTTGAATCTTGCTCAAGATGTTATAAACTTAGCACTTTGCCAGATTATTGTCAGAATATTGAAACCACTTAGTCAAAAAACGTAAGACTGTACTGTTCGCAAGAACAAATCCAAATTAAATGTGACTTCACATGCAGTAAAAACAGATGATGTAACATTGGTCTGTGTTACTGCCAGATTAATTCTTGGGCCTTATTTTTACACTGTTCATTTATTGATCCCCAAGTATCAAGTTGCATCGAGTGTTTAGAGTGAGCATAATTTCATGGCAACTAACTAAAGATACGTTGGTGTATGTAATTCACATTAGCTAAAATGTGGATTAAATCCAAGTAGTATGTAAGTCACATACACCTTGTAAAATGACCCAGGTTGGGATGAAGCAGAGAGGAATAGTGGCGAGGGTCCATCAATAACATTTCCACACACAGGGCACACACAGCACTTCTCCCAAAAAGAGAGCTTCTTAATGTAGAAAAATCACTGGGCCCTGTGGGAACCAGGAGGAAGGGAAAGACATCCAATCTCATTCCTCACAGCGGGACATCGGTGGACTCTCTCTCACATGTGCCACAGCTTACATATAGGCCAAAGTGTTCCAAGAAACACTGTCCGGAGCTGCTTCCAAGCCAGTGAAGAACATTGAGATGCTCTTGGGCAGCTAGGGTTCTCCCGTTCAGGTTCCCCTGCCAACTGTCCTGAAGTGCCCCATAGCTTCATAACATAAGAGGGGAAAAAGAAAACACCTTACTGGAAGATTTAAGAGAGTCCAAACTATATGTAAACGGAGAAGACATTAAAGTGGGTGGTCAATGTTATTGAATGTTAAGGTTAAGGTTAAAGTTAAGGTTAGGGTTAAATTATTTTTGACCAAAGCGACTTTCAGAAGATTTGATTGTAAACAGAGAAAACAACAATGAGAGCATGCAGTGAGCTTGAAGGAATAATAAGCTTTGTGAAATGAAATTAATGAGTCTTGACGACGATTTTAAGGCAAAGAATTTAGGCAAAGACAACAGATGCTCATCAAAGCAAAAAAGATTGAGAATAGAGCCACATAACTTATCAGTAGAGCTGAAAATCCAATGCTAGTCTTATAAGCAAGAGTGAGAGATTGAAATGGAATTTTAGAAACTACAGGCAGACAATAAAGGAGTCACAGTGTGTTTTTGTGTTTTGTATTGGCTGACCAAATGCACTGCCACATTCTGGATCATCTGCAACTACACACTGCACATGCAGACAAGGACATTAAACTTGCTGTGCAATTTTTTTCAAATGGAAATAATCTTGTTTAGCAATAACCATATAAGATTTATGTGCGTATTCTCTGAGATTTCATTTGACATTGTGCGTGTTGAATTGACTTTGGTATTTTAATATTAGTCATAATATCACAAAAGACAAGATCTTGATCTCAGTGGAATTATGATATTACTCATAATTCTCAATACTCAACAGACAACATGATCTTGTAATCTTAAGACCTTTTGATCTTATATGAAGGAATAACATTACATAACAAAATCAAGCCAAAAACAAGAGTGAGATGGCAAGAGAATGAAAGTGGACAAAAATAGAGCATAAGAAGAGGAACCCAAAGGAAGAAGAGTGGAAGAAGACAAAAGCAATGGCATGTTTGTACACTGTGCCTTTTGACAATTTAATAGCACACTGATACTGACTTGTGAGGCGGGACCGCCTGGCCTAGAATCTACATAATTAGTTAGTAATCCAAGCAGTCCACTATGGGAATCCCTCCAAACACTGTGTTAACCCTACCCCCAACAGGCCACTCAACCAAATGAATGACAGATTCAGGATTCCTCAAATGTTAATTTATGTAAAGGTGCTCTAAGCGATGCCATATGTGTTTTATGCTAAACATTTTTTGTCACTTACAGCAATCATCTCACCATCCGCTAGCTGCCTGTGTCCTGAATACACTGTAAAAAAACGCAATCTCTGTTGACAGCCCAGGCTCCAAAAACGGCAACAAAAACAACATGGGCAAACCTAGACCATAAAAACATAACAAACTGTTCCAGCAAATCACAGACGAGATGCTCATTTAGGAGAGTTTCAATTCCACGGGAGGGAGGGGGAGGAATTAGCGAGCTAGCTCTCTGTTTTGTTTGAATCAGTGTTGCACGGGTTTGGTCACAAGCGGCCCGCGGTCGCCCGATATTTTAATCAACCCGACCGCAACTCGGACCGCGAATATTAATTAGGACAAAATTATACCCGACCCGACAGTGGCTTAAGGTAGAGATTTACTTTGACACAAATTTGTCCTCAAGATTATCACTCTATGCTATTTTATTGCGAATACATATTCTGGTCTTATTGAAAATCACTCTGATAAACGCTGTTAACATCTCCAATTTACACTCACACAAAAAACAGACCCTATTGTACTGTAGGTTGTTAACCCGTAAGCCAGTACCGTCACAGCGGTGTGACAGGAATGTTGGAAATTGAACATTCTAAGGAATATTTGGGTTCATTGATATATCCAGAGAGATAAGGCTCTGGATAGATTAGGGTTTCTCCCTGGGGGGCGTTCGTACTACCTAGGGGGGCGCTGGGAAGGTGAGAGGTTTTTTTTTTTTACATTTTAAACTTTCATGGTTTTCACATATTTTTGGTGCAAAAATAGGCTACCTGAAATAAAAAGGCTATTTTCATTCATGGGTTTCTAACCCCTCTACCGTCCCAGCTACATTTTACTGTTTATCTATCTATGCTCAGTGGTCATACAGTGCAGTTCGGGCCTGCACACGCCCGGACTCACTTTCCCCAGCCCCAGCAATCGTCATCTCTATAGCCCGTTTTCCGCTCGCTGTTGTTCTGCAGCTGCTCTGAGCGTAGTCTCCACGAAAAGACCGTTGCTAATCCGTTGGATTGTTACGGTGCATATGTTGTTCACCTGATGTGCACTTGATTTTTGTCCATGATAAAATGACACATCTTGTTGCCTACATTTAATGTTCCTATTGATTTAAAAAAAATTACAACCAATGCTAATGTGGTAGTTTTTTTTTTTTTACCCAACCAGTCTCCTATTGCCAGTGATGCCAGTAACGCGTTACTTAGCAAGGCGTTAGTCTATTTTGACCACTTTTTTCAGTAACGAGTAATCTAACGCGCTACTATTTACAAACCAGTAATCCGATTAAAGTTACTTATCTAAGTTACTGTGCGTTACTATTTTTGTCATTTTCCTTAATAAAAAGATATATTCTTTGCTTTCTTCTTGTCTTGGGGATTAATGTCATGTAGGCTATGCTCACGTTTTCAGCATGAGGACAATTCACGTGCAGCGACACAAACGTAAACAACAATGGAGGGAGAGAGAGAGATGCACATTTCATCAGTCATTACTTTAAGTTTGTGTCAGCTAAACATGACAACATTAAGGTACATTGTACATTCTGTGCTGGCGACAAAGTGCTGTCTAGCTAGACATCCCAAGTCTCCCGAAGTTTTGGGAGTCTCCCACATATTGATAGCGGCTTCCTGACGCCCGCAAATTACATAAAATCTCAAGGAACCTAGAGCGAACAAGAGCACGCAAGCCAGACCGGACTTAAAATCAAAGATTCTAGAATCTTTGCTTCAAATCGCGTGTGCATATGAGCTTAATGCGCACACAACGGAGAGAGAGAGGAGTGGTGCGTTTGTGCCTGAAGCGCATCCAAGACAGAGAGCATCCTGGTCTGTTTTGCTAAATCAACCAATCAGTTTTCAGTGTAAGTGTGCTTATATCTCTTTTCTCCCAAACATAATTAATCAGTTCAGTCAATGTATCTAGGAACAGAAGCGTCATGGCAGCGTCAGTGCCCCTCAAAAAGGAAGATTTAAGACCCATTTCACATCAGACTACACAAAAGTGTACCCAATTGTCTCAAAAGATTAAAACATAATGATAATCTTGCACACTGCACTGTTTGTAACAGCGACTTTAGCATTGCTCACGGCGGGTTAAATTATTTGCAAAAGACTTGTTGAGGTGAGTTAAACAAGTGTAATTTAATTTGCATATTACTCAGGCCTATACAAGATGGCTAGTTGCCAAGGCTACATGACAAAAAAAATCTACATATTTTACTATAACAATTTCTATCAATAGGCCTTCCTTATTTGGTGTACTTAGACATTATTGAACAAACATCTGAATTTCAGTATCTAAATAGGTTAGGTTGGGATGTCTGCTATACATTGCTGTTAAAATGCACTTCCAGTATAGTGAGTATTGGCAAAACTGGTTATCATTTTTATGTTGAGAGGTGTTGTCGGTAAATAAAGTGTGGAATACCTGCAGGAGGAAGCCTGTAATCTCTCACATGTGCGCTGCAGAGATAAGCCAAGCAGAGGCTGTGCGGTGAAAGTAACTAATAAAGTAACTTGTAATCTAACTTAGTTACTTTTAAAATCAAGTAATCAGTAAAGTAACTAAGTTACTTTTTAAAGGAGTAATCAGTAATCAGTAATCAGATTACTTTTTCAAGGTAACTGTGGCAACACTGCCTATTGCTTCTAACAGTGGGCTAAATCTGCTTAATAATAAAATAGGCTCATAGGGACATTTTGTTATAATTCCAGAAGAAACCAAAACAGCACAGAAATGGGCTCGTTTTGTTATTTAAGCAACATAGCATGAGTGTGAGTGGCCTATAGCCCACCCAGGGGTGTATTTTTTTTTTTATTGTGTGTGTGTGTGGGGGGGGCGCCAGATGATCAAAGTAAGGTCAGGGGGGCGTTTGCTCAAAAAAGGTTGAGAACCACTGGGATAGATCTATAAGGCTCTGGGTTCATTGAATTCAACATAGAATTTTAGAGCCTTACATTGTTGTGGAACAGAACTTTATGTTGGAATGTTCAAAACTCTCCTGCTTAAGGGGTAAGTGATAATGGATGATATCATGTTTGTTTATGTTTATTTCTTAGCAGATGTTTTGTTCATGTCAGAAATGAACCGGTTTATAAGCCTCTTAGAAATGGCTGTTGCATCTTGCATGTTACATTTAGATGCACACTCAATCGCGCTTTCATGCAGGCAAAACGTAGCACTCAAATGTGGCAACGGCACAAAAGTTGAAAAAAACTTTTACAATGGCAGTGACAGTTAATGTGAATCGCGGACATTAACCAAAGAAAGGAATTTCCACCTCCATTCACCAAATAAAGGCAGTGTTTCTACATTTTAACACAAAATGTAATTTCTGTCAGAAACCAGCCTATAATGCATAGGGTAACTTGAGGTGAGTCAGACAGAAAAGGGACCTGTTTTAGTAGCTGAATCCCATCCCTTTCAAACAACCTTAAAATTGTGTGATTAGCCGCCAGAATAATAAAATCAAAATACAAAATATGATTGAGCTAGGTCCAAACCTATGAGTAAGCATTCAGTGTAATATAGAGGTTATCAAAGATACTCTAGTTTGTATTTTCTTTTAAAATATACATTTTGGAGACATATGGAGTCATACCACAGGTCTATATCCAGGGATGGATTATTGAATGGGCCTACTGGGCCCAAGAGCTCAGGGGGCCCTGAAGCCTAAGACTGTGTGAAGTTGCTTCTCCGCCCTTCTCTTCTATTTCCACAAAACTCACAAGTCGTCATAATATAAAGGGTCATTATTTTTTTTTTAAGTCTTCCGGGGAAATATGCCCCCGGGCCCCCCTATCTTTACAGGGGAGGGTTTTTTTGCATCTATGCCCAGGGGTTCATAATCCATCCGTGCCTATGTCGGTCAAAAGTTTGGTATATCCTAATTGACTGACTTAACTAAAGACTTGTTTGTGATTTTAATAACATTTTTGCATGGCAGGAAATGTATTGAAATTCTGTTATTGAAATTCACACCGCACCACAGATTTGGTCCCCCCCAATGTTGACATCATGGCTACGGCCTTGGTGTAACGCTATATGTATTACTGTACAGTGTGCTTGTGATCGTGAGGAGATTATTCCTTTCACTTTCCTTATTTATAAGTTGTCTTTGCTGAGATTAAGAGGAGAAAAGTGGGGGGTGCTATGACCCAGCGACCAAAGGAATGTAGGAGGGAGGTCATCAGTTAACAGTGCTCAGTGGGTGGTGTGATGGACTGCACCAGATGGATTGCTATGACGGCAGGTTGAATGTTCTATTTGATGGCTTACTCTTTGATCCCCTTACCAATTACAGTCTGTGTCCTGTCTCTACATTTTGGTATTCTCAGTGTTCATTTGCCATACATTTGAGAAATAGGATGAGCACAACTCCGCAAAACCAGCCTTTCTCTTTTGCCTACACATATTCACTACAACTCAACAAGCTTTTCCTCTGGTCAGTTTAAGGTGGATGGTGTCAAATGATTTGGTTGCTTGCCACTCATGTCATGTTGTTAGGTAAGTATAAGTATATATACTCTTTTGATACCGTGAGGGAAATTTGGTCTCTGCATTTATCCCAATCCGTGAATTAGTGAAACACACACAGTACACAGTGAACACACAGTGAGGTGAAGCACACACTAATCCCGGCGCAGTGAGCTGCCTGCTTCAACAGCGGTGCTCGGGGAGCAGTGAGGGCTTAGGTGCCTTGCTCAAGGGCACTTCAGCCGTGGCCCACTGGTCAGGGCTCGAACCGGCAACCCTCCGGTTACAAGTCCAGAGTGCTAACCAGTGGGCCACGGCTGCCCCAAAATGTTAAAGGTAACTCAGGAGACGGTTGATCAGGGGTGAGCCAGTTGGTCCCCTTTCAACAGAGAGATTAACTTGTAAAGATTTTGAAGCGGTGTTTGTAGAAACGCCATCAGGCCAAAGTTTACCATCTGGCCATACCCTGTATGACATTCCCCCGCCTATGCAAAAATGTTGCATTTTCCAAATAGTGCTTGGCTAGCTATACATCTCCACATGTGTGGAGCCTTGTGATGAACTCAGAGAGGATCATTGGAGCTGACCTTCCCTCCATCCAGGACCTGTACTGGTCCAGGGTCAGGAAAAAGGCAGCAAAAACCTCTACAGATCCCTCACATCCTGGTCACAAACTGTTCAACCTCTTTCCATCTGGTAGACGATACATGGCACTGTTTGCCAAAACCAGCCGACACAAAGACAGCTTCTTCCCCCATGCAGTCACTCTGTTGAACTCAAAAACAGCCCCCACCCTTACACTGAACAAAGTCAATCAACACTGTTCTGCTCATCTACCTCATGTGTACTTCAACCTTACAGTTACAGTATTGTTATTGGGGGCCAAGCAGCGAAGCTGCGAGGCAACCATTGTGTTTGTTAGTTTTTCCTATTATTATTCCTCTGCCATTGAAGTCTATGGCAGCCCATAGAACCGTCTGGTGAAAAGTTGTGAAATTTGGCACACTAATTATGCTGAATCTCATGATTAATTTCACCAAGTTTAAAGTCCGCACCCCGAGCGCTCTAGCGCCACCAATAGGCCAAAGTTGGACATGCGTTCACGCATGTAACTTCTGACCCGTTGGCCCGATTTTGGAAAATGAGGTACCATTGGAATCCTTGGACCAGGCTGAGTTCAACGCATCCATTTTCCGCCATGATGGATTTTCCGCCATATTGGATTTTAGTGAAAGTGAAACTAAAACTTCACAGGTCACACATTTTGTCCAATCGTCACCAAACTTGACATACATGATCTTCAGACCAAGCCTAACAAAAGTTGTGGTGTTTTGTCTTCGATACTTAAACCGTTCACCCGTAATATCCAATCGAAATTTGCGGCGAAGCCGCCAAACAGGAAGTGAGCTCATATCTCAACAACCCATTCATCTATCATAACCAAACTTAGTATATGGCCTCAGGACCCCACCAGGGGGAAGCTCAAGAAATTTGGTGACCTTTGACTTCTAGGGGGCGCTTTAATTAAGAAACATGCCTTTTGGCCTGTAGCTGCTGTTGTGCTTAGAATTAAAACGCACTAGTGGTGTCTGATAATACTGTTGGAGGTCCTTAGGCCGACACAAGCCATTTTGTGATGTCATCGTAATTTATTCGGCCGCCATATTGGATTTAATCAAAAACATCAAAAAGTTTTCGCAGGTCACAAATTTCAGCGGATCCTCACCAAAATTGGCGGAGACCATCTTCAGACCATGCCTTATCAGTGCCTTGCTTTTTAGAACAATTGACAGCAGCATTCGGCTGTAACAGCCAATCGAAATTTGCGGCGAAGCCGCCAAACAGGAAGTGAGCTCATATCTCAGCAACCCTTTCATGTATCATAACCAAACTTACTACATAGATTCATGACCCCATTAGGAGGACGCTCAAAAACTTTGGTGACCTTTGACCTGTAGGGAGTGCTGCAATTAGCAATATTGCATTTTGATCTGTAGTTGCTTGTGTTTTATCGATCTTTTATTTTTTGATGTGAAACTGGTGACAACATGTTCCATCCAGTTCATTCTAATGCGTGCGTGCGTGCAAGAGCGGGGCGGGGCAGAACGGGGTGGGACGGGCAGGGGTGATTAGGTGGGGGGGGCTGGCTGGCGGAAGCGGTGGCAATACTCAGCCCTGTTTCAGCCCTACAAAATCAGCTATGTTTTGATGTGACACTTGTTGAGAGTGTTGATCGCGGGTGTCTGCTGAGTTCTATCTTGTCGCCGTGGCTACTCCGGCCTATTCTGCTTGGCCCCCTCATTGCTGCTTGCAGCTATATTTAATACATTATCATTGCACTGAACTGCCTTGCACTATATTTATATTTAATCTTAAACCTCAGTCTATTCGGCTCCCACACACAGCTGCGTGCTTCGCGTTGCTGTAGACGCATCCCATTCACTTTACATGGGCTCACGTGATCCGTTGCCGAACTGAATTGTGGGTCCGTCGCGTCGCGTTTCTCCCGCCGCTCGCGGTTCAGCTGTTGCTGCACCGACATACGGCACCGTCAAGCCAATCTACGGACGGCACCAACCAATCACATTACGGTTTTACTTCAAGTCATTTGCATAGCTACCGTCGGGAACACCCACTGGCATGCATTGACGGAACGCAGCTGTGTGTGGGAGCCGATACTGATATTGCACTATTCCCACCCCTTTTTCAACTGTATATTGCATCTTGCCTGTGTCTGTTGAGGTGTCCAAGACTTGGCAACCTTGACAGGGACATTGCATTACCCTATACCACCCATAGTGTCTATTTATTTATTTGCAAATGTACATACTGTATTTATTCTTATACATATCTATATTCTGCTGCCCTTCATTCTATTCTTACTGTTCTGTTTTTTTTTCTTTTACTCTTTTTATGTTTTTTATTGGGGGCCAAGCAGCGAAGCTGCGAAGGCACCCATTGAGTTACTAGCTTTTCCTATTATTATTAGTCTGCCATTGGAGTCTATGACAGCCCATAGAACGCCTGGCTAAAAAGTTCAGATTTTTTGGCAGAAAGTTTCGGGACACTCCACTGACCACTCACACTCATTTACGGACCTCTAAACCCAGCCATCTAGCGCCACCAACAGGTCAAAATCTGGCCGAAAATTGAACCGCTGGGTCTAAAGTTATGAAATTTGGTACACTGATTCAGCACTGTCCCATGATCACTCTCACCAATTTACAGAACTCTATGCCCAACACTCTAGCGCCACCAATGGGTCGAACCTGGATTGCATTAACGCATGTGACCATTGATCGGTGCATCCGATTTTCACATATCAGGCACTGTTGGAATCCCTGGACTGACCTAAGTTCAATGACTCCTATTACGTCACTTTCCGCCATATTGGACCTCCGCCATATTGGATTTAGTCCAAACTCTACGAAAAGTTTCAGCGGTTACAAATTTCATCCGATTTTCACAGAACTTGGCGGAGATGATCTTCAGCCCGAGCCGCACAAACGATACTTGTCAGATTTTTCAATTTCATTTTTGTTTGCCCGTGACAGCCAATCAAATATGGTGATAAAGCCGCCAAACAGGAAGTGGACTAACATCTCCGTGATGCTTTGAGTTAACATAGCAAAACTCGATACCATTAGTCAGGACACTGTCCCAATCACTCACAGCAATTTTTATGCATATACATTGAACACTCTAGCGCCACCACCAGTTCAATGCTGGACATGCGTTCATGCGCGCGATCCTTGACTCTTTTGTCTGATTTTCACAATTGAGGTAGCGTCTTAATCCTTGTAACATCCCAAGTTCATCGACCCCTATACCATCACTTTCCGCCATATTGGACATCCGCCATATTGGATTTTGTCCAAACTCTACGTAAAGTTTCAGCGGTTACAAATTTCATCCGATTTTCACAGAACTTGGTGGAGATGATCTTCAGACCGAGCCGCACAAACAATACTTGTCAGATTTTTTAATTTCAAGTTTATTTGCCCGTGACAGCAAATCACACATAGCGACGATGCCGCCTAACAGGAAGTGCGCTAACATCTCGCTACGTACAGAGACTTGGTATCTGATTGTGAGGACGCACTAGGAAATTGGCATCATTTGGCCTCTATAGGGGGCACTGCAATACAGGAAGTGAACTCGTATCTCAGCAACGCTTTGATGTATGAAGTCCAAACTTGGTACAGGGACTTCGTATCTGATTGTGAGGACACAGTAGGAAATTGACATCATTTGGCCTCTAGGGGGCGCTGTAATACAGGAAGTGAGCTTGTATCTCTGCAACACTTCGATGTATGAAGTCCAGACTTGGTACAGTGACTTCGTATCTGATTGTGATGACTCAATAGGAAATTGGCATCATTTGGCCTCTATAGGGGGCACTGCAATACAGGAAGTGAGCTTGTATCTCAGCAACGCTTTGATGTATAAAGTCCAAACTTAATACAGAGACAAAGTAGTTGATTGTGAGGACATGGAAGGAATGTGGTCTCATTTGGCCTCTAGGGGTGCTGTAATAGACAAATTGAGCTCACATCTCAACAAGTCTTTGGTGTATGAAGTCCAGGGACATGGTAGCTGATTGTGAGAACGCAATTGGTTTAATTTGCGCCTCTAGGGGCACTATAACAAAGTAAATGAGCTTATTTCTCAGCCATTCTTTATCCAATTGCAATCAAACTTGCTGTGAGTGGTTGTTTATGCCATGGCAACACCATTCCTGCTATAGGGCACTGCTTGGCCCCCACATTGCTGCTTGCAGCTATATTTTTTATTCTTATATGTTAAGTGTGTTACTTTGAGAGCAAAGATTAGCCGGAGTCAAATTCCTTGTTTGTTTACGCAAACCTGGCCAATAAAGCTGATTCTGATTCTGAGTTTTAAAAGCATGTCCAGATGAAAATGAGAAGGACTCTCACTGAGAATGAATGTACAGGCTATCTAACACTGGTGCAGTATTGCCTCCACAGGGGTCTGTGCTGGTCTGGCATGTTGCCCATAGAAGTGAAGACAACCTATTATACACTTGTATATCCCTTGATCATAAACATATATTTTATCAGTATATGCACCCATATAATGCATATAATTGAAACAAATTAACTTATTCAAAACATTTAGGTGCATTACCCTGTAATACATAGTTGTATGTGCACTTGTACAGATGATGTATGACATAACAAATAAGACACAAATGGCAATTAACAGTCCAATATAAAATAAAGTATTGGCTAAAATAAGGCAATGGCAATACTTTAGTTTTAAATCACATCCTACAGTACTGTTAGGGTAGCCAGGTGACTAACCTAATTTGGCTTAACATAACTTTAACTTTATCTTCTGGGATGTTCTTAAGGTAAGTTCTGCCAGTCTACATTGCTATCTGTAATTGTAAATAATGTATGTAAAAATAATGTCATACCATGTACAACAATGTTGGTTTTCAAGCAAATCAAATGATATACTTTTAAAATTTGCACATAATTACACATTGCTGCATTGGCTAAAACCTGTGCGTTCATTTTGCAAAAAAGGTTCCGTTTTATTGATAGCTACATGCCACTCTGCTGATGAGTGTCATAGATCTGATGCTGATCTATCACACATCAACTTTCAATCTTCAAACTAATCTGTATGTCTACCACATCTGTTTCTTATACCTCAGGTGAGCTGGTCTAATATGCAGTTTTGAGTTTGGTGTTTTTTCCCCCAGCATAGTCAGGTGGAAACTTGGTAGTTTTGCTAACAGTTTGTGCAATTTGTAATAGTACAACAGTAAAAAATAGTCCTGTAGTAAAAAAAACAGTAAGTCTCTTCTCTGAAGGCACATGGATGCTTTCCTTTTCTAGTCTTCGAAGGAGTTATTATCCTTCACGCCTTCAAAAGCCATATTTCATCAAAAATTCATGTCAGAAACACCATTAGATGTGACAGTTTGGTGGAAGTTGGCAGGTTTGTATGTGTGATGCAGAGGGAGATCATCCACTGGACGGCAAAGCTGGAGAAATTGCTGAAAATAAGAAAAGATAATTAAGTAACTTGTACGTTATATGATAGAGCACTGATACTTTACAACAAATGTGCATCTTAGTGCTTAGTGATTATCTTCAGAAACATTCAAATGACACCTATAACCTTGAACTTACATCTTTCAGGGGGGCTTTGCCCATGTACAGTTTGTAGATGATCCAGAGGGGAATGAGAGAAAGAGAGATGGTGGCTAAGAACCAACCAATGACGTTGGCCCAAACAGGGTACACATATGTGAGGCTGAACTTCAGAGGAGAGTACCTCACAGTAGAGAAAATCAATGTGCCCTGTGAACAAGAGGAGGGAAGTAGAGGGAGTAAACAGTTAGTGAAATCATGTATTTGTTACATTACTTTCATTCGTAGACACATTTTGCTGCCTGTGTCTACATTGCAACATAACTCACTCAGCTTTCCCTGGGTGGCACGGTCCAGTCGAAATAAACATACTGTGTGAGGAAATGCACAGATGGAAGCCAAGTTCCTTCCCAGAGTGGGCTCCAGTAAATCACCATAAGTGAAATGTGTATCATAATTTGTCCATTCATCCATACATACAAACATACTATACATCCATGACACTGCCATAATCATTTCCTGACACCCTAAATGTCAAGAACCTGCTTAATGTTCTCCTGAAGCGGTCCAGAATGTAGAGGCGGCAGCAGAATGAGCCTTACCATACACACTGTAGGAGTGATGAAGAGCCAGCAGTACTTCATCACAGGTGCTGGTCTGTACCCGATCATGTGAGTTATGTTCCCATAGAAGCGTTCAGCACCTGTTTCATAAGACAGGATGTTAGAGCTCCCCCAAAACAACTATGCAAAAATGGTATTGTAGTGACACACTCATGATGGGCTAGGACACAACCAGAGACTCCGACAAACACAGGGGTATTCTGCCTACTGCTTAGCTTATCATGTCAGTCATGTCCTTTTGAACAAATACCCAAATACTAATTAAACAGGCAAAAATAACATTCTTTCAGTAGGCCTTGAATTCCTAAGTGCATAATATTGTAGCATTGTGGGTGTAGCAGTGAACTGACCATAGACCCAGGCTATGCTGATGGACTGACAGAGAGACAGAATGAGAAGAGTAATTCCGCTGCACACGTGATGGTCCATCAGCTGTAGAATGTACAGTCCCCCCTGACACCAAATAGAAGGGAAAGAGACTGACAAAACACCATGGAACAGCATAACATCCACACATTTTTCAGACAGTATAACATATAAAGACTATAAAGACAGGTTGAGTGCCTTTCTATGACAATATACCTTTTCATTTGAACTGTTCTTTAAACAGAGGTACAGACTATGATTTGCCATTATGCAGTGTGTCATAAATAAGAATGGACAATATGAATAGCAATATAAAAGTGATGTGTGTGTATGTGTGTACATTCATTCCTCACCTCTGTCACAAAGATGAGGCCAATCAGAAAAGCTCCAGTGCAGATGGCCAGCAGGAGCAGCTCCCGTCTGAAGCCTTTGCGGAGTTGTGTGGGGAATATATCCACCAGTGAGGTCATCAGACAGTCCAAGCCAACAAACTACAATGAGGCCATGACAGAGACCAGTGAAATAAGTGTAATGTGTGGATAACCTGCATTTATTTGCATTGATGTTAGGGAAGTGTTCACTGGTTTAGAGTGAAAAGGATGTGAGAGTTGTTGTACCTGGCTGTCCAAGCCTAAGAGGATGATCATGAGGAAGAAACAAGCGGACCAGACCTGTGACACAGGCATCATGGCTACTACCCTCGGGTACACAATGAATGCCAGTCCAGGACCTGGAATGCAGACATTAAAAAGTAGCACTAGCTCGAAATCACACAGACAACTCTAAATGAAAGATACCAATAACTAGACAGGAAGTGTCACTACAAAGTTATTTACTATGCTTCTGGTGTTTTCACATATATTTTTAATTAGTATATATTAAGTATTTATTTCACAGTGATTTAAAGTAATTTAGTATTTATTTCACAGTGATTTAAAGTGATTTAGGATGTTTTAAAGGCATCCTAGCAGGCACTGGTTGTGCTTCAATGGAGCTCTACTGTCTGTCATCATATAAATCCCACCCCATTTCAGATCAGTAACTGTCATGTGCCCCGGACCACTTGGAGACGGTGGAATCTTTGAAACAATATCCAGTGTTAATCGTACTACCTCAATAAATAGAACTGAATTTAAATGAGTTTGTGCACTCACCAGAATCAGCCACCTCTGAGATGTCAACACCCTGCTCGTGGGTCATGAACCCCAGTATGGAGAAGATGGCAAAGCCGGAAATGAAGCTGGTACCACTATTCAGCAGACATAACAGGAACGAGTCCCTGAAAAAAAAAATGTTAAAGTAACATAATGCAAAAAACTCGTATTCACACCTTGCTGTCCCTTTAGCCCTTTACCCCTAAGTTATCATCATTGTGGCTTCAAAATGAGAACCCGTTTAAACAATTTGAAACCATTATTTTAAGGTAAAAAACGTTATCATATTGCTTTAATGTCCACAGTCATCCGTGATGTTTATGTTCCCCCATGTCAATTGTTGGTATTCATATAACTGCTTTCAATGATGTCTGTTACACAGTGTCCAGCAGGAATGCCGGGAACTGAGTGAGCCACTGTCCTAACGCTAGCACCCCTGGGTCTCTCCTAACACTACATGGGTCTCTCCTAACACTACATGGGTCTCTCCTAACACTAGCACCCCTGGGTCTCTCCTAACACTAGCACCCCTGGGTCCCTCCTAACACTAGCACCCATGGGTCCCTCCTAACACTACATGGGTCTCTCCTAACACTACATGGGTCTCTCCTAACACTACATGGGTCTCTCCTAACACTAGCACCCCTGGGTCTCTCCTAACACTACATGGGTCTCTCCTAACACTACATGGGTCTCTCCTAACACTAGCACCCCTGGGTCTCTCCTAACACTACATGGGTCTCTCCTAACACTACATGGGTCTCTCCTAACACTAGCACCCCTGGGTCTCTCCTAACACTACATGGGTCTCTCCTAACACTAGCACCCCTGGGTCTCTCCTAACACTACATGGGTCTCTCCTAACACTACATGGGTCTCTCCTAACACTACATGGGAATCATTGCCTCAATATCAACAAATCAGGATGTAGGTTATGAATCTAGTATTGACCATCCCCAAAATGCACCAGAATACAGGAAATCACATCAAACAAATTCAAAAATTTCTGGGGGCCCCCAAACCCCCCCCCCCCTCCCACATATACGACAATAAGTGGGGGGCCCTTAATACATCTGGGCCCAGGGGCCCAAAAGTTCATAATCCGCCCATGGCACCCATGGGTCACATTTACATGCGTAAAGAAAAAACGCTATAATACAGGAAACTAACAAGCACCATCATCTGAAATGATCACTGGCAAATGCAATCAAACATAAATAATGCAACATTTCCCCAAACAATTAGTCTATAAACATAATTTTCATAGATGTTGGCGTGCGCTATCAAGAGCTTCCAAAGGCTACTGCTGTGCGGTATGTCAAAAAAGCCAAAAAGTAGTACTTGTAGGTTATTAACAAAGGTGAATGGATTTACAGAAATTTTGCAAATGTGGTGACGGCATACAACTTGTTAAACAAACGTTTAGTATGCACTCACAGTGATAGCCTACATTTAATGTGAATCATGGACTATACCCAAAGAAAGGAAAGGAGATGATTTGCACCTCTGTGGCTGTGATCCTACAACATGATAGCATGTTTGTTCATTTTAAAAATATGTTTGCATGGTAGGAAATGTGTTGAAATTCTGTTTGGGGGTGAGAGAAAGTGGAATAGAACATTATGTCCAATATTCCAATTTGTGGTTTAATGTTCTGCATATCTCATTAGTGGGTCACTTTGATACTAAAAGTATGATTCTATGTAATGACTGTATGATATCTATACTGTCCCTGTGTATATCTGTGTGTTATTGTATTTAGAGATAAGCGGGAATATTATGACTTTGCAGTGTTTCACTGTTCTGCATGGCTGCGTCAGTAGCTATCTGCTCCGGATTGCCAGGTTGCCACTAATCAGAGTCTGATTCAGTGTAGTCCACGTGAGATGGGATGACCAACGCCATTGATTTGGTCCCCACCAATGTTGACATCATGGCTACAGCCTTGCTCCTAACCCTAGCGCCTATGGGTCTATCCTAACCCTAGCGCCCATGGGTCTATCCCGACACTGGCACCCATGGGGTTTCTGCTTCCTTGCTGTCTCCCACTTGTCAATCCAACGGGCTGCAAGTTTGTGTGTTTGAGCCGAGGCCAGTGCGGGGCAGAGCTGCACAGTGAACACACATTATATTTGCCCTCCAACCCGTACTTGTAGCAGTCATTATTGTAGTTGTTGTAGCTGCCCAGAGACGTGAGAAAGCCCAAGCTGATGGCATAGGAAAAGAAGATCTGCGTGCCTGCATCCATCCAAACCTTGAACCACAAAACAACCACATTTTAGGTACAAAAACAGTGCTCACTGTTTAATTGGTAAACATAATATAGAAGAGTATAATAGGAATATCAAAAGAATCTAAACCTGTGGGTCGGACAGGCGTGAGATGTTGGGGTAGAGGTAGTAGGTAATCCCATGCATGGCACCGGGCAGGGTGATGCCACGGATGAGCAGTGCCAGTAGGGTAACATAAGGGAACGTGGCCGTGAAGTACGCAGCCTGCCAAACAAACCATGTTAATAAAAATACTGTTATTGCATGTTTGAGGATTTAAAATATTGGGGCTGGACAGGTGTGAGATGTTGCGGTAGATAATCAGCCGATTGATCAGTCAATCAGCTAATAGGTCTATTTTAGATGATAACTGAATGTTCTCCCATTTCACCATTAAGATTGTGTGACCAATTACAGTGTGCCCACTTGACCTTTTTCCAGCAGTAATATGCTACATCGAAAATGGAGTGAGAAGTTAACCTTAACAATGACAAATTAGCCCATTTACCATCTAATCCTTTGTTTCTTCAAGTAGATAAATAGCTTTCTATCATGGTGATGGTGGTGGGGATCTGTTGCTAGCTGATCCAATAGGCTAGGCATACACCTTGGCCTCATTGTTGGTGACCATTTTTCTCCATAAAGCATGAATGAATTATCTCCCAGAGTTCAGCGATTCTGTCTTAGATCGCTCAGGTTCACATACAAGATGATACACGTTCCAGGGAAGGCCCTCATCACAGCACACACACACACTCCAAGCCCCCCCCCCCCCTCCCCAATCAGATGCCATTGACAGAGGAAGAAGCACAGCCGGGAGAGGAGGTACAAGTCTTCATCAACACAGGATGCGACAACCTACCTGCACCCCAGTCTAAACAGATATCAGAACACCACCAGAACAACAGCAGGATTCTAGCTGCAGCCAGCTGATGTTACAGTGCAAGAGAGGGTGGCCATGGCAGGAAGAGCTGCCCCAGCAGCTGAAACCCTATTGGGTCCATCAAAGTGAGTTACATATGAACGATGACCTACTGATGAAAGGGCAGACAATTGTTTTACCAGACACATTACAGAGTGAAATGCTGGCAAGACTACAAGAGGGACATCTTGGGATAACCAAATGTAGGCTGAGGACCCAACGGGCACTGGGTGGTGGCTGGGACTGTGATCAAATCACAGAAGTGGTGCCCAGTGTGAGGCAGGCTATGTGCCAAATGTCAACCCCTACACCCTGAACCAATGATACCCTCAGAACAGCCAAAGCGGCCTTGGCAGAATGTGGGAACAGATATATTTTACTGGCAAAATTACTCTTACTTAACTCATTGAGTGCCAAAAACGTAATATTCATTTTTTCCTTCCCATGCGTTGAGTGCCAAAAACATGTAAGAAAAACAGAGGTCTGAAATGAAAGTAAATAAACCAATAAACCTTTCGAAACACTGGCGTCAAAATGAATCCAGATATAATAGAAAGCAAACACTAATATACATTCAATAAATATACACGACCCTCTTACTAGTGGCCGGCAGCATTCCCTGTTTTTCGTAACTCCCTCCCAACAGGTTAAGCAATATTGACAGAGACTCCCACTTACTATGACTCCACCTGCTTCCTTGGGGCAGCCGTGGCCTACTGGTTAGGGCTTTGGGCTTGTAACCGAAGGGTTGCCGATTCGATCCCCGACCAGTAGGAAAAATGTGGGTGGGGAAGTGGTTGAGCACTGCTCTCCCATGCCCACATCCACGGCTGAAGTGCCCTTGAGCAAGGCACCTAACCCCTCACTGCTCCCCAAGCGCCGCTGTAGCAGGCAGCTCACTGCGTCGAGATTAGTGTGTGCTTCACCTCACTGTGTGTTCACTGTGTGCTCAGTGTGTTTCACTAATTCACGGATTGGGATAAATGCAGAGGCCCAAATATGGTCTCTGGTACTTGACTTCCTGCCCACCAATTGACAGGGCCATCTTGGCAATTAGCCCTTTTGTCTCTAGGCATACAGTGGGATTATTTTTAACAATAAAATACCTTTTGTCTATATTTGCACAGCAATCCTTACTAACAATGGTTGAGTTCATGAGATTCCGATGGCTTATCTAAATTCCTAAATTATCTAAAGCCTCCTTCTTACCCATTGTTATAATTGATAGCCGTTGTTTACCTTCTTTTTTCGAAGAAAATAATATTGTTTGGCAGAAAAAATGACATTCTTACAATCACCCCAGCAGCCAATAGTTTGACCAGCATGTGACCAGCAGCCAATAGTTTGACCAGCATGTGACCAGCAGCCAATAGTTTGACCAGCATGTGACCAGCAGCCAATAGTTTGGGCAGAGCAAAGGGGAGGCGGAGAGGGCTGTGAAAATGGTCAAAGGCTTCTGGAAGAAAAATACTGACCCATATAGGGCCTCACTGGTGTATAGATTCACACCACTGTATCAAGGGAACTCCTGTTGGGCAGGAGCCTGTGCTCACCATTGCCAGTCTCACCTGCCCAACTAACACCACAATGGCCTAACAGGAAGGCCTTTGAAGATGAGGACAGACAGCTGAAACAAACGCCGACAGAGGACTTTAATCAAAGACACAGAGCTTCTGTGAGACCGGAGCTAAAAGCAGGTCAGTGAATCTGGATCACAAGCAGAAGCCACAGTGCTGACAAAAGCAAACACTCTCTGCTCATATATAGTGGAGACAGGCTCAGAAGAGGTTAGGAGAAATAAAACACAGGCCTCTCTCAGGCCTCTCCCGGAAATGTAACCTAGAATTCAGACAGACAGATGTTTCAAGCATAACTATTCCATTACACTATGTAACTTAGAGTTAAGACAGACGGGTTATATAATTTTGTTGATGGTTCTATTCAGGGACTGAACCCAAAAACGCTAAATTCACATTAAATTGGCTTGCCATATCAACTCAGCTTCGCATTGGTGTTCTGTTCACCCAATGTTGGCTGAATCGAAACATAGGCCTATTAGTTGCTTACTTTCACTTCCAAAGATAGCGAACAAACGATTTTCAAAATAGTTATGAAAAAGCATTGTTTAGTTTTGGCCGGTAAAAAATATGTCTGGGCGGTAATTATTTTTCATCTATCACTACCATCCATTTTGGCTAGTAAGCCAAAAAGTTAATTTCAACCCCTGGTTCTACTACTTTGAGGAAGGGAGGATGTAGTATGCCCCTTTGTATGTGTATGTGCGGTGTATGTGCGCTGGGTAAACAGTTTAGTAAATATGCCTGCATGTGAAAAGACTATGCTGTTGTCCAATATCATTGGCTGAGGGGTTACTCACCACAGAGGGAAATACTTCTACAAAACAAAGAAAACAAGTTTTGGGAGGTGTGCTTACACCATTCCAGGATCAGATCTACTGTGTGATTCAAGGATGACAGAAAATCTCCTCTTTGTGCTCTCCCACAGAACTGAAAACAGTCCCCTAAGGAGAACTCCCTCATCAAAATTCCACATCAAAAGCGGAAAGGAAATATTTTTAGATGTTAATCCTTCAATTAAAAAATAAAACACCAGACTACATCTACAGTAAAAACCTGGTCAAATATGAACACATCTTTGTCCTTATTATATTTCTCCACAGAGGTCAAATGCCAGCATGCTCTCACCTTCCCTGTGGACTTAATTCCCTTCCACACACAGAAGTAAACGATCACCCAGATCAGGAGGAGACACAGCGCCAGCTCGTAGTTTACACTCCCTATTTCTTCTATTCCCTTGGATATGTGTAATACTCTGTTCCTAATAGATCAGAGAGAAGGGTGATGGAGAGAAGAGTGATGGAAATAGATAGATAGAGAGAGGGGGGAGGGGTGGTCGGAGAGACAAGGCAGGTTCAGGAGGGAGAGAGAAAAGCAGGGAGAGAGAGACATACAGGGAGAGAAGCAAATTAGACTGAGATAGACAGATTTATCTATTCCAAAGAAAACAACAGAAGCATGGTAAGAGTTGTATAAAGTATCCGAAACCCACACTTGAGTAGAAGTACAGATATTTGATCAGAAAACTACTAAAGTAAAATTACAAATAATATATTAGAATATAAACAAATATGTAAAATAAGTATATATGTAAATAAGTAAAAGTCTTAAAGTATATATTATTTACAGTACTTAAGTATGAGAAGTAGCCCATTATAAAACATGCTTAAGTACTGAAAGTAGAAGTACAAAGTGCTAGTAAAAGCTTTAGAGGACAGGTGGGGTGACAACCCCCTCCTCTATGCTTTTAATGAAAAAGAAAGCAGTCAGAACTTTGGATAGGCTATTCTAAGTTCATGCAGCACCTTTAAACTTGGTGCCTACACTTCATACATAAAGTCTTCGAAGCCTGAACAAAGGTACACTCTTAAAACGTATGCGTTGTCCTTATCTGGAAAGATATGTGTTAAAAAACAACATAAACTGTGTTGTCCCTATCTTCTGGACACAGAGATGTTGAAAACAACAAAACAATTTGTTTTAAGAGTGTATGGCTGCCATTCCACTGCTGCTTCCTCATATATATATATATATATAATATAAAGGCCTACAATGAAGTTTAACCAACGTGTTTAGAAAAGCAGCTACATCTCACTCCATAAACAAGCCTAAACGAAAGTGCCATTAATGAAAAGCAAGCAGTTAGAATTTTAATTTAATTCAGCTCCTTACAACAGCCCACATAGGCCTTGGTGTGCTATGTCTTAGCTGTATTTGCTAGGCCTTTACTATGTCTTCATTCATTGCTGTGTCCCATTGTGACATCAGGTCAGGACATTTTGGGGTTGCAAATATCTAACATGCTGAATGGAAAATGGCTTTTGTTTTCATTTGCACATTACTTAAGCCTACTTTGTACTTAATGCTGTTAAAGAAAATGTAGTGGAGTAAAAGTATACATTTGATTTTAGCAATGTAGTGAAGTAAAAGTAAAAGAATAAAAATTAAAATTCAAGTAAAGTACAGATACTCCCCATTCATACTTATGTACTGTACTTAAGTATTTCTACTTAGTTACTTTACATCTCTGTCTTTGAACATCTCTGTCTTTGAACCAGATTGAGAGTGCCACAGAGCCACTTACTCCCAGAATTCCACTACAGGCAGCGTTCCATTGCCTCCTCTGGTGTTGTTTGAAGACGCATCCGTTGTGTAGCGTATGCAGGACTCTGAACAGAAAAACATCCCAAGCAATTATGACACGTTACTGCTGCAAGTAAGACCCTTAACATTTTAGGCACTTATGGGAATATTAAATATATGGCTGTATGGATTTTGGGATAATAAGGACGTGGTACTAGACTTTCTTATTTCTTCTAGAAAGAAAAGTTGGCCATGCTGTTAAGAGCCCTTTAACAAACCTTAATAGGGAAGGTGGATTCAGGGAAATAATGTAAAATGTATAAACATTTGTAGTTCCTAGGGTAGGAGTAGGGACTGCAACATAATTTTTACATCAACAGTCTTTCCAGCTGCTCTTACCAGTGTTCCAGCTGTTGTCACAGTTTGTCCAGGGCAGTTCTGCACTAAAGGAGGAGAAGAGATAGAATAATGCCCATGCAAGGATCACAATATAGGAGGTGGCACTGAACCCGATGATTAGATGACTGGCATAACCTACGCCTAGAAGGAGAAAAACAATGTCTGTGAATGCTTTGCCAAAAGAATATTAAGAAACTGACATAACTTAAATCGGATACATTTATATGCATTATCTATTGTTCTGTCTTCCACTATTTTTTTTTTTTCTATACTCACATCACATCACAATCAGATATTGTCTCTCACCCTGAAATAGTGGGCAGATCTTACGCCAGCAGGTGATGCCTCCCTGACTGGTGTACTGTCCCAGAGCGGTCTCCATAAAGAAGAGAGGAATTCCACAGGTGAGCAGGAATAACAGGTAAGGGATGAAGAAAACACCTGAGGCACATGGAATAATTACTTGCATGCATGTAGCAGCCATCAAGGTTTAACATGAAACTTCAAGTTATACCTAACCCTTCATACATAATGCCATCTGACCTGTTCCTACTGAGTGAGGAATTTATGGATAGTAATATTCACATCACATATCATGAAATATGAGACACTGGGGTGGGGGGAGGGGGAGTGGGAGGGGTGGTAGGGTCTCAGTTGACCGGGGCATCAAGTGGCCAGTTATGCAGGACATTTTGTGCACATTGTATATGATCAAAAAATACTTTATTTACTCTAAAAAGGCAACGTTTTGATCTCAACAGAATAGGCTACGACGCATCTGTAGCTCTGATCAAGATTATACAGTAGAGAGAGCTGCCATGTCCGAGTGAGAACGAGACTACGCAGATATAAAAATGTGGGTCAGGAAGAATGCCTTAAAAGGAAACACAAAAAAAGACAACACAAGACTGTCTTGTGTATTGCAATATGCACTGCTAGGTAAACCTTTTGAGAATATTGTGAGGAAGCATTGGTCTATCCTTAGCTCAGACCCCTCTATCAAAGACATTTCTTTTAGACTGCCCCCACGTTGGCTACAAATGCTCACCTAACTTATGCGACATACTTTACTTGTAAGAGCAGACCAGCCACAAGATAACCCCACCACATATTTTCCCCCCGGTTCCCTATGGCAATTACAGTCACGCAAATTGCGCACAATGTAACTTTACATGTAAATGTAAATCTTTTAACCAGCCACATACCGGGAAAACTCTACAGATAAAATGTGTCATAACATGCAACACTCAAAATGTCATCTATATGATAAAGTGCCCTTGCATATATTGGAAAAACACAGTGCTGCTTAAAACACGCATTGCGGAGCACAGAAGTAACATACAATTAAATGATGAAAAATATCCAGTGGCAGTTCATTTAAATTCACTGAAGCATAATGTTTCCACTCTTAGATATATTGGGATTGAACAGGTCTCTATTCCCAGACGAGGGGGAGATTTAGACAATCTCCTCCTTATAAGAGAAGCTTTTTATATACATATATACTTTAGATACCATGTCTCCAAAGGGTCTAAACATGCATTTTGATCTTAAACCTTTCTTATGATTTATCCACCATGTTACCAGTAAAGCCAGTCTTCAAATATAGCATAGCTAATTGCAAGTTCCTATACAATTAACTGTTTTTATATGTATTGCTATTAAACGTATTTTGCATAATGTTGTTTCTGTAAAAATGAACAGCTTTTAATGCAATTAGAGATTTGGGCCTATTGCCTTGCATGCAGTTTGTGTTGTTTGCCACCTATGGATGCACCCTGCCTGGTTAAGGCAGGTGTCTGATAAATAGGCCTATGGTCATGTGATATAGGCCGTCTCTTTATGGTCATGTGATATAGTACAGTGGGAATTTCTTTTCTTCATCTAATTGTGCTCTTTTGTTGCATTCCCTCTCAATAGTTTTGCATTCCTTCGCAGTACTAATTTAAAAGTTATGGTTATGGTTATGGGATTTGGCAGACAAAGCAAACACAGTTGGACAGGCAACTATGTTCTGTTCCCAGAGCATGCTTTCTCTGTCTATGATCTGCAGGGTTAGGCCCGTTTCACAATGGGTGCGTGGCGTGAGCGTGGCTGTTGCGTGTCAGTTGCCTGGCATTTTCTGTCTTTGCTTACCAGAAGCATGTCTGATGCAGCACTACGCCGGCCTCTCTACCAATTAAAACGTCTCTTTTTCTCACGTCTTTTTTTTCTTCACTGTTTTGAATGGAAACGCTTCCAACATGCTTGTGTGTGGCGTGAAAAATAGGCGTGAGTCATGGGACTCACCTACTCGAAATTAGGCATATACATCATGTCTATGGTTATACAGTAGGCCTAATAGCCTAGCCTAAGTTAAACGTTTAATTGGCCTAAGACACGATCTTGTTGTAGCCTAAATATTGTAGCGAATTATAGCCTATGGTGATGACAGCTTTTAAAAACATTAATTTCCCTCTCGCTGGAGTGAACGCAACACGAGCTGTTGCGCAAACAAATGAATTAGGGGGATGATGTGCATCTCCGTTCACCAAAAGCTATGATTTTGCTAACCCATTAGCAAAATAAATAATTTCAAAGGTTCTCTCCATTGTTAACGTGCAAAATTTTTCCTTGTGGGTTATAGTGTCAAGCAGTGAAGTGATAGCCTATTGCAGGTTGGCAATATTCACGTCACGTGAGTCAAACAAGAAGACGGGCGCTGCTTTCTCTGTTGGTATTTCTGTCCCTCCGACAACTGCGTTAAATTGGTGTGTTTAGCAGTCAACATTTCAAAACATTTCCCGGGGAGAAATTCCCCCTACCCCAGCTGACACCACCTCAGCTGACCCCCTCAGAAAATACTGTCAACGTCCCTGGTCCCATAGGCCAAAGTGAGAGATTTAAATTTAATTCTGGCCACTATAGGGAGCCAGTGGAGAGTAAGAGAGGAATTGCATGTGTCCTCTTTGGCTGATTGAAGACCAGGCGTGCTGAAGCAAAAAGTATTGCGAGGGAACACAAAACTATTATGAGGAAATTCAAAACTCATCACAAGGGAATGGAAAAGTAACTCTAACAAAAACTTTTTTATCATGGTGTGTATGATACATGGATTATATACATGGGTTCCAATAAAGTAAAACTTGTGGAGCTGTTCACTTAAGTGTCTACCTTTATTTTTCATGACATTATTATTTTTTTCTGAGTATAAAAAAGGCGAAAGCATAGACTACCGATACCAATACCCCAGCTCCCCCAACAACCCCCTCACCCCACACACACACACCATTACCCCATGCAGACACTCCTGAAGCCACTCACCTCCCCCGTTTTTATAGCACAGGTAGGGAAACCTCCACACGTTGCCAGGTCCAATAATGGCTCCCATCACGGTCAAGATATATTCAGTTTTGCTTCCCCAGTTGCCTCTGATATTCATCTTTCCATGTTGGTCTCTGTCAGGACTGACATCTGTCCCGTGCCTGTCTGCTTTGATCATGGTGGTCATGGTGATAAAACAGACACTTGGCAAGGCTAACTGAGCAGTCCCCAGGCTGGTTCTGTTGTGAAAAAAAGTGTGGATGGTGGTATATAAGCCAGTCAGCCTACGGGGGGGGGGGTAGGGATGGAGGTGGGGTAAGTTACACAAAGGCAAGATTTGGTCCTCCCACACTCTTAAAAGGAATGTGTTGTACTGTACCTATCTGGACACAGAGATGTGTTAAAAAGACATCGCAAGTTGTGTTGATTCAACGCAATTTGTGCTATTTTCAACACATTTTGTGCACAAATTTAAAAAGGAAACAATGTGTTAAAACAACGAAAGATGTGTTAAAACAACGCAAGTTGCGTTGTTTTCAAAACATTCGTTTTAAGAGTGCACCTACAAGTCTTTCACTTATGATAATGCATGCATCAGAAGAGTCATATAAACACAGGGAAGGAAACAAGATGGAAAAAAGGCCACTTTGGTGCAAAAATAATACAGGCTGCTGTACAAGAAATGTAACATCTTTGACTGTGTAACTGAAACATAAGTATGTGTGATCAGGAGTGTACAAACACACACATGCATATATACATAAGCCTATATCCATATATATAAATATAGATATAATGATACACACACATACTGTAGGCCTACATACATCACACACACACAGCCAAATTAAATGACTGAGCTGACTGAAATACTTGTCTGACACAATGTTCAAACTCTGACTTGCGTCACTGTTCAGTAGTCACTTTTGTAATTACCCGGAGTAAAGTTATAAATAATCCAGCTCTAGTTTTGCTAACCTGATGTGAAATCTGGGTTAGGACAATGGGCCTCATTCACTAACTATTTTTACTGACGATTTCTTTTTTAAACCTTGCTCAGTTTTCATGAAGACAATGGCATTCAACAATGTTTTTTTATTGTTTGTTTTTGTCTGGGATTTGTTCTTAGGTAAGAATAGAAAACACACACTCAAGACAACTCTTATGAAAATCTGAGCAGTGACCTGTTTCTGCAACATAACTGATTGCACTTTCATCTTTGCTGCAGTTATAAAACATTATTGGATTCAAATGACAACTATATTTCTATCATTTGTAATATTTTTTAATGTTTATTTTCATAATTTTACAATGTTATGTTAACTACTTACAAAGCTCTGAAAGGCATAGCACTTTCATATATCCACAAAGTAAACTTAGATCTTCTAATGCTAATATTTTAAAGCTGCAGTTGGCAAGTCTGACAGATTGAGGGGACTTTTGAATTTTGAATGTTTACAACTCTCATGCCCCACTACCACCGAGCACCCTCTCATCGAGTTTGTGCTCGTCAGTGCGCACCAGACTGCACCTGACTGCGACAGTCAGATCTCACTCAGCCCTACTCTGATTGGACCAGAAGAACCGGAAGCTGTGGATTTTTGCAAAACAAATAACAGGCTCTAGGTAGAAAGTGGTAGAAGTAGAGGTAGAAGTGTGTTTTTTTTTTTCTAAATCCGGCTGATTTATGTTGTTCTGTCAGAGCATAGTGTTGGTTTCAGTGAATATGATCAAAAAAATCTTGCCAACTGCAGCTTTAATTGT
The DNA here is from genome assembly GCF_046254945.1 of Alosa pseudoharengus. Lineage (NCBI taxonomy): Eukaryota > Metazoa > Chordata > Actinopteri > Clupeiformes > Clupeidae > Alosa > Alosa pseudoharengus. The sequence continues at coordinate 24,075,255 of NW_027468870.1, read as the reverse complement.
ACCCAAAGTGCTCCACAAGCAAAGTGGAGAAGCTGCATGTGCACCCTGCAAACAGGCGAGTTCAGTGAATATCTTTAAAAAAGACCTACCTGTATAGAGAGCCTTTAGTTAACCCATCTTATCTTGTAGACTACTTTTTCAGATTATTCTACATTTGACTGCTGCCATTAGAGCTGCAGTCAGCCAGAAGCAGATGGGCTCCCCCTATTAAAGGGAAACTTGGCAGGATTTCCCCCTCTGCTGGAGAAATTGTGCATTATGCTATTTCAAACTGTGGAAAAAGGTAACGATAAAGCCCATGGATTTGTTTACAAGCTAGCAAAACGGTTAGCATAAGTTCGGCAGACAATTTGGATGTTACAAGGTAAGAAACACGATTTAAAACGAGTTTCTTGTTTCTCACTTCTCTTTCCGGGATGGTAGTCTCAATGTTGCAAGGTTGGTTTTCCGCCTGGGGACGCTAGAGGCAGCGGGAAAAGTCACCATTTTCACAAGAACAGGTCATTTAACAATCCAAATGATTTTTAAGTCAGGTTCTGGTCAAGGTTTCTTCCTGGAATATGGGAGTTTTCACAACACATAAAGAACATACTAAGGCTAACCGCTTAGAGTCCACATCAACGGGGCCTAAGCATTTGTTATAATAATAATAATAACTAGATGTACCGCAGAGCGGTACAAAATATGACTGCCACCCAGTCCTGCACAGTCTATCACACACATCAATTTGTCTCCATCTCCTACCCATCCCCTACTCTTGCAACTTTTGTGTATGTAAATTAGTGTGTGCATGTGTGTGTTTGCGTTTGTGTGCCTCTCTCTGTGTGTGTGTGTGTGTGTCTGCTTGCCTGCATGTGTGTGTGTGTGTTTTATGTGTGTGTGTGTTCGCTTGTGAGTTTGTAAGCTTGTCTTCATGTGCGTGTGTGTGTTTGTGTGTGTTTATGTGTGTGAGTGCATGCGTGTGCTTGTGTGCGTGCCTGTGTGTGTGTGCATGTGAGTCTGTGCGTGCGTGCCTGTGTGTGTGCATGTGTGTGTGTCTTTATGTGTGTGTGTTTATGCATGTGTGTGTTTATTGTGTGTGTGTGCCTGCATGTGTGCGCATGAATCGTTATGTGTGTGTTTGCGTGCGTGTGTGTGTGTGTATGTATCTTCATGTGTGTGTTTGCATGTGTTAATGACTGCGTGTTTGTGTGCATGCATAGTGTAGTCACCAAATGTACACATATATTAATTGATTGTATGGTCCCCCATGAACGGAATACCACGAAACTTGGCATGCATTCAGAGGGTGTCATAATGATCCTTCACTTAAAATGCTGTGCAGTTTTGAACCTGTCAACCAAAGATACCTGCGATTACAATGCCTTGTTTTTGCTTTTTTATTTTTAATTAGGTGGCGCTATACATCAAATGAGTGGATATGGGATGGATTGCCATGGCTCCTGGAGGCCAACATACAAAAATGTCATTTTAGGCCCTATGGCTCTCGAGATATTCACAGAAAACTGGCTATCTACAGGACAATTGGTGTACAGTCACTAAATTTACATATTTAATTTATTGTGTGGCCTTCCATGAACGGAATTCCACAAAACTTGGCATGCATTCAGAGGGTGCCAGAATGATCCTACACAGGTGCCCCTGCTACAAAGAGTAGAAGTCCGCTATAAACCATGACCACCTAAAGTCTTTAATTAGCTGCCTACGGTTATCATCACATTACCAATATGAACTGTTACAGACAGCTGTTAGCCTAGTCCATGTCAAGGTAACACGAAGTTGCCACCACAGCACAGCAAGCGGTGAGAAAATGTCGGGAATTACTAAATGTGAGCACGAAATACATATTTCGAGAGCTCAATTTAGGCCTACAACGGGGTCACGTTTTATTAATTCGAGGGCTCAATTAAAGGAAAACGTGCTCACAAATTATCACGATCAGAAAAAATATCACTTAAAGTGAGCTCTCCGTACCGTAGGCCTGTACCACGGAGCCCGGGAGAGCTCAGCTTCTCACGCTATGTAGCTCACACCGTTCGCGATAAACACCACAGTTCTCTGCATAAACTTGGACCTCAACAAACACTCAAAACTTCGGCAAACATTCAGCTGGACGAAGATGGCAAGGGGGCTGTGCAAACACACACACAATCATCTCCCACCTATAGCCTACCTAACGGGACTATCCAGGTGCACTGCAATCAATGAGATTCCCCCTACAGTACGTCACTACAAGCGATCACCTCCCACCTCCCGATGTCATTCCCGGGGATACCCCTTGACACCACACTATGTTTCTGTGCACACAATTTAATTTCTTCGAGCCCACGTTTTAATTATTCGTGGGTGCGTTTTAGTAGATCGAAATCTCGAATATACTATAACGTGCTCATGTTTACATGTGTCAAGACAATATTGAGTGCACGTTTTACAAATTGTGGCCACGTTTAAGTAGATCGTGCACACAATGTTCTATAACCATGTTCACAAATTGTGCTCTCGTTTTAATAAATTGTGCCCTCGTTTTAGTAAATCGTGCGCTCGTTTTAGTAAATAGTGCGCTCGTTTAATAAATTTACTATTCTTAAAATGAGAGCTCAATTTAGTAAAATGAACAAACTATAGTAAACGAGAGCACAATATAGTAAATTGTGCACACGATTTAGTAAACCGAGCACACAATTTAGTAAAACGAGTGTACGATTTAGTAAAACGAGTGCACAATATAGTAAAACGAGAGCACAATTTAGTAAAACGGCACAATGTAGTAAAACGAGCGCACATTCTCTCAAGATGCAAAACATTTTGCGATGACACCTCTAGGGCTCCGTACTCCCGGGCTCCGTAGTAAACAGTGAGATGCAATCCTTCCAATCCACAGAAATGTAATTAGGCTACTGTCACGTCCTTAAAGTGACAGGCACTCAATTAGACTTAAACACCACCAATACAATGTAATGGCATTAAAGGTAGGTGTAGCCTATTAGTTTAAAAATCATAATGAAATATTGAAATTATTAAATACTTAGTTGGGTATTAGTAATTATGCAGATCACAGAATATGAATTACTAAAAAGATATGAACTTAATATAAACTCCAAAATATATGAATGTTTAGAAACATATGAAATGATGCCATCTTTTTATAACCTGACAATAGCCAGATGAATTTCGCTCCGCCTAGCTCCACTCATCCATCTGGAACCGATCCATTGAAGTGTTGCTTCAGAAGGCTGGGCCTAATCAAAAAATGCTTGCATATGATTGAAAAACCTAGCGTTCATGGGCTTCGGAAAAACCTTTCTCCGAGTGAAAACATCATCATTCCGCGTCATTCACGTCACTTAATGTGTGAGTCAGAGGTCGGAAACTGGGGCTAGATTTTGCTAACAGAGTTGCCCAGTTAGAGGCTCGTCATCACTTTTGTCGTCACGTTGTAGTTCGTTTGTAGTCCATGTGGCCTTTCATGTCCAACAGTTTTAATGTGAACTTGGGAATTTGCCCTTTTTATCACTTGAAAGCTGCATATCTTTCTTTCACGAGCATCTTACACTTTATTTTAAGCAAATACAGTTGTTTGTTTAGGATTAGTGAGTGTATGTTTTACCCTTTGTTGTGGCATCCGTGTTTGTCACACATTCGATGGCAAAGCACTTGAACACTTGCTGTCGGAAAAACAAAGTAGCCATGGGGGCGGTTCTTGTCATTCCGAGGTGCTCTGAATGCACCCTCACAGTAGGGGTGGGCAGGCGCGCCTGCAGGTGTACGTCCGTATTAGAGGGTGACACGGGAAGCAATTTTCACTCCCGTCCCATCCCGAGCCCGCACAAATACTCCCGTCATATCCCGATCACGTGACAGCCCTCCCAAAAAAATTCTGTCCCGCAAAATCCCGAGAGAAAGACTCCCGAATCCCGTCCCACTCCCTATGTTGATGTCTAAAGTTATCCGACTGTTAGGCTACAGTTGCGTGCGGTGACCATAGGCTACATTTTGGTAGGGCAGAAAGCCTTGTCTAACTTTTCTTTAATAGCCGATCATTTTGGGCTACATTAAAATTACATATTTTACAGGGGAGAGCCGGGACAGTTGAAACACTTTTAAATTAAACGTAATTTACAAAGCGATCGTACCACACTGAAAGCTAATATTTGGTCACTAGTAAGCTACATCTGTCCTCTGTCAAATACAAATGCATTTTCAGCTTTGAACAAAACCGTTCAGGAATTATTACAGCAAAAGTGGGACGTGCGTTTTGTTTCATTCGTCCCTCCTGGTCGGGACAGTTGAAACAACATAAGGGGACGAATGAAACATACAGTTTAAGCCATATAAACGTCCCACAACTTCAAAATGTTACTACATATCATGAATAGTACTCCCAAAAGGTGTTATTTTAGATAGATTGTTGCAGGGCTATACGCCTTCGTGCATGTCTGTTTACAGTTTACATTGCCATCATCGTGAAGCGTGTATATGAAGCGGTTTTTGAAATATCATGTCCTGTGGATGATTCTGCCATGTTTATAGCTAGAATGGTAAGCTTTCCCATTTATATCATGTTTATATTGTTGAAAATGTCGTTTCACTAGGCCTAGGTTTTTACGTGGGTTAGGGGAGCGCGGGGCACAAAGTAACACTTTTTGGTTATGGCTAAATAATTCTAAAATCATTTGAGTTTCACTAGTTATACTTTTTAACAAGCAACATACATATCTCTGTTACACATATGCACTGGAAGTTTGTTTGTAGGAGCTACTGTTCTTTTACAATTCCACCGAGAGTGGCGATAGGTGAAATGTTACAACCTGCCCCATATGCGGGGTTAGTTGTAACACTCATCCCAAAGGCTGTTTTTAATTAAATTATTTCAATAAATGTATCTGAATGTGTATGATAGAATAGGATCTGACTATTTATGATACATAAGTCATGAACTAACAACAGACGTGTGTCGAAAATTGACTTTATTTTCTATACGGAGAAATAACATGAGAAATATGCGCCAATGGAAGCTAAGAGTCTAACCAAGGTCAATCCTGCCAAGAAAAGCCCTCAAACCTGAAAACACATGAGGCAAAATGCAAAACATCACAAAAACTAACTAAACTAACACTAATACGCGCATATTTTTGTATTGCAACATCATTATACAGTATGAGTGGCTTAGTTGTAACAGCGCGTTACAACTAACCCCGCTGGGTCACGTTTGTTATAAAATAAGCTAGCTCCTGCTATGAGTTGGCTACATGTTTCAAAACGGTGTTCATTTTTAGCCTACAAGACGGTTATTAAGATGATACAAGATTGGAGTCAGTGAGCTGCACCCACAACTCAGTATTGGAAAGACAAGTACAACCTAGACATTTACGTTGATGTCTTCAAAAGGCGTTTTGCTGCAGATCTACGTGGAAACACGTCCATACTGACTGAAAATTTGTGGAACACCGTCTCAAAGTAGTGTGATTAACTGACCAATAGCATGCCTCGATCAACCCCCTGCAAATAGGGAAAAAGTCCGTGTTACATTTAACCCCGCGTTACTTTGTGCCCCGCGCTCCCCTAGACCACTGCACATCCAAATAAGTAGGCTTAACGACCCATCGGCCGTCAGTCTCCATAGGATAACATGGGAAAACTCAACCCCCTACCTGGTGGGCCCAAATGTATTTTCATCTTCCTAAAACTGGTTTTCCATGTCTCACCTCCATAGATGATTGTTTAAACACAGATATTTGTGCATTTAATTAAAATACATGGAGGTACAGCCTGTTCGGGACGATTGAAACACTTGTTTCAATCGTCCCGACACAGACATAGCCTATGACACTAGCTTGTTTTGCTTTCCATGTAAACAAGCATGCGATATGAAAGTCTGGGATTGTGGAGAACACTAAATGGTGTACTGAATAAGCATTAAGTCGAAACTTTAAATGAAAAACACTGATTAATAATCGAAAAAATGTAACCGCTAATGAAGTTTACTTTTGCGCATTAAAACTCGTTTATCGCCTGTAACTCCGTGATAAAATGACATAGCAGGAAGATATTTGGCTGATAGAAGGAGGTTAACATGCTCTATGTTTTGACCAAAGGACGTCTGTCTATCATCATTACACTCGGAGAAAACTGGATTGTTTCATTCGTCCCGTGTTTCAATCGTCCCGGCTCTCCCCTACTTTGCTGTAGGCTATGCTTAAATCATTTCATAGATCTCATCCCATCAGTTAAGTTTGCACCGTTCTCATCACGTTAAACCAGCGAAGCATAGCAACGTTGTTGCTATGAGTAAACAAAACTATTTTTTGCGTTCTGCCAGGTTATGCGATATATAGGCTAAATATATTGAGGAATGCGATCGTCGAGGTGCCATGGCCCAACATTGCATGACACATTAAACTCAACGAGATCCGCTTTCCCGGACAGCTCGTGCAATTGAATAGAGCTGTCCTTTGCTGACACTTTCGCCTGTAACTGTTTCTTTGCATCCATTTGGACCTATCTGAAGCTGATTGATTGTGAACAGGGCAGCTGCTTGTCTTGCTCTGATAGGCTACCAATCATCAACAAACATATTGTGGGTTGTAATTGGTTATCTTTTCTAAAACGAAATGTCTCACGTCTTTGGGCGTACTAACTGCATTGTCATTTTTTTAAGTTAATAGCCTAATTTTTGGCTTCCCGCCAGCTCCCGTTTATTATTTCCTGTCCCGTCCCAATCACGTTACCAACAGTGAAATTTACTCCCGTACTGCGGGAAACCCGCGGGAATACCGTGACCCGCGGGAGTCCCGACAAATTGTCACCCTCTAGTCCGTATGCACTGTGCGTACCATCAAGCTCAACAACAGAAAATTTCCCTTGTGTGTGTGTGTATTCACACCAAATTGGCCTACCATACCTTCCCAACTATGCACAGTATCCCTTTAGCTGCACGCCATTAGGCTATTTACCATTTTCTATTACATAAAGTTAGGGAACACGTTATCAAAATTAATGTGCACGCATTTTGTTTGAGCCGGAGAGAGAATACGCACGCAGACGCGCAATAGGCTACTTGTTGTTTTCTTTTACTCGGCTATCTATATGGTTATCAGCACACAATGTTGAACTAATTCACTAACTCAATACTCATCATATCACAAGTTTAAACAACGAAAACAGAAAGGATGGAGGCAGCAAAGCTAGGAGTTATTCCAGATGGGCAAGAACAAGGTAGGCAATTGGTGTACAGAACGTTAGACTGCACTAAGCCAGACGTCACGTTATGCTAGAACAAAACTAAAGGTAACTTTAGCCTGTATAGGGCTGTATCAAGTTGTCCAAATGAATAGGTCATTGTAGACATTGTCGTTGTATTATTGCATGTGGATGTTGTTATGCTATGTAGGCTACTTTTTTGCTGACCAATGCACGGACCTAAAACGGACAAATATTGTTCACGAGTGAATTTTTTTTTGCGGGGGGGGGGATGGGTGTGCGTACCATAGCATTAATTCCTGCAGGCGCCCCAGGAGGTAGGCTATGTGGGTGTCACGTGATCACTAGTGGGTCACAACGTCCCACGCAGCCTAATGTTTATTTTGTGCAGCAAGAGGGATTTTATGCGGCTACTTCTGTTCAAGTAGCCTAGCATTGATGAGACAGTCACGTTTTTTCCTACACGCACATTATATGGAGAGAAAACATTAGCCTTTGAGTATTTTAATAGTCAGTTGTAAACTATTCTCATGTAACTCTTTTGTAAATGGACTGAAGTTCGCTGTAAATATCTACGTTTACCGATTATGCTAACCGTTAGCATCTCTATTGGATTTCTCATATACATTAGCCATAAGCTAACGCATTAGTTTCTATTCTGTAACTTGGAATGCTAGCCTACGTGATTGCTCTAAAACAAAACATAGAAGGAAATAACTGAGATGTAGACTACTCTGTTGGTCTGCTCTTAGTTTTAGGCTACAGTGAATCCTATGTAAAGGTTTGAAAGGAACTTCAGCTTCAGACTTTCTCTTGGGAAACTTGGGAAAGGCCTATTTATCTTCTCTAATGTAGCTGGCTAGACCATGTCATTGCCACACACACAAGTGGGGGCAGAAGTGGAAATGTGTCATAGAGTGACAATGCATTGGTTGATTTGGTTAAAAAGTCACAGGTTAGGTTATTGGTTATTATTGTAATGATGGTATTCATAAATAATGAGCTGTAAAGTAACTCAGACTTTAACAAAAACAAATTTTTAAAGGATATCGACTAATTATCGTTATCGTCAAAATCACAAAAAATATCGAGATATTATTTTTTGTCCATATCACCCACCCCTACCTCACAGTCGCTTCTACGCTATGTCACATCTATGAAACTCCCGCCCTGCGTCCTGATTGGCTGAACCATAAAGTCGGTTGCAGAAATCACTCTCAATGGAAGAGGTCCCAGATGGATGTGAGTGAAGCTAGGCGGAGCTAAGCGGAACAACATTCATCTGGCTATTGTCAGGTTAATCTTTTTAGGGCTGTCTTTTTTGGACAGTTCTAGAAGAGGTAAATACTGCTTTGTGAATTACCCCAGGCAAAGCATTTCTTCATTTAGCTACAAATAAGGTACTTAGATTTTTTGTAATCCTTTACTTTTCATATTATTTTAATAAGAATAAAGATTGGTTTTACTACCCTTAGTTACCCTTAATTCAAAAAATAAATTAATAATAAAAATACTTGCAACTATTTTTGCAATTTTCAAATTGCACTTGCTACCACAGACTGATAAAACATTTGTAACATCTTAGTGCACACATTAAAAGACTTAAGCTTCCTCAAGAAATAGAGCCTGCTTTGACCCTTCTTGTAGACAGTGTGGAAAAGATCGGGCGTTCTTTTCCTGTCTCACCTCCGTGTTCTCCCAGGTTTAGTTCGCACCTCCCTGAACTATGAACCACCGTTCATTCATTCATTCACTGAGATGCGCAAATAGCGCGTTGTTTTCTCCCCTTCGCATACATACACACACGCACACACACAATGTTACTGATTCAAACTTCTGTGTTCCATCTCCCCGTTTGCTACAATGTAGGATCCCATTGCAGTGAAACCGTGTGCAGGGTTGTGCTGTTCTGTAACATACATATTCACTTACTGATACCGACACTTTCTTTCACTGTTGCGTTTCTCTTGCCATCTTCCGCATTTGTGATGGTCAAAGAAGAGCGCGCTATGCGCCAGTACTATTTAAAAGACTGTTTGGGTCATGGGAAATGGTGTGGGGGAGATCAAGTATTCTGTTTTTCGTGTGTATGTGTATAAGTATGTGTTATCCGTTATCTAATTCTGTGTTGCCTGCATTGCTATAGAAAACAAACTGCTGTAGATGCGGAAATGTTATGGGGAGCCATTGGTACCAAAAGCACTTAATTGATTTGCCAGAAAATTAAGATGTGTTACCTGAAGTTGGTTTTCTCCCAAATCTGGCATTATGGGTGAGGGCACCTATATGAAGCAGTCAGTTTGTGATATGAGGAGAAAGTAACAGCTTGTTGTGAGGCTGTGGTGGTATGTTACCGTGTTGTAGAAAAATACTGGACTAAACTGCTGGCTTACTAAAGTCAATTTTTTCAAAGTATTGTTAAGTAGGCTTACTAAATTGACAATTTTTTGTTGGAATTATATCCACTTTATTTTTGTTTATTTAGTTATTTTGGTTTGTTAATGTTTTGCATTGTGGGGAAATAAAACCCCTTTCAAACGTCAGTTGCTACTGTGACCTGTCCTTCCATCCTGCTCGAACACTTCCAACCCGTTTGCACAATCCCAAAACAGTGGTCTGCCCCGGGCAGTACCACAGACAGCCTCAGTGTTATGCTTCCAGTCACCACCTCCACCTCTTCCCCCAGGACAGTGAGGGTGTTTGGTTTAGTCCTGTTCCTGCTAAAGTCCACCACCATCTCTTTGGTCTTGGCCAACACCACTCCACAAAGCGATCCACCGTCCGCCTGTACTCTGTTTCTACCCCCCCCCCCTTAACACACCCCACCAATACAGAGTCATCTGAGAACTTCTGCAGATGGCAAGACCCAGAGTTGTATTGGAAGTCAGAGGTGTAGAGTGTGAAAAGGAAAGGGGATAGCACAGTCCCCTGAGGTGCTCCTGTACTACTGACCACCCGCTCAGACACACAGCCCCCCAGCCGAATAAACTGTGGCCTATCTGAGAGGTAGTCCATAATCCAGGAAGTGATGGTGGTGGCCAGCTGCATCCTCTGCATCTTCTCCCCCAGCAGCCTAGGCTGGATGATGTTAAATGCACTGGAGAAATCAAAAAACATGATTCTCACAGTGCCGCCTGCTCTATCCAGGTGAGAGTGGACTCTCTGGAGCAGGTAGATGATGGCATCCTCCACTCCCACCTTGGGACAGTAGGCAAACTGTAGGGGGTCCAGGGAGGGGGTCACCTGTGGTCTCAGATGGGCCAAAACCAGTCTCTCCAGCAACTTCATGACATGTGATGTCAAGGCAACTGGTCTATAATCGTTGCGGGCAGATGGAGAGGGCTTCTTTGGGACCGGGACCAGGCAGGATGTTTTCCACAGCACAGGTACCTTCCCCTGCCCTAAGGCTAAGGTTGAATAGGTGCTGTAGAACCCCGCACAGCTGGTTGGCGCAGGACTTCCGATCTGGGCCTGCAGCCTTACTCAGGTGGAGTTTTACCAGCTGCCATTTCACCTGGTTACTGGTGACGGACAAACAGGTGGGAGGGCTGGAGGAGGAGGGTGCATGTGGGGAGGGGACATGTGTGGAGGTGGAGACAGTGGGGCTTGTGGAGCTGGGAGGGGCGGTGGAGGTAGATGGAGGCCCCATGCTGAAGCGGTTGAAAAACATGTTCAGCTCATTGGCCCTGCCAAGACCACCCTCCGCCTGACTCCCCTTCACATTAAATCCAGTGATGGTCTTCATCCCGCTCCACACATCCCTCATGTTGTTCTGCTGGAGCTTGTTTTCCAGCTTACGCCTGTATGCCTCCTTGCTCTCCTTCAGCCTCACCTTCAGTTCCCTCTGCACCCTCCTGAGTGTCTCTCGGTCACCCTCCCTAAAAGCTCTTTTCTTTTTGTTTAACAGTCCTTTCAGTTCACTTGTGACCCAAGGCTTGTTGTTGGCAAAGCACCTCACCGTTCTTGTAGGTACTATGTTGTCGACACAGAAGGTGATGTACTCTGTAATACAGTCATTCATGGAGTCGATGTCATCTCCATGAGGTTCACAGAGCACATCCCAATCTGTGACCTCAAAGCACCCCTGCAGAAGTTCTGTGGCTTCCGGTATCCAGCGCCTCACAGCCTTTGTGGTCACTGGTTGCCGCTGCACAATGGGTGTGTAGGTGGGGGTGAGCAAGACCAGGTTGTGATCAGATCTGCTCAGAGGGGGAAGGGCAGTAGAGCTGTAGGCATCCTTCACATTTGCATACAGTAAGTCCAGTATTTTATTTTCCCTGGTATGACAGTCCACTTATTGTTGAAATGTTGGAAGTGTTGCAGAGAGAGAAGCGTGATTAAAATCCCCCAAAATTGCTATGAATGCATTTGGATGTTGAGTGAGTAGTCTAGCAGTGACAGGGTTGATGACGTCACATGCAATGTCGGCATCAGCTGAAGGCGGAATGTAAATAGCGACCGCCATGACACAGGTGAACTCACGAGGTAGATAGAATGGACGCAGGCTCACTGCTAACAGTTCGATGTTCGGATTGCAAACCTGCTCCTTCACCGTGACATGCCCAGGATTACACCATCTGTTGTTCACAAGCACCGCGACTCCCCCTCCTTTCTTCTTACCGCTCAGCCAGCGATCCCCGGTCAGCTCGCACCGTGGAGAAGCCACGGATGGAGATGTTGGAGTCTGGGATATGCTCCTGCAGCCACGTCTCGGTAAAGCACATGAGGCTACATTCCCGATACTCCCGCTGTGTCCTTGTCAATGCCGCAAGTTCATCGATCTTGTTTGGCAACGACCTCACATTCCCCATGACGATGGATGGAATAAAAGGTTTAAATCTCCTTCTCTGGCTCTTCGTAACACACCGGCCCCGGCGTCTCCTTCTCAACTCTTTGGGGATTTGATGTCTTGATCCCAGCAGTAGTGGTGGTTTGGAGAGCGCTATCAGCTGATCCCGAAGGTATACTATACTGCCCGCGTTGACACGATCTCCCGTGTACGTTATAAAAACAATAAAACAGATTTGCCGATTACAAAGCATGATTGTCACACATAGTGTGACCTGTGGGGGCCTATTCAGGGGTGGAGAACATAGTAGTGACTTCACACAGAGGCTTGAGCTTCAGGGCTCCCTGAGCCCTTGGGCCCCTGGGCCAGGTAGACCCGTTCAGTAATCCATCCCTGGGTACAATTAAAAGATTAGCATTAGAAGAAGTTTCCATTGTGGTTAATAAGATGTTAAAAGCTCAGAGATATATGAAGGTGCTATGCCATTTAAAGATTTGTAAGTAATTAACATAACCTAAAAAATCAATTCTAAAGGATAGGGAGCCAATGCAATTCAGCTAACACAGGGGTGATGTGTTCTCTCTTCTTGGTCTTAAGGTGATACATGGGGCAACTTTTAAGGCAATGTTGACAAGGCAATGTTGACGAGAAATACTTTCTCATTGAGGTTGGGCAACTATTTTGTATCTGAACACTTTGGATACTTTAAAGGAAACTTTTGAGATCATCCAATCAGAATGCTGGCAATGAGTCACATGACCATCTTTGAGCATCTGACATTTCCAACAAAGATGGCGGCGTCTCAGCGACAGTGGAGCGACGAAAAAGAGGGGCTGCTGATATCTTTTTACAGCGGTAAGTTGACATGTTGAATCCAAAACTAGACATTTTACCTCATCAAATACTTAACAAACCAACTAACATCAATTTTTATGTGCCGAGGTTGTTAAGAAGACATCGTTTTTTTTTCTAGTAAACTTCTAGCTAGTAGCTACCATTGCGCCATTGACATTGAATGGGATTTGGCTAACTAGCCTTCGTTTTGCTAACAAAGTTATTGCAGTCTATAGGGATAACGTTAGCTTCTAGCTGTTGTATGTTATTTATATTTATTTAATGACTTGTAATTAGGGTTGCAAAGGGGCGGTAAATTTCCAGAAACTTTCCGGAAACTTACCATGGGAAGTTAAGCTGGGGAATTTTGGAAATATACCAAATTGGAAAACTTTAGTGGAATTAAAGGAAATCATGTGAATTAATGGGAATTTACGGGAATTAACTGGGAATTTTGGGTAATTCATACAAACTGTTTTATATACAAACATTCGTAATAAGCAATATGATTTGTATGTTAGTATTTTCGTTTAGATTAGCATACAAAGCTAGCTAGCATGCTGGCGGGAATCCCATTCTCTGCCTATGGTTTACTAGCGTGCTAAACTAGAACAGCCCAAGATACACCACACCACTCAACAACAAAATCCGATTGGTTGGAACATTTTTCCCCATGCATATAAAGGCACCATAGGTTTCCTTTATGTCTAGCAGCCTATGCCGATTGCTGTGTGCATGTGATTGTATAAAATTTGGTCTCTGCATTTATCCCAATCTGTGAATTAGTGAAACACACTCAGCACACAGTGAGGTGAAGCACACACACTAATCCCGACGCAGTGAGCTGCCTGCTACCACAGCGGCACTCGGGGAGCAGTGAGGGGTTAGGTGCCTTGCTTAAGGGCACTTCAGCCGTTCATACTGGTCGGGGTTCAAACCGGTAACCCTCCGTTTACAAGTCTGAAACGCTAACCAGTAGGCCACGGCTGCCCCAAGATTGACATATGTGCATGGTAGAAATTCGTTGTTTTAACTAATGTTAGACTGCAAGTTGTGGTTTTGTCCACCACATTTAAGTTCCCTGTTATAGACTAACTTGCCATATTAAAAATTCCCAGTTTATTCCCGTTTATTCCTGTTAATTCCCATATATTCCCGTTAATTCCCATGGAAAGTTTCCAACTTTGAAAATTCCCGGAATTTTGCAACCCTACTTGTAATCGATAGTCTGACTTATTGTATGAATTGATTCACACCAGAACATGAGTATTTGTGGAACCCAAGGGCGAAACAGTACAAGCACTGAGACGTTAAGAAAAACGGCTACAAGGAGCTCTGTCAGCAGCTCACTGATGAGCAGCAAGTGATAAATGGTGAGTCGGCTTTTAACGTTATGCTTTTCAGTTGTATGTTTACGGCAACTCATGTAACGTTAACCTAACGTTATTGTAAGGTAGGCATCAGTATTTATTATTGTGATTCTCACAGCTTGTGATTCTTATAACTAGTTTGGCCTACATGAACAGTAACATCCAGCTTGACTCAACTTCACTGACCCCAACTAGATCGGCACGTAACTCGGGCATTGTAATTGATGACCGACTTAACCTCTCTGAGCATGTAGCTTTTACTGCAAAATCCGCTGCCCTGTTACCGGCAATGCTACAGCAGACTTAAACTGCCACCTCGTGGCGATAAGTTGTACTACATTTCACACAGCAAGCGCGAATGAAGTGGCCATTTGTAAATGGGACCCACTCTAGGCTATGTGGCAACACATCCAATATATTTTTCCAAATGTGCTTCATAAACATACAATACTGCACTACAAAAACACAAACCCAAATAATTATGCTTTTCCCCTCATTTTCATTGCTTATTTTATTAGGCTATTGATTGAATTGATATTGTTGTTTATTATTACTATTCTCCTTATTATAGTTTGACCAACATTGTAATCTGTTCCCTGTTCAATTTTAAATATTATGTTGTTTTGTATTTGTGTGTTGCTTTGGACAAAGGCGTCTGCCAAATCCATAACCATACATTTGTCAATTTACCGTAAAACTTCAAACAATAGCCGAGTCCCAAATAGATGCCTGCCTCTTTTAAACGCCTGGTCTCTTTTTGTCTCTTTTAAACGCCTGGTGTAGCCTACATTTGATAATAATCCTGGGTTTTTTTTTCTTCTCAGAGGAAGATGTGAAGAAGTTCAAGAATCTTAGGACTGTATTCATACGGGAGCACAGCTTGGTGCTTAAGAGCAACAAGTCTGGGGCTGGAGCTGACGATGTCCCAAAGTGGAAATATTATCAGGTCTTGTCCTTTCTCCGTGATACCTGCAACCCTGATGAACTCGTCAGAGTTGATTGTTCCAACAACCTCCCAGTCCCCAGAGAACACGGCACCTCTTACTCCAATGTCATCTCGCCCTGATGATCACAAGGCTGTGTCTGACTCTAAAAGCAAAAAAAACAGATAAAAAACAAAAACTAGACAAGGCTTCTGAGGCTTCTATGCCATTAGTGTGCTCAAAAGAAAGGCCTCATCACATGCAGGGTTTTTGCATTACTTGCTGGATGACATGCCAGAGAGCAAAGCAAAAAAGCTGAAAAGTCAAGTAATTGAATTGGCTCACACTGTATTGGATGAAGAGTAATTGTGCAGTATTTTTTTTTGTATTCAATTATATTTAACTGTGTCAATGTACATTTTGCCAGACTGGCTGAGAATAAAATAAACAACATGTATTTGATTTGTATCGTTCCATTCCATTCCAATGCTAAACTAAGAAATTGCATTCTCTTGCCAGCTTACTGCTCCATTTGTGTTGAAGTAGCTGCAGAACTCCTCTCTCACTTGTTTTGCTTGATGAGATTTCTCTCATCTGATTGGTTGTTGCCAGTTGTGTGTTGCCCTGATTAGTTGCTGTGTGTCTCACCTGGGGCCTGTACTACGAAGGGAGCTTAACCTACCCAGATGTAACCCAGGGTTACTTTGTTAAACCGGGGTTGACAAAACCTGGTTATCTTAAGTGGTGTTAATCAGTACTACGACGCTGATTATGAAGTTGATTTGTTGAGCCAGGGTTAACCTAATTGGAGTTTTTGCGCGTTCACATAAAAAGGGGCGGGTTACAGCGAAGTCACCACTTTCAATGATGACGATCACCTTATTTTACGGATGAGGAATGCACAATTATTATGACAAGTTATGAGGAATTAAAACCCACTCTACGACAAAAATCAAATACGTCGGCAGTGAACAAAGCCAGGCTGTTGGCAACGTATTGCAGATAAGCCTAAATGCCTAAAAGTAAAGTTTTATTCCCACATGTTCTTCAAATATGTATTACGAAGGATTAGTAGCTTGCGGAATGTCTGAAATGAGTTGAAATAATTAAATAACCTATTTTGAGTTCATAGAAAGGCCTACAGATGCAACCCAATTCAGAAGTGGGCATATAGATTACAGTAATAAGGATAATTGAATGTTTAAGTAGCCCCCATTGACTGATTTAGTGTATGCCTAATCCTGTGAACATTTCAGATGCAACACCATTGCCAAACGCACATGGCAGCAGGTGAAAATGAAACACAAAAACATTCAGAATAGTAGGTTTATATAGTTATAGGAGGGTGTTGAGGGAGGCATTCGGTCGGATTCTGGTGCTGTGTAAATGTGTATCCTTTATGTGCAGGGTACAGTAATATGACATTCAATTCAACAAGTTTGTTAAAATTGTGATTTTAATTTATTAGGCCTACTGTAGGCTATGTCCGATTTATTTTAGGCTATTCTTGTTCAGATGTTCAGCATACTGTAGGCCTATGTCCGATTTATTTTCGGACATACAGTATTCTTGCATCACCGATGGAATACATGAATGTCCACGTAGGCTACGGGCATTGCTATGAGACGTCTTCCTAGATCATCTGACAAAGATAACGAATTCCCTCGGACAATATATATCTTCATGGAGAATATCGTCCGGGTAGGCTATATATATTTTCAGGCGGTCTCTAAAACCCCTCGCCCTGCGAAGACAGTCCCTCACGATTTGCGCTCCAATGTCATATGGATCATCCAGGTACGCCGACATGTCTCGGGAGAAATTGTTAGTGGAGGAGTGGTACTTATAAAGGGTGTGGTTAACGTAAACCTCGGGTTAACCAAGAACATAACCTGGTCGGAGCAGGTTTGAGATGCAGAGTTCAAGCACTTCAAATTGCCAAGTGGAATTTTAAAGAGAAAAGGCGACTGGGTAGGTGCAGGGAGCATGGACAGATTATGAATTTTCATAATGATGTATTAAGAGCCCCCCACTAATTGTCGCATGTGTGTGTGTGAGGGGGGGGGTTAGGGGTCCAACCCCAGAACATTTTTCATTTGTTTGATGTGATTTCCTGTATTTCTTTAATTCAATCAGATTCATAGCCTACATCCTGATGTGTTGATATTGAGGCAATGATTCCATGCAATTGCTTGGGCTTCAGGGCCCCATGACCTCTTGGGCCTGGGCCCAGTAGGCCCATGCAGTAATCCATCCCTGGCAGGGAGCTTAGTGTGTGATTGTCTAGAGCGCGCACACAGTATCCAACGTGCTGATTTGATGACCAACCGTACTGATCAGAATACAGACTTTCCCCTAAAGATGCTAGCTGCAGCAGCAACATTTCCGGAAAGGTACTGGCTTGATGAAATTCATTATGGACTCTATCCGACCACATAAAGACCTCGGGATACTTCGGTTTGGCTTTAGGGACCCTCTACTCACTACCACGTAAGTGTAATGTTGTTTGGAACTGTAGAAGAGGTATAAAAATAGTGTTTTGTAGCGGCGAAAAGAGAAGCCCTGGTCACTAACAGGCTAACGAGTTTTGACTAAAAACGGTAAAATCAAACTTTCTCAAAACACATCCAAATTACATGATTTTGATGTCAACTCAACGTATGTACTCCCAATCATCCGTAAATTGATCTAAAGTGCATTTTACTCCGGATATTCCTTTAAGTTAGACATAAAACATGAATGTTATTCAGACATAAAAGTTACCGACTGTTGTGTTTTCTTGTTCTGGCTCTGAATCTCCGGTGGCAAAGGCTCCTGTGTTTTCTTTATGCATTTCTAGCTATCGTCGGTGACGCGAGAGAACTAGTCAGAAGTTATTAGGGAAGTGCGGTGTAAGTTTAAATTCATTTGTACGTAGTGCCGGTGTCATTCATTTATTTTACATGTCTTACAACATAAATAAATGCATTCATAGTCTAGTGAAGTCAGATATGAGCATAAGTCATGTTAAGCCTATGGTAGATGCGCTCTAAATGCGAATGCGCGATTTGATGCAGGCAAAAGTATCGACTGTTACTAACGAAGGTATTATAGCAATATTATAAATGTGGCGACAGAATAGCCTAACTTGGGTAGACCTAGCTAGTGTTAATTTCGTCAGACGAGACGAGAGGAAATATGTTCGTCAACGACCTTTTTTTTCATGACTAAGACGAGACGATGACGAGACGGCAGTAATGTCCTGAAACACTGACTAAGGGTGCATTCAGGGCACCTCAGAATGACAAGGACCGCCCCCATGGCTACTTTGTTTTTCCGACAGCAAGTGTTCATGTGCTTTGCCATCAGAATGTGTGACAAACACGGATGCCACAACAAAGGTTAAAACATACACTCACTAATCCTAAACAAACAACTATTTGCTTAAAATATAGTGTAAGATGCTCGTGAAAGAATGATATGCAGCTTTCAAGTGACAAAAACGGCAAATTCCCAAGTTCACAATAAAACTGTTGGACATGAAAGGCCACATGGACTACAAACGAACTACAACGTGACGACAAAAGTGATGACGAGCGCCTAACTGGGCAACTCTGTTAGCAAAATCTAGCCGCAGTTTCCGACCTCTGACTCACACATTAAGTGACGTTGTGGCGATCAAACCTGACCCCCTATAATAAAATAATATAATGAAAACATGGCGGCTACATACGGGAGATGGTCAGTGTCTATAAATAACAGCCCAGGTAGCGCTGTCCCCGCCTCTCTCGTTTCCCTCTACCGGTGTTTCGTCTGCTGTGTGTTTGGTTCGCTGGTGTTTCCCCCGCGTAGTCTGAACGTGACGACAGGTAGAGTGTTTGCCTTGTGAGAGCGGCCTGGTTTGGTCCTTGTCTCGGACGCTCCGTGAGTATTGCCTAGCCTTTAAGAACTGTTTTACCATTGTTCGGCAGGTTGATAACACCGAGTTGTTCAGAGTTTTGTGCGTGTTTGGTCTAGTCCAAACCGAGCTCCGTGATCGCTTTGCACTAACGAACTGTTTTATCATTGTTCAGCAAGCGATCACGGCAGCAAAGTTGTTGTTCCTGGCCTGTCGGCCTGTCTTGCCCCATTCGTTCCGTAATCTCCTTGCGCTGTAACTGTTTTATGATTGTTTGCAGGAGTCACGCAACGTGGGTAAGCTAGTAGTTTTGTGCAAGTTGTTTGGTCCTTTGGTGTGCACTCCATTCGCTCCGTGATCTCCTTGCATTAGAACTGTTTTACCATTGTTCGCAGGAGACACGCGACAGTAGCGAGGTTGTAGCAGCTGGCCCACTTCTCTGTGTTGTTCCGTGCTTTAAAAGCGTTCTTGTTGTTTAGTCGTGAGCGGCGCAACTTTAAGTTGAATATACAGATTACATAGGCTACCGGGGAGGGTTTCCTTAGGGGTTTTCCTGGGGATTATTATTTTGTCTTTTGGGGATATTTTTATTTCTACATTTTCCTTTCCTCCGGCGCCGGCCTGCCTTTATTGTAATCTAAACAGTAAACTGAAAGCAATCACGTTTGTGCTCTAATTTTGGAGAGCTTTTCTTTTTGTTACGTGATTTTGCTATTTAATGTTATTTTGTTTATTGGTTTATCCACACTGGGAGCTTTGAAGCAGTCGGCTACGTTGTAGTAAGCCAATTAGTTATAGCCTAAATAAAAGGTCTTGTTTGTGCTGCACTTGAGTAGCTTATAATAGCAGCATACGTTGTTTAACCTGCTACTGTATACTGTTTTGGATTATTGTGGCCTTAGGCTGAAGAGGTCTTTTTTGACTGAAGATACTTTTCCCCCTCATTTTTGGACCTTTTTGCGTCTTGCCTTTTTGCGTTTTTTGTCGAGGCTACCGCCTGCCGCCTCCTAGTGGCCTGACCTAAAAATAGGCTGAATGGACTGCTACTGCTGTTGTGGTTGTTTGTTTGCTTGTGTGGTGTTCATGTGTTTATCCTGAACAATATATTCCATTTTGAACACACCTGTTTGCATTTCTTGAAGTCTTTTTAGTTAGAGTTAAAACCATTTAATGTTTTGTGGTGCTTTATAAAGCCATGTAGTTATTATTTCTTAACTTTAGTTTATCTTCACTCTGTCTGAGTGGTGGTGGTCAAATCCACCTGGCGCCCAACCGTTACGCTACCCCACTACCGCCACAGATATTGGCGCCCAACGTGGGGCCCGAACTATTGCTGAAACTGTACTTATTTTTTGAACTTGGAAGTGTTTTGAATTTCATTGTTGAATTGTGTATCATTCAGATAAGAGCATACAGGCCTGTTTGAATTTGAATCTATGTGATGTGTTGCATTTGTATTGACTGTAGCATTGTGTAATCACTTTCTGAATTTGCTTACTGTACTTTTGATCTGTGGTACATTAGAGTAAAATAATTTAATCATGGAACAGCTTGGCCCTGTCGAGACCATATCAGATTCTGAGGATATGTCCCTTCTACTACCCCCTTCTATTCCTACACCTGGTTTACGGGTAGAGTTAGACTCTTCAAATGTAGAAAATCCTGGTTTTCCCCCACCTCCAGATAATGATGAGGGTACAATAGTTGATCTTGAGGTTTTCTCCCAGGCCATTGATTCTATGAAAACAGTGTTTGAAAGCACCATTGCCTGTCAGAGACAATGGCTTGAGGAGGGCTTGAAGCATGTTTCCAGAGAAGCTGTTGAAGCTAAAGGGGATATTTCTCGTTTAGTGGAAAAAGCGAATGATGACCTGCTTAATACTATTGCAGAGCGCATCAGAGAGTTACTCTCAAAATGCATAGAACACATTCAGTGGAACTCTAAGCAGACATCAACTGAGTTCCAGACCCTGTTAAAAGAATCACACACTGGTTTATTGGATTCTTTTTCTATTTCTATCGCTGACCAACTGAATAGACTAGTTAAGCCTGAGCTGCAGGACCTGCAGTTACAGATTTGTGTCATCAAAGATTCAGTTGAAAGTCTTGCTGAAAAAGTTAATGGGTTGAATGTTATACCAACTTATCCACCTTCAAGAGTCGTGAGCTCTTTTACTGGTATCGGTTATCAACAGAGGTCTTCTACTGATGTCGAACCTGAGTCCAAACCTGATGCTTTACCTTCATTTCTCCATACTGGTGATCGGCATTTGCCAATCAAATTGATTTTCCCTCTTTCGGTGGTTCAGATGATGACACTGACCCACTTTTGTATATTTCTAAGTGTAAGGACTTCCTTGCTCTGCGACCCATGTCCAACTCTGAGATCTTAGCCACTATGAGGAATGTCTTGCATGGCACAGCACGTAACTGGTGGGAGATAGCCAGAGAAAAGGTGCACACTTGGGTTGAGTTTGAGAGGCAGTTCTTAGAATCGTTCTTGTCTGAAGACTATGCAGATGAGTTAGAGGAGAGAATCCGACATAGAGTTCAGTTACCCCATGAGAGTGTGAGGGATTTCACCTTCGCATTCCAGGCCCTGTACAAGAGGTGGAAGCCTGAAGCGACGGAAGATGAGATTGTTAAAATGCTTTTTAAAACAATGAATCCTCAGTTAGTTAGCCAACTGCGTGGACGCGCGCACACTGTGGATGAAGTTGTTAGACTTGGGCAGCAGCTTGAGAAAGATCTAATACATCAAAGAATGTATGAGCAGAAGGTCCTTATGACTAGAACTCCTAAAACTGAAGCCCCTGTCCACGTCTCAGAACCGTCAAAGAGAAGTCAAAAAGCTGATTTCAAACCACCTGCTCCTCTCTTATGCTGGCGTTGCCAAAGCGCACACCCTCCTGGAAGCTGTCCGCAGTTTCAAGCTCAAAATCAGCCAGTGAAAAGCTTTGGTCCTCGTCAAGCTAACTCCAATAAGGGTACTGTCTCCACGGTTACGAGTCATAACCAGCCCTCCTTTAAGTCTCAGCCTGTTGTTAGGCCTAAGACAAACTCCATGCCTCTCCAGTCTGGTCCAGTGGTAGTATTGAGGCAGCTGGCAGTGCCAGTCACAGTCAGACGCTGCCAGGGCAAGGCACTGGTAGACACTGGAGCTACATATAGCTTAATAAGTTTTGATTTGTGGAACACAATTAAAGCTCCAAATGAGAAACTTGAGCCATGGCATGAAGGACCCCTGTATCTTGCAAACGGTACAAATACCCATCCTGTAGGTTGCAAGGTGTTAGAGTACAGTATACATGGACATAGCTGGAGTGTTCTAACTGCGGTGCTTGCTGTTAATGTCCTCGCCTATCCTCTAGTACTTGGGTTGGATTTCATTTCTGTTAGTGGAATGCAGCTTAATGTGAGAGATCAAGCGTATTCTATTTTGGGGGACCAACAAGGTAGAGCCTTCCCTTTTCAAGTCATGGCAAGACCCAGAGATAGTTGGAGTATTCAGTCTTCTCCAACCACTACTGCTGCCTCACTCATGCTCTCTCTGCCACCATCTTCCCTTTGTTCCTCTGAGCCTAGTAGCTTTACTCCTGCTGATGAATTCTACATTAGTTGGGGCTTGCACCTGCCATCCTCTCTAACCACGACTTCTGCCACTGTCATAACCACTGACCTGCAGTCGCTGTTACAAGCTGCTGTGAGTCAGAGTAGTTTAAGTGGTCAAAATGCAAATAAGTTACAGACTCTTCTGCTGGCAAATCCTGAGGTATGTACCACCAAACTGGGTCACACCTCTTTGCTGCAGCACAAAATAAAGCTGAAGGGTGATGTTGTAGTTACTCAAAAGCCATACCGCCTGCCTGTTCACAAACGTCAGGAAGTAAAGGCTCATATTGAAGACATGCTATCTCACGGAATCATTGAGCCTTCCCATTCCCCATGGGCTTCACCTGTTGTTATGGTACCCAAAAAGGATGGTAGCACTAGATTTTGTGTTGACTATCGTCGTTTGAATTCCCACACTGAGAGAGACTCGTTCCCATTGCCGACCGTGAATGAGATCCTGGAATCGCTGGCAGGGTCTGCAGTGTTTAGCTCTTTAGATCTGAATAGCGGCTATTGGCAAGTGGAGGTTGAGCCTGCCAGTCGTCCCATTACCGCTTTCATCACTCCTTTTGGCCTCTATTCTTTCAAAAAAATGCCATTTGGTTTAAAAACGCGCCTGCTAGTTTCCAGCGGCTCATGAATAGCGTTCTACAAAGTTGTCTTGGAAAATGCTGTTTTGTGTATCTTGATGATATTATCATATACTCTGCTGACCTTGACCAACACTTTGAAGATATCCAGACTGTGTTTAATTGTCTCAGAGACGCCGGCCTCACCCTTAAACTCAAGAAGTGTCACTTCTGTATGCCAGAAATCAAGTTCCTTGGTCATGTTGTGAGTAAGGAGGGAGTGAGAGCAGACTCTGAGAAAACTGAAGCGGTGAAAGCCTATCCAGTTCCCAGTAATCTGAAGGATGTTCAGCGCTTCCTTGGATTAGCTGGATGGTACCATAGGTACGTGCCGAATTTTTCTGTCGTTGCGGAGCCTTTGAATGCTCTGAAGAGAAAAGGGATGACATTTAGATGGACAGCTGAGTGTCAGAGGTCGTTTGACACCCTCAAACAACATTTGACTGCGCCACAACGTGAATGACGCGGAATGATGATGTTTTCACTCGGAGAAAGGTTTTTCCGAAGCCCATGAACGCTAGGTAAGACTATCTTAAGATGCATTATTGTTGACAAAAAAAGACGAGACTAAAATGTTTTGCATGAAATAAAAACTAAGATAAAATCTCCCTTCATGTTCGTCTACAAAATGAGAAGACAGAATATCTAGCTGTTACGTTTTCAAAATATTCCGAATGAGTTCATACGCAACAGCTTTCCTGTAGGCTAGTCTACGTGCTGCTGCTGCAACCCTGTGGCTGCAACACGAAACTACATGGAACAAGAACACTGGAGATTTCTGCCAGAGTTAAGCAAGCTAACTACATAAGCTTTATGCCACAATGCTACATACCCAGAAGTTGAAGCTTCTCTCATACAAATAAACATCCCCCAGAATGTCCATACGTAAATGTTCAGCATGTAATGTCAACTATTCATCTAGTTAGACTGATGATGCAAAGTTTGCTAGCAAGTAAGCTAATATGGAAAGTTCGCTAGCAAGTTAGCTATGGCTAAGATGGAGAGTCTGTTTGGGGAATGTGTTGTGTTTGGGCGCATATCGCCATCTAGCGAGGCGGAGTAAAACATTAATAGTTTGGCCTATGACGGTGTTTCTCAAACTATTTCAGTTTCAGGACCACTTAACTAACCCTAGCTAAAAAAAAAAAAAAAAGATTAGACCTACTTCAACAGTAGCCTATAATTAGTCTACACAATAGGCCTACTCACTGAACCACCTTGCTTATTGTCTTTGCACTTTGCTTATTGTGTCAGAGGATACACACAATATTGTTGGAAAATTGAGATGTGTGAAACACTATTTTACTCAAATGGTAATCAGAAATAATTTGTTATAAAAAAAAGACTAAAATGTGTTGACTAAAACTGACTAAGACTAAGATACCTTTAGTTTTCTTTTGACTAAAACTAGACTAAAATGATGAGACTTTTAGTCGACTAAAACTTGACTAACAAAAATGATATTTGAATGTCTTAATATGACAAAGACTAAAAAGGACATTTCGTCACAAGACTAAGACTAAGACTAAATTAAAAATAGGTGACAAAATGAACACTAGACCTAGCGTTTAGTAGCCTATGCATTTGCGGTGATAGCCTAAACTAATGTGAATCGTGGACTATCCTACAACCAAAGAAAGTAGCCTAAATGAGATTATTTGTACCTGCGTTAGCCAAATAAAGGACGGGACTGCACCCTTCCCAAACCGTAAAAATTAAGTTTATTAGTTTTACAGTTGACAGTTCACTATCAGTCCACACAAACAATTCTGGTTTCCTTGCACTAGCCATTTTCGTCCTAGCCTGTTTTGTCTGTTTGTATAGCCTACAGCGCGCAAGCTTTGGTCAATTTCTAAGAGAAACAGTGCCACCTATAGGTCTAGGATATGAAGTAACGTGTTGAGTCGTGTTGAGATCAGTGTTGCGCGGGTTTGGTCACAAGCGGCCCGCGGTCGCCCGATATTTTAATCAACCCGACAGCAACTCGGACCGCGAATATTAATTAGGACAAAATTATACCCGACCCGCGATCCGACCCGCTTATTTACAAAATGTGTGCTTTTGGTTATAGCCTGCATGCAGTGTTACAGTAGGCCATTTCTGTAAAACAAACGAATTTATTTGCGAAACTTTATGCAGTAGAACTACACGCGGTAGGCATGCAGGACATAATGTTTGCGCAGGAGAGAGAATGAGAATAAGAGCGCAAGCACGCACGCAACCACCAAGGATTAGAACAGGATAAGATTTGAAGGCCATGGACATACATCTTTCTTTCGAAAACAGAAATGGTGAGGCAAGGTAGGCAAGATACATTGCTGGTCAAAACGTTAGCGTAAGAACTGGTTTATAATGCTGAATGAAGCACAAAGCTTTACTACGTCCACTGTTTAAAGTCACAAACACAACGAACTAAGGTAACTTTTATGCATGCGCGAACCTATACAAACCGGTAGATATGGCTGTGTAGTCTGTGCCATAACATTTATTCCTGCAGGCTGCCCGTTTTGGCTGTCATACTTTTAAATGGCTTCACAAGAAGTAGGCCTAGACCATAACTTGTACTACTGTCATCTTCTTTAACAACTTTTCCCAATATTTCCCATAGCCTATATCGCTTTTCCTGAAGGGGTGTCTTTATTATTTTAACTCGCGTCTTGCTTGTTGCTACTGTTGACTTTACTGTAGGCCTATTGATCCTTTACTGTATTGATGCTAGCCTTCTCATGATATTTTAAGTAGGCTTATTTGTAGAAAATATATATTAAATTGATTTTAACTGACCCGCCCGCAAATGACCCGAATATCAATAAAATATTTTGTTTATGACTCATAACCGCGGGTGACCGCGGTCATCCGCGGGCGACCGCTTAATTTCGGGCAGACCGCGCAACACTGGTTGAGATGGATCCGTTTGGATGCAAATATTCTTAATACGGTTCCAGGGAAGACGGAGGAAAAAAAGATCGGTTTGGTACGTGTGGACTAGCCAAACTTCAGCCGCATCTGCGTTGTTAAGGGAGCTTTGTCTGTCTGTGGCAGCCACACATGGTCAGCAACATTAGTTGGGCCAAACTAAGATAAAGGTGAGGACACCTATTCAAAACATCCCAGTGCTGCTAACACTGTGTGTCAGCCAATCAAATATACCACAGAATAATTAGGACAAAGAATGTGTCTAAAACTATAGGCTACATGTTATGTGTTGTATGTGTTGCAACTAAAGACTGAGTCCGTTTTGTCTTTGTCTTCCCTCCTGTCAGTCGACATGAGCCCTGAGTGAGAGTGTGTGTGTGTGTTGGCCAGCTGATATGCATGAAGGTCACATATCTGTTACAGACTGTAACTGAAAATACACATAAGAAAGATGCATCTGACTGTTAACTGTATTGAATTGTTTTTTTTTGTGCTTCCTCTCAGTAAGAGAATTATTTTTGGTTTTTGCTTGGGATTCAAACTTGTTTGATTTACTAAACTAAAGCCAAGTGTTTGAAGTCTTACTCCCTCTCACCTGTTGAGTTATTCCTTTTCACAAAGGTAAAGGATATTCTGTGGTCACCATTGACGGCACTCTTGCTGGTATGGAAAACACCAACACACTTAACCATAAGGTACAGATCTTCTCTGACTTAGCTATGTGTGTGTGTGAGTGGTTGTTATCTCTGCACTTGAAGGTCAGGGAGCCAGTGTAAAAGGAGAGAGAGAGAGTGGAGAAGAGAAAATACGTTTATTACACTTGAATTATGAAGTTAAAAATATTTTATATCTAAGTTCAAACAATTTGAAGGTGTTGCTTGTCAGAGGAGTCGTAAATTCTTTTTTAAAATTATGTTTTGATGTTGATAGCATATTATTTCAGTCAAGAGTTACTTCTCTTAAGAGTGGCAACATGTTTTGTTTTGGTTTGTGTTAGGTCAACATGCCTTAATTATTTTATTTTTGTTTGTTTTCCTGTCAATGCTAAAAGAGACATGTAATGCCCTTGGTTGATATTCTTGTTAGATTTGCCATCTTTGGAAAATTATGTGCCATTGAATTACGATTATCATTGAATAATTTCTACCGTCCTAAGTGTTTTTTTTTTCCTTTGGAACAAAATAGAGGGGGGTGATCTTTCAGTCCTGGTTCTGGGGTGGGCCTCTGGAAACACCCGTAAGGGAGCTTAACACGCAGCAACGGGTAAGCCAGAGACTTACAGGCAGACCAGGGCTGTTAGGTTGCTACAGCCCATCTTATCTTTTTTTCCCCCTGGTGATTCAGGCCCTAGCCCTAGAATAAGATATACTCAGAGAAGCCTGAGATTCTAATATATGAGAGATCTGTTGGCAAGGTCACTAGACAACCCTGCTCACAACAACAAGTAAGGTAACAAACCACCAACATTTGATTAAGTGACTACCCATTTGGAGTAGTCACGCTTGAGTTTGGGTGTAGTTACGCTTGACTTATGTAGCCACTAAAGTATATAAGCACTCTTAGAATGTAACGCTCTTTGTTTCAACCAGCTATGTTGTACTATCCTCACTCTTTACAAAGATTCAGTACAATTGGATGATTTTGATCACTGGCTCCTGTCTCATCTTCTTGATTCCGAATTGATTTACCTAACAGAATTGCGAGAGGTCCTGGGATCCCAACATCTGGGGTCAGAACCAGCTTTCTGAAAAACCGTACACGGTGAGGTCTGGGACCTTGGATTTGGAATCCTGAAAGCCCTTGGTTGTCTGAGACAGCAAGGCGAGATGGCTGATCTTCTGACCCCCGGTGACGGGATCCTACTGAAAGGGAATTTTCCTGAGACGTCAGAGCGAGAACCAGTGATCAAGCAAAAAAGGCAAACGTTCGGTGAATAAAATAAAAAATAAAAAAATAAATCCTCCTCTGTAGGGAGTCAAGACTATTTTGTAGTAGTAGGATGAAAGGAGCGAGCAGGCTCATGGTTGACTCATCCTAAATAGAAAAACTACTAGGAGGGCTATTTGTTAGAAGTAGTCCTATGATGAAAAGAAACCCAAAGCGAAGAGGCTCAGGGGTGAATTATCCTAAATAGAAAAACCTAGGTTTATGAGATCCTTTTGATATTTATAAGGACCTCTACATAGTGCTCATTGGTGAGGGAAATAACAGTTTTGCATGTTATTTGTGATGATCTAAAGTGTATATTTACACGGTTAGCCTCAAATTGCTGTGCATTGATTTAATCAATGACTAAAATGTCATAGGGTCACAACCTACTACATCATCCTCCAGTGTTTTATGTACATTTTGATATCTGATATCTCCACCTAGGAATATATGTTGTTTTAACTAAATTGAGTGAAGCTTTGCAGGGAAAATGGAATGCTGTGTGCTGTGCTATAAAGAGTGTTGGATGCTTGGACCAAAGAATCAAGGCCACCCTTGCTCTCCCCAACCCACTACAAGTCACAGGAGCACATGCGAGGCAGAGTGAGGGGGTGGCTTCGGGGGCTCAAGTCCCGAATCTTTTTTCAAAAGCCCCGAATCTTTTTTTTGTATGTGTTTTCAATTTCCAACGATTCTAATTTCTTGAGGATTATATCAGATTACATATTACAGTTTTGGTTTAGATTTTCCATTTGTAAATTTAATGAAGGCCCCATAGAAAGTATGACCATTTTGCTTAAGACTAATTGTTTCTTCAAGCTCCCTGCTCCCCATGCTAATAGAACCTGACCTTAGTTATCCTGTTCCACGTGTAGGCCGCAAACACTGGCAGCCATGCGGTCGCTATGTTCTTGCTTCAAGGTAGATACAGATGTGTTTTGACTGTTAATTGGCTAGGTGTGTCTTAAGCACCGCCAGGTCCTGCGTTGAGTGAGGCCACCATACACTATGGTGAGCGACTGGCTGAATGGGCGACAGTGGAAGAAATACAGGTTCTAAAGGGGCAGAGAAGGTTCTGGATAAAAGGGGGGAGAGGGGCACAAGTGGCAGAACTTGTAGCTTGGACATATGTATTAAGCATTGCTCCACAATCTCGTGCTTCTGGCAGTGACAACACTGACAAGCGTTGAAGCATATCGATTAAATTCATACTTGGGGGCCAGTTTAGCAAAGTTGTAATCTTACCAACAGCAGTGAATTTATTAAATTGTTGATGCTATGACACACTTAGCTCTAGGACAGTGTTATACGCCACAACACTAGCTGAAGGAATAAGCTTGCAGCCTTGCTGCAGATCATAAGGGGGAGTCTGATTAAGAGTAGTCTGATAACATAGACAGCTAGCTCTTGCAGTGTATCAAGTTATGATTAAAGATAGATTTTTTTTCATGGAGGATGAGAGGTTATTGTGTTCACTTCACTATTCTGAACTAATGAACTAATAGGTTCATATGTTTATTAACAACACACCCACTGCACTTGTTATATTGGTATTATTTTTTCTCTTCATTGACATGGAAAAGGTTTTTACAACTGTTTTACAGCTATGCAAACCAGTGTCAAGATGATAATGTGGTATGATGGCATACATACTAGACCATATTCTTTACAATTATTTTACAGCAATGCAATGCAATAAAATACAACTTTTATTTGTTTCAGACGTTCAGAATATGTTCAGAATAAAGTGCTAACCAAATTCTTTAAAACATTCCTTTAGGCCTGCTTTAAACAATGTGAAAAAGGTTAAGATAATTTAGCTTTGCTGTATGATAAACAATTCTTGATATGAGGCACACACAAAAAAAAAGAGTATCCATGAAGATCGTGATCATGTGAATTTATATTTCATTGCTAATTACTAATTTGGTGACAGACCATAGCAGTATTGCAATTGAAATATTTTTAATAATGTTAGCTGAAACTTA
The DNA here is from genome assembly GCF_046254945.1 of Alosa pseudoharengus. Taxonomy (NCBI): domain Eukaryota; kingdom Metazoa; phylum Chordata; class Actinopteri; order Clupeiformes; family Clupeidae; genus Alosa; species Alosa pseudoharengus. The sequence goes on along the minus strand of NW_027468870.1, from coordinate 24,045,188 downwards.
GGAAGCACTACTTGGGACTTGGGCCCAGATATGTGTATCTCTGTGTTTTGTTTCAGGTGCAATCAGCGGTCAAAAAGGGGTAGCCTTACACAGGGTTCCCGCGGGGTCTTAAAAAGTCTTAAAAAGCCTAAAATTCAGAACTTTAAATTTAAGGGCTTAAAACGTCTTAAAAACGGCCAGATTTTCATTCCGAGGTCTTAAAATTCATTTAGTCAGGTTTAAAAAATATTTTACCATCGTTCATTTCCAGAAACGCTGGCCGCAGAAAGTTATTACAAAGTAGCAAAAAAGTATTGAGTCGTAGCTTGCAAAGCAGAGCTCTAGCGTCTTTGCTACCATTGTAACAAAACCAGCAGAATGCTCAGAACATTGGTTCAGTGTGTTGTAGTTCTTTCTGGGGGATATTGGTGTTGGTACGTACTCAGTGATAAATCTACAAATCCCGTGATAAATGCAATACCTGCCCGCAAAATACGTCTGCGTCTCCTCAGAATTTGTTAAAGTTCGGCTACGTGTGAAAAATAGGAAAGTATAGGCCTACTTTCAACGAGACATGGCTAGATCCAGTGATGCCAGTAACGATTTTGACCACTTTTTTCGGTAACGAGTCTAACGCGCTACTATTTCTAGCAATCAGATTAAAGTTACTTATCCAAGTCACTGTGCGTTAGGCCTACTATTTTTGTCATTTACCTTAGTAAAAGATATATTCTTTGCTTTTTTCTTGTCTCGGGGATTAACGCTCACGTTTTCAGCATGACTCACGTGTAATACCACGCAGCAACACAAACATAAACAACAATAGAGGGAGGAGAGAGATGCGCATTTTAGCTATAGGCCTACAGTCATTATTTTGAGTTTGTGGCCGCTAAACATGATAACATTAAGGTACGTTGTACACTCTGTGCTGGTGACAAAGTGCTGTCTAGCTAGACATCCCAAGTCTCCCGAAGTTCTCGGAGTCTCCCGATAGCGGCTTCCTGACGCCCGCAAATTAGATAAAATCTCCCGGAATCTAGAACGAACAAGAGCGCGCAAGCCAGACCGGTAATTCAAATCGCGTGTGCATCTGAGTTCAGCGCGCACACGACGGAGAGGGAGAGAGAGAGGGGTGGTGCGTTTGTGCCTGAAGCGCATCCAAGAAAGAGAGCATCCTGGCCTGTTTTGCTAAATCAACCAATCAATTTTCAGTGTAGGTGGGCTTTTATCTTTTTTCTCCCAAACTAAATGAATCAGTTCAGTGTATCTAGGAACAGGAGCGTCATGGCAGAGTCAGTGGCCCCCAAAAAGGAACATTTAAGACCCATTTCACATCAGACTACACAAAAGTGTACCCTTGTCTCATAAGAGTAAAACATAATGATAGTCTTGCACACTGTACTGTTTGTAGCATTGCCCATGGCTGCAAAAGACTTGTTGAGGTGAGTTTAACAAGTGTCATTTAATTTGCTATTATTCAGGCCTATACTAGATGGCTAGTTGCCAAGGCTACATGAAAAGCCTTTTCTTTGCAAACACCGCCCTCTCCCGTTTGTTCTCTTTTTGAAAATGAAAAGCCCAAACTACCAAAATCTACATATTTTATCATCACAATTTTCTATCTATAGGCGTTCCTTATTTTAAGTACTGACTAGACATTATTGAACAAACATCTGAATTTCAGTATCTAAGTAGGCTAAAGGGCTACCTCCCTATAATTACTTTTTTTAAGGTTGGGATGTCTGCTATACATTGTTGACATTACTGTTGAAAGTAATTGTGGTGAATAATTACTTAATATTAATCTTAGACTGGCGAACTTCAGGAAAACTCAGGAATCAGGTTTATTCTGTTACAAGCTGAGAGAGAGTACAAAAAGGTCTATGGTCTATGTAGGCCTAGCCCAGGCCTGAAAGGCCTAGGTTGGCCTGTAGCCAACTTATCCTCTCTTCCGCTACATCCTTAGTCCAAGTCTAGAAATCTAAATCTGACAAACATTGCAATTTAGTTACTTTTAAATGCTTTAAACAAAGAACAAAATGGCGCCAAGAACAAGCCCACATGATTGGTTCTCCAGTTGGCATCAGACACACCTACTCACACCCACTTCACACCTATCTGAATAGCATGAGGAGAGATATCTTATATATCAGAAATATCACTTATAGAATGTTCCAAACATTCTCACAATCAAATCATTACAATCCTTGTACTGAGACTATCAGAATGATACCAAACATGAATACATTTACATTTCATGACACATGGATACATTATATCAAGGTAGCATCCTTTGTCTTGTGTACCTGATAGTCCTTAACCAGCACATTAGCATTCCATTGGGGGAGGTGTCTTTGTTTAAACCAAGAAGGGTTACATGGCTAACTAAAAGCAGTCTTGATTAAATTATTATCCATTTTAACCATAAATTTATTGCTATCACTGTTAAAATGCATTTCCAATAAAGTGAGTATTGGCAAAACCGGTTGTCATTTTTATGTTGAGGCGGCGGGGGGTGTTGTCGGCAGCTGCTGAAAGTAACTAATAAAGTAACTTGTAATCTAACTCAGTACTGATTACTTGATTTTAAAAGTAACTAAGTTACTTTTTAAAGGAGTAATCAGATTACTTTTTCAAGGTAACTGTGGCAACACTGGCTAGATCACAGCGATGTCTGCTGTGGTTACAAGTGGTACCCAGCTCCAGGTACGAGGCTCGCTGCAAACTTTGCAAAAAAACTATTCAATTAGGGACTCTGGGTGTGAAGGCGCTGGAGTCACAAGCCAGAGCATGCAGAGAAACATAAGCTAGCCGCAAAATGCAAACTGTTTATCAGCACTAGCCGCTAACATCATTCGAAAGCTCCGGTTCCGCTCTTTCAAGTGACGTCTGTGCGACTTGTGCGAGATAAGTACTCCGTGAGCAATTCAACAGAGAATAATGGAAGTGAATTTGGACGCATATTAATACTATATATTTTTAGGAGGGCTTTTGATCATCTTTGGGTGGTTTCAGCTCCCCCAAAATACTGTAAGCCTAACGACGTCCTTGACAAGGCTCATACACATACCCCACCCACACACATTCTCATGCAAACACACACACGCAGAGTGCAGAGTGTCCACCCAAAACACACTTTCACACCCAGTTTCAACTTCAGTCTCATTTTTGACTTCCTTGATGAAATCTATTCTATTTGAGGGCTAGTTTGTTTTAGATTATTTTCATTTTGGGCTTAAGGTTTAGGGCATTTGGTACGTGACACGGATATTTTTCCTTGAGTATACTACAAGTGAGCAATGTAAAAATCAGTTGGGTTGTAGACGCTGGGTGTGGAAGGTTACTAGTTTGATTGCTTTATCTGTAAATTAAATTAATGCTTTTTCAACGACTTTTCAATGATTTTTTTCAGAATTTCTTTGATTTGAATATTTTTTGGTAATGTGTCGTGTAGGTCTTAAATTTCCATATTTATGGTCTTAAAATGTCTTAAAAAGGTCTTAAATTTGACTTACTGAAACCTGCAAGAATCCTGCTTACAGACTCTACTCTTTTTTATTTTTTTATTTTGTCTATTGTTTCTTTTTCCCCTTGAACTGTTTGGTTATTGTTTTTATCACTGGTACTCTGTGGTATGTAAACTTTTTTCTTCACACCCTGTGAGAAATCAAGACAGTCAGGGCCACTTTTATACATGTAACCATGTTGTTTCATTTGATTAATTTCCTTTATTGGGTTCTATTTGAGAATTGTTGAGACATTTCTTATTTGTTTTGGTTTTATATTCAGCTTTGCCTAAGTATTATGGTAAAGAGACACAATTACTGCATTACTCTCAGTTAATTAGTAGGCTCATTCTGATTCAATCAGATTTGTGCTATTGTTTGTTGTCAAAGGCTTCAAGTCTTTAAAAAGGGGGACTTTTAGAGTATTGGATTCAAAACGTATTATTTTTATATACATGTGATTTATGTCCTGATGCCTCTAAATTGGTTGATAATCTGAAAAGGTGGTACATCAATAGGATTAACCCAACCTGATATAGAATGATATAGACGAGTTTCTGGATAGTTTAGGGGATGGACCATATACTCTTTTTAGTTTTCTAGCTCTTGTTCTGATTGTCGGGATGGTTTGTTTTTGATTTACTGTGGTTGTTATTGTACACCAATCATGTTTTTCATAACTTATGAAATCAGTTAAATCTAGTCATGTACCTGTTTATTTGGATCTGACTAACTTTGATGAAACAATTGCATAATCATTTATATTTTATATAGTGGCAATTATTGATGAAATGTTCCAGCCATAAAGGCTGAAAAAGGGGGGCTGAGAGAAAGTGGAATAGAACATGATGTCCAATATTCCAATATGTGGTTTAATGTTCTGCATTATGTCCAATATTCCAATATGTGGGTTAATGTTCTGCATTATGTCCAATATTCCAATATGTGGTTTAATGTTCTGCATTTCTCATTAGTTGGTCAGACCAATAGTATGAAAAATCAGGAACAGAGTTTATTTACAATGATGCGCATCAAGGGATTGACAGCATGACTTCACCTAAAGATCCATCCAGAAGTGCTAGTTTTACTTTAAGTGTTGAGGCAATGTGAACTGCGGGGAGTTTTGTGGTTGTTGTGGTACAGGTAGGAGATTTGACTGGTTTACCCTGTAAGGTCGATGCTCTTGACTCGTTCTATTGCTAATCAATACAGGTATAGAGAATGTCATGGGCCTACTGGGTCCCGGTGTGTTCTCAAAACTACTGTCAGTACCTATTGCAGGGACCCTGAAAATATCAAACTGTTGCAATCAAGAGTTAGTTATTTGATCCCTGGTGTTGTTGTCAGTATTGTCCACTGCACATTCCATCTTATGTGCCGGCTGAGAATATGACTGCTGAAAATATTCTTCTGAATGGGGAGGCAGAGGGGGTGGCTTTTTTGGTGCTGTAAAGGTTGGGAAAACAGTTGAACGTCTCAGGCTGATATAACACTGTCTGTCAGTTTGCAGGGGATCTGCTCATGGTATTAGGGTATTAAAAAGCTGCCCGGTTATTGGCATCAGTCTCTGCTTACTTGCAGGGAGTGACATACTGTATACTGGGGTGGAGATGGTGATGGGTATTTGGGGGAGTTGGAGTGGGCTGTTGATTTCACTTCCACATGTTCACAGTCTCGATTTGACTGCTGAGGTAGTTTGCTTCCCACGGTCATTCCAGCAGTGTCCATGTTATGAGACACTGGTGTTTTAGCGTAACTCTTCTTTCCTGATAGCGGCTCAGTAGCCTTGATAGGTGATATGAATTTCAACATAGCCTATCCCCTCATGTTCATTTGTTCCAGTGGATGTGGCTGGGCATTGTTGAACGGGCTGTTTATGTTCCTCCAAGGTCTTTATTTCAGTGAGGGCCGATCAGTGAGGTGCCGAATGCTGCTTTTTGTCTGTGCACATCATTCTTGGAGTCTGTTTCAAGTTCCTCTCTAATGTCTCGGAGGCATTCAAATCTGTTTGATAATCTTAGGGGCTGTGGGTTTTCCTTAGGACCCCAAGCCTTGTCTGATCTGGCTCTATTTCTAATACCAGGTATAGATCTAGGACCATATGAATGTACTGGTGTTGAAGTAATTGGGGGCCAAGCAGCGAAGCTGCGAGGCAACCCATAGTGATTCTACGTATTCTTATTATTATTATAACGAAACACTCATTTGCCATTGAATCATACAGTAAAAAGTTGAGAAATTTGGCACATTGATTTGTTACAGTCATATCTTTAATTTATCAAATTTTCAAGTCTGCACTTGGAGTGCTCTAGCGCCACCAACGTTTCAATTTTTTTTATTGCATCTACGCACTTAACATTTGAATTGTACACCACATTTTGAACATTAAGGTATATTTGGAATCCTTGGATGAGACCGAACTCAACGCACCCCATGACGTCAATTTCCGCCATGTTGGATCTTCCGCCATATTGTATTTCATCAAAAACACTTAAAAGTCATCAAAGGTTGTAAAGTTTGTCCGATTTTCACGAAACTTGACGCAGATGATCTTCAGACCATGACTCACAAATGCATTGCTTTTTGGAGCCATATTCACAACCCATCGCCCATCGTGACCAATCAAGTTTGGCCAAACAGGAAGTGAAGTGATCTCAGCAAGGCTTTCGCGTATCAACACTAAACTCAGTACAAGGTCTCAGGACCCAATTAGGAGGAGGCTCAATAAATTTGATGACTTTTGACCTATAGGTGGCGCTATAATTAGCAAAATTAAATTTTAGCCTGTAACGGGTCATGTGTTTGGAATTAAAGCATATTAGTGATATCTGTTAATACCTTGAGAGGTCTTTAGGCCGCCACATGCCAACATGTGACGTCAACATAAATGATCCAACCGCCATATTGGATGTCATCAAAAACACTTAAAAGGCATCAAAGGTCACAAAGTTTCTCTGATTTTCACGAAACTTGACGCAGATGATCGTCAGACCATGACTCATAAACGCATTGCTTTTTGGAGACATATTCAAAACCGGTTGCCTGTGACGACCAATCAAGTTTGGCGGCAAAGCCGCCAAACAGGAAGTGAAGAGATCTCAGCAAGGCTTTTGCGTATCAACACCAAACTCAGTAGAGGGTCTCAGGACCCAATTAGGAGGAGGCTCAATACATTTGATGACTTTTGACCTATAGGTGGCGCTATAATCACAGGAAGTGGGCTCATATTTCAGCAATGCTTTCACATATTGAAACCAAACTTAGTATATGGACTTGGGACCTCATCCTGAGGACAGACAATAATTTTAGCGACCTTTGACCACTAGGGGTGCTATAATTTGCAACACTTTCTCGTATCGACACCAAACTTGGTACCTGGACTCGGGACCACATCCTGTATAAGGACAATACATTTAGTGACCTTTGACCAGTAGGGGCGCTATAATTATCAACACTTTCTTGTATTGACACCAAACTTGATATGTGGACTCGTGACTACAACCTAAGGACGCACAATACATTTGGTGATGTTCGAGGTGTGCGTATTTGTGGGGAGCCATTGGGGTGTGTGGGGGAGGAAGTTTATCTGTGTATATGTGTGTGTGTGGGACGGGGGGGTTAATTGGGTATGTGTATAATGTAGCAACATTGGGTTGCCATGACAACTCCTGCTCAACTGCTTGGCCCCCACATTGCTGCTTGCAGCTATATTTACAGTTACTTTTGTATGTCGTTTTTTGGATCTGGCATCTTACGTTTGCCAATGTTCTGTACTTCTGTACATTTAGCTTTGTTGAGTCAATGCATTCATCCGCTCCATTAGCAGTGATACCAGTGTCCTTTTTAACATGCATGCAAGCCTATCTCTCAGCTAATATTAATACACTCGCCTCCCGTCTAAGTTTGTCACCCAACAAAGCTAGATTTGGATGTTGTACATGTCCCTCCATGAGATACTGGAGTCTTTCAACAGATTCTAAATTAAATTAGAATCTCCACATGGACATTGATTCATATGCCTTCTCCGTCTTGGACTGTATCAACTCCAACATCACAGTGTCACCACCCTCAAACAGATTACGACTTTCCCTAATCAGAAGCCATAGATGAACAGTGAGGTCAGACTCTGCTGAAGGCAAAGACAACTAATTCAGATCTGGTGATGCTCAAGCCTATAGCTCAAGATTAGGATAAGATTAGCTAAAGATTGAGGATCATTTCAAGAACAACTCTGACCCCTGACCAGGGTAGGAATTTCACTGCGGCCACAACGGCCATGGCAGTCGTTGCCCCTTGCGTTGGCCGTGATGCCCCTTTGAAAATCAGAGGTTTACAGGCCACGGTGGCCTTGGTGCCCCCTTCTTTCAATATTCTGCTTTGCGTCCTACTAATAGCGATTTTTATTTAGCCTATGGCCTGTCAAAATAATCTTAGCATTCACAGCGCAAATTAATTTAGTCTTTTACGCAGTGGAGAAAGTGACAGTGCAAGAAAGAAAGTGCGTCCAAATTCACCCATTCTTCTCAGTTGAACTACTCGCAAAGTAGCCTACTCATCACACAGACATCACAAGCACATGTGTAAAGCCCCCTGTACAGTTAGCCGTTCTAATCCAGTTTTGAATTTGCAGCAAATTTCGACATGCATGGATGTCTCAAAATTTGGGCTTTAAGTTTTACAATGTGTTTAAATTGTTCCACATGATTTCATAACGGGCCAAATACAAAATAAATGTTACAAATATCGCCTAGATAGCATAGAATCAGAGGACAGTTGAAGAAGAGTTTGTGAAAGTAGCCTTAATGATCACAAAATGCTAAGCATGCATCTATAGGCTATTTGAGTTTCTTAAAGCTGAGCTGTGCTTATTGTTCAACAGCCTACATGATTTCATAACAGGCCAAATATAAAATAAATGTTAAATATAGCCTAGATATCTGTAAATATTAGATGTTAGGGTAAAGTAATTATACATTACCCTAGCTACTTTACATTACCATGCCCTTTACCATGACTTACAATGATACGGGCAGTGTTATTTTTATCTTAGGTGAGACACAGAAAGAGTACTGTCTATTTATGTAAATGCCCTGTAACAATACTTACTTTAACCTATTCTGATTAAAGAAAAATAAATACTACTGGTAATTATGCCAGTTTTTTCTATCCCACACAGTTGCGTGCGTTGCAGTGCTGGAGATGCATCCCGTTCACTTTACATGGGCTTACGGAACGCAACTGTGTGTATGAGCAAATTTATGAGCCGTTAGCCTTGTTCTGGCCGCCGGGTGAATAAGGTGAAATTCAGTTACACTTTAAAGAGACAACGTCCCTTTTTGGGAGGAGCAGGGATTTTGTTACCCTGGAAATCCAGAGTTCTCACGAGAGCAATGGAATTGTCTCTGCAAGACACTCTGGCAATAAGCAATGATGCACGTTACTTTTACCCCTTGCATCCCGTGAAACCAATCAAATCGGCGCATCTGCCAGAGGTGAGCTAAACTGATGAAGACAGCGCTGCAGATTGTAGTGTTATCCAATAGACCTCTGAAGTTCGCCTACAAAAAAGAACCAAAACTGCCATCTTTGCCCATATAAGGAGTTCCGGTTGTTAATTGAAGCTAACTACCTATGGCAAGCTTTTTTGTAGGCGAACTTCAGAGGTCTATTGCGTCGAAGTCCGGAATCATTCAGTAAACATTGGTCTAGTGTTATCCAATTTGCGTGCAGTGAGATTTTCAAATGCATGCTTGGTGGGGTTCACCCTTTATTATGACATCCCGTTATTACGACAACCCTCTATTACGACATACCGTTATTACGACATGCCTCTATTTAGACATGCCCCTACTCCGATTTTTTTTAGTACCGCTATTCCGACATTACCAATCCTCATTTTCAATTTATCTCTGCAGTTCCTGTATCCTATCAAATTCCAACATCCTAGATGCATGGATGAGCTCATGTCATCTGCACCTGCAGCTACATCAACAATCCACCCGCTATCCACTCCAAACAATGTTTTACCCAATAATTGATATCGGCACACATTTCAGTCAAAACCTTATGCGATTTTGAACTGGCCATGTAAATAAATGTTCCACATTATGTAAAACACAGTTGTGCTCTCCTCATTTTATTCTCTAAGCTCTCAGGTGAAAACGGTCGGAAACTCCGTGCATCAAGCAAACTCTGTGTGTGCAGGCCACCTATATTATTTAATTAATAGCCGTCAATCAATGGCCAATTGCGCAAAGACGGGCAGAATTCTTATGCTCCAGTAGCCTAAACCACTTTAGTGAACGTTCAAATAACCCCCAGAGTTCAGTGTCCATCAGGGTGTTCAAACTGGATGTGCGATAGCCTATATTCAAGTTGCTTATATTGCATTTTAGAGGACAATGATAAAGCAATGTGCAACGTATTTTGGCTTGCCAGCAGGTTGGATAAACTCAATTTACTAAACAATAATGTAGGCTAGGCCTTTATTTTTTTATATGTCATGCGTGCAGTTGTTGAATTGCACATAACATGCATGTGCAACATATGTAACATGTCTGCATATTTATTTAGTCTTCTTTCTCTCGACTTCAGGCTAGCGCATGCATTATCATGGCCCTATAATTGTGCAAAGACAGGCGGGATATCCGACGCTCCTTTTACAGTAAACCACTTCACAACAAACATTCAAATCAGGGATGGATTACTGCACGGGCCTACCAGGCCCAGGGGCCCAAGGGGTCAGGGGGCCCTGAAGCCCAAGCCTTTGCATGGAATCATTGCCTCAATATCAACAAATCAGGATGTAGGCTATGAATCTGATTGAATTTAGTATTGGCCATCCCCAAAATGCCCCAGAATACAGGAAATCACATCAAACAAATTTAAAAAATTCTGGGGGAGGACCCCCAAACCCCCCCTCCCACATATACGACAATTAGTGGGGGGCCCTTAATTACGACGGAGTATTAGGGCCACACATGAAGAAAAAAATATTTTTGCCATGGCGAGATTAAACTCGACATGTTGACTTTAAAGTCGCCATGTCGACATTAAACTCGACATTTCGAGAATAAAGTTGAGATGTCATGTCGACTTTAATCTCGACGTGTCGACTTTAAAGTCGCCATGTCGACATTAAACTCGACATTTCGAGAATAAAGTTGAAATATCATATCTTCTTTAATCTCGACGTGTCGACTTTAAAGTCGACATGCTGACATTAAACTCGCAATACAGTTTAAACATAGCATACACAGTTTAAGATAGCCTACACTAACGCACAATATGTTACATGAATAATGGGCTTCAAATCAAATAGGTGTCATTTCAGATAGATTGCTAGATTGCAGATATTCAGATAGATTGCGTCTTGTCTGTTAACTACTCATTGCCGTCATCGTGAAGTGCTGTATCTCGCAGTTGGAAATACCGTGCACTAGGCCTATGCCGTTTAGGCTATATGGCTAGAATAATACATGTATCCAATGATATAATGTTTCTATACAAAATGCTATTTCACTCTGTTTTACATGGGTAAGGCCACCGCACATTCAAATAACTGCCCTTCATGAACCACAGGCCGTCACTCTCCATAGGTTAACTAATTTCTCTAAAACTGCTTTTCCATGTCTCACCTGCAATAGGAGGCTATAAAACACAGGTATAGCCTAAGCATCAGGGTTTCCGTTGTCCGGTAATTACCGGACATTGGCCGGAAAAAAAATTAAATGTCCGACAAAATTAAATCTCTCCGGTCAAATTGTCCGATTGAAATTGGCTAATAATCCTGTCCCCTAACGCAATCTGAATTTGAGAATAAGCCTTAATATGTAAGCCTATATTATACGTCCTCTGGCTATGTTTTTAAATGAACAGGCTCTACCGTTTGAAAAGTAAGCTATTAAACAACACGCATAGCCTATGCTGCATTTGAAATAGGAAGCGCACGCTTAAAACGTCCATGTTAAACAACGAACAAATGAGTGAGGCGGTTCAAACATGGCCAGGCCCAGGCAGACTAGCCTTAAAAGTTTTTTCAGAGGCCAGACGCGATGGATGATGATAAATTGGTAACGTCTGAAGCCTCAGATGTCCGGTAGAAAAAGTAGAAGTGTCGGGCGTATCTGTCGGAATCAGTGACATTGGAAGTGGAGTTGCGGGGGTGCGGCCGCTCCAAGACACTGTCATTCTCCGTGTACACTGGACATGCAAAGTGTTCTTTACCCAAAGCATACAGTAGGCCTATGCGTTCTCTGTCTATGATCTGCAGGGTTAGAGCCTCCTCGACGAGGCGATTACTGGTCCGCGGATAATTTCTGGCACAATTAAACGGTATCATTGAACCGCGGCCAAAAGAAAAAGAAACTAAACATTTCCCAGAATAGGAAACATTTCTTATTGTATTGTTATCAAATAAAGAGGCATAGCATTAGGGGGTAGTGGTGTGAGCGCTCATTCTTGTGTGTGCGCATCTGTGTAAGTTAAACAGTCACCACTGGAGATAACGTGGGTAGCAGCAACAAACAACGTAGCCTTTTTAAAACAACGAACGAAGCGGACTCTTGCTGTCCATGAAAAGATACTGGCTAGATCTTGTTAGGCATGTTTAAGTTTGGCTAATGAACATGTTGCATTCTATACAGCCTGATTATGTCATTCTTTAAGCTACATAGCCTGTCTCCAGTTTTCCTCAATTTGACTAATTAAGAAGGGATAATAGGATATTTGACCGGCATATCATCAAAATGTCCGGAAAACGAAACCTCTGCCGGTCACTTTGACCGGCACCATTTTTTTCTAGCGGAAACTCTGCTAAGCATATATACTATTTTGATCCCGTGAGGGAATATGTGTGCATGTATAATTTATTTATGCACTATGTGTGCATATGTGCGCATGTAGGCTACTAGTACATGGGGTGGTCGGGAGGAGGACAGCTTCATTCGTCCCTAGACATTCAGCAATAGGCTGTTTTGCATCCATTACAAACAAACAATGTGAAATTCTAGGATTGGGGAGAGCGCCTAGTAGGCTAGCCTATGCCTAGTCTAGTGCATAAGCATGAAGTTGAACCTTTAGATGAAAAACACTCTTTAATAATAGGCCTACAATAAATAAATAAACCGCTAATGACGTTTAGGCTACTTTTGACCATCGCATTTATCGCCTGTAACTCTAGAACTCGATATAGGCCTATCTAATCATTGTTGCAGTTGAATAAAACTGGAATGTTTAATTCGTCCTCCCTTTCAATCGTCCCGAGCGGTCGTTCTCTCTCCAAACTAACTTTATTCTCAAAATGTTGAGTTTAATGTCGACACGTCGAGACTAAAGTCGACATGATATTTCAACTTTATTCTCGAAATGTCGAGTTTAATGTCGACATGGCGACTTTAAAGTCGATACATTGAGATTAAAGTCGACATTACATTTCAACTTTATTCTCGAAATGTCGAGTTTAATGTCGACATGGCGAGTTTAATCTCGTCATGGCAAAAATATTTTTTCCTTCATGTGTGGCCCTAATACTCCGTCGTACTTAATACATCTGGGCCCAGGTGTATTAAGTAAATGCATCGAGGCTGCTCTAGCTCCACTGAGACACTCGGGGCTCAGGATATCAGCATTTATAGACGATTACCTTCTATGCTGTTCAACCAGAGAGCAATCGGAGCGAGACACGGCTCGTCTCGTCTCCCACCTCAGAAATTTGGGCTTCAACATCAATCTCACAAAGAGTTGTTTGACACCCTGCCAGAGGATAGAATATCTGGGGGTCCAGATAAATTCTATCTCCTATCGCGCTATACTGTCACAGAGACGCGTCGAGTCATTTCGGCAATGTCTGTCTCAATTCCACACAAGAGGGCATGTCCCATTCAGAACCTGTCTTCGTTTAGCAGGTCTGATGGCTTCGACCCTGGCTGTCATTCCGTTGGGGCTATTGAGAATAAGAGACTTTTTAAGCATTGGATATTAGCGCTGTCCCCTCTACTTCTCTCTAACAGACACAGATGCTCCCTTGGGTGTGGACGCTCTGGCTCACCCGTGGCCAAACGTGCTGCTTTACGCGTTTCCACCGATGAGTCTCATCTCACCCACGCTCGCCAGGGTAAGAGAGCACGGCCTGTCACTGCTTCTCATAGCCCCCCTTTGGCCAGGGAGGATGTGGCTATCAGAGATAACGCAACTCCTCTACGGAGAGCCATGGCAGCTTCCTCTGCGCCGGGACCTTCTCTCCCAAGCGCGAGGTCAAATATTTCATCCCCAGCCCGACCGGCTAGCTCTTTGGGTCTGGCCCCTGAGCGGTTCAACTTGAATGCGGTTGGTCTCCCCGATAATGTGATCGCCACCATTCAAAGCGCTCGAGCACCCTGCACACGCGCCCTATATGATAATAAATGGCGTGTGTTTGAAAAGTGGTGTGATGACAAACAAATCGTGCCCTTCCAATGCGATGTTGTTAATGTGCTGTGTTTTCTACAGTTATTGTTGGACAAGGGTAAGGCCTTCTCCACGATTAAAGTGTATTTATCAGCCATCTCCGCCTGACATGTGGGGTTCGACAAAGCGTCGGCGGGCAAACACCCTCTGGTGTGTCGCTTTATGAAGGGGGCACGCCGTTTACGCCCAGTGACAAAACGTCTTTTCCCGTCCTGGGACCTGTCCGAGGTCCTGGAGGCGCTCTCTCATCCGCCTTTTGAACCGAAGGACGGAATCGAGTTGAAGCTTCTTACGCTCAAGACTGTCCTCCTACTGGCGCTTGTGTCAGCTAAGCGAGTGAGTGAATTACGGGCCCTGTCAGTGCATCCTTCTTGCTTGCAATTTAGCCCTTCATTCAAAAAAGTGGCTTTACAACCCAACCCCGCTTTCGTTCTGAAGGTCGTTGAATCATAGGTGTAATTCTTTTGACCTGGACGCGTTTCACCCGCCCCCCTTCTCTTCAGAAGAGGAGGCGAGGCTCCATTGCCTGTGCCCAGTCTGTGCCTTACGATTTACGTGGACAGAACAAAGATACTTAGGAAAAGTAATCAGCTGTTCGTGTCATGAACTACTTCACATCAGGGGCTCCCCATTTCATCCCAGCGTTTGTCTCACTGGATGGTGGAGGCTATTGGTTTGGCTTATGAGGCGAGGGGCGTGCCGCTCCCGGTGCGCCTCAGAGCGCATTCTACAAGGGGTATTTCTACGTCCTGGCCGCTGTTCAGAGGAATATCAGTCCGTGATATTTGCGCTGCAGCTTGCTGGGAAAATCCCAATACGTTTATGAGATTTTATAGACTGGATGTTACTGCGCCCTCACTGGCTCACGCAGTCCTCAGTGTTGGTGCCCGTTTGGTCTGACTTGGACACCAAACTCAAATAGTGTTCAATGTGTGTTATAAGTTGCCATGTCACGTCTGTTGCGAACTCGAGCATGCAATCCGGGAGTTGGCTATATCTCCCATAGTGAGATACCGAGCGAATGTTTAAAAGAGAACGTTAGGTTATTTACATAACCCCGGTTCTCTGATAACAGAGTGAGGTATCTCACCACACTTCCCTTCTTGCATTTACGCACGGGGAAGAGCGCATGCTATGAATGACGAGTAGCTGCGGATACTGTAGTATATATAGAGCTGCACAGTCCCGCCCACAGCCAAAATGCGGTTAGGTGCCAGATGTAAGATTCCCATTCATTTGTACCATTGACGTTTGGAAAAAGAGTTTTACAGCATGTCTTAGGCTAACCAGCTACGGCATAACTCATAAGCATACAACATATCATTTCGAGTGAAAAAACGAAGAGAAAATCCAAAAAAAAGTCAAAGGTACAAGACTGTGTACATATTTTTATTTCCGAGCGAAGGAACTACTCATCCCATAAACCACCGCGCCTCACTGAATAATATAGGCAAAATCGGCGCGATTTATTTTGCCATTTCCAACCGCCGACAGCACGCGAACCCTTTCCTCCAAACAGTGATTTTTTTATAGTGAATGTGCAGTTATTTCAGGAGTAATCGTGTAAATAATAGTGTTTTGATATTGAATTTTATATTTATCATCGTGTATTTTATATCGTGTGTGTGTGTGAAAGCGGTTAACGTGGCAGTGCTTCGTAACGTTACCTGACTCATCCTATGCTGTCATCACTGCTCGGGCTGATGCATGGACTGGTGCATGGTCTGCTCTTGGACCACCATATTCAGTTTATTAATTTGCCGTGAATTATTACACAAAATGTTCATTAAATGCACGAAGTATTCCTAGGTTAATGATTGCTATGAATCATACAGTATGAAGGCTACAGTAGCCTAGCTAATGTTAACTAGCACTGCTAGCAGCATTAACGTTACCAACCTCCCTGCTTAACTCACCACAACTTTGTAGGTCTTGTCCCTCATGCTGGCCCTTACAAAACCACAAACTGACTCTCGGACACACAACAGTCAATAATGTGACCCGATTTAAAGTGGCTTTCACCTCTTTGGACACTCACTAAAACATAATATATTTCATACCTGTGTTGCAGCATGTAGGCTAATGTTAGCTGCATTATGTAAGTTAATGACATACAATGTCGGAAATGGTAAAGGTTAGCCTGTCGGCTACCTGAAAAGTTTGAGTGTTTAAACTAACATTTACAGTGGTCTATTTGATAGTGTATTGGCCCTGACTAAGTTTGTGTGATGTATAAACCCCAATTATTGTTGATACAAGTACCAATATTCGTCAAGAAAGTTTTTAATCACATTAAGATTTTCGCCATAGGCAGTAAAAGACTCCGCCATCTTTGTCAATATTTTTCGCTGAAAAAGTTTCAAACTATGACCATAACGGCCTTTCCACCAATCAGAGGCATCACTGTGGGATTGTTCAGGATTGTGGGTAATGAAGTATTTATCCAAGAGATCGCAAATAAAAGGCATTTATCTCAAAACAAGGTTAGTGCCCCATGAACTCTTGGTGTATAGGAGCATATACAATCGCTTAGTACAGCCGTAGCTGGTTTTAAGTCTACCGCTTGCAGTTAAGTTTTTATAGCTTATACCGCAATTGTCAATGGAGAAATTGCATTGCATTTTTACATCCGGCATCGGCTGTGGGTGGGACTGTGCAGCTCTATATGGAGGGCGCCCTCCGTATCACAGCTGTGATTGGTCTGTCTGCGACAGACGTGGTGTAATTGGTGCTTCCGTGGTCGGTCACGCCAGAGGGTGTCTCCCATAGTGAGATACCTCACTCTGTTATCAGAGAACCGGGGTTATGTAGATAACCTAACGATTTTCCAGGTTAGGATTTTGTAGGCCTACAGCCATAACTAATTTATTCTTTAAAGTTAAGCTGGCTCTTGAACACAAGGAATTTCATTACTTATAATTCCTTTTATGAGTAGCCTACATGACAATAAACTTTTTGAACTGAAATGCAAACAAAACACATGGCATGACACAATGAAATGTAGAAAAATAAAATAGTCTTTTCCTAGTCTTTTTAGTCTACGCCAGGTCACTCCGTCCTAACTCCTGAAAACTGAAGCAATTCGTGCTGTGAGGATATAGTCACGTTGAGTTGAGCTAATGAAGTAGCCTGACGAACCAGACCCACATTAAAATGTAGGTCTGGGCACTCACTGTTAATAATAATCGGTTGTCTTTCAAATTCCCTTTGCACGCAATAGGACAGCGCTAATGGCTCCCACACACAGCTGCGTTCCGTCAACGCATGCCAGTGGGTGTTCCCGACGGTAGCTATGCAAATGACTTGAAGTAAAACCGTAATGTGATTGGTTGGTGCCGTCCGTAGATTGGCCGGTGCCGTCTGTCGGTGCAACAACAGCTGAACTCCTCAACGCGAGCGGCGGGAGAGACGCAACGGACCCACAATTCAGTTCGGCAACGGATCACGTTAACCCATTTAAAGTGAATGGGATGCGTCTCCAGCAACGCAACGCACGCAGAACTGAATTGTGGGTCCGTCGCGTCGCGTTTCTCCCGCCTCTCGCGTTGAGGAGTTCAGCTGTTGCTGCACCGACAGACGGCACCGGCCAATCAAGCCAATCTACGGACGGCACCAACCAATCACATTACGGTTTTACTTCAAGTAATTTGCATAGCTACCGTCGGGAACACCCCCTGGCATGCGTTGACGGAACGCAGCTGTGTGTGGGAGCCTTAAGAGTCCCATGCGTTTCTTACCAGCGGAGCTAGTTGACTAGTTCAAACTTTTGCCAACTTAATAAAAGCTTAACTCGTGTCACACTGTTCGCCAACACAGCAACATCCATCTTATTTGTTTTCAAGTAGCAGGCAAGCCAAACCGTTGCAACTCTGCCATCAATCATTATGTTAAGCCAGGGTTGAACTCTCACGCATCTGGCGTGACACTCACGCTTTCAGCCCCAATCTCACGCTCTCACGCACACGCAAGAAATGTCACGCCAAATACATTCTTATTTTTATTTTTTTGCAATCCGTTCATTTTTTGTTGATGACTAGATTATAGACCACAGCATTGTTTCTAAATAACAGGAGAGTTTAAGACATACATATATGTCTTTACACCAACAGCAGGTATTAGGCTAGGTCTAATATCTACAACGTTTACAGCGCAGTTTTCTGTTGATTCGCTGACTATTTTAATCGCGACACCTTCACAGAACACGTTGCTATTTAGACCTATGAGGCAGACGGACGTGAAGTGTGGCCGCCTATTCTTCTCTGTTGAACTAGCCTACTCACAAAGTAGGCTAGCCTAGTCATCACACAGATATCCCATTAAGTAACGTTTTCTCGTCTTTTATATGGTGCTATAGCCGCTATTTGCTGTGATAAACGGTTCGCGAGAAAATTAACTTTCAAGAAATAATATTACTCTACAACTCTGTGCTAATCTCAATTCATATAGCTGCTAGGTGGAATATCTCACACACTTTTCGTTCAACTACAAACTGTAAACCAGAATAAACAGCAGAGTTTACCGAACACAAAGGTGTAATGCAATCCCCTGTTAGTTCCAGAGTAGGCCAAATTTCTATATTGTCTCCAACTTTGGGCTTTAAGTGTCTTAAAACTGAGCTGTGCTTAAATACCTATATATCTGTAAATATTGAAATCAGAGTTTGTCTATGTAGCCATAATTTTTATTTTCACAAAATGCTAAGCATGCATGTATTTAAGTGTCTTAAAAAAGTGTGCTTAAATTGGGCAATGCATGATTTCATAACAGGCCAAATAGAAAACTAGATGTACCGCAGAGTGGTACAAAATATGACCGCCGCCCAGTCCAACACATGTTTTCCACAAAAATAAGTCACGCTGAAAGGCATATATGATTCTAACTGTCTCACTGAATTGCATTATGCACACTCAATTCTCACTGGTATCTGCTAGACAACAAGTACCAGAACATGATTAGTTCATAGATTTCACATGTAATATACATTTTATACAACCCCACCCCCATCTTGCCTGTTCATAATTCTAAGAAATTCTTGAATTGTGTGCACACTGTAAAAAAAAACTATCTGCGTTTACTTAAAAAAACAAGTCAACACATTTCACTAGCTTTTTTGAGTAATTTCAACTTGACAGTGAAGAACTCAAATAATCAAGTTAAATCAACAAATGCTCCCAACTTGAAATATCTAGTAAAGCCAACTGAGTAATTTGAGTAAGGTGGACTTACAGTAGGTTAGCAACTCAAAAATCAAGTGCTTTTAACTTGAAATATCTAGTAATGCCAACTTAGTATTTTAAGTAAGGTGGACTTACATTAGGTTGGCAACTCAAAAATTCAAGTTGAATCAAAAGTTCTTCCAACTTAAAAAAACAAGTCAACACATTTCACTAGCTTTTTTGAGTAAGTTCTACTTGCAAGTAAAGAACTTAAATAATCAAGTTGAATCAACAAATGCTCCCAACTTGAAAATATATATTAATGCCAACTAATACATTGACTCTAACCAAAAACAAGTCTAAATAACAACTCAAAAATCCAAATAGATCAAACTATGTTTTTATTTTTAGCCAGTGTGAACACCCCTGACCTACAGTACCCTCCAGAATTATTGGCACCTTTGCAAACGCTGACTAAAAAGAAGAATATTAAATCATCTTTTGGAAATTGATCTTAATGCCTTAAGTTAAAAAATGAGGGAATATCCAACATATAAGAACACCAATTTTCTTTGTGAATGAATAATGTATCATAAATAAATAAATGTTCTTCCTTAAAATACAGGGGTCATAAGTATTGGCACCCCATGTCATGCAGGAGTCCGCATAGGTAGGCCAGTGCAGATGGAAGATCCTTGATGTCCTGTAGAACAACAGTCTCTTCCAGGACGATGGTGATATTGGTGACAGTGTCCGGTGCTTTCATGGCATGGTCGTCTTCAATGACGGTCAAGATTCCAATTTTCATGCCTCTAGTCCTCCTCAGCATCTGCATCCTTGGTGGAAAAGCACAGAACTACATCACTAAATTTGCAAAACATAAATTAAAAGTTCTCCGCTGCCTTTTAGCAACCATCTGGTGCAACCAGGCCAGAAAATGTAAAGAGAAGGAGAGGAACGCCGGTGCAGCTCAGAGGTCTTCTTAATTCTTTTTTTACTTAAGGCTAGACACTACAGGTGAATAGGGTAACATTTTTAACTAACAGATATCACTATGAAACTTTCCCAGTTGTATTACTTATACTCATATTAATGTATTACTTACATTAATATGAGAAAAAAAAGTATTACAAGTTTTCTGTATTTTAGTGTTTACATATGCAAATTAGGCAGTATCTAATTAAATATGCAATAATTTGCATACATTTTAAAACACGTTGAGTTCATCATTAACTGGTGCACCTACTGCATTTCCGAGTTCCCTAATTATGAAGTGTTTGTGCTTCCTACTTTTGTGTGTCGCAAAGTTTTGTACATTGCCAATGCTATGGTCGCAGCCTACAAATGGACAAGTTATAGCTTCACCACGACGTAAATGTCCTCCAAGATGTTTAAAAAAGTCCACTGCACTGCAATCACATTGGAATGTACACTATTGACAACTGAGGTGATTTGTCTTTTGCATGGTACCCTGCCAAATTAAAATTTAATGTAAGCTTACCTTAAAGATGCACACGCACTGGGGGTGGAGGCAGAGCCAGCTTTTTCCCTGGTGACTGTGATGAAGCCTGTAATGGGTCAGGAGGGTCTCTCCGGGTGAAAAAAAGGACACTCCTTACATTGCATAGCAACAGAAGAGTCTGCAACAACAAACAAGAGTAGAAAATTATTATTTTTTATATAGGTTTGTAGTGCAGTGGACTTTTTTAAACATCTTGGAGGACATTTACGTAGTGATGAAGCTATAACTTGTCCATTTGTTGGCTCTGATCAACCATTTGTTAAGGGAGCGCGATCGGCGAATGTCGGGTTGCCATTGTTTTATGTGCCTGCATTCTATTGACATATGTTGCATTAAAAATTACATTGCCATTTCATTTTTTTTCAACCTATATGCAGCACCTCTGCAGATCGAGTGGCAGCAGTTGCAAGACATTGCTAAAAACTTTGGGCGGGAGTGAGGTTTAATCAGGGATTTAACTTACTCCACAGTGAGATAGCTATCCTCGCTGGCATCCAATACAAAGGTCTTTCTATAAAGGTTAATATTTTAGGAACATACATGTTTTCAGCAAAACAGGGAAATAGCTAACCAGACAATTCTACTATTGCATTGCCTTGATAATTGAGCTGTAGCAGCTAATTGAGCTGTATGGCTATCACTAGTTGTGGAATTTAGCCACTAAGATTAGCTAGCAGGCTAGCTTAGCCTAATAGCTACTATTTCAACAACACCACACTATTTCCAATAACGTTCCTTGCTGACATCCATTTTACACAAAGTTGTTCCTGAAACAAGGAAAGGAACATCCTTGTTCAGCATTATCGGTTATGTCTTCCCAGAACATTGCAAGCTTCTACCATTCACAGTCATAACTAGACATCACTAACGTTAGCTAGTGATAGCTGCTAACGGAATGTGGGCAGTCAGATCAGCTTAGCTAAAGCAACACGACACCGAGAAAGACTGACTATCATAACAATTGGATATTGGATAAAACTAAATGCCTTACTTACCTTTGACAATGCTGTTGTCATTTGCTCCACGCTGGATAGAGGTAGGGAAGGTGTCTGGCTTCTGTTCTCCTGACAAATTCAAGCTGCAGCCCACAGGTCGCCTTGATACGTTAGGAAACAATGCGCTTGCGCCAACTTGACTAAAAAGTTCAGTGAACTTTGGGAAACTTCTCTCTTATAGATACTTAATTATACAAGTTGAGTCAACTCAGTTTCTTAAGTTTGTTAGGTGAAATTCCCAAATTAGTTGAGAAAACTTGTTATAATGAGTTTTACTACAGTATTTGATTATTTGAGTTCTGTTTAGTCAGAAAAGTTATTTGGCAGTACTAAAGGCAAGTTATTTTTTACAGTGCATGTGTGCGTGTACATGTTTATGTTTATGTGTGTGTGGGTGGGTGTGTGTGCGTGCATGTGCATGTGTGTTTGCCTGTTTATGTGCCTGTGTGTGTGCATGTGCATGCATGCGTATATATGTCTACTGTCTGAGTATGTGTCATACGTAGGATTACTGTGAATGTATGTGTGTGCGTGTGTATCTGTTTATGCACATGTGTGCATATGGAATGGGTCATAATGATCCTACACTTCCAATTTCGTGCAGTTTTGACTATGTTAGGTCACAGATACCTGCGATTACAACACCTCATTTTTACTTTTTTGTGTTTAACTAGGTGGCACTATACATGAAATGAGTGGTTATGGAATGGGTTGACATGGCCCTTTGAGATCAACATACAAAAAAAAAATGGTCCTCCTAAACCCTACGGTTCTCGAGATATTCACAGAAAACTGTGTCTGCCCTACCCTCCTTTCGGGGGGTCCAGTCCAGCGGGGGGGCTACAGATCAAAACGAAAACAGGAGGTTCCATGCTATCCATGTGGGGTTACATGCCCACCAAGTTTCGTGTACCCCGGTCTTACAGTGTCCCGGGAATCCTTGACGGAAATTTGGACATGTGAAAAAAAAAAAAAGAAAAATCTGACTAAACCTATATGACCACCGCTTCGCTGCGCGGCAGTCATAATAAATGTTAAATATAGCCTAGATATAATATTAAAATTAGATGATATAGGAGTATAGAGTTGGATGGCTCCAGAACTCAGTGGATTATGTCTTAAAGGGACCACACCACTTTTATGACACTAGTGCTGTTCTGTTGACCTTTAGTTTTGTTGCTACTGTGCATGAAGGACAGGCCAATTATGAGTTCTGTCCAACATTGATGGTAGGTTTAGATAAAAGTCAGCACAGCACATCATATCGCAATAATACCAATAACCGTGATCATTTTGGTCATGTTTTTTCATCAAATGTTCATACATCTCTAGTGGCTGGTAAAAAAGTTGAGTGGCTGGTAGATTTTGGAATCCGCCAGCCACAATGGTAGGTGGAAAAAAATATTTTATTTCCATCCCTGATACATACGTACACTCATACACACATTCATATTTGTAAGTCTCAATCTGTCCATTTCTGTCCACAAAACTCGCCAGAGGTCATCATTTAAGGGGTTATTTTTTTTTAAAGAAATCTACCGGGGGGCATGCCCCCGGACCCCCCCTAGAATTGCTGAGCTACTACCTTTTTCAGGTGGGCAGGGCGGCCCTTTTCATGTCGTGCCCAGGGGCGCAGAGGCTCATAATCCTCCCATGCCATGGTAAAAACACCGGTTGTTTTCAAGTGCAATCAATAAATGAATTGTACATTTTGAAGAAACCTTTCCATTCTATTAGTTTTTTTTTACATAGGCCTAAATCAGGGATTATACATAACAAAAGAGCCAGGGGACAGACATTTTTAAAATTAGGTTTAGGGGAAAAAATAACGCACACGCACTATGACTTCACAAAATCTCACTCCAGCCAAACACCCAAAGTTGGCAACCCTGGTTAAGCCCGCCTAACGATTACACGATTTGATTGGCCTGATAGAAGTTTAATTTTTCGAGCTCACAAGCCAACGGAGAGTTGCTAGACTAGCCCTGGCAGCAAATGTAATTTCTAGATTTCTAGGCTACTGATAAAGTCGTAGGCAGAATAAAGCCAACAAACTAACACTCCATCTGCACCTCCTTGAGTTTATCAAGCATTGGCGCCCCTCATAGGTAATATTTGGAATTGTAGCCTAAGCTTCAGGCTTCTAATTGTCACAACTTACTTGACACCTTTATCCTCTCATTTCAGATAAAGTTCATAGTGCATAGGAGGACAACAATTAGGCTAACTAATTTGAAGTCCCCTCTCCTTTCACCGCTATGACAGCTTGGTGCCCTTAGCCTACAGCATAGCCTATGGCGTCCAAGCACAGTGAAAGTCGAGTTGTCCTCCTTTATCCGACTATTATATTTCAGATTTCACACATTTCTTCTGCTGCAGTCAAAAGACACAATCCTTCGAGGAGTTGATACAGAAGAGGAAGGCCACATTGTGTTGTTGAGAAAGAAAAGCCTACAGCGGTAGCTTTTGGTTAGGTGGATATACTGCAGTTCTCGGCGAATTTAGTGAGATCATTTTCTCATAACGATGAGGGCGGGGTGTGGGAGCATCACAGATCTCAGTGCATTGGATGGTTGCTGATGCTGCGAGGAAGAGGAAAAATGTAGGACCATGGTGAATGATTTGGGACTGGAAGGCTTTGATTCGCGCTGGAAATTAATTACACGGTAAGTATCTGTTGTTTCGTTTCTTGTTTAGTGTTGTTGAAACCGGGCACTAAATAGCCTAGGCTTACGTTAGGCTACTGCTTCTCTTCTTCAGGGTGGCCTAACTGTAGCAGTTTTAAGCTTCTAGCTAGCCAAGCAATGCCGCTATGGTCGAGTGTGGTCTATAGGAGATACCATGTTCAGATAACATTTTGGCCTGGTAATATAAATCAAAGCTGTAGGGCTACGGAAAGCTGTTGCTGGTAGGCTAATGTTGGCCAGCCCAATACCCATCGTAACAATTCGGTTGGTTTACTCATCGCAGTCATCTGTGAAGATGACGTTTTTTTTCTTGTCGCTGCTCGGTTGTGTTATCGCTCTAGGCCACATAAACATGAAGGCTAGGCTACTCAATCGGTGGATTTAGACAACAGCATCTGTCTGATCTGTCTGTCATAGTCTACTGCAGGTAGCCTATTATTATGGGTCGCATGAAAATGGAGCTATAGGCTACACTACTTGTGGACAAATCCTGGTCAACCGTTTAGGCTATTAGGCTAAGGCGATGTTAAACCAGATGTGTGTTGAACAGTGTGTGAAGCCAATGGCGGTAGTATTATTTAATTTAAAGGCCTATGCTGCAGATAATATGCTATTCGTCGGTAAAGCATTTTGGCAACTTGTGCATGTTCACAGTTCAACCAATTTCTCTTCTTTTGTTTGTGTGGGCTGAATTTGCCTATTGCTTTTTTCCCTTGACCTCTATTCGTGAGCTTCTCACTGAATTGTCTGAATCATCTCTGATCTATTGTAGATTTGCCGATCAAAAGGCAGCGGATGATGCGCTATTCCGTAGCCCTAGTAATATGCGCCGACTGATATTTCCGGTCAACACATCATGTGTTCTATAATAGGCTATTTCTTCGGCGCTCTCGGCCACTGATTCTCTAATCTAAGACAGGGCAAACATGGAATAGGGGTAAATTGCAGGTTTGTGTAGTCTTACAATGATGAAAGCAGATATGCTGTATATTATGCATAATAGAGCACTTTTAGATGCATAGGCTACTACCAACAATTATTGCTTTAGCCTACAACAATGTGTAGGCCTAGGCTACTGTATGGCCTACAATTAGACCAACTGTAAGCTGCTCATCTAGACCCAGAACATTTCTGAGAGTAAGCCTAATAAACAGGTATGCCTGTATGCCACCACCACTGTAGGATACACGAGGCCTACGCTATCAGTTGTAACACCCTGCATGCAGTTTTGTATAAAAAAGCATAGATTGTAGGCCACTAAAAATGCTATGATAATGATTTTGCAGAGAGAGCAGGGCTAAGCTTAGAGATGGATGTAATCTGGGAAAGACCCACTAGGCATCATGTTCACCATCCATGGCACCAAGTTTCTTAGGAACATCCGAAAAGAGTCTTATACATTCCTCAAAATAATAAAATGACCAATAGTAGGCCTAGCCTAACAGTATGCCGTGCACAGTATGCATGCTTTGTTGGAATGAGACAGGGTCATTCCAATTTTTGAAAATAGCATACTACCCTATGCAAAAAACATTTTCACATATGAACAGTTCAGATGCAAAACTCTAAATGCCACCTCCGTCAAAAATGAGATAACGATGGTGATGATGCTCTCCACACATACGTTAATCAAATAATTTTGCTTCAAAAACCTGCTAAATACCACTTTCCTTCTGGTCTGAAATATCAATTTGAAGGCAAAAACCTATAGGAGCCTGATAAAAAATATGAATTTAAAAGAAAAGTGGTCAGATAGATTTAGAGGATTTTGCAACATGTTAAAAATACAATATATTACAATAAATGTCAGTGCAGCAAAATTATTATTTTTGTATGTTAATACAAGTTATGTGA
Organism: Alosa pseudoharengus; assembly: GCF_046254945.1. Classification (NCBI taxonomy): domain Eukaryota; kingdom Metazoa; phylum Chordata; class Actinopteri; order Clupeiformes; family Clupeidae; genus Alosa; species Alosa pseudoharengus. The sequence continues at coordinate 24,019,043 of NW_027468870.1, read as the reverse complement.
GTTATAATAATATTACAGTGTTATTTATTCACCAGCTTTGATTAGCTGACAATTATAGATTTGTCTAGATCGGTAGGCCTTATGTGCAGATGTCAAATATTGAAATTGATATAAAATACAGTAGGACTTTAGTGACATAGGAAGAATGGAACAATTTGGGAGGCAGTTAACGATTATTTAGACTATTGTCATGTAAAACATGTTTTTAAAAATATATATTTTATATTATCATATTTATGCATTGTACGGGACTGTACGGGGACAGTTGCAACAACTTTCCTGTCAGCCATGATAAAACCTCATGTGCTAGCTAAAAAAGGGGACCTTGACACATGCTAACCATACTAGCTTAAAGTGAACATATCACTCATTTAAATCATATAAGTTTGAGCTGAATCACAAAAACAGTGACAGCAGTTTAACAGAAACAAAGCTCAAGAAAATAAATACTTTCATACCTAAAAAACAGTTTTTTTTTACAATAAATCCTGGAGCAGTTCAGGAATCTCCTTGCTTTTTCTCTGCCTTTAAAAATGACATACAAATTGACAAATTGATTTATGGCAGGTGCAATAGCATAAGCTTTTTTCTGCACAGCAGCCTCAAAGCTTGAATCAAAGTAGGTATCAAGGCTAAGTTAAAACACTGCCTATTCAGGTGTGGGTGAGATTTGAAAGCAGGTTATTATATAATTAATTTATAATATTAATTCATTGATAATATTAGATCTTTAAAAAAAATGGCATAGAAAATGTCCTTGTTTTAAGCCCTGTAATAGCCTAACCTATGCGTGATGCTACCAACTGCATGACACTAGGCCTAGATATTTTCTTTCTCTGGTATGTTATTTTACACAATGTTTCAGTAATTTATGCTACATGTTTGGAAAAGGTGGTTAGATAGTAATTTTCAAAGAAAGGTTAATTGGAACGATAAATACCATTATTAACCGGTTATCTAAAATTGAAAATAGCGTTTTCACTCCAGAACAAGTTAGTACAGCGGCTAAGGCCAGATTTTTACCTGAATCGTTCAGTTTTTGCAGAAAGCACGAAACTTGGTACAGGTATAGTACTACCCCTAGTGATCAAAAATTGAAATGGACCCCAACACATAGCGCCCCCTAGTGGTCCCTATCTTGACTTCAAATATGGCCACCAAAATATGCCCTTTTTTCTACATTTATAATGCTATGCTGCTTTTAACACATAATATGACGTGTCTATAGCCATCTTTCAGCATTATGAAATACATAATGAGACAATCATGCATAATTAAAATGGCAGACATGTTGGATTTTAAGGAAGTAGCCATACATTCTGACACTGAGTCAAAAACTGGGGTGCGTTTAGGCTATGTGTGAAGTTTCGACTGTGTGACTAAACCCTGCACTTGGCCACTAGGGGGCACTATGAGTTGGGGTCCATTTCAATTTTTGATCACTAGGGGTAGTAGTATAACTGTGCCAAGTTTCATGCTTTCTGCAAAAACTGAACGATTCCGGTGCTTAGCCGCTGTACTAAGTGAAATTGGTTTTGTTCCCATTTTCGGTTATATTCATCCGACAATTTTGTTCGTTTTCATTTTCGTTCTTTGAACCATTTCTAATCACTGCGCAGTGGGATTAGAAATGCTGTTCATGGGTAAGCAAAAAGAAAAAAAAAAACTCAGAGTTGTAATCGGATGACTGTGACAGACCAGCACAAACAGTCAGACAGGATAACCCACATGCTGAGCTACCAAACCTGATTAAAGCAGGGGCTATCTTTGGCATGGGCATGCCACTCTAAATGGCTGACATCGACCATCATCCATTGCATAATATATAGCCCAAATATTGTGTCCAAAGGATTATTTCTTGGGTCTAGAGAAGATAGGAAGGAACATCCTAAATTAAACAAACATGTGATGGCTTCACTGATAAACTTCCATTTCTGTATTCATGTAGATGGCTCTACGATTCACACAAAATCCATATCACAGCTAATAAAATTAGTCACTGAGCATGCTAGTTTGTGTGTTTATTTTAACCAAGCTCATTGACTTTGGACAATAGCTCATACATACAGTACATACTCTTTGGATAATGTAGGCTCATATACAGTACATACTCTGGATAATGTAGGCTCATACATACCTACACTTTGGATAATGTAGGCTCATACATTTGTAGGATGTAGGTTTTTTATACATGTTGGTGTAATACAGTAGGTGTATGACTTCCTAAAGTCTCTGTGAGTGTATGTGTGTGTTTGTGTGCGTGTGTGTGTAGTTGCTGTGAGCAATAATGGCTTATCCCCCCCCCCTCACACATACACTCCCAGCATTGTGTCTACTGGCTCACAGAGTAAGAGTAGCAGGGAGAATGATGTTACTTCACTGGGCACAAAACTGGGTCACGGAGGCAGTGTGCTTCTGAAGCCTTCAGGTTACAGTAGCCAAGCTGGGAAAGAGGGGCCATTTCTGCACAGGCAGTCTGCAGCCTGTTGTATACTGTAAATTATAGTATAAGGTATGGTTTATACACCAACATTTATGCAGCCCTGTGGTTAATACTTGGGGCATGTCTATGGAAATGTATTTCTTCATTCTTTTTTGATTAAAGCACAATCTAATTTACCCTAATGGGTTATTGAGCACCCAAAGTTGATAATTCTGTATTCCATCAACAAGGTGGCGGTATTGTGCAACTAAAAGCTGTTTGCCAACAGTCAGCCACACCATAGATATTAGAAAGCTACCTTGTACAGTACGTCGAGTTCTATTATGTGGCATATGTAAACGCGGCCGCCATATTGCTGGGCAACACCTTTACCAAAGATTGTTAACAATCTTTGCCTTTACTGCCTATGGGCAACACTTGCCAACAATCAGAGACACCTGTCTAATTTCCAGTCACATGAGTCACGTTTCTCCATTGGCCTCCAGTGATTGTTGCCCCCACCAAGATGTCGGCGCTATTTACGTACGTTCTGGAGCCCAATGCGGTATATACAGTAGCTTTCTAATATCTATGAGTAGGGATGGGCAAAGTGAGGCTTTGTGAAACACTGAAACGTTCGAAGTAATTGCACTCTGGACTTGTAACCGGAGGGTTGGCGGTTCGAGCCCCGACCAGTGGGCCGCGGCTGAAGTGCCCTTGAGCAAGGCACCTAACCCCTCACTGCTCCCCGAACGCCGCCGTTGTAGCAGGCAGCTCACTGCGCCGGGCTGTTTGTGTTTCACTAATTCACCGATTGGGTTAAATGCAGAGACCAAATTTCCCTCACGGGATCAAAAAAGTATATATACTTATACTTATACTTAGTGGAATATTAGCCTATAATAAAAACTGCAGGATAGTAAGAGCTGAAATGTTGCCTTATTTATCCAATTTCCACCACTACTAAAAAAGTGGGCCGGTCTTGGGCCTGAAACTCCCGGGCTCAAAAGTGGCCCCACTCCAGCCCTGCTGCCCAGAGACACTTACAAGTTGTGTAAGGGTGTTTTAAGGTGTGTAAGGGTGTCTATATAGTTTATATGGGCTCATGTTGCTCTTTTTCTCAAAGGTCTAAATATATCACACTGCATTAAAACTACAAATGAAGCCAATGTGTAACTGATAACTGACAGGCTACAAAGTTGTCTGCTCTATCAATTTCTCCACATGTTCCAGACACACACTACTTTCCTTGTGTTCGAGGGAAAAGCAAAATTTTTGGCCATTGAAATAACACCAAATCAATTAGAAATTCAATTTAAACAATGTTAATGTTGTAAATTGCTATTTTACTAGGAAATGGATACTTTTTATGCAATATCAACACTAAATGAGTGTACCAAGGTCCATTATTCCATCTGTCCTGTGTTCCAATGGCATATTGTGTTTGCAAATCTGACTATAATTTTAATGGTCAACTGATCATTACAAACAGGTTATTAGAAGCAATACTACTGGCTTTCTTTAGATGAGTTGAGCATCTGGAGCATCAGCTATTATGGGTCAGATTAAAAGGAATCACTGTAAAAAAAACAATAAAGCATGTACATCCAAATTTTAAAGTTGGGTGCTGGACAAAATGGGCAATACTGAATGAATGAAAAAAAGTCCGCTACATCAATAGCTCCCAATGAATGATTAATTTAATGCAACGTTTCTGGCGTTTGTCTGATGAAGGGCTAACGCCGAAACATCGCTAACGCCCGAAACATCGCTAACGCCCGAAACGTCAGTGGCTGATTGTGTTTCACTAATTCATGGATTGGGATAAATGCAGAGACCAAATTTCCCTCACGGGATCAAAAGAGTATATACTTATACTTATACTTATACTACTTAATTCAATTACTCTGCATAGCAATTCAGATTTTCTTACAAATCCTTTGTTCTTGTTTGCCAATGTGACCATGAAATAAATATATGTTATTCATAGTGGTACAGTATTTAAAAAGGTCTTAAAAAAAGTAACTTTGAACCTGCAAAATCCCTGCCTCCGGTGCTCTCCCTGTGAGTCATTGCAGCTTGTGTGGGAACATAACCCCTTGAGATACACAGTGTCACTTATCAACATAGGGCAGCCACTTGACTTTGGCCATTCATTTTGTGCACAAGGGGAGCCAGACAGGGTCTACAGTAGCCAAGTGTGCTTATTTTTTCTTTTCCTGTTGCCAAAACACTGATGCAGAGAGTGCACAGTGTTGTTCTACATGTCCTCTGTGGATTATGGTTTCACAGAAGATGATCTGAGGTCACAGTGTCTGACAACACAATATTTTCTTTTATATAAAAAGGTTCCACTTTGGCACTGTGTCCTGTACCATCAGTTTGGATTAGTTAGAATTAGGACAGCAGATGCAATTATTCCAGACTAAAAAGCATCCTATGATTGGAAGAAGTTTGAGGGGAGGATATGACATGAACGTGAGGATCTGTAGAGGAATTATTGGAGAATATTATGTGGTGTGTGACCACTTGTGACTGCAGTGAGTCTACATTTGCATTTAATAATTTAGCAGGTGCCCTTTACCCATAGTTTCTTATAGTAGCCTACTGTAAAGGTATAGTAATAGGTAATGTCAGAGTTCCCATGGGTCATGGAATGTCTGGAATATCTTGGAATTTTGGAAAGTCCAGACATGGAAAGCCAGGGAATTTTATATTTTTTAGGACAAAGTCATGGAATATCAGGGAATTTTACTGTATCAGTTTAAAATTGACTTGCCAAAATACATTAGGACAAATATTTGTCCATGCAGAACTGGTGTATATCTTATTAGCTTTACTGCTTGCTTGAGTAGTTGTGGTTAGTCCAACTTTGTGTATTTAATGCCCATTTATTCATCTCCTGCTCTAAAAAAGTAAAATATTCTTGAATGCTACGCAGCTGCTCTGAAAGCTTTGGTCTGTATCATTCATTATATAGTAGGCCATGGAAATTCCGTTTTGTTTTTTTTTTGTCAGGGAAAAGTCATGGAATTTTACATTTGACTTAGAGTGGGAACCCTGTAATGTATGATATTATTACTTGTCCTGTTTTGGATCTAGAACTCATGGCCTGGGTTTTGTAGATGTTACAGCCAGCTGAGCTGCAGGACCACCATTGAATGAATCATGTGTAGCGTGAGAGACCTGTTTTTCCTGTAATGAAATATTAAGAGCTCGGCTGAGTTCAACACATGGAGTGGCTCTTGTTGAGCTTGAGTGCATGTGAATTTTTAGTCAAAGTGCAGACACAGTGTTACCTTAATGGTGTCTGAGGCTATTAGTTTGCAAAGCATATTGCCTTTATTTTATGCTCTACTATGCTTTGTTTTATAATTATATTTTGTTTTACTAGAAGCCAACGTTTTAACTATAATAACAGAGACAGATGATTGTATACAACACAGAGAAAAGGGGAATTTGATTAATCTAGGCATTTTACCATGTACCAGGGTGCCTTGTAAGTGCATAAGGGAAGCACTACTATGGCAACAAGCATTAGCGTTACAGGATTTAAATGAGAGCGCTTGTTCTCAGTGGTAGCAACTCTCCGAGCACATCATCTGGCCGTCGCAATTCTGCTACTGTGCAGTCCTAGCGGCAAGGTCACACTGGAAAACCAACCCCTTCTGGTCCATTGACATAGTTGTGGTCACCATTGACATACTTTATGTGGTCACAATTGACATAGTTGTGTGGTAATTGATCCATCTCACAATGCTGACAGTTGTGTCTGCCTGGTGGTTGGCTAGCTAGGAGGACTGATGTTGAATAAATAGATCTGCTCTATTGGGGTGAGGATGGCCACGGGCAATTTGCGATTTGGATCAACAATGAGTTAAGGAGATTAATCCATTGTGTTGTGCCTCCTCAGTCCAGTCAACTGTTAATCATAGTCGTGGGGATGTTCAGCTGGATAAAGTAGCAAGAGTGTGTCAGCAATTTGTTTGATAAGAGATCATTCACAGTAGAGGAGATGAATAGCACTTCACCATGACACAAGATGAAGAAAGGACCAAGCAGACAGTATTTGCCCACTAATGTACAAGTCCTCCATGTATTGGTGTTTCAAGGTGACATGCTAAAAGAAAATCTAGGGAAATGTGGATTTATTTATATTGGGGGTATTGTATCATTGGATAATTGTGTCACTGTGCATAAATAGGCAGACATTGTGCAGACACTCCCCACGGAAAAGAAATAATTAATTTAGAGCTGGGCTATTATGGCTAAAAAACTCTGATCTCGATATGCTGAGGAAAAATGGAAATATACAACATGATATGGTACAATCATATGGTAAAATCTTATGAAGTGTGTAGATATATTTATACTGCATTAACACATCATGCTATAATACATCTTGATAATTGTGTCCAATTAAAAAACAGATTGTGCTTACAGCTTTGCAAAACAATGCACATGGGCACTTTTTTGAATATGGAAAAACGTGCAAATTTCACACTACGATATGCAAAAACATCACACAACTATGTTTCTTGAGTATTCTCACAATATAGAAAAATGATCACAGTATATGATATGCAGTAATAATATATCTGACTACATACTTCTGAATGAAGTGAATTTCAGCGTCTGAGGAACGTGAACGTTTTTCCCTTCAAGCCAAATCTTTACTGTGGTCCCAGATAGGACCTCAGCTGATTGCAGTGGCAGCCAGCTGTTTAGTCACAGAAGACATGCCAACAGTCTCTCCTTCAGACCTCCTCACACTGTGGAGTCACATGGACTGTAATTACACTGGACTAGCCAAGTGTCAGGTTGTTGTTTGTGAACTTGTTTACATGTGATATGAATGAGGGGGATTGTTCTGTGGATCCCTGTGTTTTAAGAAAGGTTAATGGTGAATGTTCTCATCTCTGTTAGATGAAAAAGAGATGAGGGAGATTAGGAAAGATAGCCTTTGGATTTCACAAAATAGCTACTTGCAGAGACATGTCATTCTTTTCAGAACTGGTTCTCTGTCTTCTCAAAGCTCAATACCCTCCATCTTTTGTCGGCATGACATATGGACCATGTTAATTACTATTTTATATTTCAACCTCACTGTAACCTAAGTAAACAGCAGAGAATCATTGAGGATTTAGTTCAGAATTTAGCTATAAGACTACTACTATGATATGGAAAGCGTAGACCATCATGCCTGAAACATCTCCAAGCTCTAGCACACAATATTGTAAGAACTTGGTTGACATTGTAAGCTTACAGTTTCAGCTTAGAGTCTTAGTTGTGCACGTGGTGTTGTTCTTCCCAATCTGCAATGTTACAGATATAATCATCTCACACGATTGCATCACATTATAACCTGTGACTCCGCTCTGATTGCAGAGAGATGATTGACTAAAGAGCCTGTGTGTGTGTGCGGGCATGTATGGCAAGCCGAATTAACATTTATTCCGACATCTTGATATCAAGCTACAATACTAGTGACACTAGTTGACTAGTGAACCACATTTTTTGCACTAGTTAACTAGTGAGAGCCAAAATGCTTCTACTAGTTAGCTAGTGAGGGTCAAAATGTGCAGTAGTTAACTAGTGACCACATATTTGGCCTTACTAGTTAACTAGTCAGAGCCATAAATGCTTATAAGTTAACTAGTAAATGTTAACAAGTGAGACATAAAGTGTATACTAGTTAACTAGTTCAAGCCAGAATGTTCACTAGTTAAATAGTTGAAGCCTCCTTTGTCCACACTAGTGAACTAGTGAAGATGTAGAAGAATTGTCACTAGTTAACTAGTTGCACAGAATGCTAATGAGGAGGCGGGGTGCACTGCACACTGAGGCTTCCTGTTGGCTTCCCAGTTCAAAATAAAACATACCAACCAATTCAAGACACAGAAAATGGCCATTATCCCCACCCACTGCATTTGCATGTTGTTACCATGTTGGCCTGAGAAACTATAACTAGTTAACTAGTGGCTTCAGTGTGCAGCTTACATGTTAACAAGTCAAGGCAAAACTGCTCACTAGTTAACTAGGTTAGGCAAGGCAAGACAGTCATTAGTTCACGAGTGCAGCCCAAAATGCCCACCAGTTAACTAGTAAGGGTAATTTCAACCTTCTCAAGTTCACTAGTGAGGTGCAAGAAGCATAACTAGGTGACTATTAAGGGGCAAAATGTCCACTAGTTAACTAGTGAGGGCAATTTGGACCCTACCTGTTAGCTAGTGTGGTGCAAGAAGAGTCACTTGTTAACGAGTAAGGACCAAAGTCTCTACTAATTAACTTGTGAAGGTGTTTTGGACCTTACTAGTTAAGTAGCTACACACGTTGTGCTTACAAGTTAACTAGTTACGCACATTGTGCTTACGAGTTAACTAGTGACACCTAAAACCATACACTAATTGACGACCCGGGCACACTAGTTAACTAGTAAGGCGCTAACATTTTCACTAGTTAATGCACATGACAGCTAAACATTTCACTAGTTAAGTAGTGCACATGTAACGCTCACTAGTTGCTCTTTTTGGACCTTACTAGTTCAATAAGTAGCTAGTTTTTAGTAAAGTAAAGTACCCAATTTTGCATTTACTGGTTAACTAGTAAACACATTTGGCCTCGCTATTCAACTAGTAAGGCAAAATACATTCTTACTAGTTAACTAGTGAGCATATTGGCTTTTACTAGTTAGCTAATGAGCATTTTCAGACTTACTATTTGACTAGTAAGGCCAAAAGGCTTTAGCTAATTAATTTAAAAAAGAGTGACTCCAACTAGTAAACTAGTGAAATGAAAAAAAAAATAAAAAATCAAAAGGCTTGAATGTATGCGCCACTAGTTCACTAGTCGACTAGATGACTGTACAATACTGTACTTGCATGGAAATGAAGCAGGTGGGGCAAAAATTTTGATTGGTCAGTGTTCAAAACTGTTAGATGAATAAATACTCAAAAGGCTTGTATGTGTACAGCATGCGCCACTAGTGCACAATGGTTCACTTGCATACAAATGAAGCAGTCAGCGCAAGGGTGAATAAATACGGTTCAGATGAAGAAATACTCAAATAGTTGACTAGTTAACTAGAGATTTGGTACTTACTTGTTAACAATTGACTCTTATTGCACCTCACTAAATTTTGAGTTCTTGCTGGAGAGCCAAAAGGAAACTTCAGCATACTTCTCCCCACCTCCTCATTATCATTCTTTGTTAAGTTTGGCTTGAAATAGTTTAATAATAAACATTTTGTAGCCTCACTAGTTAACTAGTAAAGGTAAAAGACTCCAACTAGTTAACTAGCTGGCATTTGGCATTCACTAGTCAACTAGTAACAATTGTTGTGCCTCACTAGTTAACTAGCAAGGCACAAAAAGTGTTCAACTAGTGTGCATTTCTGTCTTCACTAGTTAACTAGTGAACATTTTGTGCCTCACTAGTTACCTAAGAAGGTCAGAAACAACTTTAACTGTGTGTGAAGCAGCAGGATGTCTCTGGCTGATGCTCAGTTGACTTAATTGGGCAGACATGACACTGGACAAGAACTCCATATTCCTCTCTACACCACAGCCCATAGTCTTTGTTGGCTGGCAAGATAGCATATGTATGTGCAGTGTGTGTGTGTGTGCGGGCATGCAGGAGATTGCTGCAGTACACCGTTGCCAAGGCGACGCCTGGTCATGTTGGCAGTCCCTCCCCCAGGGCCCCATACCACCTGCAGCTCGGCAGGCTGTTGGAGAGACTGTTCGCACACGTGCTCTCGCACTTCCCTGCGCTAACTCACGTCAGTGTAGCTTAGGTGATCTCTCATTTTAGATCAGTAACACAGAGCACCTTCATCCTTTTATTCTAGCCCGTCTCTAACTCACCTCAGTCTAAACCATCTATTTCCAGATCTGATGTAAGTAGAGTGTAAAGGTACATGTATACGCATGTATACGTACCAAACCATTTACTGTACGTACAGGACGTTACTGTAATCAATACAGATGTGTGCCGAATGTACGGAGAAATCCGTTGAGTTTTCACATAGATTTCTCGAGGTCACAGAGTACTGTTTGTACGAAAAAAACAAAACAATCGGTTTTACCAAGCTCAAGTGGCTACAGCCAGCAGTTTCTTTTTTTTTTTTTTATCATTCTTTTTATTTCTGTTCAGTTTGGACATTACAATTTGAACAAATCTGAGACATTTTTTAACATTAAATGTAGTAATCGACATACAATTACAAAACAAACACCACAACAAAAAAATACAATAGACACAAAAAGACAGTGTAAAGTATAATGAAACAGTCTGACAGATAGACAAATAGAGACAAAACAATAATAATAACGAACCCAATAAAAAAAAAAATAAAAAAAAAAAGGGAGGGGGTGACCACTTATTAAAAGCTGTTATGATTATGACTAGTTGCAACCTTATGCTGTGAAGTATACTTATTCTCTACTTATTCTAAGGTGAGAGTGGTGTGTGTCTTGACATAGTCTAGAAAAGGTCCCCATGTTTTATTGTAGTTTTTTTTTGCTGATCCTTTCAAAGAATATCTTATTTTTTCAAGTTTCAGGAAGTAAAGAACATCCTTGATCCAATGTGTAAATGTTGGGGGTTTACAGTCTTTCCATTTGATCAAAATCAGCCGCCTGGCCAGGAGTGTTAAGAAAGCAACACTGTTTGATTGTGCCCTAGTTAGACCCAAATGATCAGGGACCACCCCAAATAACCCAACCAAAGGACATGGTGAAATTGGTTGTCCTAGGAAATCTGAAATGATGTCAAAGATGGATGCCCAATACTGAGCTAGCTTTGTACAAGACCAGAACATGTGGGTATGTGATGCTGGATTGCACTTACAACGATCACATAATGGGTCTACATCAGGAAACCTTCTAGAAAGTCTGAGTTTAGTCCAGTGGGCGCGGTGCTAAACCTTGAATTGTAAGAACCCATGTCTGGCACAGATTGATGAACTATGAACTCTGCCCAGGGCAGTCTCCCATGATTCTTCAGAAATTGGTTCCCCAAGTTCACCTTCCCACTGAGATTTTAAATCAGAAATGTTGGAGGGTGAAAGTGGCATCAGTATACCATAAGAGGCTGATATAATACCTTTGAATGACAAAGGCTTACATAGTATATGATCATAGGAAGTACTAGAAGGTTGTCTTGGAAATATTGGAGAGATATTCCTAATGAAGTTACGGATTTGAAGAAAGCGAAAGAAATGAGTTCTAGGGATATTAAAGGTATCACAAAGATATTGGAAAGAGACAAAAGTGCCGTTGAAATATAAATCTTGAAATTGCTTAATGCCTGCATTGTGCCATATAAGGAAAGCTTTATCCATAACAGATGGTTTAAAATAATGATTGCCATAGACGGGGGATTTAAATGAAATGGACTGCCAACCAAAATGTCTCCTTATCTGAGTCCATATTTTCAGAGACGTTTTCACTAGCAAATTTGTTGTGTGAGCTGCGTACGAAGATGAGAGAGGTGCATATACAAGAGCTGCCAATGATGATTGTTTACATGACTTAGACTCAATAGACTGCCAAGAAAGTGCATCAGCACCAGGGTCCTCATATAGCCAATGCAACATGGGACGGATGTTACATGCCCAATAGTAACATTGGAAATCTGGAAGAGCCGTTGCGCTTAACCAAGTTAGCAGAAGCTCCACGCAACGGTTTTGGCTTAAGTTTGCCTGTACCCGACATTCTTGGGACTGAAAACTTTAAATTGTTGTTTCGAGATATGTTATAAAAGTCCCTCAGCTATTTCCAAAGTAAAACATTGGCTAAATGGTCATTTTTGATCGAATGAAATTCCACCTGTTGGGAGCTGCTGAAAATCACGTCTGCATCTCACCAGCACAGCAGCGCCCCCAGCCAGCAGTTTCATAGTCAAAGCAATACTTGGTGAAGTTTCATAAATCCCCTTTAAGAGCATCTTTGTGTTTACGGACATCCTCAGAGAAGCACACACCAAAATAACTTGTATTGATTTCACATCAAGCTGAAGACAGCTCCTACTTAGTGAGTAAAATCCTATGCCTGATCTTGGGTCTTACTGTTTTTTTCATTGTTCTTAAGATTGATGATATCAGCACAATGTCTGCACTCTCTTGGCTGGTCTGGGTCTGATTCAGTCAAAGACCATTAGCAATGATAGGTGTGTGGCGAGGCAACTGCTGGGGAAGGTCGAAGGTCCAGCTAACAGACACAACGTCGCTGCCGATCACAGAGGACACTCACTCTGATGACTGGTGGTGTGGTGGACGTGCTAATCCCACATTGTGGCTGACTTCCTGAATAGATCCCGGCGCTGCTCTGTATCAGACCTGGGCCAGGTCTATTCCAGCGGATCCATTTTTTGAGCTGTTGTCTGCAGAACTACATGGGTAGCTTATAGTGTACTGGTGAAAAGTTTGAAAGTTCTGTGTAGGGGGTGCTGTGGCACAACTGGCTACAGCGCCCGTACCATATACGGGTCTAGGGCTGGGATAAACTATTATTTTTTAAACGATTAATCTAGCGATTATTTTTTCGATGCATCGATTAATCTAACGATTCATTTTTTCAGTCCGATTCGATTTCGATTCGATTATCTCCCCATTAATTCACTAATAGCAACTTATACATGTTTATTTACATATCTGAATGAAAAAACATGAATTATTTAACATTGCAATATATGTTTATTGCTCTTAAGATTCCAAAATAAAAGACTGAAGTGCAAGTAACTACAAGTGCAAAGTAATGTATTCTTAGTCAGAGGTAGCATTCAATAAAGTTTCAGTTAGTCATTTTAAGACGTTCGTGTGGGAATCATGTGTGGATGCAATTCATAACGTAGTTCAAATAACAGTTCGTACTTCAGCTGCAAGTAAGCATGCTAAACTTGACATCCAAACAGTATTCTAACGTTAGCTTTGAGATAAGGCTACTGCTTGATTGCATACTGTAACTTAACTTTTACGTTTATTCTCCTCAATGTACTATGTTGTGATAAGACCTTAGCAGAGTTTACTTTAAGTTTAATGCAGCGGTTTTGAACAAATTTGGTCACGATCAACAATCGTGAATTTTTGTTAAATGCACATGCAGAGGAGGAGCAGCGGGCTCGTTACGAGAGAGAGCGGGCGGGGCGAGGAAAGGCTGTGTGAGTAAGTGGCAAGTGCAGCTCAATGAAATTATTTTATCTTATCTTTAATTTAAATAGCAGGCCTACAACATAGAACATCAATGTGTGGTGGCCGGTTTTGATTTCGTGGTGCCCAGCCACAGATTAGTCAACGTATGGAAAACACTGAAGGTGTAAAATTAAAAATATTTAGCAGCACACGTTGCTCGACGAATCGACGCTCATATTTTGCGTCGACGTCATCGATTACGTCGACTAGTTGTCCCAGCCCTATACGGGTCCAAGAGCCCACGGGGCCCCAGGTTCAAGTCTGACCCGGGTCATTTCCCGATCCCACCGTGTCTCTCTCTCCCATTAATTTCCTGTCAGTCTCTCACTGTCCTATCAAAAATAAAAACAATACAAAAATAAAAATGAAAAATAAAAGGTGAAAGTGCTGTGCAGTCAAAATTCTAAAAACTTTTTTCCTTTTTTTTCTTCCATGTCATAGGTCTACTGTCCCCAAGGAATATGAAGAAGAGGAAAAATTGGAAACTTAATTCTTTGAAGCAGTGGAAGTGGATTAAATGAACGTGTCTGAGGAGGAATTGTAGCAACTCATTGTCATGGCGAAGAAGGCCCGTACTAAGGGCGAAAAGCCCGAAGCACTAATCTCTGCCCTACAGGCTGCCAATGAAGACCTCAGGTCGAAACTGACGGACATTCAAATCGAATTGCATCAGGAAAAATGCAAGGTAGGCCTTTCATGCCTTGAATTACACATAAAATGTAGACATGTTTGTTGTATTTAGTGTATGTACTTATAACAGAGAGGTTTGAAGTGACAGTGATCATGAATAGACTTGGAGCAATAACTCAGACACCTTTTGAGTAAAATTTATTTGGACTTTATCTGCCTGGGAAGGTACTCTGTTTTTGGCATCCAATCTGGCGTTGGTTATCCCAAGAACACATAACAGAACATAAACTACTTATAAATATAAAAATCATTGTCGCACGTCGTCTGTGCCTTTCTCCCACCACAGGTGACTAAGCTGGAGCGTGAGAAAGTGCAGGAGGCCAAGCGCATCCGCGAGCAGGAGCAGCACCGGCACACAGTGGCACTGACCGAGCAGCGGGCCAAGTGGCACGAAGAGAAGATGAAGGAGCTGCAGGCGCTGCGGGAGAGCCTGGTGCGCCAGCACGAGCAGGAGCTGCTGCGCCACGGCAAGATCAAGGATGGGGAGATCCAGCGGCTCAAGACGGCCATGAGCGCACTGCGCGACGGCAGCGGCGAGAAGGTGCGCACAGCCCTCACGCTGGAGGCCAAGGAGGAGGCGCGGCGCTTCTTTGACCAGGAGCGCGTCAAGCTCCTGCAGGAGATCGCCGAGCTCAAGTCCTCCAAGAAGCAGACGGACGAGGCGCTCAGCACCATCATCCAGGCGGACAAGATGAAGGCGGGAGACCTGCGCTCGGAGCACCAGATGCACCAGGAGCAGATCACCAAGATCAAGTGGGACTGCGAGAGAGACATACGCAGGCTGGTACGACAGCCCTTAACAGTGCTTCTGCCTTTTGACCCCACTGGAGCCAGGCACCTCCACAGCAGTGATCCTTTAGATGTCCCAACCCCAAGTGTGGTTTATGGACACAACTTACATATCGGCTGGTCATTGGATGTTAGGACACTTTGGCATGTCAGATAGATAGATATATACTCTATTGATCCCCAAAGGGAGATGTGAGGGTCTACACTTTTTCGGTCCAGCATCTATTACTCGCTGTCATGTGGCTGACATAAGCCGGCTTTGATGACAGCCAGTATCAGTGCTGTGTCCATTAGACTCCCTCCCTTAAAGTAAAACTCTCTCCAAATGCAACCTAGGGTCTTTTTCTGAATATACCCGAGTCAAACTTTCGTTTAAAAGCATAATTACGAAGTAAGCGCCGCTTTTAAGATTGACCATATTTTCGGGTTTTAGGGTCAAATGGCCTTTTGAATGGGAGTGCTAGGGGCACTACTATGATCGCATCAAAATCACTATTTTTGAAACACTAAGAAGGCTTGTGCTGTCAAGGTATGCACAGTCATTGTTACCCAAGGGCCGTATCCTTAATAAATTAGACTTAGTGAATAGCGATTGTCTGCCTGACCCTGAGCTGACAGAATTGGTAGACCAATTGGTAGACGACGTTAGCAAGTGGCCAGACATTCATTAGCCCGACATATACGGCTATCTGGTTGACAAGCCCAGATATGCAAAAAAATGTAGTACAAGTAGTACATTTTTCTTGACGTTTCCTTGAGGTTTTAGTCAATTCACACACACACTATTCAATGGGAAGGAAAGCTTTCCCCGACAGTTGGTATGAGTTGTTTGTATTAGCAGTTTTCAAACTCTTGAATAGCACTCTGACAAAAGTAACTCTAGCAGTGCTCTTTTTTTAGTTTATTTAGAACCTGGAACACTATTGTTGATGCGGCTCCCCTTGGCAGCCTTTTTGTGTCAGTGAACGGAACCCTCACCACTTACCGCATAATGTACAAACATATATTATTATCCATCTTCCCCCAACAAACAAATGCCGTTTGTCGTTGAAAAGCTTAATTTAATGAAAAGGGATTTGGTGTGACACCGCACAGCAAAAGTAGCCACATAATGTTTAGCCTCATAATAATGGTGGAGACATTTTTGTCCAAGACACTTACATTACAGTGAATGGGCTCTGTGCACTAGCTTTAGCGCGGCAAAAATTGTGTTTAAATGTAGTAAGCCTAATAACTGCTTCAGCCTCTGGCAAGATCAGAAGTGGGCAGCAAGCGACTGGTATCTTGAGAGCAACGTGTTGGAGACCCATAGTGTACAATGACTTTTCATTGGCTACTATTAAACCAACCAACAATATAAAATATTTATTTTAATATAAAATATTAAAAAGAGCTCTTTTATTTCATTGCGTTAAATCGAAACAATGTATTCTAGTGCTCGTGGACTGATAGCCCTACTGATAGGCCATTATTACCCCGGCTTGTATTTGGGGGCCGGCCTTTATTTGTACGAATCGACCACGACCCTGGCTATTATCAGAGGCCGGCTATAAATAGAATCCCGGCCATAATTTGAGGTTTTACGGTAACAAAGTTTTTCTGCTGCAAAAACCTACCATTCCATTTCATTGCATGAGACATTTAGTTCAGCTGTTACTCAAGCATCAACACATAGCTTCTTATATTACTTAACCACTTTGTCACTTTCAAATCCAGTACCTCAGCAATCAACTTTTAGATTTCATCAGTGTTTTTAAATCGTAAATGGTATGGATGATGAATGCATTTTAATCCGATTGTCCAAATATGGATGTTGCTCTTGGTTTAGGTGGATGAGATCAAAGCAAAGGACCGCACCGTCTTCGCCCTAGAGAAGGAACTGGAGACAGCCACAGGCTTCCTACAGAAGCTGCAGCTACAGAAGGATGCCCTGGACGAGCAGCTCTTTCTGGTGAAGGAGGCTGAGTGCAACCTGGGCAGCCCCAAAAGGGAGATCCCTGGGCGGGCAGGCGACGGAGCCGAGTACTGCGGGAGCCCCGTGAGTCTCTACGCCTATACGAGCTAGACATCATCTGGGAAGCAGCCTTAGCTTCACTCGTAGCTGTTTTGTGTTGTTACAGGATGTGCAAAGCCACAAATTGATGTAATGCTTATGAAGGTTTTGTTCTACATTCCCACAAGTCAGGATGCCACTATGAGCTGAGTGTAGTCTGAGGATCATGCCTCATCTGATGTATCCACTCCCTTTCTGCTATATTTTAGCCATTCTAAGCCCCAAAGGTCTCAAACTGTCTAGTACTGCATATGAAACATGGCTTTGCAGTGTTTCCCCTACAATGTATTCATCAGCGGCGCAGCGCCGCTGCTGGAAATCAAGCGCCACTGCAAAAAAAAGTTGCCTAATTAAAAAAAAAAAAAAAAAGACGCAAGTGAACTTCAGGAACAGCTGCCGTTCGTTCAGGTTTCATGTCAACAAATAATAGTAGGCTTACGTTGAAGGCGCAGTCAGGATTCCACAGGAGATCACGCTTGTTTGTGTTTATGTTTAAGTTTATTAGCAGACGCATTTTTGTGCAAGAAAACGTAGCCTACATGTTAACCAAGGAACCAAATTAAACACGCCAGCGAGATAGCTGCCCCTACCTTCAGTACCTATTCCCAGATAAATTCCACGCATTGTTTCGTTTTTGTTTGTGATACAGGCAATGATTTCAAGCAGTGTTGCTAATACCTAGGCTGTGAAACTAAGGTCTAGCTAGCCTGGTGGGTTTAATTGAATTTGAGTAATAGGATACGCAACCATTTACATCTGAGATAGTTTGTAATTCCTGTAGAGCTCACCAAAATTATAGATATGATACAAGACACTTATCTGCTATAATCCAAGATAGATTTTCTTCGAGTTTTTGAGCATTTATTTTACCAAATGACATGGGAAACATAATTCATTTAATCCACATATGCACCATGCACAACAACACTACTAAGTTAGCTTAAAACCTTGAGAATCAAGCAAGCCGTCACGGCATTAAAGTGACAGGCACTCAATTCGACTTGCACAGCACTGACATGAAAGAGAAGTCTATATAGTTTATACAGTGCTGTGCAAAAGTTAAGACACCCATGCTGAAATTGACTAAAGGGAGGAATAAAACATACTTTGCCTTTTGTCTTAATGCCTTAATTAAAAAAAAAAAAAATAGGACATCAATTATTTTTTAATGTATCATGTATCGTAAATAAACAAATGTTATTATATAAATAAATGTCAACTTATGCACAGCATTGTATATTCTAAATAGTAATAGTTTGTACAGTGGCCTACAGTGTACCGTTGTACAGTGGCTAATTACTAATAATGTAAATGAAAAAGGTGAAAGAAAAACATGAATAATCCTGTTAAAGTACTGCAATAATCATGCTTTGTAAATGCTTGTGTTGATGGTTATGTCATAATTTGTAACTCAATCTGTCCATTTCTTTCACAAAATCCACCAGAAGTCACCATTTCAGGAATCATTTTTCAAAATTTTCTCTTTTTTTTGGGGGGGGGCTTCCTACGATCAACAGCACCGCTGCTGGAAAATTTTCTAGGGGAAACACTGCTTTGTATAAGATCAAATGTGATTATGCAGTGTTTCAGACATACAAATGTAAGGAAGTTTCTTTTTTGTTCAGTGCTTCAGTCCGATTGGCTAATTTTGCCACTAAATTCAATTATTAGCCTCCGTCACTGTCACTGACATTTTCATTTGAAAGATATATAAACGCTGTCATATGTGATAAAGTAAAATAAATCTTACCTTTTTGCTGGGAGGTTGGGAGATGTGCTTGGGATTTGCTTCAGAGCTTGTGGCTGGTGCATAACAAATCAGTGAAACTTAGTGGCTTGTGGGATGTGTCTTTATGCTGCTGCAATAATCCAAAATGATTTCATGAGTTAAGTTCATTTGTGACGGATATCTGCACATGATTTCTATTTACCAGTTATCAGAAGAAAAGGGTTTTAAAACATTACACAACATTTGTGTTATCAGAATTCCTTCCTCAAGAGATAACAGTGTTATGCTGCCATCTAAGAAGGAAGGGACTTTTTCCTGTGTCTGAGTCCCATGACCATGAACATTTTAACTAGACCTTTTGACCTACACATGTAAAAATGTGTATGATATGTGTGTGTGTGTGTGTGTATGTGAGGCGTATCAAGCTTTTTAAAAGTGTGTGTGTGTGAGGGGGGCATTTTGAAATAGGGAAGTAAAATAATCCTGCATTTCTAGATTTTCCTGACAAAAAGTGTGTGTGGGGGGGGGGGGGGGTAGAATCGTGTTTAAGCAAAAGTTGGGTTGTTATAACACCCCTAACCTGTCTGCCTGTGTTTGTATGTAGGACATGAGAAGGAATCAAAGGCGTGTGGCTGAGCTGAACTCGACCATCCGGAAGCTGGAGGATCGCAACACACTGCTGGGCGAGGAGAGGAATGAGCTGGTAGGAACTTTGGTGGGAGATGTACTGGTCGTACTGGCCAAGACTGCGCTGGTCCACTTAAGTTAATCGTTATGCACAGATTATTTTTGTTCTACTTTTGATCTTCCAAATTGTCCAGAAAAGTGAAAATGTAAAATAAAACATACCTATGTATGCCTAGATGCAGAGCTTCAAAATGTAGTCAAATTAGGTGTGTCTAGGGGTGTATGTAGTGTCAAGTCATTGTTGATTGTTAATGGCACGACATAAATGAAAGAAACTGATTACAATTGAGTTTTCAGGCCATTACAAGTGCTTATGATGTTATACGCATGGACTTTATTTTTCTCTTTTTCTTTCTCTCTATGTCCCTCTTTCATTAGTTGAAACGTGTGCGGGAGTCAGAGAAGCAGTGCAAACCCATGTTGGAGAAGAACAAGCTGTTGAATAAAAGGAACGATGAGCTGACTCAGTCTTTACAGCGAATGGAGGAGAAACTGAAGGGTTTGACCAGGGAGAACATGGAAATGGTGAGGAGAGAGTGCTCCTCATGCCCCTGAGGCTAATACAAATCATATGGGTGTTTGGTGGTTTAAGCTCCCAACGTCGTCTTCCAGGCAGCGCTACATGGAAGGCACTAGGGTTAGGCAAGGGTTAGGGTTAGGGTTAAGGTTAGGGTTAGGTGCCTTGAAGTTGATAATTGCAGTCTGCTTTGAAATTGACTGATGCGTGTACTATAGATAATAATTAATACGCAGTATGCAAATGTTCTTCTGTAAGGACGTTTGTACAAATCTGTGGGGCTGTGTTAGCTGTTGATGTACTGTATGTATAACTGTTGTGTTCCCTCTTTCTCAGAAAGAGAAAATTAGTTCTCATCCTCCACTAAAGAAGCTGAAGTCATTAAACGACCTTGACCAGGCTCACGATGACCAGGAGATTGAGTTCCTTAAGCTTCAGGTTCTCGAACAACAGACTATGATAGATGAACTGACAAGAGTAAGTGAAAGCTTTTAATGTGTTTTATGCACAATTTGAACTCTTGATGTGATTTGATTGCAGGTCATATGACTTGTATTACTGCTGCTACACTACTGCTGGTGTATGTCAACATTTTTGTTATTTTATCTCTTTTTCACCTATTGTTGGTAATTTTTGGTAACTAATTCACATGAAACAAGGTTGATTCTAAGTGAATCATATGATTCAAGCTACAGCTAGTTAGCCATTACTTTTTTGTGAATGGTGTTGGTAAAAATGTAGGGCCCTATATTGGCGATCAGAAACGGATGGTCAGGGGTGCAAAGTTTATAGACATTAAAGGCATGGCTAGTCCACAATCATTATTTTAATGACGTGATTTTGTGATCAAAAGCTGGGTTCCGGGTGCAATAGGGTAGTTCTTATGTTTCTTAATCTGTCATGGGTGTGCTTTGGGCGTAACATCCTTTAAACCAATGAGAAAGACAATTACAAACTTACACTTGACAAAACATTCTAATATGAAAATCTAGATGTTTGGAGTAGCCTATAGAGTGTAGATCTTATAACCCCCTAGGGAGAAGGAAATCACGGTCATTTGCATACTTAAACCCAAGTAGCTTAACTGTATCTACACAACATAACCTACTGTTGTAAATTGGTGCAGCTCCTTTGAGAGAGCCCCGTGCGCAGGCAGGGATGGAGAGAGAAAGCGAGAGGTATGTGTGTTAAGAACTGAGATGCATATGCAGAAAGTAGACGTGCTGTTGAGACGTGCTGTTGAGTGAGTCATATTGAAAAAAATGCAAAAAATAACTCTGCAGACAAAACCGAAGTCCTCGTTCATTTGCTAACCATTTTCAGATAGAGGGAAAAGGGAGTTAGATCCCAAAGTTACGGATAACTTCGGCCCTGGTGCGTTAACATGAAGTTCCCCTATGTTCTCCGACTAGGTCTGAAAAAAAAAAAACAGGAAACGTTAGCGCAATCAAACAAACCCAGAAACTACCATGGGATTGGGGAAGTGGGGTGGGTTGGTTGGTGCAGCCAAGCTCGGCCAGGACGGGCCCAGCCCCCCAATGCATCCCCCAAGACGTTGGGACTGTGGCAGAGTCAGACGACATCCAGGCTACCCTAATCTATGATGTACAGTACATGGCATTTGACTCCATACAAGCAATCAGTAATGACAATTACATTGTCCCTGATTGGGAACACACAGTACAGATATCATATAGAGACCAGTAGGAGCGCTACTTCAGGGTCAAAGTGACCTACTGTACTAATGAAAAATATAGCAAAAAATGTATAAAATATAACATTAAACCACATATTGGAATATTGGACATAATGCTGTTTTGCACTCTCTCTCTCTCAACGGGAAAACAGCTAAGATTGTAATCTACCCTTTTGGAATCATCTCTGGGCTAAATTTGGCCAATAAAATTCAGTAGCTAAGCTAATACAAATGGCCCATCTTCATGAAACATTGTCAGCTCATTCATAATGGAATGTAAAAGCGATATCCCCAATTTAAAACAAATCACCCTCAATTGATCACTACAACAAAAGATGTTTCCTCTGTCTCCTCTTCAAATCCTTTCTTAAAATGTAAAGGATTCAAATGGTACTCTTTCACTGCTTGAATCAGTATGCACCACACCACGGTATATCTAGTGTCCTGTAAGTTTGCACATTTGGTACAAAAGCATGCAGTTTTCATATCCAAGACAGATATCATCATTGCCTGCCAGATAACATAATCGTATCTAATTTTTTTACATATTAACAGTACATACAGGCTACATCTGTACTTTTGAGTATTGTGTTGTGTGATGTTTGTAATGTTTTGTCCTTGTCTGACTGATTCACCCTGTCTCACAGGACCGAGAGAAATTGCTGAGGAAAAAGAGACATAAACGAAGTTCCAGACCCATCAAGGTAACTGTTATTGCAATAGAAGGCAGTGAAATGTCTCCAATGTGAAATGTTTTTGTAAGGCTGTTGTTGCTGTCAGAAGGGCCTTTCCTCACTTAATGATTCTGCGATGCAGAGGCACATTGTTGTGGACACCTTCTTTGGGTACGATGAGGAGTCAATGGATTCAGAGACCTCGTCAGTAGCTTCCTTGAGAATGGATAGGACTCCTGCTACTCCAGACGAGGATTTGGACGAGGTTAGAATATGTTCAAATGCCTTGTGGATCTCTTCTGTTGTGTACAAATGTAACCTGCCTCTTTAAGCCTAAATTGTTCCGAGGGTGTGATTGTTCTTACCCTCTTTGTGTGTGTGTGCAGGGTCTGGCTCGTGAGGAGGCAGAGTTGCGCTTCCGTCAGCTGACGCGGGAGTACCAGGCTCTTCAGCGCGCATACGCTCTCCTGCAGGAGCAGAAGGGAGGCATGCTGGATGCGGAGATGGAGGCCAAGGTACACACAGAGCCTGATCCATCACCCGCACTTGAGACACACTGCAGCCTAGAAAAGACACTTTTGTAATACTGTCAAAGAATAGTAAATAATCGGGCTTCCAGTACCGTTCCAGTCTGTCAAGGTTTGAATGATAAGACCTGTCTGCTTCTACTGATTCAGAATCATGGATACTAGCACTTCTGGGCTGCTACTGCAAGTAGTGGAACTAAATCATTTCATCTGGAGTTCATCTCAAACACTTTTCTATCACAAGCTCTGTGTCTGTATTATGTAATATACAGTAGTATAATATTGGTAGCCTTTCTCTCTGTGTGTCTCTCACTCTCTCTGTCTCTCTCAGGCTCAGGAGCAGCTTCAGGCAGATGTGCAGCGTTACCAGGCCAAAATCGAGGACCTGCAGAAGGAGCTCACACTCAAAGGACAGGTAAGGGCCAGACCGTTTGTGTTATTGTCTTGTGGCTCTGAGACGGGGACATGTGACCAAGAAAGAAGGGTTGGAAGAAGGGAGGGTGGTCACATAACAGCCGTTATTACATGGCTCTTCACAAGGCAAGTAGAACGCTCCATTGACTTGAATGGGATTTCCCAAAGTTCTAGCGGTTATTATTTCCGAGGAAAGGACCTCTGAAAAAAATAATGACCGCTGTCAATGGCAACGGAGTTTGTGCTTCTAATTCAGGTATTTCATATCACTACGCAAGGACTGGAACTTCATTCAAAAGTGAAAGCAGACGGTTGATCAGCTGTGTTCTAAAGAATGTTTGATTCAAGTTCAGCGTGTGTTGTTGCGAACTATTTGTTTCAGCAAATGCCACGATGAACAAACAAATAGGCTAGGCTATGTAGGCTAAAGTCATATCGTGGGGAGTTTATTATTTTGTTTTGGCAAGTAGCCATGTAATAAGCGGGATAATGTATAGAACGCTGGTCATTATTGGGAAAATAAGTCCCTTCAGGGCGGAACAAGACCCCTCCGCTGCGCATCGGGGACCGGTTCGCCCTGTCGGGTCTTATTTTCCCAATAATTACTGCCGTTCTATACATTATCCCTTACTTAGTTATACCACAAAGAGCAGGTTTAGCTGATCTCTTCCTAATGAATTTCTGAGAACATGAATGTGATTCATGCTTGTAAGATGTGCGTTCCAAAACTGTTCCATAGCCTGGAAGTAGTGTTTAAGATCCTGACTCTCACCAGATGAATTTCGTTCCGCTTAGCTCCGCCTAGCTTCACTCTCATCTGGGACCTCTTCTATTGAGAGTGATTTTTTATGGTACAGCCAATCAGGACGCAGGGCGGGAGTTTCATAGATGTGACATAGCGTAGAAGCGACTGTGAGACTTTTATCAGCGTCACGGGTTGGCTTCGATGTGAGTGGTTGAAGTAGCACGTCAATAGATGACGGACAAGTGGCTTATTCAATCATATGCAAGCATTTTTTGATTAGGCCCAGCCTTCTGAAGCAACACTCCAATGGATTGGTCCCAGATGGATGAGTGGGCTATGAGCTAGGCGGAACGAAATTCATCTGGCGAGAGTCAGGTTAGGCATGGCCAGCTGAGAAGAGAATTTTGTTGGGCTCTTTCTGTCTCATATAAGTCTTAAAGGCCAAGCATGAACAATTTAATTTCTAGGAAAGGTCTTTAATAGCTACAACATCAAACCGTGTTGTGCAAGGGGGGAAAAATTTACAATTAGTCAAGGGTGTTTTATAAGAGAATATGTGTGAATAGCCACACTGTTCACACGGTTATCATTAAATATGTAATCTTTCATATATGACTGCAGGGGGGATGCATTTTCCTCCAATTCTAGCAGACATGATTATGATAACATATTTCTTTAACTCCAGAAACAGTCAGTGGACATTGTAACACACCAAGTCAAAAGGTTGTAACATATCAGGTAAAATTGGATAATCTAATTGTTGTTCTTGATTGAAGAATGTGTTCCAACAGGACACTGCTTAAGTAGCTATACTTACGAATGGCTCCTACAAAATTATGCATTGTAATCTTTTGCTGCTCATACCAAGGCAGCAGATGTGAAAACAGTGTATTATATTTATATTTACATAATTTCTTTTCTTTGATATTTACATATTTATCCAATAAATTCTGAGGTATGTTTCTGAAAAAATAAAAGAAAACTGTATTGTTCAGTTTATTTGCATTTCACAGTAAAAAGGCCACATGAGAATTCATAACTCAGTATTTCAGTACTGCACTTTAAGCAGTATTGTAGCTGTGTGCTTTTTGAAAAGAAAATAATCATTCATTTGCACATTGGCCATGGGGTCTATGAAGAGAGACCAGAGGCTGTTGTTTGAATGGAATCCTTTGAGAGAAGTGGGCAAGTAGTAACATAAGCAAACTCTTTCCAAAAATGGTTTGTTTTAACAATAAGACTACCTACCTATTTTATGTTTTCCACAGCTTAGCTAATTATAACAGCCTCTGCTAAGATATAAAATTAGAGAAATTATTGTTTTCTGAGACAACTGAGAGCTGCACCCCATATAAGTGAATGAGTATTGGGTCATTCCACGTCAATTCAACCAGAGCCCACGCACTTAGGTCTCAAAAAATTCTGAAAAAAATACCAGGTGTACCTATGTTACCCAGGAGACACACTGTAAAATTACTTTTATGTAAGATCCAAGATACCCAAGATACAGCCAGTTTTACAGGGGGAGGGGGGTGTTGATTTTGTTCGGCTTTTTTTTTTTGTCAAAGTTCACAAGCCCATAGCGCAAGAACTAAACCATGTAGGAGGCTCCAATTTTGCATTCTGGTACATAAATAGGAATAGTATATAGCAAAATTGTCACGTTTGGTCTGGATGATCCTGCATGTTCATAGCTGTTATTTGAGTTTTTGGCTTGGCTCTGTTTAAGCCTTCAGAAGACATATTTGTACTTAACATAGGCTCTTGATTTATTTTTTATTAAGAGAAGTAGAAACACTCTCCCTCTTTGCTGACGATCTCTTATTATATATCTCCAATCCCACATCCTCCATTCCGATTATTCTTAACATTTTAGAATTGTAAGGTAAACTCTCAGGGTACAAACTAAACCTTCACAAGAGTGAACTATTCCTGATCAATGATATAGCTAAGAGGCTTCCCACCTCACATTTCCCTTTTAAAACAGTACCTGATGGTTTTGTATACCTGGGGGTATTCATTACTACCTCACTCAGCACAATGTTCTCTAAAAACGTACTCTCTTTAATGGACGTTTGTAAATCTGATTTCAGTAGGTGGTCCAATCTTCCCATATCTATGATGGGCCGGGTGAACCTAGTCAAAATGGTAGTTTTGCCCATATTCCTTTATCTTTTCCAACACCTCCCAGTAATTGTCAATAAATCCTTCGTTCGTGCCTTAGACCAACATATTGTCTCCTTTCTGTGGAGTAATAAACCTGCTCGCATTAAAAAGTCAATTTTGCAGCTCCCGAAGTCCAAAGGAGGCCTTGGACTGCCAAATTTCTGCTGGTACTATTGGGCATGCAACATAAATAAGTTACTCTATTGGGTTAATGCTTGCCCAGAGATTACTAACATCCCCTGGGTCCATTTAGAACTGTCCTCTACCAGCTGCTCTCTACACTCAGTGGTCTCCTCCCAGCTACCCCTTGCGAAAAATATCTCCAAAAATCTAATTGTCCTGAATACCATCAAAATATGGACACAATTTCGAAAACAGTTTGGTTTGGTGGGATCTTCTACGGTGGCACCTATTTTGAACAACCATCTATTCCCACCATCTTGCTCAGATAAGGTATTCAATGTGTGGGCCGCAAAAAGGTCTCACCACCATCAATGATCTGTATAGCAAAGGCATTTTTTTCTCCTTTATTGACTTATCAACAAAATTTGATCTTCCAAAATCTCATCTTTTTAGGTATTTCCAAATCAGACATTATGTGCAAAACCACTTTCCCCAGTTTCCAACACGTCCCCCTGACTCAGAACTAGACTCTATACTGTCCTTGAATGTCAATCGGAGAGGTCTTATCTCAACCATCTGTAACTCAGTGGACTCCCATCAAGACCCAACCATATCGTTAAGACAGACTTGGGAGCAAGACCTAGGAACCACAATTTCTGATACACAATGGGAACACATTCTAGGCCTGGTTCATTCGTCTTCTATATGCGCAAGGCATGGCTTATTACAATGTAAAATCCTGCACAGGACGCACTTCACAAATGTAAAATTGGCAAGGATATACCCAGACAGAAGTGATGCTTGCAATCGGTGTAAAAGCTCACCAGCTGACCTTGTTCATATGTTCTGGTCCTGTCCAAGACTGTCAGAGTTTTGGACAGAGATATTTAGCACCCTTGGTAAGGCTCTCAAGTCCCAGGTGGACCCACACCCCCTTACAGCCCTTTTCGGAATACCTTCAAGGCCAGAACTGCCTATAGAGCGGGTTGTGGCCTTTGCCACACTTTTAGCTAGGCGACTCATTCTCCTGAAGTGGAAACATTCCTCCCCACCAACACACGACAGGTGGATCCAAGAGATACTCCAATGCATTAAACTTGAAAAAATGCGGTTCTCCCTAGCAGGTTCCCTTGGCACCTTCCACAAAACCTGGTCACCAATCTTGACTCACATGGAAACTTTAACAGTACAGCCTGAAAACAGTTGATCTGGCAGAGTTACGCTCAATAACATGAGACTACCCCCCCCCCCACACTCCCCCCTCTTTTTTAATTTTTTATTATTATCACTACTACTCTATATATATATATTTTTTCATTCTATCTGTTTTTGTTGTTATATGTCCTATTTTATATGTTTGCTTTCTTTTTGTGTGTGTAGCAGAATGGGTGAGACTGAGGATTGGTGTGGATGTATTGGGGTGGGTGGATAATGATGGGCAGATGGGGACGGAGATAGGGGTGTGGGTGCATGTGGGGGGGGGGGCTGGGTGAGGGGTGGGCAGATAAACTCTTTAATCATATATTTTGTATATATTTGTTTTACAAATACAATTTTGTATGTACCTATTTTACAAATTCCAATAAAAATAAATAAATAAATAAATAAAAATAAAAAAAAAGTAATTTTACAGTGTGTCTCCTGAGTAACAAAGGTAATTTCTTCAGAATTTTTTGAGACCTAAGTGCGTGGGCTCTGGTTAAATTTATGTGGAATGACCCTATTGTTTACGCTAAGATAATGTAACCGGCGTTGTGTTTACCACATGACTCAGCCCTGCACTCGCCCGGTCTCGAACCGCAAACAGCTGCACCTCGGATTAGGAGTCGAGCAGGCTAGCATTTGAGATAAAAGCCCAGGCTGCTAGCTCTGTCACTAACACGACTCTTAAGGCATCGAGAGGGAGGTTTACACAGCATACTTACTGCACAGCTGCATACTGGCTACCGTTACACTAACATTGAGAAAATGTTGCTGTTGAAGAACTGATATTATTGGCGATACACGAGAAAGTAAAACATGATGCAATATATGTGTGTATATACACAGGCATATATAAACATATGACACATGTATGTGTGTGTACATACATACATATATATATGTACACACACATACATGTGATTTGATATGCCTTGATATGCCTATCCGTTGGGACACTGTTGGGTTTCTGTGACTCCAGTTTCCATGATCTGCTGTTTTCCATTCACAGGACTCAAAATGGGTGGAAGAGAAACAGCTCTTTCTGCGACGGAACCAAGAACTCTTGGAAAAGGTTTGTCTAATTCATGTGCATATTTTAACCTCCCCTAGTTGGCTTAATTTAATATAATAGCTTTACTCTGCAAAACAACCTTTACTTTCCCAAGATGGGGGGAAATTGTCAAGTTGATCTCTTGATTTCATTCAGACAGGTGAAAAGTGCTGCTTTAGTAATTCTATTGCTACGACACCTGTTTTCCCCTTAGGTGGAAAAGCAAGACAATGAGATTGGGCGACTTCATCAGGAACTGCAAGACTCCAAAGACCAGAATGAGCTCCTGGAGTTCCGTATCTTGGAGCTAGAGGTGCTTTTTCTGCCAGCTAAACATGAGACATTATACTTTTTTTACTAAATTTATAACTAAACATGAGACATTGCACTTTTTTACTGAATTTATAAGCACATGAGGTTTAAATATAATATAATCTGAGAGGTGGTCATCTTTGTAATCTGATGGATATTTGAAGGTGATGAAATTAGTATTTATTTATTTATTAAAGGAACGAGAGAGGAGGTCTCCTCCTTTTAACCTCCGGATCCACCCATTCTCTGAAGGAGTCAGCGCTCTCCAGATCTACTGTATGAAAGAGGGGGTGAAGGTAAAGCACCTTGGAGAGATGGAACTAAAGACTGGCCTTTGGTCATAGCAACCATCCATTTAGAACTGGTAACGGCAGTTTGTCCTGCAAGCTGAGAAATTAGTTGATATGTGGCAGAAAGAAGTAGTTCTACAAACAAGAACGGAAATGTAATGTGTGAAGTTATTGGAATGGAAATAAGGGTAGACCAGGGTAGGCTAAGTAGGCCTAAACAAAGTTTGCCAAGTTAACTTTGACAAGGCTGGCGGCTAGCATTATTATCATCAACAGCTGTGCTAACTTGTACCTCCGGATTGCTTTGCTTTGAGGTCATGCTTCAGACTTGACGAACTCTTATGGTAGGCAACAGAAATTCCTTACTGCAGAAATAGTAGAGAATGATGCTCCTGTCAACAGGTTTGGTCTGGGTGTTTGTTTAAATGTAGGCTAAATGTTTCATTCACAGCCCTTACAAAAATGTAATGTTTGCGGCAGATTTGCAGCAAACTTGTGGGTGATTTGTGGGAAACAAATGAGTTCACTAGAAAATATCGCCAGAAGTTTGCCAGTGTTGGCCGCTAAAGGCAAACTTCCAGCAAAGTTCTGGCAACAATGCGAAGTTTGCCACTGGTGGCAAATGTGTTCGCCAGTGATTTTCCATCACACTTAGCCAATAATGGCAAACTTCCAGTGAACTTCTGGTGACAAACCTAATTTGCATAATGACATTGCTGCAAATTTGCTGAGACATTACCAAAAGTTAACCGCAACTGTTTGCCAGAAACCTAATTTGCATGTGAAAATATGACCTTGCCGCAAATTTGCGTCAACTTCGCCAGAAACCTGAAATTTCTTTAAGGGAGGACAAAGCAGTGCTTTCTCGTCTGCCTCCTTCAGTCACTGTAGCCAGACTGCACTGGGTCAAAAGTCACTACGAAATGTGATTAATCAGCGTTAACTTTTTTAACACTTTATTTTGTCTGTAAATAATCGATCGAATTAACACATTATTTTGACAGCCCTAATAGCGCAGGGGCAATTATATATACGCAGGGGCAATGCAATGTGTTTACACAAGCAAAGAATGGTAATAGTAAATAAAAACATAAAAGGTCAAGAGCTTAAGAATAGGTCAAAAAGTAAAGTACATACAATTGAATTAAATTAATTTAATTAAAAGTCATAAAACAGAGTGCTTGTGATAAACAGAGGGTGCCTTTGATGTGTTAAAGCTACAGTAGTTGACACTAGCAACAGTTGGAACATTTTCATCCCAAAGTTGGTTCCAAATCTGAACCACATAGCAACTAAAAGGTCCTTCACCATGTTTAATTCTTACAGCAGGTCTTACATACAAATATGTTCCTGTGACCTGAGAGATCTGGAATGCCTGAACTGCTGAAGTATGTCTGATAGCTAGTTATGTCATCTCCCATTTAATGATTTATGAACAAGCAGTAGTGCTTCAAAGTCAATTCTGTGACTCACTGGAAGCCAGTGCAGGGACTAAAGTAGGGGAGTGATGTGCTCAGTTCTTTTCAAGAAAATGTACTGTGTGTGCTGAATTTAGATTTATAGGTGAACATCTATCCCCGAAAAAGATGTTCCGGAAAGCATTGCTATTAATCTGCAGTCTGTCAGGTCATGATTCAAGTCCTTCTTTTCTTTTTCAGGATGTGTGTATACCTGATCTCATTAAACTTCTAGACATACTGGGAGACAATGGGGTAAATCAGAACATTACTGTAGTATATTTCATACAGTTGTGTTTCTTTCACTTTATATTTAATAAATACGATTTTTTTGACCATTGTTTTTCTAGCATTGTTTTTTGTGTGTTCTTTTCAGAACTTACGAAATGAAGAGCAAGTAGCCATTATTCAAGCAAGCACGGTGCTTTCTCTTGCTGAAAAGGTGAGTGAGTGAGTGAGTGGGGGGGGGGGTATGTCTAAAGTGTAACATACAGATTGAGTAAGACTACTGACAATCAGCACCAGTGGCGTGCACAGACATTTTGGGGGGCAGGTGCTCAGGAGGGGGAAGGGGGGGCACTTTTTAGCGCACGTGGAACACTTAATTATAAAAAAAAATTACACGCACATGTTGAATGAAATTTGACTTGTGCTGCAATTAGTAAATCAATATACAATTAAGACAATAAAGAGACCAAAATGTGTTAATTTATGTTGCCTAACAAAACCTATACAACAGAAAACGTTCGTCTTAACACATAGATTTGGAATTGCAAACTCTACCGAAATTATTTGTAGCCTATGTGGTCGTCCTCACGTTATCCGTCATTGACTTGGGCTACAGCGTAAAACTTTATCAGGTGACCAGTTGGCTAAAAATGCTTAGTTGTTTGATGCTGTATGAGACATTTTACTGCACAACAAAATTATTACACGTTGGGCTTAGAGGGCAAACTACGATTTTACTCGATCTGTAAGACAATAGAGACCAAACAGTACGAGGAGTTACAGTGGGTTACTGACTGATGCAGTGGGTTACTGTTACATGAATGCAGATAAGCATTTTTCACAGGTAATGGGGAACTTTCCGTTTCTTCTGTGACAAATGAATGTGTTAATATGTTGCCTAACAAAACATATAGGCCTACAACAGAAAACGTTCTTCTTAACACAT
This sequence comes from Alosa pseudoharengus, assembly GCF_046254945.1. NCBI lineage: Eukaryota > Metazoa > Chordata > Actinopteri > Clupeiformes > Clupeidae > Alosa > Alosa pseudoharengus. Next base: position 23,987,133 of record NW_027468870.1, on the reverse strand, counting down.
ACATTTGCAAAATCTACGAAATTATTTGTATGTGGTCGTCACGTTATCTGTCATTGATTTGGGCTACAGCGTAAAACTTTATCTAGCTTCATCTGACTAGTTTATCAGGTGACCAGTCGGCAAAAATGCTTGTTTGGTGCTGAATGACACATTTTACTAACCTGGCCCTAGCCAGATGAATTTCGCTCCGCCTAGCTCCACTCATCCATCTGGAACCGATCCATTGAAGTGTTGCTTCAGAAGGCTGGACCTAATCAAAAAATGCTTGCATATGATTGAATAAGCCACTTGTCCGTCATCTATTGACGTGCTACTTCAACCACTCACATCGAAGCCAACCCGTGACGCTGATAACAGTCTCACAGTCGCTTCTACGCTATGTCACATCTATGAAACTTCCGCCCTGCGTCCTGATTGGCTAAACCATAAAGTTGGTTGGAGAAATCACTCTCAATGGAAGAGGTTCCAGATGGATGTGAGTGAAGCTAGGCGGAGCTAAGCGGAACGACATTCATCTGGCTAGGGCCAGGTTAACATTTTACTGCACAACAAAATTATTACATGTTGGGCTTAGAGGGCAAACTGTAAGATTTTGCTTGATCTGTATGTTACCTGGCTGATGGGGCACGGGAGAAGCAGCCTGTCAGCGACCATGCCTGCTATCTGAAGACGCTTACTGAACTTCTATGGTGCTGCGCATCTGACGTGCCCTGCGCGCGACCGCGCGAGTTCACGTGACAAAGGAAGAGAGATAGGCTGGTCGGGTGTGCGCAAGGAGGTGGCTCATTTTGGGGCATTGTTTCAGTCGTTTTTAATGGCTCAGGTTTTCAAAAGATCATTTCAAAACCGACCTCAGTAAATTCTTAATAATATTAATAATTAAAAAAAAAAAAAACAAGTTTCAAAAGGGCATTTTCATTGATAAAGGGCAAACTTCCTAGTGCTTTAGCACCACCTAGTGTCTATGTATGCACGCCTATGATCAGCACATACTGTAACCTCTCTCACACTAAATCTCTGTCGCCCCCTAGTGGATACAGCAGATTGAGGGAACGGAGGCAGCACTACACCAGAAAATGATGGACTTGGAGCTGGAGATGGTGAGTCATGCTCTGGGGTTGTCTCTAAAACTCACTGACTCAGTTTAGTGTGGCCCACTTACTACCCAGAATGGCAGGCCGATGAATGAAGCATTATTTCAGGCATTGTGGAATATTCACAAACAGTAGGTAGAGATAATGGACTACCTGGACCACCTTAATAACTTTCAGTATCCCGCCGGCGGGACAGTCCCCCCCCCCCACACACACACACACACACACACCTCCCCCCAACATTCTAAATCAATTGTATGCACCATATTGCTATGTAGCATAGTAATGTTACACACCATTTCAAAGGCTCATTGGCTCTTGGGAATCCAAAAATGACTTTTTTCATGTACAATCTGTATAGTGCTTTACATTCTCAGATTAATCTTATTATGTCTCAATTGAATTTGAATCTAAAATGCCCCCCTCCCCCTCCACCGCTTTTGGTGCTACCCTGACTAATGGCTGCAGTGTAGCTGCAGCACAATAAGTAGATGCAGTATATTGGGTACTGAAATATTCACAAGAATCCATAGAAATTGAATCTTCATGTTGTATTATCTAATATTAGTTTTACACATGTATAGTCTCTCATACACACTCATTGAACTAACAAAGTAAATGCAAAAATAGAGACTTTTTTGTAATTATTCCATATTGTGTGTAGTCAGTCTATATCAGAACACCTGACATACAATCTAAATAATCCAGAAGAAACCTCAAAGTGTTACCTTCCATTTGAGACCAGGATTATGCTTCTAAGGGATATCAAGTGACCTAGAGCAGGGGTCCCCAACCTTTTATGTACAATGGACCGGTTTGATTCCTATTTTTTTTTCACTGACCGGCGGGGGGTGGGGGGGGTGGGGGGGGGGGGGTTCGGGGGTTCCATGTTCCATATGTGTTGTGCATGCATTACTTGAAAAGAACTAGCTCCAGTTATGTATGAACAGTGAAGGTAACGATCTCTTGTGAAAAACGTGAACTTGAAGAAGTGAAAATTTAACAATATGAACTATGAATATTGAACAACTTGAAGCTACATCTGTAAGTGTGAACATGCATAACAACATATGGGAACAAAAACGTGCATTACGAATATAATCAGTGGGAGCCCTGCAACAAGAAGCTTCCATCTGGGGGTGATGGAAGACAGGGACACCCTCAGTGTGCAATTTGGTCTTAGTTGCAGTCATTGCCGAAAACCCGGCCTCGCATAGATACGTGGTGGGAAACGTTTTCAGCGCTTTTACGGCTATCTCGGGATATTCTGCTTTGGTTTTGATCCAAAAACCCGCCAGACGGGTTTCCTTATACACACTCTTAAGACCACCGTCATTTGCAATTTCGATCAACTGCTCTTCCTCCTGCGCTGACAAGTTAGGACTATTCGGGATATTGACAAATGGGTTGCGGACCCACTCATTGGTTTGCCGTGGATCTTTGGAGGATGGGAAGTAACGCTCAAACTCATTTGAAAGCGCAACAAGGTGATCGCGCACCAGCTGCGAGAGAAAGGGCCCTACCTCAGTCTCTCCCAAAACCCCCACTACTGTTTGGAACATATCAAATACACCCCGGTCCACTCGTCGTCCCCACAAATTAAGCTTGGCTTTAAATGCAGCGACTTTATCTGCCAGTTTAAAGACAGTCGTCATTCTCCCCTGGAGTGACAGGTTGAGGTCATTAAGCAACCCGAATATGTCACACAGGTAAGCGAGTTTTGACACCCAGTCCTCATAACTAAAATGTGCAGCTAACGGTGACTTTTTTTCTGTAAGAAATCTCTGCAGCGGCTCTCGCAACTCAAACACTCTGGCCAGTGACCTGCTAAAGATGCTTGTTTTTTTGTTGCTCATTCTAGCAGTTTAGCTAACTTCATGTGACACTACCGTTCGCCAAGAACTGATCAAGTGAAGTGAGCTGACCTGAGGCTGCGCAGCGCTGAAGGCAATACTGTATGTAAAAGTGTTGAAGGCGGGACAGACAGACGTAAGAAAATAGACCTTGCAAAATGCAAACATGTGTGCAATCAAACAACTGCATATAGGCCTATGCCATGTAAAAACGTGACATTATTGCGAATTAAATTTAGTTTAGTTTGCATGCATTTTTTTTTTAAACTCATGTCGTAGGCTACGGCCCGGTTAGGAATGTCCTGCGGCCCGGTACCTGTACTACATCACAAAGTTATTTCGACTGTTTCCTACGAAAACTACAGGTTCTCAGCTTTCTATAGAGGTCCAACATTTGATACTAGGCCCCAAAAGAGGTGGGAACAATGCCCTTGTAAATAGGCACAGTGCAATTTCAGGCAAAAACTTGAAATTTCTATTGAGATTAATGTGGTTAAGTTTTGAATGCACTGCACCCACATAACTGCCTCTTTGATTAGGAGAGAGCTTTTTGATTTTCATGACACAGCAGGTAGAAATGCACAGACACTTGCACTTCCATTTTTTCATGAATGCACCTAACATACTGTATGCAAAGGTGTTGAATGGAAAACCTCTGACTGACTGTTTTATTTGTTTATGTCTGATAGGCAGAATGGCCTTTGGTATAAAATGTTCTCTCTCTTATTTTTGTACTCATATCTATAGCTGGGTTTCCATCCACCTTTTTTTAACATGAATTTGAACCTTGAAATTCTTCTAAAATGGTGGAAAAAAATTGAAAGATTTAATGGTAATATTCCTAGTCCCACAGTTATCTGAAAAATCAGTCAGGATGATGGTCAATCAGGAAACAGGCTTTATTCTTTAAATGATGCGCATTAAGGGAGAGACACAAGCTTCACCAAGAGGATTAACTCGTATCTCTAATGAAACGGGAATGTCTTGACCTAAGTATGTTACAAACAAAAGGGGGCTGGGGACGTGGCCTCTTGTTATACCTCTGTTTGAAGATTTATAGGTGGAAGGGCTGACCCTCCAACACTATATATGTCTGGTCACCTTTTATTGTTCTTTAAATTAGAACTCCCCATTGCTTGGGATGTTTCTCAGAGGCCTGGCCTCATACTGATTCTACAAATGTAGTGTTTCTCACACCTCACTTTGCTTCCTGGCTCTAGGTGGTCTGAGTGCTAGAGCAAGGAACAATAAGAAACACGCACAGGATTTATTCTGATTCACAATTCTTTCAGAAATGGTCAAATAAGACATTTATTTGCTGGAAAGGGGGTGTGCATTTATGTTAAAGTTGCCCTGACAGCCTCAAGTTTTGAATGCACTGTTTATAAAAACTGAAACTAAGGATCATATGAATGTAAACTAAGTACCATGTTAGTAGAACCTATAAGAGGATGAGTCTTTATGCTGTCCTACGGATGCTGTTGCAAACCTCAATGTCTGAAATGTGCAAACTTTTGAAAAGTGTGAGGAAAAGCCTCACAGCTTATTGTTGTTGACTCCAAAGGGTTAGACTCCAGAGGCGCAGTAACCTTTTGAACCTACAGTGTATATGTCCATTTTCCACTTATGTTAAAGGCTGACCAGGGAAAAAGAGGGCTTGATGGTGATCAGTTCTTCTGCCAGACTGCTACTATTTAGGTTTCCCTACTAACAACCAAGCATTGCATTAGAGACCACCTTCAGAGAAAATCAAGTTATTTTAACCTTGTTAACATGTCAGTACGATGTGTACTATGTTTTACCAGACATATCATGAGCGAAATATAAGCAGTCAGTTTCATGGCTTTGGATCTACAGTCCACCAATCACAGCCTCAGTATGCAAATTCAAACTACAGTCCTTTCTGACCACCATAAGGGTACTGAACCAATTCTGAGTACTTGGGGGTGGGCGTATTCTTGATAAAGACGTCAAGTCAAGTCAAGTCAGATTTATTTGTATAGCGCATTTAACATGCACAGAGTGCAACCCAAAGCGCTTCACATATAAGACATTGTCATTGACACATAGACTAACAAAGACAATAGATGCCGGACGGAGCGGCGTAGTCGCCAGCGTACCCGTGACACCAAGACATACATTTAAGAAATAACAAACACAAAAGATGCCGGACGGAGCGGCGTAGTCGCCAGCGTACCCGTGACACCAAGACATACAAGACATACAAGAAACAAATTAATAAATAAAATAAATACAAATTAAAAATAAATTGTTTAATTGACGTGTCAGCTGCAGCACTGTACAAAGAGCCGACCAGGTCAGATAGATCCTGATTCCTGAAATGAGAAAGAAGGAATCAGTCTTTAACATATTATGTGGGTTAACGTATTATGTGGGTTATGTGTTGTAGAATAAACACACACTGAATGCACAGCGGCTGGGTTGTGTCTTGCTAATAATTTGCAAACCTGTCCATGAATAACATAGTTTTGCTGGGAATGGTGACACTTGAGGCATGACATAGTGTTTGCCATAGGGTTGGGGGGAAGTGGGTAGGTGGGCTTTTACTTACAATGATGTTCTTTCCTAGGAAATGTTCTGCAAGCAGAAAGGTTACCTTGAAGAGGAGCTGGATTACCGAAAGCAGGCTCTGGACCAAGCTTACATGGTATACCAGTGCATTTCCCCATACGCTCTTTGTATCACTTCTTTATCTGGATGTTCAACCCTTCAGTGATGATTTGGGGTACACTGGAATACGATTAAATATAGTGGGGGGTTTTGTGTGTCTGTGTGTGTTTGTGTGTTTGCATAAGTTCAGTGTGAGTCAAATGTGTGTCTTTGTTTATGAGTCTCAGTAGGGGCCAACCTGATACATGGAGGTGCAGAATCTTCCAAAGTTTGGAGGCTACAGTTGAAAAAAAAATACAATATCCTTGATATTTGGGGACAATCAACAGAAATTGATCTGAGGATCTGAGGGATCTTGCTGAGGTATAGCTTTGTAACAGATATGAGAGGTTTGGCCTTGATACAAAAGTTAACAGTAAGATCTTGAAGTTAGTCCTATAATGTACCAGGGGCCCGTGAAGGGAGGCTAGAATGAGGAAGATGTGCTCATGCTTATGGGTACCATTTAAAAGAAAACCTGCAGCATTTTGGACAAATTACAGGCGAGAGAGAGGCCTTGCTTACCCCAACATAGTTACAGTAATTTAGCCTGAATGTGATAAATACATGGAAGAAAGTGGCAGAAAGTAGTTTTACAAACAAGACAGTTTTAGCTATCGAAATGTAGAGATGAACACAGCTCAAGTGTTACAACATTGGTATAAGTGAGATAATGGACTTCATGCCATTTGGGTAGCAGAAGGTAATTGCACTTCGAGTAGTAACGCTTTCTGCCTGACCTGCATTAACTTCTGCTCACCGAATCCTGTGCCATCCATTATATCTTTCATTTGTGTGTTTGTGCATATGTGTGTGTAGAGTACGCATGTGTCTGTGTGTGTATGTGTGTGCAGTGGATGTACTCAGGTGTGCGTGTGTGTGCAGTGGATGTAGGCTACTCAGGTCTGTGTGCAGTGGATTTACTCAGGTGTGCGTGTGTGTGCATTGTGTGTGCAGTGTGCCTGTGTGTGTGTGTGTATGTGTGTGCAGTGGATGTACTCAGGTGTGTGTGTGTGCAGTGGATGTAGGCTACTCAGGTGTGCGTGTGTGTGCAGTGGATGTACTCAGGTGTGCGTGTGTGTGCAGTGTGTGTGTGTATATGTGTGTGTGTGTGTGCTGCTGACCCTGCCTGTCTGTTCCTGTCTCCCAAAGCAAATCCAGGAGCTGGAGGCCACCCTGTACAATGCCCTGCAGCAGGACAAGGTGATCAAGTACGGCGAGCCGCTGACGGACACGCAGAAGGACGAGCTGCGCACGGCCGTGGAAAAGCTCCGCAGGCAGATGCTCCGCAAGAGCCGAGAGTATGACTGCCAGGTGCTGCAGGAACGCATGGAGCTGCTGCACCAGGCACATCAGGTATACAGTACACACACACATAGGCACACATAGACAAACACGCTCTCAGACATGTATTCACTCAGTATGAGCTGAGCTAAACATGGGGGGTCGCCATGACACTTCAGTTCAGAAATGCGGTTTATGGAATATCCATATTGAAAGAATATTAATTCGAAAGAAATATAAGTTGAAGCCTGCTGACACTGCACTATGTTAGGCCCGGCATCAAGCTCACAACAAGTCTAGGGACATAATGTGTTGCCCAGACCCAAGTCCCTAACCTAGGTGTGTGCGATAACGTGGAATTCAGGAGCAAACTAATAGTGGATGGAATGGAAGAGGACACCAGCTTACCTCCAAGTCCTGGACTCGTGCTTGGATGTCGTTTCCTCAGGACGACCAGCCCACATGTGAATCTCATATCTCCAGTGTTCACAAAATGTGGGGGAAAACTCCAAAACAAAAACCAACAAAAACAGACCTAAACGCGAAGGAAATCCCAACTGGTGTTCTAAGGCTGAAACATGGAGGCACTGGTAGGCTCACAAGCAGGCCAGTCTTACCATGCCAAACCTTTTCTCCATTAAAGCTACAGTACGCCATGGCTTTAAATAGCTAGTCAGTAGCTAGGTAACCAGGTCACCGAAACAAACATACACAATTCCATCACTGTAGAGAGTGACTAGCATGTATGATTGAAGACAAGCACGACTAATGTTGGCTACTAAATGGTCAGGTGACTTTATATTAGGCACTGTGTTCCAAAAAAAACTCCTCTGCTACACTCAAACAATAGCTGAAAGTAATAATGAGGCAGCCCTGCTGTAAGCTAGATACACTGGTGTAAAAAAATCCGATGCTCAAATAATGCAGTTCTTTAATTTGTCAACAGAGGGCGTCCTAACTCACCCATTGTGTCTGAGTCACACAGAGGAGAGAGAGAGTGTGGTTGTGTCTCAAACCGCATACTTCTGTCAGGACACTGCTAGTGTGCACTGAGCGCTTACTTCCATAGGGTCCACTTTTTGATGGTTAGTTTTGTCCCAATATCTGCACTAAATTCTTAAACTAAGTATTTGAAGTGTGCAAGTAGGCGGTTTGAGAGAATCAGTTAATCCACTAATATGGATTTGATCACCTAAATTGATTACCTAAACCTCAGCAGTCTGACCATTTCACATTTTATGATGTGTTATGATTAGGGCTGTCAAAATTACAGTTACAGTAATTTCCTGTGTATTACCCGCATTGTGTATAAACAGCAGAACAGTGTTTTATGCTAGTTAAAAAAACAAAACCATGTTAATACCATATGAACTGCCCCTGTGTATTAACCTCATAGCTGAAGAAATTTTGCAAAATCAATGTATAAACCGCGGCTGTTAGTTACGGTTTTATTACGCTAATCGCAGCAATTCATTTTGAAATACACAGCGCTTTAAAAGATATTAACACAACTAGCGCATTTTGTTTACCTACCTCCTTTGTGGAGGGCTGACGTGACGCGGAAGACGCGAAACCTGTCCTGCAGCCGCCAGCCTTTCTCTCTCCCATCATGCCCAAACTTTTAAGGATATTTCCTGTCAAAACTAGCAAAATTCACTGAATATCCTAGTTTAATATAGTTGCAAGTGAATATACAATCGGTTTATCAAAACACGTATACCCCTATACCCTAATAGGCCTAAAAGATGAATGACAGCTCTGTCATTTGCAATAGACAGAGCGGAAATTTTGCTGCAACTGCACTGAACATTACTTCCTAATTGCTAATTGGATCATACATTTGAGTTAGATGGACAGTGGTGCACTGTGTGCGAGCTACTGTAAAGTGTAAGTGAAAACAAGTGCTGTGCTGTTCTATTACTGTTCCATATTTCAAAATGTGACATTAATTACTTTTTTTTTTTTATCGTTTGACAGCCCTTGTTATGATCTTCATAAGTGTGCTATCTTAACCTTACCAGAGATGTTGATCCTTGCATTATTTCTTAACTATTTATGAATATCATGATTATGGTTATGATTAAGAAACTATGCATTCTACATCAGTGTGTGAGTGTGTGAATGGGTGAATGTAAAGCATGTAAAGCAAATGTAATGTGCTTTGGGTGCTCGGAGGAGTCGAAAAAAGCGCTCTAAATACATTCCATTTACCATTTTCAATACTAGATGAAAAAATAAAAAAGGAATGACAATAAATCATTCTAAGAATAAAATTGTATTGTGCGCCTCAACATACTTCCCAAACAGCTAGTTCCAACAGATATTGCAAAGAAAAGTGCGGTTGCTACCCAGCCAGCTCATACAGCATCTGTAGAAAGGACTGACATGTAAATAATGCATGCCAATGGACAAGTTGAGGTTGCATACCATGTCTCTAATTTTCACAGAGGATACGTGATCTGGAGGATAAAACAGACATCCAGAGGAGACAGATCAAAGACCTTGAGGAAAAGGTAAGAAGGTGGAGTGATAGTGGTCTCACCTGCTGCGTCCTTCCTTTCTGTAGAAGGAAGTGGGAAGTGTTAGTAGTGGTATTACTGTCAAAGAACTCACTCCCAGTCAGTGAAGATCACTTGATAGCAGCAATGAGCACTCCTAGGAATTTGCCTAGATTTGCCATAGGAAGAATAAGGATCGCCATATAAACCATTAAACATACTTTAGTTGATCCCATAATAAGTTGTACATAACTACAGTAACTGCATTTGAACTACTTTCTGCAATAGAATTCTGAAATAGAAAAGAATAGATTAGCTTTCTAATTGTTTATGTGATCTAATTCAACCTCATCTCTCCACTATGAGAATATACGGATCAAATTCCAATGTTTGTTAGAATTAAAGGAGCAGTCCAGCGAGTTTTCACATAGATCCATTTCTCCATTTCTCGAGGTCACCAAAAACTGTCGGTACGAAAAAAAAACAGTTTTACCTAGCTCAAAAACTTGCCGGATTTCTCCTTTAATACTGTAAAAAAACACAACGTATTTCAAGTAAATAGGGAATAATAATGTATCACTGCTAATAACTGCTTCAAACTATTCTTCCCCTAACTAATTATGTGTAATATCTGTGTCTCTTTCAAATGTGTAACACATCTGTGTTATTTCCCCTCCTTGTTTTCTCTCATCTGTCTTTCCATCTCTGTTTCCCTTCTTCTGCTTCCTCTCTCTCTTCAGTTTTTATTTTTGTTTTTATTCTTTTCTCTTGCCTTTATCCTTTGGCCTTGATGTCTGCTCAGGTAAGTTCTGAGATGCGCTCTAAACATCTCCTGAACATCTAAACCGTATCACCACTCTATCTGTTCTTTTGTGTCACTGGTCTTTCACTCTTTCAGTAATCTCACTAGCTACAGTATGAATGTATGAACACTTGACTTGAACCCTGTCTCATAGGACCAAGAAAACCAGTTCATAAATATGTAATAGCAGATGCCCTGTCCTGTTATTAGTTATCATGACAGTTGGTGTCTGACATTTCATCGTTGTTGCATCACCACATTACAAACACACCATCATTAAGTTTAAGTGGACCACGCTCCGCTGCCGACATGAGTGAGTGCGCCAATTCTGTCACTTGGCCCCGCACACCATCGCCGAAATCTTCAAATGACAAGCATTCAATAAACAATGGATTTTATTGAGCAGCACCAACAAAAATGAAAATGAATGGCAATCAGCACGATGGCAGTGAAAGGGTTTGGCTCGGGTGTGTGGGGTTCTATTTAAAACAATAGAGGTAGCAGGGGGTCACTTGCGCTTCAGCCTGGTTAGTGCTCACGAAACAGGACGCAGCAGTCAATAAGGAGACCCACGGTCTATCTAGGACCAGGGAGCGGGACCGGAGCACACAAACTTTTAGTGAATTTTGTTAGTGCAAAATGACGTTTCGACGTCAATGCGTCTTCTTCAGAGACAAACCTAAATAGAGACACACTCATGTTGGCTCAGTTGTGTGGTCTGCTTACTCTCTGCTCATCTCCCCACCGGCATCTCAGTTCAATTTCCCACTGAGATATCAGTCTAGAAATGCTCTTCCTATCAACGTTTCGTTGTCGTTTCCGTCAGATGCTGAGATAGTAAACCAATCAGTTACCAGATGAGATGATGTTACAGTTTTGAAATGACAAGGGGCTGTGGCAGAGCTAGATGAAGCAGTGAAACGGTAGTAGCGATGCCAGCAGCCACCTGGAAGAAAGAATTGCAGCCGGCTACATTGCAAATGTAAAGACATTGTGTCTTTACTGCCAAAACTGCCAGTTTATTATCAGTTTGAAAAGGTTAGTGTTGAAGTACAAAGTAATGTTAGAAATCCCTGATCATTCCGATTGGTTAGGCTGGTCCAATGATTTCAAAGTTAAGGTTAAGTTTACGCCCATTAGGATGCTACGATTGGAAACATTCCGCTGTGGTTCCTAGCCTAGAAATCTAGACGCACCCTAGCGAGGGTAGTCTAGCAACTCTCCGTTGGCTTGCGAGCTGGAAAAATTCCACTGCGATAAGGCCAATCACATCGTGTATAGAGTCGGTAGGCGGGCTTAACATAATGATTAATGGCAGGGTTGCAACGGTTTGGCGTGAATTCCCTACTTGAAAACAAAGAAGATGGATGTTGCTGTTGGCGAACAGCGTAACACGAGTTAAGCTTTTTTTTAAGTTGGCAAAAGTTTGAACTAGCCAACTAGCTCCGCTGGTGGGAAAACGCATCAGACTCATGAGTTGTAGCACTATCCTATTGCGTGCAGAGGGAATTTGAAAGACAACCGATTATCCCGCCCCTCGGACTGAGCACTGCGAATGGTGAGGCCCCAGACCCTACATCTTGATGTGGGTCTGGCTCGTCAGGCTATGTGGTTCCTAGAACCTATAGACCCTTTCAACAATCAAAACAAAAACAATGCTTGAACGTTCTATTTGGTTCCCAATCTACTTCCTCTGCATTAAGATAACATATGGAATGTTAAAACGGAAGCCTTGTGGGGCCAACTATGATCAGAGCCCGTCTATGGAGAGCCTTGCCACTCCGTATTAAGTCCCATTGTACCGAATGTTGGATGCATTTCCACCAGAGTTCCACTGGGGGCGATCGCCATGAGTGCAGAATGAATGGGAGTCAATGGAGCTAGACGGCTAAATTTGTCTCTTTCACCTGATTGTCGTTGACAAATCTCAGATTTGATTGTAGTTTGTATAACTTCAACATGGGTTATAGGTCAAAAGTTGAATGAACGAGTACTTATGTCCTTTTGATTTCTTACAGGTTGGGTTGTTGTTGCACATAACACGCTAGCATTGTGCTAATGAATGACGTCATTGACACATTTGAAAGGCTTTTTAGAACAATTAAGTGACTTTAAAAAATATAATACTCAACCAAGTGTATTTTCTTTGCCCCCCCTTTCGAATACAATACTCAAATTACTTGAAAAAAAAATTATATCCCTAGAAAAGTGGATTTTGAGGGGTACAGCTCCATAGACCTCCATGCATTCTGCACTCGTGGACGAGCGCCCTCATGTGGAACCACAGAAGGAACTGCAACCAGTTCAGAAACCGGAAGTTTTCCGAGAGTGGCAGTTCTCCCCTTATTAGACATTCTCTGCTATGATGCTGATAATGGAACTCTCTTGAAAGGGTCTATTCACAGGTGTGGTAAAAGGGGTGTATGGGTGTGGTGAAACTAGGCTAGATGAACACTGCATCACTTGATGACATCAGCTCTGCTCATTCATGCATGTTGACACATAGAAACATTTGTGCATCATTGGATGTGGGTGTTGTCTTGTGTTTTGACTGTCCGGTAGAACTTACACCAGGTCTTTTCTTTTCACAGTCAAACAGGCATCCCGTAGATCATGTTTGCAGCAGCATCTCCACGGTGAAGACCCAGGCCTTACTCATGACTCTTAATATTGTGTGTGGATGGAGGTGGCGTATGTTCAAATGGACTCAGCCTGGACCCTCTGAGATATTTTTTATTTGGGACCCTTCTACGAGATTCCACTGTGTGACTGTGCTGGACTTTTCTGCAACTACTGTGGAATTATTGGAAACAGACCTTCAGCTTGAAGCCTCTCAACCTCTTTCTTTTTCTCTATCTCACTCTCTGTTTGATATTTATAGACATACAGACAGACAGACAGGCGCACACACACACACACACACACACACACACACACACACACACACACACACACACACACACACACACACACAAACACACATGACCACACACACAAATGCTCACACAGAGTCAGAAACCAAAGTCTCTGCCATGCAGGGGAACACCATTGCCACCTGAAAAGAGGTTGAAGGTTATACAACACCAGACCAATACACTGGATCCTCTCTCTCTTCCTCCTTTATTCTTTCTTTCTTCTTCTTCCTTTCTTCCTTGCTCCCTTCCTTTCTCTCTCTTCTACTCATATTTCTCCCATGCACTCTCTCTCTCCCTAAATAGAGGAAAAGACACATACAGACACCGATGCAACCCCTCCAGCCCTAATAATGTCCAGGGGCCCCCCCTCAGACTCAGGTCCTCCGCCCCACCACCCATTTCATCCCCAGAGACAGGACAGAGCGGAGGCCTCTCAGCCTGCCAGGGAAGCATGCCAGATGGGACAGGGGGGTGGAGAGGGGTGGTCGGACAACAAACTCTACACCCACCGAGCCGAGCCTACAGGGTGCTTCAGAGAACCACCCATGTCCTTTTATTTTTTAAAGAAATCAAATAGATCTGATGGATGTTTTTTTTTTTTTTTTTTTTTTAAAAGACAACCCCAGGAAATCATTGCGTAGAAATATTTCAATATTTGAGACTTATACCCTCTCAATTGGTTTGTAATTTATATATATGTATACATATATAAATTACATGTAATTATGTTTGTTGATATGTACATGTCTGAAATCTTCCTCTATTTGACTTTATTTCTGTGAGTACTGATCTTCTGTCTGCAGCTTGAACAATAGAATTGCAAAGCAGTTTATACCCGTCTATAGTATAAATTGCCCTATTTATTGTGGTGACAGCTGCAAACTTACTTTTCTTCCCCAGTTCCTCTATGGGCCGTAATGGCCCAACTCAATGCCAACTCAATGCCCCCCCCCCCAACACACACACACACACACACACACACACACACACACACACACACACACACACACTTCTACTTGTTACTGATGAAGAAATGTTCTGTAGCCTGCCATTAGAGGTTCCTCTGATTGGTTTGTACTGAATGCTCAAGCCCCTTTAAAGCTCAGTCCCGTCTTGTAAATACGTCTGGGCTTTGTATGTTGTCTTTTTAGGTTCAGCAAACTAACCTGACACAAACACTTTACAAATACCTCTACACTCTACAGGCATGACCTGACTTGATTTGTTAACTTTTACACCCCAACAATCTTGGATGCAACAGACATTTCTCTCTCTGACTTCTGTCAAGACATTCCCAACAGTGTTGCTACCCCATAGCAATACTTTACAACTCCTCGTCCATTAATGCCGTCCCTTAGCAATATGGCGAGCTGTTTTATCCTACAATACAATGACCTTTACTTACTATAGTGTAGTTTTACTAACAATTCTAATTTAAGATATCTGCAATGCAAGTTATAAGTTATATCCAAAATATCGACAATTTAAATTTGAGAGGTCATAATTAAAATAGAAGGCATCCATAATTTCATTTTGATTAGTCATACATTGCCATCACCAAATTCCACGGTTTCATCAATAATTAAAATTGTAACTAATAAAATATCTCATGGCAGATATCTGCAAATTAATTATCAGTCAACTCAAGTTTTTATCTTTAATGCAGGAAGAATTCCAGTTGTATATATCCACAATTTCATTTCAATTAGTAGTAATACAAATTGAGGAAATCAAATCAAATGTCTGTTTGTGAGGTGCACATGAAGTGCATTTAATGGGATAGTCATTAGTTTGTGATGGAGGTAAAGGATTGTTGATATTTTAACTCAGCAGCCAATCAAATGACTTCCCTCCCTATCCTTGCTCCTGAAGCAGCATGTTGATTGGCTGAAATAGTGTCAGAGACACTAATCTGTCAGACACTTTTTTAACGGGATAACAGTTTGCAAAATGACTAACATCTTTTAAATTCCAGGTTATATTCATAATCAACACTGAACCATGGAACCCAGAGTACAGAACTGAACTGGACACTCAAATGTGGAATCCTTGAACACACACACACACACACACACATAGAGAAGTGGATGCATAAATAAATTTAATCATAAAGTCTTAATTCTGGTCATGCTTCACAGTGTTCTTTCAATGCTGTTTACATATTGTATGTTGTTAGTGACATACAAGCTATTCAAAATACAGCATCAGCCATGTAGGAAAAATATATTAATTCCAGATTTAAAGTGGTCCCAATCCAGAGATCAGACAGCTCCAGATATGACGTTTTTACATCAGCCGTGGTCTGCGATGTCCAACACGGATTGTACATGGGTCAAAGTTTGAAGTATCCATGCGAAATCTCAAAATGTTGGGGTATTGTGCAGTGCCTTCCACTCTCCATATCCCTAATTCTAGGCCCTACCATTCTACCCCCTTTCCGAGATCAGACCGGAGTGGTTTTGCCCTGTGTGGTATGGCCATACGTGATGAAAGCCTGAGCTGGTCAACTTCATGAACCTCAGGTGTGTTCACTGTGGTAAGCAACGAAAGCGTTTCCTCTTGCCCTTTTACACCCTGCCGTTCTTCCCATCCCAACTTCACCCCTATTATTCTAGGCCCCCATTCTCTCCTGGGGGGTCTGGAGGTGAGGCCCATCAAGG
Source organism: Alosa pseudoharengus (assembly GCF_046254945.1). Classification (NCBI taxonomy): domain Eukaryota; kingdom Metazoa; phylum Chordata; class Actinopteri; order Clupeiformes; family Clupeidae; genus Alosa; species Alosa pseudoharengus. The sequence continues at coordinate 23,971,357 of NW_027468870.1, read as the reverse complement.
GGGCAACCTGTCGTAGTGTCTCGGGTGGACAGACCTGATGTAGGCAAGACCCTCTGGGTTGTTCTGGTCGTTCGCGGCCAGAACATTTGGGTGGCTTGAGAGGATGGCTGGAATGCAGGCCAGACCATCGGGGCAGCTCAGGAGGATGGCCGGGGCGACAGGGCTGACCAGAGATGTTGCTGCCTGGCAGCAGAGTAGGACAGTGATCCAAACTGGACTTGGGGCTGGGATCCAGCCTGGACTAGGGACTGCGTTCCCGACTCGGACTGGGCTCGGGAATGGCATCCGGATCAACTAGGATACGGATCGGACTCGGGAGTAGGCAAGGACGGGGCAGGCGGCGGATTGGACCTTGGTGATGGTGACGAAGCGATGGCCACTGGAGAACATGAATATGCCATTGCAAAGCCAAGACAGGAAAGAATCAAATAGCAAAACGGAAATGATGGAATGATTAGAATTATTATGTGGCATTATGTGCTTTTAAAAATATTCAACAAAATGTTTGTTGCTGCCATGGCCAGTTTTATCAGTTTGTCAAAAGCGTATAAAGTGTTGCGGTGCTGTTGACATCGTTTCTGTTGTTACAACACGGGACACCATAACCGTTAGAATATTAGCGTTGGACACGGAAGTGGCTTTTTGGATATGATGACATAGTGCCTAGCCATGCCCATAAGTTACAGATGCCATGCCTCTTGAATAACTTGCTTTAAAAGGCAAGCATGGCCTGGAAAGGCATAGCATGACATGGCATGAAAGATAAGAAAATGTCAAACTGCTAAATGGGAATGATGGGGAAAATACTTGATTACATGATTAGGTGGGCAGATGGAGTGAGTCAAGTTAAAAATTCAGCCTAACACCGGGGATGGCTGGTGCCATCTAGTGGCCTAGTAATGATTAAAGTATGTTTAATCCAATGGTACTACATTAATGCTGTAGCCTCATTCTGTTTGGACTTTATTTGTTTCCAGAGCCACTTGTAATTCCACATAAATGCGCACAAATAATTACAGACAGAATGTTGAGGCACTTTTTTTCAGACGTGATATACTCTTTGTTACTTTTGCTATCCTGTGGGAAGACAAAAGGCAGGCCAGCACTAATGCCACTATACTACATATTCCTTTCTGTTCTTTTGTGCTAGGATAGAGAATCCAGACATGGATTGGATTTGCCACAGGCCACAATCGTGAGATGAAAGGGGAGTCTGTAGCTGTAGAGTCCACTTTGTGCGGGGAAGGAGAGGTCAGTCTCAGACACAGGGGCGCTGCTAGATCATTTGGGCCCTATGACAGACAATAATTCTTGGCTCCCTGATAATATAGTATTATCGGGGGGCTCTCTTGGGGCTCCCTGTCAGTGCTGGGCCCTCAGAATCTTCCTAACCCCCCCATCCCCCGAAACAGCACACCCCTGCTCAGACATGCCAAGGGCATTATGTTTGGCATGGTCTGTTTTCAAAGGCTTTTAAATAAATATATTGTGAATTTATCAATGGTTGTTTATTGTAGGCCTAATGTGGTGAGATATGAATTAGATTAACATAACAATTGTGTTGATTATTGAGTAATTACTTCTATGAAAACAATCATAGAATTCCAGCAAAGGGCAATTTTAGATTCTAGCATTCTAAAACGTATCCTCTAAAATCACTGTGGTTATTACACTATCTTTTTAGCCAATACAAAGCATAAAAAATGTCAAGTGCATTTAAATTCATTGTCTGTATTGGTCAAGATTATTATACCACAAGATCAATATCTCCTGTGAACCAAATACATTTGGAGAATTAAGGAAGTGCATGACAGAATAGTATGTGTATTAAAATCAATCAACATATTATGCAAGTTTAAATTAATCCATAATGACAAATTTACTCTTATGACAGCAAATCTTTTAAAAGGAGATGCATTAGATTAGTAAACTCTGGGCCCCAGCCGTGGCGCAACTGGCTGGGGCACCTGCACCGTACGCCGGCGTCCTGGGTTCGATTCCCGCCCCGTTGTCCTTTCCGGATCCCACCCCGACTCTCTCTCTCCCACTCACTTCCTGTCATTCTCCACTGTCCTGTCCGCAATAAAGGCATAAAAGCCAAAAAAATATAAATAAAAAAAGATTAGTAAACTCTGACAGGCTTAAAGAGGTTTGTTACCATAGAAGCAAATAACCCAAAATACCCAGTCTGCCAACAAGCACTGCTGATACATTAACTTAAAAAAAGAAAACTAATTTTGTGGTTTTAATGAGGCACTGGCTGACCATGTGAATGATTCATGTCTAGCTTAGCATTGTGTGTTGTAGGTGACAGTAGGCCTACTAGTCCGTTATTATTAAGGTGGGTCTCAAAAGACAACACTACTTCATCACAGGGCAAGCATACAGTAGGTACTGAGGCAATACTGTTTAATTTTATTGCTAAATCCTATTTATTGTTCTTCATGACATGGTGAATGGAGGCTGGCAACATAATCTTTTTGCACTTGTGTAATGGCAACTATTTTGCATGGTACCTTTTAGGCTTACATTCACATCAGTGGGTGCCTCACATCAGGAATACAAAAGAATACATGTTAAGAAAATCAGAAAATTCACAGAAAACTGTGTCGGGCTTACCTCCTATTGGGGGGGCCGATACAGCGGGTGGGCAACGAATCAAAGTGTCCCGGAAATCGTTGACAGAAATTCATTCATTTAAGGGGAAAAAAATCTGTAAGAAAAAAAACCTCTGACTAAACCTATGTGACCGCCACTTTGTAAGCGCGGTCAAAGACCACTGCAGCAACTTCTTTTCAGTGCCTGCCATTCAAAGCACTGTAGCTGACTCCCACCATCTCAGCATTTCATCTACCAACAATCACAACTTATCATGAGGTCAAAATGGCTTCTTTTTTTATGTTCCTGTAACTTGCCACTTGGACATTGTATAGCGACAGTTATTAGCGGTACTTGGTGGCCCTCACAAAAAGAAATCTGGAGGCCATAGCCAACCCCCCATTCCCTTCACCCTCTCTACTTAATGTCCATCATCTAGCCTTTCAAGCTCTGGGGGTAAATTACCTATCTCCTTAAAGTCAAGAAGATCTGCTCTGCCTCAGTCTCCGCCTTGTCCATTAATTCTGTATATTGGGACACCTCGATTTATTAACAAAACATAAGTCAGTAGAGTAGAAACACTCTAGCTTTACTTCTTGGCCCCTAGTAAGAGAAGGCAGAAACACAATGGGTTCTGCTTGGCCCCCAGTAAAAAGATGATGAAAATAACTAAAGGTAGAAAGACAATGATATCCTATGCAGTAAACTGCTTGGCCCCCACTAAAGGTGTTGTGTAAGGCAAAAACACAATGGATGACAAATTAACTTTGCATGAAGAGTCTGGGACCTGTCCCTATAAATATACTACATTTAAAAATAATTTACTATATGGTTCTAGGGCTGCCACAGACTGCAATTCTGACATTTATTTAAATGAAATAATAACAAAAGATCACAAGGGGTGTCCATGTAGCTTTGCTTGGCTCCTAGTAAAGGTGATGAATAATAGGTTGAGGTATAAGTAAAGGATGGGGAGGGATATAAAGTTTTATGGTCATGAGATGGTTTAGATGGTGACAATTATTGAAAACTATACCCTTACAACTGATAAAAACAGATATAATATCACTAAATCAGTGATTTATTACATTGGTGGGAAGTTAATGTATTTTTTTAACCTTCTCACCAACATCCTGCAAACGTAATAATTATTACGTTGGTGGGAAATTGGGTTATTACGTTGGCAGTAGGCCAAGTTTACACAATGTCTCGAATTCTTTCGAAATGTTTGACAACATGCATGATACTATGTTTTGGACAGTAATTTCAGCATATGACCTCATACTTTTTTTAACTACTAATTTGCATTTAGTCAGGTTTCACCAAAAGTTAACTTGGACTATGTCCTTTAAACAAAGCAATTGTTGCTGAATAATGCTATGTTAATATGGCCAGTACTTTATTTCCAAAAGTGCTTCACTGCGGTTCTCATCAGCATACCTGAGGGGTAGACTGCACTAACAAAGCAGAATGGAGTTTTCTGTATAGGAATTGGTCGAGCTCCCAGACAAATGAGAGCACATTGTTAAATCCAGGCTCCAGGCCGTAAGCACCACTCATCAGAATGCAGATGGAGGCTAATCATCTGTTTGTGTTTTCATTTGGAAATGTCTTGGTGTGACAATGGAGTCTGTCCTCTACAGGGCTCCAGGCCCTAACCTCAGTATGATTGTGTGTGCCGTACTGGAGCGCACAACAACACTGACACACAGCCATGATTATCTGGCTGCTCCTTGTGGCACGCAAACAACAGCAAAACATCCTTGTTTGCAAACTGATGGGACAAGCACAAGGACATAGACAGCCATTTTGAGAACACACACCTGCAGCTACACCAACAACTGTTGCCTGCAAGCTCTATGGTTAACCATAGCTGTAACTGCATGTTTGTCATTGGACGTAAAGGTTTACTTGTAGGATGCATCTACAGTGTAATAGCCTAGGAGAACCCAGACGAAACCGGCATGGGGCGGTCTTTATATGATGACAGATAGAGCAGTGCATTCAACACAGCCAATGGCTGCGCTGGTGGCGATAGATAGGGTATGGATATGGATGTGTATTGTTTTTTTGGAAGTGAGTAAACCACTGCATTTGAAAAAGTTTACAATAAAGACTTGATTGCTGCACTTCTGAAACAATTTGGTAAGAATCAAATGCACCAATTTAAGTTTAATTTCAGTTGTAAGTCAATGAAACCTTTCCAGACAACCTCTCAATCTGAATTGAGATTTAAGAAGTGGTCTGGTGTTAACCAGACTTTGCAATTCCCCCATCATGTAGACATCCAGATGTACAGTATAACCCCCATATAACTGTAACCTTGAAAACCACACATCACCGAACTTGCACAAACCCTTTTCTGCTCACATCGCCCATTTCTGTCTTTCTTTTTTGTATCGGTGTAATAGACACTCAATGGCCCTAATGTGGCCAGAGAGGGGCTTTAGTACCTAAAACCACCGTACTTGTCTCTATTTATATTAAATTGTTTGTATATTTTAGATTTTACCATATTACGTTAACTATCTAAGTGAAAAGTGAACATGTTACTATAGCATCACATGAGCCTTGAGGAATTGCAATGCAATCTATTTGGACTCTACAGCATTAGTAGGCTACAGCTAATTGGGCATTGGTTCCATATGTCAACTTGTACCACCAAGATGCTGCCAATAGAGGGCAATCATGTCCCTCTAGACATTGGCGAGTTCTGTATAATACAGGGTGGGTGCTGAACAAGTGAATAACATAGCTTCAGGGTTGGGGTGTGCACAAAAGCGCAGTGTCATTGACTGTTACATTGGCTTGAGAGCATTTTCCAAATCTGAGGCGACAGTGTAAATATAGGGAATGTGTGAGGGAGAACAGGAAGTTGCAGGCAAGCACGGCCAGGCTGCCAAGGTATCGGCGGGGCAGATTAATGCTGTTTGAGTGATTGATTACATTATGGACTGAAGTGGCACAATGGAGTAGGTTAACATGAATAAATCATTTGTCCAAAATTAGTCCGACACCTCAATAATAAATCTATTTCAATAATGAAGATAGTAGTTTAAGCTACTGTCAGTGTCCTCATTTTACCGCGAATGGCTCTGTTTTTTTATTCATTAAGACTGAAATATCAATTAAGTAACTGTCAACCACTGTTGAACCGACGCATCCTTTTCTATGTTTAGTGGTCATTACACAATAAACACATATGACTAGAAACAACTTAACAATGTAGAGAAACCACAAAATAATCTGATAACAAATGATGCAGTCATACATATAAGTCATTAAACCATTTGGTCTTGATAATCCATTGGAAAAACTCTCTTCTTGAAACACAAGATTGATTGATACAGCCTGTGGTAAAATATTTTCCTTTCTATCCTCCATATGTGTTGCACTACATTATGTTTTTTATAATCCCAAATCCATACTTCTGCCAAATTTCTAAAACTGCTGACATGCCAGTAATGTACTGTAAGCAGCTGTGTAATGAATAATTAAAAAGTCTGACACATAATGAAAAAAATAGCTTACCATAAACCGTTTAAAACTTTATGAAAAACTCCTCCCTTCCATCTCAGGTTTTTATTGATACAATAGAAATGGTGAATGTAAGTCTCTGCAGTATCTGAGAGCCAAACAGTATGCACCCATGTGAGTATACATCATTTATTGTAAGGTCTTTGGTCTTCATCTCTGTAAATCATTGAAAATATGAGATCTAAAATTATCTGCATAAAGTTGCAGTGTAAAAGCTTGTTGTTAATTGTGAATTTACTCAAATATACTGGTGTGATTTGCTAATTGCATGCAGACTTCAGAGCAAGTGAAAGAAGGCATACGTGACAATACATTCCCCAAAGACAGAAAAACAGCCATAGTTTGCAATTCTGCAGTGAGTTTGTTTAAAAGAGTTTGTTTCAATGGGATACACACAAATAAAGATATAGACATAGGCAAACATATATTTGAGCAGATTGGCACTGTTGTCGCATTCTAACCCAACATTCTGTTATGATTCTGCTTTAATGTATACACCAATGTCTAAAGTCTTGGTGTTAAAATGTATTATGCAACTGATCATGGCATTACATTAAGATGATTTAAGATGATGTCTTTTATGTACTTCAAGGTGTAACAGACCCTGTGCAGTAGTTGAGGACAAGGAGAGGTTCTGACTTGTCTGTGCATACCTCCAACCGCATGTTTGCAGTACTCTGTTCTTTTGTGCCTGACTCAACTGCACCCTAGGGGGAAAGAGCCATAGTCCCGTGTATTCCATTGAAAATCAATGGAAGCCATCTGCAGGTTATGGTGGATATAGCACTTAAGTCTAAGTGTAAATGGCCACATCATGTGTTCTCTACTCTCTGACATCATGGTTGTTCCGAATGTAAAGCCTCTATCCACTTGGTTACCGCTCCTCTCACCTGAGAGGATGTGGGCTATTGGATACAGTAAAGACAACCGGTGGGCTGCAGGGAATATGTAATGTCTCAGAATGTAACATCTTAGCTTATTGTATGACCTTGCAAAGCCATATTATATAGGCAATGAGGACACTCCACTGTCACTGCTTATTTGAAATTCAAAGTAAGTCATTTGTGGATGCACAGAGATGAACACATTGTAATTCTTCTCCCAGCAAACATCTTAGACATTGTATCCAACAAAAGCAAAATAATTAAAAATATAGCTGCAAGCAGCAATGAGGGGGCCAAGCAGAATAGGCTGGAGTAGCCACGGCGACAAGATAGAACTCAGCAGACATCCGCGATCAACACTTTCAACTAGTGTCACATCAAAACATAACTGATTTTGTAGGGCTGAAACAGGGCTGAGAATTGCCACCGCCTCCGCCAGCCAGCCCCCCATCTAATCACCCCTGCCCATCCCACCCCGTCCTGCCCCTCCCCGCCCTTGCACGCACGCATTAGAATGAACTGGATGGAACATGTTGTCATCAGTTTCACATCAAAAAATAAAGGATCGATGAAACACATCAGCAACTACAGATCAAAATGCAAAATTGCAGCAACCTCTACAGGTCAAAGGTCACCAAATGTTTTGTGCGTCCTCCTAATGGGGTCATGAATCTATGTAGTAAGTTTGGTTATGATACATGGCAGGGTTGCTGAGATATGAGCTCACTTCCTGTTTGGCGGCTTCGCCATCATTTTTGATTGGCTGTTATGGAAGAATGCTTTTGTCAATTGTTCCAGAAAGCAACATATTGATAAGTTATGGTCTGAAGATAGTCTGTGCCAATTTTGGTGAAGATCAGATGAAATTTGTGACCTGTGAAAACGTTTTGATGTTTTTGATTAAATCCAATATGGCGGCCGAATCAATTATGATGACATCACAAGTTGGCCTGGGTTGGCCTAAGGACGTCCAACAGTATTACCTGAAACCACTAGTGCATTTTAATTCTAAGCACAACAGCAGCTACAGGCCAAAAGGCATGTTTCTTAATTACAGCGCCCCCTAGAGGTCAAAGGTCACCAGATTTCTTGAGTGTCCCCCTGATTGGGTGTTGAGTCCATGCACCCAGTTTGGCTTTGATACATGCAAGGGTTGCTGAGATATGAGCTCACTTCCTGTTTGGCGGCTTCGCCGCAAATTTCGATTGGCTGTTACAGCCGAACGCTTCTGTCAATTGTTCCAGAAAGCAACGCACTGATAAGGCATGGTCTGAAGATGGTCTCTGCCAATTTTGGTGAGGATCCGCTGAAATTTGTGACCTGCGAAAACTTGTACGTGTTTTTGATTAAATCCAATATGGCGGCCGAATCAAGTACGATGACATCACAAGTTGGCTTGGGTCGGCCTAAGGACCTCCAACAGTATTACCAGACACCACTAGTGCATTTTAATTCTAACCACAACTGCAGCTACAGGCCAAAAGACATGTTTCTAAATTACAGCGCCCCCTAGAGGTCAAAGGTCACCAGATTTCTTGAGCGTCCCTCTGATTGGGTCCTGAGTCCATGTACAAAGTTTGGTTATGATAGATCAATGGGTTGCTGAGATATGAGCTCACTTCCTGTTTGGCGGCTTCGCCGCAAATTTTGATTGGCTGTTACGGGCGAACGGTTTTAGTTCCGAAGACGAAAAGGAGTATCTTTTGTGAGGCTTGGTCTGAAGATCATGTGTGTCAGGTTTGGTGTCGATTGGACAAAATTTGTGACCTGTGAAAACTTTTTAGTGTTTTTGATGAAATCCAAAATGGCGGAAAAACCATCATGGCGGAAAATGACGTCATAGGGTGCGTTGAACTCGGCTTGGTCCAAGGATTCCAACGATACCTCGTTTTTGACAATCGGCCATACGGGTCAAAAGTTACGTGCGTGAACGCACGTCCAACTTTGGCCCGTTGGTGGCGCTAGAGCGCTTGAGGTGCCATCATGAAACCTGGTGACATTAATCATGGGACTGTCCCTAATCAGTGTGCCAAATTTCACAACTTTTCACCAGACGGTTCTATGGGCTGCCATTGACTTCCATGGCGGAATAATAATAATAATAAGAACAAATAGAAACACAATGGGTGCCTTCGCAGCTTCGCTGCTTGGCCCCCAATAATAATAATAATAGGAAAAACTACTAACTCAATGGGTGCCTTCGCAGCTTCGCTGCTAGGCCCCCAAATATAGCTGCAAGCAGCAATGAGGGGGCCAAGCAGAATAGGCCGGAGTAGCCATGGCGACAAGATAGAACTCAGCAGACATCCGCGATCAACCCTTTCAACTAGTGTAACATCAAAACATAACTGATTTTGTAGGGCTGAAACAGGGCTGAGTATTGCTGCTGCCTCCCCCAGCCAGCCCCTCCCCCACCTAATCACCCCTGCCCGTCCCACCCCGTCCCGCCCTGCCGTTGCACGCATGCTTTAGAATGAACTGGATGGAACATGTTGTCATCAGTTTCACATCAAAAAATAAAAGATCAATAAAACACATCAACAACTACAGGCCAAAATGCATTTTTGGCAATATCAGCGCCCCCTAGAGGTCAAAGGTCACCATATTTTTTAAGAGTCCTCCTGATGGGGTCCTTAATAGGTGTACCAAGCTTCGCTTTGATACATGCAAGGATTGCTGAGATATGACCTCACTTCCTGTTTGGCGGCTTCGCCGCAAGTTTCGATTGGCTGTTACAGCCGAATACTACTGTCAATTGTTCCAGAAAGCAATGCACTGATAAGGCATGGTCTGAAGATGGTCTCTGCCAATTTTGGTGAGGATCCGCTGAAATTTGTGATCTGCGAAAACTTGTACGTGTTTTTGATTAAATCCAATATGGCGGCCGAATCAATAACGATGACATCACAAGTTGGTTTGGGTCGGCCTAAGGACCTCCAACAGTATTACAGACACCACAAGTGCATTTTAATTCTAAGCACAACAGCAGCTACAGGCCAAAAGACATGTTTCTAAATTACAGCGCCCCCTAGAGGTCAAAGGTCACCAGATTTCTTGAGCGTCCCCCTGATTGGGTCCTGAGTCCATGTACAAAGTTTGGTTATGATAGATCAATGGGTTGCTGAGATATGAGCTCACTTCCTGTTTGGCGGCTTCGCCGCAAATTTTGATTGGCTGTTACGGGCGAACGGTTTTAGTTCCGAAGACGAAAAGGAGTATCTTTTGTGTGGCTTGGTCTGAAGATCATGTGTGTCAGGTTTGGTGTCAATTGGACAAAATTTGTGACATGTGAAAACTTTTTAGTGTTTTTGATTAAATCCAAAATGGCGGAAAATCCATCATGGCGGAAATTGACGTCATAGAGTGCGTTGAACTCGGCTTGGTCCAAGGATTCCAACGATACCTCATTTTTCACAATCGGCCATACGGGTCAAAAGTTACGTATGTGAACGCATGTCCAACTTTGGCCTGTTGGTGGCGCTAGAGTGCTTGAGGTGCCATCATGAAACTTGGTGACATTAATCATGGGACTGTCCCTAATCAGTGTGCCAAATTTCACAACTTTTCACCAGACGGTTCTATGGGCTGCCATTGACTTCCATGGCGGAATAATAATAATAATAATAAGAACAAATAGAAACACAATGGGTGCCTTCGCAGCTTCGCTGCTTGGCCCCCAAATATAGCTGCAAGCAGCAATGAGGGGGCCAAGCAGAATAGGCCGGAGTAGCCAGGGCGACAAGATAGAACTCAGCAGACATCCGCGATCAACACTTTCAACTAGTGTAACATCAAAACATAACTGACTTTGTAGGGCTGAAACAGGGCTGAGTATTGCTGCTGCCTCCGCCAGCCAGCCCCCCAACTAATCACCCCTGCCCGTCCCACCCCGTCCTGCCCCGCCCCGCCCCGCCCTTGCACGCACGCATTAGAATGAACTGGATGGATCATGTTGTCATCAGTTTCACATCAAAAAATAAAAGATCGATAAAACACATCAGCAACTACAGATCAAAATGCAATATTGCTAATTGCAGCACCCCCTACAGGTCAAAGGTCACCAACATTTTTGAGCGTCCTCCTAATGGGGTCATGAATCCATGTAGTAAGTTTGGTTATGATACATGGCAGGGTTGCTGAGATATGAGCTCACTTCCTGTTTGGCGGCTTCGCCACCAATTTCGATTGGCTGTTACGGGCGAATGCTTTTGTCAATTGTTCCAGAAAGCAATATATTGATAGGTTATGGTCTGAAGATGGTCTCTGCCAATTTTGGTGAGGATCCGCTGAAATTTGTGATGTGCGAAAACTTATACGTGTTTTTGATTAAATCCAATATGGCGGCAGAATCAATAACGATGACATCACAAGTTGGCTTGGGTCGGCCTAAGGACCTCCAACAGTATGACCAAACACCACTAGTGCGTTTTAATTCTAAGCACAACAGCAGCTACAGGCCAAAAGGCATGTTTCTAAGTTACAGCGCCCCCTAGAGGTCAAAGGTCACCAGATTTCTTGAGCGTCCCCCTGATTGGGTCCTGAGTCTATGTACAAAGTTTGGTTATGATAGATTAATGCGTTGCTGAGATAAGAGCTCACTTCCTGTTTGGCGGCTTCGCCGCAAATTTTGATTGGCTGTTACGGACGAACGGTTTTAGTTCCGAAGACGAAAAGGAGTATCATTTGTGAGGCTTGGTCTGAAGATCATGTGTGTCAGGTTTGGTGTCGATCGGACAAAATTTGTGACCTGTGAAAACTTTTTAGTGTTTTTGATTAAATCCAAAATGGCGGAAAATCCATCATGGCGGAAAATGACGTCATAGGGTGCGTTGAACTCGGCTTGGTCCAAGGATTCTAACAATACATCATTTTTGACAATCGGGTCAACGGGTCAAAAGTTACGTGCGTGAACGCACGTCCAACTTTGGCCTGTTGGTGGCGCTAGAGCGCTCAAGGTGCCGGTATGAAACTTTGTGAAATTAATCATGAGACTGTCCTCAATCAGTGTGCCAAATTTCACAACTTTTTACCAGACGGTTCTATGGGCTGCCATTGACTTCCATGGCGGAAGAAGGTATAATAATAATAAGAAAAGATAGAAACACAATGGGTGCCTTCGCAGCTTCGCTGCTTGGCCCCCAAATATAGCTGCAAGCAGCAATGCGGGGGCCTAGCAGAGCGCTATAGAGCAGAGCGCAGAGCAAGCACTCAGCAGCAATAGGACAAATTACACCAACGTCTTTGTGCGTTCTCACAATCAGCTACCATGTCCCTCTACCAAGTTTGGACTTCATACACCAAAGTGTTGCTGAGATATGAGCTCACTTTCTTTATTACAGCCCCCCTAGAGGCCAAATAAGACCACTTTCCTTCATGTCCTCACAATCAGCTAATATGTCCATGTAACAAATTTGGACTTCATACACCGAAGTGTTGCTGAGATACGAGCTCATTTCCTGTATTACAGCGCCCCCTATAGAGGCCAAATGATGCCAATTTCCTAGTGTGTCATCATAATCAGGTAACAGGTCCTTATACCAAGTTTGGACTTTGTACACCAAAGCGTTGCTGAGATACAAGCTCACTTCCTGTATTACAGTGCCCCCTATAGAGGGCACATGATGCCAATTTCCTAGTGCGTCCTCACTATCAGATACCAAGTCCCTGTACCAAGTTTGGACTTCATACATTAAAGCATAGCCGAGATGTTAGCCCACTTCCTGTTTGGTGGCTTCATCGCCATATTTGATTGGCTGTCATGGGCAAACAAAAATGAAATTAAAAAATCTGACAAGTATCGTTTGTGCGGCTCGGTCTGAAGATCATCTCCGACAAGTTCTGTGAAAATCGGATGAAATTTGTAACCGCTGAAACTTTTCGTAGAGTTTGGACTAAATCCAATATGGCGGAGGTCCAATATGGCGGAAAGTGATAGGTTAGGGGTCGATGAACTCTGTATGGTCCAAGGATTCAGACACTACCTCAATTGTGAAAATCAGACAAAAGAGTCAAGGATCACGCGCATGAACGCATGTCCAGCATTGAACTGGTGGTGGCGCTAGTGTGTTCAATGTATATGCACGAAAATTGGTGTGAGTGATTGGGACAGTGTCCTGACTAATGGTCTCGAGTTTTGTTATATTAACTCAAAGCGTCACCTAGATGTTTGTCCACTCCCGGTTTGGTGGCTTCGTCACAATATTTGATTGGCTGTCACGGGCAAATAAAAATGAAATTGAAAAATCTGACCAGTATCGTTTGTTCGGCCCGGACAGAAGATCATCTCTAACAAGTTTCGTGAAAATCGGAGGAAATTTGTAACCGCTGAAACTTTTCGTAGAGTTTGGACTAAATCCAATATGGCGGAGGTCCAGTATGGCCGAAAGTGACGTAATAGGGGTCAATCAACTCAAGTCAGTCCAGGGATTCCAACGGTGCTTAATTTGTGAAAATCGAACACACCGTTCAATTGTTACATGCGTAAATGTGAGTCCAGATTCGACCTATTGGTGGCGCTAGAGTGTTCGGCATAGAGTTCTGTAAATTGGTGAGAGTGATCATGGGACGGTCCTGAATCAGGGCGCTAAATTTCATAATAATAATGACTTGTGAATACCTTTCAAGCCAGCTTTTCAACTTTCGGCCAAACTTTGACCTGTTGGTGGCGCTAGATGGCTGGGTTTAGAGATCTGTAAATTAGCGTTAGTGGTCAGTGGAGTGTCCCGAAACTTTCTGGCAAAAAATCTGAACTTTTTAGCCAGGCGTTCTATGGGCTGCCATAGACTCCAATGGCAGAAGTGTAATAATAATAATAAATATAGCTGCAAGCAGCAATGCGGGGGCCTAGCAGAGCGCTATAGCAGAAATGGCGTTGCCACGGCATGAGCAAGCACTTACAGCAAGAGGCCAAATTACACCAATGTCTTTGTGCGGTCTCACAATCAGCTACCATGTCCCTCTACCAAGTTTGGACTTCATACACCAAAGTGTTGCTGAGATACGAGCTCACTTCCTGTATTACAGCGCCCCCTGTAGAGGCCAAATGATTCCAATTTCCTAGTGCATCATCATAATCAGGTAACAGGTCCTTATACTAAGTTTGGAGTTTGTACACCAAAGCGTTGCTGAGATACAAGCTCACTTCCTGTATTACAGCACCCCCTATAGAGGCCAAATGATGCCAATTTCCTGCTGTGTCCTCACAATCAGATACAAAGTCCCTGTACCCAGTTTGGACTTCATACATTAAAGCGTCTCCGAGATGTTAGCCCACTTCCTGTTTTGCGGCTTCATGGCCATATTTGATTGGCTGCCATAGGCCAATAAAGTGGAATCTGAAAAATCTGACAAGTATCGTTTGTGCGGCTCGGTCTGAAGTTCATCTCTGCCAAGTTCTGTGAAAATCAAATGAAATTTGTGACCGCTGAAACTTTTCGTAGAGTTTAGACCAATTCCAATATGGCGATGGTCCAATATGGCAGAAAGTGACGGGATAGGAGTCGATGAACTCGGGATGGTCCAAGGATTCAGACGCTACCTCAATTGTGAAAATCAGACAAAAGAGTCAAGGATCACGCGCATAAACGCATGTGCAGCATTAAACTGGTGGTGGCGCTAGTGTGTTCAATGTATATGCATGAAATTTGGTGTGAGTGATTGGGACAGTGTCCTGACTAATGGTCTTGAGTTTTGTTATGTTATCTCAAAGCGTCACCTAGATGTTTGTCCACTTCCTGTTTGGCGTCCTCGTCACCATATTTGATTGGCTGTCACGGGCAAACAAAAATGAAATTGAAAAATCTGACCAGTATCGTTTGTGCGGCTCGGGCAGAAGATCATCTCCAACAAGTTTCGTGAAAATCTGAGGAAATTTGTAACCGCTGAAACTTTTCGTAGAGTTTGGACTAAATCCAATATGGCGGAGGTCCAGTATGGCCAAAAGTGATGTAATAGGGGTCAATCAACTCAAGTCAGTCCAGGGATTCCAACGGTGCTTAATTTGTGAAAATCGAACACACCGTTCAATTGTTACATGCGTAAATGTGAGTCCAGATTCGACCTATTGGTGGCGCTAGAGTGTTCGGCATAGAGCTTTGTAAATTCGTGAGAGTGATCATGGGACGGTCCTGAATCAGGGCGCTAAATTTCATAATAATAATGACTTGCAAATACCTTTCAACCCAGCTTTTCAACTTTCAGCCAAACTTTGACCTGTTGGTGGCGCTAGACGGCTGGGTTTAGAGGTCCGTAAATGAGTGTGAGTGGTCAGTGGAGTGTCCCGAAACTTTCTGCCAAAAAATCTGCACTTTTTAGCCAGGCGTTCTATGGGCTGCCATAGACTCCAATGGCAGAAGTGTAATAATAATAATAAATATAGCTGCAAGCAGCAATGCGGGGGCCTAGCAGAGCGCTATAGCAGGAATGGCGTTGCCATGGCATGAGCAAGCACTCACAGCAAGAGGCCAAATTACACCAATGTCCTTGTGCGTTCTCACAATCAGCTACCATGTCCCTCTACCAAGTTTGGACTTCATACACCAAAGTGTTTCTGAGATGTGAGCTCACTTTCTTTATTACAGCACCCCTAGAGGCCAAATGAGACCGCTTTCCTTGCATGTCCTCACAATCAGCTAATATGTCCCTGTACCAAGTTTGGACTTCATACATCGAAGAGTTGCTGAGATACGAGCCCACTTCCTGTATTACAGCGCCCTCTATAGAGGCCAAATGATGCCAATTTCTTACTGTGTCCTCACAATCAGATACAAAGTCCCTGTACCAAGTTTGGACTTCATACATCAAAGCGTTGCTGAGATACAAGCTCACTTCCTGTATTGCAGCGCCCCCTGTAGAGGCCAAATGATGCCAATTTCCTAGTGCAACCCCACAATCAGGTACCAAGTCTCTATAACAAGTTTGGACTTCGTACATCAAAGCATTGCTGAGATACAAGCTCACTTCCTGTATTGCAGCGCCCCCTATAGAGGCCAAATTATGCCAATTTCCTAGTGCTTCCTCACATTCAGATACCAAGTCCTTGTATCAAGTTTGGACTTCATACATTAAAGTGTAGCCGAGATGTTAGCCCACTTCCTGTTAGGTGGCATCGTCGCCATGTGTGATTGGCTGTCCCGGGCAAACAAACTTGAAAATAAAAAATCTGACAAGTATCGTTTGTGCGGCTCGGTCTGAAGATCATCTCCGTCAAGTTCTGTGAAAATCGGATGAAATTTGTAACCGCTGAAACTTTTCGTAGAGTTTGGACTAAATCCAATATGGCGGAGGTCCAATATGGCGGAAAGTGACGGGATAGGGGTCGATGAACTCGAAATTGTCCAAGGATTCAGACGCTACCTCTATTGTGAAAATCAGACAAAAGAGTCAAGGATCACGCACTTGAACACATGTCCAGCGTTGAACTGGTGGTGGCGCTAGAGTGTTCAATGTATATGCATAAAAATTGCTGTGAGTGATTGGGACAGTGTCCTGACTAATGGTATCGAGTTTTGTTATGTTAACTCAAAGCGTAACCTAGATGTTTGTCCACTTCCTGTTTGGCGGCTTCATCGCCATATTTGATTGGCTGTCACAGGCAAACAAAAATGAAATTGAAAAATCTGACAAGTATCTTTTGTGCGGCTCGGGCAGAAGATCATCTCCGTCAAGTTCCAGGAAAATCGGATGAAATTTGTGAACGCTGAAACTTTTCGTAGAGTTTGGACTAAATCCAATATGGCGGAGGTCCAATATGGCAGAAAGTGACGGGATAGGGGTCGATGAACTCGGGATGGTCCAAGGATTCAGACGCTACCTCAATTGTGAAAATCAGACAAAAGAGTCAAGGATCACGCGCATGAACGCATGTCCAGCCTTAAACTGGTGGTGGCGCTAGTGTGTTCAATGTATATGCATGAAAATTGGTGTGAGTGATTGGGACAGTGTCCTTACTAATGGTCTCGAGTTTTGTTATGTTAACTCAAAGCGGCACCTAGATGTTTGTCCACTTCCTGTTTGGCGGCTTTGTCACCATATTTGATTGGCTGTCACGGGCAAACAAACTTGAAATTGAAAAATCTGGCAAGTATCTTTTGTGCGGCTCGGTCTGATGATCATCTCAGCCAAGTGTCATGAAAATCGGAAGAAATTTACGAACGCTGAAACTTTTCGTAGAGTTTGGACTAAATCCAATATGGCGGAGGTCCAGTATGGCGGAAAGTGACGTAGTAGGGGTCATTCAACTCAGTTCAGTCCAGGGATTCCAACGGTGCTTGATTTGTGAAAATCGAACACACCGTATAATTGTTACATGCGTGAATGTGAGTCCAGATTCGACCCATTGGTGGCGCTAGAGTGTTCGGCATAGAGTTCTGTAAATTGGTGAGAGTGATCATGGGACGGTCCTGAATCAGGGCGCTAAATTTCATAATAATAATGACTTGCAAATACCTTTCAACCCAGCTTTTCAACTTTTGGCCAAACTTTGACCTGTTGGTGGCGCTAGACTGCTGGGTTTAGAGGTCCGTAAATGAGTGTGAGTGGTCAGTGGAGTGTCCCGAAACTTTCTGCCAAAAAATCTGCACTTTTTAGCCAGGCGTTCTATGGGCTGCCATAGACTCCAATGGCAGAAGTGTAATAATAGGAAAAGCTAGTAACTCAATGGGTGCCTTCGCAGCTTCGCTGCTTGGCCCCCAATAATAATAATAAGAAAACTTAAGAAGAACAATAAGTGTGCTGCTTTGCAAGCACACTTAACTAGACTGCATTTCCGGTGGGAACTGCGAAAGTGTGCTTGCCCTGGTCCGGTCAGCAACGTGAGCGGACAGTGACATACGCTATGCTGAACCTGGCTTGATCCAGGCATTTGAACAGTGCCTTTCAATGTTGGAGCAGTGGCAATATCTTAAAAGCTCTAGGAGAGGGCTATTCAACTATTGGCTTGCGGGTTGAATGCGATTTGTTGGATTTTACCTTTGGCCTGCCTTCGAATTTAGCTTCTATGACTGAGATCAAATCAATAAAATAAAATGACAGCAGTGATTGGCTGCAAAAAATAAATAATGTCACGCGTCTTGCGCCTCTCAAACTGGGCTATCAGTAACCTACAGAGGAATTGAAATTATGAAATATGACCAAGGCATTAAAAAGCTGCTTGTTTGTCAGGATACTTTTTCACTGATTTATTTAAAAAAAAAATATGAGCTATGAGTGTGAATGTTATATATTCCATCCCCTAATTCTGTTTTACTGGTTTATTTGACAAATAATCTATATGGATTTGCTCTATAAAGACCTTATATCTGTTTGGGATTGTTATGAGAGCCTATTGATGTATCTCAGAATAAAGGAATGTCCACAACATTAGTGATGTTTTTTTGTGTGTGTGAATGTATTTTACTTAACTCATTGAATGTAGCTGGATACTCATGAACGCATGTCTCTAATAGCCACAATAGGAGTAATTTTAGCAACACCGTATTTTGTGTGGCCCATAACGACCCAGTGGATCGATCATGAAAATGTGCCAAAATTCACATTCCTTGCTTGTTGTTGGTACATTAATCCCATTCAGATTGCCACTTATCTGAGATGTAAGAGTTCAGTATAGGTTTAAGGTCTGGGGCAGGGATTTGACATTCTGTGACTTCTTCATTGAGGGCTTGCTTAGCAGCACTGTCCGCTTTCTCATTTCCCCTCAGACCAACATGGCCTGGGACCCAGCAAAAAACTACACTCAAGTTCTGGTTCTTTAGACGTTCTAGTTGATCAAGCTCAGCTTTGGTTGTACTTTTTGCGTGACATTAAAGCCTACTGGAAAGATCTTTAATTGCAATTTAATTGAATGCAATTTACTTTTACGATTAAATAAAATTAATTTATCCCTCTTACCCATAGTTTTTTATTTATTTACAAATGTACATAGGCCTACTGTAATTACATTTATACATAGTTATTCTACTGATCTTCATACTATTCATCCTGCACATAGACTTATTCTTACTACTCTTAAGTTGTTGTTTCTCCACTACAATGACACTGTTTCCACACTGCACATAGCTGTATGTTATGTACATTTCTGTTATATATTTGTCAAATTGAATATCCATAATTATTCTGTTTTATTATATTCTGTTAATACACTGCCTATATCTATATTATTATTTCTACTATTATACTGTTACTGCTACATCTACATGCATTATTCTACTTATTGTATGAGATAACTGCTAATACACTGCACATATTTATATTTAATTCATATTACTCTAAACCACCTTCTGTAAATCAACTGTATACTACTGTCTACATTGCACTATATTTCTTGACCTGTCTCTGTATATTTCATCACCTTTCTATACTTTGCATCACATTGCATGCATACTGTAGCTACATGAATCACAGCTAAGATCCTTGGTTACTATGAAGGCCAGTCGTTCTAAATGGATGGTTGCTATGGCCAAAGGCCACAGTTATCTCTGCCGTTGTCAAGCGGGCATATCCTAACTTTATCTTATTTTAAACATCTCTATTTTACTTAGCCTACTTCCATACAGTGAGTCCCATTAAGAAGTGGCCACTTCATTCGTGCTTACCGTGATTCATATGGCAGCATTATTAAATTAATCTGTCACCATATGCCTATGCCAACGTTTGCAAAGAGGAGAATCTTTTAATTTGATTCACAATGAAACGTTACATTTAATGTACATGTAAACAATGAGTAGGCTAGTTTTGGTTGTTGTTGGTGGCGTTACTGCATCCCTTAGTTATTATGCCTACAATGCAAAATTGTTCCCTCATGATTGTTAGACGCATTTCAAAACATCGCGACGTGAAATGTCACCACAAAACATTGTTTGTGAATCGGTCTTATTAGGAGTCCTCGCTTAAGCTGTCACAGACTCAGGCGCTACTTAGGGCTAAAATGCTTCCTGAATTACTCTTAGTAAAAAAAAATAGGAGTCCTAAAGTTACGAGTGACGAAGTTACGAGTACAAGCATATCAAGCAACATAAATCTCATAACGTTAACGTTACAGCAACATCTCCTCCCTGACATAGCTAGCTAGCTTCTAGCCACACAAGAAATTAATGATTTTAAATCTCCGCTTAGCATTCTAATAACAGAAGGGGCACATTTATGTTGACCACTACAACATGACTCATTATGTCTGTAACTCTATAAAACACTTACTTTCATAAAGGAAGCACGCCATCCAGCACATACACATGGAAACCGATATTTTAGGTACTTGGCCACGAACTCAAAACGTGTCTCCCTGAAGCTCTTCTAGAATCTTTGCTCTGAAGGCTGCGTTGCTATGGCAACATCAAATAAACGGAGAGTCTTTTCAAGGTATTTCCTGCTTGTACTATCGTCAAATCCATGCTTTGAGGAAAAAATTCTTTTTATCATAGTTCCCTCTTCAATGAGCGATTACCAGCTCGTTTTTGTAACAGAGATAGCTGTTTATTGTCCCTAGGTTTACAGAAACACCTATTCATATTAATACGTATGGAAATCAAGTTAACGCTGCCGACCACTGTTTGTCTATTACATGGCCCAGAATGCCTTGCATGTCTTTACAACAAAACAACACAGTAAAACCTAAATGCCCGTAAACATATGCATTTGCATACTTGTAACATTTTTAATAATACTCTCCAATCATGATATGTAACAATAATGAAAAATTTAATTTGAAAACCGTCATTGTGAAAACAACTCTATTATGTAAGCTATATATAGCTACCGTTCTCCTTACTATTTCAGTTCGTAAGTCCATACTATCCCATGGCAGAGCAAGGATTTCATGATTGGGCAAGGTTGTCTGGAGATATTGTGGATACCCAGAGGCATTGATCGAGCATACTCGGAAGGTGTTGTGATAGAAGGTGAATGGTGTAAAGGTGAATGGGGAGAGTTACCAAATACCTGTGGGTGCTCTGCCAAATGATGGAAACTTTTGGAATATTCCCTTTTTTTTTTTTTAGCTTATTCACCCTCACACTGGAGTCCCCAGTTCATATACAAAATTTGGTATCGATATGTGACAGTGTTCCTGAGATATGGACGACTTCCTGTTTCGGAGCTTCGCCGCCGATTTCGTTTGGCTGTGACGGGCAAACGCTTTCGAAAATCAAAAATCCTTCTAGTAACTTTTGTGAGGCTTGGTCCAATGATGATGTACGTCAAGTTTCGTGGCGTTCGGACCAAATTTGTGACCTGTGAAAATTTAGTTTCGCTTTCTATTCAATCCAATATGGCGGACGAACGACACGCCCACTTGACGTCATCTTCTCGAGCAAGTTACACCGGTACTGCCTGGACGTTTTAAAGTTGGAACGGTGTCTCTGTCTCAAAGGGCCTAGGCACAGGGAGAAAAAATTTAAGGGAGACGGGAATAATAATAATATTAATAATAATAATAATAATAACTAGACTGCATTTCCGGTGGGAACTGCGAAAGTGTGCTTGCCCTGGTCCGGTCAGCAACGTGAGCGGACAGTGACATACGCTATGCTGAACCTGGCTTGATCCAGGCATTGTAACAGTGCCTTTCAATGTTGGAGCAGTGGCAATATCTTAAAAGCTCTAGGAGAGGGCTATTCAACTATTGGCTTGCGGGTTGAATGCGATTTGTTGGATTTTACCTTTGGCCTGCCTTCGAATTTAGCTTCTATGACTGAGATCAAATCAATAAAATAAAATGACAGCAGTGATTGGCTGCAAAAAATAAATAATGTCACGCGTCTTGCGCCTCTCAAACTGGGCTATCAGGTAACCTACAGAGGAATTGAAATTATGAAATATGACCAAGGCATTAAAAAGCTGCTTGTTTGTCAGGATACTTTTTCACTGATTTATTTAAAAAAAAAAAAATGAGCTATGAGTGTGAATGTTATATATTCCATCCCCTAATTCTGTTTTACTGGTTTATTTGACAAATAATCTATATGGATTTGCTCTATAAAGACCTTATATCTGTTTGGGATTGTTTTGAGAGCCTATTGATGTATCTCAGAATAAAGGAATGTCCACAACATTAGTGATGTTTTTTTTGTGTGTGTGAATGTATTTTACTTAACTCATTGAATGTAGCTGGATACTCATGAACGCATGTCTCTAATAGCCACAATAGGAGTAATTTTAGCAACACCGTATTTTGTGTGGCCCATAACGACCCAGTGGATCATGAAAATGTGCCAAAATTCACATTCCTTGCTTGTTGTTGGTACATTAATCCCATTCAGATTGCCACTTATCTGTGATGTAAGAGTTCAGTATAGGTTTAAGGTCTGGGGCACGGATTTGACATCTGTGACTTCTTCATTGAGGACTTGCTTAGCAGCACTGTCCGCTTTCTCATTTCCCCTCAGACCAACATGGCCTGGGACCCAGCAAAAAACTACACTGAAGTTCTGGTTCTTTAGACGTTGTAGTTGATCAAGCTCAGCTTTGGTTGTACTTTTTGCGTGACATTAAAGCCTACTGGAAAGATTTTTAATTGCAATTTAATTGAATGCAATTTACTTTTACGATTAAATAAAATTAATTTATCCCTCTCACCCATAGTTTTCTATTTATTTACAAATGTACATAGGCCTACTGTAATTACATTTATACATAGTTATTCTACTGATCTTCATACTAATCATCCTGCACAGACTTATTCTTACTACTCTTAAGTTGTTGTTTCTGCACTACAATGACACTGTTTCCACACTGCACATAGCTGTATGTTATGTACATTTCTGTTATATATTTGTCAAATTGAATATCCATAATTATTCTGTTTTATTATATTCTGTTAATACACTGCCTATATCTATATTATTATTTCTACTATTATACTGTTACTGCTACATCTACATGCATTATTCTACTTATTGTATGAGATAACTGCTAATACACTGCACATATTTATATTTAATTCATATTACTCTAAACCACCTTCTGTAAATCAACTGTATACTACTGTCTACATTGCACTATATTTCTTGACCTGTCTCTGTATATTCCATCACCTTTCTATACTTTGCATCACATTGCATGCATACTGTAGCTACATGAATCACAGCTAAGATCCTTGGTTGCTATGAAGGCCAGTCGTTCTAAATGGATGGTTGCTATGGCCAAAGGCCACAGTTATCTCTGCCGTTGTCCAGCGGGCATATCCTAACTTTATCTTATTTTAAACATCTCTATTTTACTTAGCCTACTTCCATACAGTGAGTCCCATTAAGAAGTGGCCACTTCATTCGTGCTTACCGTGATTCATACAGCAGCATTATTAAATTAATCTGTCACCATATGCCTATGCCAACGTTTGCAAAGAGGAGAATCTTTTAATTTGATTCACAATGAAACGTTACATTTAATGTACATGTAAACAATGAGTAGGCTAGTTTTGGTTGTTGTTGGTGGCGTTACTGCATCCCTTAGTTATTATGCCTACAATGCAAAATTGTTCCCTCGTGATTGTTAGACGCATTTCAAAACATCGCGACGTGAAATGCCACCACAAAACATTGTTTGTGAATCGGTCTTATTAGGAATCCTCGCTTAAGCTGTCACAGACTCAGGCGCTACTTAGGGCTAAAATGCTTCCTGAATTACTCTTAGTAAAAAAAAATAGGAGTCCTAAAGTTACGAGTGACGAAGTTACGAGTACAAGCATATCAAGCAACATAAATCTCATAACGTTAACGTTACAGCAACATCTCCTCCCTGACATAGCTAGCTAGCTTCTAGCCACACAAGAAATTAATGATTTTAAATCTCCGCTTAGCATTCTAATAACAGAAGGGGCACATTTATGTTGACCACTACAACATGACTCATTATGTCTGTAACTCTATAAAACACTTACTTTCATAAAGGAAGCACGCCATCCAGCACATACACATGGAAACCGATATTTTAGGTACTTGGCCACGAACTCAAAACGTGTCTCCCTGAAGCTCTTCTAGAATCTTTGCTCTGAAGGCTGCGTTGCTATGGCAACATCAAATAAACGGAGAGTCTTTTCAAGGTATTTCCTGCTTGTACTGTCGTCAAATCCATGCTTTGAGGAAAAAAATCTTTTTATCATAGTTCCCTCTTCAATGAGCGATTACCAGCTCGTTTTTGTAACAGAGATAGCTGTTTATTGTCCCTAGGTTTACAGAAACACCTATTCATATTAATACGTATGGAAATCAAGTTAACGCTGCCGACCACTGTTTGTCTATTACATGGCCCAGAATGCCTTGCATGTCTTTACAACAAAACAACACAGTAAAACCTAAATGCCCGTAAACATATGCATTTGCATACTTGTAACATTTTTAATAATACTCTCCCATCATGATATGTAACAATAATGAAAAATTTAATTTGAATACCGTCAATGTGAAAACAACTCTTATGTAAGCTATATATAGCTACCGTTCTCCTTGCTATTTCAGTTCGTAAGTCCATACTATCCCATGGCAGAGCAAGGATTTCATGATTGGGCAAGGTTGCCTGGAGACATTGTGGATACCCAGAGGCATTGATTGAGCATACTCGGAAGGCGTTGTGATAGAAGGTGAATGGTGTAAAGGTGAATGGTGAGAGTTACCAAATACCTGTGGGTGGTTTGCCAAATGATGGAAACTTTTGGAATATTTCTTTTTTTTTTTTAGCTTATGCACCCTCACACTGGAGTCCCCAGTTCATATACAAAATTTGGTATCGATATGTGACAGTGTTCCTGAGATATGGACGACTTCCTGTTTCGGAGCTTCGCCACCGATTTCGTTTGGCTGTGACGGGCAAACGCTTTCGAAAATCAAAAATCCTTCTAGTAACTTTTGTGAGGCTTGGTCCAATGATGATGTACGTCAAGTTTCGTGGCGTTCGGACCAAATTTGTGACCTGTGAAAATTTAGTTTTGCTTTCTATTCAATCCAATATGGCGGACGAACGACACGCCCACTTGACGTCATCTTCTCAAGCAAGTTACACTGGTACTGCCCGGACGTTTTAAAGTTGGAACGGTGTCTGTGTCTCAAAGGGCCTAGGCACAGGAGCTGGAAAAAATTAGGGAGACGGGAATAATAATAATATTAATAATAAATATAGCTGCAAGCAGCAATGCGGGGGCCTAGCAGAGCGCTATAGCAGGAATGGCGTTGCCATGGCATGAGCAAGCACTCACAGCAAGAGGCCAAATTACACCAATGTCCTTGTGCGTTCTCACAATCAGCTACCATGTCCCTCTACCAAGTTTGGACTTCATACACCAAAGTGTTTCTGAGATGTGAGCTCACTTTCTTTATTACAGCACCCCTAGAGGCCAAATGAGACCGCTTTCCTTGCATGTCCTCACAATCAGCTAATATGTCCCTGTACCAAGTTTGGACTTCATACATCGAAGAGTTGCTGAGATACGAGCCCACTTCCTGTATTACAGCGCCCTCTATAGAGGCCAAATGATGCCAATTTCTTACTGTGTCCTCACAATCAGATACAAAGTCCCTGTACCAAGTTTGGACTTCATACATCAAAGCGTTGCTGAGATACAAGCTCACTTCCTGTATTGCAGCGCCCCCTGTAGAGGCCAAATGATGCCAATTTCCTAGTGCAACCCCACAATCAGGTACCAAGTCTCTATAACAAGTTTGGACTTCGTACATCAAAGCATTGCTGAGATACAAGCTCACTTCCTGTATTGCAGCGCCCCCTATAGAGGCCAAATTATGCCAATTTCCTAGTGCTTCCTCACATTCAGATACCAAGTCCTTGTATCAAGTTTGGACTTCATACATTAAAGTGTAGCCGAGATGTTAGCCCACTTCCTGTTAGGTGGCATCGTCGCCATGTGTGATTGGCTGTCCCGGGCAAACAAACTTGAAAATAAAAAATCTGACAAGTATCGTTTGTGCGGCTCGGTCTGAAGATCATCTCCGTCAAGTTCTGTGAAAATCGGATGAAATTTGTAACCGCTGAAACTTTTCGTAGAGTTTGGACTAAATCCAATATGGCGGAGGTCCAATATGGCGGAAAGTGACGGGATAGGGGTCGATGAACTCGAAATTGTCCAAGGATTCAGACGCTACCTCTATTGTGAAAATCAGACAAAAGAGTCAAGGATCACGCACTTGAACACATGTCCAGCGTTGAACTGGTGGTGGCGCTAGAGTGTTCAATGTATATGCATAAAAATTGCTGTGAGTGATTGGGACAGTGTCCTGACTAATGGTATCGAGTTTTGTTATGTTAACTCAAAGCGTAACCTAGATGTTTGTCCACTTCCTGTTTGGCGGCTTCATCGCCATATTTGATTGGCTGTCACAGGCAAACAAAAATGAAATTGAAAAATCTGACAAGTATCTTTTGTGCGGCTCGGGCAGAAGATCATCTCCGTCAAGTTCCAGGAAAATCGGATGAAATTTGTGAACGCTGAAACTTTTCGTAGAGTTTGGACTAAATCCAATATGGCGGAGGTCCAATATGGCAGAAAGTGACGGGATAGGGGTCGATGAACTCGGGATGGTCCAAGGATTCAGACGCTACCTCAATTGTGAAAATCAGACAAAAGAGTCAAGGATCACGCGCATGAACGCATGTCCAGCCTTAAACTGGTGGTGGCGCTAGTGTGTTCAATGTATATGCATGAAAATTGGTGTGAGTGATTGGGACAGTGTCCTTACTAATGGTCTCGAGTTTTGTTATGTTAACTCAAAGCGGCACCTAGATGTTTGTCCACTTCCTGTTTGGCGGCTTTGTCACCATATTTGATTGGCTGTCACGGGCAAACAAACTTGAAATTGAAAAATCTGGCAAGTATCTTTTGTGCGGCTCGGTCTGATGATCATCTCAGCCAAGTGTCATGAAAATCGGAAGAAATTTACGAACGCTGAAACTTTTCGTAGAGTTTGGACTAAATCCAATATGGCGGAGGTCCAGTATGGCGGAAAGTGACGTAGTAGGGGTCATTCAACTCAGTTCAGTCCAGGGATTCCAACGGTGCTTGATTTGTGAAAATCGAACACACCGTATAATTGTTACATGCGTGAATGTGAGTCCAGATTCGACCCATTGGTGGCGCTAGAGTGTTCGGCATAGAGTTCTGTAAATTGGTGAGAGTGATCATGGGACGGTCCTGAATCAGGGCGCTAAATTTCATAATAATAATGACTTGCAAATACCTTTCAACCCAGCTTTTCAACTTTTGGCCAAACTTTGACCTG
Source organism: Alosa pseudoharengus (assembly GCF_046254945.1). NCBI lineage: Eukaryota > Metazoa > Chordata > Actinopteri > Clupeiformes > Clupeidae > Alosa > Alosa pseudoharengus. The sequence goes on along the minus strand of NW_027468870.1, from coordinate 23,944,122 downwards.
TTGGTGGCGCTAGACTGCTGGGTTTAGAGGTCCGTAAATGAGTGTGAGTGGTCAGTGGAGTGTCCCGAAACTTTCTGCCAAAAAATCTGCACTTTTTAGCCAGGCGTTCTATGGGCTGCCATAGACTCCAATGGCAGAAGTGTAATAATAGGAAAAGCTAGTAACTCAATGGGTGCCTTCGCAGCTTCGCTGCTTGGCCCCCAATAATAATAATAATAGGAAAAACTACTAAAACAATGGGTGCCTTCGCAGCTTCGCTGCTAGGCCCCCAAATATAGCTGCAAGCAGCAATGTGGGGGCCAAGCAAATGAGCAGAAGTTGGGATTGGACTGGACTAGACTAAGATAGACTAGACAAGGCTGGACTGGACTGGACTGGATTGCATTGGATTGAATTGGACTGGATTGGATTTGATTGGACTGGATTGGGATTGCTGAGATATGAGACTACTTCATGTGATTGCTGATTGGATTGGATTGAATTGGACTGGACTGGACTGGACTGGACTGGATTGGATTGGATTGTACTGGACTGGATTGGATTGGATTGGACTGGACTGGATTGGATTTGATTGGACTGGATTGGGATTGATGAGATATGAGCCTACTTCATGTGATTGTTAATTGGATTGGATTGGATTGGATTGGATTGGATTGAATTGGACTGGATTGGATTGGGATTGGACTGGACTGAATTGGACAGGATTGGATTGGAATGGACTGGATTGGAATGGGATTGCTGAGATATGAGCCTACTTCAAGTGATTGTTGATTGGATTGGATTGAATTGGATTGGGATTGGACTGGACTAAATTGGACAGGATTGCAATGGACTGGATTGGATTGGGATTGGACTGGACTAGACGAAGCTAGACTAGACTGGACTGGACTGGATTGCATTGGATTGAATTGGACAGGATTAGATTGGATTGGATTGGATTGGACTGGACTGGACTGGACTGGACTGGACTGGACTTGATTGGATTGGACTGGACTGGACTAGATTAGACTGGACTGGATCTGATTGGATTGGACTGGATTGGATTTAATTGGACTGGATTGGGATTGCTGAGATATGAGACTACTTCATGTGATTGTTGATTGGATTGGATTGGATTGGATTGAATTGGACTGGATTGAAATGGATTGGGATTGGACTGGACTGAATTGGACAGGATTGGATTGGAATGGAATGGAATGGAATGGACTGGACTGGACTGGACTGGACTGAATTGCATTGGATTGAATTGGACTGAATTAGATTGGATTGGACTGGACTGGACTGGACTGGACTGGACTGGACTGGACAGGACTGGATTGGATTGGAATGGACTGGATTGGATTGGATTGGGATTGCTGAGATATGAGCCTACTTCAAGTGATTGTTGATTGGATTGGATTGAATTGGACTGGATTGAAATGGATTGGGATTGGACTGGACTGAATTGGACAGGATTGGATTGGATTGGAATGGAATGGACTGGACTGGACTGGACTTGATTGGACTGGACTGGACTGGACTGGACTGGATTGGATTGGATTTGATTGGACTGGATTGGGATTGCTGAGATATGAGACTACTTCATGTGATCGTTGATTGGATTGGATGGAATTGGACTGGATTGGATTGTACTGGACTGGATTGGAATGGATTGGACTGGACTGGACTGGATTGGATTGGATTTGATTGGACTGGATTGGGATTGCTGAGATATGAGACTACTTCATGTGATCGTTGATTGGATTGGATGGAATTGGACTGGATTGGAATGGATTGGACTGGATTGGACTTGAATGGATTGGATATGATTGGACTGGATTGGGATTACTGAGATATGATCTTACTTCATGTGACTGTTGATTGGATTGGATTGGATTGAATTGGACTGGATTGGATTGGATTGGGATGGACTGGATTGGATTAGATTGGGATTGGACTGGACTGAATTGGACAAGACTGGATTGGATTGGAATGGACTGGATTGGATTGGGATTGCTGAGATATGAGCCTACTTCAAGTGATTGTTGATTGGATTTGATTGAATTGGACTGGATTAGATTGGGATTGCTGAGATATGAGCCTACTTCATGTGATTGTTGATTGGATTGGATTGAATTGGACTGGATTGGATTGGGATTGGGTCTTGAGTCCATGTACAAAGTTTGGTTTCAATCCATGAAAGCGTTAGTAAGATATGAGCCTAATTCATGTTATAGTTTTCCCTAGTGGTCAAAAGACACCAAATGTATTGTAGCTATTCAGGATGTGTTCATGAGTCCACGTACCAAGTTTGGTGTTGATACGAGAAAGTCTTGCTAATTATAGCACCCCTAGTGGTCAAAAGTCACCAAATGTATTGTGCGTCCTCAGGTTGTGACCACGAGTCCACGTACCAAGTTTGAGGTTGATACGAGAAAGTATTGCTAATTATAGCGCCCCTAGTGGTCAAAGTACACCAAATGTTTTGTGTGTCCTCAGGATGGGGTCCCAAGTCTATGAACCAAGTTTGGTTTTGATATGTGAAAGCGTTGCTGAGATAGGAGCTAACTTCCTGTAACTCTAGCGCCCCCCTAGTGGTCGAAGGTCACCAAATTGATTGTGTGTCCTCAGGGAGGAGTTCCAAGTCCATATACCAAGTTTGGTTTTGATATGTGAAAGTGTTGCTGAGATATGAGTCTACTTCCTGTGATTATAGCGCCCCCATAGTGGTCAAAAGTCGCCAAATTTATTGAGCCTTCTCCTAATTGGGTCCTGAGCCCATGTATCGAGTTTGGTTTTGATACATGAAATCTTGGCTGAGATAACAGTTCACTTCCTGATTGGCGGCTTTTCAATTTTGATTGGTCGTCACGGCCGACCTGTTTTGAATAAAGGTCAAAAAAGCAATGCGTTTGTGAGACATGGTCTGAAGATCATCTGTGCCAAGTTTCATGAAAAATGGATGAAATTTGTGACCTGTGAAAACTTTTAAGTGTTTTTGATTTAATCCAATATGGCGGTCCAATCAATTATGTTAATGTCAAAAGTTGATATGTGTCAACCTAAGGCCCTCCCAAAGTATTAACAGAGATAACTAATATGTTTTAATTTCAAACACATCACCCCATAGAGGCCAAAACATACTTTTGTTAATTATAGCGCCACCTGTAGGTCAAAAGTCATCAAATTTATTGAGCCTCCTCCTAATTGGGTCCTGAGCCCATGTACTGAGTTTGGTTTTGATATGTGAAAGCCTTGCCGAGATCTGAGTTCACTTCCTGTTCGGCGGCTTCGCCGCCAATTTTGATTGGTCGTGACTGGCGACCAGTTTTGAGTATGGGTGTCAAAGTCAATGCAATTATGAGACAGGGTCTGAAGATCATCTGTGTGAAGTTTCGTGAAAATTATATGAAGTTTGTGACCTGTGAAAACTTTTAAGTGTTTTTGATGAAATTCAATATGGCGGTCCAATCAATTATGTTAATGTCAAAAGTTGATATGTGTCAGCCTAAGGACCTCCCAAAGTATTAACAGAGATCACTAATATGTTTTAATTTCAAACACATCACCCCATAGAGGCCAAAACGTAGTTTTGTTAATTATAGCGCCACCTGTAGGTCAAAAGTCATGAAATTTATTGAGCCTCCTCCTAATTGGGTCCTGAGTTCATGTACTGAGTTTGGTTTTGATATGTGAAAGCCTTGCTGAGATCTGAGTTCACTTCCTGTTTGGCGGCTTTGCCGCCAATTTTGATTGGTCGTGACAGGCGACCAGTTGTGAGTATGGGTGTCAAAGGCAATGCAATTATGAAGCATGGTCTGAAGATCATCTGTGTGAAGTTTCGTGAAAATTGGATGAAGTTTGTGACCTGTGAAAACTTTTAAGTGTTTTTGATGAAATACAATATGGCGGAGGTCCAATATGGCGGAAAGTAACGTAATAGGAGTTAGTGAACTCAGGTCAGTCCAGGGGTTCCAACTGTATATGGATGTTCAAAATTGGACATACGGTTCAAAAGTTAAGTGCATGGATGCAATGGCAACTTTGACCCATTGGTGGCGCTAGACTGCCTGGGGTTCAGACTTGAAAATTTGTGAAATGGAATATGGGAATGTATGGAATGTATGTGCCAAATTTCACAACTTTTTACTGTACGGTTCTATGGGCTGCCATAGACTTCAATGGCAGCGGAAAGATGTGTAATAATAATAATAAATATAACCGCAAGCGGTGATTTACGGGGTCCGAGCAAAACGAACATGATGGCATAGCTTTTTAGTTTTACATATGCTTTGATTGTTTGGGCACAATTGTTCAAAAGAAACGTGATCGGATTTCGGTTATCGGATTTCAGTTACCGGATTTCAGCTATCGGATTGGATCAAATCTTGAAAATGGGTTGTTCAAAGGGAAACAAGGATCCTGAAATTGGATTAGATCACATAATCTATTCTTGGTTTTGATCTGGATAAAACCTTCACTTTGTGTCGTTCAAAACTTTTGAGTTGGATTGGAATAAATTTGATGCATAAAATTAGGATTACCCTGTGCTGTAACATTATAGTGTGCTAACCTCCACAACCCAACAGTATTCTAACAATACTTGATTCTACAGGACTATTTATTTGTTGTGGATAAGATGAAGGGTTTGATAATGGAAGGCAGTGTTTCCCACAGAATTGAATTGTATTTGTGGTGGTGGGTTCTGTGTCGGAGTCAATAAGATAAACAGCGTATAATTATACAGTTATACTTGCCTTGCACTACAAGTCCATATTGACAAGTAGCTGTAATGCTGTAATGTTATAGTGTGCTAACCTCCACAACCCAACAGCATTCTATTCTAGTATGCTAACCTCCACAACCCAACAGTATTTTAACACTAATGCTTCAGGTGGGATTTGAACACTCAACATAAGGATGACCAGTACAAGGCATTATCCCACTAAGCCACTGTCAATCCTACATCTTTGCCAGTCACATTCACATGGTGAAAATGTGTATTGGTAAACACACAAGAAAAACTCCAAGTATACATTTGACAATAAAATGAAGGGCTTTCCTGAAAGAGAACACCTGAAAACGTTTGGAAATTCTGGGACAATTAGACATTTGTAGAGAAGAACAGTAATGGATGAAATATAAATATGATAGACTTAATGATGAAGGAAAAATAGTAAACAAAGAAGTTCCCCTATATGTCTTCGAGTGTGTCGGCATTCTGATTCTTGGCAACTAATGAGTGTGAATGTTGATTGCCTGATGTCATTCGGGTGCTGTTCAATGGTGTGACTCTTCAATAACCAATAGCATGTGCATCTTGAGCTTAAAGCTCTAGCAGGATTCGAACTCTCAACCCTAACAAACACCAGCACTAGGCATTATCCCTCTGAGCCACTAACAATCCGACATATTAGGCAGTCACATTCACATGGTGAAAATGTGTATTGGTAAACACACAAGAAAAACTCCAAGTATACATTTGACAATAAAATGAAGGGCTTTCCTGAAAGAGAACACCTGAAAACGTTTGGAAATTCTGGGACAATTAGACATTTGTAGAGAAGAACAGTAATGGATGAAATATAAATATGATAGACTTAATGATGAAGGAAAAATAGTAAACAAAGAAGTTCCCCTATATGTCTTCGAGTGTGTCGGCATTCTGATTCTTGGCAACTAATGAGTGTCAATGTTGATTGCCTGATGTCATTCGGGTGCTGTTCAATGGTGTGACTCTTCAATAACCAATAGCATGTGCATCTTGAGCCTAAAGCTCTAGCAGGATTCGAACTCTCAACCTAACAAACACCAGCAGTGTGTAATGAGTGTGAATGTTAATTGCCTGATGTCATTCAGGTGCTGTTCAATGGTGTGACTCAGAAGGCTCAATGGTATGGAGTGATGACACGGAGATGGCAGGTTTCGGTGCAACACAAGTTAACTTTATTTGAGTTTCAATTCATCGGTTCTTTTGTTCTTTACTTGTATGTGTGCTGCATCAAAGAGGAAACAAACAGAACATGGAGTAATCAGTGAAATGGGGTAAATCAGTACAGATCCCAACTCACAAACAAACCAATTGACATTTGAATAAACTGAAATCATATGGCTATATAAGGTACAACTAAACAATACTTGACATCCCAAGTCAACCAACATCACCTAATCATCTCTCACATGGGACTCAAACACACCAAACCAACAAACAAAGACCTTAACTTTACACATGATTGCAGAGCTACTCTACAAACTGATAAACATCACAAAAGTCATAGTGAGGGTGATTAAAGTGATGACTTACGTTAACTCAAAGACGCACACAGAGCAGGACACACTGGAGTGCTGGGTTGAGATGAACAAAAGAGCGAACTGAGGGCGAGCAAACAATTTATCCTGGTCTGAGCCCCTGCTCCGGAGCTACAGGGTTTCCCAGCGGGTAAACTTTGGAAAGATTTGCAAAGATTTGGAAAAGATTTTTGAAAGACTACAGTCTCAGACCCTCTCACATCTAAAGACAAGTAGTAGAGTTTTAAGTCACAGACTATGATTTTGCAATGACTAGGGATCTTGCAGGGTCACTATTTACAAGACTGCAACATGATTCCTTTAAATTATTACCCATTGTGCAATAGATAAACAGGAACTGAAAATTATAGCCTACTAAACTCAAAGTCGTATTTTCATGTTTCTGCAGCATTGTTTCATGCGTGACATCCTTAACCGATATAGAGTTGTTCTGTCAAGTGGAAGAGCCGACTAAATATGTATAAGAAATGACAAATATTATAAGAATAACAAATAATTATAGGCTACAGCTTATAATTATACAGTAATACTTGCCTTGCACTACAAGTCCATATTGACAAGTAGCTGTAATGTTATAGTGTGTTATCCTCCACAAACCAACAGCATTCTATTGTAGTATGCTAACATCCACAACTCACTAATGCTTCAAGTGGGATTTGAACTCTCAACCTAAGGATCACCAGTACAAGGCATTATCCCACTGAGCCACTGTCAATCCTACATGTTGCCCAGTCACATTCACATGGTGAAAATGTGTATTGGTAAACACACAAGAAAAACTCCAAGCATGGAGGGGCGATTAGACATTTGTAGAGATGAACACTAATAGATTAAATATAAATATGATAGACTTAATGATGAAGGAAAAATAGTAAACAAAGAAGTTCCCCTGAATGTCATAGAGTGTCTCGGCATTCTGATTCTTGGCAACTGATGAGTGTGAATGTTGATTGCCTGATGTCATTCAGGTGCTGTTCAATGGTGTGAATCTTCAATAACCAATAGTATTCGAGCTAGAGCCTAAAGCACTACCGGGGATTCGAACCCTCAACCTAACAAACACCAGCACTAGGCATTTTCCCACTGAGCCACTGACAATCCGACATATTGGGTAGTCACATTCACATGGTGAAAATGTGTGTTGGTAAACACACAAGAAAAACTCCAAGTATACATTTGACAATAAAATGAAGGGCTTTCCTGAAAAAATACACCTGAAAACTTTTGGATATTCTGGAGCAATTAGACATTTATAGAGAAGAACAGTAATGGATGAAATATAAATATGATAGACTTAATGATGAAGGAAAAATAGTAAACAAAGAAGTTCCCCTATATGTCATAGAGTGTGTCGGCATTCTGATTCTTGGCAACTAATGAGTGTGAATGTTAATTGTCTGATGTCATTCAGGTGCTGTTCAATAGTGTGAATCTTCAATAACCAATAGCATGTGCATCTTGAGCCTAAAGCTCTAGCAGGATTTGAACTCTCAACCTAACAAACACCAGCACTAGGCATTATCCCACTCAGCCACTGACAATCATACACATTGAGCAGTCACATTCAAATGGTGAAAATGTGTGTTGGCAAACACACAACATCAAGAAAATTCCTAGCATACATTTGACAATAGAATTAGGGGGTTTATAAAAAAGAGTACATATCTGAAAATGTGCACTGTTAATGGTATCCACCCAATGATGGTTGTATGGTTGTTATCCAAGAAAAAAAAATTACTCATATAGGAATATAGGTGATATAGGAGAAATGGGCTGAGTGGTCGAACTTTATTGGCCTATATCTCTGAAATGGAACAACGTATCCAAATTCTTTTGATAACTTTTGTGAGGCTTTGTCTAAACATTGTCTGTGAGAATTTTGGTGAAGATTTGATAATTTTTGAAGCCTGTGAAACTTTTTATGATGTTTGGCTTTTCTCTGAAATTGTGGGAAAAGTAAAAAATTTTAGAGCATAAGACCAGGGTGAAAAAGATGCATCTGAATGTAGAGATTAATATGATGAAAGAATTTTGAGTCTAGGTGAATCTGGTAAGGAGAAATAAGCGTTTTTGACAAGAGCGCCACCTTTGGGTGCAGTACCCCAAATTTGGGTTATGGGTAGTGGGGGGTACTGGTAACAATACTTGAAAATGTCAAGTTTCTAGGACTTACGGTTTATAGGAATATAGGTGATCTAGGAAAAAAGGCCTAAGTGGTCTAACTTTATTGGCCTATATCTCTGAAATGGAACAAAATATCAAAATTCTGAGCGATAACTTTTGTGAGGCTTGGTCTAAACATTGTCTGTGAGAATTTTGGTGAAGATTCGATTCTTTTTGAAGAGTGTGAAACTTTTTATAATGTTTGGCTTTTCCATGAAATTGTGGAAAAAGTAAACATTTGTAGACCATAAGACCAGGGCCAAAAAGATGCATCTGAGTTTAGAGATTAATATTCTGAAATAATTTTGAGTCTAGGTAAATCTGGTAAGGAGAAATAAGCATAATTAACTTTTTTTTTCAATAGCGCCACCTTTGGGTGCAGTACCCCAAATTTTGGGTTATGGGTAGAGGGGGGTACTGGTAACCATACCTGAAAATTTCAAGAGTTTTGGAGTTACGGTTTAGGCTGCAGTATGACTTTTACAGAATTTTGGCCAAAAAATGAACGGTACAGAAACAATAGGGTTCCTGCAGCTACGCTGCTCGGACCCCTAAATATAACCGCAAGCGGTGATTTACGGGGTCCGAGCAAAACGAACATGATGGCATAGCTTTTTAGTTTTACATATGCTTTGATTGTTTGGGCACAATTGTTCAAAAGAAACGTGATCAGATTTCGGTTATCGGATTTCAGTTACCGGATTTCAGCTATCGGATTGGATCAAATCTTGAAAATGGGTTGTTCAAAGGGAAACAAGGATCCTGAAATTGGATTAGATCACATAATCTATTCTTGGTTTTGATCTGGATAAAACCTTCACTTTGTGTCGTTCAACACTTTTGAGTTGGATTGGAATAAATTTGATGCATAAAATTAGGATTACCCTGTGCTGTAACATTATAGTGTGCTAACCTCCACAACCCAACAGTATTCTAACAATACTTGATTCTACAGGACTATTTATTTGTTGTGGATAAGATGAAGGGTTTGATAATGGAAGGCAGTGTTTCCCACAGAATTGAATTGTATTTGTGGTGGTGGGTTCTGTGTCGGAGTCAATAAGATAAACAGCGTATAATTATACAGTTATACTTGCCTTGCACTACAAGTCCATATTGACAAGTAGCTGTAATGCTGTAATGTTATAGTGTGCTAACCTCCACAACCCAACAGCATTCTATTCTAGTATGCTAACCTCCACAACCCAACAGTATTTTAACACTAATGCTTCAGGTGGGATTTGAACACTCAACATAAGGATGACCAGTACAAGGCATTATCCCACTAAGCCACTGTCAATCCTACATCTTTGCCAGTCACATTCACATGCTGAAAATGTGTATTGGTAAACACACAAGAAAAACTCCAAGTATACATTTGACAATAAAATGAAGGGCTTTCCTGAAAGAGAACACCTGAAAACATTTGGAAATTCTGGGACAATTAGACATTTGTAGAGAAGAACAGTAATGGATGAAATATAAATATGATAGACTTAATGATGAAGGAAAAATAGTAAACAAAGAAGTTCCCCTATATGTCTTCGAGTGTGTCGGCATTCTGATTCTTGGCAACTAATGAGTGTGAATGTTGATTGCCTGATGTCATTCAGGTGCTGTTCAATGGTGTGACTCTTCAATAACCAATAGCATGTGCATCTTGAGCCTAAAGCTCTAGCAGGATTCGAACTCTCAACCTAACAAACACCAGCACTAGGCATTATCCCTCTGAGCCACTAACAATCCGACATATTAGGCAGTCACATTCACATGGTGAAAATGTGTGTTGGTAAACACACAAGAAAAACTCCAAGTATACATTTGACAATAAAATGAAGGGCTTTCCTGAAAGAGTACACCTGAAAACTTTTGGATATTCTGGGGCAATTAGACATTTATAGAGAAGAACAGTAATGGATGAAATATAAATATGATAGACTTAATGATGAAGGAAAAATAGTAAACAAAGAAGTTCCCCTATATGTCATAGAGTGTGTCGGCATTCTGATTCTTGGCAACTAATGAGTGTGAATGTTAATTGCCTGATGTCATTCAGGTGCTGTTCAATGGTGTCAATCTTCAATAACCAATAGCATGTGCATCTTGAGCTTCAAGCTCTAGCAGGATTCGAACTCTCAACCTAACAAACACCAGCAGTGTGTAATGAGTGTGAATGTTAATTGCCTGATGTCATTCAGGTGCTGTTCAATGGTGTGACTCAGAAGGCTCAATGGTATGGAGTGATGACACGAAGATGGCAGGTTTCGGTGCAACACAAGTTAACTTTATTTGAGTTTCAATTCATCTGTTCTTTTGTTCTTTACTTGTATGTGTGCTGCATCAAAGAGGAAACAAACAGAAAATGGAGTAATCAGTGAAATGGGGTAAATCAGTACAGATCCCAACTCACAAACAAACCAATTGACATTTGAACAATAAACTGAAATCATAAGGCTATATAAGGTACAACTAAACAATACTTGACATCCCAAGTCAACCAACATCACCTAATCATCTCTCACATGGGACTCCAACACACCAAACCAACAAACAAAGACCTTAACTTTACACATGATGGCAGAGCTACTCTACAAACTGATAAACATCACAAAAGTCATCGTGAGGGTGATTAAAGTGATGACTTACGTTAACTCAAAGACGCACACAGAGCAGGACACACTGGAGTGCTGGGTTGAGATGAACAAAAGAGCGAACTGAGGGCGAGCAAACAATTTATCCTGGTCTGAGCCCCTGCTCCGGAGCTACAGGGTTTCCCAGCAGGTAAACTTTGGAAAGATTTGCAAAGATTTGGAAAAGATTTTTGAAAGACTACAGTCTCAGACCCTCTCACATCTAAAGACAAGTAGTAGAGTTTTAAGTCACAGACTATGATTTTGCAATGACTAGGGATCTTGCAGGGTCACTATTTACAAGACTGCAACATGATTCCTTTAAATTATTACCCATTGTGCAATAGATAAACAGGAACTGAAAATTATAGCCTACTAAACTCAAAGTCGTATTTTCATGTTTCTGCAGCATTGTTTCATGCGTGACATCCTTAACCGATATAGAGTTGTTCTGTCAAGTGGAAGAGCCGACTAAATATGTATAAGAAATGACAAATATAATAAGAATAACAAATAATTATAGGCTACAGCTTATAATTATACAGTAATACTTGCCTTGCACTACAAGTCCATATTGACAAGTAGCTGTAATGTTATAGTGTGTTATCCTCCACAACCCAACAGCATTCTATTGTAGTATGCTAACATCCACATCCCACTAATGCTTCAAGTGGGATTTGAACTCTTAACCTAAGGATCACCAGTACAAGGCATTATCCCACTGAGCCACTGTCAATCCTACATGTTGGCCAGTCACATTCACATGGTGAAAATGTGTATTGGTAAACACACAAGAAAAACTCCAAGCATGGAGGGGCGATTAGACATTTGTAGAGATGAACACTAATAGATTAAATATACATATGATAGACTTAATGATGAAGGAAAAATAGTAAACAAAGAAGTTCCCCTGAATGTCATAGAGTGTCTCGGCATTCTGATTCTTGGCAACTGATGAGTGTGAATGTTGATTGCCTGATGTCATTCAGGTGCTGTTCAATGGTGTGAATCTTCAATAACCAATAGTATTCGAGCTAGAGCCTAAAGCACTACCGGGGATTCGAACCCTCAACCTAACAAACACCAGCACTAGGCATTATCCCACTGAGCCACTGACAATCCTACATATTGGGTAGTCACATTCACATGGTGAAAATGTGTGTTGGTAAACACACAAGAAAAACTCCAAGTACACATTTGACAATAAAATGAAGGGCTTTCCTGAAAAAATACACCTGAAAACTTTTGGATATTCTGGGGCAAATAGACATTTATAGAGAAGAACAGTAATGGATGAAATATAAATATGATAGACTTAATGATGAAGGAAAAATAGTAAACAAAGAAGTTCCCCTATATGTCATAGAGTGTGTCGACATTCTGATTCTTGGCAACTAATGAGTGTGAATGTTAATTGTCTGATGTCATTCAGGTGCTGTTCAATAGTGTGAATCTTCAATAACCAATAGCATGTGCATCTTGAGCCTAAAGCTCTAGCAGGATTCGAACTCTCAACCTAGCAAACACCAGCACTAGGCATTATCCCACTCTGCCACTGACAATCATACACATTCAGCAGTCACATTCAAATGGTGAAAATGTGTGTTGGCAAACACACAACATCAAGAAAATTCCTAGCATACATTTGACAATAGAATTAAGGGCTTTATAAAAAAGAGTACATATCTGAAAATGTGCACTGTTAATGGTATCCACCCAATGATGGTTGTATGGTTGTTATCCAAGAAAAAAAAATTACTCATATAGGAATATAGGTGATATAGGAGAAATGGGCTGAGTGGTCGAACTTTATTGGCCTATATCTCTGAAATGGAACAACGTATCCAAATTCTTTTGATAACTTGTGTGAGGCTTTGTCTAAACATTGTCTGTGAGAATTTTGGTGAAGATTTGATAATTTTTGAAGCCTGTGAAACTTTTTATGATGTTTGGCTTTTCTCTGAAATTGTGGCAAAAGTAAACATTTTTAGAGCATAAGACCAGGGTGAAAAAGATGCATCTGAATGTAGAGATTAATATGATGAAAGAATTTTGAGTCTAGGTGAATCTGGTAAGGAGAAATAAGCGTTTTTGACAAGAGCGCCACCTTTGGGTGCAGTACCCCAAATTTGGGTTATGGGTAGTGGGGGGTACTGGTAACAATACTTGAAAATGTCAAGTTTCTAGGACTTACGGTTTATAGGAATATAGGTGATCTAGGAAAAAAGGCCTAAGTGGTCTAACTTTATTGGCCTATATCTCTGAAATGGAACAAAATATAAAAATTCTGAGCGATAACTTTTGTGAGGCTTGGTCTAAACATTGTCTGTGAGAATTTTGGTGAAGATTCGATTCTTTTTGAAGAGTGTGAAACTTTTTATAATGTTTGGCTTTTCCATGAAATTGTGGAAAAAGTAAACATTTGTAGACCATAAGACCAGGGCCAAAAAGATGCATCTGAGTTTAGAGATTAATATTCTGAAATAATTTTGAGTCTAGGTAAATCTGGTAAGGAGAAATAAGCATAATTAACTTTTTTTTTCAATAGCGCCACCTTTGGGTGCAGTACCCCAAATTTTGGGTTATGGGTAGAGGGGGGTACTGGTAACCATACCTGAAAATTTCAAGAGTTTTGGAGTTACGGTTTAGGCTGCAGTATGACTTTTACAGAATTTTGGCCAAAAAATGAACGGTACAGAAACAATAGGGTTCCTGCAGCTACGCTGCTCGGACCCCTAAATATAACCGCAAGCGGTGATTTACGGGGTCCGAGCAAAACGAACATGATGGCATAGCTTTTTAGTTTTACATATGCTTTGATTGTTTGGGCACAATTGTTCAAAAGAAACGTGATCGGATTTCGGTTATCGGATTTCAGTTACCGGATTTCAGCTATCGGATTGGATCAAATCTTGAAAATGGGTTGTTCAAAGGGAAACAAGGATCCTGAAATTGGATTAGATCACATAATCTATTCTTGGTTTTGATCTGGATAAAACCTTCACTTTGTGTCGTTCAAAACTTTTGAGTTGGATTGGAATAAATTTGATGCATAAAATTAGGATTACCCTGTGCTGTAACATTATAGTGTGCTAACCTCCACAACCCAACAGTATTCTAACAATACTTGATTCTACAGGACTATTTATTTGTTGTGGATAAGATGAAGGGTTTGATAATGGAAGGCAGTGTTTCCCACAGAATTGAATTGTATTTGTGGTGGTGGGTTCTGTGTCGGAGTCAATAAGATAAACAGCGTATAATTATACAGTTATACTTGCCTTGCACTACAAGTCCATATTGACAAGTAGCTGTAATGCTGTAATGTTATAGTGTGCTAACCTCCACAACCCAACAGTATTTTAACACTAATGCTTCAGGTGGGATTTGAACTCTCAACATAAGGATGACCAGTACAAGGCATTATCCCACTAAGCCACTGTCAATCCTACATCTTTGCCAGTCACATTCACATGGTGAAAATGTGTATTGGTAAACACACAAGAAAAACTCCAAGTATACATTTGACAATAAAATGAAGGGCTTTCCTGAAAGAGAACACCTGAAAACGTTTGGAAATTCTGGGACAATTAGACATTTGTAGAGAAGAACAGTAATGGATGAAATATAAATATGATAGACTTAATGATGAAGGAAAAATAGTAAAAAAGAAGTTCCCCTATATGTCTTCGAGTGTGTCGGCATTCTGATTCTTGGCAACTAATGAGTGTGAATGTTGATTGCCTGATGTCATTCAGGTGCTGTACAATGGTGTGACTCTTCAATAACCAATAGCATGTGCATCTTGAGCCTAAAGCTCTAGCAGGATTCGAACTCTCAACCTAACAAACACCAGCACTAGGCATTATCCCTCTGAGCCACTAACAATCCGACATAATAGGCAGTCACATTCACATGGTGAAAATGTGTGTTGGTAAACACACAAGAAAAACTCCAAGTATACATTTGACAATAAAATGAAGGGCTTTGCTGAAAGAGTACACCTGAAAACTTTTGGATATTCTGGGGCAATTAGACATTTATAGAAAAGAACAGTAATGGATGAAATATAAATATGATAGACTTAATGATGAAGGAAAAATAGTAAACAAAGAAGTTCCCCTATATGTCATAGAGTGTGTCGGCATTCTGATTCTTGGCAACTAATGAGTGTGAATGTTAATTGTCTGATGTCATTCAGGTGCTGTTCAATAGTGTGAATCTTCAATAACCAATAGCATGTGTATCTTGAGCCTAAAGCTCTAGTAGGATTTGAACTCTCAACCTAACAAACACCAGCACTAGGCATTATCCCACTCTGCCACTGACAATCATACACATTCAGCAGTCACATTCAAATGGTGAAAATGTGTGTTGGTAAACACACAAGAAAAACTCCAAGTATACATTTGACAATAAAATGAAGGGCTTTCCTGAAAGAGTACACCTGAAAACTTTTGGATATTCTGGGGCAATTAGACATTTATAGAGAAGAACAGTAATGGATGAAATATAAATATGATAGACTTAATGATGAAGGAAAAATAGTAAACAAAGAAGTTCCCCTATATGTCATAGAGTGTGTCGGCATTCTGATTCTTGGCAACTAATGAGTGTGAATGTTAATTGTCTGATGTCATTCAGGTGCTGTTCAATAGTGTGAATCTTCAATAACCAATAGCATGTGCATCTTGAGCCTAAAGCTCTAGCAGGATTCGAACTCTCAACCTAACAAACACCAGCACTAGGCATTATCCCACTCAGCCACTGACAATCATACACATTGAGCAGTCACATTCAAATGGTGAAAATGTGTGTTGGCAAACACACAACATCAAGAAAATTCCTAGCATACATTTGACAATAGAATTAAGGGCTTTATAAAAAAGAGTACATATCTGAAAATGTGCACTGTTAATGGTATCCACCTAATGATGGTTGTATGGTTGTTATCCAAGAAAAAAAAATTACTCATATAGGAATATAGGTGATATAGGAGAAATGGGCTGAGTGGTCGAACTTTATTGGCCTATATCTCTGAAATGGAACAACGTATCCAAATTCTTTTGATAACTTTTGTGAGGCTTTGTCTAAACATTGTCTGTGAGAATTTTGGTGAAGATTTGATAATTTTTGAAGCCTGTGAAACTTTTTATGATGTTTGGCTTTTCTCTGAAATTGTGGCAAAAGTAAACATTTTTAGAGCATAAGACCAGGGTGAAAAAGATGCATCTGAATGTAGAGATTAATATGATGAAAGAATTTTGAGTCTAGGTGAATCTGGTAAGGAGAAATAAGCGTTTTTGACAAGAGCGCCACCTTTGGGTGCAGTACCCCAAATTTGGGTTATGGGTAGTGGGGGGTACTGGTAACAATACTTGAAAATGTCAAGTTTCTAGGACTTACGGTTTATAGGAATATAGGTGATCTAGGAAAAAAGGCCTAAGTGGTCTAACTTTATTGGCCTATATCTCTGAAATGGAACAAAATATCAAAATTCTGAGCGATAACTTTTGTGAGGCTTGGTCTAAACATTGTCTGTGAGAATTTTGGTGAAGATTCGATTATTTTTGAAGAGTGTGAAACTTTTTATAATGTTTGGCTTTTCCATGAAATTGTGGAAAAAGTAAACATTTGTAGACCATAAGACCAGGGCCAAAAAGATGCATCTGAGTTTAGAGATTAATATTCTGAAAGAATTTTGAGTCTAGGTGAATCTGGTAAGGAGAAATAAGCATAATTAACTTTTTTTTTCAATAGCGCCACCTTTGGGTGCAGTACCCCAAATTTTGGGTTATGGGTAGAGGGGGGTACTGGTAACCATACCTGAAAATTTCAAGAGTTTTGGAGTTACGGTTTAGGCTGCAGTATGACTTTTACAGAATTTTGGCCAAAAAATGAACGGTACAGAAACAATAGGGTTCCTGCAGCTATGCTGCTCGGACCCCTAAATATAGCTGCAAGCAGCAATGAGGGGGCCAAGCAGAATAGGCTGGAGTAGCCATGGCGACAAGATAGAACTCAGCAGACATCCGCGATCAACACTTTCAACTAGTGTCACATCAAAACATAACTGATTTTGTAGGGCTGAAACAGGGCTGAGAATTGCCACCGCCTCCGCCAGCCAGCCCCCCATCTAATCACCCCTGCCCATCCCACCCCGTCTTGCCCCTCCCCGCCCTTGCACGCACGCATTAGAATGAACTGGATGGAACATGTTGTCATCAGTTTCACATCAAAAAATAAAGGATCGATGAAACACATCAGCAACTACAGATCAAAATGCAAAATTGCAAATTGCAGCAACCTCTACAGGTCAAAGGTCACCAAATGTTTTGTGCGTCCTCCTAATGGGGTCATGAATCTATGTAGTAAGTTTGGTTATGATACATGGCAGGGTTGCTGAGATATGAGCTCACTTCCTGTTTGGCGGCTTCGCCATCATTTTTGATTGGCTGTTACGGAAGAATGCTTTTGTCAATTGTTCCAGAAAGCAACATATTGATAGGTTATGGTCTGAAGATAGTCTATGCCAATTTTGGTGAAGATCAGATGAAATTTGTGACCTGTGAAAACGTTTTGATGTTTTTGATTAAATCCAATATGGCGGCCAAATCAATTATGATGACATCACAAGTTGGCCTGGGTTGGCCTAAGGACGTCCAACAGTATTACCTGAAACCACTAGTGCATTTTAATTCTAAGCACAACAGCAGCTACAGGCCAAAAGGCATGTTTCTTAATTACAGCGCCCCCTAGAGGTCAAAGGTCACCAGATTTCTTGAGTGTCCCCCTGATTGGGTCTTGAGTCCATGCACCCAGTTTGGCTTTGATACATGCAAGGGTTGCTGAGATATGAGCTCACTTCCTGTTTGGCGGCTTCGCCGCAAATTTCGATTGGCTGTTACAGCCGAATGCTTCTGTCAATTGTTCCAGAAAGCAACGCACTGATAAGGCATGGTCTGAAGATGGTCTCTGCCAATTTTGGTGAGGATCCGCTGAAATTTGTGACCTGCGAAAACTTGTACGTGTTTTTGATTAAATCCAATATGGCGGCCGAATCAAGTACGATGACATCACAAGTTGGCTTGGGTCGGCCTAAGGACCTCCAACAGTATTACCAGACACCACTAGTGCATTTTAATTCTAACCACAACTGCAGCTACAGGCCAAAAGGCATGTTTCTAAATTACAGCGCCCCCTAGAGGTCAAAGGTCACCAGATTTCTTGAGCGTCCCTCTGATTGGGTCTTGAGTCCATGTACAAAGTTTGGTTATGATAGATAAATGGGTTGCTGAGATATGAGCTCACTTCCTGTTTGGCGGCTTCGCCGCAAATTTTGATTGGCTGTTACGGGCGAACGGTTTTAGTTCCGAAGACGAAAAGGAGTATCTTTTGTGAGGCTTGGTCTGAAGATCATGTGTGTCAGGTTTGGTGTCGATTGGACAAAATTTGTGACCTGTGAAAACTTTTTAGTGTTTTTGATGAAATCCAAAATGGCGGAAAAACCATCATGGCGGAAAATGACGTCATAGGGTGCGTTGAACTCGGCTTGGTCCAAGGATTCCAACGATACCTCGTTTTTGACAATCGGCCATACGGGTCAAAAGTTACGTGCGTGAACGCACGTCCAACTTTGGCCTATTGGTGGCGCTAGAGCGGTTGAGGTGCCATCATGAAACTTGGTGACATTAATCATGGGACTGTCCCTAATCAGTGTGCCAAATTTCACAACTTTTCACCAGACGGTTCTATGGGCTGCCATTGACTTCCATGGCGGAATAATAATAATAATAAATATAGCTGCAAGCAGCAATGCGGGGGCCTAGCAGAGCGCTATAGCAGAAATGGCGTTGCCACGGCATCAGCAAGCACTTACAGCAAGAGGCCAAATTACACCAATGTCTTTGTGCGGTCTCACAATCAGCTACCATGTCCCTCTACCAAGTTTGGACTTCATACACCAAAGTGTTGCTGAGATGTGAGCTCACTTTCATTATTACAGCACCCCTAGAGGCCAAATGAGAACACTTTCCTTCATGTCCTCACAATCAGCTAATATGTCCCTGTACCAAGTTTGGACTTCATACACCAAAGTGTTGCTGAGATACGAGCTCACTTCCTGTATTACAGCGCCCCCTATGGAGGCCAAATGATTCCAATTTCCTAGTGCATCATCATAATCAGGTAACAGGTCCTTATACTAAGTTTGGACTTTGTACACCAAAGCGTTGCTGAGATACAAGCTCACTTCCTGTATTACAGCGCCCCCTATAGAGGCCAAATGATGCCAATTTCTTACCGTGTCCTCACAATCAGATACAAAGTCCCTGTACCAAGTTTGGACTTCATACATTAAAGCATAGCCGAGATGTTAGCCCACTTCCTGTTTGGTGGCTTCATCGCCATATTTGATTGTCTGTCACGGGCAAACAAAAATGAAATAAAAAAATCTGACAAGTATCGTTTGTGCGGCTCGGTCTGAAGATCATCTCTGCCAAGTTCTGTGAAAATCAAATGAAATCTGGGACCGCTGAAACTTTTCGTAGAGTTTAGACCAATTCCAATATGGCGGAGGTCCAATATGGCGGAAAGTGATGGGATAGGAGTCGATGAACTCGGGATGGTCCAAGGATTCAGATGCTACCTCAATTGTGAAAATCAGACAAAAGAGTCAAGGATCACGCGCATGAACGCATGTGCAGCATTAAACTGGTGGTGGCGCTACTGTGTTCAATGTATATGCATGAAAATTGGTGTGAGTGATTGGGACAGTGTCCTGACTAATGGTCTCGAGTTTTGTTATGTTAACTCAAAGCGTCACCTAGATGTTTGTCCACTTCCTGTTTGGCGTCCTCGTCACCATATTTGATTGGCTGTCACGGGCAAACAAAAATGAAATTGAAAAATCTGACCAGTATCGTTTGTGCGGCTCGGGCAGAAGATCATCTCCAACAAGTTTCGTGAAAATCTGAGGAAATTTGTAACCGCTGAAACTTTTCGTAGAGTTTGGACTAAATACAATATGGCGGAGGTCCAGTATGGCCAAAAGTGACGTAACAGGGGTCAATCAACTCAAGTCAGTCCAGGGATTCCAACGGTGCTTAATTTGTGAAAATCGAACACACCGTTCAATTGTTACATGCGTAAATGTGAGTCCAGATTCGACCTATTGGTGGCGCTAGAGTGTTCGGCATAGAGCTTTGTAAATTCGTGAGAGTGATCATGGGACGGTCCTGAATCAGGGCGCTAAATTTCATAATAATAATGACTTGCAAATACCTTTCAACCCAGCTTTTCAACTTTCAGCCAAACTTTGACCTGTTGGTGGCGCTAGACGGCTGGGTTTAGAGGTCCGTAAATGAGTGTGAGTGGTCAGTGGAGTGTCCCGAAACTTTCGACGAAAAAATCTGAACTTTTTAGCCAGGCGTTCTATGGGCTGCCATAGACTCCAATGGCAGAAGTGTAATAATAATAATAAATATAGCTGCAAGCAGCAATGCGGGGGCCAAGCAGTGCGCTATAGCAGGAATGACGTTGCCATGGCAGGAGCAAGCACTCACAGCAAGTTTGATTGCAATTGGATAAAGAACGGCTGAGAAATAAGCTCATTTACTTTGTTAGAGCGCCCCTAGATGCCAAATTACACCAATGTCCTTGTGTGTTCTCACAATCAGCTACCATGTCCCTCTACCAAGTTTGGACTTCATACACCAAAGTGTTGCTGAGATGTGAGCTCACATTCTTTATTACAGCACCCCTAGAGGTCAAATGAGACCACTTTCCTTACATGTCCTCACAATCAGCTAATATGTCCATGTATCAAGTTTGGACTTCATACAACGAAGCGTTGCTGAGATTTGAGCCCACTTCCTGTATTACAGCGCCCCCTATAGAGGCCAAATGATGCCAATTTCCTACTGTGTCCTCACAATCAGATACCAAGTCCCTGTACCAAGTGTGGACTTCATACATCAAAGAATTGCTGAGATACAAGCTCACATCCTGTATTGCAGCGCCCCCTGTAGAGGCCAAATGACGCCAGTTTCCTAGTGCATCCCCACAATCAGGTACCAAGTCTCTATACCAAGTTTGGACTTCGTACATCAAAGCGTTGCTGAGATACAAGCTCACTTCCTGTATTGCAGCGCCCCCTATAGAGGCCAAATGATGCCAATTTCCTAGGGCGTCCTCACAATCAGATACCAAGTCCCTGTACTAAGTTTGGACTTCATACATTAAAGCGTAGCCGAGATGTTAGCCCACTTCCTGTTTGGCGGCATCGTCGCCATGTGTGATTGACTGTCACGGGCAAATAAACTTGAAATTAAAAAATCTGACAAGTATTGTTTGTGTGGCTCGGTCTGAAGATCATCTCCGCCAAGTTCTGTGAAAATCGGATGAAATTTGTAACCGCTGAAACTTTTCATAGAGTTTGGACTAAATCCAATATGGCGGAGGTCCAATATGGCGGAAAGTGACGGGATAGGGGTCGATGAACTCAAGATTGTTCAAGGATTCAGACGCTACCTCAATTGTGAAAATTAGACAAAAGAGTCAAGGATCACGAGCATGAACGCATGTCCAGCTTTGAACTGGTGGTGGCGCTAGAGTGTTCAATGTATATGCATGAAAATTGGTGCGAGTGATTGGGACAGTGTCCTGACTAATGGTATCAAGTCTTGTTATGTTAACTCAAAGCGTCACCTAGATGTTTTACCACTTCCTGTTTGGTGGCTTCATTGCCATATTGGATTGGCTGTCACGAGCAAACAAAAATGAAATTAAAAAATCTGACCAGTATCGTTTGTGCGGCTCGGTCTGAAGATCATCCCCTCCAAGTTCTGTGAAAATCGGATGAAATTTGTAACCGCTGAAACTTTTCGTAGAGTTTGGACTAAATCCAATATGGCGGAGGTCCAATATGGCGGAAAGTGATGGGATAGGGGTCATTGAAATTAGGTCGGTCCAGGGATTCCAACGGTGCCTGATATGTGAAAATCGGACGCACCATTCAATGGTCACATGCATGAATGCAATCCAGGTTCGACCCATTGGTGGCGCTAGAGTGTTGGGCATAGAGTTCTGGAAATTGGTGAGAGTGATCATGGGACAGTGCTGAATCAGTGTGCCTAATTTCATAACTTTAGACCCAGCGGTTCAATTTTCGGCCAGATTTTGACCTGTTGGTGGCGCTAGATGGCTGGGTTTAGAGGTCCGTAAATGAGTGTGAATGGTCAGTGGAGTGTCCCGAAACTTTCTGCCAAAAAATCTGAACTTTTTAGCCAGGCGTTCTATGGGCTGCCATAGACTCCAATGGCAGAAGTTTTATA
Organism: Alosa pseudoharengus; assembly: GCF_046254945.1. Taxonomy (NCBI): domain Eukaryota; kingdom Metazoa; phylum Chordata; class Actinopteri; order Clupeiformes; family Clupeidae; genus Alosa; species Alosa pseudoharengus. The sequence goes on along the minus strand of NW_027468870.1, from coordinate 23,921,708 downwards.
ATAATAATAATAATAGGAAAAACTACTAACTCAATGGGTGCCTTCGCAGCTTCGCTGCTTGGCCCCCAAATATAGCTGCAAGCAGCAATGCGGGGGCCTAGCAGAGCGCTATAGCAGAAATGGCGTTGCCACGGCATGAGCAAGCACTTACAGCAAGAGGCCAAATTACACCAATGTCTTTGTGCGGTCTCACAATCAGCTACCATGTCCCTCTACCAAGTTTGGACTTCATACACCAAAGTGTTGCTGAGATGTGAGCTCACTTTCATTATTACAGCACCCCTAGAGGCCAAATGAAAACACTTTCCTTCATGTCCTCACAATCAGCTAATATGTCCCTGTACCAAGTTTGGACTTTGTACACCAAAGCGTTGCTGAGATACAAGCTCACTTCCTGTATTACAGCGCCCCCTATAGAGGCCACATGATGCCAATTTCTTAGTGCGTCCTCACAATCAGATACCAAGTCCCTGTACCAAGTTTGGACTTCATACATTAAAGCATAGCCGAGATGTTAGCCCACTTCCTGTTTGGTGGCTTCATCGCCATATTTGATTGGCTGTCACGGGCAAACAAAAATTAAATTAAAAAATCTGACAAGTATCGTTTGTGCGGCTCGGTCTGAAGATCATCTCCAACAAGTTCTATGAAAATCGGATGAAATTTGTAACCGCTGAAACTTTTCGTAGAGTTTGGTTTAAATCCAATATGGCGGAGGTCCAATATGGCGGAAAGTGATAGGTTAGGGGTTGATGAACTCTGTATGGTCCAAGGATTCAGACACTACCTCAATTGTGAAAATCAGACAAAAGAGTCAAGGATCACGTGCATGAACGCATGTCCAGCATTGAACTGGTGGTGGCGCTAGTGTGTTCAATGTATATGCACGAAAAGTGGTGTGAGTGATTGGGACAGTGTCCTGACTAATGGTCTCGAGTTGAGTTATATTAACTCAAAGCATCACCTAGATGTTTGTCCACTTCCTGTTTGGCGGCTTCGTCACAATATTTGATTGGCTGTCACGGGCAAATAAAAATGAAATTGAAAAATCTGACAAGTATCGTTTGTGCGGCTCGGGCAGAAGATCATCTCCAACAAGTTTCGTGAAAATCGAAGGAAATTTGTAACCGCTGAAACTTTTCGTAGAGTTTGGACTAAATCCAATATGGCGGAGGTCCAGTATGGCCGAAAGTGACGTAGTAGGGGTCAATCAACTCAAGTCAGTCCAGGGATTCCAACGTTGCTTAATTTGTGAAAATCGAACACACCGTTCAATTGTTACATGCGTAAATGTGAGTCCAGATTCGACCTATTGGTGGCGCTAGAGTGTTCGGCATAGAGTGCTGTAAATTGGTGAGAGTGATCAAGGGACGGTCCTGAATCAGGGCGCTAAATTTCATAATAATAATGACTTGTGAATATCTTTCAACCCAGCTTTTCAACTTTCGGCCAAACTTTGACCTGTTGGTGGCGCTAGATGGCTGGGTTTAGAGATCTGTAAATTAGCGTTAGTGGTCAGTGGAGTGTCCCGAAACTTTCTGGCAAAAAATCTGAACTTTTTAGCCAGGCGTTCTATGGGCTGCCATAGACTCCAATGGCAGAAGTGTAATAATAATAATAAATATAGCTGCAAGCAGCAATGCGGGGGCCTAGCAGAGCGCTATAGCAGAAATGGCGTTGCCACGGCATGAGCAAGCACTTACAGCAAGAGGCCAAATTACACCAATGTCTTTGTGCGGTCTCACAATCAGCTACCATGTCCCTCTACCAAGTTTGGACTTCATACACCAAAGTGTTGCTGAGATACGAGCTCACTTCCTGTATTACAGCGCCCCCTGTAGAGGCCAAATGATTCCAATTTCCTAGTGCATCATCATAATCAGGTAACAGGTCCTTATACTAAGTTTGGAGTTTGTACACCAAAGCGTTGCTGAGATACAAGCTCACTTCCTGTATTACAGCACCCCCTATAGAGGCCAAATGATGCCAATTTCCTGCTGTGTCCTCACAATCAGATACAAAGTCCCTGTACCCAGTTTGGACTTCATACATTAAAGCGTCTCCGAGATGTTAGCCCACTTCCTGTTTTGCGGCTTCATGGCCATATTTGATTGGCTGCCATAGGCCAATAAAGTGGAATCTGAAAAATCTGACAAGTATCGTTTGTGCGGCTCGGTCTGAAGTTCATCTCTGCCAAGTTCTGTGAAAATCAAATGAAATTTGTGACCGCTGAAACTTTTCGTAGAGTTTAGACCAATTCCAATATGGCGATGGTCCAATATGGCAGAAAGTGACGGGATAGGAGTCGATGAACTCGGGATGGTCCAAGGATTCAGACGCTACCTCAATTGTGAAAATCAGACAAAAGAGTCAAGGATCACGCGCATAAACGCATGTGCAGCATTAAACTGGTGGTGGCGCTAGTGTGTTCAATGTATATGCATGAAATTTGGTGTGAGTGATTGGGACAGTGTCCTGACTAATGGTCTTGAGTTTTGTTATGTTATCTCAAAGCGTCACCTAGATGTTTGTCCACTTCCTGTTTGGCGTCCTCGTCACCATATTTGATTGGCTGTCACGGGCAAACAAAAATGAAATTGAAAAATCTGACCAGTATCGTTTGTGCGGCTCGGGCAGAAGATCATCTCCAACAAGTTTCGTGAAAATCTGAGGAAATTTGTAACCGCTGAAACTTTTCGTAGAGTTTGGACTAAATCCAATATGGCGGAGGTCCAGTATGGCCAAAAGTGATGTAATAGGGGTCAATCAACTCAAGTCAGTCCAGGGATTCCAACGGTGCTTAATTTGTGAAAATCGAACACACCGTTCAATTGTTACATGCGTAAATGTGAGTCCAGATTCGACCTATTGGTGGCGCTAGAGTGTTCGGCATAGAGCTTTGTAAATTCGTGAGAGTGATCATGGGACGGTCCTGAATCAGGGCGCTAAATTTCATAATAATAATGACTTGCAAATACCTTTCAACCCAGCTTTTCAACTTTCAGCCAAACTTTGACCTGTTGGTGGCGCTAGACGGCTGGGTTTAGAGGTCCGTAAATGAGTGTGAGTGGTCAGTGGAGTGTCCCGAAACTTTCGACGAAAAAATCTGAACTTTTTAGCCAGGCGTTCTATGGGCTGCCATAGACTCCAATGGCAGAAGTGTAATAATAATAATAAATATAACCGCAAGCGGTGATTTACGGGGTCCGAGCAAAACGAACATGATGGCATAGCTTTTTAGTTTTACATATGCTTTGATTGTTTGGGCACAATTGTTCAAAAGAAACGTGATCGGATTTCGGTTATCGGATTTCAGTTACCGGATTTCAGCTATCGGATTGGATCAAATCTTGAAAATGGGTTGTTCAAAGGGAAACAAGGATCCTGAAATTGGATTAGATCACATAATCTATTCTTGGTTTTGATCTGGATAAAACCTTCACTTTGTGTCGTTCAAAACTTTTTGAGTTGGATTGGAATAAATTTGATGCATAAAATTAGGATTACCCTGTGCTGTAACATTATAGTGTGCTAACCTCCACAACCCAACAGTATTCTAACAATACTTGATTCTACAGGACTATTTATTTGTTGTGGATAAGATGAAGGGTTTGATAATGGAAGGCAGTGTTTCCCACAGAATTGAATTGTATTTGTGTAGGTGGGTTCTGTGTCGGAGTCAATAAGATAAACAGCGTATAATTATACAGTTATACTTGCCTTGCACTACAAGTCCATATTGACAAGTAGCTGTAATGCTGTAATGTTATAGTGTGCTAACCTCCACAACCCAACAGCATTCTATTCTAGTATGCTAACCTCCACAACCCAACAGTATTTTAACACTAATGCTTCAGGTGGGATTTGAACACTCAACATAAGGATGACCAGTACAAGGCATTATCCCACTAAGCCACTGTCAATCCTACATCTTTGCCAGTCACATTCACATGGTGAAAATGTGTATTGGTAAACACACAAGAAAAACTCCAAGTATACATTTGACAATAAAATGAAGGGCTTTCCTGAAAGAGAACACCTGAAAACGTTTGGAAATTCTGGGACAATTAGACATTTGTAGAGAAGAACAGTAATGGATGAAATATAAATATGATAGACTTAATGATGAAGGAAAAATAGTAAACAAAGAAGTTCCCCTATATGTCTTCGAGTGTGTCGGCATTCTGATTCTTGGCAACTAATGAGTGTGAATGTTGATTGCCTGATGTCATTCAGGTGCTGTTCAATGGTGTGACTCTTCAATAACCAATAGCATGTGCATCTTGAGCCTAAAGCTCTAGCAGGATTCGAACTCTCAACCTAACAAACACCAGCACTAGACATTATCCCACTCTGCCACTGACAATCATACACATTCAGCAGTCACATTCAAATGGTGAAAATGTATGTTGGTAAACACACAAGAAAAACTCCAAGTATACATTTGACAATAAAATGAAGGGCTTTCCTGAAAGAGTACACCTGAAAACTTTTGGATATTCTGGGGCAATTAGACATTTATAGAGAAGAACAGTAATGGATGAAATATAAATATGATAGACTTAATGATGAAGGAAAAATAGTAAACAAAGAAGTTCCCCTATATGTCATAGAGTGTGTCGGCATTCTGATTCTTGGCAACTAATGAGTGTGAATGTTGATTGCCTGATGTCATTCAGGTGCTGTTCAATGGTGTGACTCTTCAATAACCAATAGCATGTGCATCTTGAGCCTAAAGCTCTTGCAGGATTCGAACTCTCAACCTAACAAACACCAGCACTAGGCATTATCCCTCTGAGCCACTAACAATCCGACATATTAGGCAGTCACATTCACATGGTGAAAATGTGTGTTGGTAAACACACAAGAAAAACTCCAAGTATACATTTGACAATAAAATGAAGGGCTTTCCTGAAAGAGTACACCTGAAAACTTTTGGATATTCTGGGGCAATTAGACATTTATAGAGAAGAACAGTAATGGATGAAATATAAATATGATAGACTTAATGATGAAGGAAAAATAGTAAACAAAGAAGTTCCCCTATATGTCATAGAGTGTGTCGGCATTCTGATTCTTGGCAACTAATGAGTGTGAATGTTGATTGCCTGATGTCATTCAGGTGCTGTTCAATGGTGTGACTCTTCAATAACCAATAGCATGTGCATCTTGAGCCTAAAGCTCTTGCAGGATTCGAACTCTCAACCTAACAAACACCAGCACTAGGCATTATCCCTCTGAGCCACTAACAATCCGACATATTAGGCAGTCACATTCACATGGTGAAAATGTGTGTTGGTAAACACACAAGAAAAACTCCAAGTATACATTTGACAATAAAATGAAGGGCTTTCCTGAAAGAGTACACCTGAAAACTTTTGGATATTCTGGGGCAATTAGACATTTATAGAGAAGAACAGTAATGGATGAAATATAAATATGATAGACTTAATGATGAAGGAAAAATAGTAAACAAAGAAGTTCCCCTATATGTCATAGAGTGTGTCGGCATTCTGATTCTTGGCAACTAATGAGTGTGAATGTTAATTGCCTGATGTCATTCAGGTGCTGTTCAATGGTGTCAATCTTCAATAACCAATAGGGGATTATCACGCTTCCGGGTTTCACGGGCGGGATTTTTTAATTTTGTGCACGTACACTTCCGGCGCAGTTCAGCAATGGCTGAAATGAAGGCTAGATGTCACTGCTCTGTTCCACTTTGTACATAGAACAAACAACGCCAACCCATGGATTCGCGACTGAATTGAGTCTAAGGAAGAAGTGGATTAAAGCGGTTCGCCGGGATGAAGGGCCCAACTTTAAAATAAAACAAGGTAGCACGTTTGTTTGTAGTCGGCACTTTAGTGAATCAGACTACACTAACGCTACAGGTGCTATCCGGCGGCTAACGAGGCTAACTTTACCAATCGGGGTCGCATCAAGCGTCTGAAAATCGGGTTGTGCCCTCCCGTTTTCAGTGGAACAACTGGGGACTGCCAAGAAGGGAGTCCGCTTATAAAAGAGCATCAACTCGCTTAGGCCATGACGTTTGCCCAGCCCTTCCTCTGGAGCAGCCCCTGCCATGTGAGGAAGAGGCTATGGAGGAGGTCCCAGCTTAGGTGGTGATGACAGAACATGATTACGCCTCTGCTCCTAAACCAGGTATGTCAGTGTTTGCCGATGTTCTGAAATGTTGGCCTACCTCCTCATGATGACCTACCAGTACCCCATACTATGCTTAAACCATAGGTAGCACATCCTGTTAGGCAGTGGTGGAATTTAACGAAGTATACTTCGTTACTGTGTAACGTTAAGCTTACTTAAGTAAATGTTCCACGTATTTGTACTTTACTTAAGTAGAATCTATAGTGCATACGTTTGACTTTTTTACTTCGTTACATTTTGCAGCAATTATCTGTACTTTTACTCTACTACTTTTCTACAACACCATCGTTCCTTTACGTACCTTTCTCAACAACATTTATTGTTCAATCTGGACCAGCAGAACTGGCATTACGATCCACCAGACGTTTCCCTTGTCTACCCCGTTAATTTTCAGACTCTCATGTTTTTACTAGAGTAAATATTTCTCTGCTTATTTGTACTTTTACTTAAGTAATGAGTTTCAGTACTTCCTCCACCACTGCTGTTAGGTAGAAATGATAATAGAAATGTCTATCAGAATGCCCTACTGCTCATTATATTTTGCTTAAACCATAGATAGCACACCCTGACAGGTAAGAAATGTCTATCAGGATGTGCTACCTATGGTTTAAGCACAGAACGGGTTATTAGTACGTCATACCGTGGGTAGGTCAGCTTTTCAGAACACTGGCACAAAATGTTTAGTGTTATTGATGTCCCAGCATTTGACTAATACTACAATTTTAAAAGCTTCATTCCAAGTACAAACGTTGCATTTTATATCTTACTTGATTAAACGTAAAGGTGAATATTGAGCTATAAAAAGCTATTTCATGTAGCTTTAGAGGTCCAAACTACTTCCAATATGCAAGTCACAAACAATCTGGGTCAAATGTTTTCATTTTTCTCTCATCTCATACAGGTGCACTGGATGCTGCTGTTGCACGCATACAGCAATTGGAAGACCAAGTCAAGGAGCTGATAAGAGCTGTCACAGCTGAAAGTGGGTTGGGTGCATTTTCAGATTTTGTGTTTTTTACACAAGATTCACAGCAATACGCAGGGTCAAGGAATACCGCATCTGGGAACACACTCTCCCTCTAACCTTGTCTGGGACAGTCAACCAGCTGTGGACCGTCTGTTGTGTGATGACCAACTTCCAGGGACCACTTGATTTAAAAGGCTACATCCCTGTAGTGTTTCCCCCGATCCCATGCATTTAACTATATACTGAAAACATTGTATAGATGTACATAATTGAATGAAAAGTCATTCATCTATAATAAATTCTAGTCAGTCTGTCATGAAGGTATTCAAAATAATGTAAATAATGCAAATATGTAAATAAATATGTAATGTAAATAAATATGTAATAACGTACATAATGTAAATATGTAATACTGTAGTAAGTAATGTACTCAGAAAAGGGAATTAATAAAATCCTTTATTCATTCAGTTCATTTCACTTTCTGCTGTAGATACACATTCATATATGTACCAAAGAAGTACAGGTCCACCTTCTTTTTCATGTCTTTTATCACTTCATCATGAACCTCGCGGCACAGGTCCGAACCTGGAGTCGACCATGGTGAGTTGAGACAAGCCACGCAGCACTAATGATATTAGTGGTTGCGGCCTGAGGCTTTTCAGTCCTTTTCCAAGAGACAAGACTTGCGGGTCAGGGAGGGATCCTAAAACATAAAATTAAAAACAGTAAGTGTTAAATTATCCACACATCTCTTTAGCTTGTTTTGGTTTTCAATTCTGATGTCAAGAGTCTTTCTGGAGAATTGCTCACTGCAGTGTTCTATATCATATGGTAGCCAACAGTATGATATTGTTACAGTATTAACATTACCTGTGTATGCTTGATAGAGTGTTGATTTGCATACACTCCTGGCTGATGGCTTTGGTTCCCTAACAACCAAGTCCTGAACCGGCTCTGCATACACCTAGACCTGACAGCCACCACCCTGTCAACGATGTTGGACACTGGTGGACAAAACTATAATTAATGCATAAATACTGTGGATTGTTGATTCTAGCAAAAGAAGGCTCATATGCTGACGTTAGCTAGCTGACACTGACAGAGGCTAAAGTTCTTCCTATCAGAATAAATGGAATGGGTGCATTGACTCGTTTAAAGCTGAATAATCTTACTTTAGTTGGGTTTAACGTAGGTTAAACACTTTATAACCATACGACCATCTGAGTTGACGTTAGCATAAGCTAATCTACCTAGCTAATGTAATGTTATGTTAGCTAGCTAGCCACTCACCTTCATAGTCGTAGATGAAGTTCTCGAAAAAGAAACTGTATCCCTTGTCCACTTTGGAGCGGGCTGTGATGCAGTGTTGTTCAGTTAGTCGATGGTACGTCAGAAAAAGTTATTTTAGGTAAATTTACCAGGGATGCAGTATAAGTAAACTTGGGCTCATCCATCACGGGTACGCCAGAGAGATGAATGATTCACCGGAAGTGGCAGTGCACAAAAATCATGAATGCGGAAGTACGTCGTATCAGCGTGATAATGGCTTATAGCATGTGCATCTTGAGCTTCAAGCTCTAGCAGGATTCGAACTCTCAACCTAACAAACACCAGCAGTGTGTAATGAGTGTGAATGTTAATTGCCTGATGTCATTCAGGTGCTGTTCAATGGTGTGACTCAGAAGGCTCAATGGTATGGAGTGATGACACGGAGATGGCAGGTTTCGGTGCAACACAAGTTAACTTTATTTGAGTTTCAATTCATCTGTTCTTTTGTTCTTTACTTGTATGTGTGCTGCATCAAAGAGGAAACAAACAGAAAATGGAGTAATCAGTGAAATGGGGTAAATCAGTACAGATCCCAACTCACAAACAAACCAATTGACATTTGAACAATAAACTGAAATCATATGGCTATATAAGGTACAACTAAACAATACTTGACATCCCAAGTCAACCAACATCACCTAATCATCTCTCACATGGGACTCCAACACACCAAACCAACAAACAAAGATCTTAACTTTACACATGATGGCAGAGCTACTCTACAAACTGATAAACATCACAAAAGTCATAGTGAGGGTGATTAAAGTGATGACTTACGTTAACTCAAAGACGCACACAGAGCAGGACACACTGGAGTGCTGGGTTGAGATGAACAAAAGAGCGAACTGAGGGCGAGCAAACAATTTATCCTGGTCTGAGCCCCTGCTCCGGAGCTACAGGGTTTCCCAGCGGGTAAACTTTGGAAAGATTTGCAAAGATTTGGAAAAGATTTTTGAAAGACTACAGTCTCAGACCCTCTCACATCTAAAGACAAGTAGTAGAGTTTTAAGTCACAGACTATGATTTTGCAATGACTAGGGATCTTGCAGGGTCACTATTTACAAGACTGCAACACGATTCCTTTAAATTATTACCCATTGTGCAATAGATAAACAGGAACTGAAAATTATAGCCTACTAAACTCAAAGTCGTATTTTCGTGTTTCTGCAGCATTGTTTCATGCGTGACATCATTAACCGATATAGAGTTGTTCTGTCAAGTGGAAGAGCCGACTAAATATGTTTAAGAAATGACAAATATTATAAGAATAACAAATATTTATAGGCTACAGCTTATAATTATACAGTAATACTTGCCTTGCACTACAAGTCCATATTGACAAGTAGCTGTAATGTTATAGTGTGTTATCCTCAACAACCCAACAGCATTCTATTGTAGTATGCTAACATCCACAACCCACTAATGCTTCAAGTGGGATTTGAACTCTCAACCTAAGGATCACCAGTACAAGGCATTATCCCACTGAGCCACTGTCAATCCTACATGTTGGCCAGTCACATTCACATGGTGAAAATGTGTATTGGTAAACACACAAGAAAAACTCCAAGCATGGAGGGGCGATTAGACATTTGTAGAGATGAACACTAATAGATTAAATATAAATATGATAGACTTAATGATGAAGGAAAAATAGTAAACAAAGAAGTTCCCCTGAATGTCATAGAGTGTGTCGGCATTCTGATTCTTGGCAACTGATGAGTGTGAATGTTGATTGCCTGATGTCATTCAGGTGCTGTTCAATGGTGTGAATCTTCAATAACCAATAGTATTCGAGCTAGAGTCTAAAGCACTACCGGGGATTCGAACCCTCAACCTAACAAACACCAGCACTAGGCATTATCCCACTGAGCCACTGACAATCATACACATTCAGCAGTCACATTCAAATGGTGAAAATGTGTGTTGGTAAACACACAAGAAAAACTCCAAGTATACATTTGACAATAAAATGAAGGGCTTTCCTGAAAGAGTACACCTGAAAACTTTTGGATATTCTGGGGCAATTAGACATTTATAGAGAAGAACAGTAATGGATGAAATATAAATATGATAGACTTAATGATGAAGGAAAAATAGTAAACAAAGAAGTTCCCCTATATGTCATAGAGTGTGTCGGCATTCTGATTCTTGGCAACTAATGAGTGTGAATGTTAATTGCCTGATGTCATTCAGGTGCTGTTCAATGGTGTCAATCTTCAATAACCAATAGCATGTGCATCTTGAGCCTAAAGCTCTAGCAGGATTCGAACTCTCAACCTAACAAACACCAGCACTAGGCATTATCCCACTCAGCCACTGACAATGATACACATTGAGCAGTCACATTCAAATGGTGAAAATGTGTGTTGGCAAACACACAACATCAAGAAAATTCCTAGCATACATTTGACAATAGAATTAAGGGCTTTATAAAAAAGAGTACATATCTGAAAATGTGCACTGTTAATGGTATCCACCTAATGATGGTTGTATGGTTGTTATCCAAGAAAAAAAAATTACTCATATAGGAATATAGGTGATATAGGAGAAATGGGCTGAGTGGTCGAACTTTATTGGCCTATATCTCTGAAATGGAACAACGTATCCAAATTCTTTTGATAACTTTTGTGAGGCTTTGTCTAAACATTGTCTGTGAGAATTTTGGTGAAGATTTGATAATTTTTGAAGCCTGTGAAACTTTTTATGATGTTTGGCTTTTCTCTGAAATTGTGGCAAAAGTAAACATTTTTAGAGCATAAGACCAGGGTGAAAAAGATGCATCTGAATGTAGAGATTAATATGATGAAAGAATTTTGAGTCTAGGTGAATCTGGTAAGGAGAAATAAGCGTTTTTGACAAGAGCGCCACCTTTGGGTGCAGTACCCCAAATTTGGGTTATGGGTAGTGGGGGGTACTGGTAACAATACTTGAAAATGTCAAGTTTCTAGGACTTACGGTTTATAGGAATATAGGTGATCTAGGAAAAAAGGCCTAAGTGGTCTAACTTTATTGGCCTATATCTCTGAAATGGAACAAAATATCAAAATTCTGAGCGATAACTTTTGTGAGGCTTGGTCTAAACATTGTCTGTGAGAATTTTGGTGAAGATTCGATTATTTTTGAAGAGTGTGAAACTTTTTATGAAGTTTGGCTTTTCCATGAAATTGTGGAAAAAGTAAACATTTGTAGACCATAAGACCAGGGCCAAAAAGATGCATCTGAGTTTAGAGATTAATATTCTGAAAGAATTTTGAGTCTAGGTGAATCTGGTAAGGAGAAATAAGCATAATTAACTTTTTTTTTCAATAGCGCCACCTTTGGGTGCAGTACCCCAAATTTTGGGTTATGGGTAGAGGGGGGTACTGGTAACCATACCTGAAAATTTCAAGAGTTTTGGAGTTACGGTTTAGGCTGCAGTATGATTTTTACAGAATTTTGGCCAAAAAATGAACGGTACAGAAACAATAGGGTTCCTGCAGCTACGCTGCTCGGACCCCTAATAATAATAGGAAAAACTACTAAAACAATGGGTGCCTTCGCAGCTTCGCTGCTAGGCCCCCAATAATAATAGGAAAAACTACTAAAACAATGGGTGCCTTCGCAGCTTCGCTGCTAGGCCCCCAATAATAATAGGAAAAACTACTAAAACAATGGGTGCCTTCGCAGCTTCGCTGCTAGGCCCCCAAATATAGCTGCAAGCAGCAATGTGGGGGCCAAGCAGTGCGCTAGAGCAGGAATGGCGTTGCAATGGCATGAGCAAGCACTCACAGAAAGAAGCCAAATTACACCAATGTCCTTGTGCGTTCTCACAATCAGCTACCTTGTCCCTCTACCAAGTTTGGACTTCATACACCAAAGTGTTGCTGAGATGTGAGCTCACTTTCTTTATTACAGCACCCCTAGAGGCCAAATGAGACCACTTTCCTTGCATGTACTCACAATCAGCTAATATGTCCATGTATCAAGTTTGGACTTCATACAATGAAGCGTTGCTGAGATATGAGCCCACTTCCTGTATTACAGCGCCCCCTATAGAGGCCAAATGATGCCAATTTCCTACTGTGTCCTCACAATCAGGTTCCAAGTCCCTGTACCAAGTTTGGACTTCATACATCAAAGCGCTGCTAAGATAGGAGCTCACTTCCTGTATTGCAGCGCCCCCTATAGAGGCCAAATGATTCCAATTCCCTAGTGCGTCATCATAATCAGGTAACAGGTCCTTATACCAAGTTTAGACTTTGTACACCAAAGCATTGCTGAGATACAAGCTCACTTCCTGTATTACAGCGCCCCCTATAGAGGCCACATGATGCCAATTTCCTAGTGCGTCCTCACAATCAGATACCAAGTCCCTGTACCAAGTTTGGACTTCATACATTAAAGCATAGCCGAGATGTTCGCCCACTTCCTGTTTGGTGGCTTCATCGCCATATTTGATTGGCTGTCACGGGCAAACAAAAATGAAATGAAAAGATCTGACAAGTATCGTTTGTGCGGCTCGGTCTGAAGATCATCTCCCACAAGTTCTGTGAAAATCGGATGAAATTTGTAACCGCTGAAACTTTTCGTAGAGTTTGGACTAAATCCAATATGGTGGAGGTCCAATATGGCGGAAAGTGATAGGATAGGGGTCGATGAACTCTGTATGGTCCAAGGATTCAGACGCTACCTCAATTGTGAAAATCAGACAAAAGAGTCAAGGATCACGCGCATGAACGCATGTCCAGCATTGAACTGGTGGTGGCACTAGAGTGTTCAATGTATATGCATATAAATTGCTGTGAGTGATTGGGACAGTGTCCTGACTAATGGTATCGAGTTTTGTTATGTTAACTCAAAGCGCCACAGAGATGTTAGTCCACTTCCTGTTTGGCGCTTCATGGCCATATTTGATTGGCTGTCACGGGCAAACAAAAATGAAATTGAAAAATCTGACAAGTATCGTTTGTGCGGCTCGAGCAGAAGATCATCTCCGCCAAGTTCTGTGAAAATCGGATGAAATTTGTGAACGCTGAAACTTTTCGTAGAGTTTGGACTAAATCCAATATGGCGGAGGTCCAATATGGCGGAAAGTGGCATAATAGGAGTCATTGAACTCAGGTCGTTCCAGGGATTACAACAGTGCCTGATTTGTGAAAATCGGACCCACCGTTCAATGGTCACATGCGTGAATGCAATCCAGGTTTGACCCATTGGTGGCGCTAGAGTGTTGGGCATAGAGTTCTGTAAATTGGTGAGAGTGATCATGGGACGGTTCTGAATCAGTGCGCCGAATTTCATAACTTTAAACCCAGCGGTTCTATTTTCGGCCAAATTTCGACCCGTTGGTGGCGCTAGACGGCTGGGTTTAGAGATCCGTAAATGAGCGTGAGTGGTCAGTGGAGTGTCCCGAAACTTTCTGCCAAAAAATCTGCACTTTTTAGCCAGGCGTTCTATGGGCTGCCATAGACTCCAATGGCAGATGTGTAATAATAATAATAATAGGAAAAGCTAGTAACTCAATGGGTGCCTTCGCAGCTTCGCTGCTTGGCCCCCAAATATAGCTGCAAGCAGCAATGCGGGGGCCAAGCAGTGCGCTATAGCAGGAATGACGTTGCCATGGCAGGAGCAAGCACTCACAGCAAGTTTGATTGCAATTGGATAAAGAACGGCTGAGAAATAAGCTCATTTACTTTGTTAGAGCGCCCCTAGATGCCAAATTACACCAATGTCCTTGTGTGTTCTCACAATCAGCTACCATGTCCCTCTACCAAGTTTGGACTTCATACACCAAAGTGTTGCTGAGATGTGAGCTCACATTCTTTATTACAGCACCCCTAGAGGTCAAATGAGACCACTTTCCTTACATGTCCTCACAATCAGCTAATATGTCCATGTATCAAGTTTGGACTTCATACAACGAAGCGTTGCTGAGATTTGAGCCCACTTCCTGTATTACAGCGCCCCCTATAGAGGCCAAATGATGCCAATTTCCTACTGTGTCCTCACAATCAGATACCAAGTCCCTGTACCAAGTGTGGACTTCATACATCAAAGAATTGCTGAGATACAAGCTCACATCCTGTATTGCAGCGCCCCCTGTAGAGGCCAAATGACGCCAGTTTCCTAGTGCATCCCCACAATCAGGTACCAAGTCTCTATACCAAGTTTGGACTTCGTACATCAAAGCGTTGCTGAGATACAAGCTCACTTCCTGTATTGCAGCGCCCCCTATAGAGGCCAAATGATGCCAATTTCCTAGGGCGTCCTCACAATCAGATACCAAGTCCCTGTACTAAGTTTGGACTTCATACATTAAAGCGTAGCCGAGATGTTAGCCCACTTCCTGTTTGGCGGCATCGTCGCCATGTGTGATTGACTGTCACGGGCAAATAAACTTGAAATTAAAAAATCTGACAAGTATTGTTTGTGTGGCTCGGTCTGAAGATCATCTCCGCCAAGTTCTGTGAAAATCGGATGAAATTTGTAACCGCTGAAACTTTTCATAGAGTTTGGACTAAATCCAATATGGCGGAGGTCCAATATGGCGGAAAGTGACGGGATAGGGGTCGATGAACTCAAGATTGTTCAAGGATTCAGACGCTACCTCAATTGTGAAAATTAGACAAAAGAGTCAAGGATCACGAGCATGAACGCATGTCCAGCTTTGAACTGGTGGTGGCGCTAGAGTGTTCAATGTATATGCATGAAAATTGGTGCGAGTGATTGGGACAGTGTCCTGACTAATGGTATCAAGTCTTGTTATGTTAACTCAAAGCGTCACCTAGATGTTTTACCACTTCCTGTTTGGTGGCTTCATTGCCATATTGGATTGGCTGTCACGAGCAAACAAAAATGAAATTAAAAAATCTGACCAGTATCGTTTGTGCGGCTCGGTCTGAAGATCATCCCCTCCAAGTTCTGTGAAAATCGGATGAAATTTGTAACCGCTGAAACTTTTCGTAGAGTTTGGACTAAATCCAATATGGCGGAGGTCCAATATGGCGGAAAGTGATGGGATAGGGGTCATTGAAATTAGGTCGGTCCAGGGATTCCAACGGTGCCTGATATGTGAAAATCGGACGCACCATTCAATGGTCACATGCATGAATGCAATCCAGGTTCGACCCATTGGTGGCGCTAGAGTGTTGGGCATAGAGTTCTGGAAATTGGTGAGAGTGATCATGGGACAGTGCTGAATCAGTGTGCCTAATTTCATAACTTTAGACCCAGCGGTTCAATTTTCGGCCAGATTTTGACCTGTTGGTGGCGCTAGATGGCTGGGTTTAGAGGTCCGTAAATGAGTGTGAATGGTCAGTGGAGTGTCCCGAAACTTTCTGCCAAAAAATCTGAACTTTTTAGCCAGGCGTTCTATGGGCTGCCATAGACTCCAATGGCAGAAGTTTTATAATAATAATAATAATAGGAAAAACTACTAACTCAATGGGTGCCTTCGCAGCTTCGCTGCTAGGCCCCCAAATATAGCTGCAAGCAGCAATGCGGGGGCCTAGCAGAGCGCTATAGCAGAAATGGCATTGCCACGGCATGAGCAAGCACTTACAGCAAGAGGCCAAATTACACCAATGTCTTTGTGCGGTCTCACAATCAGCTACCATGTCCCTCTACCAAGTTTGGACTTCATACACCAAAGTGTTGCTGAGATACGAGCTCACTTCCTGTATTACAGCGCCCCCTGTAGAGGCCAAATGATTCCAATTTCCTAGTGCATCATCATAATCAGGTAACAGGTCCTTATACTAAGTTTGGAGTTTGTACACCAAAGCGTTGCTGAGATACAAGCTCACTTCCTGTATTACAGCGCCCCCTATAGAGGCCAAATGATGCCAATTTCCTGCTGTGTCCTCACAATCAGATACAAAGTCCCTGTACCCAGTTTGGACTTCATACATTAAAGCGTCTCCGAGATGTTAGCCCACTTCCTGTTTTGCGGCTTCATAGCCATATTTGATTGGCTGCCATAGGCCAATAAAGTGGAATCTGAAAAATCTGACAAGTATCGTTTGTGCGGCTCGGTCTGAAGATCATCTCTGCCAAGTTCTGTGAAAATCAAATGAAATTTGTGACCGCTGAAACTTTTCGTAGAGTTTAGACCAATTCCAATATGGCGATGGTCCAATATGGCAGAAAGTGACGGGATAGGAGTCGATGAACTCGGGATGGTCCAAGGATTCAGACGCTACCTCAATTGTGAAAATCAGACAAAAGAGTCAAGGATCACGCGCATAAACGCATGTGCAGCATTAAACTGGTGGTGGCGCTAGTGTGTTCAATGTATATGCATGAAATTTGGTGTGAGTGATTGGGACAGTGTCCTGACTAATGGTCTTGAGTTTTGTTATGTTATCTCAAAGCATCACCTAGATGTTTGTCCACTTCCTGTTTGGCGTCCTCGTCACCATATTTGATTGGCTGTCACGGGCAAACAAAAATGAAATTGAAAAATCTGACCAGTATCGTTTGTGCGGCTCGGGCAGAAGATCATCTCCAACAAGTTTCGTGAAGATCTGAGGAAATTTGTAACCGCTGAAACTTTTCGTAGAGTTTGGACTAAATCCAATATGGCGGAGGTCCAGTATGGCCAAAAGTGATGTAATAGGGGTCAATCAACTCAAGTCAGTCCAGGGATTCCAACGGTGCTTAATTTGTGAAAATCGAACACACCGTTCAATTGTTACATGCGTAAATGTGAGTCCAGATTCGACCTATTGGTGGCGCTAGAGTGTTCGGCATAGAGCTTTGTAAATTCGTGAGAGTGATCATGGGACGGTCCTGAATCAGGGCGCTAAATTTCATAATAATAATGACTTGCAAATACCTTTCAACCCAGCTTTTCAACTTTCAGCCAAACTTTGACCTGTTGGTGGCGCTAGACGGCTGGGTTTAGAGGTCCGTAAATGAGTGTGAGTGGTCAGTGGAGTGTCCCGAAACTTTCTGCCAAAAAATCTGCACTTTTTAGCCAGGCGTTCTATGGGCTGCCATAGACTCCAATGGCAGAAGTGTAATAATAATAATAAATATAGCTGCAAGCAGCAATGCGGGGGCCTAGCAGAGCGCTATAGCAGGAATGGCGTTGCCATGGCAGGAGCAAGCACTCACAGCAAGTTTGATTGCAATTGGATAAAGAACGGCTGAGAAATAAGCTCATTTACTTTGTTAGAGCGCCCCTAGATGCCAAATTACACCAATGTCCTTGTGTGTTCTCACAATCAGTTACCATGTCCCTCTACCAAGTTTGGACTTCATACACCAAAGTGTTGCTGAGATGTGAGCTCACATTCTTTATTACAGCACCCCTAGAGGTCAAATGAGACCACTTTCCTTACATGTCCTCACAATCAGCTAATATGTCCATGTATCAAGTTTGGACTTCATACAACGAAGCGTTGCTGAGATTTGAGCCCACTTCCTGTATTACAGCGCCCCCTATAGAGGCCAAATGATGCCAATTTCCTACTGTGTCCTCACAATCAGATACCAAGTCCCTGTACCAAGTTTGGACTTCATACATCAAAGAATTGCTGAGATACAAGCTCACATCCTGTATTGCAGCGCCCCCTGTAGAGGCCAAATGACGCCAGTTTCCTAGTGCATCCCCACAATCAGGTACCAAGTCTCTATACCAAGTTTGGACTTCGTACATCAAAGCGTTGCTGAGATACAAGCTCACTTCCTGTATTGCAGCGCCCCGTATAGAGGCCAAATGATGCCAATTTCCTAGGGCGTCCTCACAATCAGATACCAAGTCCCTGTACTAAGTTTGGACTTCATACATTAAAGCGTAGCCGAGATGTTAGCCCACTTCCTGTTTGGCGGCATCGTCGCCATGTGTGATTGACTGTCACGGGCAAATAAACTTGAAATTAAAAAATCTGACAAGTATTGTTTGTGTGGCTCGGTCTGAAGATCATCTCCGCCAAGTTCTGTGAAAATCGGATGAAATTTGTAACCGCTGAAACTTTTCATAGAGTTTGGACTAAATCCAATATGGCGGAGGTCCAATATGGCGGAAAGTGACGGGATAGGGGTCGATGAACTCAAGATTGTTCAAGGATTCAGACGCTACCTCAATTGTGAAAATTAGACAAAAGAGTCAAGGATCACGAGCATGAACGCATGTCCAGCTTTGAACTGGTGGTGGCGCTAGAGTGTTCAATGTATATGCATGAAAATTGGTGCGAGTGATTGGGACAGTGTCCTGACTAATGGTATCAAGTCTTGTTATGTTAACTCAAAGCGTCACCTAGATGTTTGTCCACTTCCTGTTTGGTGGCTTCATTGCCATATTGGATTGGCTGTCACGAGCAAACAAAAATTAAATTAAAAAATCTGACCAGTATCGTTTGTGCGGCTCGGTCTGAAGATCATCTCCTCCAAGTTCTGTGAAAATCGGATGAAATTTGTAACCGCTGAAACTTTTCGTAGAGTTTGGACTAAATCCAATATGGCGGAGGTCCAATATGGCGGAAAGTGATGGGATAGGGGTCATTGAACTTAGGTCGGTCCATGGATTCCAACGGTGCCTGATATGTGAAAATCGGACGCACCATTCAATGGTCACATGCATGAATGCAATCCAGATTCAACCCATTGGTGGCGCTAGAGTGTTGGGCATAGAGTTCTCGAAATTGGTGAGAGTGATCATGGGACAGTGCTGAATCAGTGTGCCTAATTTCATAACTTTAGACCCAGCGGTTCAATTTTCGGCCAGATTTTGACCTGTTGGTGGCGCTAGATGGCTGGGTTTAGAGGTCCGTAAATGAGTGTGAATGGTCAGTGGAGTGTCCCGAAACTTTCTGCCAAAAAATCTGCACTTTTTAGCCAGGCGTTCTATGGGCTGCCATAGACTCCAATGGCAGAAGTTTTATAATAATAATAATAATAGGAAAAGCTAGTAACTCAATGGGTGCCTTCGCAGCTTCGCTGCTTGGCCCCCAATAATAATAGGAAAAACTACTAAAACAATGGGTGCCTTCGCAGCTTCGCTGCTAGGCCCCCAAATATAGCTGCAAGCAGCAATGCGGGGGCCTAGCAGAGCGCTATAGCAGAAATGGCGTTGCCACGGCATGAGCAAGCACTTACAGCAAGAGGCCAAATTACACCAATGTCTTTGTGCGGTCTCACAATCAGCTACCATGTCCCTCTACCAAGTTTGGACTTCATACACCAAAGTGTTGCTGAGATACGAGCTCACTTCCTGTATTACAGCGCCCCCTGTAGAGGCCAAATGATTCCAATTTCCTAGTGCATCATCATAATCAGGTAACAGGTCCTTATACTAAGTTTGGAGTTTGTACACCAAAGCGTTGCTGAGATACAAGCTCACTTCCTGTATTACAGCACCCCCTATAGAGGCCAAATGATGCCAATTTCCTGCTGTGTCCTCACAATCAGATACAAAGTCCCTGTACCCAGTTTGGACTTCATACATTAAAGCGTCTCCGAGATGTTAGCCCACTTCCTGTTTTGCGGCTTCATGGCCATATTTGATTGGCTGCCATAGGCCAATAAAGTGGAATCTGAAAAATCTGACAAGTATCGTTTGTGCGGCTCGGTCTGAAGATCATCTCTGCCAAGTTCTGTGAAAATCAAATGAAATTTGTGACCGCTGAAACTTTTCGTAGACTTTAGACCAATTCCAATATGGCGATGGTCCAATATGGCAGAAAGTGACGGGATAGGAGTCGATGAACTCGGGATGGTCCAAGGATTCAGACACTACCTCAATTGTGAAAATCAGACAAAAGAGTCAAGGATCACGCGCATAAACGCATGTGCAGCATTAAACTGGTGGTGGCGCTAGTGTGTTCAATGTATATGCATGAAATTTGGTGTGAGTGATTGGGACAGTGTCCTGACTAATGGTCTTGAGTTTTGTTATGTTATCTCAAAGCATCACCTAGATGTTTGTCCACTTCCTGTTTGGCGTCCTCGTCACCATATTTGATTGGCTGTCACGGGCAAACAAAAATGAAATTGAAAAATCTGACCAGTATCGTTTGTGCGGCTCGGGCAGAAGATCATCTCCAACAAGTTTCGTGAAGATCTGAGGAAATTTGTAACCGCTGAAACTTTTCGTAGAGTTTGGACTAAATCCAATATGGCGGAGGTCCAGTATGGCCAAAAGTGATGTAATAGGGGTCAATCAACTCAAGTCAGTCCAGGGATTCCAACGGTGCTTAATTTGTGAAAATCGAACACACCGTTCAATTGTTACATGCGTAAATGTGAGTCCAGATTCGACCTATTGGTGGCGCTAGAGTGTTCGGCATAGAGCTTTGTAAATTCGTGAGAGTGATCATGGGACGGTCCTGAATCAGGGCGCTAAATTTCATAATAATAATGACTTGCAAATACCTTTCAACCCAGCTTTTCAACTTTCAGCCAAACTTTGACCTGTTGGTGGCGCTAGACGGCTGGGTTTAGAGGTCCGTAAATGAGTGTGAGTGGTCAGTGGAGTTTCCCGAAACTTTCTGCCAAAAAATCTGCACTTTTTATCCAGGCGTTCTATGGGCTGCCATAGACTCCAATGGCAGAAGTGTAATAATAATAATAAATATAGCTGCAAGCAGCAATGTGGGGGCCAAGCAGTTGAGCAGGAGTTGTCATGGCAACCCAATGTTGCTACATTATACACACACCCAATTAACCACCCGTCCCACACACACACATATACAAAGATAAACTTCCTCTCCCACACACCCCAATAACCCCCCATACATATGCATACCTCAAACATCACCAAATGTATTGTGCATAGTCAGGTTGTAGTCACAAGTCCACATACCAAGTTTGGTGTCGATACGAGAAAGTGTTGATAATTATAGCACCCCTAGTGGTCAAAAGTCACCACATTTATTGTGCGTCCTCAGGTTGTAGTCACGAGTCCATATACCAAGTTTGGTGTTGATACGAGAAAGTGTTGCAAATTATAGCACCCCTAGTGGTCAAAGGTCGCTAAAATTATTGTATGTCCTCAGGATGTGGTCCCGAGTCAATGAGCCAAGTTTGGTTTCGATACGTGAAAGCATTGCAGAAATATGAGCCCACTTCCTGTGATTATAGCGCCACATAGTGGTCAAAATTTACCACATTTCTTGAGTGTCCTCCTGATTGAGTCCTGAACCTATATACCTAGTTTGGTTTTGATATGTGAAAGCATTGCTGAGATATCACTTCACTTCCTGTTTGGCGGCTTCGCCGCCAAACTTGATTGGTTGTCACGGGCAACAGGTTTTGAATATGGTTCCAGAAAGCAATGCATTTATGAGACATGGTCTGACGATCATCTGCGTCAAGTTTCGTGAAAATCGGAGAAACTTTGTGACCTTTGATGCCTTTTAAGTGTTTTTGATGACATCCAATATGGCGGTTGGATCATTTATGTTGACGTCACATGTTGGCATGTGGCGGCCTAAGGACCTCTCAAGGTATTAACAGATATCACTAATATGCTTTAATTCCAAACACATGACCCGTTACAGGCTAAAACGTAATTTTGGTAATTATAGCGCCACCTATAGGTCAAAAGTCACCAAATTTATTGAGCCTCCTCCTAATTGGGTCCTGAGACCCTGTACTGAGTTTGGTGTTGATACGCGAAAGCCTTGCTGAGATCACTTCAATTCCTGTTTGGCGGCTTCGCCGCCAAACTTGATTGGTCACGACGGGCGATGGGTTTTGAATATGGCTCCGAAAAGCAATAACATTTGTGAGTCATAGTCTGAAGATCATCTGCGTCAAGTTTCGTGAAAATCGGACAAACTTTGCGAACTTTGATGCCTTTTAGGTGTTTTTGATTAAATCCAATATGGCAGCCTGATCAATTACGTTTACCCCATAAATTGACATCTGCGTTGAGTTCGGTCTCATCCAAGGATTCCAAATATACCTTAATGTTCAAAATGTGGTGTACCATACAAACGTTATGTGCATAGATGTAATAAAAAATTTGAAATGTTGGTGGCGCTAGAGCACTCAAAGTGCAGACTTGAAACTTTGATAAATTAAAGATATGACTGAACCGAATCAATGTGCCGAATATCCCAACTTTTTACTGTATGGTTTAATGGCAAATTAGCGTTTCGTTATAATAATAATAATAAATATAGCTGCAAGCAGCAATGCGGGGGCCTAGCAGAGCGCTATAGCAGAAATGGCGTTGCCACGGCATCAGCAAGCACTTACAGCAAGAGGCCAAATTACACCAATGTCTTTGTGCGGTCTCACAATCAGCTACCATGTCCCTCTACCAAGTTTGGACTTCATACACCAAAGTGTTGCTGAGATGTGAGCTCACTTTCATTATTACAGCACCCCTAGAGGCCAAATGAGAACACTTTCCTTCATGTCCTCACAATCAGCTAATATGTCCCTGTACCAAGTTTGGACTTCATACACCAAAGTGTTGCTGAGATACGAGCTCACTTCCTGTATTACAGCGCCCCCTATGGAGGCCAAATGATTCCAATTTCCTAGTGCATCATCATAATCAGGTAACAGGTCCTTATACTAAGTTTGGACTTTGTACACCAAAGCGTTGCTGAGATACAAGCTCACTTCCTGTATTACAGCGCCCCCTATAGAGGCCAAATGATGCCAATTTCTTACCGTGTCCTCACAATCAGATACAAAGTCCCTGTACCAAGTTTGGACTTCATACATTAAAGCATAGCCGAGATGTTAGCCCACTTCCTGTTTGGTGGCTTCATCGCCATATTTGATTGTCTGTCACGGGCAAACAAAAATGAAATAAAAAAATCTGACAAGTATCGTTTGTGCGGCTCGGTCTGAAGATCATCTCTGCCAAGTTCTGTGAAAATCAAATGAAATCTGGGACCGCTGAAACTTTTCGTAGAGTTTAGACCAATTCCAATATGGCGGAGGTCCAATATGGCGGAAAGTGATGGGATAGGAGTCGATGAACTCGGGATGGTCCAAGGATTCAGATGCTACCTCAATTGTGAAAATCAGACAAAAGAGTCAAGGATCACGCGCATGAACGCATGTGCAGCACTAAACTGGTGGTGGCGCTACTGTGTTCAATGTATATGCATGAAAATTGGTGTGAGTGATTGGGACAGTGTCCCGACTAATGGTCTCGAGTTTTGTTATGTTAACTCAAAGCATCACCTAGATGTTTGTCCACTTCCTGTTTGGCGTCCTCGTCACCATATTTGATTGGCTGTCACGGGCAAACAAAAATGAAATTGAAAAATCTGACCAGTATCGTTTGTGCGGCTCGGGCAGAAGATCATCTCCAACAAGTTTCGTGAAAATCTGAGGAAATTTGTAACCGCTGAAACTTTTCGTAGAGTTTGGACTAAATCCAATATGGCGGAGGTCCAGTATGGCCAAAAGTGACGTAATAGGGGTCAATCAACTCAAGTCAGTCCAGGGATTCCAACGGTGCTTAATTTGTGAAAATCGAACACACCGTTCAATTGTTACATGCGTAAATGTGAGTCCAGATTCGACCTATTGGTGGCGCTAGAGTGTTCGGCATAGAGCTTTGTAAATTCGTGAGAGTGATCATGGGACGGTCCTGAATCAGGGCGCTAAATTTCATAATAATAATGACTTGCAAATACCTTTCAACCCAGCTTTTCAACTTTCAGCCAAACTTTGACCTGTTGGTGGCGCTAGACGGCTGGGTTTAGAGGTCCGTAAATGAGTGTGAGTGGTCAGTGGAGTGTCCCGAAACTTTCGACGAAAAAATCTGAACTTTTTAGCCAGGCGTTCTATGGGCTGCCATAGACTCCAATGGCAGAAGTGTAATAATAAATATAGCTGCAAGCAGCAATGCGGGGGCCTAGCAGAGCGCTATAGCAGAAATGGCGTTGCCACGGCATGAGCAAGCACTTACAGCAAGAGGCCAAATTACACCAATGTCTTTGTGCGGTCTCACAATCAGCTACCATGTCCCTCTACCAAGTTTGGACTTCATACACCAAAGTGTTGCTGAGATACGAGCTCACTTTCTGTATTACAGCGCCCCCTGTAGAGGCCAAATGATTCCAATTTCCTAGTGCATCATCATAATCAGGTAACAGGTCCTTATACTAAGTTTGGAGTTTGTACACCAAAGCGTTGCTGAGATACAAGCTCACTTCCTGTATTACAGCACCCCCTATAGAGGCCAAATGATGCCAATTTCCTGCTGTGTCCTCACAATCAGATACAAAGTCCCTGTACCCAGTTTGGACTTCATACATTAAAGCGTCTCCGAGATGTTAGCCCACTTCCTGTTTTGCGGCTTCATGGCCATATTTGATTGGCTGCCATAGGCCAATAAAGTGGAATCTGAAAAATCTGACAAGTATCGTTTGTGCGGCTCGGTCTGAAGATCATCTCTGCCAAGTTCTGTGAAAATCAAATGAAATTTGTGACCGCTGAAACTTTTCGTAGACTTTAGACCAATTCCAATATGGCGATGGTCCAATATGGCAGAAAGTGACGGGATAGGAGTCGATGAACTCGGGATGGTCCAAGGATTCAGACACTACCTCAATTGTGAAAATCAGACAAAAGAGTCAAGGATCACGCGCATAAACGCATGTGCAGCATTAAACTGGTGGTGGCGCTAGTGTGTTCAATGTATATGCATGAAATTTGGTGTGAGTGATTGGGACAGTGTCCTGACTAATGGTCTTGAGTTTTGTTATGTTATCTCAAAGCATCACCTAGATGTTTGTCCACTTCCTGTTTGGCGTCCTCGTCACCATATTTGATTGGCTGTCACGGGCAAACAAAAATGAAATTGAAAAATCTGACCAGTATCGTTTGTGCGGCTCGGGCAGAAGATCATCTCCAACAAGTTTCGTGAAGATCTGAGGAAATTTGTAACCGCTGAAACTTTTCGTAGAGTTTGGACTAAATCCAATATGGCGGAGGTCCAGTATGGCCAAAAGTGATGTAATAGGGGTCAATCAACTCAAGTCAGTCCAGGGATTCCAACGGTGCTTAATTTGTGAAAATCGAACACACCGTTCAATTGTTACATGCGTAAATGTGAGTCCAGATTCGACCTATTGGTGGCGCTAGAGTGTTCGGCATAGAGCTTTGTAAATTCGTGAGAGTGATCATGGGACGGTCCTGAATCAGGGCGCTAAATTTCATAATAATAATGACTTGCAAATACCTTTCAACCCAGCTTTTCAACTTTCAGCCAAACTTTGACCTGTTGGTGGCGCTAGACGGCTGGGTTTAGAGGTCCGTAAATGAGTGTGAGTGGTCAGTGGAGTGTCCCGAAACTTTCTGCCAAAAAATCTGCACTTTTTATCCAGGCGTTCTATGGGCTGCCATAGACTCCAATGGCAGAAGTGTAATAATAATAATAAATATAGCTGCAAGCAGCAATGCGGGGGCCTAGCAGAGCGCTATAGCAGAAATGGCGTTGCCACGGCATGAGCAAGCACTTACAGCAAGAGGCCAAATTACACCAATGTCTTTGTGCGGTCTCACAATCAGCTACCATGTCCCTCTACCAAGTTTGGACTTCATACACCAAAGTGTTGCTGAGATACGAGCTCACTTCCTGTATTACAGCGCCCCCTGTAGAGGCCAAATGATTCCAATTTCCTAGTGCATCATCATAATCAGGTAACAGGTCCTTATACTAAGTTTGGAGTTTGTACACCAAAGCGTTGCTGAGATACAAGCTCACTTCCTGTATTACAGCACCCCCTATAGAGGCCAAATGATGCCAATTTCCTGCTGTGTCCTCACAATCAGATACAAAGTCCCTGTACCCAGTTTGGACTTCATACATTAAAGCGTCTCCGAGATGTTAGCCCACTTCCTGTTTTGCGGCTTCATGGCCATATTTGATTGGCTGCCATAGGCCAATAAAGTGGAATCTGAAAAATCTGACAAGTATCGTTTGTGCGGCTCGGTCTGAAGATCATCTCTGCCAAGTTCTGTGAAAATCAAATGAAATTTGTGACCGCTGAAACTTTTCGTAGACTTTAGACCAATTCCAATATGGCGATGGTCCAATATGGCAGAAAGTGACGGGATAGGAGTCGATGAACTCGGGATGGTCCAAGGATTCAGACACTACCTCAATTGTGAAAATCAGACAAAAGAGTCAAGGATCACGCGCATAAACGCATGTGCAGCATTAAACTGGTGGTGGCGCTAGTGTGTTCAATGTATATGCATGAAATTTGGTGTGAGTGATTGGGACAGTGTCCTGACTAATGGTCTTGAGTTTTGTTATGTTATCTCAAAGCATCACCTAGATGTTTGTCCACTTCCTGTTTGGCGTCCTCGTCACCATATTTGATTGGCTGTCACGGGCAAACAAAAATGAAATTGAAAAATCTGACCAGTATCGTTTGTGCGGCTCGGGCAGAAGATCATCTCCAACAAGTTTCGTGAAGATCTGAGGAAATTTGTAACCGCTGAAACTTTTCGTAGAGTTTGGACTAAATCCAATATGGCGGAGGTCCAGTATGGCCAAAAGTGATGTAATAGGGGTCAATCAACTCAAGTCAGTCCAGGGATTCCAACGGTGCTTAATTTGTGAAAATCGAACACACCGTTCAATTGTTACATGCGTAAATGTGAGTCCAGATTCGACCTATTGGTGGCGCTAGAGTGTTCGGCATAGAGCTTTGTAAATTCGTGAGAGTGATCATGGGACGGTCCTGAATCAGGGCGCTAAATTTCATAATAATAATGACTTGCAAATACCTTTCAACCCAGCTTTTCAACTTTCAGCCAAACTTTGACCTGTTGGTGGCGCTAGACGGCTGGGTTTAGAGGTCCGTAAATGAGTGTGAGTGGTCAGTGGAGTGTCCCGAAACTTTCTGCCAAAAAATCTGCACTTTTTAGCCAGGCGTTCTATGGGCTGCCATAGACTCCAATGGCAGAAGTGTAATAATAATAATAATAATAATAGGAAAAACTACTAAAACAATGGGTGCCTTCGCAGCTTCGCTGCTAGGCCCCCAATAATAATAGGAAAAACTACTAAAACAATGGGTGCCTTCGCAGCTTCGCTGCTAGGCCCCCAATAATAATAATAATAGGAAAAACTACTAAAACAATGGGTGCCTTCGCAGCTTCGCTGCTAGGCCCCCAAATATAGCTGCAAGCAGCAATGCGGGGGCCAAGCAGTGCGCTATAGCAGGAATGGCGTTGCCATGGCATGAGCAACCACTCACAGCAAGTTTGATGGCAATTGGATAAAGAACGGCTGAGAAATAAGCTCATTTACTTTGTTACAGCGCCCCTAGAGGCCAAATTACACCAATGTCCTTGTGCGTTCTTACAATCAGCTCCCATGTCCGTCTACCAAGTTTGGACTTCATACACCAAAGTGTTGCTGAGATTTGAGCTCATTTTCTTTATTGCAACACCCCTAGAGGCCAAATGAGACCACTTTCCTTGCATGTCCTCACAATCAGATAATATGCCCATGTATCACGTTTGGACTTCATACAACGAAGCGTTGCTGAGATTTGAGCCCACTTCATGTATTACAGCGCCCCCTATAGAGGCCAAATGATGCCAATTTCCTACTGTGTCCTCACAATCAGATACCAAGTCCCTGTACCAAGTTTGGACTTCATACATCAAAGCGTTGCTGAGATACAAGCTCACTTCCTGTATTGCAGCGCCCCCTATAGAGGCCAAATGAATTTCCTAGGGCGTCCTCACAATCAGATACCAAGTCCCTGTACCAAGTTTGGACTTCATACATTAAAGAGAAGCCGAGATGTTAGCCCACTTCCTGTTAGGCGGCATCGTCGCCATGTGTAATTGGCTGTCACGGGCAAACAAACTTGAAAATAAAAAATCTGACAAGTATAGTTTGTGCGGCTCGGTCTGAAGATCATCTCCGCCAAGTTCTGTGAAAATCGGATGAAATTTGTAACCGCTGAAACTTTTCGTAGAGTTTGGACTAAATCCAATATGGCGGAGGTCCAATATGGCGGAAAGTGACGGGATAGGGGTCGATGAACTCGAGATTGTTCAAGGATTCAGACGCTACCTCAATTGTGAAAATCAGACAAAAGAGTCAAGGATCACACGCATGAACGCATGTCCAGCTTTGAACTGTTGGTGGCGCTAGAGTGTTCAATGTATATGCATGAAAATTGCTGTGAGTGATTGGGACAGTGTCCTGACTAATGGTATCAAGTCTTGTTATGTTAACTCAAAGCGTCACCTAGATGTTTGTCCACTTCCTGTTTGGTGGCTTCATCACCATATTTGATTGGCTGTCACGGGCAAACAAAAATTAAATTGAAAAATCTGATAAGTATCGTTTGTGCGGCTCGGGGAGAAGATCATCTCCGCCAAGTTCCATGAAAATCGGATGAAATTTCTGACCGCTGAAACTTTTCGTAGAGTTTGGACTAAATCCAATATGGCGGAGGTCCAATATGGCAGAAAGTGACGTAATAGGGGTCATTGAACTTAGGTCAGTCCATGGATTCCAACGATGCCTGATATGTGAAAATCGGACGCACCATTCAATGGTCACATGCGTGAATGCAATCCAGGTTCGACCCATTGGTGGCGCTAGAGTGTGGGGCATAGAGTTCTGGAAATTGGTGAGAGTGATCATGGGACAGTGCTGAATCAGTGTGCCAAATTTCATAACTTTAGACCCAGCGGTTCAATTTTTGGCCAGATTTTGACCTGTTGGTGGCGCTAGATGGCTGGGTTTAGAGGTCCGTAAATGAGTGTGAATGGTCAGTGGAGTGTCCCGAAACTTTCTGCCAAAAAATCTGCACTTTTTAGCCAGGCGTTCTATGGGCTGCCATAGACTCCAATGGCAGATGTGTAATAATAATAATAGGAAAAGCTAGTAACTCAATGGGTGCCTTCGCAGCTTCGCTGCTTGGCCCCCAAATATAGCTGCAAGCAGCAATGCGGGGGCCAAGCAGTGCGCTATAGCAGGAATGGCGTTGCCATGGGATGAGCAAGCACTCACAGCAAGTTTGATGGCAATTGGATAAAGAACGGCTGAGAAATAAGCTAATTTACTTTGTTAAAGCACAACTAGAGGCCAAATTACACCAATGTCCTTGTGCGTTCTTACAATCAGCTCCCATATCCGTCTACCAAGTTTGGACTTCATACACCAAAGTGTTGCTGAGATGTGAGCTCACTTTCTTTATTGCAACACCCCTAGAGGCCAAATGAGACCACTTTCCTTGCATATCCTCACAATCAGCTAATATGTCCATGTATCAAGTTTGGACTTCATACAACGAAGCGTTGCTGAGATATGAGCCCACTTCCTGTATTACAGCGCCCCCTATAGAGGCCAAATGATGCCAATTTCCTACTGTGTCCTCACAATCAGATACCAAGTCCCTGTACCAAGTTTGGACTTCATACATCAAAGCGTTGCTGAGATACAAGCTCACTTCCTGTATTGCAGCGCCCCCTGTAGAGGCCAAATGACGCCAATTTCCTAGTGCATCCCCACAATCAGGTACCAAGTCTCTATACCAAGTTTGGACTTCGTACATCAAAGCATTGCTGAGATACAAGCTCACTTCCTGTATTGCAGCGCCCCCTATAGAGGCCAAATGATGCCAATTTCCTAGTGCGTCCTCACAATCAGATACCAAGTCCCTGTACCAAGTTTGGACTTCATACATTAAAGCGTAGCCGAGATGTTAGCCCACTTCCTGTTAGGCGGCATCGTCGCCATGTGTGATTTGCTGTCACGGGCAAATAAACTTAAAATTAAAAAATCTGACAAGTATCGTTTGTGCGGCTCGGTCTGAAGATCATCTCCGCCAAGTTCTGAGAAAATCGGAAGAAATTTGTAACCGCTGAAACTTTTCGTAGAGTTTGGACTAAATCCAACATGGCGGAGGTCCAATATGGCGGAAAGTGACGGGATAGGGGTCGATGAACTTGGGATGTTCCAAGGATTAAGACGCTACCTCAATTGTGAAAATCAGACAAAAGAGTCAAGGATCACGCGCATGAACGCATGTCCAGCATTGAACTGGTGGTGGCGCTAGAGTGTTCAATGTATATGCATAAAAATTGCTGTGAGTGATTGGGACAGTGTCCTGACTAATGGTATCGAGTTTTGTTATGTTAACTCAAAGCGTCACGGAGATGTTAGTCCACTTCCTGTTTGGCGGCTTCATCACCATATTTGATTGGCTGTTACAGGCAAACAAAAATGAAATTGAAAAATCTGACAAGTATCGTTTTTGCGGCTCGGGCAGAAGATCATCTCCGCCAAGTTCTGTGAAAATCGGATGAAATTTGTAACCGCTGAAACTTTTCGTAGAGTTTGGACTAAATCCAATATGTCGGAGGTCCAATATTGCAGAAAGTGACGGGATAGGAGTCGATGAACTCGGGATGGTCCAGGGATTCAGACGCTACCTCAATTGTGAAAATCAGACAAAAGAGTCAAGGAATACGCGCATGAACGCATGTCCAGCATTAAACTGGTGGTGGCGCTAGAGTATTCAATGTATGCATAAAAATTGCTGTGAGAGATTGGGACAGTGTCCTGACTAATGGTACCGAGTTTTGTTATGTTAGCTCAAAATGCCACAGAGATGTTAGTCCACTTCCTGTTTGGCAGCTTCATCGCCATATTTGATTGGCTGTCACGGGCAAACAAAAATGAAATTGAAAAATCTGACAAGTATCTTTTGTGCGGCTCGGGAAGAAGATCATCTCCGCCAAGTTCCATGAAAATCGGATGAAATTTCTGACCGCTGAAACTTTTTGTAGAGTTTGGACTAAATCCAATATGACGGAGGTCCAATATGGCGGAAAGTGACGTAATAGGGTTCATTGAAATTAGGTCGGTCCAGGGATTCCAACGGTGCCTGATATGTGAAAATCGGACGCACCGTTCAATGGTCACATGCGTGAATGCAATCCAGGTTCGACCCATTGGTGGCGCTAGAGTGTTGGGCATAGAGTTCTGTAAATTGGTGAGAGTCATCATGGGACAGTGCTGAATCAGTGTGCCAAATGTCATAACTTTAGACCCAGCGGTTCAATTTTCGGCCAGATTTTGACCTGTTGGTGGCGCTAGATGGCTGGGTTTAGAGGTCCGTAAATGAGTGTGAGTGGTCAGTGGAGTGTCCCGAAACTTTCTGCCAAAAAATCTGAACTTTTTAGCCAGGCGTTCTATGGGCTGCCATAGACTCCAATGGCAGAAGTGTAATAATAGGAAAAGCTAGTAACTCAATGGGTGCCTTCGCAGCTTCGCTGCTTGGCCCCCAATAATAGGAAAAACTACTAACTCAATGGGTGCCTTCGCAGCTTCGCTGCTTGGCCCCCAAATATAGCTGCAAGCAGCAATGCGGGGGCCTAGCAGAGCGCTATAGCAGAAATGGCGTTGCCACGGCATGAGCAAGCACTTACAGCAAGAGGCCAAATTACACCAATGTCTTTGTGCGGTCTCACAATCAGCTACCATGTCCCTCTACCAAGTTTGGACTTCATACACCAAAGTGTTGCTGAGATACGAGCTCACTTCCTGTATTACAGCGCCCCCTGTAGAGGCCAAATGATTCCAATTTCCTAGTGCATCATCATAATCAGGTAACAGGTCCTTATACTAAGTTTGGAGTTTGTACACCAAAGCGTTGCTGAGATACAAGCTCACTTCCTGTATTACAGCACCCCCTATAGAGGCCAAATGATGCCAATTTCCTGCTGTGTCCTCACAATCAGATACAAAGTCCCTGTACCCAGTTTGGACTTCATACATTAAAGCGTCTCCGAGATGTTAGCCCACTTCCTGTTTTGCGGCTTCATGGCCATATTTGATTGGCTGCCATAGGCCAATAAAGTGGAATCTGAAAAATCTGACAAGTATCGTTTGTGCGGCTCGGTCTGAAGTTCATCTCTGCCAAGTTCTGTGAAAATCAAATGAAATTTGTGACCGCTGAAACTTTTCGTAGAGTTTAGACCAATTCCAATATGGCGATGGTCCAATATGGCAGAAAGTGACGGGATAGGAGTCGATGAACTCGGGATGGTCCAAGGATTCAGACGCTACCTCAATTGTGAAAATCAGACAAAAGAGTCAAGGATCACGCGCATAAACGCATGTGCAGCATTAAACTGGTGGTGGCGCTAGTGTGTTCAATGTATATGCATGAAATTTGGTGTGAGTGATTGGGACAGTGTCCTGACTAATGGTCTTGAGTTTTGTTATGTTATCTCAAAGCGTCACCTAGATGTTTGTCCACTTCCTGTTTGGCGTCCTCGTCACCATATTTGATTGGCTGTCACGGGCAAACAAAAATGAAATTGAAAAATCTGACCAGTATCGTTTGTGCGGCTCGGGCAGAAGATCATCTCCAACAAGTTTCGTGAAAATCTGAGGAAATTTGTAACCGCTGAAACTTTTCGTAGAGTTTGGACTAAATCCAATATGGCGGAGGTCCAGTATGGCCAAAAGTGATGTAATAGGGGTCAATCAACTCAAGTCAGTCCAGGGATTCCAACGGTGCTTAATTTGTGAAAATCGAACACACCGTTCAATTGTTACATGCGTAAATGTGAGTCCAGATTCGACCTATTGGTGGCGCTAGAGTGTTCGGCATAGAGCTTTGTAAATTCGTGAGAGTGATCATGGGACGGTCCTGAATCAGGGCGCTAAATTTCATAATAATAATGACTTGCAAATACCTTTCAACCCAGCTTTTCAACTTTCAGCCAAACTTTGACCTGTTGGTGGCGCTAGACGGCTGGGTTTAGAGGTCCGTAAATGAGTGTGAGTGGTCAGTGGAGTGTCCCGAAACTTTCTGCCAAAAAATCTGCACTTTTTAGCCAGGCGTTTTATGGGCTGCCATAGACTCCAATGGCAGAAGTGTAATAATAATAATAAATATAGCTGCAAGCAGCAATGCGGGGGCCTAGCAGAGCGCTATAGAGCAGAGTGCAGAGCAAGCACTCAGCAGCAAGAGGACAAATTACACCAACGTCTTTGTGCGTTCTCACAATCAGCTACCATGTCCCTCTACCAAGTTTGGACTTCATACACCAAAGTGTTGCTGAGATGTGAGCTCACTTTCTTTATTACAGCCCCCCTAGAGGCCAAATGAGACCACTTTCCTTCATGTCCTCACAATCAGCTAATATGTCCCTGTACCATGTTTGGACTTCATACACCGAAGTGTTGCTGAGATACGAGCTCACTTCCTGTATTACAGCGCCCCCTATAGAGGCCAAATGATTCCAATTTCCTAGTGCATCATCATAATCAGGTAACAGGTCCTTATACTAAGTTTGGAGTTTGTACACCAAAGCGTTGCTGAGATACAAGCTCACTTCCTGTATTACAGCGCCCCCTATAGAGGCCACATGATGCCAATTTCCTAGTGCGTCCTCACTATCAGATACCAAGTCCCTGTACCAAGTTTGGACTTCATACATTAAAGCATAGCCGAGATGTTAGCACACTTCCTGTTTGGTGGCTTCATCGCCATATTTGATTGGCTGTCACGGGCAAACAAAAATGAAATTAAAAAATCTGACAAGTATCGTTTGTGCGGCTCGGTCTGAAGATCATCTCCGACAAGTTCTGTGAAAATCGGATGAAATTTGTAACCGCTGAAACTTTTCGTAGAGTTTGGACTAAATCCAATATGGCGGAGGTCCAATATTGCGGAAAGTGATAGGTTAGGGGTCGATGAACTCTGTATGGTCCACGGATTCAGACACTACCTCAATTGTGAAAATCAGACAAAAGAGTCAAGGATCACGCGCATGAACGCATGTCCAGCATTGAACTGGTGGTGGCGCTAGTGTGTTCAATGTATATGCACGAAAATTGGTGTGAGTGATTGGGACAGTGTCCTGACTAATGGTCTCGAGTTTTGTTATATTAACTCAAAGCGTCACCTAGATGTTTGTCCACTTCCTGTTTGGCGGCTTCGTCACAATATTTGATTGGCTGTCACGGGCAAATAAAAATGAAATTGAAAAATCTGACCAGTATCGTTTGTGCGGCCCGGGCAGAAGATCATCTCTAACAAGTTTCGTGAAAATCGGAGGAAATTTGTAACCGCTGAAACTTTTCGTAGAGTTTGGACTAAATCCAATATGGCGGAGGTCCAGTATGGCCGAAAGTGACGTAGTAGGGGTCATTCAACTCAAGTCAGTCCAGGGATTCCATCGGTGCATGATTTGTGAAAATCGAACGCACCGTTCAATTGTTACATACGTGAATGTGAGTCCAGATTCGACCCATTGGTGGCGCTAGAGTGTTCGGCATAGAGTTCTGTAAATTGGTGAGAGTGATCATGGGACGGTCCTGAATCAGGGCGCTAAATTTCATAATAATAATGACTTGCAAATACCTTTCAACCCAGCTTTTCAACTTTCGGCCAAACTTTGACCTGTTGGTGGCGCTAGATGGCTGGGTTTAGAGATCTGTAAATTAGCGTTAGTGGTCAGTGGAGTGTCCCGAAACTTTCTGGCAAAAAATCTGAACTTTTTAGCCAGGCATTCTATGGGCTGCCATAGACTCCAATGGCAGAAGTGTAATAATAATAATAATAATAATAGGAAAAACTACTAACTCAATGGGTGCCTTCGCAACTTCGCTGCTAGGCCCCCAATAATAATAAATATAGCTGCAAGCAGCAATGCGGGGGCCTAGCAGAGCGCTATAGAGCAGAGCGCAGAGCAAGCACTCAGCAGCAAGATGACAAATTACACCAATGTCTTTGTGTGTTCTCACAATCAGCTACCATGTCCCTCTACCAAGTTTGGACTTCATACAGCAAAGTGTTGCTGAGATGTGAGCTCACTTTCATTATTACAGCACCCCTAGAGGCCAAATGAGACCACTTTCCTTCATGTCCTCACAATCAGCTAATATGTCCCTGTACCAAGTTTGGACTTCATACACCGAAGTGTTGCTGAGATACGAGCTCACTTCCTGTATTACAGTGCCCCCTATAGAGGCCAAATGATGCCAATTTCCTACTGTGTCCTCACAATCAGGTACCAAGTCCCTGTACCAAATTAGGACTTCATACATCAAAGTGCTGCTAAGATAGGAGCTCACTTCCTGTATTGCAGCGCCCCCTATAGAGGCCAAATGATTCCAATTTCCTAGTGTGTCATCATAATCAGGTAACAGGTCCTTATACCAAGTTTGGAGTTTGTACACCAAAGCGTTGCTGAGATACAAGCTCATTTCCTGTATTACAGCGCCCCCTATAGAGGCCACATGATGCCAATTTCCTAGTGCGTCCTCACAATCAGATACCAAGTCCCTGTACCAAGTTTGGACTTCATACATTAAAGCATAGCCGAGATGTTAGCCCACTTCCTGTTTGGTGTCTTCATCGCCATATTTGATTGGCTGTCACGGGCAAACAAAAATGAAATTAAAAAATCTGACAAGTATCGTTTGTGCGGCTCGGTCTGAAGATCATCTCCGACAAGTTCTGTGAAAATCGGATGACATTTGTAACCGCTGAAACTTTTCGTAGAGTTTGGACTAAATCCAATATGGCGGAGGTCCAATATGGCGGAAAGTGATAGGTTAGGGGTCGATGAACTCTGTATGGTCCAAGGATTCAGACACTACCTCAATTGTGAAAATCAGACAAAAGAGTCAAGGATCACGCGCATGAACGCATGTCCAGCATTGAACTGGTGGTGGCGCTAGTGTGTTCAATGTATATGCACGAAAATTGGTGTGAGTGATTGGGACAGTGTCCTGACTAATGGTCTCGAGTTTTGTTATATTAACTCAAAGCGTCACCTAGATGTTTGTCCACTCCCTGTTTGGCGGCTTCGTCACAATATTTGATTGGCTGTCACGGGCAAATAAAAATGAAATTGAAAAATCTGACCAGTATCGTTTGTTCGGCCCGGACAGAAGATCATCTCTAACAAGTTTCGTGAAAATCGGAGGAAATTTGTAACCGCTGAAACTTTTCGTAGAGTTTGGACTAAATCCAATATGGCGGAGGTCCAGTATGGCCGAAAGTGACGTAATAGGGGTCAATCAACTCAAGTCAGTCCAGGGATTCCAACGGTGCTTAATTTGTGAAAATCGAACACACCGTTCAATTGTTACATGCGTAAATGTGAGTCCAGATTCGACCTATTGGTGGCGCTAGGGTGTTCGGCATAGAGTTCTGTAAATTGGTGAGAGTGATCATGGGACGGTCCTGAATCAGGGCGCTAAATTTCATAATAATAATGACTTGTGAATACCTTTCAACCCAGCTTTTCAACTTTCGGCCAAACTTTGACCTGTTGGTGGCGCTAGATGGCTGGGTTTAGAGATCTGTAAATTAGCGTTAGTGGTCAGTGGAGTGTCCCGAAACTTTCTGGCAAAAAATCTGAACTTTTTAGCCAGGCGTTCTATGGGCTGCCATAGACTCCAATGGCAGAAGTGTAATAATAATAATAATAATAATAGGAAAAACTACTAACTCAATGGGTGCCTTCGCAGCTTCGCTGCTAGGCCCCCAATAATAGGAAAAACTACTAAAACAATGGGTGCCTTCGCAGCTTCGCTGCTAGGCCCCCAAATATAACCGCAAGCGGTGATTTACGGGGTCCGAGCAAAACGAACATGATGGCATAGCTTTTTAGTTTTACATATGCTTTGATTGTTTGGGCACAATTGTTCAAAAGAAACGTGATCGGATTTCGGTTATCGGATTTCAGTTACCGGATTTCAGCTATCGGTTTGGATCAAATCTTGAAAATGGGTTGTTCAAAGGGAAACAAGGATCCTGAAATTGGATTAGATCACATAATCTATTCTTGGTTTTGATCTGGATAAAACCTTCACTTTGTGTCGTTCAAAACTTTTGAGTTGGATTGGAATAAATTTGATGCATAAAATTAGGATTACCCTGTGCTGTAACATTATAGTGTGCTAACCTCCACAACCCAACAGTATTCTAACAATACTTGATTCTACAGGACTATTTATTTGTTGTGGATAAGATGAAGGGTTTGATAATGGAAGGCAGTGTTTCCCACAGAATTGAATTGTATTTGTGGTGGTGGGTTCTGTGTCGGAGTCAATAAGATAAACAGCGTATAATTATACAGTTATACTTGCCTTGCACTACAAGTCCATATTGACAAGTAGCTGTAATGCTGTAATGTTATAGTGTGCTAACCTCCACAACCCAACAGCATTCCATTCTAGTATGCTAACCTCCACAACCCAACAGTATTTTAACACTAATGCTTCAGGTGGGATTTGAACACTCAACATAAGGATGACCAGTACAAGGCATTATCCCACTAAGCCACTGTCAATCCTACATCTTTGCCAGTCACATTCACATGGTGAAAATGTGTATTGGTAAACACACAAGAAAAACTCCAAGTATACATTTGACAATAAAATGAAGGGCTTTCCTGAAAGAGAACACCTGAAAACGTTTGGAAATTCTGGGACAATTAGACATTTGTAGAGAAGAACAGTAATGGATGAAATATAAATATGATAGACTTAATGATGAAGGAAAAATAGTAAACAAAGAAGTTCCCCTATATGTCTTCGAGTGTGTCGGCATTCTGATTCTTGGCAACTAATGAGTGTGAATGTTGATTGCCTGATGTCATTCAGGTGCTGTTCAATGGTGTGACTCTTCAATAACCAATAGCATGTGCATCTTGAGCCTAAAGCTCTAGCAGGATTCGAACTCTCAACCTAACAAACACCAGCACTAGGCATTATCCCTCTGAGCCACTAACAATCCGACATATTAGGCAGTCACATTCACATGGTGAAAATGTGTGTTGGTAAACACACAAGAAAAACTCCAAGTATACATTCGACAATAAAATGAAGGGCTTTCCTGAAAGAGTACACCTGAAAACTTTTGGATATTCTGGGGCAATTAGACATTTATAGAGAAGAACAGTAATGGATGAAATATAAATATGATAGACTTAATGATGAAGGAAAAATAGTAAACAAAGAAGTTCCCCTATATGTCATAGAGTGTGTCGGCATTCTGATTCTTGGCAACTAATGAGTGTGAATGTTAATTGCCTGATGTCATTCAGGTGCTGTTCAATGGTGTCAATCTTCAATAACCAATAGCATGTGCATCTTGAGCTTCAAGCTCTAGCAGGATTCAAACTCTCAACCTAACAAACACCAGCAGTGTGTAATGAGTGTGAATGTTAATTGCCTGATGTCATTCAGGTGCTGTTCAATGGTGTGACTCAGAAGGCTCAATGGTATGGAGTGATGACACGGAGATGGCAGGTTTCGGTGCAACACAAGTTAACTTTATTTGAGTTTCAATTTATCTGTTCTTTTGTTCTTTACTTGTATGTGTGCTGCATCAAAGAGGAAACAAACAGAAAATGGAGTAATCAGTGAAATGGGGTAAATCAGTACAGATCCCAACTCACAAACAAACCAATTGACATTTGAACAATAAACTGAAATCATATGGCTATATAAGGTACAACTAAACAATACTTGACATCCCAAGTCAACCAACATCACCTAATCATCTCTCACATGGGACTCAAACACACCAAACCAACAAACAAAGACCTTAACTTTACACATGATTGCAGAGCTACTCTACAAACTGATAAACATCACAAAAGTCATAGTGAGGGTGATTAAAGTGATGACTTACGTTAACTCAAAGACGCACACAGAGCAGGACACACTGGAGTGCTGGGTTGAGATGAACAAAAGAGCGAACTGAGGGCGAGCAAACAATTTATCCTGGTCTGAGCCCCTGCTCCGGAGCTACAGGGTTTCCCAGCGGGTAAACTTTGGAAAGATTTGCAAAGATTTGGAAAAGATTTTTGAAAGACTACAGTCTCAGACCCTCTCACATCTAAAGACAAGTAGTAGAGTTTTAAGTCACAGACTATGATTTTGCAATGACTAGGGATCTTGCAGGGTCACTATTTACAAGACTGCAACATGATTCCTTTAAATTATTACCCATTGTGCAATAGATAAACAGGAACTGAAAATTATAGCCTA
Source organism: Alosa pseudoharengus (assembly GCF_046254945.1). Taxonomy (NCBI): domain Eukaryota; kingdom Metazoa; phylum Chordata; class Actinopteri; order Clupeiformes; family Clupeidae; genus Alosa; species Alosa pseudoharengus. The sequence goes on along the minus strand of NW_027468870.1, from coordinate 23,882,286 downwards.
CTAAACTCAAAGTCGTATTTTCATGTTTCTGCAGCATTGTTTCATGCGTGACATCCTTAACCGATATAGAGTTGTTCTGTCAAGTGGAAGAGCCGACTAAATATGTATAAGAAATGACAAATATTATAAGAATAACAAATAATTATAGGCTACAGCTTATAATTATACAGTAATACTTGCCTTGCACTACAAGTCCATATTGACAAGTAGCTGTAATGTTATAGTGTGTTATCCTCCACAACCCAACAGCATTCTATTGTAGTATGCTAACATCCACAACTCACTAATGCTTCAAGTGGGATTTGAACTCTCAACCTAAGGATCACCAGTACAAGGCATTATCCCACTGAGCCACTGTCAATCCTATATGTTGCCCAGTCACATTCACATGGTGAAAATGTGTATTGGTAAACACACAAGAAAAACTCCAAGCATGGAGGGGCGATTAGACATTTGTAGAGATGAACACTAATAGATTAAATATAAATATGATAGACTTAATGATGAAGGAAAAATAGTAAACAAAGAAGTTCCCCTGAATGTCAAAGAGTGTCTCGGCATTCTGATTCTTGGCAACTGATGAGTGTGAATGTTGATTGCCTGATGTCATTCAGGTGCTGTTCAATGGTGTGAATCTTCAATAACCAATAGTATTCGAGCTAGAGCCTAAAGCACTACCGGGGATTCGAACCCTCAACCTAACAAACACCAGCACTAGGCATTATCCCACTGAGCCACTGACAATCCTACAGATTGGGTAGTCACATTCACATGGTGAAAATGTGTGTTGGTAAACACACAAGAAAAACTCCAAGTATACATTTGACAATAAAATGAAGGGCTTTCCTGAAAGAGTACACCTGAAAACTTTTGGATATTCTGGGGCAATTAGACATTTATAGAGAAGAACAGTAATGGATGAAATATAAATATGATAGACTTAATGATGAAGGAAAAATAGTAAACAAAGAAGTTCCCCTATATGTCATAGAGTGTGTCGGCATTCTGATTCTTGGCAACTAATGAGTGTGAATGTTAATTGTCTGATGTCATTCAGGTGCTGTTCAATAGTGTGAATCTTCAATAACCAATAGCATGTGCATCTTGAGCCTAAAGCTCTAGCAGGATTCGAACTCTCAACCTAACAAACACCAGCACTAGGCATTATCCCACTCAGCCACTGACAATCATACACATTGAGCAGTCACATTCAAATGGTGAAAATGTGTGTTGGCAAACACACAACATCAAGAAAATTCCTAGCATACATTTGACAATAGAATTAGGGGCTTTATAAAAAAGAGTACATATCTGAAAATGTGCACTGTTAATGGTATCCACCCAATGATGGTTGTATGTTTGTTATCCAAAAAAAAAAAAATACTCATATAGGAATATAGGTGATATAGGAGAAATGGGCTGAGTGGTCGAACTTTATTGGCCTATATCTCTGAAATGGAACAACGTATCCAAATTCTTTTGATAACTTTTGTGAGGCTTTGTCTAAACATTGTCTGTGAGAATTTTGGTGAAGATTTGATAATTTTTGAAGCCTGTGAAACTTTTTATGATGTTTGGCTTTTCTCTGAAATTGTGGCAAAAGTAAACATTTTTAGAGCATAAGACCAGGGTGAAAAAGATGCATCTGAATGTAGAGATTAATATGATGAAAGAATTTTGAGTCTAGGTGAATCTGGTAAGGAGAAATAAGCGTTTTTGACAAGAGCGCCACCTTTGGGTGCAGTACCCCAAATTTGGGTTATGGGTAGTGGGGGGTACTGGTAACAATACTTGAAAATGTCAAGTTTCTAGGACTTACGGTTTATAGGAATATAGGTGATCTAGGAAAAAAGGCCTAAGTGGTCTAACTTTATTGGCCTATATCTCTGAAATGGAACAAAGTATCAAAATTCTGAGCGATAACTTTTGTGAGGCTTGGTCTAAACATTGTCTGTGAGAATTTTGGTGAAGATTCGATTCTTTTTGAAGAGTGTGAAACTTTTTATAATGTTTGGCTTTTCCATGAAATTGTGGAAAAAGTAAACATTTGTAGACCATAAGACCAGGGCCAAAAAGATGCATCTGAGTTTAGAGATTAATATTCTGAACGAATTTTGAGTCTAGGTAAAACTGGTAAGGAGAAATAAGCATAATTAACTTTTTTTTTCAATAGCGCCACCTTTGGGTGCAGTACCCCAAATTTTGGGTTATGGGTAGAGGGGGGTACTGGTAACCATACCTGAAAATTTCAAGAGTTTTGGAGTTACGGTTTAGGCTGCAGTATGACTTTTACAGAATTTTGGCCAAAAAATGAACGGTACAGAAACAATAGGGTTCCTGCAGCTACGCTGCTCGGACCCCTAATAATAATAGGAAAAACTACTAAAACAATGGGTGCCTTCGCAGCTTCGCTGCTAGGCCCCCAAATATAGCTGCAAGCAGCAATGTGGGGGCCAAGCAGTTGAGCAGGAGTTGTCATGGCAACCCAATGTTGCTACATTATACACACACCCAATTAACCACCCGTCCCACACACACACATATACAAAGATAAACTTCCTCTCCCACACACCCCAATAACCCCCCATACATATGCATACCTCAAACATCACCAAATGTATTGTGCATAGTCAGGTTGTAGTCACAAGTCCACATACCAAGTTTGGTGTCGATACGAGAAAGTGTTGATAATTATAGCACCCCTAGTGGTCAAAAGTCACCACATTTATTGTGCGTCCTCAGGTTGTAGTCACGAGTCCATATACCAAGTTTGGTGTTGATACGAGAAAGTGTTGCAAATTATAGCACCCCTAGTGGTCAAAGGTCGCTAAAATTATTGTATGTCCTCAGGATGTGGTCCCGAGTCAATGAGCCAAGTTTGGTTTCGATACGTGAAAGCATTGCAGAAATATGAGCCCACTTCCTGTGATTATAGCGCCACATAGTGGTCAAAATTTACCACATTTCTTGAGTGTCCTCCTGATTGAGTCCTGAACCTATATACCTAGTTTGGTTTTGATATGTGAAAGCATTGCTGAGATATCACTTCACTTCCTGTTTGGCGGCTTCGCCGCCAAACTTGATTGGTTGTCACGGGCAACAGGTTTTGAATATGGTTCCAGAAAGCAATGCATTTATGAGTCATGGTATGAAGATCATCTACGTCAAGTTTCGTGAAAATCAGACAAACTTTGTAACCTTTGATGCCTTTTAAGTGTTTTTGATGACGTCCAATATGGCGGTTGGATCATTTATGTTGACGTCACATGTTGGCATGTGGCGGCCTAAGGACCTCTCAAGGTATTAACAGATATCACTAATATGATGAAATTCCAAACACATGACCCGTTACAGGCTAAAATGTAATTTTGCTAATTATAGCGCCACCTATAGGTCAAAAGTCATCAAATTTATTTAGCCTCCTCCTAATTGAGTCCTGAGACCCTGTACTGAGTTTGGTGTTGATACGCGAAAGCCTTGCTGAGATCACTTCAATTCCTGTTTGGCGGCTTCGCCGCCAAACTTGATTGGTCACGACGGGCGATGGGTTTTGAATATGGCTCCGAAAAGCAATAACATTTGTGAGTCATAGTCTGAAGATCATCTGCGTCAAGTTTCGTGAAAATCGGACAAACTTTGCGAACTTTGATGCCTTTTAGGTGTTTTTGATTAAATCCAATATGGCAGCCTGATCAATTACGTTTACCCCATAAATTGACGTCTGCGTTGAGTTCGGTCTCATCCAAGGATTCCAAATATACCTTAATGTTCAAAATGTGGTGTACCATTCAAACGTTATGTGCATAGATGTAATAAAAAATTTGAAATGTTGGTGGCGCTAGAGCACTCAAAGTGCAGACTTGAAACTTTGATAAATTAAAGATATGACTGAACCGAATCAATGTGCCGAATATCCCAACTTTTTACTGTATGGTTTAATGGCAAATTAGCGTTTCGTTATAATAATAATAATAAATATAACCGCAAGCGGTGATTTACGGGGTCCGAGCAAAACGAACATGAGGTAGCATAGCTTTTTAGTTTTACATATGCTTTGATTGTTTGGGCACAATTGTTCAAAAGAAATGTGATCGGATTTCGGTTATCGGATTTCAGTTACCGGATTTCGGCTATCGGATTGGATCAAATCTTGAAAATGGGTTGTTCAAAAGGAAACAAGGATCCTGAAATTGGATTAGATCACATAATCTATTCTTGGTTTTGATCTGGATAAAACCTTTGTGTTGTTCAAAACTTTTGAGTTAGATTGGAATAAATTTGATCCATAAAATTAGGATTACCCTGTGCTGTAACGTTATAGTGTGCTAACCTCCACAACCCAACAGTATTCTAACAATACTTGATTCTACAGGACTATTTATTTGTTGTGGATAAGATGAAGGGTTTGATAATGGAAGGCAGTGTTTCCCACAGAATTGAATTGCATTTGTGGTGGTGGGTTCTGTGTTGGAGTCAATAAGATAAACAGCCTATAATTATACAGTTATACTTGCCTTGAACTACAAGTCCATATTGACAAGTAGCTGTAATGCTGTAATGTTATAGTGTGCTAACCTCCACAACATTCTATTCTAGTATGCTAACCTCCACAACCCAACAGTATTTGAACACTAATGCTTCAGGTGGGATTTGAACTCTCAACCTAAGGATGACCAGTACAAGGCATTATCCCACTAAGCCACTGTCAATCCTACATCTTTGCCAGTCACATTCACATGGTGAAAATGTGTATTGGTAAACACACAAGAAAAACTCCAAGTATACATTTGACAATAAAATGAAGGGCTTTCCTGAAAGAGAACACCTGAAAACGTTTGGAAATTCTGGGGCAATTAGACATTTGTAGAGAAGAAGAGTAATGGATGAAATATAAATACGATAGACTTAATGAAGAAGGAAAAATAGTAAACAAAGAAGTTCCCTATATGCCATAGAGTGTGTCGGCATTCTGACTCTTGGCAACTAATGAGTGTGAATGTTAATTGCCTGATGTCATTCAGGTGCTGTTCAATGGTGTCAATCTTCAATAACCAATAGCATGTGCATCTTGAGCCTCAAGCTCTAGCAGGATTTGAACTCTCAACCTAACAAACACCAGCACTAGGCATTATCCCACTCAGCCACTGACAATCATACACATTGAGCAGTCACATTCAAATGGTGAAAATGTGTGTTGGTAAACACACAAGAAAAACTCCAAGTATACATTTGACAATAAAATGAAGGGCTTTCCTGAAAGAGTACACCTGAAAACTTTTGGATATTCTGGGGCAATTAGACATTTGTAGAGAAGAAGAGTAATGGATGAAATATAAATACGATAGACTTAATGATGAAGGAAAAATAGTAAACAAAGAAGTTCCCCTATATGCCATAGAGTGTGTCAGCATTCTGATTCTTGGCAACTAATGAGTGTGAATGTTAATTGCCTGATGTCATTCAGGTGCTGTTCAACGGTGTGAATCTTCAATAACCAATAGCATGTGCATCTTGAGCCTAAAGCTCTAGCAGGATTCGAACTCTCAACCTAACAAACACCAGCACTAGGCATTATCCCACTGAGCCACTGACAATCCTACATATTAGGCAGTCACATTCACATGGTGAAAATGTGTGTTGGCAAACACACATCAAGAAAATTCCTAGCATACATTTGACAATAGAATTAAGGGCTTTATAAAAAAAGAGTACAGATCTGAAAATGTGCACTGTTAATGGTATCCACCTAATGATGGTTGTATGGTTGTTATTCAAGAAAAAAAAAATACTCATATAGGAATATAGGTGATCTAGGAAAAAAGGCCTAAGTGGTCTAACTTTATTGGCCTATATCTCTGAAATGGAACAAAATATCAAAATTCTGAGCTACGCTGCTCGGACCCCTAATAAAACTTAAGAAGAACAATAAGTGTGCTTGCAAGCACACTTAATTATACAGTTATACTTGCCTTGCACGACAAGTCCTGACTAGTAGCTGTAACGTTATAGTGTGCCAACCTCCACAACCCAACAGTATTCTTAACAGTATTCTATTCTAGTATGCTAACCTCCACAACCCAACTGAAGGAACTGTAGGGGGCGATGTGGGTCGAGGTAGAGTGAGTGTGTGGCGAGCAGGCAGAGCCTCGGTCAGAAGGCTCAATGGTATGGAGTGATAACACGGAGATGGCAGGTTTCGGTGCAACACAAGTTAACTTTATTTGAGTTTCAATTCATCTGTTCTTTTGTTCTTTACTTGTATGTGTGCTGCATCAAAGAGGAAACAAACAGAAAATGGAGTAATCAGTGAAATGGGGTAAATCAGTACAGATCCCAACTCACAAACAAACCAATTGACATTTGAACAATAAACTGAAATCATATGGCTATATAAGGTACAACTAAACAATACTTGACATCCCAAGTCAACCAACATCACCTAATCATCTCTCACATGGGACTACTCCAACACACCAAACCAACAAACAAAGACCTTAACTTTACACATGATGGCAGAGCTACTCTACAAACTGATAAACATCACAAAAGTCATAGTGAGGGTGATTAAAGTGATGACTTACGTTAACTCAAAGACGCACACAGAGCCGGACACACTGGAGTGCTGGGTTGAGATGAACAAAAGAGCGAACTGAGGGCGAGCAAACAATTTATCCTGGTCTGAGCCCCTGCTCCGGAGCTACAGGGTTTCCCAGCAGGTAAACTTTGGAAAGATTTGCAAAGATTTGGAAAAGATTTTTGAAAGACTACAGTCTCAGACCCTCTCACATCTAAAGACAAGTAGTAGAGTTTTAAGTCACAGACAATGATTTTGCAATGACTAGGGATCTTGCAGGGTCACTATTTACAAGACTGCAACACGATTCCTTTAAATTATTACCCATTGTGCAATAGATAAACAGGAACTGAAAATTATAGCCTACTAAACTCAAAGTCGTATTTTCGTGTTTCTGCAGCATTGTTTCATGCGTGACATCCTTAACCGATATAGAGTTGTTCTGTCAAGTGGAAGAGCCGACTAAATATGTATAAGAAATGACAAATATTATAAGAATAACAAATAATTATAGGCTACAGCTTATAATTATACAGTAATACTTGCCTTGCACTACAAGTCCATATTGACAAGTAGCTGTAATGTTATAGTGTGTTAACCTCCACAACCCAACAGCATTCTATTGTAGTATGCTAACATCCACAACCCACTAATGCTTCAAGTGGGATTTGAACTCTCAACCCTAAGGATCACCAGTACAAGGCATTATCCCACTGAGCCACTGTCAATCCTACATGTTGGCCAGTCACATTCACATGGTGAAAGTGTGTATTGGTAAACACACAACAAGAAAAACTCCAAACATGGAGGGGCAATTAGACATTTGTAGAGATGAACACTAATAGATGAAATATAAATATGATAGACTTAATGATGAAGGAAAAATAGTAAACAAAGAAGTTCCCCTAAATGTCAGAGTGTCTCGGCATTCTAATTCTTGGCAACTAATGACTGTGTATGTTGATTGCCTGATGTCATTCAGGTGCTGTTCAATGGTGTAAATCTTCAATAACCAATAGTATTCGAGCTAGAGCCTAAAGCACTACCGGGGATTCGAACCCTCGACCTCAACCTAACAAACACCAGCACTAGGCATTGTCCCACTGAGCCACTGACAATCCTACATATTGGGTAGTCACATTCACATGGTGAAAATGTGTGTTGGTAAACACACAAGAAAAACTCCAAGTATACATTTGACAATAAAATGAAGGGCTTTCCTGAAAAAGTACACCTGAAAACTTTTGGATATTCTGGGGCAATTAGACATTTATAGAGAAGAACAGTAATGGATGAAATATAAATATGATAGACTTAGTGATGAAGGAAAAATAGTAAACAAAGAAGTTCCCCTATATGCCAAAGAGTGTGTCGGTATTCTGATTCTTGGCAACTAATGAGTGTGAATGTCAATTGCCTGATGTCATTCAGGTGCTGTTCAATGGTGTGAATCTTCAATAACCAATAGCATGTGCATCTTGAGCATAAAGCTCTTGCAGGATTCGAACTCTCAATCTAACAAACACCAGCACTAGGCATTATCCCACTCTGCCACTGACAATCATACACATTCAGCAGTCACATTCAAATGGTGAAATTGTGTGTTGGTAAACACACAAGAAAAACTCCAAGTATACATTTGACAATAAAATGAAGGGCTTTCCTGAAAGAGTACACCTGAAAACTTTTGGATATTCTGGGGCAATTAGACATTTATAGAGAAGAACAGTAATGGATGAAATATAAATATGATAGACTTAATGATGAAGGAAAAATAGTAAACAAAGAAGTTCCCCTATATGTCATAGAGTGTGTCGGCATTCTGACTCTTGGCAACTAATGAGAGTGAATGTTAATTGTCTGATGTCATTCAGGTGCTGTTCAATAGTGTGAATCTTCAATAACCAATAGCATGTGCATCTTGAGCCTAAAGCTCTAGCAGGATTCGAACTCTCAACCTAACAAACACCAGCACTAGGCATTATCCCACTCAGCCACTGACAATCATACACATTGAGCAGTCACATTCAAATGGTGAAAATGTGTGTTGGCAAACACACAACATCAAGAAAATTCCTAGCATACATTTGACAATAGAATTAAGGGCTTTATAAAAAAGAGTACAGATCTGAAAATGTGCACTGTTAATGGTATCCACCTAATGATGGTTGTATGGTTGTTATCCAAGAAAAAAAAAATTACTCATATAGGAATATAGGTGATATAGGAGAAATGGGCTGAGTGGTCGAACTTTATTGGCCTATATCTCTGAAATGGAACAACGTATCCAAATTATTTTGATAACTTTTGTGAGGCTTTGTCTAAACATTGTCTGTGAGAATTTTGGTGAAGATTTGATAATTTTTGAAGCCTGTGCAACTTTTTATGATGTTTGGCTTTTCTCTGAAATTGTGGCAAAAGTAAACATTTTTAGAGCATAAGACCAGGGTGAAAAAGATGCATCTGAATGTAGAGATTAATATGATGAAAGAATTTTGAGTCTAGGTCAATCTGGTAAGGAGAAATAAGCGTTTTTGACAAGAGCGCCACCTTTGGGTGCAGTACTCCAAATTTGGGTTATGGGTAGTGGGGGGTACTGGTAACAATACTTGAAAATGTCAAGTTTCTAGGACTTACGGTTTATAGGAATATAGGTGATCTAGGAAAAAAGGCCTAAGTGGTCTAACTTTATTGGCCTATATCTCTGAAATGGAACAAAATATCAAAATTCTGAGCGATAACTTTTGTGAGGCTTGGTCTAAACATTGTCTGTGAGAATTTTGGTGAAGATTCGATTATTTTTGAAGAGTGTGAAACTTTTAATAATGTTTGGCTTTTCCATGAAATTGTGGAAAAAGTAAACATTTGTAGACCATAAGACCAGGGCCAAAAAGATGCATCTGAGTTTAGAGATTAATATTCTGAAAGAATTTTGAGTCTAGGTGAATCTGGTAAGGAGAAATAAGCATAATTAACTTTTTTTTTCAATAGCGCCACCTTTGGGTGCAGTACCCCAAATTTTGGGTTATGGGTAGAGGGGGGTACTGGTAACCATACCTGAAAATTTCAAGAGTTTTGGAGTTACGGTTTAGTCCGCAGTATGACTTTTACAGAATTTTGGCCAAAAAATGAACGGTACAGAAACAATAGGGTTCCTGCAGCTACGCTGCTCGGACCCCTAATAAGAATACGTAGAATCACTATGGGTTGCCTCGCAGCTTCGCTGCTTGGCCCCCAAATATAGCTGCAAGCAGCAATGTGGGGGCCAAGCAGAGCGCTATAGCAGGAATGGCGTTGCCATGGCATGAGCAAGCACTCACAGCAAGAAGCCAAATTACACCAATGTCCTTGTGCATTCTCACAATCAGCTACCATGTCCCTCTACCAAGTTTGGACTTCATACACCAAAGTGTTGCTGAGATGTGAGCTCACTTTCTTTATTACAGCACCCCTAGAGGCCAAATGAAACCACTTTCCTTCCATGTCTTCATAATCAGCTAATATGTCCCTGTACCAAGTTTGGACTTCATACACCAAAGTGTTGCTGAGATGTGAGCTCACTTTCTTTATTACAGCACCCCTAGAGGCCAAATGAAACCACTTTCCTTGCATGTCTTCACAATCAGCTACCATGTCCCTCTACCAAGTTTGGACTTCATACACCAAAGTGTTGCTGAGATGTGAGCTCACTTTCTTTATTACAGCACCCCTAGAGGCCAAATGAGACCACTTTCCTTCATGTCCTCACAATCAGCTAATATGTCCCTGTACCAAGTTTGGACTTCATACACCGAAGTGTTGCTGAGATACAAGCTCACTTCCTGTATTACAGCGCCCCCTATGGAGGCCAAATGATGCCAATTTCTTCCCGTGTCCTCACAATCAGATACAAAGTCCCTGTACCAAGTTTGGACTTCATACATGAAAGCGTCTCCGAGATGTTAGCCCACTTCCTGTTTTGCGGCTTTATCGCCATATTTGATTGGCTGTCATGGGCCAATAAAGTGGAATTTGAAAAATCTGACAAGTATGGTTTGTGCGGCTCGGTCTGAAGATCATCTCCGCCAAGTTCCGTGAAAATCAGATGAAATTTGTAACCGCTGAAACTTTTCGTAGAGTTTGGACTAAATCCAATATGGCGGAGGTCCAATATGATGGAAAGTGACGGGATAGGGGTCGATGAACTCGGGATGGTCCAAGGATTCAGACGCTACCTCAATTGTGAAAATCAGACAAAAGAGTCAAGAATCACGCGCATGAACGCATGTCCAACATTGAACTGCAGGTGGCGCTAGAGCGTTCAATGTATATGCATAAGAATTGCTGTGAGTGATTGGGACATTGTCCTGACTAATAGTATCGAGTTTTGTTATATTAACTCAAAGCGTCTTCGATATGTTAGTCCACTTCCTGTTTGGCGGCTTCGTCACCATATTTGATTGGCTGTCACGGGCAAACAAACTTGAAATTGAAAAATCTGGCAAGTATCGTTTGTGTGGCTCGGTCAGAAAATCATCTCCGCCAAGTTCCTTGAAAATCGGATGAAATTTGTAACCGCTGAATATTTTCATAGAGTTTGTATTAAATCCAATATGGCGGAGGTCCAATATGGCGGAAAGTGATGGGATAGGGGTCGATGAACTCGGGATGGTCCAAGGATTCAGATGCTACCTCAATTGTGAAAATCAGACAAAAGAGTCAAGGATCACACGCATGATTGCATGTCCAACATTGAACTGGTGGTGGCGCTAGAGCGTTCAATGTATATACATAAAAATTGCTGTGAGTGATTGAGAAAGTGTCCTGACTAATGTTATCGAGTTTTGCTGTGTTAACTCAAAGTGTCACCTAGATGTTTGTCCACTTCCTGTTTGGCGGCTTCATCACCATATTTGATTGGCTGTCACGGGCAAACAAAAATTAAATTGAAAAATCTGACAAGTATCGTTTGTGCGGCTCGGGGAGAAGATCATCTCCGCCAAGTTCCATGAAAATCGGATGAAATTTCTGACCGCTGAAACTTTTCGTAGAGTTTGGACTAAATCCAATATGGCGGAGGTCCAATATGGCAGAAAGTGACGTAATAGGGGTCATTGAACTTAGGTCGGTCCAGGGATTCCAACGGTGCCTGATATGTGAAAATCGGACGCACCATTCAATGGTCACATGCGTGAATGCAATCCAGGTTCGACCCATTGGTGCCGCTAGAGTGTTGGGCATAGAGTTCTGGAAATTGTTGAGAGTGATCATGGGACAGTGCTGAATCAGTGTGCCAAATTTCATAACTTTAGACCCAGCGGTTCAATTTTCGGCCAGATTTTGACCTGTTGGTGGCGCTAGATGGCTGGGTTTAGAGGTCCGTAAATGAGTGTGAATGGTCAGTGGAGTGTCCCGAAACTTTCTGCCAAAAAATCTGCACTTTTTAGCCAGGCGTTCTATGGGCTGCCATAGACTCCAATGGCAGAAGTGTAATAATAGGAAAAGCTAGTAACTCAATGGGTGCCTTCGCAGCTTCGCTGCTTGGCCCCCAATAATAAATAATTCAACCATTATTCTTCACCCTGTACACCATATCTTAGCCAAGTAATGTTTCAAGAGCACCTTGAAATAAATAGCAGATGAAAAACCTCCAATTAAGCCAGCCTAGTAAGTGAATTACGTACTATAAATCAGTTTTATCCGTGCCCTCAAAATTGTTAATTAAATTAAGTACAAAATGGATAGCTTACTGGAGATGAAACAATCATGTATGTGTTTTTTTTTTTTTTTTTTTTTTTTTTTTTAAGTGTGATGTGCCACATTGTACAGCTAATTCAGTCCAAAACCTATTGTGGTGAATAATACATTTCAGTTGTAGGTAAGGGACTGCTGTAGAAATCTAGACGCACCCTAGTGGCAGCAAATTACATTGCCAGGGCTAGTCTAGCAACTCTTCGTTGGCTTGTGAGCTGGAAAAATTAAACTTCTATCAGGCCAATCAAATAGTGTATAGAGACGTTAGGCGGGCTTAACATAACGATTGATGGCAAAATTGCAACGTTTTGGGTTGAATTCCCTGCTACTTGAAAACAAAGAAAATGTTGACACGAATTAAGGTTTTTTTAAGTTGGCAAAAGTTTGAACTAGCCAACTAGCTCAGCTGGTGGGAAAACGCATGGGATTGCGCTGTCCTTTTGCCTGCAGAGGGAATTTGAAAGACAACCGATTATCCCGCCCTTCGGACTGAGCACTGCCAACGGTGAGTGCCCAGACCATACATTTTAATGTGGGTCTGGCTCGTCAGGCTAGGACTGCTGCTCTTCAGGTGCCGTTTCACACACCTCCTTGTCCATGGGACAATGTGTTCTAGGCCATGTTCCTCACTCACTCAAAGAGAATCACTCCAAAAAAAAAATTCCAATTTCTTCAATGCCTGGAGCCTGTTGTAGGTACTGTATTTCCAGACAGTCCTCCACCACTACCTTACCATAGAGCATGATAATGGAATCTGTTTCAGTTAAACTATGTGGACTCATTACCGGACCAGAGGGGTAACTAGCGTGGTAGCTAATGTTAGCTAAATACTTCTTTAGTGTCCACAAAAGAATGTGAAATTGTCTTCATCTAATGCTGAAGGTTTATTTGTAGGTTCTGTCTTAATTGTGAATTCTTGTCCTCACAAGCTGCAAAATAATCCTCAGCAGTATGACCTGATAATTTATCAGCAAGCAACAAAAACATACATTCTGCCCAAAGTGTCATGGTAATGCTTGCCAGTGAAGGGGCCTCAATGGGATTCTTTTTAGACGGACCTTGCTAACAGGTTTGTCTGGGTTCACCTAGGCTATGGTAATGCAGCAATATGCTTGGGGCAGCCGTAGCCTACTGGTTAGGGCAGAGATTTTCTAATGAGGAGACACAGCACTCAAAAAATGCTACATAGAAATGCATGGGACTAGTTTGTAACACCAATATGGCCATGATTAAACATATCACACCCCTTCCGCGGCAAAACGTCGACATGTGAATACATTGAGCCAATCATGTACTGTGTTGTGAATACATTGAGCCAATAATGTGGTGTGTTGTGAACACATTGTGCCAATCATGTGTTGTGATTTTGCTGCTGGAGCAAGATTGGTGTCGTGAAGCCTTGCGCACGCGCATTTCTGCCGAAACAGATGCCCGATGAGTGCCCAAAAAGCGTTGCAATATGGCCGCCGAGTGGAAGGACTTGCCTAAAAGGACTTTGGTTAGGGCTTCGGGCTTGAAACTGAAGGGTTGCCAAATCGATCACCGACCAGTAGGAAAAATGTGGGCGAGGGAAGTGGTTGAGCACTGCTCTCCCATGCCCACATCCACGGCTGAAGCACCTAACTCCTCACTGCTCCCCTAGCGCCACTGTAGCAAGGCAGCTCACTGCTCCGGGTTAATGTGTGCTTCACCTCACTGTATGCTCATTCATTGTGTGATTCACTAATTCACGGAGGGGATAAATGCAGAGCTCAAATTCCCATGAAAGAATGTAAGAATAGCCACCCAGTGTAGGTGTGCTCCTTTGCTCCACTGAAATCCTGTGGTCAATGAAAGTAAATAGAAAAGTATGTCCTTTTTAGATGCATTAAGGTTTTATAGATTATGTGAGTTATCTTTACATTTTAAACTTAAATCAACACTAATTGTGCTCACAAGGGTTACATGTATCTGCAACACTTGGAATGGAGCAAGACTGAAGAAGAAAGTGGGAGGGAGACAGAAAGTGAGAGGTGGGAAGAGACTGAGCATAAAGAAGAAAGACAGTGACAAAGAGATACAACAAAAAAAGAATAACAGATTGATACAGAGAGAGGGGTGGGAGGATGAGATAGAGGAAGTCAATGTAGCTGATAAACATTTGGACTCTTGGATTAGATGCCCAATGTTGACAAAGACATTAAAATCATCAATCCAACAAAATATCATGATGTGTTTACAGCATTTATTTTCGTTGTGGAGGAGTCAAACGAATGATAGCAGGTCAAAAAAGGTTTGTTTTCAATTTCAGATCCCGGTTCTCTTCCACTCACAACAACAACCGGCGCATAACAATGAGACATAGACTGAGCGGTTTAAAATGTTAGACAACAGCGATTTAATGGTGAGGGATGTGATTTTCTACCCTAGACCTACCAAACCCCGGTTTCGTCAACTGATGTCAAAATGTGCAAAAAATCTCAGTATCAAAAGTGAAATACAGCGTTTTCACATCTCTGGCTTCAAGCTGAGAGCTCTGCCAGACAAACATCCAAGCAGTGCAACATTCACCTTGGAGCAGCATGTTCAGTAAACAAGGTACTGTAACACGGTCATAAAAAGCCCCGTAGTTCTCCCAGGATTTAAGGACATTATCAACGTTACTAAACCAAAATAGCAGAAATTTGTCCACATTCTCTCGATGTACAAACAAATCTTGCAATAGGCTCTATGTACGACTCCATTTTTGATTTGCTTGTACTGGCATAACAACCTCCTGTTTACGTTATACAAATGGCTTTTTTCTGTAGTCATTGTCCTCAGGACCTCGATTCATGGTAATGTAGACCAACTTTGTGAAAATGTTGAGTGCCACTCACTCCAGCAAACAGGAAAAGGGTTTAAAATGTGCTTAACCTTAATCAAGCAACTGGTGTTATTGAACTGTTTAAATAACTAGCTATGTTGTTCAATTAGAAATAGCACTATGGCCCCAGCTGTGGCACAGCTGGCTGGGGCACCTGCACCGTACGCCGGCGACCCGGCTTCGATTCCCGCCCCGTGGTCCTTTCCGGATCCCACCCCGACTCTCTCCCACTCACTTCCTGTCACTCTCCACTGTCGTATCTGATTAAAGGCATAAAAAGCCCAAAAATATACTTAAAAAAAGAAATAGCCTATTAAAATTGACAGTCAAGTAATCTGTCAATTTCTGTCATAGCCTACTGTGTACAGTGTAAACAAGAAGTGATTGCCCAGAAGGAAGCAAATCCAAAATCGAGTCCGGCATGGAGTGCAATGACAACTTTATGACCTTACATGACGTTTTCCTTGACTTGACCCACTATAATAGTAAATACATTATACAAAAAAACAACTTAAGTTCAGAATTGCTTGTGATGTATTTTGGATATTCATATCCCTTACAACAAGATGTTGTGGATTCACCATGGAAAATCAGGAGGAAAATGAGCGTGAAGCACCACCCAACTGATGGATCTCTAGACAGATGAGGTGAAACGGGAGGGCTGAGATCGAGGCCTCTGGTGACTTCCACTGGCTTTCAGTGGGCAGGTTAATCAGCATGGCAGAGCCCTGATAGAAGCACATATATCTTGCTCCCCCCTCCACAAGGCTAATTATGAGCCCGGTGCACCAGATGCTCAGAATTCAAGTAATCAGAATAGCAGGGCTTCCATTTTGACAGACTACCGCCTAATTACCAAGACAATGGCCATACTTAACACTATTGTAGAAGGCGAAAGTGAGTGAGGATAGGAGCAGGCTTCACTCAATTCAACTTTAAGAGTGCTGGCCTGGATAGTTATACATAAAGGAAAGTAGGAGAGAGGCCACACTATGCATACTCTTTTATTTGCACATACGCATTTCGGCGTGTGCCTTCTTCAGAAGGCGAAAGTGACCATGATTTATCAATTGATTTTCTTCTGGACCTTCTTTCTTTTTTCCTGACACATTCAGGATAAGACAGACATTTTAAGAAGTGTGATCAACACATGCATGCAGCCCCATCTGTCTCCCCATCCAGGCTCAATTCATTCATCCAATCATTTTTCACATCACTTGACTTAAAATGCCTTGCCTTGCCCCAAAGGTTCACCTGTCAGACAATGTGCAGTTAAGACGACATGTGATGTCTACAGCACGGAAATGTGGAAAAATCAGTTCAGCTCCTGAATGCATTAATACATTTTCTCAATTGGTAGTATCACTTTAGAATGCCAGAGCACAGCTTTCACTGGCATTTCTCTGTCAATGGGTTTTAAACAAAGTGAAGGACTAAAGCAAAAGATTGGGAAGAAAAAAATAATAAAATTGATGGCCCAGATTATCTGGAACAGAATTTACATTTAAATGTAAATATGAACATTTGGAGAGTACAACACCAAATCAGAAAAAGTTGGGACAGGACATAATCTATCTATCTATAAAGTAATCTATCTATAAAGCAAGAAGCGTCTGTGTGTCCGGATGTCTGTGTGTGTTAGGTGGGTTGGGACTGGAACCCTGGATACTGGTCTAATCCAGTGAACACCCACTAGGCAAAACAGAGAAATGACTCAAGTGCAGAGGGCCGACAACAAGGATGAAGTTCAATGAAGTTTAATTGGCAAAGTCCAGGAAAATCCACAGCTTGCAATGAGGATACGTCCAGTCAAGGCAATCAAGTGTCCAAAAAGAGAAAGTAAAATCCAAACGCTCAGAAGATACTAAAGTTCCAAACAAACAAAGTTTTACAAACGCAAAGTTCCAAGCAAACAAAAAGGTAATTCCAAAGTCTTTTCCCAAAAGGTACATGAGTGACTCACCCTCAAAGAGCACAAAGACTCAGTGACAAGAACAAAACACAGGGTGGAATAAATACCCAAGGTAATTGATCACATGACCACCACAGAATTGGAAATTAAGAATTGGAGGGAAAGTTAACCAAAAACAGGTGGGGCACAAATCACATGACCATCAAAACAAAGAATCACATGACCATCAAAACAAAGAAGCACATGGCTGTCTAAACAAACACAAATAATCAAGCTGTCAAAACAAACATGGCAAGGATGCAAGAGTGACCTGTCTGTGTGTCTGTGGCACGCATATCTCGCTGACCGTTTCTCAGACTGATTTCAAACTTGGCAGGTGTCTTGCTATGGACATGAGTAAGTGCAGTGCCAAATTTGACATTGTTTGAATAAGAAATGCAAAAGATATCGTTACATATATCGGTAAAAGAAGCACATTGGCTTTCGCTGAAAGCTACCAGTGAGGATAGAAGCAGGGCTTTGGCAGAACTGGATCAGTATAGGTTGCACAGGCAGAAACTTAAC
The DNA here is from genome assembly GCF_046254945.1 of Alosa pseudoharengus. Lineage (NCBI taxonomy): Eukaryota > Metazoa > Chordata > Actinopteri > Clupeiformes > Clupeidae > Alosa > Alosa pseudoharengus. Next base: position 23,864,658 of record NW_027468870.1, on the reverse strand, counting down.
ATGTCTGACCTCAACAATAAAGTGAACTCCGCGGATTTTGCAACACCACGCCAACACACACAGGTAGGCCTATGCAGTGGCTCTTCAAAATGACATAAAAAATGATGTGCAATAAACGGACACTTTGAATAGCCGAGGCTACTTTGCACCGTCTTTAGACTTTGAATAAGCAAACGACAATTCCAACTGCACGGTCTTAAATTGAAACGAGCGATAATGGTCCCGAATTAAAGAACGTCTCAGAATGCCACACATGCAAAGCATAACCAGCGTCAAGCAACGAGTGGCAGACAAAGTGTGATGTCACTTATAGGCCACCAGAGACTGTTTTTGAGTCACACCGTTGCAAAATTTCATATGATGCATCATTCCACAAAATGGTTTGTTTTCTCTATCATCAAGTTATTCAATAGGCTAAGCATATAGACTCAAAACAGCTGTTAGGATTATGTAATTTTGATTTGTAAAAAATGTCACATGCAGCCATGCTTAAATTCTGCTCACATTTGTTATATTATTATATTGTCTGTAGGCCTATTCATTATTGAATGCTTACCTGGAATTATGTTTTTCCCTATCCTATTTTTAAAGCAGGCCTACCTGCAGGCATGTAATTGGACTACAGGAATAGCATGTTTGAACGTGCACTGCACTAGTATTATTAAAACATTCAGATAATCCAGAGAAACAGAGAACAAGGAAAAGAGCTGAAAAACAAATTGAATGGCCGTGGTCTTTTGGACCTCAGATGGCACTGCATCAAAACCAGACCTGTCATTGTATAGGCTCAAGAAAACATCTGATAACCTGATAACTTGTCTATGTGCAAAGTTTGATACTCAATTCAAAAACTGCAGCTACTGTAAAATTGTAACAGCCAAAACAGCTAAAATTTTAGTGAGACATGGTACAGAAAATACCACTAAGCGCTTTCAGACATAGGCCTACGTGTAAGACCGGAGGTTCTACGGATGTTAAACGGTGGGGCCGTATATCTGAACGACATAACCGGTCATATGGAAGTCCGAATTTAGCCAGTTGTTCTACTACTCCCCCCCTAGTATTTCCTCCGGACATTATGTAAATGTGCTGTGTCAGAACGAAGCGTAGAACATGCGGTTAAAATTCACACCTAGTGAGAGGCCGTGTCTGTGATGTTTCTTTCGTGCATCCATGTGGTTAAATCTGACTTAAATGCCAGTGTTATGATGGAGCTACTGTCCATGAGGGCAGACAGCATTGTGAAGGGAACGGCAAGAGACACATTGTAGCCTACAACTGCATCGCCAGGCCAAACGAATTCAAAAGACCAAATCATCATAAGCGAAGGCGCTAAAAAGACAGTAGCCTATAGGCTACAACGACATTGTTGACGACAATAACAGGAGTATTTGTTTGCTCAATATTTGTTGAGCATAAATATGCCTAGAGAAAATGAAAACAAAGAAAACCCAACTTTGTTCCAAGCTCCTTACATAAATGCAATAGACACATGGGGAGAGGATGCTTTTGGAAAAATAAACCGTGAAAAAACAAACCACTTCACTGTTATGTTAAGTATTTTGTTTGTTGCTTAAAAACGTTGTAGACTATATGATGGCCTTGAAGTCTTGAGTGAGTTAGCTTACTGAATTGGCTGGTACCATAAAGTTCGTGCATGCTCTCTCCAACGCAGATTTGGGGTCCCATAGCCAAGTAATTCTGCTACATAACGTTAAAAATAGATGTGTTTATTCGAAGCACACATAAAAATACTGTAGGTCAATTTCAAGTGCGCACTTACGTGACTACTTCAAGTATTAGCCTACGCACAATAGAGTTTTCTTCTTTAGCCTACATAATGCATACACTTTGTAAACAAACAGCAGCTGTGACAGCAGCCGCATTTATTCTGCGTCATATCTCGCCTCTTGTGAACTCTCCAAGCCCCCACCCCTCACTCGACAACCACACAGAGATTTTGTAATGTGCGTGTATGTCGTTCACACATAGGTCCGTATAAGGTCCGCAGGTTAGCATCATATCTGAATCATGCGAAGGGTAGGACCTCCGTTTGACAAACGTCCGCATATACTCCGGAGGTTATATGTCTTAACTGGGCCTGAGCTTATTTAAAATGGACTGAGGTAACATGGGAAAAGGTCCTGTGGTTAAACCAATCACACTTGGAGAGACCAATCGAAATGTGCCATTCTTTTTGGAAATCATGGACTCATCTGGGCTAAAGAGGAGAGGGTCTATCCAAGCATCCAACCTTTCCAACTTGTTTTGATTCTCAATTCGAAACCCAACATCTATGAAGGTGTGGAGGTCCAAAATGAATTCTGTGGTATTTCTCCATAGATGAAGTCCAGGAGCTGAAATGGCCTGACTGCAGTCCAGGGGCCGTATTCACAAAGCCTTTTATCTTACCACTAGGAGTACTCCTAAATCACACTAAAAGATTTTAGCTAGGAGTTTTCTCTTAAAAGTTATTCACAAAGCCTTTCAGACCTACTCTTTGTAAGGAAAAATGACAACACCTAAACTAAGAGTGAGTCTTCGTTGCTATGGATGACGTCATTACTCATGAACTTGACTGAAGTGACCACCATGATTGGCTGATGATTGTAACGCGGGAATGATTCCAAACACCTCCCTTACGATGATGAGTGACAGGTCTGAGAATGCGTGCGCTACACAAGTAGTGCAAAGCACGGAAGATGATGAATAACTGAATAAAAAGGCCTAGCCTAAATGAATAAAGAGTAAGGCAAAACAAATAGCCTAGTAGCCTAATGAAACATAGGCTAGGCCTACGGATTGATGCAGTAGGCTAGGCTATCTTTGCAACATTATTAAATTAATCTGTCACCATATGCCTACGTTTGCAAAGAGGAAAACATTTTAATTTGATTCACAATGAAACGTTACATTTAATTTACATGTTGACAATGAGTAGTTTTGGTTGTTGTTGGTGGCGTTATAGCATCCCTTTTATGACTACAAATTGTTCCCTCGCGATTGGAAGCTCCTGTTGCCGCATAGCCTACCCATTTCAAAACATCGCAACGTGAAATGCCACAAAAAGCTGTTTGTGAATAGGTCTTAGTGAGTTAGGAGTCCTCTCGACTTCTTTTAAGCTGTCCCAGACTTAGGTGCTACTTTTAGGTCTAAAATGCTTCGTGAATTACTTTTAGTGAAAAAAAATTAGGAGTCCTAAAGTTAGGAGTGACACGCCCATTATTTTTAAGAGTTGCTCCTAAATTCGCCACTTAGGAGCTACTTTTAGCCTTAAAATTCTTTGGGAATATGGCCCCAGACCTGTCAAATTAGGTGCATCATGGAATGAAAAACATGATTAAGAATACCTTATTGAGCAACTAAAATCCTATATCGGGCAGGATTGAAATGAGACAACATTTAATTATCAAAACTCTAGCAACTGGTCTTCTCAGTTCCTAAACATATACAGAATTGTGTTAAATGAAGAGGTGAAGCAGCACAGTGGTAAACATTCCCTGTCCCAACTTTTTTTGAAACATGTTGCTGACATTAAATTCAAAATGATCATAGGCCTATATTTTCCATGAAATAGTCAACATTTGAAATATTGTCTGTGTTCTTTTTGCTGCTAAATATGGGTTTACAAGACTTGTCACATTCTGTTTTTATTTGCATTTTACACAACGTCCCAACTTTTTCTGATTTAGGGTTAGTTGTAGGATGTCCTATGAAAATAATTTGAATGACAAGTGTCTCAGATGGACACAAGAAAGCAAACCATATGAGCATGAGGGTCTCAGTTACTGATGTAACTGCCCTAAGATCCTCTTAGAGAGACTGAGATGACCACTTGGGATGCAATCGTAACACCCCTTCAAAGTGTGCAAGCTGTCAACGTATTAGATATCACTTAAATGTCCTTGTAATAGAAGAGCAACATATTTTATAAATGTAGGTCAACACAATCACTGTATAGATTTCCCATGATGTTTATTTTATTGGTTAAATGAAAGCCATTGATTTTATGACTAAGACCAATGTGTTGTGTTTTAAGCATATTTACTTGTAAGCTACCATTATAATTAGTAATTTTCTACTAAACAAATGACTTGACTGAGTAAAGGAGAAACTGACAGCAGATACAACTGAGCCTAGTTCAGTTTGTGGTTGTCATCACTCATGTAGCCTAAACAGACCAAGTTAAATCAATAGTTATTTAATTCTAAATTAACATGAAAATGTACTAGTTACAGTATGCCCCACTTACCAGGAACCCAAATTAAATTGAAATTGAAATGTATATGGCACACTGTCAATGGCGTTCAGGTCTAAACTCATTACAACTCTGATTTAATTAACAGAACAGTTGAAGGAAAATGTTGAATAGTCAACTTCTTTTAGATGTTGCCACGAATAGATCTGAGATGTATTGCTGCTGTTGATCGTATTAGACCTGCATTTCCACAAGAAAATGTGAAGTGTGATTGCTCAGCAGTTGTAGAGGGTCAGTAACAGCACGGATCAGCAGGGGCGTAGCACCAAATTCTGGGCCCTATGCACAAGTGGTGCCCCCCCCCCCACAACTAACTACTATCTAATCACACATTGAATTAATCTAACAACTCTTATATGGACTGTATAACAGAAAATAATTTTATTACCCAAGACTTCACTGAATTTCTGTTTTATTTGAAGAATGTTTAAAAGCTAGAACATGAAATGAACGAAAACACTTTTGGCTGAGAACAGCTATCTATACAAATTGAACACTTTTGGCTGAGAAAACAGCTATCTATAGCTAACTGAGTGTGATGCGTTTCACAAGTTAGCTTTGCTACTAATTTGACAACCTTTCCTCATGAACCTATATAACATTGAGCCTACTAAGTAAAGCTATTAGCTCATAATTTTTGAATTAGTAGGCTATTGAAATGTTGTGGTAGGCTATAAATCAGGCATCATGTTATTTCTAATTTTGTGTTAATGCTGTTTTAGCACTGATAATCGCGGATTCGCGGTGGTATTGAAGTGTTTTGTAACCTTCAGGAGTTCATTTCATTTGTATAAGTATAAGTATAAGTATATATACTTTTTTGATCCCGTGAGGGAAATTTGGTCTCTGCATTTAACCCAATCGGTGAATTAGTGAAACACAAACAGCACACAGTGTACACACAGTGAGGTGAAGCACACACTAATCCCGGCGCAGTGAGCTGCCTGCTTCAACGGCGGCACTCGGGGAGCAGTGAGGGGTTAGGGGCCTTGCTCAAGGGCACTTCAGCCGCGGCCCACTGGTCGGGGCTCGAACCGGCAACCCTCCGGTTACAAGTACAGAGTGCTAACCAGTGGGCCACGGCTGCCTTTATAGACTTTGTAGACTATTGCCTTCACATTGGGCTCACCTTTCTTGGGAAAGAAGGCTGTTAACACTTGTTTTCCCTCATTTCTTTTTTTCTCCCTTTCTTGCCTCTCTTTTCTGGGAACCGGATTTAGCTTTCTTAGACTTAGACATCTTCACACCGTGACCGTCTGCATTGCCGCTTCGGCAGAATGAACGTTACTTCAAAAATGCGCCTAGCAGGGAAAGGCGGACTGAACCATTTCGTGCAAGGGAGAGGGTGCCTGCCCTCAAACAATGTTGGCTTGGACACAATTTAATACATCAACTGATGCATTTACCCGAAATATTTGCATCTATATTAGTTAATAACATTTATTAAGATCTTTAAATTAAGGAAATTATTTATTATTAAGGAAAATATAATTCAACTCCTTAGGGGCCCTCCCCCCACTTGGGGCCTGGGTAATTTATTCCCACTTGTCCCCCCCACTACGACGCCCTTGCGGATCAGGAATAGGAATAAAAGCAGCACCTAACCAGCTTTGTTTTGAGCAAGAGGAGCAACCTAGACATTTAACCGTGGTGTCTAATAGTTAGAGGCTTTGTAGCAAAATCAGCCACAACATTTTGTTGGACTTTCGTTTTTGAGGATGGTCACTGAAAGGAGCTGTCTGTAAAGGAGTTATCGGAGGCTGCTGAAAAAACACATGTCAATGACTAAGTCTGAAAACCTCAGCCAATTTGGTTCCATGTTGTAACCTGAATTCAGTAGCATTTTTTGGCATGGGCTAAGCGGGCAGTCGCCCGGGGTGGCATTTTTTCATTAATAAAAAAAAAATAATCTTTAATTTGCGCCAATCAGTTTTCTATCGCTCATTTGCATGTCATTTGTATGTCACCATGTGGGGAGTGGGCGCCCTATATAGGCTACTTTGCAGGTGCCTGTGCTTGCTGCTGAGAACTCACTGTTCTCACACAGAGAAGTTAAGAAGGGAAAGGAGGAGGGGCGGCCGGGGGATTCACTTCTTGAGCATGAGTCCTTGCCGGAGCGGGGAATATCGCAATACTATCACATTCATAACACTGGCTTCCTGATTTTTCTGTATTGTGAAATAGTTTTAAAAAAAGATAATTCCTACAAAAGGAATCTGCACATTAATGCACAACATTAATTGGTTTCGTTTTTGACAATGGTTGACTGTGTTGAGGGATAGGTGATTTGATTCTGGTGTGCCAAATAAAAACACAGGACAAGAAAGGGTCAAGCCATCAGGTAGGAAAAAAAGAGCAAAGGAGAGGAGAAACAAGCAAAATATGCAACTATTGCGTCGGTTCATGAGTAGGCCTATAGTCTATTTCTCTAGGCCTATGTGACAGTAGCCTACCTTGTATATAAACAGTCACCAGGTTCTAATACCCTGTTACCCAGGAACCTTAAATTAACCTGATAATTTCCTGTTTACCACTAGGGTCACACAAGTTGGTAGTCTGAATAATAGGCAGAGACGTGAGATTACAATACAAAACTATAATAATTTATTTATTCAAAACAGGATCAATGTACATGCACTTCAATAACAGAGCAACACCATGTAATGCTAGATCGTCAGGATCAATGTTGACACTAGATTGGGCTTACCGTAGAGGGCAGATGTCAAAGCCTCTGAGGCGAAATCTGTGATTCAAACCACACTGCAAATCAAAATGAAAAGGTGACTTATCTAAACTAATTAACACAGCACACACAATAAGGGATAAACACCACCAGAGGAGAATAAACCCTCCAACATGCGCCCAATGCAGCCCCCAGCAGGAGAGACAAGCAACATACACAGGGAAAGCCCACTTGACAGTACATGCAGTATAAAACAAACAAAAACAAATGAGTACAAATAAGACAAAACAAAATACAGAGAAAAGCACAGAGCATCAATAGAGCAGCAAGCAAACCAAACTCCCACACATGCACACTCATGCAGGCCCAACAGGCCCAAGCAGATAGCCACCACCAGGTTAGCTAGCAATTATCAGAGACGCAACGATGGAAGGCCACAAAGAGAAGCGGAAGGCGCTCCACACAGCAAACCCCAAACAGGAACAAAACAGCAAGGCCGTCACCACATCAGGATACCATACAGATCCATGCAACAGCTAACGTCAGATGTAGGGAGCCCGGACAGCGCAACACTCCGTGATGTTGCTAAGCTGGAATTGATGAGCACACCGGGGGAAAGAGCAGCCGTGAGAATATCCAGCCAGTAGTTTAGCAGCGACTGCTGTTACTGGAATGTAAACAAAAGTTCTGAACTTTCCGGCACATCAGTGCACAAACGAATGTTCCTCAGACAAAGACTCAAGCCTACCTGGAGCAAATGGTGGAACAAACTACAGCCAAACGTCGGGGGTCGGGGATAGGCGATAGGTCGGTCAGAGTCGTCCCTGGACAAAGCAGACGTCTGCCCTAGATAGCCCCACTCCCTTTTTATGGAGCACAGCTGCCAATTACCCACTTACGAAGTAGGCGGGGCAGGAGCGAGACACAACAAAACCGATCACTATGCTCCAGGTAAGGACTCGTCCGGCTACACCTACATGTAGGCTAGTGAAATGAGTTAGGCCCCAGCCGTGGCCCGGCTGGCTGGGGCACCTGCATCATAGGTGACCCGGGTTCGATTCCCGCCCCATGGTCCTTTCCGGATCCCACCCCTACTCTCTCTCCCACTTGCTTCCTGTCATTCTCTATTATCCTGTAAATTAAAGGCATAAAAGGCCAAAAAATATATTTAAAAAAAAAAAGAAATAGGGAAGTTAATTAAATGGTTGTTAGCCTCTTGCTATGTCACTTGCTATCTTGGCTGATGCTGGCCGGTGGGCTCAGACAGCTGTTGTTTAACAGTTAATGAACTATGCTTCAAAATGTAACGTTTTTGAAATCACTGATTGTCAGTAACTTCCCATTGCAAGACAGAACAAAAGCTAGCTGAACATTGTTGAGTGAGCACTGAATGCATAAAAGATAAGGGAACTTCCATCAACAGAATATGACATCATGAGAGCTCAAATTAATATATGATGAAGCAAAGTATAATAGAATTCAGATTTATTTTCTTAGTCTTATTTCTTTCACAATCGTGACATATTTCCGCCATTAAGGGGGGACAATATAGAACAAAAGTCTACTATATGTTTTGCATCAATTTGACCCATGAAACTGCAGATCAAATACAGTGAAAACTGACTGAAAACTGGCTCCAGTCTGTGAGTAACATCACAATAGGCAAATATTCCACCATTCATTTAAATTTGTATTTATGTGGTTGGCGCTTTTATCCAATGCAACGTTTAGATGTCAATTCATTGCAGAGCCTTTGTATAGTCTCCCTAAAGCAACTCAGTGCCTCATTCAAGTGCACAACGGAAGCCAGGAATTGAACCCACGACCGTTCAAGCTCTAATCTGGCTCCATAACCAATACCACAGCCTCAACTGGCAGCAAGGAAAGACCAGCCGTGAAAAAAGAAGGGCAGTACAACCATCAGAGCAGTATACAGGATCAAGACGTGTCAGACTTGAAACTGTGTTGATATGTGATGATATGTCAAAAGTGCTAGGTGCCTAAATACCACGTGGAATAGCAATCCTGTAAAATGTCAATTAGTATGTTCAATGTCCACATTATACTTTTTTACATGACTTGAAAAGGTAGAAAGCTGATTAAACAGCTATTTTAGTGTCACTTATCATGGTAGATCATCAGAAGTTTAAACTTTGGTGGATCCTGGATTGTTGTGAAAAACCTGTAAGGTTTGTCACAGAACAATCATACACATACCTGAAGAAACTGTATTTGAATAATGTAGTATTTGAAGTATGCTGACTGTGTAATTGTAGAGAGTAAGAGCCATAGAAAATAGAAGAAATTTAGGACCTTTAGAACATATCTGAGGCGCACAGTGCAAAAAGATGTTACAAAGATATGCACCTACTTAAACTGTGCTTCAACATGGCAAATGCCTATAGAATAAATTTAATCAAAATTCTGTTCCCAGAGAACCCAATAATGGGGAATGTCTTCTTGGCAAACAATTTAGAACATTTCCGATCATTCGCTGACACTCCAAACACATTGGCAAAAGAATTCAGCAAAACTGTGACAGTACCAGAATGCCCAGGAAGTCCTCTTGAGAGTATAGAAGGATTCAAATTGCATAAATGGTGCTTGAATTAAATGTCTTAGACTCATGTCACCTACAGCGCACAAAAATGAAATGCCAGGTCTCAGATACTGCTATGATTGATGATATGATTGAACATTTCTCATTTTTTTTCTAAATGTTAACTAGGAATAGGACCTGAGACTAGTAATTGAGCCACACATAACTAAGCTGTGTCTGAGCTGCGTAGGCATGCTAGACTTAAATGGCTGTTTCTGATAGAATGCTACAGATCCACTGTTCACTTGTGGGATTTGAAAAGATTTGCTGAAACCTTCATACTGTGTTTCTCAATTGCTCCTCTTTCTGATTGATCTTAGTCTCTGAATTAAAGTCCCCAAAATCTTTGCAGTTTAGCAGGGATGCTGGGTTCTAATCTACCACCTGTTTTGTCCTCTGACGCAGAGTTTTGGGCAAATTGACTGAATTCGGCAGTAGGCTGTTGGAGATAATGCTACAGAATGAGGGTCGTCATGAGAAGTGCTGAGCGGGAGATTGCTGAGGCCCAGCACTCCCTCCTACAGGCACACAAGGAGACTGGTTGTTTTACAACTTCCCAGACACAAAGACCTTCAAGAAAATCTCTTAACTACACTATGATTTCAGGACTGCTGAGAGAAACTGATGGAACTGCTTTTCCGACACCGACCTCACTAACAGCAAAACCATTTTAAAACACGCTAAGATCTTAACTTGACCATGTAAGAATCCATGTCTGAGGTTTAACTTAAGACTTATATACAGTATATCTTTTAAATACATTTTTACCATATCTGAATGTGTATATAGATAGATGATAAATGGGATTCTCGTTCATTAATTTCAAAATGATCTTATGAATCAATAATGTGAGAAAATTAAAATACTAATTAAAGAACAGCAAATTAGAGATAATGTAGATCATAATTGTTGCATCCCACAACCCACCCATACAGATACACACACACACACACACACACACACATATATAAACACACACACACACACACACGCACATACACACACACAGGCACGCTAACCCACACACTTCCACAGTGTGATGGTAGAGGGATGGTGGGGCGCGAGTGCTGTGTGTGTCTGCCTGGTTGCCGTGCTCTAATGGTGCAATCTGGTGTATGCTGCCAACCCACAGAGGGTGGTGGGCGGTGGCTGCTCTTCACAAGCAGCTGTCCACTGGTGTGTGACACTGTGCCTCTGTGTGCTCTACGGCGCCGTGTGTTAATGTCCCCCGAGGTTGCTGCGCTCTGTGAGTCCATCATCCACTACACTGCACAGCTTGTCAATGATTAATGCATCTACTCTAATATGATGGATTAATACAATGGGTCTCTCTCACCCTCATCCTCTGCCTCTCTTCCCTCACTTTCTCTCTCTCTCTCTGTATGTGCATATGTGTATGTATGTGTGTGTGTGTGTGTGTACATGCTTGTGTGTAAGAGAGCCAACTCTATGTTATGGATGAGGAGTGAGCTCAGTCCATCTCTTGAAGTCACAGACGGGGAGGAGTATGCCCCTTGCATTTAACTCCTATAAATAATGCATGGGCTTTCTGTGTGCCCATCCTGTCTTTTGTTTTGCTTCAGCCTCTCGTGAAATATCACACTCAATCCAGGGGCCCTTTGTGGAGCCACTCAAGAGTCCTCATCCCTCTCATGCTCCCCTGACTCGCTTAAACTCCTTTTACCTTATCTATGAATTTGCATGCTTTTCATTTTCACCTAGACTGCTTTCAGCATAATTTGGGGTCCCCCCTCAGCTGTTACCTTACCTTTGCAGCATGCATGCACCATCGCATAAGTGAAAAAGGTATTTTGCTCTCATATACAGTCAGACTATATTGACACACTGAAATGTCCTATCAATTGAACTGTGAAGACAATTTAAATGACACGTGCCGTTTTTGTGGCTATTTGTATAGTAAATTGTACAAGTCTTTTTCATCCCCAAGTTAATCACATGGTTCTTTAAGCTTATTAAAGGTGCAGGTTCTGCATTTAATTGCAAACGCATCTGAACAGCTCTTGTTTAGGCAAACACCCTCTGAGGATTCTTTAAGGGCTCCTCATTGGAGACCCCTCAACCAAAAACTTCCTACTGTTTATCACCAACACAAGATGTATAGAGTATGCACATCCGCAGTTTTCTTTTGGGTGGATTAAGAGTGTCTGTGAAGAGAGCATTTTAGGTAGATTTGGGGAAGGAATCTGAAAGTCATGGTTGGAGTGACTTGGTAAGGTTATAAAATCAAGCCCTTTGAGAGACATTTCAATCAATAGAAAACTAAAACAGACCATATTAAATTTTGTTTTAGCTTGTGTGTTTTTTGTTTTTTGTTTGTGTAAATGCGTAAGTTTAGGATAGCCTATTAATGTCAAAAGCACAATTAAATAATTCAGTGGACATTACGTATTGTAGGATATTGACTGCCAAGGATGGGCACAAATACATCAAAATGTATTTCCAAATACCCACCTTAAAAATGTATCAAAATAAGCTACAAAATACAGCAGCCAAAAAATGTATCAAAATAAAATACTGTATTTTTGTATTTTCAAAATACTACAAAATACTTTCTAAAAGTCTTTTTCGTCTATCCCTTCACCTGTACACTACCTGGAAAAACATCTAAAAGCAAGAGATTCCTTCCATAATCAGTCAACAGATTAGATATGCTGACCCCTCATGTTACACATCCCAATATAAACCTCTGCCAGGGTCGGCGCCAGAGAGCAACGGGTGGGGGGGCCATGAGCACTGACGGGGGGCACCTCACCTCAGTTTTATTCGTTATTTTTCCAAAATTGCCATATAATAAAGAACATCCTTCGAGCCTTTTGGATAACTAAAACAATATGATCATGGGGGAAAGTAGTGCAAGAATATAGCGATAGTCTATAGTGTTTGGACTAGCTATGGACTAGCACACTAGCACACAGTGTTTAATAGAATAGTTGCATGGGCTACAATACAAGTGGACTAGCACACAGTGTTTAATAGAATAGTTGCATGGGCTACAATACAAGTAAAGGCTGTAACAGACTCACCATTAGCAGGCCTAGGCTACAGCTGAGTGCAAAATCTCATCATCTCTGTCTTTCCATTCATTATGACCGCCGCTAGCGAAGCTAGCAAAGCAGTCATATAGGGATTGTCAAAGTTTTTTTTTTTTTTTTTTTCCCGTCATCTACTTCCTGAATTTTTGGTCAACGATACCCGGGACACCGAACCACCGGGGCACATGAAATTTAGTGGATATGTAGCGCCCCACTAGACTTTTACGGAAAATTTTTGTTTCGTCCCCAGGGGGCCACTCCCCCCCCCCCCGTGCTGGGCCCCCCGAACCGCAAAAAAAGCAGTTTTTCCTAAATAACTACCTGAACCGTGGCACTGAGGATGAAGAATCGTTTATGGTATGTTGGTCTCAAGGGCCCACATCAACCTGGCCCATAATCACTCATTTGTGATTTGCACCCCCCCGGTAAAAAATGAAAATGCAATATTATTCTGCTTTAATCGCCCCTATCTTCAGTTAAGATGTTCAGAACTGCACCAAAATGTATGTGTATGATTGACCTGGCATTCTCTGGGGGTATGCCAAGTTTCGTAGAATTTCATCCATGGGGGGGGTCTAAAAAAAATTTGATTATGTGTACATTTAGTGACTACACTCATTGGCCTGTAGATGGCGGTGCACACATATACACATGCACACACACACAGGCACCCACATACTATCGGTATTAGAACAGCCGATACATAATTACAAATTCAGTAAGATTAAAAGAAAGCCAAAATAAATATTGCTAACAGCTTTCTATTAGGATCTATAGTTACAGTTTTGTCATAACTCCCTGGTGCATTTTTGCATTTAGAATAGCCAGAGCGTGGATATCTCAATCGGAAAATTAAACAATATCGGGTGCCCGCTATTTATTTTTGATTTCTTAAAGGAATACGCCACCCCTAGGTGAAATTGGGTCTCTCCCCGCAGTCCCTAGAGTTGGATGAGTGAGCCAAAGCGTTTTATAGCCGACCCAGCCATTGTCCTAATCTAGAAACGACCCGGTTAGCTTTACCTTAGCGTAGTCGCTGTAATCCGGCGCTGCCAGCTAGCATGTCGTTGCAAAAGTGAATCAAATAACTCAAGATTTTTTATAATTATTTCTCGTAACCTGTACATTCACATCGAGTACAAATATCAATGCAAATTAACACGAAGGGATTTACTAGACCAATTTAGATTTGGAACTATTTTCAGGCATAGCACCGGCAAAGCACCGCTGCCAGGCGCAAAGACATCACGCAGCATCTGAAAACCCTCAACTTCACGCAATACACCAGTGTTAGTATTTTGAAGTTAGTTTCACCGAAGGACTACTGGGGAAAAATGGCTACTTGCTGTGTGAAGGGCTGCGGTAACAAGCAGAGGACATACACGAACATAATGTTTCACAGAATTCCAAACCCAGTGGAACGAAGAAATCTTTGGCTTGCTGCCCTCGGCATTCCTGCAACAACTCCAGTGGATAAAATCAATCAGTATCGTGTTTGCGAGGAGCATTTCAAACCGGAGGACTACAAAGAGAAAATGCAGTAGGTCTATGCTACGAGAAAAATGCTGTTACATCTGAAAGATACGGCCGTCCCATCCATTTTCAGTACAGAGGCAGAACAGTGTTCATCATCCATGCCTGTGTTGTGTGCCTTCTGGTTTCTCCACCTACTGGTTTCCTTGCGCGTGCATGCGCTGCAGCAGTTGTCAGACATTCACAAACAAGTTGTTTTTAGGCGGTTTGAAGTCGCTTTTCATATACGCCATGAGCGCTCGGCTACATTACAGCCACTCGGACAAAAGACGTAAAAAAATATATGTTTTGAAAACTAGCATTAAACTGGATTCGATACCGCAAAAGCAATACATGCACGACTCTCTCCAGCCTGATTCCCTACTCCTTGAGCCAACTAATACCTGGATGTTACGCGATACAATTAACTATTGCAGGCTACCATTAATTAAGAACGTAGGCAACACCCAGGTAACATGTTGTCCAGGCTATCTGAAACAAGTGGTTGCCCTTCATCTAAAACAACTGGTTACCTTAGGCTGCTACGGCCGTCAGTGCACTGTGCACAGTATGCTACTCTTTGTGGTTGATCAAATAAAAATAAATTGGTGATGACGTTATTGTAGGTCTAGTAGTAGTAGTAGTAGTCTAGTAGACCTAAATTCTTAGAAATTAAATGGTACGACAGAAGAAACGATCGATCTACATTTTAGCGCACCAGACCGCGATGTCTTCAAGGGTTGAATGAAGGGAGTTTGCAAAAATTTTCAAGTCAATAAACATTCTTACAAATGTCTTTGTCAGGGAACATTTGACTTTTCAAAACCATAGGCCTGATAGTCGCTCAGACAAGGAGATAAAGGCAATACCATTTGTGTCACCTAATGCAAGACAAAATGTTGCTTGTGTGGTTAATTAATAGGTGATTGATGACGGTTTTCAGCGAATTGGAGTGGCTCAAAGAGATAATGCGCTGAATAGGTCGGTTTGGTTCATAGGTGTGCGTATTTATTGCAGGTTCGAATCCATTTTAATGCTATAAAGTGCAAAATGATAGCCTTTATTTTACATGTATTTTGTACGAGTGATTGTAGTGTAATGATAATGGGATAGATATGAAATGCGACTTCAAATCCGCCGAAAACAACTTGTTTGCGAATGTTTGACAACTCCTGCAGCTGTGGTGAGCAACGCGAGCACGCGCAAGGAAACCAGTAGGTGGGAAAAACCAGAAGGCACACAACACCTGTAAGTATAATTTCTATCCTTCCTTAGGTTATACGTTGCTAACGTTATAACTGAAACGTTAGTCCGACTCACATTGTCGCTTCCAGTTTTATTGTATAACTTCATTAGGCTGCCGTTTCACCCTATTGACAATATGACGACTTTACCTTTTACCGTTACCTGTCAGTCGGCATGGGTTGGCACACTCCACACTCACACCACCAGTTCGTGTTTGCTCTCGTTCGCTCATCCGACTCGCCTTGACCAGTCGCAACGTCCTCTCTTCCCAGATCCAAAGCTCGCAACTCCTCTTCAGTGAACTCAGGTTCGAAAAGGTAGGGTCTTGGATCTTGGTAGTCGAAGTCATCATCTTCGTCTATCGTGTAATCTTCCATATTCATCGCCATTAGAACTCTTAGAGAATGCCCACCTGTCAGTGTCAGCCAGCCTAGTAGCAGAGAACTTGGTAGTCACGCTGGTGTATTGCCGGAAGTTGAGGGTTTACAGATGCTGCGTGATGTCTTTGCGCCTGGCAGCGGTGCTTTGCCGGTGCTATGCCCGAAAATAGTTCCAAATCTAAATTGGTCTAGTAAATCCCTTCGTGTTAATTTGCATTGATATTTGTACTCGATGTGAATGTACAGGTTACGAGAAATAATTATAAAAAATCTTGAGTTATTTGATTCACTTTTGCAACGACATGCTAGCTGGCAGCGCCGGATTACAGCGACTACGCTAAGCTAAAGCTAACCGGGCCGTTTCTAGATTAGGACAATGGCTGGGTCGGCTATAAAACGCTTTGGCTCACTCATCCAACTCTAGGGACTGCGGGGAGAGACCCAATTTCACCTAGGGGTGGCGTATTCCTTTAAAAGATTGAGCTTGGGCTGGTGAAAGCCAGACTAGCCATTGACCTCAGTTACACAATGCAAGGGAACATGAATCAGCCTATATTTGCACGAACAATAACGGCCCTTCAACTTTGGCCCGTTAAAATGTGTATGAACAGTCTAGCGACGCATTTCAGGGCCCATTTGGACATGTCAGTTATTTGCACCACTGGTTAGATGTAAAACAGCATTTCGTTTCAGACTACTGTTACTTAATTTGTGCATTAACAATAACGTTTCAGACTACTGTTACTTAATTTGTGCATTGACAATAAAGTATTACATGATGAACTAAAGATGACAAATCTTATGTAGAAGAAGAAACATTCACAAAAAATCCATCCATCCAAAAATGACTTTTGTTTTTGATAGCTGTTGAAAACGTCATGGAACTGACAGAGATGTTTTTGTTTATAAATAAATAAATAAATAAATAAATAAATAAATAATATTATGCTGATACCTTTTGCTTTTCCCAAATACAATGTAGCCTACAGGTGTAAGTGACCTTTCATCAATCCAGTTGCAATGGATGAACTGTGATGAACTGCCCTACTTGTGATTGTTTAGAGATTTTAAAGGTTTTATAACAATGCTACATCTTCTTTGGCTATTCTACAATCTATTCACATTTTCAGCACCAGTAGGCTACTTTCTGTGCAACCGCACACACACACTCAGGCATGCCAAACAAGCATACACAAAAGTTTCCAGAGTGGGGGATGGAGTAAAATATGGAGACAAATTGAAGTGTGATTTATTTTCGCGGAACGGATGTACAGGAGTGAGCGGCGGTCATATTTTGTACCGCTATGCGGTACATCTAGTTTTGAAATGTTCTTGTAAGATCCTGCTCAAAAGCAAATTGCATAGGGCCTTCTGATAATATTGCAACATTGAACTTAGGCTGTGACTGCTCAAAATGTTCTTTAAAGTACAGAACACGTGGCTAGGCAGATGCACCAAATGTGATGGAAAGTTTAAGAGCGAACAGGACGCTCGGCATGGCTTTTAGTATTTTGTGCTGCTCTGACAGTCCACTATTATTGACTGTTAGTCTACTGTTTTTGAGTTTGGAGATGTACTGTTTTGCAGCAACAGGCTATGAATGCCGACTCCACAACTGTTGCACTTCCCAGCCAGTTGGTGTAATAGATTGCCCACTATGAATCAGTGACAATAATTCAAAGACAAACAATCCAAATGGATGACATATTTAGAAATTTAAACTAGGTAGCATTTTAACCTTTTAAGTTATCTAACACCACATTTAACATCACTACCACACTTATGGTTAGTTTCATCACAGTTGAATAATTTTGTATACATCTGAAACTGGTGTGTGCACAACCTTTATTAATGTAAATAAAAAATCAGGTTGTCACATTAATACCATCCAATCAGTTAAGCCAACTGGAAGCCAGTAATTATGATATTATCAAAAAAAAAAATTAAATGTGCAAAATTGGAAATGTTGTTTGAGGTATCTTGTTTCCATAGCACTGAAATATTGCACAGGTCAGAGAACATAGACAAATTTAAAGTCTAGAAAAAAACTGTAAAACAGAAAAAAGAAAGGAAAATACGATATTGCGATATAAGCTTGTGAACTCAAGTCTCTTTAATTGATGCCTTTAAGTTCAACTAACTTCTCAAACAGTGTTGCTTATAGACGACGCCTATGGGGCCTGTTAATCAGTCCAGCAAAGGAAAATAAATGCTCTACTGGAGCAGAGGGGCTTGACCATGCGAGGGTGCCACAGACAGACAGAGACAGAGATTTTGTGTTTTATAAATAGTTTAATAGATGTCATCACAGTGTTTCACAGAAAGTATTTTACAGTATTTTGAAAATACAATAATACACACTGAAGTATTTTGATACAAAATACGAAGGCATTTTCATCATCTCAATAAAATACAAATTACAAAATAGTATTTTGTATTTGAAATACAAATTTTAAATACATGTATTAGAAATACTGCCCATCCCTGTTGACTGCTTTGAATGATGCTTTCTTAAACTAGCCTACCTTGTCACAGATTAAGTGGGCCATAGACTCCTTGAGAATCCCAAATGTAATTTTCTATTTTAACGCGGGTTCTACAGCTGTGGGCCAAGTTAAACCTTTGCGCTCCAGCATCAGAAGGGTGATGAATGTCGGAAGGCATGGGTATCCTCTATCCCCCAGTAGCATACCCATCAAGTTCTTCTGTAATTGCACATACAGTATGACAATAAATTACAGACTACACATGAATTAGTCTGTTGTGGATCTGATAATTTTCTGGTAAAGTGTAGGCCTGCCCTAACACACCCTGTTGAAATATGTCGCTCAAATTAGATTCCCGGTACATTCTGGCATCGTATAGGCCTACTGGGCCCTGCCATTTTGCCTCCACATTTGTGATAAGATGTGAAGCATCACATCTGGCAATTGTTAAAATAAAAATTGATATATATAAATATATAAATAATATATTATATAAGTTTTTATAGTAAACACCAACACCATGAGAGCATAGCGCGTTAATTGAAAGCTCACCATCTAAGACAGCCTATTGTTGGTGCACATTTGAAAAACGTAATAAGTGATGCTGACCTGCCAGTTGGTGAAACTACAAGCCTGATGCTTTTTCTCTACGAAACTCCCCCTCGCTCGGTCTGAAGCTCTTTTCCTTTTCTTTGCATCTTCCGTCAAGGGTGTTTGCTGCTTCTTCGCCGGCTCTGCCATTATACTAGCCTGGCGAGCCAGACCCACATTAAAATGTAGGGTCTGGGCACTCACCGTTCGCAGTGCTCAGTCCGAGGGGTGGGATAATCAGTTAGGGCTGGGCGATATATCGGTATTACGACTACGACAGATATATTTTTGAAAACGATATGTAGTTGAGACAATATCGTAATACCGGTATTATGTCAAATAATGGGCCATTAGCCGCAGCTCTGCTCAACTGCGCCCCTTGCGTGTGCACGTTCTCCCTCGCAACACTACAAACTTTCAAACATGACGGACACCGAGTCAGATTTTGTTTACCTTGATCAGAGGTTGGTGCTGATGCCTATTCCGTCGGCACATCAACGGCTAGACCGAGAATTCTCGTTTTGAAATCAAAATTCCACTGGAGCTCCAAGCGGTTTTGTACACGCAGATTTAAGTCACAACACTGTTTACAGCTCTTCGACTCACGGTAAAATGTCATTTTTGGTACATAGCCTAGCTAATTTAAATACACTGATGAATGCTTGCGTTTAGCGATATACAGTAGCAGATCTAAAGTCCTCAGGGAGACAACCTACACGCTGATTTTATTAAGAGGATATGCACGCGGGGACTCGCGAGCAGTTAGGGGCATCATTTTTTATGATTCCTGAAGCCCCATTCAATCATGCATAGGGATTTTTCTTACGAACCGGAACATGCAAAAGAACGCATACAAAACGACGGTAGCGTCTATCACACTCTTGATGAGTGACTCAGTTACGTTGTTCAAGTAGCCTAATTGTTTAAAACTATTTTTGTTGTTGATAGCAACATGTCTAGGCCATCATAGGGCCTACAGTAGATGACAAATGTATCCTATCAAACCCTTACGGGTAAAAAAACTGCATTGTGTGACAAAACTGCAGGTTTTTTCAATATGTTTGTGCCCAAAATATTGCATTGTGCAGTACAATGTAGGCCTGCGTTGTCAGTCAGGGTCAACTTTTGGTCTTTTGTTATTTGCACAGCTTTATCAGAGCAATTGTAGGCCTATGTTATTGTTTGCACTTTTTTGCACAGCTGTGTTAGAGCAGTCTGAAATCATTCTAATTAAAGCTGGTTGAGTGAATACGAAACACTTTTTTTTTCTCTTTCTGTTTAAAATATCGATGTATATCGCCAATCAGCTCCAAAATATATTGGGATATCAGTTTTGGTCCATATCGCCCAGCCCTACTCCTTGTGCAGTTAAATATTTACAAACAGGTATGTGCTGTGTAGCCTACTTTTTTCTTATTTGCACAGCTCTATCTGTATGCCAATTGGTTTATTATATTGGCTTTTAACGGTAGCCTATGTTTTGTGTTACCTTTATTGTTTTCTTGTTGTAAAGCTGTAGACCTGTGTTGCCAATCAGGGTCGACCGAATATTGTTATTTGCACAGCCCTCAGAGCAACTGTATGCCTATTGGTATATGTTATTGTTTACACTTTTTCGCACAGCTCTGTTAGAGCAGTCTGAAATGAATATAAAACCGGCTGTGTTGTCATAATTGTTGTGTTGAGTGAATATATAAAGCACTTCGCTCTTTCTGTTTGAAATATCAATATCGTATCGATATCGTATATCGCCAATCAGCCCCAAAATATCGGGATATCAGTTTTGGTCCATATCGCCCAGCTCTATAATCAGTTGTCTTTCAAATTCCCTCTGCACGCAATAGGACGCAATAGGATATTTGTTTTCAAGTAGCAGGGAATTCAAGCCAAACCGTTACAACTCTGCCATCAATCATTATGTTAAGCCCACCAAACGACTCTATACACGATTTCAATGCCTGATTAAGTTTCGATTTCTGGAGCTCACAAGCCAACGGAGAGTTGCTAGACTAGCCCTGGCAGCAAATGTAATTTGCTGCCGCTAGGGGCGCGTCTAGATTTCTAGGCTTCCATTATACACACGTTTGCAACAATCTCTAGCGTTTCGTTAGCCTGCCTCTGTGCTGTAAACTGATCCTGCTTCGGTCGGCAGGTAGGATACACCGAACTTGCAAGTGTGATATTCTTCCTACAGGCAGTAGGGGCGGGCGAGAGAGCCTTCATTTGCCCCGTAATGAGTCATTTAACCATATACCGACCTACAAAGATGATTAATTAACACGAAAACGTTGCCTGGTGTCCCTTTAATGATCTTCGTGGGTTTGTGTCCAGGAAAAAGTTGCGCAGGAACTCCTAGCGCAAGGCAAAATTAAAGGGAAACTTGGCAGGATTTCCCCCCCCCCCCCCCGCTGGAGAAATTGTGCATTATGCTATTTCAAACTATGGGAAAAGGTAACGATAAAGCACATGGATTTGTTTACAAGCTAGCGAACGGTTAGCATAAGTTTGGCAGAACTATGTGGATGTTAC
The DNA here is from genome assembly GCF_046254945.1 of Alosa pseudoharengus. Taxonomy (NCBI): domain Eukaryota; kingdom Metazoa; phylum Chordata; class Actinopteri; order Clupeiformes; family Clupeidae; genus Alosa; species Alosa pseudoharengus. The sequence goes on along the minus strand of NW_027468870.1, from coordinate 23,843,322 downwards.
AAGGTAAGAAACACGATTTAAAACTAGTTTCTTGTTTCTCACTTCTCTTTCCGGGACGGTAGTCTCAATGTTGCAAGGTTGGTTTTCCGCCTGAGGACGCTAGGCGCAGCGGGGAAAATCTAGCCTAGAAATCTAGACGCGCCCCTAGCAACAGCTGCCAGGGCTAGTCTAGCAACTCTCCGTTGGCTTGTGAGCTCCAGAAATCGAAACTTAATCAGGGCATTGAAATCGTGTATTGAGTCGTTTGGTGGGCTTAACATAATGATTGATGGCAGAGTTGCAACGGTTTGGCTTGAATTCCCTGCTACTTGAAATCAAATATCCTATTGCGTCCTATTGCGTGCAGAGGGAATTTGAAAGACAACTTATTATCCCGCCCCTCGGACTGAGCACTGCGAACGGTGAGTGCCCAGACCCTACATTATAATGTGGGTCTAGCTCGCCAGGCTAGGGAAAGTCACCATTTTCACCGGAACAGGTCATTTAACCATCCAAATGATTTCTAAACTGGTTTATTACGTTAAAATAGTTGCCAAGTTCCCCTTTAACGCACTGACCGACAGCTTGCCGATATGCTCTGCGTCTCCAACACTACAAAAAATCCCAGTCGGAGAGTGTGTGTAGCCTATTAAAAAACTATTTTATCACAAATGCCATCAGCATTCTTAACCAAACTTAGTGACAAAACGTATACCCGGCTGAGCTGTTATGTAGTCTATATTTAAACTTATTTATTAATGTTCTATATGTTTTCCCTTTTTTGTACTGTACTTGTTTTAATTATATTTTCAATGTGTCTGAGATGTTGTTTGTCCATCTGTCTGGTGAGCCAAAGACAAATGTCCACTATGGTGTAGGCTAGCTACTGTAGCCTACATTAAATATTTATTTTATTCTATTCTAATCCACCATGCGTAATGTAAGGATGGAGAATGCTTTTGAAGTAGGCTAGCGCAGTGGTTTTCAAAGTGGGGGCCGGGGCCCCCTGGGGGGCCGCGAGGGGGTGCCAGGGGGGCCTCAGCAAGTTGGAAGGAAAAATAAAAGAAACATACATTTGAAAAAAGTAAAATATATCTATTACTATGAGGGTTCTTATACAATGCCATTGGAATAATTTGTCGCATATTTGAACATTATATTTTCCATGATAATGACTGGGAATAATAGTAAAGTGATAGCTCTCATATAGCAGAAAGCCCCAAATGCTATTTTTACACACTGTATGCTCCATCGCGAAGTGCTTGTGGCTAAAATAATTATTAGGATTAGCTTAATGTATTTTTACGTTTGCCGTAGTATTGTCGATGGGTTTAATAACACATCAAGGGGGTCCTTGGCCAGAACCTAGTGGTATTTGGGGGGCCTTGTCGTGAAAAAGTTTGGGAACCCCTGGGCTAGCCTATATTTAGGATTCAGCTGAAAAACTCTAGCGCTCTTGAAAAACTCGTTTGGAAAAGAATGGATAGGCTATCATGTGATGTCGTGGTCTTATCGCCCTCTTACGGTGAATTGCACGGATGATTATTACATGATTTTGTGCTTCTTTGTCAATCGGACCTTCATCAAAATGAAACGCCATTGTGTGACAAGTGTAAAAATAGTGGCCTGGTTGAACATGCACTGAAATAACCGAACATAATTGAACATAACCTGAACAAAACCTACCCCCTTCAGAGCCTATGTTACCATAGTTACTTACATAGCCTGATCATATTTGAGCATGCTGGAACTGAAATCCCAGGTTTACAGCTATCTGCCTTACCTTATGTGATGTTAATCCTTGATTCTTATTCACTTCACAATTACATATCAGATCAAAAAATTATTGTAATCCAGAATTACGCCTGCAAATAAGACATTAATTAATCTTGACAGTTATGTAATTTTTGTTCTGCATACAATAATATTCACAGAATAATGAAACCCAGGCAAACAGATCCATAGCCTTACCAACTACGAACACTTGTACACTTATACAGTAGGCACTGAGCCATGCACATCCGAATTATTAGAAATGAAGTTACTAAGGACAACCTTTAAGGAAATGCACATTTAAACATCTCATGAAGGTTTGGGATTTGTGAGTAGATGCTTGTGTGTGTGTGTGTGTGTGTGTGTGTGTGTGTGCGCGTGTGTGTGTGGTCCACAAGGCTGTTTTTGCTCTGGCAGGGGAACATTCTCACATCTATACATGCTCATTAGACAGTGGAGTGCTAATGGGAAGCACTTTGGAGTCGGCCCCAACCACCACAGCGGCTTTCAGTGACGTCTGTTTCAGAAGCTGTTTACTCCGTTCCGTGTGCTCCATGCTCTTTATGTTTCCTGTCTCTCTTCCCCAGTCCCTGAGGGTTGCTTGTTAAAAATGTAAGCACACTATTTTACATTATTGCAAGCAGGTACTCATCGATAGAGAACAGGAAGTCAATTACAGTAGTGGCTTTATAGTAAGAGCTTCTCCATCCTCTACCAGACACCAGAGAGTTTTAGACAGAAAAGGGTAACTGACCGGAAGGACCTCAAGCTGTTCTTGTAGATCAAAGGATATCCAAACGTCAGAGTTCTTCAAAAGAATTCATGTAGAAATACTCAACTGCATGCCAGAGTCTCTCTGTCTAATCCCCACAAAGTGACTTTTACTGTTGCATTTCTTTGAGAAGAAATATATCAAATCAAATATATGCATATAAAAACTTTTGTTTTGTTTTTAGGGTTTATGATTCATGCTTTACCATTGTTCCATGGCCACAGGTAACTCCATCAGGGTATATTTTCCTGACAGAACTGAAGTCATCTTGGTCTGTTATGGCCTATCATTCATGATGTGGGAGATGAAATCAATAAGCTAAAATAGCTAAGCAGTATTAAAATAATACAAGGAATTGGAGCAGAGACATTTTCTTCAATTAACCTTTCAGTGCTATTGCAGATAACAGTCTTGGGCAGGCTTCATAGTGAATTGAATCCGAATTCTTAATGTGTCTTGCCCCCGAGTTAATTCATGGTTGTGATAAAATTCCATTCAATGTGTCTCCATGGTATCTAGAAAAAGTCCCTGAGGCAGCTGGCAGTTATTGTCTGATTGATGAACACTGATTAAAGATTTGGAAAGGGAACAAAACATGTTTGTGGCAAGTCTGTGTATGGGGTGGAAAAACATTTGTCTATTGTGTCTTTGGGTCTGTGTGTGTGTATGGTTGTGCCTACCCACAATTCAACTGTAACAAAATTTCCCATGCACATACACAAGCAAACAGACATACAGACACAGACAGACAAACACACACACACACACAGAGAGAGAGAGAGAGAGAGAGACAAAACACCACCAACAAAAACAACCCTGGTGAATAGATCCAGAGACGTCTGGTTAATTAAACTGACATGTGGCAGCCCTGCAACATCCTAGGCAAAATATGTCTCCAATTAGCACAGCTGACCTGCCAGCTGCAAGAAGCAGCAGCTTGAGAGGAGACCCCCAGCAGCTCCCTCAGCCACCGCACCTCGGAAGCACCCCTCTCACATCCCCTCTCTCACGCTGAGCGGGCCACGCCCTAAGTGCGCCCATCCATATAGTTTCAAGGTCATCAGGGGAGGGTGCAAGACTGAGGTTCAGGCTTGTTTTTTTTTTTAGTCCTTTGTCAGGGTTGTGAGGGTTAGTCATCCTTCGATATTTTGGTTCATCACAGTTCCGAACCTAGTTTCGGTCATCACAGTCAGAGGAAAACGCTCTAACGTCTGCTGCTAGATCCCAAAGCCTAGACAGCCTGGACAGCCAGTGATGGACTATGGAGCCAGGACTCATTCCGGTGCATTAGGTAGAGAAGCTGGACGCTCCTAACTTTACCAGTCTGGAGCCATTAACCACTTTTTGCTTAATCTTTGCTTCAACAAAATTCTTTTGTGACAGAGTTTCTAAATCTCTGCTATTTCATTACAGAATTAGAGGGTTTATGACTGGACAGGTTGTTCTTTGTAATGGTCAGAGATTATTTTGTCCCTTGCTATTCAGTCTGTGCACCATAACAGAATGAGCCATATGACAGGAAAGAAACCTTGTCCAACAGGTGTATCCTAATAACTGGGTCCTGCTCATTTGCAACAGTTTTTTCAGCAGTTTGTGAACACAGTACAGTTTAATCATGTAAATAAGTTAAATCATGTGTTGTGAAATGTATTAAGGTATTATGGTAAATCCAGGTTCAAACAGCCCCCCTGTAGGCAAGGCCACTGAAAGCATGGCAATGGAATCTAACAGGAGCTCACCCAACAGCCAATTCTCCTGATTTATGAGTCTGTTAATAATCTATTAAAGCACAATTAAAAGACCATTTGCAAAGGAAAGAGGCTACAGGCAAAAATTAGGCCCTCGAGCACTGGGGCAGTGACTGAAGGCATGACATCCATGGGTGGAGAGGGACTCATTTATCTCCTATGAGACAAAGTGTACTGGCAATCGCATCAAAGGGGTGTGCGCTCTCGCTACCTCTTCTTGCTATTCGAGAGTGATTCATTCCTCTGACTCCAGTCTCATTAACAGCTGTTAGTCGTACTAACTAAGAAGAACCATTGCAATGGACATTTGACCACAAAGTTTCCTTTGAAAAGATGGCACCCCTTTTTTTTCCCCGCACACGCTCTATCACACTAGATGAAAAAGGCTCCTTTTATGTCTCAGAGTCGTCTGATCTTGACAGAACAATGGCACCGTTTGGCATGTGCCGGGCTGGTCATGTAAATCAGTCATCACAGAGATATTTCACACAGGAAATATTTCTCTTTGTTGAATATGCAGGCAGGTACCAAAGCACAGCAAGCCGCTGAATTTATTTACCAGCACAGGGGAGACAGGGCCAGTTATGCCAGCCCTGATCATGAGGCCTGCGGAGGCTTACACATGATATCATTTCATATTTATGTTGCTGTCTTCTTCTAAGGGGCCTTAAGGGGTCCCAGGAGCCTATGTGCACAAGCGTCCAATCATCCTAACTCCGCACTACAGGAATTTCTTGATTAGTGCACTCTCTGTCCGATAAATATTTAAAGACATATATGCCTAATGGCAGGAAAGGATATTTTATTTTGAAGAAGAAAAAAAGAGAACAGTCATAAAAATTAACTTTGGAATGGATTTTATTGATTACCTCCACCCAACTGTGCAGATTAACGTCAGCAATTAACATAAATCTCGGAGGGCCTAACTAGCTCGGTGGCTTGTAGAGTGTTGAGAGGCTGCCCTGCTGCCCGCTCTGGTAGATGCCTCTGCTGCCTGCTTCCTCTCATCTCTAAAGTCTTGGTAAGCAGCTTTGTAAAATGACTAAGGTTGTACAGTCAATTAAGGACTTCTGCTAAGCTCTCAGTACTTTTCCCAGTTTCCCTGTAATATGGTAGAATCATCTTGCTGTTTTTTTTGTTTTGTTGTTGCCCTAAATTCTTTATTTCTTTTGGTTTCCCATGGATGCAGTGATATGGTGAAATTATGATAAAAATATGCCGAAAGCTGTATGTCTTCTCAGCTACATCATTTTTTTTCACCGGGTGCACAGGCACATTATCTGCGGCGACAGCTCATCCACATAGTGAGCCTACTGCGGCAAATGTCACACGCTGACAGGGGTGACAGAACATTCTGGATCCAGCAGAGCCTGATTATGCTGATATTTTCCCTTTCCAATCGCCAACCAAATATCCAATCTCTGACTGCACCGAAAAAACCTAATGATAGACAAACCATCATCCAGCTGTGTGTGCCTGCAATAAGTTTGCCTGAAAAGTGTTCCACCATCCAAGCCTGGCACAGCGCACCTTCAGAATCACTTGCCAAAGCCCAGGGGGGCTGCCATCCCTGCCGGTTGAGGTGCCACTCTTTGCACTTGCCAGGAGCCTGAGAGAGACTGAGGGGGACAGAGACAGACACAGCTGTGGGATGTTCAGGCACCTTTGAAGGACTGTCAGAATAAGAATGCAGGTGTACATGCTGCCACAGGCCAAAATGGCCATCAGTAACGCCGCAGGTATAGATATTACATACTGTATGCATTTGGACACAAACATGGGTGAACTGAAGCATAAGAGTAGGATGGAACAATGTGTTAATGTATGTTAAATGGTTAGGAAATGTCCTGACTTATACAGCATTATGTGGAAACAGAACTCAAAGTGACATGAATTCAGGACAGATTCTGTAGGACACAGCTCTCTTAATGATCCATTTGTGCCTCGCTCAAGGGTTGGGTGGCTGCTTAATACCCATGTGTCCCTTTGTTTCAAAGTGATGACACCTTGTGAAACAAAGCCACCAATTTCCCAAACTAATATCATGTCATCTCATTTATTCTGTTGGTACAGTTGGAAATAACCTTCTATTAGTTTGTGTAGAGGGATACTGGATAACAAAACAATATTTGTGTGCTATATGTGACATTGATTTTCCTCTAAATATATGTTGTCATTTTTCATACGTAATAACCTATTAAATACGTAAACCTATTACATCATGGGACACTTGATGTTCTATGGTCATTTATCAAATGCTTCACAGAGCAATATTGAAACTGAAAATATCTTGAGATATAAGGTAAAAAAATACAGGCAAAATGTCCCATAATGACCTAACTATGGGGAATGGCATGCTGTATTTTTTTGTAGATTACCGGTAAACATTGCACTCAGGGTTGGTTGCAGCCTCAACCACTTAGGGGTGAAATGGATTGCTTTCAGCAGTCAGAGCTAATATCCCCGTATATCCTAAAAGAGAAGTCTTGCACCGTATCTAAGGGTTCATATAAATATCAAAGGTGCTCTCTAGGATCATTGGGTTGGACATGGGGTCAAACTGAAAAACCCCAGGGCTTTAAATACTACCTTGCAAGGGTGACAGGAGGATGAGCCCAAAAGCCTACAATGGGCCATGTTTTTCTTTAAAGGAGAATTCCGGTGTGATATTGACCTAAAGTGTGTTGAAACATGATACCGAGTGTGAACGTATGTCTCATAGCTCACCTCGGCTTGTCCCCTGCACTCAGAAATCTGGCGCTAGTTAGCCAATGCTACCAACACAGTGTTTCGTTGTGGTGCCTCGGGCATCGGCCTAGCCTATGTCTCGTTTTAAATGTCAAGGCCTCCGGAAGTCTACCAATGAAGTATGGAGCTACTTTGAGCCTCGTAAATGGTGTAAAACAGTGATTTATTTGCATGGCTAGGCCGATGCCCGAGGCACCACAACGAAACACTGTGTTGGTAGCAGTGTTGTGCGTGAACGAGTTTAAAAGAACGCGTTCATTGAACACGCTCATTTTTACGTGAACATTGAACTGAACGCAACACATTTTTTAATAAAGAACTTGAACGTGAATTAGTTCACATTATGTGTCATGAACGGCAGACATCACTGTGAATGAACGTTGGAATTGGTTTTCCATTTAAAACTGAGTGACATCAGTTTTCTCTTTTGAAACGCAACGAGAGAAAGTTCCTCCCTCCTGTATTCTCGCTGGTACCGCTTAAATCATGTATCACCAGACAGAAATGGTTTTGACATTGTGTGCGCAATGCATTGCGGGCAACGTAGTGTCCGGCTGAGAATAGTTGAATACTGGCTTCCGCACAACGTTACCCGTGATGAATTGCAGCAGAGCGGGGTAGGCATAGCAACGCCGCGTAGCAGGCAACGACAAGAGCGCGGAGGGCTGGATTTCATTGCACTAAGTATAGAACTGGTCTACCTTGTCTGTACTGCTGCAAGTTTCATCACCTGGTAAGAAACCCACAATTGCAGTGTCTTGAGCAAATGTCTACAATGAGCAGCTTCAAAGAACGTATAGTGATTTCTAGCTCGTAGTGTGAAAAAATATTTGAATATCTCACGAAAAAAGTAAAATGAACTGAACTTTGAACTAGTTCAGAATTAAAATTGTGAACTTTGAACGTGAACTGTTAACTTTGAGCATGTATGAACTGAACTTGAACTAGTTCAGAAAAGCTGTGAACTGGCACAACACTGGTTGGTAGCATTGGCTAACTAGCGCCAGATTTCTGAGTGCAGGGGACAAGCCGAGGTGAGCTATGAGACATATGTTCACACTTTGGTTTCATGTTTCAACACACTTTAGGTCAAAATCACACCAGAATGATCCTTTAAGAATGGTGATTAAATATTTGAGACATACAGGGATATATAAGTAATGTGTAATTATGCCACCAAATCAGTTTAATAGGTGGATAGATAGATTTCAGAGGAATTTGTACTGTAGAACATCAAGTGCTGGGGAATATTGGCACTGTGAGTGGACCACACCTCATTCCTGGTAACAGAATGTTCTCATGCTGGCATTTCGCAAAGCAAAGCTCAGAAGTTTTGGGAAGTATTTTTCCAGAATGTTAAGACAACCGTTGTTTTGAAAAAGGTTATCTGTATTTCACAGTGGTGGGAGGACATGTTTAATGGCTGTCTTAATGGTTGTTGAAAGGCTGACTTACACATACCTGTGACTTTGATTACCTGACCTCTTAGATCATCCTTCCTTTTTCTCCATTTGTTTCAACCTGAAGTTGCCTGGTAGCAGCAACCTCTCCCAGGAAAAGATTAATCATTTTGTCACAAAGTAATGTAAAAGGGGATTTATTTATTCATTGCCTAATTTCTATGTTTTTTTTTTTCAGAACTCTGTTGAAATACAAATACAAAAAGGCAACTAGGACAAACGGAGAAACAAACTATGTTTGCAAATTCTGGAGCATTTTTGAATGACCCCACTGACAGAACAGAGATGCTGAAATATGTGTAGGATACTGTTTTGGTCATTATGAATGTTACCTTCTCTGCAGTGGGCATGAGTTTGTTGTGGCCGTGGAGTCCTGAGGTGCACAGTTTGACTGAAAATGTTATGCGGGATATCTGCTGAGTATGAACAATGCCATCATTCCCTCTGATAGACTGCAAAATGAAGAGTCTAACCCCATAATGCCCCCAAAGTCATCTTTCACTTTTAATTCAAAGTAAAAAAATGAAATGCCAGAGCTGTTATTTTCCCTGTGCCATCATTTGCCAGGCTGTAGAAGTGAGGCAACCTTGTGGAAATCAGTTCTTTTTTTTTTTTTTTCCGAATATCTATTTTTCTGAGGACTGAATTTGCTGTGGAACCTATCCTTCTTCCCTCTCACTGGATTCCTTTTAATGATGACATTTTGTACCAATGTGCTGCCTGTGACAAAAAGAACCTGACATAAAAATGTGTAAAAGGATATACTCAAGCAAATAGTGTTAAGATGAATGGATGGGAATGTAAGCAAGCACAAGAAGGTTTTTTCCGAGAAAATGGTTATGATGAATGACTGCAATTATGGTGTACTGAAGATGCACCCATTTTGGAGAAAAACGCAGTTTCTTCTTTGTCTTAATGCTCTCCATCCTCTCTGAGTGTAATGTCGAAGGCCTTCGAACGTAAAGTGCAGCAGTTACACTATCATCTGACTTCAGTTTAGTGTTAATGCTTTCACTCATGTTTGTGTATTGTTAGTTAAAATGAAATGACAATACTTTATTCTATTGCTTAGGTTGTGCTGAAAAAAAGGATATAAGATATAAGATAGTCAGTCTTGCACTTTCCCAAGACCTCTATAAAGTCATTAAAACATAGTAATGCAAAAACCTGCAAAAAATGACAGTTGTTCTAAAAGTTTATCAGTCATGAGTGTGTTTTGGGTGTAATATGAATATAAAATTGCAAATAAGTGCAAGTGCCTTGATTGTAGCCAGCCACTGCCGGGATTTGGTGATTTTTCAGAAAACATGTTTTTTTCCTCCTTCATGTGTGAATCTCAGACTTTGAAATTGCTACTAAAAATGGGCGAATCTGAACAAAAACAGACTGTGACGCAAATACAGACTGTGATGCAAGTCATTCTTCTGAACACCCACGTCACACGTTACATTGTTGGAGATTTAGGAAGAACTTGCTGGAACCTATTGTGAACCATGGAAATTAGAAAGCTAGATACGCTCCAGAACGTACGTAAATAGCGCCGCCATCACGGTGGGGGCAACAATCACTGGAGGCCAGTGGAGAAACAGGTGTCTCTGATTGCCGTCAAGTGTTGCCCATAGACAGTAAGGTGTTTTCCCCCAGCAATATGGTGGCCACGTTCATGTGTATGCCACCATAATAGAACTCGACGGACGATGCGGTATCTAGCTATCTAATATTGTGAATGGTCTTTGGCTGCAAGGCAGCCAATCAGCATGAAGCTCACGTAATTATTAATGTGAGTGCTAGATAACCAAGATCCTGGGCCCTATGCATAGGCAGTCCTGATGGTCCCCCATAAGAAATATAATAAAATATATTCCAGACTGTTCAAGGGCCCTCCCTCCCCTTGGGGCCCTAGTAATCAGTACTGGATTTACCCCCAGTCTGACGCCCCTGGGGGGTGCTAGATAACCATGAGGGGGTGCTGCTAGATATCTGCTGAAATGGCCCGTTTTATTCTCCCGCCTAAAAATAGTGTGGTAGATGGACTTAGTAAAATAGTATCTGAGCATGTTTTTGACAGTTGCATCTATGATAACATCAGAGAACAAAGTAAAATACGTTCATCCATTCTATGTCAGAATAGTGTGTACAAACTTGTTTGCAAGGAATTAAAATACTGTTTTTTGCTTGTGCGTAACTTTCATCAAGGCAATGCCACAGAATATAGCTTAACTCAGAACATGATGCAAGTGACCTCATATCTGTTTGAATGACTGAATATATACATCTAATTTGATTCATCATTGTTATTGTAGACAATCTTTATTGTTGTTTTATTGTTGTTAATGGAGATATCTGTTGATTAGAACAAGTAACAACAACGGTTGAAGGTACTTCGGGTAGTTGATTGGTTTATTACATATATTTCAAAGTTTATTTCAAAATATTTGGTTCAATGGCACACTTGTCTGCAGGATAACAATGTGCATCAATTTTAAAACAAAAATAAGTATCCTTATACTAACCTTATCAGTGTCCTTGGACAAATGTGGAAGATTATTTTAGTTCTGTGACAAAGCACTTTTGTTAATTTTGTCCAAATAGCAGAATGCTTGCTAGTCATGGATGGAATGTCAGCAGGGAATGATATCTGACCCCAGCTAGGAATGTGAGCACATTCGACAATACTAAATCCTGTTTTGTTTGACAATCAGCCTTAGGGCTTACGAGGTCCATTAAATGGCCAAGTCTAGATCTCAATCAGATCTCTAGAAACACAGTGTGCCTCTTGTCACTACAGATAAAGACATCCACAGAGCCATGGCTTAAGCAGAACAACAAACTAACACACACAGAGACACACAGGCGCGCACACACACACACACACACACACACACACACACACACACACACACACACAAGCACACACACACAAGCACACACACACACACACACACACACACACACAAGCACACATATGTCATATACTACAAAGACAATTTTGTAGTGAGACTGTTATAATTCAATTGATTCAGAATGCTGCAGCACGCCTGGTCTTTTATCAGCCGAAGAGGACACATGTAACTCCTCTCGTTACTCTTCATTTACTTTCTATAGTGGCCAGAATTAAATTTAAATCTCTCACTTGGGCCTATAGGACAATTGCTGGAGCTGCTCCCTGCTATTTCAATTCTATGTTCTAGTTTTACATCCCAAATCGTCTTCTGATGAGCGTCTGCTGTGTCGACCAGCCATATACACTCTCTCTCTAGTTTCTTGCGATAATTAGGTGAATGACCGGTGTCTGATACCCTTTTCCATATGCAATCCAAATGAATGAATCCAAAGTAAGTTGCCCAACTAATTACTAGTTACAAAACACACCCAAGGAATGGTAAAAAAAACGATGTGTGTAACATTTCAATCTATACATTTATCTATACAATCTATCAAATCTATCTATTCAAACATCAATGTAAAGACAGAGTTGATGGCAATATTAAAGATGAGAACTACTGACTAAATGTATGAAATGTCTCAATGACATTTGTGGCCTTTGTTTTTGCATCTTAACCTTGAAAAAGAAAGCTCTGCTGAGGCTGAGGCTGAATACTATCCGCTATAACACTACACTATCCACTACGACACTACACTATCATATCCACTATAACACTACACTATCCACCACAATACTACACTGTCCACTACAACACTATACTATCCACCACAATACTACACTATCCACTATAACACTACACTATCCACTATAACACTACACTATCCACTACAACACTACACTATCCTATCCACTATAACACTACACTATCCACCACAATACTACACTATCCACTATAACACTATCTTATTCACTACAGCACTATCCACTACAACACTACACTATCCACTACAACACTACTATCCTATCCACTATAACACTACACTATAGTGCTGTAGTGCCTTTCACTTCTTCATTCAATAGATAATCACAACAGAGAATGAAATATGGTGAGGGCGATCTCCGAACAGCATTTAGCCTGACATGCTGACAGCAGTGATGATGTCAGTGAAATCCTCTCCAAAAAATCCTTTCAAATATCTCATACTTCAGTTTTGAAAAGAACGGGAGTGACTTTCATTTTTCAGCCCTCGGCACCTTTGTGGGTGGAGGAGTGTCCTCCCACCGCATACCAGCTCCTGATGCTCCATTATGTGGCGTTGCTCACTGTGAAATGCTGGGGAAATCATCACAGCAGGGGGTGGATTCACCGCAGGGGCAGCATGCATTGGCTTGAGTCAAGATGTAATGACCCTTAAAGATATGCACAGACCTTCATTTCTTATAGTGGGTCTCCGCAATGCTACTCAATGGAGTGAATGGGATGGCATAACAATCCCATGACCAGAGTGTCAGAACCTCAGAGGTTTTTCACATTCCTGACATTCTAATAGCTACGTCTCCCTGCAGCACACGGACCTTTTGGACTATGCCAGTGAGCCACAGGTGCAACCATGGATGTCTACAACAGTCCCAGCAAAATCTGTGAATTCATACAGTGATCACCCTTACCTTGCAATATACACATGATATACTGTATCTGTTCTAAAGAGCTTGCATATACATTTCAAACTAAAATGATATTCCTAAAACATAATTCATAAATGTGCACATTTAGATAAATAGCCTACATAAATGCAATAACCCTTGTGAAAAATATTGAGTTGTAATCCAATACACTTTTTGTCAAATTCAACAAATTTATCATCATGGTCCTCTGTCCAATCTGTGTACTCTAAACATAAAGGCTTGGACCAAAACATAAACATTTTGAGCCAATCAACATTAGACCTTGAAATAGTGGAGTATTTCATTGGCTGTTGAGCAGGAATATCAACCTTTTCCTAGAATCACTGGCTCTACCTTTCAAACGTGTCACATCCCTACAAAGCTGTTCAGAGAATAACTTTTGCCAAACAACAACTACTCCAAAGCCTACCTGAAATGGATTTCTCCATCATCATCTAACATGTCCATCTGACAGCTGGTCAGCCTACTCTCAGACAGTTTGGCTGGAAGTGGTTTGCATTGTGGGGCCCAGAATTATTGTCTGTCATAGGGCCCAAATTATCTAGCAGTGCCCCTGGTTCTGCTCATAGCAAAATGCTAATTTAATTCAATGGCTTACATTTCTACTTGAAAACTGAACCCAGGTTACCTCATTATCTTTTGGAGACGAACACCATTCAATCCATCAAAGGAAGCCTTGCAAAGGCTGGCTATCTGTAGTCTGATAGTTTGATAATAAGGTGATATTTGTGATCAGTGAAGGAGAGGAGGGAGAAGTGGCTGCATCATTAATCAACAGGAGAGGTGGAGACACACACACACACACACACACACACACACACTTTTCAGAGTTTGACCCTGACAGGTTTTTGTTTGTTACTTTGATGATGTTACTGAAGAATGATTTTTGAGGGCTTGAGTATTTCGAAAATGAATATGACTGTACATTTTGTAAATGTACTAGATTAAGTAGCAAGATTTAATTTCAGAAAAATAAATTGCCTCCTGAACCTTGGAGAATTCAATTATTTTAATTGCACTAAGGCAATCAGGCAGGTAAGAACCATGGTTCATCCAGGATATCCTTTCTAATAAAGGGAATCTTGGAGAGCAAATATGAGTTACAAATTATGCATCAAGCATTATGCACTATGCTTGAATATCAGCTTCACACCGACAATGTTTCCTTCAGGGAATATGAAACTAAGGTTAGGTCAACATGTGTTTTTACCAGGTAAGTAATGTGACAGTGTGTATTTATCTGAAACGATATTTGGTCAACAACTACTGGGATACTGGTGCACATGTGCATGTGGCATTCTTGTATCCCCACATGACTCATAAGGAATAGAAGGTTTTTGTCTCTTTGTGCTCGCCCCCCAGAAGTTGGGTAGGCCGGTTTTGTCAATAACTCGTTCATCGCTGTACCAAAAATGACCATTTTTATGATGGTAAGAGCCCTAGCTCATTACAACTCCTTAGATAGATAGATAGATAGATACTTTATTGATCTCCAAGGGGAAATTCAAGAGTAATCCTTTGCGAGCATCACCAGGTAAATCTCCTCCAAAACCCAATGGGTTCTCTGCTCATGCTACAAATAATACCCATGTTTCAAGAAAATTGGGCCAGTACTTTTTACATAATCCTGCTAACTAAAACCAGAACTAAAACTTCTAGAATTGACATTTGAAAACTGGAGTGAAGTAGGCATATGTTGCCTTCACACACCCCAGTGCTGAAAACAGAAAGTACAATATTAAATAAAACAAAACAATGTGCTTGGGAACCTCAGTGGATAGTCACAAGCCCATGCTTTAAGGATTGCAGGTTTGGTTTACCCGTCCCATGGACATGCCTGTAGGTATTCAACAATGTGAAGTTGAAACAATAGCTAATCTTTATGATGGTTATTGTGACAGCCGGACCAGCCGCCACACAGAGCAACAAAGAGTTACCGTGACCGGTGGTGAGAGGCCGGCAGCGAATACGTCTGGCTGGACTTCCGGATTCTGCTTCTGCGCAAAGGGCTTCCTGTGGCAACCATGTCGCGTTAAGAGTCCTCCGGAAGGGACTATCTCAAGGAAACGTCATGGGGAAAGAGGAAGATTAATTTGGTCTTCTAAATTAAGTTTATCTGTTAACTTTATTGTTTAAGATTATTTCCATTCAAGAAATATTATTTACTTACCTTTATGATTATGTTGAACTGGCCATAGTTGTTATGTTTGTTGTTTTCTAAATATCAATTAGTTGTAGTCATCCCTTCTGTGTCTTGTTAGTCTAGCCGGCCGGCATATATGTTCCCCTGTCATCCCATTTAGTTAGGTCAGTCTTTTGTGTTCAGTTTGCTCACATGCTCTGAGTTATGTTCTGTTTGTCTGACCTCATAGGCCTATTATGTTATGTTATGTTATGTTAAGTTATCATTTTGGTTATGATTTATCATATCTGTTTTGTTTTGAAAAAAAAGGACAAAAAAAAATAAATGTTTCATTTTTTGAAACTGAAAAACCTGCGTCTCCTTAAGCCAGCCTGCTCGATCCCTCACAGTTATCAAGAAACACTTTCTGTGCCATGGCTTCCTGTGGAGATGAGACCATGTCTGGACAGAAGAGGCCATCAACAGGACACAGCACACAGTAGTCTCCAACCCTCATAAACCGATTTCCGTCTGATGGAAATGTTCCATACCCAGGTAATAAAAATGCCAGAAAAAATGTTGCTCTATCTAAATACAATAGATTACGATACCCTGAGCAGTCAGAGTACAAGGACACCCAAATATGTTTTTGTAACAGTGACAAACAAGGAAACCCTTTATGACTAATTCAAAGCAAACTGCAAAGAACCATCACGAAACATGACATGCAATGATCTTGTGCATCCATCAGCAGACTTCTACTAAAGAGGGAGACTAAGGGAAAATAGTCTGCAGGCTGCAACAGCAAACAAACCCTGAAGAAGGCTGATGTATTGTACAATTTACTGACAAAATGCACCTACAGAATACCTGTGAAAATACCCATGACCTTGCTATGACCATGAAAACATAGTGGAGTCCTTTTGGCCATTCATAACTCTCAGAACACAGCTGTGCCTTTTTACTGCTATGTGGTATGGTACATCTAGTTTTATACTGTATAACACATATATAAGCTTCCATATCATACATTGCACTAAAATGAAATGGTCAAGAGAAAGCATGTATTCTTAAGCCACAGATTGGGACACATTTTACCTCATCGTAGTGTAATTGTGTCCCGATGTCTCCAACAAGGGGACTTCTTTTGGCAGGGATGTAAGCTGTTAACAGCTGTGTCTCAAGATGCATTTTAAAACCAAAGTTACCAAAGCCACAGACTACCCATTTCATTATCTTCTGTTGATTCAGGAGTACTTCTCTTTGATGTTATAGGGACATAGTCAGTGATTGTCCAGATGCTTTTTTGATGCTCACATTTGTACTTCTTCCCAATTTGAAATATTTTATGATATTTTAGCGTTTAAATGCACTGCAAACACTAGAGCAAAGTAAGACACTGCTGCTGTTAACATCTATGTGATGAGAAAAACAAATGTTTCAGCTGGAAGAGTGAGACAACTTGTCCTTGTCACCTCGGCTGTGAGCGATGAGACTCCCTCCATTTGCATAAGCGAAAACAGGAACAATACCTCTGCCAGCGCTAAGGCTGCATCAATCAGCACATGAGCTGTTGTCCCACCTATTGTCACCGCACTGTCAGAATGGCAAGGATAGAGCTCCATGTGCGAAGCCTCTTTGCATGCTGTATTAGCATACAGGTCATTATCATTCTGTCTCGGAAAGCAGATTATAAATAATTCTACCCAAGCTAAGGGCATCTGGATAGGAAGATGCTCCTTGGGAAAGTGTCTCAAAGCCTCACTCATTATGGAAATTAAAGGTTAAAGTTGATCTGAGAAAGGCTAATGAAGTAACCTAGACCCCCTTGCGACATGACTTTTAAAACAAGTCAGCTTTAGTGTTTAGGTTTTAAGTGGACAGACAATGAGGAATAGCATAATTCACCTTAATACAATTCAACTTTGAAGTAGACAAACATGTGTTGTGCCTGACAGGAAGGCTGAAAGATTGATTGCTGCGTGATTTTGCTTTTTTCTGAACAAATCCATACTTTACTCCCACAAGCTCAGACACGCAGAGGTAAGTCTGTCAGGGACTTTCTCTTCCCCTGTATGTTTGCGCTTCTATTTCCATGACAGGGGGAAGGAAGATCGGCACTGAAAAAATTCAATAGGCGCATAATTATTTCTCACAGCAGCTGTTAAAGGTTGGCAGGTAATAACTGTGGCAGGGAAGCAGTTCTCTTGCAGGTTTTTAAAGGAAGGAATTCTGTGCCAGTCACAGATTCAAGCGGGCTAGAGCTCCTCAGTTCTGCAGTAAAAGAAATTGGGCTTACTGCGATCATATCCAAAAATTCATGAAGGACCAAATGATAATAGACATGATTGCTATTATTATTATGACTTGAGTGGATGAGTCTAAGGTGGCAGAAGATAAGGAGTGGCAAAGCAGACTGTTCAGCTGGCTAAGACCTTTTTCTACTGTTTTGTCCTTATCATGACTAGTGCAGCGTGATCACATATAGGTGGTTTTTGGTGGACGATTCTTGAAACTTGGGAATAGAAGATATTGTCCCTGGAGGCCAAATAAGCCAGGGGAAACCGAATCCAGTTTTCGCAGAAGATTCAAAATTAATATCACCACATTCTTTTGAAATTTGTTCATACCATCCATATCACTGCAATTGGCATATTATATTCTCAAGACATGCATGTGCCATTATCTTGTGATGTAAAGGTTCAAAGTTTATGACATTTGACATGCTCTTTCACACACAGACACATACATCACTTACTCTCTCTCTCTCACACACACACACACACACACACACACACACACTTTGACCTTGTAGAGAATATGAGGATGAGTTTGGCTTTAGAACACATATTTTTGTATGTTTAAAGACTGTGAAATTAACATGCATGAGCAAAAATGTAAGTTTCAAGAATTATTGAACAACTTTGCAGGATGTAAGGGATGGAGAGAAGCTGAGAAGTGTGATTTACTTTCTTCAAGTCAAATCAACTTTATTTATATAGCACATTTACAGTAACACAATTTAGCTCTTCATAATGCTGCAGAATGCTCTCAGAATTCACTTGATAAGAATGCCGATAATGACCGGCGTTCTATACATTTTCCCTTACAGAATTGATCCAAAGAGCTTTTGGATATATGCATTGGCTCCACTCATGGTTCAGATATTTAACATTTGTATGCACCCCCCCCCCAAAAGCCATAAACAACTACTCCACGTTATTATAGCCTACTTATTTTCTGGGAATAACTGAAGAAGCTGTAAAGCTGCTGCTGCTGTACATATTTAGACTTTTCTGCAGTGCTGTCTGTCAAACATTTCGAGCTTGATACTCCCTCTTTTACTAACAGCATGGCATCATCCTGTCAGATGTCAGTCTCTGGCTGACGTCTTTGGCTGGGACGATGGCTTAAGGATATCTCACTCTGTTTCAAAGGTTAGGCAGAGATGTGTGCAGAGAGGGAGTGCACTAAGGAGTCAGGCTCATCAAATTTAGAGTTTTAGGTGAAATGCATACATTAGTGCATACAACATGGCACATTCTGTCTGCTGTTTTGACAGAAATCTTTTCATGTTATAAATATAATATTTGCATACCTGTTTAAGAGAAGGTCTAAAATATGTTATGAAATGGATATAGTTGTGAGTCTTTAATGAGAAGTCTGGTCCAACACAGACAAACCTGAATCCAAATTTAAGCTCTCAGACATTGCACAAAAAAAGTCATTATGAAACTTCCTCTCCCTCTGTGGCACAACCGACGTAATCAGACAAAAACAAAACAAAAAAACAAAACACATCAATAATGTTACAACTATTGAAAAACACCTACAAATATACACCAGTAAAAAAAATAGTTCACAACCCTAGCTTTTGCAGGCATGCTTCATCTCATTCTCTGAAGGATGAGCTTTAATGACTGTTGCATCTGTCTTTGGATTAATGGGAGCTCCCTGGGCATGAGCAGTGTCCAATCATCCCTAATTAACCAGCAGGTCGATGTATTCCTCCCAATAGCGGCTGTTGCTCGCAAACAATGGAGGAGCTGGAGGGGTGCAGAGGCCATCAAAAAAAGCTTGAGATTGACTGTGGTGGGCAGAGGAGAGGAGCGTCCACTTTGTCTGTCTGTCTGGCTCGTCCTCGGGGCTGCTGCAGAGAGGGAGAGGGCAGAGGGAGGGTCAGCTTTAAAACGAAGGCGTAAAAGACAAGAAGGTCACAGTGAGGGAATAAATGAGTTTATTATCTCTAGTTTCCGGCAAATCTCCACAGCTTATACAAGTGAAGTTGCTAAACTTACTTCAAGACCATTTTAGAAAGTGGCTGGAAGATGGTCATCATTTTTCTTGGTCAGTTTAATTATTTGTGTTACTCTCCATCCCACGACTACCATTGTTAGATCTGATAAAAGCTCAACAAAATACAAATGTCAATGTTTTGATTAAAACACAAGAAAAGTCTTCCAAATTACTCACATTTCCAATGGCACAGTCTAGGGCAAGGTATTAAAAGATTTGCTTCAAGACAAAAAAATCGGATGAGCATTCGGGTACTGTGTGAAATTAATTTTATACTATGAATATCTTTGAAATACACTGCTAAAGTTTCTTGAAAAGTTATCTCTAAAAGATCCTTATCCGTCTGATAACCCTCTGTAATTTAATCTTCTCAACTCTGATGACATTTTGGAGAGGTTTCTGTTCTCTATTTCTATCTTTGAGCTCCTCTGAACTATTTTCTGCTATTTATTTCCTTAAGCGTGAGTTCAACGTTTCTGCCCTTTGCATTTTTCATGACATGCTACAGGACCAATTTCACACCCAGTGCACTATTATCAACATAAAAAGCTCAATAAATATAGAGGTGGTACACTGATTACGCACTTGACAGATATTATTTTGTCTGGTGAAAGTGATTTAAGGTTTCGGTTTCTACCACAAATAGAAAATAATAGCACAGAATTGTCAATTCAACATCCAGAACTGCACTGCTTTCTCACTCAAACATATGTCTCATGTCTAATACAGATACTCTTGAGGAACTATCACATTGATCTAGGAATAAATCCATTATCTCAGTGATATTGAAATTAAATGTTTGCCTGTCTTTAGCTGTAAAGACTGATCCTGTGTTGAGCTATGGGACATATATAGTCACTTTCATTCAGATATCCTCACATCATTCATCATGTGATAATGTGAATCAGTTGCCAAGACACTGTTTACTTGTCCCTGTTCTCTCTCCCTCACCTAAGAAGCCACATCAGTTCAGTTAATGGAATTCTCTGTCTACAGAAATAAATTCCTTCAGTTCAGCAGATATTAATGCCTGGAAAGTGGAAAGATTAAAAAATATCAACTTTCTATCCAAATAAATAATGGAGAGTCCCTGGCACATTGCATTTGGGGTATCAGCCTTACATTGTATTCAGACACATACATTAGCAGGAAATGTGCTGGCCGAAGCAGATCTCCAGAGAGTCTGAGCAATGCTAAATCTGTTCACTCTAAATCCAGTGTGGTTCTTGGAACCCCTCTGTCCCACCCTCCATCTGCCCCTGCTCCAGACACACCTCAGAGAAATAAATGTGAAAAAAAAAATGTCTTTACTTTTAGTCAGATGTGTTCAGTGAATCAAGATCAACTAATGAGTTCAATCAGATGGAAAACCTGCAAAATTGTGGTGTCCCAGGAGCAGGATCAATAACCTTTGTGTGTGTGTGTGTGTACCAGGGTGGGGTTGGATCACCTTCTGTGTAGGATCTTGGCAGTACTCAACAAGTATAAGTATATATACTCTTTTGATCCCATGAGGGAAATTTGGTCTCTGCATTTATCCCAATCCGTGAATTAGTGGAACACACTCAGCACACAGTGAACACAGTAAGGTGAAGCACACACTAATCCCGGCGCAGTGAGCTGCCTGCAACAGCGGCGCTCAGGGAGCAGTGAGGGGTTAGGTGCCTTGCTCAAGGGCACCAGCCGTGGCCTACTGGTTGAGGTTCAAACCAGCAACCCTCCAGTTACAAGTCCGAAGCGCTAACCAGTAGGCCACAGCTGCCCCTGGATGGATACAAACAACATGGATAAAAAAAGAAAAGAAGAAAGAAAAAGCCTATAACAATTGCAGTTGGGAGAGGTCAAAACAATAGCCTACAATGATGCAAAATTTCAACCAAGAAGACTACGAAATACTGTACTACTACAGTAATAAAGTCTTATTGGAGTCTTTCAGAATCTGTTTTTTTGGTTCTACAGTTTAACAGAGAGGGTTTAGGAATATATCACAACCATAAAATCCAGATGATATACTTACAAGATAAACTGGAACTATCCTGTTCAGGGAGTGAAAATGTTATACACATATTAACAGTAATGAATATTACACATCCAACAGTAATGAATATTACAGAATATTATTTCTGATCATCACTTGTTGAGCTGGATTGGCCATGAAAAACATGGACATGACCGAATGGTCTAAGCCAGTTTTTTCATAATTCTAGACTTGAGAGGGTATCAAAATGGTGCTAAAAAAAGTCTGTCATGTGTAGTCACAAGAGTAATAACATTTCTGATTATCTCATTTGAAAAGC
Source organism: Alosa pseudoharengus (assembly GCF_046254945.1). Lineage (NCBI taxonomy): Eukaryota > Metazoa > Chordata > Actinopteri > Clupeiformes > Clupeidae > Alosa > Alosa pseudoharengus. The sequence continues at coordinate 23,821,554 of NW_027468870.1, read as the reverse complement.
TTCAGTGACTGAATAGGTCATTATTTGATAACAAGTAAATTACAAAGTAACAATACAACCATTTCAGAGAGGATAGGGCTGTACTAAATTAGATTTTTATCTTTTATTCAAGTGAGTGAAACATTGGACTGCACCTGGATCGTGCTCCTGTCAGTCTCGCCGACTGCTCACCACCTTTGAGAGACTCAGCCGTCTTGGCGAGTCATAGGAGAAATTGCCACATACATGGCAGTAGAGAGCATGTGTGACAGCACTCGCTGCTTCCTGTTCGGTCTCATTTCACAGAAGCTGTTAGCGCGGCTTGGCTCTCCGGGGACTTCACGCCCCCCTGCCCAGTCACATATGATGGATAACAACAGCCTATTTCTAGTCTCAGCACGGCCAGGAAGTATTCTCTCATTGGGTTACTTTCATGGAGGAGAGAAACATTTGATTATTAGCATTCAGTGCGGTTAGCTTATTCCAGTCAAGAGAGTTTCCCAGATTAAATAAAAACTAAAATATCTCCTTTTCTTTGATGGCATCAGCACCAGTATCAGCTCCCCACTGGCTTCAATGGACTTGACTTAGAAACTAACAGGTTGACACAATTTATCTCATTTAATTTCTACTGACACTGAAAGTGACATCAGCAATCATTGTGTAACATCATATCCACCCTTCCTCCACAGCATTATTAAATTATGAACAAAGGGGGAGAAAGAAAGCCTTCAATGACTACTGATCATATCATCATATCATACCAATGTTGTCTCATGTCAAGAGATGATTACTCTGTCTGATTAAATCTATTTAAGTCTAACATCATTATTACCCCAAGAGGAAAGAATAAAGTTCACCTGGAAATCCATCAGTATACACCTCAATAATATTTCATTTAAAGCCTGTCACCAGCCTGGCTGGTTTGTGCACCAGTTGTCATGCATAACAGGATGGAAGAGTCATAAAGATGAACCTATTAGTTTCACACAACTTATCAATCATCATATAGGCTATTAATGATAAGCAATTGCTTCTCCAAACTCTGCTTTGTATATCAGGAATCAAAATCATTGCTTTTGTCACTATTTTGAGTAGGACATACATGCCATTTAATTAATGAAGACTCATGAGATTGATAAAGTACATTTGTAATTATTCCAACGTCTGGACAGAAATTGTTTTGTGAAATGCAGTTATCTTTCCGAAAATGGTTAATTAATTTCAGGAAATGTGTCAAATAAATTGAAAAACACCCTATCAAAAATCAAACCCTGACTGTCTCTTTTCACTCTTCTACAGATCACTGGATGGTTTTGTATAAAAAAAAGCCAGGAGGTTGACATTAGACACAGGCCTCCCTTTCCACACCCAGCACACTGATTAATGAGAGAATCCTCTGGACAAGTATTATTGGTATTCACCATGACATCTGACATTGCCTTGGGATGAAAATTCAGAGCAGGAGCTTTATGTAAAAGTGCCACTGACATGATCAGGAATAACATGCAATTAATTAAATCTACATTGTGTAATTTTTTGGGTTGATTCTTAGCAAAAACCCTTTTTTTCTTTCAAAAATATGTGCTTATTCATCTATAATTACTTCCACCCAACAAATCGAAGTATTCTCGTAAACGTAGAATCTGCCATTCAGAATGCATATGACCGAGTCGCCATGTTTCGGCCTCCATCTTTAGAATACATTAGCCAAGGAGGGACATACCTGAAATTTTAGTTCTGCCTTTTGCGACATTACCAGACATTAGTATTTACTCAGGTAATCCACACATATAAAAAATCCATACATTAAAAGTCCATAAGTAGAGTTATGTGCAAGTGGAAGATACATCACTTTATCATCACTCGCAAGATTTCTGATCAGGGAGTCAGAGAGTAGCCCAAGGTCCAAGGACCACTCAGAGAAAGCTCCAGAAAGACTTGGAGGCAGCAGGTAAAATAGGTAATGCACTCCACTGCCACGGCCTCTATGTATGCTCAACCCAGATGACTCCGTTACTGAAGAAAAACATATTGACGTTTGTATAAAGTTTGCTACACAACATTTGGACAAGCCTATGAAATATTGAGAGAATGTAGTCTGGTCAGGCGAGATCAAAATGTAACTTTTTAGATGTCATACTACACACCATGTTTGGAGGAGAAATGGAACTGTACATCACCCTAAAAATACCATACCAACAATGAGGTTTGGAGGTGGAGGCATCATGGTGTGGGGCTGTTTTCCATCTCATGTTACTGGCAGACTTCAGTTGAAGATAGATAGATAGATAGAGTGCCCAAGAGAGTGAGTGTCATGGTGAAGGTGCAAAAAGCAGTCCAACAGTTTTTCTGAGAGAATCTTGCCATCCACCATAATGATGAGGATGAGACATGGCCAGACCTTCCAGCAGGACAATGATCCAAAGCATATAGCAAAGGAAACTCTCAATGGGTTTCAGAGAAAGGAAATCAAGGACCTGACTTAAATCTAATTGAACAGTTCTGGAAGTTAACTAAAGATCAAGATTCACATCTATCTATCTATCTATCTATCTATCTAGGAAATGTCTTGAAGCTGTCATTACAAATAAAGGCTTTTCCACAAAGTATTTGAAAAATGTAAGTATGCGCGTTCAATACTTTTCCCCTGTGTAATTCCACTATTACACATACCACTTTAATGTTTGCACATTTTTAAATGGGTGGATGACCTGAGTTAATACTAATGTCTGATGAAAATGTCATGCAAATGACCTCACTGGAAGTATACTTCCTGGAAAAAATGTTGATGCGTTAAATACTTATTTCCCTACTGTATACCAAGTTAAACTATACTGGTAGTGGACAGGGCTCTCATTCAGCATTTACAGTGTAAGTGGGGGCAAAGTTGCTGCTGCATGTACTATAAGCTGTTTCTGATCAACATGCAGAAATATTATATTTATGTTCATATCTTTACATTTCTTCTTCAAATGAATTAATGATATTTACTTGCATTTCCTTGTGGTGCCATTATATCCTCCATAGAAAATAAAAGAGACGGGCTGTGTACTGTAATTTTAGAGTTTGTGCAGCTTGCTTTATATATTTCTGAATGCTGAATGCTTTTGAAGAGTGAGCCCAGCTGAAGAGCTGCCTGAGTGTGCTGGCATTGTAATGTTCTCAGACAGCCCTTGAGACTGGGCTCTGGTCTGGACATATCAGTATGATCGGAAGCTGGGCTCATGGGCATCTGGATTAGATGGAGGATGACTGGCATGAACAGACAAGTCAGGTGAACACACATCTGTGTACAAAACTGTTTAATGAATGATGGGGAAACTATTTGTAAACATTACAAAATCAAATCTGAGACTGAACATTATGAACAGATAGTTTCCTTCTCACATGTAAAACTTCAAAATCCAAAACTCATATTGACTGAAGCCTCCCTCTCATCCTTTATTTCACCCACAGTTTGTACTGATCCTAATAATAGACAGACAGATGGGTGGAAGGAGAAGGAAATCAATGATAATTCATTCCAGATCATCAAGAGATCCAGGCTTCGAACAAGATACAAAATTGATGTTGAGCTTTTCCTTCCTCTTGTGTTATGTAAACATTTGAATATTTGATACTGTCTCTTTGTGAAGAATGTGCTTCAGTATGAGCACTACTTCAGCAATCAACCGCTGAATTACCTGGAACCTGAGCGTTCTGCTTGGCTAAAAATACTTGAAATTTGTACATTCTCAATGTCTTCAGATTCCAGTTTGTTTCTTATAGTAGAACTCAGTCAACAAAACATATTGTATTGCCTCATTGACTGAATAGAAATGTCAAAATTAATGTAAAATGTGTCTAGGGAAATATCAGGTAAGGTTTGATAAGTTTTAAAGGTTAGTATCATTCCTGAGATAAAAGCATACTGTACAGTTTTAGAGAGATGTAGACAGTGTGAAAAAATAAGCAACCTTGGAAGGCCAGCTTATCCTAAAAGAATGTATCTAATGTAGTTTTGATACAAGCCTGCTTTGTTCACAGCAAGAGTACTTTATTTATTGTTATTATCATTTTAGACATTTTGACTTTAGTAGAACCTCTTTGGTATTCTGTTTGACTGCACACTATTCTGCCAGTTTTCAAATATGTCACTGTGCAAACTTTAGATATGAAGACCGGTTATAGTTAGAAGACAGGGTCAGCTCATGTCCAGAATGAGGCTGAAGTGTGTCTGCATAGTTGTTTTTCACATGCTGTTGCTATTCCTAGGTCATTTTTGAATGGTTTAAACTGAAAAACAAAACCCTCTGAATTGCTCCTTTGAAGTTGCAGGCTTCAGATAGGTGTGCAGATTCAGATACAGTTATAGATATGGATTCAGAGGTATGAGGGGTATTGCCTGATTGATGCCAGTTAGTGGTGAATACCAACCAAGGCCTCTGAGGACATGCTCTAGAGAGAAGCTCATTTAGCCATGCCTCAGGAAAGGCAATCTGGAGACCATGTCCTTTGGGTAAGCAGCAGTAAGACCTATAACAAAGATTAGCCATTTCGTGTTATGCCAAACAATGTCCCTTAGCTGTCCTAAAATCACTGGAACCTATGGCCCCTTGATTAAATAAGGAAAGTCTTTCAGGGGAATATCACAAAAGGTAGCCTACACACTGAGCTATAGAGGAGTATCTACAAAGATCCTTGATTACTAGCTGCACTTTAACCCTCTCTGGTATCTATATTTCATCCATACCCTTGACTTCTGCTCACTTGTGACAAGGAACATTCTGTGTGGATGAGAAAAAGGACATTTCCAATATAGGACAGTAAATACTGTAATCCATGGACTGGAGCTATAACTGGCAGAATGATGATGTTAATTTTTCCTGTACTCAAATTGGTTAGATTAAAATATCTGCTGAGAAAACATGAATGTGAATTCAATCAAAACTAGTCCGGAAAAATGCAGTTTGGCAATTCACATCATGGGTTCTTTCAGGCAGTTCTGGTCGACAGTAATCAAAACCATAACTGCAACCACCATGAGCCACAGATAATTCTCAGTGACATACAGAAAAATGTCTGAAGAAGTGGCCAAGTCAGCAAGCTCACTCACGAGAAGGCTTATCACCAACAGTGCTGTCAGAGACAGTGCCGCTGCACTTACCTGTCAGCATTTGTGACACTTCAGTAACAGATCTTGGAACTACAGTCTCTTTTCCTGGCCTCAGCCTAATTGTTTTTTATTACTAACCCGGAAACTAATGATCCTACAAAGAACACCCGCGCCTCTTTAAGTTGAGGTCACTGGATATTTATGTCTGTGAACAATCACATCAGTCTGCAATAACAATATATATATATATATCCCATTCGGTATTGCTCATCACACTATAATTTTTTTAAAGGCTAATTATTATTATATTGTAATTATACAGCAATAGCGAGAATGTTTTTAAAAGCCGCCAAGTTTAACAACATACACTATTCTATTCTTTATTTATTTTTCATGACACTTAAATCAAAGCAACTTAGAAACATCAGGTGGCTTCCCATTTTTATCAGTTATGTATGCACCCTACAGATCAAAGATATAACCTTGGCACCTTGATCTTCCTGCTGAGCTACTGAACTATTTTAGAGAGGGTGGTTATTGCCATTTCTTTTTTATTCCTTACAGTAAAAGCAAAAGTAACCATAGAAGGTACCATTTCACAATCAACAAAGTGCTTATTTTCCTGAGGTCCAGGGTTTTAAAGATGCTAATGTTCACCAGCACCACTGTGTACAGGACAAAGTTCTGTCAGTTTCTGATCTCAGTATCATGCTGGCTGCATCTTTATGGATGATGTATTTTTACCGGAGAGCGAAACCGAATTACCATCTAATATGTAGGTGTGAAGATATTCACACATGCATATGCAGACATGTATACAATACACAGCTGAACACTGCATTGCAAAGCACTTTAGTTCACAATCAATAATTAAATGATAGATGTGACCAGATAAAGCACTTATATTTTCTGTGGAATCCAATCCTGTATCCTGGCATTGACTAGATAAGCAGATTGCGAACATTTTGAGAACTATTTTCTGTTCCATAGAGTACTGGGGATTCATGACTGTATTTTGCATATACTTTGTCTTGAAACCCACACACTTATCCCCTGTTTCACAACAAGAGTTTCAACTCTTTTCACAGCACTGTGTATATTCTCCCACTCACTGAATCATGGATATTAAAATAGTTATCTTAATTAAGAATAAATAAAAAAGTATAATAGACCGGGGATATACAATTAAACTATACAGTATATTATACTATGTGGTATGGGAACTCTACTGCCGTCAACCAAAGGATTGTATGTGGACAGCCCAGAGCATCAGTGGATGTGAGCTTCCCTCCATCCTGGGCTTAAAAATGACGGTGTGCCAGTAAAGCCTATAGGATTAAAAAGCCTCAGCCACCCCAACTGTAGTTGAGCCTGGAGGCCTAGACCTGCAGGCTCCATGACATTTTTTTCCATCTTAGACACTTGGCTTAGACACACACACACACACACACACACACATCTGCGCATACACAAACAATGGAATTATTTAATTACTGCAATGTCAACCAACCAGAACACAATACATTTACTCTGTGGCCTGCATCATGAAGGTGTGACAATACAGGAATTTGGAATCATAATGTTTTGTGCAGCAAAATAGCAGTGTTGCAGTGCTGGTCTTATTCAAACTGGAGGGCCATTGTTGGTGCACTTGTAGATTTATGTAATAATAGCTTAATCAAGCATGATTACACTTGTCTTGGTGAAGTACTCTGTAAAGAATTAGACATTTTGCAGAGAGTGTGGTGACTTTCAAATGCAACGAAAGTTATAAAGTCTGGCATTAATTAACCAAATCTGAATGCTTACCGCATCAGCATGTAAAGTAGGGTAGGTCAAATGGCCATAGAACAGGCTCCCTCACACTGGAAAATCTAAATTAAAATGACATTGCAGACCTCATGAGGATATGTTTCTTTCTTAAGTGCTTACCCACTGCCATGGATTTGCAATACAAATTTACTCCATATTTGTCCTGTCATGGAATTGGAGTTGTGCATGAAAGAATGTAGACTGAGCCTGACACAGGCTGAGAGCCACATTAAGAATTCTGTCATGAGGCTCCAGGCTGCACCACTCTGTGATACACATGCTGAAAAAAACTCAGGGAGGACTGAGCTCATTTCAGTGAGGGACACTAGGTACGTAAATGTATTTGGATAAATCATTCATAAATCATTTGAATATTATTTCTAATAGTTGTAACCCCAGCAGACTGAGGAGAAAAAAAGAGAGTATTCCTGTTGAATATGTTTCCTGATTATGTTTACTGGAATGTACAACATTCTGCAGTGTGTCGATCCAACTGGATAATAACCTGTCGTATATATTAGAGATTAGGTCACAAAATATACAAATATAAAAATGACAAATATAAAAATGTTTCATTGCAATGTTTCGACAACAAAAGGAATTTAATTTGACATCCAACTTCTGAACCTCATTCCAAAGCCTCATTCCAAAGCTCTTCTGAGAACATGTCTACTGAGTCAGGTCATTTGTTGTGTGAGGATCCGTATGTTATATTGACCATGGAGCTGACCATTAAAGGAATTCACACTCCCCAGAGCTCCACTCAGCATCCCTTCCTCACAGTGTCTCATCCGGGCTTTCTAAGGCGTGCGGGTATTTAGATGGCGGTTGTGGTGGTGGGCAGTAATCCCTGTGCTACTTTCTCAAAGACGGAGCTGAAGCCATGACCACTCATCCATTCTCTGTGATCGGTAATTTAATGTCCTTTCAAGCTCAGCAGAAGGGAGTTTGCTCGGTGTCATGCAGGTTTCTTATCCGCATTGAGTTTCCAGGCAGGATTAGTGTAATAGGAAGGCTTACTCGTAGCACCCTCTGCCCTTCTGGGATGAAACTTGATTTAATTGCTTTCCCCCTTCTTTTTTCGGTAAGTTGAGACCCGCGGCTTGTGGGGTAGGGGCTTTTTAACACGCCTTGGAGAGTTCGTCAACAATCACGGATATTTGTTTCTGGTTTAGAAAGCATCAATTTACAAGCTTTTACAACTCATACATTTGAAAGACTTGCAGAGGCACATGATGCCTCGGGCCTATTTGTCCCATCAACAGTATTTTGACAAAGGCTTCAAAATATGGAAAAAATAAAGACTAATTGCAAAGGAACCATGTGGTCGAAAAAGTGCTAAATTAAAAATTAACGGAAAGAAATGTGGGGGTATTCCCTGAATTATGAAAATATGTTAATATCAAAAAACAGCTGCTTGTTCAATAATTCATCTCCTGCTTCTCCCAGAGATTAAGTCAATGACTAGCGGTATAATCAGGCCTCTGAGGACAAAATATGTGACACTATATACAATCCAAATCCTATGACTGTGTGTGTATGTGTGTGTATGTGTGTGTGTGTGTGTGTGTGTGTGTGTGTGTGCTCTTATGTTACCGGGCATCAGGTACTTTTGTGTTTGTGTTGTTCATGTTCTTTATCTCCGCAGACTGCGTACCAGTTATCGAATTACAGCAGAGGATATTATATGAGATTTGATCTCCGACATGGGTGGGTGTGATGGGTCAGAGAGCACACACTTGGCCTGTCCTTTGTGAGGTCAGTTTTTCTTGAAAAAGAATATTCCACACCACCATCCTGTGATGTCCATAGAGAGCAGCTCCCAGCATTTATAATGATATATATAGCGGTTGTATATGTGTATATAGTATTGTGTATTTTGTATAAAGTATTTGATTGTGCCAATCTTTATCAACATCCATACAACAATTAAATGTGTTATTTTGTTGTGACACAAACATAATCTGTTGTTTCAAAGCTAATGCTCTTGATATTTTTGTTTCTGCAATAGTTCTTTACAAGGTATAATATCTTCCATGTCACTGTAATGGTAATATTCCTCACTTTTTTAATTTGTTCCTTTGGTAGAACATATACACAGGCCTCCATAGTAATGACAACAGTGTCATGTTTTCTTTCTTAGCTCTATTATGCACAGTTCATTGCATTGGAGCAACCAAAACACAAAGTGTTGAGTCTAAGAATGCTATGACATTATCCACTGATGCACATTCACAGTAACCAAAGGCTGAGAATATTGACCAGTGGAGCCATGAAAAATCACGCCTCCAGATCCCTCTGGCCCTAGGTCACCTAGACTGACAAGCTGCTCCAACTTTTATGCTCATTGCCTTTACTTCAAACTGTTCTACCTTAATTAAGTATCGATTCACTAACTGTTAAGAGAGTTCCCAATAAAAGCTAAAAACAGCCATAATATATATATCCAGTGATAAAACTTTTATGTGTGTATAAAGTTTATAAAGGGGTAATGATGAATGTTATTGTAATGTCATTTAATTAGGATAAAGAATACAAATTCAGTGACACCTAAAATCTTAATCTTACTATTGTTAATCTTATAGTGTTTAACAAATACATAATACAATGAAATAAATTAACCCTTGGAATTGAAGATGATCTGTATTCGTACTATTGGCGTACAGCTGGCACACTCAGTTTACTGACTGAATTTGTGTGTCATCATCATAATGTACAATGGCCTGCTTTGAATCAAGTGCAGAGTCCCCAAATATTAATCTTTCCCAAACTTGTAAAGGTTCTGTACTCTATATCTGTTTAGAAAAATCTCATATTGGGAAACCCAATGATTTATAAAGAAGGGCACATAATGATACAAGCAAGATTGAACAGAGGAGAATAATAGAAGAAAACACAAAGGCAAATGTATTTGGAATTAATTTCAGATATGTGGTTGGAAGACAAACAGTGTATAAAATTAAAGAACAACACTTTACCCAGAAGAAATGGCTCACAGATATAGCCTTTCCTTCATTTCACTTATATGAATGGTCACTCGCTTGCTAAAAAAAGAATGGGAATGTGAAACTAGCATTTATTTGTGGCTGTGCTGAACAGCATTCTACCTCTGTGCTTACAATTTCCACACAAGTTACAATTTAATAGACAACATTGTTTAGTTTCAGAAACCAATAATTTAGTGGGATAACTACCTTTTCTACAATTCATAGCCTACATAGAGGTTCTTTTTCCAAGGTTATTCAACAAGCCATATTTTGCAGACTCAATGATAGGTCACAGGTTCTGTTCCATTCCTGTTATTAGCATGTTGAACCCTTACAGGCTCAAACTCAATTACTTATTATTAATGGATGCCAGGTATGTCTCTGATGGTTCAAGGCTTACGGTGCTGATCCACTAGCACTTCACGACATTCTGTCGTGTCGCACACCACTCTATTCCTATGGGTGACGTCAAGCGACTTTAACGCGCCCGCAAAGCATTCCAAGAAGGCAGCGCTGCATTTGAAAAAATGTCTCGTGTCAAAAAGCTGGGCGATGCCGATCTTTATGCAAATTAATCCTTTGAACGCGAGGCGACTATCCAATGAAAGGACGAAGTTATAAGTTCTTTGTTTTACCACAACGGTGCCTGTGAAACTTTGGTTCCGCTTACAAGACAAATTCATGTTTTAACGATCTCTTCCCGACCACCTAGTAGTCCATAAAACAAACAAAACTAGGATTTGGATGAATATATTGACTGTTGGTAGCCTGGGTGCCATTATAATAATAATAATAATACAATTTATTTATATAGCACTTTTCAAGCACAAAGCACAAAGTGCTCTACAGACAAACAAACAAACGAAACAAAGCAAAAAACAAAACAATAGTAATGATAACAACAATAATAATAATAATAGTAATAATAATAATAAAAATGATAAAATAGTAAACTACCAAACTACAAACACAAACTTAACTAAATATATATAAAAAAGAAAATAGAAAAGGTATACAGTATAGTACCCAAGACAAAATAAACAAACAGAAATGATAATAATGATAATAAATTAGCAGACATGAGTGGAATCATTCACTATTTAAGGAAAGCAATTTTATATAAGTGGGTCTTCAGACTAGATTTGAAAACAGCCACAGATGGTGCAGATTTGATGTTATAAGGGAGGCTGTTCCAAAGCTTGGGTGCTCTAACTGCAAATGATCGGTCACCCCTATTTGACAGTTTACTTTCTGGAACAACTAAAAGTCCCAGGCTGGAGGATCTGAGGGGCCGAGCTGGACAGTAGGGGGTTAATAAATCTGTTAAATAGTCAGGTGCCAAACCATGTAATGCTTTATAGGTAATAAGGAGGATTTTAAAATCAATCCTAAAACTCACTGGCAACCAGTGAAGATTGGTCAGAACTGGGGTGATGTGTTCCCTAAATTTAGACTTTGTCAAAAGTCTGGCTGCTGAATTCTGAACAGTTTGTAAACGAGAGATGGAATGACGATTTAAACAGGTGAATAAGACGTTGCAGTAATCAAGTCCAGATGAGACAAATGCATGTATAATTCTCTCTGTGTCCTTTAAAGAAAGCATTGATCTGATTTTGGAAATGTTTCTCAGTTGATAATAACAGGACTGCACAAGGAGTTTTACATGTTGGTCAAATTTTAAATCTGTATCAAATAAAACCCCTAAGTTTCTAGAAGTAGTCTTGTTATTTGAGGCTAAATTTCCAAGAAAAGTCTTAGCTTGATTATAGACTTTGTCAGGGCCAATGAAAAGGACTTCTGTTTTGTCAGAGTTAAGCTGTAGGAAATTCTGAGACATCCAGTCTTTCACATCAGCTATGCAATCCTGCAGTACAGTTAGCTTGTTAAGCATGTTTGGTTTGACTGAGAGGTACAGCTGTGTGTCATCAGCATAGCAGTGAAATTATATGTTATGGCGGCGAATTATGTGGCCTAGAGGTAACATATACAGGGAAAACAATATTGGTCCTAAAATTGAACCTTGGGGAACACCGCAAGTAATAGCTGAGGTAGAGGAAGTAAAATTACCTATTGAAACAAAAAATGTCCTGTTGGATAAATAGTAGGACCCGTTATGCCAACCCATTCTCTCTTCAATGGTATCAAAAGCAGCGGTGAGATCCAGCAACACCAAAACAGAGTGCTCACCAGAATCAGCTGCCATTAGTAGATCATTGGTTACCCTGATAAGAGCAGTTTCAGTGCTATGCATAGGACAAAAACCTGACTGAAATTTCTCCAGGATGCTATTGCCCTTTAACACTTCAGAAAGTTGCATCAAGACCACCTTTTCCAGAACTTTGGAGATAAAGAGCAATTTAGAGATTGGACAAAAGTTTTTTAGAATGGAAGGATCAAGGCCAGGTTTTTTTAGGAGGGGCTGGACACTGACTGTCTTGAAAAGGTCAGGGACACACCCTGAGGAAAGATAATTATTTAAGATTGATAGCAGACTAGGGCCTATAGCACTAAACACTTTTTTGAGAAGAGTGGCTGGTAAAATGTCTAAAGGACTAGATGAAGGATTCATTGCTGCAACAATGTCAGTGAGAGTCTGTATAGAGATAGGTCTAAAATAGCTCAGGTTATTAGGGCAAGAAGGGGGGCATGGAACATTAGCAAGAGACATCGGAGATGGGATATTTGACCTAATATTAGCAATCTTATCAATAAAAAATTATAAATTTCACACTCATCAGCAGAGGATGCCAATACAGTGGCGGGAGTAGGATTCAGGAGGCGATTAATAGTATTGAACAGGAATCTAGAATTGTTTCGATTGTTAGCATAGTCCCGCCCCACGGGAAGTTCGGTCTGGCATTGCTCCATTGTGGGGCAGGTACGCTCGCCCTAAATCGGGCGGACCAATCAAATTAGGCTTTACGATGATGGACAGGTGAGCAACAGCGCCTGGTCTATCACGTCATCTGAGCACGCTTAGATTAGGCTTATGTTTGAAACAAAAACGCTGTGGCTAGAAGGATACATGGCTTCTATGGAAAACATAGACCCCATATGGAAAATTCATATCATTTAATGAGTTTGTATCACTGAAAACGATTATTTCTGAAAACTTAGGCCAAAGTTGAGATGTGGGAAAACTGGTGGTTTCACTTTCATCAAGGGAAAACAGCGCTGTTGCATTGCGACATGTTCCCTCGTTCGTTTGAAATCTCTGATTGACCACCTGTTCGAGGGATTTGCGACAGCCTTTCCCAGCTGTTTAACATGTTTGTAGCATATCACTGTTCAACAGAATTATTTTTAAAAACAGAGGGGATATAGGAGCAGAAGGATGATTCGTGTGTTTTCTTCCTACACCTCACGGTAAGCTATTTTGTTGCTCTGATTGGTTAGGTCTATCCAATTGAGTGCAGAGGCATTCCCCCCCTGTTGAAACACGCGCCATAATTACGTCCCAATGGAGCAGTATCAGACTCATATTCTGACTAGAATTTGAGTATGACAATTAGTCTAGTCATTAGAGGGGGTCCACGCGCACCCCCCGTAATTGTTGTTGACACCCATTTTTTTAGACTCCTTAATATTAATATGTCTAGTTAACAATAAAAGATGTTAGCATTGCTGCAAATTGTCCCATGACTGTTTTTCAGAGCTGTTTTTAGAACCTGTGCAATAGCGAGTTTTACAATTAAGAAATTTCAATTCATATAACTTTTCAACCAGACATGATATAAAGACAAATGAGACCACTTTTTCATATAAATACAACATGGTTTAGACATTGATTAGAGGGGTTAATTTATTGATAGAAACACTTTTTGACTATGTTAAGGCCTAAATGATCTAAAAATTATCTAATATTCGGCAAATCCGAACAGGAAACTGTGCATAAATGTTGTAAAGTTGAATGCAAATGCATCTATTTGTAACTGAATTCATTCATTAACATCAGGTGATCACTAAACATATTGCCATTAAACCTAGTCTACCAATGAAATATCCCTAAGCCTTAATAATGCCATGATTCATGCTCACTGCAAATGCTTTAGTTGAATTGTGTTGGAGCCATACCATGGAACCATACAGCATACAGTCAGATCTTGAAATCATACACATTCAAAACATTTTGCCAGACAACTAACGCACACACACACACGCACGCACACACACACACACGCACACACACACACACACACACACACACACACACAACCTAGTTAACCTCTCCAGTAAGACAATGGACATTACTACACTTGAACTGGAGGGTAAAGTGAAAGCTTAAAAGCTTGAAATAATAGTGAAGATGTTCACAATAGATGTTTCCACAATGTCCCAGCAAACAATAATGCAAACACTCCACAAAATCTCCACAGTTCAGTGTGGAGTTTCAGCCTGTGGTTGTTGAGTTGTATTAATACTGTAGGAGCTACTATGTCTTTTTGGCAGTTACAGTCTAGAACATTCTATACATGGATTTCTATGCAACGTCACGAAAACATGCGTGCGCAACCAAGAGGCAGAAAGCACCATAGAACAGCATAGAGCAATGCAAAAGAGCAAAAGAATAAAATGAGTTTTTGTGCTGAAAACTGCACCAATTCGAAATCACGATGGTTAGAGAATGTTAAATCTGTTCAATATCCCTAACGGAATGTATGTCTTCGCCAAAAATGACAAAATACGATGTTATATTAATAATGCAAATGAACGTCAAACTTTGAAATATAGTCTGAAATGAGATGTTATTATCATTGAGACAACAGGGGTATACAATAAAATCCGATTGTAGCTTACAGCAGCTGACTATTTAGGTTAAGTTTATAACGTTGTGGACGGCCACCAAGCGTCTTGTGCCTCACGGCTGCGCACGCATCTAGTTTTGTTGGTAAATGGGAAACCCGTGTATTGGTAACTGTCATAACTGACAACTTAGAATGTTGGGGGTTATGTGTGGTGGATCACTGAAGTAACCAACTAACTGAAATAGAGATGCTTGATTTTCTCGTGCACACATTGAGCGTGGTGTGTAGCTGGATGGCACCAAAACTATGCCTACTGTAAGTCAAAGGCAAAAACTAGTTCTTCTCAACAAGGAGTTCAGATATGTATCTTACACATAGTTGGGATTGCCCATGGAAACTTCACATCATTCAAGACAATTAAAGGAGCTCCACATGAAAAGCTGTCACAGCTCCTCACAGTCCGAGACAAACGACTTGCTCACAGTGGCGGAGCTAGGGGGTGGCTTAGGGGGCTTAAGCCCCGAATCTTTTTTCAAAAGCCCCGAATCTTTTTTTAGTGTTTTAAATTCCCGGCAATTCTTATTTCCAATATAACTTCCCCTCGGTTTCTCTATAAATGTCACAAAATGCTCTATTACTGAGGAAATATATCCCTTATTTTCAAAGCCCAATATTGAAAAATAATTTGACTTGCTACACGATCTATGCCAGGTCTCTGGGCTATCCGCTATGGTGATTTCAATGGTTAGATTGATTTGTTTAGATCCAGTGAAAATGCTGCCTTGACAACGCATGGCTTCGGTGTTCCAAAAAGCCTCTGTCAGAAGTCAGTCACTTTTACAGTCTGTGATAAAACACTTTGTGTACATGTTGTTGAAACGTAATGGATATTAGAAAGTTTTTCAAAAGACCACCCAGCTCCGTTCAAGCAACAGCATCGCCCAGTGAACTAACGGATAGTGTTGTTTCAGGCAGGGGCGTAGATTTGCGTGGGGACCGAAGGACGTGTCCACACCAATGTCAAATTACGACTGAAATGTCCCCACCAATATTCAGGTTGATCTTGTAATGTGCAGTAGCCTATAAGGGTAAATCGCGCTGATTTGAAGTTACCTATAATAAATACCAGTGAGCCGCAGTCTCCTGCGCAGCATGCAGCGCTTCAGCTTTACTTCACTACAAGCATGAAGTGCGTCCAAATTCACCCATTCTTCTCTGTTGAACTCCTCGAGAAGTAAGCTACTCATCACACATGTATAACATGAAAGAGCCTTTTCTCAGCATTTAAACGGTGCTAGCTAGCCACTGTTTGCTGTGATAAACAGTTCGCGAGAAAAATAACTTCAAGAGATTTAATCATTATTCTCTGCGCCCATCTCCACATCCATTCGTCTCGGTTGAAATATATTAGGCCTACACACTCTTCACACAACACATGACAAACCATATATCAGAATAAACAGCAGACCTTACCGAACACAAAGGTGTAATGCATTCCCGTGTATAGTTAGCCGTTCCAGAGTAATCCGATTTTGAAATAAATTATAGCAAAATTCAACATGGTCTTTTGGCTGCATTTCTTAAAACTGAGCTGTGCTTACATCGCCTATATATCTGTAAATATTAGAATCACAGAATATACAGGCAGCTCACAGTGAAGAGTTTGTCAATGTAGCCTTAATGATTTCTTTTCACAAAATGCTAAGCATGCATGTATTTAAGTTTCTTAAAACTGAGCTGTGCTTAAATGGGCATGATTTCATAACAGACCAAATAGAAAATAAATGTTAAATATAGCCTACATATCTGTAGCCTACATATTAAAATCAGATTATGTAGGCTACACAGTGTAGTTAGATCAAGTTGGACAGTAGCACATTTCAATCATGGATAGTAGTTGGACAGTAGCACAATTTTATATATCTATAATGGCTGGTGAAAGAGTTGAGTGTTTTTTTGTTTTGTTTTTTCCGGGGGGGGGGGGGGGGGGGGAATTCCAGCTCCCAAAACAAAGTGATCCTCGTCTTGTAGCTAATAAATTAGGCTACACTGTTTTGAAATGTCAGAAAAACCCATTAACAGTTATCTGCCCATGTCAACTTTTCAGTGTCATATGTTGCACAAAAGAATGTTAACTGTTAGCCTACCTTAAAACCTTGTTGATATCCTATCCACCACCACAGATCTTATAATCCAAGAGTCCACAAAATATAAAAGTCATGTTATGTTGTTTTGGCTGCCTAACTAATTATTAACTAAAAAAAAAAAACATTACAATGATATATTGAGAGGAAAGGGCCCTTTCCATAAGTGTGTTAATCAAGCACCATGCAGTCTGTATTCATAATCTAGGTGCTTGATTTTATGCACCTGTGTAAAGGGACCTGATGAAACCTATGAATAATCTTGCTAAATTACATTTAGAAACGCCTATGTCAAGATGATAATGCATTCCTTCTAAAATACCCTTGTATCATGATGACTGGCCATACTGTAAAATATATCATAATATTATGTATATTATAGTATAATATATTCTATATATTTGTCACACAGATGAGATCAGGGAAGAGGAAGAAGGAGAATAGCAATAATAAACAATAATGTCATATCAAAC
Source organism: Alosa pseudoharengus (assembly GCF_046254945.1). NCBI lineage: Eukaryota > Metazoa > Chordata > Actinopteri > Clupeiformes > Clupeidae > Alosa > Alosa pseudoharengus. The sequence goes on along the minus strand of NW_027468870.1, from coordinate 23,804,316 downwards.
AATAGCCTAATGAAAATAAACAAATACTATAATATACAAACCATAAGAAACGCTTAATTAACTAAGTACATGCTAAACAGATATGAACAGATATTGCCTCTTGAAAGACCTAAAACTATAATTTTACACAGTGTAGTGCCAGTCAGATACCTTGAATCTGTTGAATGTTAGTTTCACATTTTTTAAGTCTCAATGTGTTCACTAGAAGTCATTATTTAAGGGGTTATTTAAAAAAATGTTTTAAATGGGCTAAGCCCCGAATGTTTACAATGTCTGGCTCCGCCCCTGCTTGCTCAGCCAACAGGATCAGTTCATCGAATGGAAACGGTATGTAACCTTATTCCTACCACACTGGAAGGTTTGGATCTTGATACATACGGCTATCACCGACAATGTTACCAACGCTTTCACTTGAGTTTAAATCGTTTGAAAGACTCTTCAGCTCTTACATCAAATGAACCATCAACATCTGGGACCCGGCACCATTCTCCACGGAAAAAGATCAGGCCAACTGAAGGTGAATCACCATTATTTCCCCCTGAGTGTATATTCTGTGAAAAGCTTGAAATAAAGGTGCATGGAAAAACTGAAAGGCCGGTGAAGTTTGCCTCATGGAAGCATAAAGATTCGGCATGGCAGAAGATTGAATTGCAAGCACAAGGACTAGGACAAATGCGCCTATATCGACAGGTTCATGGAAAGGATCTACATGCTGCTGAGGCTCAGTGCCATCCTTCATGTCGTGACAGATTTTGTATCACTTACAGAAACCATTTGCAACAGAAACGAAGAAAGACTCAAGAAACAGAGCAAGCCCACCTGACCTGACTGCAGCACACAAGGATGCTTTTGATTTTGTATTGCATGATTTTTTAATGAGGGCACGTATATGGAGAGCCACTTTTGCATCCTTGTCAACAGAACCAAGCTTGTAGGAATATGCCTCAGCTACTGTAATGTCCTTCGAGTAAATAAGATTGGAAGACACACAGCCTTTATCACTTACTTTGGTGAAACCAATTTGATCACTGATTCAATGTTTTTGCAGGCGCCGCATTCGTTTTTCACTTCTGTAATTTGGATTTGGATAGTTGCTTCTCTCCAGTTGTTCAATGTAAAGAAGTCGTAGTGATGAAAGCTGCATGATGTTTTTTTGGTCAATTACATTCTCACAGAGGACCTGCTATACAAAATCAAAAGCATCCTTGTGTGCTGCAGTCAGGTCAGGTGGGCTTGCTCTGTTTCTTGAGTCTTTCTTCGTTTCTGTTGCAAATGGTTTCTGTAAGTGATACAAAATCTGTCACGACATGAAGGATGGCACTGAGCCTCAGCAGCATGTAGATCCTTTCCATGAACCTGTCGATATAGGCGCATGTCCTAGTTCTTGTGCTTGCAATTCAATCTTCTGCCATGCCGAATCTTTATGCTTCCATGAGGCAAACTTCACCGGCCTTTCAGTTTTTCCATGCACCTTTATTTCAAGCTTTTCACAGAATATACACTCAGGGGGAAATAATGGTGATTCACCTTCAGTTGGCCTGATCTTTTTCCGTGGAGAATGGTGCCGGGTCCCAGATGTTGATGGTTCATTTGATGTAAGCGCTGAAGAGTTTTTCAAACGATTTAAACTCAAGTGAAAGCGTTGGTAACATTGTCGGTGATAGCCGTATGTATCAAGATCCAAACCTTCCAGTGTGGTAGGAATAAGGTTACATACCGTTTCCATTCGATGAACTGATCCTGTTGGCTGAGCAAGTCGTTTGTCTCGGATTGTGAGGAGCTGTGACAGCTTTTCATGTGGAGCTCCTTTAATTGTCTTGAATGATGTGAAGTTTCCATGGGCAATCCCAACTATGTGTAAGATACATATCTGAACTCCTTGTTGAGAAGAACTAGTTTTTGCCTTTGACTTACAGTAGGCATAGTTTTGGTGCCATCCAGCTACACACCACGCTCAATGTGTGCACGAGAAAATCAAGCATCTCTATTTCAGTTAGTTGGTTACTTCAATGACCCACCACACATAACCCCCAACATTCTAAGTTGTCAGTTATGACAGTTACCAATACACGGGTTTCCCATTTACCAACAAAACTAGATGCGTGCGCAGCCGTGAGGCACAAGACGCTTGGTGGCTGTCCACAACGTTATAAACTTAACCTAAATAGTCAGCTGCTGTAAGCTACAATCGGATTTTATTGTATACCCCTGTTGTCTCAATGATAATAACATCTCATTTCAGACTATATTTCAAAGTTTGACGTTCATTTGCATTATTAATATAACATCATATTTTGTCATTTTTGGCGAAGACATACATTCCGTTAGGGATATTGAACAGATTTAACATTCTCTAACCATCGTGATTTCGAATTGGTGCAGTTTTCAGCACAAAAACTCATTTTATTCTTTTGCTCTTTTGCATTGCTCTATGCTGTTCTATGGTGCTTTCTGCCTCTTGGTTGCGCACGCATGTTTTCGTGACGTTGCATAGAAATCCATGTATAGAATGTTCTAGACTGTAAATGCCAAAAAGACATAGTAGCTCCTACAGTATTAATACAACTCAACAACCACAGGCTGAAACTCCACACTGAACTGTGGAGATTTTGTGGAGTGTTTGCATTATTGTTTGCTGGGACATTGTGGAAACATCTATTGTGAACATCTTCACTATTATTTCAAGCTTTTAAGCTTTCACTTTACCCTCCAGTTCAAGTGTAGTAATGTCCATTGTCTTACTGGAGAGGTTAACTAGGTTGTGTGTGTGTGTGTGTGTGTGTGTGTGTGTGTGTGTGTGTGTGCGTGTGTGTGTGTGTGCGTGCGTGTTTGTGTGTGCGTTAGTTGTCTGGCAAAATGTTTTGAATGTGTATGATTTCAAGATCTGACTGTATGCTGTATGGTTCCATGGTATGGCTCCAACACAATTGAACTAAAGCATTTGCAGTGAGCATGAATCATGGCATTATTAAGGCTTAGGGATATTTCATTGGTAGACTAGGTTTAATGGCAATATGTTTAGTGATCACCTGATGTTAATGAATGAATTCAGTTACAAATAGATGCATTTGCATTCAACTTTACAACATTTATGCACAGTTTCCTGTTCGGATTTGCCGAATATTAGATAATTTTTAGATCATTTAGGCCTTAACATAGTCAAAAAGTGTTTCTATCAATAAATTAACCCCTCTAATCAATGTCTAAACCATGTTGTATTTATATGAAAAAGTGGTCTCATTTGTCTTTATATCATGTCTGGTTGAAAAGTTATATGAATTGAAATTTCTTAATTGTAAAACTCGCTATTGCACAGGTTCTAAAAACAGCTCTGAAAAACAGTCATGGGACAATTTGCAGCAATGCTAACATCTTTTATTGTTAACTAGACATATTAATATTAAGGAGTCTAAAAAAATGGGTGTCAACAACAATTACAGGGGGTGCGCGTGGACCCCCTCTAATGACTAGACTAAATGTCAGGCTAAACTGTTGGTGTTTCTGGTGAGGATTTGAGATTGCATTGAGTAGTTTAAATAAAACAAAATTTCGAAATGGCTTGCATAGTTTGTATAGGCTATTAATGTGTTGTATACTGTTAAGTACCTGCCTAAAATTGTGGTCCATTTGTGGAAAAACAATTAAGATACGTTAAAACGTTAAAATATATGCTGCTAACTGACATTTTAAACGAAACGCCCACACACGACTGAACGAGGGGAGGCAGCGCGACCCCATGCGTATGTCGTGTCATGCTAGTGGATCAGTACCGTTAGACCTTTTAGCCACTGTCTAACTCAGTACTAGTCACAGGCAGGGGCGATTCTAGACCTAGAGCTTTGCTGGGGCACAGGCCCCCAACTCCCAATACAAAAAAAAAATGTGCGCGCAATATGAAATAAATGGCTAGCCTACAGGTACCCTGCCTGTGCTCTTTCTCCCCTCTCTTCTCCTTCTCTTCGACCTTCTTCTCCTCCTCCGCCTCCTCCTCCTCCTCCAGCACTCTCTCCCTCAATTGTTGTAGCAGCCACTATCCAGCAACATCCAAACACATAGGCATAAGTAGGCCTATACTCACTGCATGAATTTAATAGGCTTTCCTGACTTTTTTAGTCAAAATTGAGATAAACTTCCCTCCCAGGCAAGGGTCCTATAGTCATCCTGGCAATAGTTCTTTGTAGCTTAAATAGCCTACTAAAGCCTTCATACTGACTTTTGGTGATCATTTGCAAATATCTGTGTAGATTATTATAGGCTACATTTGCAAATGCAGCAAATTTATTTAAGTTTGCCATTAAACCATTGATCAAAATCACAGCACTGGCTATTACCAGCATAAATGTTAATGTTACCGTTAATGTGGGCAATTATCATACCTCCCTCGTCCTCCTCATCTCCTCACTGTTCCTCTACCTCTGCCTCTGTTCAGGAAGAATTTTATGATGTCCATCTCTGAATAGTTTATCAGAAGGCTATGTTTAGTTTTACAGTAGGACAGCTTCACAAACAGTATAGGCTACTTTTACAGGACTTTCTCTACAGTATACGTATCATTATTAATTGTCCGCATGTGTGCATGCAGTCTACGCATGGTGTGTGTGTGAGGGAGAGAGCACAAGCTGGTAAACTGTTGCTAAATTTAGGCTACAATGACGCTAAGCATTGAAAAACAGATGCTAATTATGTGGGAAACATTCTCTAACAGCGATCAACTTGTCATTTTTTCTGTCAAACAAGTTGTGAATTTGCAGCAGTTTCCACTGTGTATGTGTGTGTACAACGAAACACTCGAAAGAATCATGTGAACGATTTTCATTGGTTGTTGCTTTCAATCTTACCCAGCTACAGAGGTGCTATTTCCTGATTGGCTATTATGGCCCCTTTCTTTTTTCCTTTTTTTTTTTTATTGGCTGGTAAGTGACAGGCTCGAGTCATGACTAAAGCAGGCATGGAGATGCGCTCATGAATGCCGTTTCCAGCTAGAGCAGCGCTAGAATTTTACTGGGGCACTGGAGACTTTTACTAAGGCACGTGCCCCAGTGAATAAGGTCTAGTGACGCCCCTGGTCACAGGCAACACACTAGGTGGGTCAATATAGGGTTCAACGTCAAAACATTTTTATGGATTCTGGTACTGTTGGGCATGCTAAATAACATACAAAATCCATCCTAGTAAAATCTGACCTTGGGAAAAGGGTCATTTTAAAGATGGCCGCCAAAATGGCTGCCAAAAGGTGAGAATAAGCTATATCTCAATTACTATTCAGCCTACAGGGGTGAATTTGAGGTCAAATGATGGTTAAAATGTATCAGCTGTTCACTTGATTCACGTATAGAGGAGTATGTATTATGCATGGTGTGGAGGAAGATGGGACATAAGTTGATTGATGCTATATTTCATGTACAGGGTATATGCTTTTAGAATATTATTAATCTTATTAATTATTAATCTTAAACTACATTTATTAGTATAGCATGCACCTTTGAGCCAGATGTCACAACAATAGAGTCACCTCTTTGGAGGCTAGCTGCATTAATCCCATCTGAAACCTTTTGTCGAATTTGGACATAATCATTTCCATCTTCAACTTTGCCATGACAGATGGTACAGATATTGTCACTAAAGGACGCACTCATTATCAAATGAGCTCTTTCAATTGGGAAGGTGTGGAAATCATAGACTATTAGGGTGATAATTAGAAGAATAAAAATCTCTCTCTCTTTCCTTTGAGTAGAATAGGTGACTGAAAAGGCAGCATGGTTGGATATTTAAGAAAAATAATGGAGTGATAACAATTCAGCAGATAGTATATTTGATTTCATGATCTCTGAATAAGATCAATCACCCACCCATCTTTTTAGGATGAACATTTGTAGAATGTCTCTCCCTATGATTCAAGTACAGTATGCGACTGAACTGACAGCACAGTTAGAATGTTGTGGGGGAAAAATATAGGTTGAAAACTCTCTATGCTTTGAGTAGACTGAATTGGCAGCATGGTCGGGAAGTTGTGGAAAGAAGGATTGATTAAAATTCAACCCCTTTGTACACCAAAAACCATCTTTTTAGGGTGGCATTATTTAATGAAGGATGTACTTCTTGTATACTTGTACTGCTGTTGTACTATAATTGTAACAGCGGCGAACTAAGCTACAGTAGCATGCTAGTTGCCTGTGTAAATCCTCACACCCCTCTAACCTTAAGAGCGCTTCTAACCGCTGAGTTGGAAGCCTGGGCTTTTAGCTCAGTGGTTAGAGCGTTCGACTCCCATGGCAGTGTGTGTTCGAGGGCCGTGAGCAGCGGACGAATTGCGACCTCTGTTACACTATCAACTGGTGAAGGAGAGTAATTTGACTATTTCATGGAAAATATAAGCACATTTTGAATTTCATGCCAGCAACACGTCTCAAAAAAGTTGGGACGGGGGCAACAAAAGGAAATGAGGTTGATATGTTATACTCAAATAAATATAGGGTTGACATGGTTTGTAAATCATAGCATTCTTTTTGTTATTCTCATTTTACAAAGCATCCCAATGGATCCATTTAGATTGAAAAATACGTAGGCCTCTTGTTGAATATGAATTGGTGCACAATGGTTTGAGAAGATAGTTTATGATTACCAATCTGAAGAGTACTTTTAGGGATTGCTTCTGCATTCATTATATACCAAAATGTATGACAATTGTGATCACTTTTGGACAGTGGCTTGATGCTTATTTAATATAATTTATAATACTCTCTTTTCTCTTTCTAGCAGATGCCATTGCTAGGGAGTCAAGGCCCAGCACCCAGCTTGCACCAAGTCTAGGGAATGTATGTGTTGCTCAGAGTCCCTAACCTAGGTGTGTGCAATAATGTGGAAGTCAGAGTGTACACATTAATGGTGGATGAAATGCAAGAGGGCAGCTTACCTCCAAGTCCTGGGCCAGCCCACGCATTGTCTTCTCAGGATGATCAGCCCGTTTGCAACGCTTATATCTCCCAACTCCGGCAATGTTAACAGAATATTGTGAACAGGGAAAAGCCTGAAACAAAGACAAAAAAAGATAATAATGAAAACGGACCAAAACACACAGTAAATCCAAACAGAGACAGGTCAAATCCAACTAAAAGTCCAGACTAAAGCATAGAAGCACTAGGCCCACGAGCAGGCCAGTCCTACCATGCCAAACCAATTCCCCATTAAAGCCAGGGATATGATGCTCGAAACTGACATTTCGAATCAGTGTGGACGCATTTATTGCTATAGTTATAGTAGTTATAGTTATAGTAGTCTTTAGATTTATCATTCCTGATGAGAACAGCCCTTAACACCAGTGGAATGAGCTTGGGCCTTTTTCCATTAGACATGGCTTTTACATCTATGCCTATTTGCATATATGTTGCATGTTTCTTGTTGCTGTAGGGACAGCAATAATCTTCAGGGCAAACAGCACATATTACCTTAATACACCTACGAGCTTGATGAGAGGTTGGTACGTGCTACCCCTCACCAAAGGGCAGATGAAGGCATTAAATGACATGAACATAAGGATGGGAAATGACATGTTCAGGGAAAAAATTGTCAATCTGGAGCTGAGAAAATATGCATATCAGCACAAAAATAGCCTTGTTGTCTGAGGGATATCTGCCCATGCTGGCCTGTTGAAGGCATCAAAAACGTTGATACTTTCATATTTTTACTCATTATACTTCCTCTACACAGCCAAGTGCATGTTTGAAACATTTATTTCCATGGAGTATTAGCAGCAGGCTTGGGCTAATTCTATATGTTTCTTGCCCAAGGCTACATTAAATATGATAGCAGCAGCACTGAATTTAAATTCCCATGGCCTCCCTTAGCTCCTATATGGAATTTACATAACTGTATGATGACTTCTTGGTCCTCAATTTCTTCAAGAGAAGGTGCTGTACAAAGCACCCAGCAGTTGAACTTATTTTAAATGCAAACTTTATTTTATTAGAAAATATTTATTTTGTACACATGCATTTGTTAACCAGGTCAACTGAATGTATAAATAGACTAACATTATGGATTTCTATTGCATGAACACACAGTGTCATAAAATAAATAATTCTGTATTCCGGACAATTAGTGGCTTACAAATTGGTAGCAGAAAAAGAATTCTAGGAGTGCAGACTCTGGGGCAGACCTTGACTCAAGTTTTTCCTCAGGAATGTTTGAATCCTATAAGTCCTGAATGGTGTTTGCTTATTCTCTGAATCTTTGTGCCTGATGTGGTCTGTTCTTGCTGCTCTCCTCCTGATTGTTGAGCACCACCTGCGTATGAGTGTAGTCGTATACACTCTCAGGTCTTAAGGTCAGTTCCTGCAGTGGTGAGTTGTTGTTTCAGCTGTTTTTTGAAGCAGTTGAATGGGCCTGCTTCTGTTTTATATTCCACTATACAGGCTACTATAGTCACTCTAGGCATCTTTGTAAGGAAAATAATGGATGAAAACATGAGACAAAAGGATCAGCCTGAAAGGCATTTCGGTAACACTTTATTTTAATGTGTCGCTGTTACAGTGTACCTAATTAGGTACAGTGGTACAACCTGTGTAACAGGTACTATCATTGTACTTGCATTATGTATTTGTGGGTACCTACATATAGTTGTTACATTGTAATACTGAGTGCTTTTACAAAACTTTGCCAATTTGCCTACATTTTCATCAGAGGCAAAGAGCTGACCTGAGACCTGCTGGATGGGGTAAATCTGGTCATGATAGATTTGATATACAAACCATTCTTAGCTCCAGTCAAGGCCTCATTGTCTTCAGTGTACATGTATCAGCTGTGCTGCTACAACCTTGTTACTCTTTGATACAGTGGAATAAACCTATTAAGTATACCAGTTAATTACTTACATGTACATATGACATGTATGTTGTGTCTTCAATGTCTTGGAACAGGTCTACTAATTCACTACATAGTACACATATCAACTGTGTACACACTTATTGAACCTGTTGTTCAGGGCTGGGGTGTTCTGGAAAGACTCTGTCGTCTTTTGGTCTGAAACCACCGTTAGTAAAAGCATACCTGTCAACACTCCCGTTTTTCCCGGGTTTCTCCCGTATTTCAAGGTCATCTCCCAGCCCCCTCCCGTTTTGTTATTTCTCCCGGAAAACTCCCGTAATTTGCATGGCCATCAAACTTCATTTTAAAATCATTGATCCATTCAGGTTGCCAGATTGTGTATGAAATACACCCTACACATACACGATCACTTAGTTTCTAAATTTGGTTAGTAGCTAAAACCTGGCAACCCAAAACTCAAATAAGGAAGCGGGTGCCGACTGCGCAGCCTAAGTCTCGTCGTAAGCAAGCAGGCTAGTTGAATGGCCTACTCCAGAACTAGCTGTTGTGAAATTGTTGGGAATTTAATTGATTAACACATCACATAAACTGTTATTGAGTGTTGTTGATACACTGAACTTGTTCCCTCTGAACCAAATCTGACAGCAAGCAGCTTTGGAGTTTTGGAAGTAGGCTGCAGGCAGGCAGCTGGTGGATAACTGGCATGCGTAAGGTAATGGTAAGGTAAAAGCCAGTGTTGTAGAAAGTACTAGAAAGCAATACTTGAGTAAAAGTACAAGTATCGTACTAGAAAAAGACTTTGGTAGAAGTGAAAGTTACCTTTTAGAATATTACGTATTAAGTAAAAGTCTTAAAGTATCTGATATATACTGTACTTAAGTATCAAAAGTAATTTTCTGATATTTAATGTACTTAAGTATTTGAAGTAAAAGTAAAAAGTAAAAAGCAAGCGGTTTTATTTTTAACTTTTATTGTGAACTTTATTTTGGCTTTCTTATAGTAAAGCATAAAGCATCAGGGTTCCCATATCTTCTTAATCTCACTCATCAAATCAAAATCACATTCTTTTCAGGCACAATTCTCTTAAGTTCAAAGAACAAACAGCATTTTAGAGCTGACATCAAAGAAAAAAACAGAAACAGAAATGTCACTTTTGTATGAACTTCAGGTAAAAATGAAAAATAAATCACTTATTTCTTAAAAAAAAAAAAGACCTGCACAAATATTTCACTATTCCACAAGTTAACAAAAACAGAAAGAAAGAAAGAAAGCCTTTGAAATGTAGCCTATCCCACACTTCCACTAAGAGGCATATTGAACTAATGTTTAGGCTACATGTTTTTTTGCATGGGTAGGCTATATTGTTGTTTGGTGATTTAGCCTACTCCTTTACTACACCCTCTTCCGAGCAAACAAGGCATATATGTTTAGCCTATCATGTAGGGTAATTGATCTTTCTTACATTAAATAACTTTAATGTATCCTCTCTGCTTGTCCCTGTAGTCATGGCCTCCTCATCACTAATTTCGGGCTCATCATTTTCAGTGGTCGACTGGTTGATCTGCTGCTCAGTCTCTCCTGGCCTCTTTCTACCATCCATCCTTCCTGACGCTTGTGTCTACTGTAGGGCCGGCTCGGCTATCCGTATCTGAAAACTTTTGGAAAAAACGGGCTATATGGACCCTACCAACTCTTTTTGGGAGGGGAGAACTCCCTCACGTAGGCTACTTACTTTAAGAAAAGATAGACTAATGATAGACTAACGTGACAAATGTCAATATTTTTTTTCTCGACCGGCCCAAAAGTGAAGAGGCCCACCGTGAATTCTCCCGATTACCCACCCCGGGCCTGATTCAGTCTTACTCCTGCCATGCTAAATAGCCTTTCATAGGCCGGTGCTGAGGCAGGTAAAAGCTGCCAATGTACAGAAACATTTCTTGCAAATACGGCCACGGGTGTATGACGCTATTTTCACCACTACCCTGTTCACCGAGTTCACCACTATCGTCGGGGTGGTCGTCTATGATAACGGGAGGTCCTCCAGTAGGTGCTCGTGCAGTGCTTCCATGGCGGTTTCAGTTGTGCGTCCTCCTCCTTTAGCAACAAACAAGCGCTCGCGCAGCGTGCGGAGCGTGCGTAATGCAATCTAGGAGCGGAGATTCGCCAAACCTCCCTTATTGCAGTCGCACACATTTCTTCTAATTTTATGTTTTAGTAACGAGTAACTAAGATGCTTAGTGGAAATATAACGGAGTAAAAGTATACATTTTATCTAGGAAATGTAGTGGAGTAAAAGTGAAAGTTGACATAAATATAGCGAAGTAAAGTACAGATACGTGAAATTTCTACTTAAGTACAGTAACGAAGTATTTGTACTCCGTACACGTGTATGAAACGTATTAAATATGCAAACACAGATCCGGTATAAACACTGACATTCTTCTATCAACATTGACGCTGCAATATTAATTGAAACATGTACATGCCCACTCTCAGTATATGCTTCAATCTCTTGAACTATAGTGGGGTTTGCAGGCTGAACAGTTCTATGCTGCAGGCCACCATTACAAAAGCAACATAACAAATGGAAATGGCAATGGCCACTGACAGAACTGACCGAGAGGCCTTATATCACAGCAACAACTTGATATCTTTCTAAATTTAAATGATGAATCAACCCCACAGCCTCAAGTGAACCAATTAAATTTACTGAGCCATCCCAGTAATGTGGGGTCTCTCCTGCCAGAAACAGAACTAGGCACAGACTCAGGTATCAGCCTCATCCAATGTCTTGAGTTTCATCAAAACACTAGTCTCACAATGGATCTGTTTACACTTGGCTTTTAAATGCATCTTGGCAGTGGTTAAAGTGGGATTTGGCAGGTGGGGGAATGCTAAAATCCAGTGTCGGTGCAACAGGGGAAAATTACTCACCGTTGGACAACATATTAAGTATCGTATTGTAGCAATACTTTTTGGACAAGAATTGCTAGCTTCTTGGTCACCTCTGTACACACGAAAACTCCACTGTAACCCCTCCATCTTGGGTGATTTGATCTCAAGTGGACAACGGAGGACACATCAGGATTCTTTAGCATTTTACTAGAAAAAAAAATATGCAAGTAGTTTGAATATCAAAACAAATGTAATCAGTCAGTCAGAATGTACCTTATGCAGCACTCCCAACTGTATCTATCTACAGCACACCTGTTACAGCATCAGCAATATAAATGCCAACTGTAATGCATAGTGTGAATACACAGGCATATGTAGTAGCTCTTAACATAGATTCACTGGAGAATGATGAAATGATCCACTATTTGATGTACAAATGATCTGCATGCATATCACTGCTTACTTTGCTCATTTGTGTCAGAAGTTATGCTCCTTTATATAGGAATGACAGTATAGAGGGAAAAGAACCTCTGGTGAGGAATCTAGATCTGACAAAAAATTTCAAAGTAACCACTTTTCAGCATACTTCAAAGAGATGTTTGCGTTTGATCCTTTAACTGCTAATATAAATGAATAAGTTCTATATGTCTTGAATATAGCCATTCTTTTTTTCCATTCTGACGATTGGGGGGGGGGGGGGTCAGAACAGTGTCATTATGCCGAAAGCATATCACAGTCAATTTAGACATACAGTAAACAGAGTTAATGCCTGGGAAATACTTTAAAGGGACAGCTAACTACAACTGCACACACACCACTCATATCCACTTGAAATCAACTTGAATCAGACAAAACACACATGGGCAATTTTACAGACAGCATAATCTGAAATGGAAAGTTGATGTACTACTAAAGGGAATGTTGTGATCTGCATTGCACATTTTTAAGCATCCTGTAGATCTGCATTATGTATACAAAATACAACCAAATATATAACCAAAATATGTTTTTTTTTCTCTGTTTCAACCATCAAAGCTGAAACAGATATGCTATGAATTAAAGATGGTGGGTGGAAAACGATTTTTTTAGATGTAAATCAGCCAAAAACAAAAACAAATTAAAAAATATATATACTGCTATATACATTTCAGACAGTGTTCGACAATCTGTTATTAAACCTTGTAATTGCTGATAATGATATTGGCTTTCCAGTCTAGAAGAGAGAGTAAATCCTGTTATTCAATGGTATGCTTTTCCTTTATTTAATGGCTAATATAACACCTACCACACTGATGTGATGCAATGTTGCATTAGTGTTTGTTTAGTGCCACTATCTGAATACATTTGTTTTTTCCACTGAGGAAAAAAACTGGTAAATAACCAACTCATAGTACTACTTAATACCCATCTTCCTCCTTAATATGGGCTTCCGTAGGAACCCTATGTCACCAAGTTTTTTTTTTTATTCGGTTAAGAAGTTCAATGAAAAATTAAAGGGTTATTAAATTCAGAACATTTCTGTACTGGCACTGCAGAATATGGCTTTGGAATAAATGTCATACACTGAACAACATGGCTGCTCGTTGAGTTTCTGCTGTCTGAAACTGATACGCATCGTCATATTTAAAGAAGGAAACTTAGTGAGATGTTGGCTACTTCACCAATAGTCAGTGGGCCAATTCTGAAAAGGGCTTCCGTTAAGGCTTTTCCGGACATGTTTTGGTACAAGCTGTCACCCTATTTTTTTAAGTAGAAGACACCCATAGGTAAGATATTAGGGTGGTTGTCAAGCTGACATTTTTTGTGTGTGACTTGTACAAGCAATTTCAGGCCAATTTTTTGGTTTCCTGCTCAACACGACATGCCAGCAATAAATGTTGAATATCTCCACAACCACAAGGACCATATACATAAAAAAGGTATCAAATGAAAGCTAACACTCATGGGCTGTCTGCAGAAGTGTCATTTATTGTACAGTGTAAGAGACAACAGAACTAGAACATGAAAAAAACTATCTCCGCCTAAAGAGAACCAGTTTTCAAAGTGAATATCACCTTGGAAACATAACATAGCATCCCAAAACCTATCAATCAGTACCCCTATCTATGGGAATGAGTCAAGCCAAGTTTAAAGCTTGTAGGGAGAGACAGTGCAATGCTGCACAAGTTGTAATTCTTTAATGTCAAGGCAGCAATGTAGAACTGTAGATGGTGGTCTATGGTGCTATTTTACTTCATTAATGTACCAGGTTGTAACACAAATTATATTTAATTAACATATCACTATAGTTATTAATTCCATCCTAACATTAATGCTCTCTCACTTCTTTAGGGTTAGGGGTAAGTAACTAGTTAGTAGTAATAACTATATAATAGTCGTATGGCAAAGGTATGTTTTTCCCCATCCAAGCAGTGACTCTCAGGTAGGCAGCCAACAGAAGGCACCCAGGGACCATGTCCATGTGCTCAGTCTGAGTCCTGGTCAGGGACACAAAAGAAGAGTTTACTGTTTTGATAATGAATACCTTCCCAATACAAAACATGCATGCATGCATCCAAGGGCATAATATAAATGTAATCTACAAAACAGGAAAAACAATATCATGCCAAATAATCTGAAACAATATAGTTGCTAGCCTAAAAATCTAGACGCACCCTAGTGGCAACAAATTACATTTGCTGCCAGGGCTAGTCTAGCAACTCTCCGTTGGCTTGTGAGCTGGAAAAATTAAACTTCTATCAGGCCAATCCAATCGATAGGCGGGCTTAACATAATGATTGATGGCAGAGTTGCAGCGGTTTGGCTTGAATTCCCTGCTACTTGAAAACAAAGAAGATGGATCTTGCTGTTGGCGAACAGCTTGACACGAGTTAAGCTTTTTTTTAAGTTGGCAAAAGTTTAAACTAGCCAACTAGCTCCACTGGTGGGAAAATGCATGGGACTCGTTCTAGCGCTGCCCTATTGCGTGCAGAGAGAATTTGAAAGACAACCGATTATCCCGCCCCTCGGACTGATCACTGCGAACGGTGAGTGCCCAGACCCTACATTTTAATGTGGGTCTGGCTCGTCTGGCTATATAGTTGCATATAATGTGGCAAAACTCAATAATAATGATGTGAGTACCTGAGTATTCTTGCACCGAGCTGCACAGGCACATCCACATGCCCCACTAAAAAATTATTCCACTTTTTTGACATTGCCTGGTACTGCACTGACTTCCACTTTCCTTGCATCCACATATCGTCAGCTATAAGCACCTGGCCTGTACAGGTTCTTTGGTTAAAAGCTGGGAGACAAGCATTCCATGCTTCATGTGCCAACCACAACTGGTTGGTAAGGGCAACTGTGGATGGGTCACTTGTGACTGTTTCCAAACCTTGGTTTGATAGTGGGCCCTCATTAGGTGCAGAGACAAGGCATCCTGAGTTGGTGGTAAAAGTATCCAAATTGGCTTTCACTTTCAAAAACAGGGCACAGCAAACATTATGGATTGAAGTGCTGGTCGTTTTTGGATCATACAGTTTACAGTTCTGTTGAGGTTTGGGGCAGCCGTGGCCTACTGGTTAGCACTTCGGACTTGTGACCGGAGTGTTGCCAGTTCGAACCCCGACCAGTAGGCACGGCTGAAGTGCCCTTGAGCAAGGCACTTAAACCCCTCACTGCTCCCTGAGCGCCGCTGTTGTTGCAGGCAGCTCACTGCGCCAGGATTAGTGTGTGGTTCACTGTGTGCTGAGTGTGTTTCACTAATTCACGGATTGGGATAAATGCAGAGACCAAATTTCCCTCACGGGATCAAAAGAGTATATATACTTATACTTATAGAATAGCTGGACTTGGTACTTCATCCTCACCAAAGTTGTGGAGAAGATGAAGGCACAACCTCATGATGCCACAACCAAAGGTTATGAGAGGCTCATCATTCAGTGCAGTGACACAGATGTACTGTTGTTGCATCTTGTGTTTGCAACCTGCTGAGCCCAGAAATTTGGATGAAAGCAGGAACTGCCAAGAAACCACGCTACACTAAAGTGCATGATATTAAAATGTCAAATGAGATTCTGGATGGTCTGTTGGCATTTCATGCCATCACTGGATGTGACACTACCAGTCAGTTCACTGGAATAGGAAAAAGGATGGCGTGGAAAGTGTTCCAGCAGTGCCCTCATCTTCTCCACAACTTTGGTGAAGTCCAGCTATTATATCCTCAGCTGAACAGTTTGTCTGAAAACTGTATGATCCAAAAGCAAACAGTACTTCAATCCATGATTTTCGCTGTGCCCTGTTTTTGAAAGTGAAAGCCAATGTGGATACTTTACCACCAACTCAGTGGAAACAGTCACCAGTGACCCATCCCTTACCAACCAGTTGTGATTGGCACATGAAGGATGGAATGCTTGTCCCCCAGCTTTTAACCAAAGAACCTGTACAGGCCAGGTGCTTGGAGCTGACGATATGTGGATGCAAGGAAAGTGGAAGTCAGTGCAGTACCAGGCAATGTCAAAAAAGTGGAATATTTTGTGGTGGGGCATGTGGATGTGCCTGTGCAGCTCGGTGCAAGAATACTCAGGTACTCGCATCATTATTATTGAGTTTTGCCACATTATATGCAACTACATTGTTTCAGATTATTTGGCATGATATTGTTTTTCCTGTTTTGTAGATTATATTTATATTATGTCCTTGGATGCATGCATGCATGTTTTGTATTGGGAAGGTATTCATTTTCAAAACTGTAAACTCTTCTTTTGTGTCCCTGACCAGGACTCAGATTGAGCACATAGACATGGTCCCTGGGTGCCTTCTGTTGGCTGCCTTCCTGAGTGTCATTGCTTGAATGGGGAAAAACATACCTTTGCCATACAACTATTAGTTATTACATTACATTACATTTGGCTGACACATTTTTAACCAAAGCAACTAACAACATGGTTAACAGTTTAAGCTTTATAAAGCAATTCTCTCAACAACACTTATAGGACCATTTTAAAAAGCTCTAGTACAATAAGAATAAGTGCATCAGTGAGTGCTGTTTTTTAAACAACCGAGAGTCAGTTCTAGTCAGGTGGTAAGTGCTAGTAACTAATAACTAAAGACTAGTTATTACTACTAACTTGTTACTAACCCCTTACCCTAAAGAAGTGAGAGAGCAGTTATGTTAGGATAGAATTAATAACTATAGTGATATGTAAATTAAATATAATTTGTGTTACAACCTGGTACATTAATGAAGTCAAATAGCACCATAGACCACCATCTACAGTTCTACATTGCTGCCTTGACATTAAAGAATTACAACTTGTGCAGCATTGCACTGTCTCTCCCTACAAGCTTTAAACTTGGCTTGACTCATTCCCATAGATAGGGGTACTGATTGATAGAGGATTTGAGATGCTATGTTACGTTTCCAAGCTGATATTCACTTTGAAAACTGGTTCTCTTTAGGTGAAGATTGTTTTTTTCATGTTCTAGTTCTGTTCTCTTACACTGTAGAATACATGTTCATTCTGACACTTCTGCAGACAGCCCATGATTGTTGGCTTTCATTTGATACCATTTCTATGTATATGGTCCTTGTGGTTGTTGAGATATTCAACATTTAGTGTTGGTATGTCATGTTGAGCAGGAAACCAACAAATCGGCCTGAAATTGCTTAAAGTCATACACACACAAAAAAAAATCAGCTTGACAACCACCCTAATGATCATGCTTGCACATAAATTGGATTATATTGCACATTTGCCCAAAATTACAGTAGGTAATGAAAGCACTTTGGGGGAAAATATCCGCTTTTACCACTTATAAGAATGTAGTGTTAAAATGGACAAAAAAACATTTTCTAAGCTGACAACCTGGCTAGAACACATGTTGAGGGGTTAAATATTAATACTGGATAGGTTGTATGCTTGTACCAAAAAGTGTCCGACAGAGTTTTAATATCAGTTTTGGCCCCTTCTCCAAAAGGCATATAACTTTTTTGGACTTTCTCATGTGGTAATTTACCTGCAGCAAATTTGCTTTACCCGCCCAGATGAGGGCTGGACTATGGGCGGAGAATTTGTACAATACCCTCGAGGTTGGTTTTTATGTTCAGTCTGGTTTCACCTGCTCACGCTGTCACTTGTTCACAGTGCGTAGCCTACGTGGACACTGGACACACGTTAGTCGATACTCTATAAATAGCTTAATATTTCAGATCGAAATATCAAATATCACATCTAAACCGAAGAACACTTACGATAGCCTATCAGTTAGACTACTCTCTGCATAAAGAAGAACGTTAATTTCAGAAGGATGGGTTCATCTTCGTACCTCCTGCGTGTCTTCATCACTGCCGTAATGTTTCTGCAAGGTATGTTGGTAATCTGTTTTAATATGTTTTCCGCCTTTTGGATACTCTTCGGGAAGCTACGTGGGATATTTGGTTGGTTTCGCTGATTCCTTTAGCCAAGTTGTAGGCTATTGAAGACAACTCTAGTTTTGGTTTGGTTTCTACGCTATCCGGCTATATTTAAAATCAACAAGTGCCCAACAGATAAAATATACACTAGACTTCGGCTAAAAAAGGTGCTGTGGAGTTCTTCTCTCAATGTGTTGAATGACTTTACAATTGCGGTTCAACTTTTAATTTTCTGAAACAAAGTTTACAGTTTATGGATGTGATGGTCTATCGCTTACTTTAAAGGATTCTAATTGACATCGCCACTATATCTTGTTGACAAGTCAGCCTGAAAACATGATTATAATGGAGTAATAGGCTACAGTTAGCCACGGAACTAAAGGTAGGGAGTGGAAAGGGAGCTGACAACGCTGTCGCGGAGTTATTTCCCTGTTCGCCTATCCCAATGATATGCGTCTTTGGACTACTGAAGCCTATTGTCGGAGACAGGTTTTCGCCAGTTGAGGTTTTTCTGGGCAGTGTAATAGCCTAGGCTATCTAACAGTGTAATGCTGTAAAGTTCATCCAGATGATTCACGTGATCTGTTTTAGGCAGTAAAAGAAATTACTTAGCGAGGCTTAACAAGAAATGCTACCGACCTCGAGCTGAATACCCTTGTCTGTGTGTGAATATCTGTGGTAGCCTACATTTTGAGCCGACTTAACACCAACTGGGCTTAGAAATGATGAGGCCAGTTCATGTATGGATCCCAATTCGTCAATGTAGAAAATAGATGCATTTCCATGAAAAGGTATAGTGCATTGCTTAATTACCTCCATAGCGTCAGTTTGGGATAGATTCTGCTGGCGCGACCGCGATGTTTTGTATACTGGAACCGTGCGCATAGGGGATTAATGAAAACCGCCATAATTACTTTTTGCATGGGGGGGGGGGGGGGGGGGGGGTGAGTATCGGTCCAAAAACCGAAACAAACCGATCCTGCTGTGGACACTGCCATATTTCAGAACAGTCTTGATTACTTCCATGATTAGTATGAGAACAAGGACGTTGAAATAGAATTTCACAATATATTTTGTATTGTCGCTGGTTATAAAACAGAGTGTATCTGAGAGTATCTGTTTGTCAGATTTGTTTGCTTCTCATGGTTAGAAGGTATGTGCCCTAATCATTAGTCGCTAATAAGGAGTCAACTTGACAAGACAATCTGTGTGCGTGGTTACACAAAGAAATAACCCAAAATAATGTAGTGACCTCCTTTGAAATGACTTCAGAATGGAGCAGTGCATCATCTTGTAAACATATCTTGAAGAGAAGATAAGTGAGTTTAGTCTTAATCTTGAAGTCCCTACGGATGTGGGAACAGTCAGAGAAAGGTCAGTTAAACCTTTAAAGCACTACTGTAGGAGGATATGATTGATCTTCCCGGACAATAAGCTTTATTTTGGGGAAAGTTGGATTAGGTGCTCTTCTTGTTTTCCACATCAGAACCTGAATATAGCACAGAAAACCTCCCTTGCAGTATTCATCAATCCTATGTTGTACAACTGATGTTTGTCAGCCTGTGTTTGATAATATCTTGTCTACTCTTATCTGTCTGACTGACAGTGAGGTTTCTTTATTTATTGTTAGTCTTTAAAGAAGATACTGCCCTATGATTAAAAAAATAACAACAGCAGAGGAGTCTCAACCCAGCCTGGTCCATTTTATAGTCATGTTCTATTTTCACTTTAATAAATGATGCATATGTGTGAATCATGTGGTGCAATGAATGACATTCCTTATGACTGTTGAGTAATAAGTATCAAACAAGGAACTGAAACACCATGCTGGGGGGTTCCTTAGAAGCTTACTTTCCAGAGAAATATAAATATGCAGACTCATTATCTCTATACGGAATTTCCAACTCAAACACGTCATTCAAATGACATCAGCAGACCACAGCAAACTGTTCCCATAACTTGTTACAGTTTTGTCATACAACATAAAGTTACATATCTAGTGTATTAGATATGGCAATGCTTAGAATAAAATATTGGACTATCATGTTTTGGACTATTGCGTAACTTACACCATGCAAATTTGAATATATCCAGAAAATATCCCTCAAGGCATCAACTTAGATATAACTAAACCCAGACCTGTGATTAAACAACAAAATATACTGGTGAGGAGAGGCCTCACCCCTATCAGGTCAGTCTTGAGTCTATTATCTATGCAAACACCACCAGGGACCAGGCTGCACTGTGAAAAGGGGGGAAAGTCGTCACAAAAAGCTTTTATGGCAGATTGCTTTAGTCCTGTGACAGGCAAGGCATCTGCTTTTTACCGCTGGGTGCCCCACCCCCTTTCCAAACCCCTCATCAGGTCTCACCCCTGTTGTTGCTCATCTCGTGAGTAGAACCAGACACTCATCTGCTAATGGGCTAATCTTTGCTATGCTGAAGGGGGACCTTCCATCTGAATTACCAGAATGACTGTTCAGAGACCAAACCAATCATATCCATCATAAACATGGGGCTCTCCTTTGTCTGATTGAAAACAGTTTATAAAAGGAATTTATCCATTTTTTTATCAGGCTCATAGTCATACAATTGATTAATACATGGTTTAGGTTAGAATTGATAAAATCATTGCCTAGTGGGCTTCAAATTTCCATTTACAATATCAGTCATCTGTCATACTGATGTAATATAAATAGTCAAATGTACTAACAGTATAATAAGAATGAAATATTAAGTAATTGAAGGACTTATGTAAATGTAAGTTTGACTGCAGTACACAAATGAGATTATGTATGGTTTTGAATTAGAAACAGCAAAGATTTCCTGTCTACTCCCCAACAAAACCAAGTCAGGAAGTTTATAAAAATGCTCCCTAATTCCTGCTGTCACCAAACACTCTGTGAACAGTCTGCTTTCCATTGAGTTGTGGAAACCCCAAGGCGTGTTGTCAAGACGCACTTAAGGAAAATCAATAGCCATCAAAGAAATCTTAACTGACCATATAGACTCACAGACTCCCAGTCTGTCACCAGGAGAAAGTTCCCTTGGCTTTCTGAAGTGCCTATCAACAGAGGGCTGAGCCTTGCTGCTGTGAAAATGCCAGACATTAACTGGATAGCTCCCCATACTCCATCATAAATGCCCTATATGGCAGGCTCGGACATGATATGACTTTGATCAGTCCCACACATACAGCCCCTTCTCGTTTTCCCCATTGTGGACTTTGTTCTTAAATCATACCCAATTGTTTTGGTGTGTTTGCACTGTAAAAGCTAGTACCCTGATGGTTCTCATTATTGGCCTGGTACTGAATTTGTATCAATGTCCACATCAGTATCAAGGTCAGGAGATTAACAGCTATTGACAGCACAGCCAATTACTTTCTTCAATGAGGTCTGTAGGTATCAATTAGTGAACAATATACTCTTCACCTTCAAAGGGTGTGCTTTTCACTCTGTAGCCAATCTCAGTTAGAAGCTCAACAGCTACTGGTAACCTTTTGGTTCGTGAGTACACAAAAGCAGCCTATTAGACCAAGAATTACAGTTGGGTTACTGATCCTAATTAATTCAACGAGGCTAATGCTCATTAAAGACACCAATTCCATGGGGACAGTGAAGGTCACTTTTTACAGACATGTGTTGCCATTTTTGTCTATTAGAACAAATATTTTGAATTGCAGTGTGCATTTTTTCAAACTTTTACTGAGTGCCTTATTTTATTTAAACTTATGCTTTCGACATGACATTCCAAACCACACAACTTTTGTGCTCACCATGCAAACCATACGATAACTTGATTCACCAGTTTGAATCCTTTCCTTTGATGCTCTCTCTGATGTGCAGATTACATTTCCTCATGTCTGTGGGATCACCTCAGCCTGCCTCTCTCCTCTCCTTAAATGACGCTTTGAAGCCTAGAGGGCATGACAGAGGGAGGCTTTTTTTCTTTCATAAATCCTTAACGGATGTGTGTCTGTGGACAGGCAGAGAGGGGGGCCTCCCAGAGTTCTCTGTGCTTAGGCTGGCACAGCATTGCAGGATAAATTCATCACACGTGAGGTGGCACAAAGCTGTGGCTTTATAGGGATGGCCCTGTTGAGAGCGAGTGATTACAATTACAGGCTGAAGTGGGTCATGAAAGGGTTTGGGTGCTTTAATGACCCTCTCTCAGGATCCACACAATGCAGGCATTCATAGGAGCTGCTTTATGTTTCAAGGCTAACACAACAAATCTGGATGTGCATATGCTAAAGAAATCATCATAGACTGGTATACTATGTTTTTTGTGCAATGCTAGAGTGTAGAACAATTACAAAGTAGTTGGACATTATTGTTATTTAGAAGAACTTCTATACCCATACTGGGGGCACAGATGACAACAAATGACAGGGTGTAAAAAGGAGATGCAGCTTACTAGAGACAAATGTCCTTGAAGGATCCTTGAGGGGGAGATGGATCTTTGTCATTAATCTATCCGATGTGGCTGATCACGACGCATCACACAAATGAAAAGGGTCAAATGTGTGTCTGGACTCTATTCATGGTCTGCCTTCCTCGGGTATTTAGTGTTACTTCACCAGCGGTGTTTAAATCACAGTTTGAACAGCGGAATTGTTGTCTTAGCAAGACGCTGCTATAAATAAGCCATGTGGATTGATTTAAAGCTATGTTGGGTCAGTGGGGAGGATAGGCCATTTGGTTTGCTAATGGTATAACATGACACTGGAACCACATTCAATCAAAGAAGTACGACATTTGCATAGTATTGGGAATTACATTAACATGAAAAGAGGCCATGATAGATTAAGCAAAGCACTTGCTGATTGGTCTCAGTTTCCTTGGCAATATCATTTTAACTAGCTATATCAATTAACAATTAATAATTAATCTTAATTCTTCAAGTCACACTACCTTTGCAGTCATTAAATTAGTCAGTTCTTGAATTCTTGTCCTTGTTAACACCTTCTTGTGTGAGGACTGTGGAAATCTTTGCAATGGATGTATTTGTCTGCTATTTTACTTATTCATTTATTTGCAGCCATCTCTATCTGTAGTTGTTCAGTTCAGCGCCATTATAGTCAATGTAACACTGTCAGTATTATTTATAGACAGTTGCATAAGTATGTAGTTGATGGGGACTGAGCTAGTATACTTATCCAGATAGGGACTTAAGATTACTCTCATAGGGCAATAAACTTCACACCTTCAGTCTGAAAACAGATGAAAGCTAATGGTGTGAGTTCATGTGTATGTTGACAGCCGGTGGCTGATAAAGTGCTGCCTATACGCTAATTTGAGCTCAACCAGGTATACAGCTCTCTTGGCTTCAGGAAATGCCTGTGTTCTTGTCAGAGAGCAGAACTTGTCTGGAAGGTGTGGGGGCGAAATTGCCTAAGGGTGAGGTATAAAGAAAATGGGTGTGCATAAAAATATCTTTGATCTCAGGAGACCACAATTTTGAAATAAAGGTTATATTAAGTCAAAGATAGATAAGAGGTGTTAAATACAGTATCAACTCTTGATCAGTCAAATTATATATATATTTTTTTATTTCTCACCATATCTACTTCATGCTGCACCACTATGTATTTTCCTAATGGGCTTGATGCTTCATTTGTGTAAATTTATTTGGAGACTGTGTGGCTGCATTGGTCTCTCTGTAGTGCACAAAGTGATCCTTTGGCAGTACTTAAGCTTGTGAGATAATTCAGTTTACTGTGAAGACAAAGGCATCTTTGAGAGAGAACGTTCAAGTACATTTTGCACAATGTAAGCAAAGAATGCTCAGCCATTGTTTTCCCACTGTTGTTGAGGTCTCAGTGTAGATAGCTACCTTAGTGTTTGTTATTTAGTTTTTTTATTTAGCCACAGTTCAACTCATTGCAGTCAGCTGGTGATTATGCTATAATAGACATGTGGGGTTCATAATTTCCCTGAAATATAAGAAATCATCTGTTCATGAATTCTTCTGTTTGTATAATATTAATATATTAATATATTATGTTTCTTCACACATCATGTGAGGCTCAGACAGTTGCAGCTAATTGCAGAATATCCATATTTTTGCAATTATTGTGGCCAAGCCTGACATTCTCATACCGGCTTGTGGAAATAAATCATAATGTAGAAACCCCCATTCATCAAATTAATCCCAGAGCAGGCGACCCTGGCCCTTCACGTTGTCTTCGGAATACTGTGTAAAACCATTGGCTCATCATCCCAGGCTAAGCAGCTGTTGTTTTTGACAGTGAAATGGCTATTGTTCTCCTGGCTCATCTAACAGCTGAGGCAAGCTCCCTGACCCCATGCCTTTCATGTCCCAAGCACCTGTGAGGGGTCATTAAGTATGTATGGCCAATGGACTTGGTGCATTCCACCCCGTGGTTGGCTGATCTTTCTTTGTAGAGTAAGTAGAGATGTTGACAGCTGATGTCCAGACAAAATTGTGCAAAGTCCCTCAATCTGGGCTGTCATATACTCATCTGCAATTCTGAGGTGAAGCCAGAAGACAAAGAACATATGAACAATAAAAACCTTAGCCATTGTTGTTGAGATGCAGTATCTGAAATATTAAGCCACACGCTCTGAGATTGTACAGGGAATCACTGTGAGGATCATAGCATCTCCCCAAGAGGGTTAGGGGCATGCTTTACTTAATGCTTTGTTGTGCAGAAAACCTTTTGATTTCATGTTGGGGATTTAACCTTACCAGAAACATTCAAAAGGCCTTAAACATCTTTGAGGTAAAGCTGTATTGAAGTGTCCCCTGCATTGATGTGGTTCAGCTACAGGCTGTATTGCGTAGTTCAACTTGATTAAAACAACAAAGAAAAGCTGGGTTTATCTTTTCATTCAGTTCAGAAGATGTCTTGGCTTTATGTCTGCTCTTTAAAATGCAATTTCAAACAGACAAGAAAGAGGTCTAAAATGAGACCAAGCCTCAAGCAATGTTTAAAGTGAATTTTAGTTGTGTTTGCATGCTTTTCCTAGGTTCTGTGGTGCTATGAATCTAGTCATAAGAAAGATGAGTCACACATGGCTTGAAAACATGCAGTTTTACCATTTAGGTGTTTGTTTATTGCTCTAAAGATTAGAACGATGTTGTTGATGCACTTTTTTATTGAGATTGTTTCAACAAGGGATTGTTTGTTTTAGAGGTTTTGTTTCCCTGACAAAATTGCACGATTATTTTCAAGTAGTTCTGAGATGAGAACCAATGAAGACACTTCATTCAAGTGAACAACATAGAGCAGCCTATAACAGCAAGATAACCTTGGAGTAAATGGAATCTGCAGTGCAGGAGGACTTTAACTGGAATTATAATGTGCTTAATATACATTTCTGTTAGGGGGATAGAATATCTCAACTAATTTTCAACTTTTCTCATTTGTTATTAGATCTAGTTTAGGCTTGTGGAATATTTAAGGGGTATAACTTCAAAGTCATGAAAAGACAGCTCCTGGGCTAATTTATATCTCAGTTGTATCAACTGCTGTAGGAATGGGATTTTAATAAAAAGTTTTATCTGATGCTTCTACACTCAGCAATTTCTTAAAAAGCAGTTTTATTCAGGTGAATAAAATTTATGATCATAACTAATTGTGAACGAATTGTGAGTGACTTTGTAATGCATGCACAGTTATTATGCCTTTTCTTGTAAACCACATTAGGCGAATGTGTCTGCTGATATTGCTTATAAAGCATGCAGTATTCTAACTTATTTCACATGTTCATGCATGTTTCACATACACCTCCATGGTGATGCTTGATGACTAGGTATTTTGAAAAGAAACATCCAATGGAGAGTCAGTCGTCTTTGGTGTGGAATTTTATTTGAAACTCAAAGTTATTGGCATTGAACAGTTTTTTTTTTTTTTTCATTTTCAAATATATTGTGGAAAAACTGTCTTGTATGCTGTGCTAGTAGCTTATTAAAATATGGCTAATTAAGTGGAGTTAAGCATAGATAGTCTTTGTCTCTGTCTGTGGATGGATATTTTTTCTTATGCAGAACCCAACTCAGTACTGGGGGAGTGTTTAGCAGGCAGCACATCAATAAGAGGAATTTTTGTGTTGCAGCAGAATCAGATGTGCTCATGTTTTAATAATCAAGGCTGTCACGAAGGGTTGGGAAGGTTGACTGTCCATGAAATTCAGAAATTATGTCAAACCTCTACATGTTTACTGTGCCTGGACACTCATTTTTGAATTGGTATGCTCATTATTTTTTGTATAACCAACCAGTCACCCTATTAAAATACTGCAACATGATTGCATGTTGATGTTCTGAGGCTCCAGTGTAGTCCAAATTCATCTTTTAACTGTATGCCTTTGCTGAAATGAAACAATTCCCCCCCCAGTACATTGCAAAATAATCTTCTAATGCAATATAATCAAAGAAGTGTTTTGCTGCATGCAGTATGCTGGGAAGGCGATTTTTCATTGTCTTTCTGTTCAAATTATTCATGAGGTTTTTCTACATACAGTGGGGGTAACCCCCTCAGATGTATTGAGCGGGCACTAGAGGCTTTGATTAGTCAAATTTACACCATAATTAAAAGCACATGGAGTCCTTCTGAAACACCATGCCAATCACTCAGTGCTTTAGCAATTATACCACAATGATGTTCTTCACTGTACATATTCTGATTAATCACCCACTGAACAACCTGGTCACACTTTCCTCGGACATGGTTTGAATCCTGCATTTGTGAAATCAGTACAGTCACCCTTTTTGGATCCATTGTTTAGCTTGATGAGTTTTGCTCTATGTGAACATGTGACTAGTCCAGAAATACATGCTCTGTTGCATTCCTTTCCTGTTTGCCATCTCTCAGCTTCAGTGTCATGTCTCATGTTTTACTTGTTGAGCGAGCTGGTAATCAGGTTATAGCACATTTATACAGTTGTCTTACTCTGTGTGTGTCTGTGTTTGTCTGTATAAAGGTGTGTGGTATTTTTCCATGTATCTATTTGTGTGTTTTGGAACAGAGTCTGGAAGGATATGCTATATTCTATCTGAAAATATTCCAGATGTGCTCAACGGAGTTCAAATCAGACAAAGTTTGTGTTGACTGGATATGATCACTCAATTCTGCACCACTGTGGTCCCTGGAACTGTCTGTATTGGTTCATTCTGTGTGGGCTCTCTGGGTCTAAACACAGAGAACAGATATGCAGCATGGTAGCACATGTAGGGAGGCTAACGTGGTTGGTCTTTGTTTGCTCGCATCATCCAGTTTGAGCGCGCTGTGATAAATTGGCTGGAACATTCTCCAGCACTCTCTCTACTCTCCACTGAATCAATTTAGTAGTGTCTGAAATGGCAGGTCGATATGACAGATAGCACACTGCAAAATAAATGTTTGGGACATTTTATATGGATATGTCATGAGCCATTACAAACGCATTCCCTTTCCTGTCCTCCTGCTGTCAAAGGCAAAATAAGGGGCTTGGAAGCAAATATGCGATACAGTAGTGTATTTGCTTTTGATTCCAGGTCACTTGTACATGTACCTTATATACAGTCAATGTACAGTACATGTACAACAAGTATGACTAGCGCATACAAGTGAAGCAAGAGCAAGTGAAAAGAGCAGTCTATTTTCCTGTGTGTTCGACTGTGCCACTGGACCAAGCTGTGAATCATTTAACTCTCCCTTAAGACTTGTGTCACTCAAAAATTGTCTATTTCAAGGCTGTGTAGCCATTGACTGAATTTGTGGATTTTTAATCAAGATTTGCATTTTGTTTGCATTGTGTGGTTAACTGCAAGGGGAAATACAATTGCGCTGGTGTCAAGCAATTGTGTTAGGAATCCGTACCCTCAGGAGCTTCATTGGGCTTAGAAGCACATTTTTTACTTTTGTCTTTCTCTCACTTTTTAAATATACCCCTAAGAGAGAGATTTGTGTGTCAGTGAATGTCATTTAAATCATCTAATTTGAATGGCTCCCATTTTAAGTTAACATTGTGGTTTAACTCTAGCAAAAACATTCCTCCAGTTAAATTATTGTGGCTAGTAAATCACATTAGCATATTTTAATTATGTTGAGAAACTCCCTTTTGCATAGACCAGGGGTAATGGTGGAGTTTCCTGACGGCTTTCCTAACTGCTTTTACAAGGTAAGGTGGAACAATCTTGTGATTTTCTTTTTTGCTCTCACAAGTTGCTGTGGTTGGTGTTTTGAGGCTTGGCGTGCTGAGGTTTGCTGCTTGACTGGATGTTTTCCCAGGGCCGTGGCCTCCCACAGGCTTGGCCGGCTCACACAGGCATCAGGTGCCCAAGTCCCACAGGGCTTATCAGTGTCGTTGTGAGCAGATGGACGATTCCGGCACACCTCCTCGTGATAAGCCATCAGCAGGGCCCTGCAGGTTGAGGCTGCAGCGTAGTGGCCCTGGAGCGAGGCCTTTAATCAGTTACACAGTGAGAGGAGATGACCTTGGGCTCCGGCTCCAGCTCCAGCTCCGGTGCCCGACCCACAGCCGTACCAACCCGACCCCTGGCTGACAGAGTGCCCAACACTGGGGCCTCTGTGGCCAGCGTCACTCACACCTGCCCAACCTCTAGAGCTCGGACGTCAAAGCCCAGCAGAAGAATGTGCTGCTATCAGTGTGACCTAGCCTTGGTCATTTCATTTATTCATGCAAGGGCAGTGCTATTGACACTCCTCAGTGTCTTCTTGGCTACTGAGGGCCTCTCAGTAGTCCTTTATTGAGCCTCAAAGCACACATTGTGTCCCTGCACAGGTCGTTGTCTATGCTGCACAGATCAGAATTTCCTCCAAAATCAAAGCCCTGATCTCCGATGGTACAGGAAAAAGTAATATATAGTTTCATGACCTTTCCTCTGAGTGCTTGGATATGCTTTTATAGCTACATTAGTGATCAAGTAATAGTAAATAGACTGAGTAATGCCTCACATTCACCCATTCATTTATACAATGATGACAGAAGGTGAAATGTCAGGTGACAACCTGTACATACAGAGTAGTTTGGAGTTTTGAGCCAAGCTCGAACCAGCGACCTTCCAGTCTATAAACAACACCTCTACCTCCTGAGCAACTTCCACCTCAAGTGAAAACATATTGATGTACTGGACTTCTGCACACCATGGGACTGGACTTGACTACTGAACTAGAATTCTTGGGTAGTCCTGTAGGGTATGCAGTCCCCGGGTCCATAATGTCGATGCACAAACAAGTTTTTTTTTTAAACAACCAGCCACTTGTGTGGAAGAGTAACTTGTAATCCTCATTTTTATAGCCTGAGGTCATTACTGAAGGTGAGGTTCCTGTTCTGCAATCCATTTAGCATCATCTTGCCATCATGCACACAGGACTACTTTTTAAAGTAATATCCTTGTTAGTATCAGATATTGACTTGCCTTTTGGAACATGAAAAAAAATGTGTATTTTGAGTGTATTCTGCTTTCAGTCTGGAATGTAGCTCCATTGTACATGGAAGAGCCTTTCTAGAGTAAACAGGAGTTGTGGGGGAGAGACTTCTATCTGCAGAACTGCTCTTAAAGACAAATGCTAATTCTCTAAGTGCTGTGGTCTCTGTTTAGGCTCCATAACAGGGGCATGGCTCACATGCAAAGTCAAACATGGCTCATGGATGTGCTCTCCCCGAGGACAGCCGAGTGGAAGTGCCTGCTGACGAAGACCATTTTAGCAGGACAACTGAAGCCAGGCCAGGAAGTGCTTTCACCTCAGGCCAACCCTGGGCTGCTGGGTAGCATCACTTAGTGGTCAGCCTCCATTAACGTCCCTGATAAACACTGAGATTGGTGTGAGCGTTTGACAGACACCCTTTTCCTGGAGCTGATTTGGAGGCTCTGCTTATGTTGATTGCTCCATGGGGGTTAAGTGTCCAGCAGGGGCTCAGGGTTGGGGTGCGGCGGGGGGGTTGAGGGCCACCACTCTTAACAAAGAGAAAGGAATCTAGCTTGTTTCTTCGTTGCTGTTGGTGAGGAATTGTTTGCTACGTCTGGGGCAGTAAGGGGCCATGGCACCTTTTGGCGTCCCTTAATCTCAGACTGATAAGAGTTCCAGGCTCTGTGGAACGTCTGTGGATAATACATGTTTTTATGTCTTGGCTTAAGTAATGTGTCTCAGAGAGCGCCTGTAAATAACCAGGAGATATCCTGCTTTTTTGTCTGTCTCTCCCAAATATCTCGTTCTCAACATTGAAAAACACAGGAATAAAAAAACGTTCCTGAAGTATAATTAGAGATCATTTAAGTGGTTTATATTTATTGACTTACAGTGCATTGGCTGGCACAGTTCCTGCTGTGCATATCTGACGCCAGACATACTGGAGCCAAAACACTCAAAGGTTACCAACTTCACTATGTATGAATTACCACGCTTTAATTTGAGTAGTACTTCTGAAGAGTTCATGCCCGATGCCAGGCATAGGCGTGTGTGTCTGTGTGTGTGCGTGTGTGCGTGCATGTGTGTGTGTGCCTTTGTAAAGAGAAAAATCTTTTTCTGTATGGCTGCAAAAGATGTCTGTGTTAGGTTGGGACTGTGAGGAAATAGAGGCCATGGAGGAATGGGAGAGGGTGACCCTCTGCTGAGCGTGAAATGGGCCGTTACCCCAGGCTCAATCTGAATAATGGTGTCTGAACATGGGAATCGGGGAACAGAGCGTCTTGCTCCTTTTAAGGGCCTTTATCCACCAGCTGGGATTTCTTTGAAAGCCTGACCTGTCCAGGTTCAATGGGAAGAACACAATTTGTCTGATTGGGGAATGGGTGGCTTTGCCCCCATAGTAACTATCCTAAGCTGTAGTAGATTGAAGTGAAATCACCCAAGCAGCTTACTACAATAAGTGCAGATGGACGTCTGTTGGCATTTTCAGACCAGTCAGTCTAATTGCAACTGTATTGCTTGTGACTTTGAACCTTAAGGAAGGGTGTGTTGATTTCATTGTGAGGGCGTCATGTGTTTTGCATTTCATGTCACCTCGTGCTTTTACAAAGCTTTCATGTCAGAGTCCATTTCGGGGTTCTATGAAAATAGCATTTAATAGAATTCACATTTTTGTACCAACCAAAAGGCACCATGCCCTTGAAAGGCCAGCCAATCAAATGTCCCTATTAATACTTGTGTTCTTTCCCATCACGATGGAAAAAATAAGAATAGCTGACCTCTTCAAGTGGTCAAAGGAAACTACTGCATTCCAGGGCATGCAGGCAAAGCCTATGGTCAAACGCTGTTGTAAATCAGCTGAATGCGTTTCGGACCCAACACCAGCCTTCACCTTGATGACAAAAGCAGCTGCTGTGACGAGAACCTCTGACAGCCTCTGCTTTGGCTCTCACCAGCTGCCCGGTCCGTCGTGTGATAGCTGATACTATCACCCCCCGCGGTGGGCGATGTTTGTTTGGCCCTTTATGACCCCTAACCCCAGGGGGCTCACAAGGTGTCTCAGGCAGGCTGCAGGAGAATGTTCTTGTCACAGGTCAGGTTTTTTGCCTTGTCCACCTGTTCGGCATAAATCAGATTTCATACATTTGCTTGTACACAAGCTCTGGTCATTGTGCAAAGCATTGTAGTGAATCGCCTTTTTTAGGAGTTTAATGAGAAGACTCTGGAGAATGTTTTCTCCACCCCCTGAACAGGTGCTTAGAAAAAATAAATAGTACTGTGAGGAATGAAACAATACTGCCTGAGATAAAGTCCACCAACAAAATATGAAAGGCAGAGGAATGCACCCAACTGTTAGAGATGTGAGGGATCTATTTGTCTTCGAAGGTGCAGCACCAGCTGTTGAACGGTCTGTATTGTTCTGTTTTTGGAATTCAAGAAGTTTCAGTAGCAGCTGTTTTTTGGAATGAGACAACCTAATCTAAGATATGACAAAGAACATTTTTTAAATGCACCTCCTGAATGATTTTCCTCATACCATCCAGAGTTCATAAAGTAGTAAGCTATTGTTGGTGTGTCTCTCTCATGCTCTAACTTTAGCCAGTGAGGTCAAGGCCAGGAGTGCCCACTCCCCAGAGTTTTCTTTGTTGGCTTCAGGCCCAGCACCATGGCTAAAGTTTTAGAAAGCCACTTCTGGCATGGGCCACTACCAAAGCTAGATGAGTCATCTCCTCAGTTTCGCCTCTTATCTGTGGAGGAACATGCTGTGTTTCTGGGAGAGGTACGATGGAGCATGGTTGCCCTGTGATTCAGTACCAGTTGGCGACCCCTCCAACAGTGGAACCTCTTATCTCCTCGCTAGCCTACCTCTGGCATTAGCTCACAGCAAAGCCTGCCAGCCATGCAGGGTGGAGAGAGGCTGTGCCACAGGCACACTGATTAATGGTGCTGAAATCCATGCAGTGAGCCAGCCCAGGAGTGTTAAAATATGAGAGCGGGAAGGGGGGGTTATGTCCCTCTCCTGGAAAGGGAAAAATACAGGAAGAGCTGCTGCTTACTCGATAGTGCAGATATGCTTCCTCTGATTACTCTACATTAATGCTTTTAGCGGTAACTCCCCCAGGAGGAATGCTAATGACAGGGCTCTGAAGTCACATGCTGTTGCCATATCTGAGATCCTCAAATGAGAGTCTGTGGTTGTGTGAATCAGTCTTTAATTAAGTCATGAGTGAATCATTATTTTAACCCTGGTTTCTCATGGTGAGAATCTTTCTGAATACTGTATGTGCCTCTCTCGTGTTTCAGTTTCAGAATGGGTTATGTGTGCTTACTCACAAGACAGTCATGAACAATCATTCCTGTTTTTAACTGTGGTCAATGTGTTACTAAAGTGTGAAAGTGTACTAGTTGAGAATAATGTAAGAATAATGTCAGACCATCTGCCATTAATTCTTGGCCTATACTTGGCTCTAAGCTGAGAAGACGCCTGTTTACATGTTCCTTTGCCATCACTATTGTTCATTGTTGCTGTAGGGTAGGAAGTCAAAGCCTGCTTGGGTTCACATGGTTGTGTGTCACCATGGCCTCATTCACGTCAAATGCTCCTTCCTTGGTGATGTGGTTTGGTTTTTACATGTGGTCAGAGCTGCCATGTTCCTTTTTTCAGCAGTAATCTGTGACGAGTGGAAAGTGTATGGTTTTGGTGACTATACCAACGCTGTCCGCTGTGTATTGGGGGTTGTGACTGTTAAGGACTTCAGCATAGAATGCTCTGTAACAGAAATGAAGATGCATGTGATGCATTAGAGGGTGTTTGGCAGCCACTCCTACAGTATGTTAGCTTGATGAATGCACACCTAATGGGCACAAGATGTAGCTCTGAAGCTAATTTCAAAGGATGATTTAAAAAGTTTTTCTTTTGAATACAGGCTAAAATATATATTTTTTAAACTATCCTGCTGTGAATTTTGTAAAATAAGATACCCTTGTCACAGGAGGGGTGTGTTGTCCATTCCAAGCACATTGCTGGCCTTTCACCGATAAGGTAGAGGGTGAAGAAAAATAGCCTCCAGCGTGGAGACCTTGAAACCCTAGTAAAACAAACATACATGCTTGTGAGGGGTGAATCATCTCTCATGTTACCCAGCGTTTCATGTGAACTTGTGAAATGGCGTACTACTGGGATGTAACTCCCCTAAGATCACTGGCTTTACGCATGTGGACAGTACAAGTTTAAAACCATCGTGGCTGGTACAAGTGGTTTCCCTTGTTGATATGAACATACTGAAAATTCCTTTCAGAGTGCAGTGTAGGTATGAGTTGCGCTGTGTATCATGAGGTCTCCACAAGAGACCATGGGCTTACCACTGATAACATTGTAATCCATACTCTGTGAACAATCATATTACTGTTTCAGTTCTTACTGACTCATACTTAACCAAGCATAACCCCCCTCCCCCCACCACCACCACCCCGCGAGCTCCCACCAGCACAAACATGATGGCTTACAGGCTTTTCTATTTTGTAAGCACTAAAATGGCAATCGCCAAAATGGTTTTTCATGATAGACAAAAATGATAAGGATTGAAATGCGCTATATAGGCCACTTTGCTGGTTTATGTTCGGGATCACATTGCAAAATGCCCTAATCTCTTTAGCATGGAAAACAGAAAAACAGACAGCGAAATGAAGCCATTGTTCTACCTGCTCCCTGCAAATTAGATTGAAGCCTAATGGTCCCCTGGAGCAGGGCTTCTCTCTCTCTCTCTCTCTCTCTCTCTCTCTCTCTCTCTCTCTCTCTCTCTCTCTCTCTCTCTCTTTCTCTTTCTCTCTTTCTCTCTGTGATTCTTTCTCTTTCTTTCTTGGCTGTTGTTAAATGGCCTTGCACTGTGCTGAGCATCAGTTCATTAAGGACAGGTGATGAATGCATATGTTTTGTTGGAGGAGATGAGCGTGTGCAACTCCTGACGTCTTATCGTGCTCAGACTTCCTGCAACCTCTCAGAGGCCCCAGGGACCTCTTCACATCCATAATGCACAGTCATTGCCCAGTCCACTTACCTGCCCGCTCTTGCAAGATGATGCCTTCTGTGGTTTATTTTGTATTCCTTTTTTTTAAAAGGAGGAATTTTAAAAATTCATTCGGAGACAGGGGGAACAGGGTTGAGCCAGGCCATTGTGAACACCTCCACGTAAGATAATGGTCTGAAATGGTTGCTGTGCTTTAGAATTATGGGCTTTTTTGTTGTTGTGCAATATCCCAGCTCTACCAGAGAGGTACACTGTCTGACAAACACATTAAATGTATGACAAAATGTATCTCGCAGACACTGACATCTTACATATGCATCTATAACAGCTGCTACATCAAATGTGTAATATTCAGTTCATCCTCATCAGCATCAGCTTAGTTGGTGTTTGATTTGAGCAGCACTTTCTCTTATTTGCTGCATTTTATTGGGATGTAAAATCACCTCTTCTTCACTATATACACAAGACATTAATCAAATCTTGAGGCTGCTGACAAGGCACCAAAGGTCACATCGCTTATCCTTATGCTGTGGGTTATCTGCTTAGCTTTTGTCAGCCTGCTTTCTTCCCCAAATTTGGTAAAGGCTGTGCAGCGGGCATAACACACTAAACAAAACCAGTCTGGCCTTGATGCAGCAAGAGCTGATATTTGTTGATCAAAAATAAGGCATCTATTGGCAAATAAAGGCTAGGGCTCTTTGTTTAAAGAAGATAATTCCCACCATAACATCATAAACTTGGTCCAAGGGCTCTGGTGGTGAACTGATTTCAGTATATTCTCCGGAGATGTATTGCACAGTATGTATTTTATGCTCAGCTATTTCATATCCCCATATCAGACCTAATTTATTTGTAATATATTTTGGATTTCATGTGTGTGGGAAAACAGCTCGAATGCATCTAATATTTATTTCTGAGGAGAAACCTTCAGCTGGCAAGAAAACTGGAATGAATAGTACCCTTGAGACTTTTTTGGCAAGGTCTTGGAGCCCCGTTTGAAATGCCACCCCATGCCTCAATGCAGGGGCAGAACTCGCCTATCAATGAGAGCAAAATCTCTCAATTCAGTCTGCCACGTTTGTGCTGAGCTGTGACTGCCAACATTGATCCACAGTGCTCAGGGGGCGAATCAGAGAGAATAGGTGGCGTACCGTGGGCCAGGCATGTGCCATGGGTGAGCCTCTGTCCCCTGTCAACTCCCACCGCTTAAGATCACTCTCTCTCACGTCCACTCCATCTCCCCGACTGGGCTCTGGGATCACCAACACCCCTCAACATCACAGGCAGTTGGCCACTTACACCTCGCTACTCTTTAGTAATCTGCCTCTCAAATACAATCAGCTCATTCAAATGCAGGGCTTGTCTCTTGACCCTAAAATAGAGACAGGTGACCGCTTTACATTGCCCTGATTTCAATCACTCAGCTATACTTTAGATGAGTATAAGCACTAAGTCTTGGCATGCTGTTGTGCTTGTACCCTGTGGATATTGTGGATGATGGTCATATACAGACATCAGGCAAAAGCTGGTCTAAGCTGGTTTGTTTTCTGCCTGTATGTGTTTTTCTGAAGGAGTGGCATAGTCAGTCTGCTTGGTCTTGCACCATATAGCTAAACAATAGACATCCTGCCAAAGGTTTCCCTGCAGGCAATTGTCCCTGGCAGTTGTATGTAACAGGCTTAAACACAGCCAGGGCAGTAACTCAACATTTGTTCCTTTTATGTCAGTGTCCATGTTGCCACAGAATTCTGTTTTGGATTCTTTAAGCCACTAGAAGCGAACAGGCTGAATTCCAGAAACATCTGATGGACATTTTATGCTCTCCTTGACATGTCAGGACGGGTACCTTGACATATCTGTGCTACGTTAGTGTCCCTGCTCAGGAATCTGAGGAACTTGCATAGAGACACTGGGAAGACAGAACGTCTGCAAGGACTTGGCTCAGATATTCACTTCAATACCTATCTTTCAATATGCGTTTTCTACTAACCAAACTTGCATATAGCACATGAGTGATTTCACATGTAATTGTACTGTATATTTCTTATCAACTCAACATTTT
Source organism: Alosa pseudoharengus (assembly GCF_046254945.1). Taxonomy (NCBI): domain Eukaryota; kingdom Metazoa; phylum Chordata; class Actinopteri; order Clupeiformes; family Clupeidae; genus Alosa; species Alosa pseudoharengus. Next base: position 23,767,729 of record NW_027468870.1, on the reverse strand, counting down.
AATTGTCAAGAAATATTACCTTGCCGACTGAAGCGTTTCATCTGTAGTTCAAATATAGACAAAGATTGAATGAATTTCTGTGCCCTCTCAGTTACAACATATCCCATTGTTATAACCACTTTCAGTTTTATGTATTAATCTAAAGAGCACTCATGAGATGACTGTTTTGGGCCTCACCAGTTCTCCTTCTCTTAACTGTTTGAAGTGCTGCATATGATGTGGAAAACTGTTTTGAGCTCTTTTTCCTTCCCTGGTCACCTGATGGCTGTGCTCTGCTTGCCTTTGATCTAGTCTCACTCAACTGCTAAGAGTCTGCTGTCGCCAGAGTCTTTTCATCGGCTCAGTTTGCGGAGAGAAAGTGTGCCCATTTGTGTGGTGGAAGCCAGGGAGATGGCGGACACCTTAGCTCTCAGTGTGTGCAGACACGAGCTAATCAGCCAGCTGATCAGTCCGCAGGGTGGCGAGCCGAACAGAGCTGAGCCCGCCAGGGGATGTGAGATGTGTTCATGTGCCATGGGGACTGGTGGAGACGAGCTGCACCTCATTTCATCAAGTCAATTATTTCAGCACTCTAGGCTCTCGCTGGCCCTCCTCTTGAAAGCTTGAGCCCTGGATGGGTCAATTATGCTCGGTGCTCTAGCAAATGTATGCCTGGAAGGAAGTGGAGGGGTGGAGGTAAAAACTGTTTTTTTTTCTTTCTCACTCAAATTTTAATGAAGACCTCCTTAGCAAGAACAGTGCCCTTAACGGTGTTTGAGTCTGCCTCTGCCGTTTTCTCGGATTTGTGAACAAATATGCCACCCTCCACGCAGAGCCAGTGGAGGGTGGAGAGGATGTGGTGGCTTTGATGTGACTGATGCCTTTTTGCATTATCTGCTTCTTGTTATCAGTGGGGAAGACTAGATCGAGCGAATTGATTTTCCGTTCATTTACATGGCAAGGGAAGTGTGAACCCCCCCCCCCCCCCCCCCTTTAGCGCAGATAAGTCTGCCCTTTATATGGTCCCTTTGGTTCCAGATGAGCATGTGAAGGAATAACTCATTTTCAAATCCCGACAGTGACAGGTCCATCCAGATGGAGAGCTTTCTGTTTCGCTACCGCAGCTTTGAGCATGATGAACACATTAGTGCTGCCCAGTGTCCACAGGGAGCTCATCATTCATCTGATTTATGTTTCCAGTATTCTGTTGTATGATTTGATGTTTTGTTTGAGTTGGCTCATTGCTAAGGTGGAAACAGAGTTGCGGTAATGAGGAAAGTGGTCGAGAGGATAATGGTGCTCGGCAGTACTCACACCGGAAATGGCCTGTGCTTTGTTTTGAAGTATGGTTGCTGATGCTTTGTATAAATCATAAAATAACTGTGGTTGCGATATAACCTTTGTTGCCATGTGGCCACGTATGAATGATGGTAATTATGAGAGCAATACAGTCTGTAATTGTTTTTAAAATGGTGGTTGATAATGCACTGTAGTTATTTCACTGAGATCCATGCTGAGATAACACCATATGTCTCTGTAAAAACAACTCTGCACAGCAGTCACTCACTTGAACCCTCATGAGCCATTAAATTCACTGGATCAAATTCAAATAAACAGGAATCTTATCAGTGTCAGGTTGTTGGACAAGTTCCATTGCTCTGTTGACGAAAGCGCGATAGTACAAATATTTGCTCATTTTTCAGAACAGTCTTAAAGCAAATGTCAGCCATTTTCATTGGATTTGGCCTCGCCAAGACCTCATCCTCAGCAGACTCTTGCTACATCAGGCAACTCTGTTGTAAATTTGGCTCAGTTAAGTCATGTTGGCCCAACCAAATGCCTCTATCTGGGAAGTCAGAGATTATAACATTAACACCCTCTGTGGATTCTCCAAAGTCATACTTTCATGTAGCGAATTGGCTCTTGTCCCTGTTTTAGCACATAACAGAACTCAACTCTTCCTCTGCCCAGTCCTCATTTTTCTAATCTTGTGCACATCTTTATAATAGACTCACTCAGTAAGCAAAAGCATAGCAAAGCACTTGACACCCTATTCAATGAATTAAAAAATGTTTGGCTGTAAGCAACGAGAGGTACCGGTTAAGTGACAGAGCCATCAGTCCAGCAAAAGCTCTTTTGACAACACACAGAGCTATGTAAGCCGCCAAACAAGATGCTTACACATAGGCTACATCACAGTGATGCTCACATTTTCTTAACACTGCTGCTGATTTGAAAAAAAACCCTGGACAAACCATACTGAAAAATATATCTTGATAAACCTTAGTGAAAGATAAACCTGGATAAACCTTAGGGAAAGATGAAACAGCATTCAAGCACATAATGAACATAGATCTGATTTTTACCATGGGTCAGGTCACTGTTTGAAAATGGTATGTTCAACGCTTGTGTTATGAGGAGAAATTATTAGTAACGCTGCTATTGCACACAGTAGCCCCAGTGTGTTACTACTCATTGTTCACAGCATTCAAATAATTTTCTCTGTCCTCAAGATTATCATAGTGTCTCTGACATAATATCAGGTCCTCTTATTCTTAGAAGAGCCATACAATATAATATATTAAAAAACATGAAACCATAAGGTCTCCTCAATACGTATGGCAGCATCAGGAACCATATAGCTATCTTGTTTCAGCTATGAGTGTAAACATATACAGATATTTTAGTTGATGTACATATGGTGCCTGGATTTATTTCACTATGCGTTAATTGCAACATGATAGCATTTGACCTTTAGAACCTTTCATGAAATGTTGATACCGTATTCTCTGAGAAAGGTGTTGGATGTTGCAGATGGTACAACTGTCCCCATTAAAGTCCTGACACTGGATAGTTCTCTAGGGAATAATGCAAGCCTTTGGGCTGGCTTTTACGCCAGAATCCTACCCAAAGAGAGACGCTGAAAAGCAAAAGGTGAAAATATTGCATGCAGTTTTATATCCATTTCAGTGGAGCAATTCATCAGATTTCCCCTCAACGTTCATCTCTATTTTAACCCAGTTCATTTGCAGTTAGAAAGTCACAAGATGAAGTTAAGAAATATCATACAAATATTGATGCAATGCAGTCAACTCTCCAGGTTCTCTCATCACCCACACTGTGATTGATTTTACCATGATAGAGTGCCGGTGGATGTAGTCCCATCCGCTGTACGTGCTGATGTGTAACCACTTGTAATGTGACTCATGGATCACACTGATGCTAATTACCATCTGCTCACTTACACTACAGCAGTGTTGCATGCCAAGTTGTTTTCAATTATCCGCCTCTCTCTTTTTTTTAAATTACAGCTTTTATTTTGGGAGAAATGGGTGTTGCAATCATGCCAACTAGGCAAGGTCCTTTCTGGGTCTTGAATGGTGCAAGTGACCATAATTGTCTTCTCTCCTTCTATGGCCATAATTGCAACCTTTACATTTGCTTTGAAAATGAACGTTTTAAAAAATCACTTTCAGCACAGCCCTCTCTGAATACTAAAACTGTGTCCTTTAAGTAGAGTTTGTTCCTTATCTTGTATAAAATGGATTTCTGCAGTATTTGTAAATGTGTCTCCCATGTCTTTATTAGTCTCTCGGGTTCTATAGCAGCACTCCTAATTGTTTTGTTTCAGTAATTATGTAACTACACATTATGTAGTATCTTCTTGTCACATTGTGCTGTGTGATTTTGTTATCTGTTTTGGATCTGTTATCTGGATTTCATAAAAACCTAAGAGTAAGAAATATATAAAATAAAGGAGTGCCTAATTCAATTTAATTCACATATGCAAAGTATACAGTATTGTACTGATGTCTGAGAGTGATGGGCTAAGACTCAACAATATGAAAAGGATCCTCTTTTTCTTTTTACAGTGAGCTCAGGGTCCCTTGCACAGGAATACTGCTAACAGCACTGACAACGAAAGAATAAAACAAAGAACATGTGGCAAATCTCTAGTCATTTCAAACCTTTATGGAACCAACACCATGTTTTAATCTCTTTGCTTGGGAGATGCAAAATGTTATATGCACAATAGCAAAACAGAAATAGTGATTGAGATTATTACCATCCTATCTCCAAAGTACTGCAAAGCCACTGAATTCACAGGCACTGTTGGGGCTTCCCACACCACACACCTGTGTGAGTGATTAATCAGGTTGCGATTGTCAGACCACCATGTCTTGCCCTGTGGGCGGGTGATTTGATTGCTGGATCGAGACTAAACCAAGGAGCTGGTATTGTTGCCGTCCCTCATGTGTTTTGAAGCGTGAAGACAAAAGGCAGCCAAACGACAGATCGCTAGGCAGAGCTCAATTCCGCTGCCTGCTTTTTTTCTTTTCTTTCTAAGATAGCAATAAGTTAGAGTTTGATCACGACCATGCCAGTTGTCTTTTGATGAGTCATGGGCCCATGGAGCGTGCAGTTGGTCCACATTGATTTCCCAAGTGCCTGCACACTTTAACTCGCTCCTACATGGGGAGCAGGATCGGATTTGTTTAGAGCAAATGGACCTACATCTTTCTTTCCACTTCATAAATTTCTTTTGCTCTCTGAGACTGTGTGGCCAATGTTTGTGGCATCCCTCATGCAGACTGTTGAGAAAAATGAATGCATTGTATTTGGACTGAGGTGCCTGAGATTGTGTGGTTCTGTAGCATCTTTATCATAAGAATCAGAGCTGTCAGAAATCTACCTCAGGGCTTCAGCAAGGCAAGAACATGGAGACAGCCACTGCAGTGGCACAAGCAGGGCATTGCTTTTTTCTCCAAAAACATACAGAAATCAGCAGACAGGAAACAGTCCCTGTCACCAGTGAAACAAAATGCAGCAGAATCTAATGCATTTCTGTAATGAAATGACCCTGATGTCAAGACCATGTGTTATGAGTCGGTCTATGGTGTTAAAATGGAAAATGGAAGTTATTTTATTATTCTTTCAAAAGAATAATTTATTTTTCTTATATTTCTGCAAAGAACATTTTGGGGGCGTTTCACTGTGAAGAATTCCAGGCAGCACATCAGAGCAAAACTGCACTTGTCCAGATTTCCAGTCCAGACACACATCAAATCTCTGAAGGCATTGTTGTCACTCTGACATCCTCAGTCTCAGTAGAGGTTTTGCAGCATTTTTTCTCTGTATATCTCTTGGGGCACCTTTTTGCTCCAGTTGTATATCTCTTGGGGCAGCTAAAGGGAATATTATTTTCCTCTGCCAATAATTTTCTGTAGGCAGTCTGCCACAGAATAAAGAGGCAGAAAAGAATTATATTATCAACGCATTAAATGACATTTGTAAGGATGAGCGGCTCATGTGAATCATAATGCCGATTGTTATCCCCTGCTAAGAAGTGTTAATGAATTTGCCATGCTCAATCCTTGTGCTGTTGTATCCCTGTGGCTGTGTGATGGGGAGACGAGGAGTTAAGTGTATGGCCATCATTGTTCTCCCCTGTCAGAGTGCTCAGATAAGAGCTGGACCCCCGCTGACAGAGTGCAAACATGCCTGCCACATGAGAGGAGCCGTTGCTCAGGGTTATTTCGAAAGGGCGGCGACCAGTCAACAGGCATTTTTCAAATTCAAAAGAGATTCCATTTTGGCACGCGGAGGTTGCCTGTGCATTCTTTCTGTCACACTCAGCCTTTGAGATAGTCATAGTTATCAGAATAGCTTCTTCAACATTCTTGAATTATTTAATTGAACAGTTAAACTGACAAAAACTTGAGAATGGATTTTATTGAATATGAAGGATATTGTTGGATATGAAGTGTAGTATGAAGTGTAGTATCTTCTGCAACTGTTTTTGTACTGACTGAAGGAATGTATTGCATTTTGTGCTAAACATGGATTGTTCTGTAAGGGATCATTTGACAAATAGCCTATAGTGTCAAAATACAGAAATAAATTTCATGAAATCTTGTTTTAAAGGCTTTTGAGCAATACTGCTGGGTAGTGTTGCGGATCTAGTTGATGTGTAGAATGAACTTCAACTTTGAAAGGAGAGCATGCATGTGTTTTAGGTTTCATTAATGTTTTTAAAAGTCTTTGGAACATTTGTAAAGTGTATTGATTGTTGCGGAGTGAGGCTTAAGCTGTTTAAGCAGCAGCAGGCCTCCTTAATGGCTCCAGCCTGGCGAGGAAAGATGAGGAGCCATAAAGGAGCATTTGTTTTACCACCTCACTGCTCAGCTTGAGACGTTCTCCAGCAAAGTGCGTTTGCTTTTGCCCTCGACCTACCAAAGAAACCTGCCTATATACCCCGCTTCAATTTCAGAAACAAAATACACTCTCCTGGCTGATTAGCTGTTGTCATGGTGCATCTCGCCTGCTAAGGTTGAAAGCAGGAGGTTGCACCCAGGCCCTGTTGTTTACCCTGTGCAGCCTGTCTCCTGTGCAAACAGGGTCACAATGGACTTAATCAAGACTACTATGTACACAGGGCAGATCACACTTGGACAGAGGTCTGACTGCAGCACTATCGTGTATTGATTAAATCTTTAGAATTTAATTGGCCCTCATGAGTGAATGTACGTCATGTAAAAGTTATGACCATCTCTGACTGCAGAGTGCAAGCTCTGCTGTATCACACAGTATACTTGACTTTATTGCCAGGAGTTCTCTTCCTCTCCAACTCTTTGTCTGCTAGAAATACTAAGACCATACAAATCAAACCAGCAGATTCATGGCATACTGTACAGTAGGCCCATGGCCTTATGGATGGGCCCCTCACTGGGTGTCAATTCTCTAGTGTGTTGTTGTTGCCCCCAGGCCCACAACTTAAATCTGACCAGAATCTGAACCCCAATAGTGTGTGGCCCTTTGACTGAGAACTCATTGAGAAGCAGAGGAGAACTATGGAAGTGATTGGAGCATGAAGACCCTGCAACCTCTCTCCTTTGACCTATCCCATTCATCTGCCTGAAACCATGCACGGCTTCTGTTTGGGCCCCATCACCATGGCAACCTCTCTATAGGGTTCTGCGCCTTATTCTGGTAGATGGTTGTAGTTGACGCCCCTGTGTCACCCTCTGTGGTTTGCTTTGTGTGTGACTGAGCACACATATCCAGGGAGAAAGTCTAGATGTGTTGTCTACTGCTGTTGTTTTGGGAAAAAATGTGTATACTACTTGATGATTGCTTGAACAATGCAGAGTTATTTAAAAAAAAAACTCACTGAATATGTATTGAAAATGTTTACTCGTATTACTGTTTGCCTATTTATGTACACCATATACACATTTATTTATTTAAATAGGTTATGCAGATTCGTACATACATCTACTCTACACACATTTTTGCATTCCTTAGTTCAGGTAATGAGTATATGCGTCCTTCTGTTTGTTTCTCAGCTCACAGCAGTATACCAACAATTGTTGGCTTGTATGGAGAGACTATTGCAGTTCCCTGCATCAATGGAGGAGCCCAACCCGATGGCCTTATGTTCACTAAGTGGAAATATGTGAGTTATTTTGTTGCTTTTACCTCCACTGCTAAACTAGAAATATATGGCGAATGTTATAGAGCTGAATGCTACACGTAAGCTGTACAAACAGGTATGCATTATTCTGTCAGTCCGTAATTAAACATAATTATAGCATCACACCCTGCAATTCAGGGCTGAGGGCCTTAAGCATGAGCTCTGCTCTCCGTGCTCTCTCCATCAGATGAAAGATGATAACACGGCGGGAGACCTCCTGGTAAAGCAAGCACACAAGGAGGAGGCCACCATCCAGGCCTCAGATGGCTATAGAGACAGGGTGAGCATCGCCCCCAACTCCAGCCTGCTCATCGCCAAGGGAACGCTGGAGGACCAGAGGCTCTTCACCTGCATGCAAGTATGGGGAGGCAACGTGAAGGAGTACCCAGTGCAAGTTTCTGTCCACAGTAAGTCATTTCCACATTGCCCTGCGTTAGATTACAAAGCGATGACTGGTTGCTGGTTATATGGACTTAAATATAGGCTTTGAAATGAAAAAGGCCACACAGCATCAACACTTAACCAGAGGGGTGTAGCTCCTGTAATTAAGAGCTCTCTGGAGTGGGGTGGTTTCGACTGAACAGATATTTACATCAGAATAGCTAATCCAGTCATTACTCATGAGCTTTTTGTATGTTTACAGAGAGGCCTTCGCCACCCCAGATCAAAGATAAAGCCAAAGAACTGGAAAATGGAAAGCTTACCACCGTAAGTAAAATGGTTTATTCATTTGCCAATCTAGTGAGATCAAGCACCACTGACTTTTTATGTCTTTTTAGCCTCAGTTCATGCACTGAGGCAATGAACAAAATCCATGAAAGAGAATGAAGAATAAATGAAAAGAAATCAATGATGATGTTACAAATATTAGGGTGATGAGGGTAATACCCTTGTTGTGCTCTCAAGTACGATAAAGTGTTTGACTTCCTATCACTGCAACACAGTTTTTGGATGACATTTTATGGGTACTTCACCAAAAATAACCATCTGTAACTGCATAACTGAAGGAACCTAAAACCAAACACAGGGGCTTTTGAGGATGAGTAATTCATCCCAGATGAGCCTTTCAGCGCTGAAACATGATTTTCACATTTGATATGTATATATGTATATCTTGGTCGAAGTGCTTGTCATTTCTTTTTCCCTTTTTCCTCAAGTTTCTGGCTGCTGGCTGCTCTCTTTGCCTTTAATGTCACACAGAGCTTTTTCTGATGTTTGCTGGAGACCGAGGGGGTGGATAGCGAGGGGGGTGGGGTTTGAGGGGGTGGTGGGGTGTTGTTTTGGGAGACCGCCTCCCGAGCTCTGTCAAGTTCAAAGTGCCGCCTCGGTCGCACCCGCTGCGGCGGAAGAACGCTCCTCCTCAGAGCGCCCGCTTTGAGGCGCAATTCACTCCAACATGAAAACATTATGGCTGGTGAAAGGTCAGGGCTCGGCGCAGCGCTGGGGTTGAGGGATGGGAGGGAACGGGAGGTGGGAAAGCTGCAGCGGAACGGCGAGAGAAAAAAAAAAAAAAAAAAATGGCCTGTGGTCACGACCAACCCAAGAGCCAGCCTCACACAGCACATTGCCCTCGGAGGGCTCTCATTATAGCCCAAACACTGGAGGCGCCAGGCAGAGAAACGGCTGTGTGTAAAAGCAGGGGAGAGGAAGGAAGGGAGGGTGGAGGGTGGGGAGGGGGGTGCGGGGTTCTTATCTGATGGTTGTGCGGCTGCGGCTGCTGCTGCAGCTTCCCTGCATGGCGAACGGTGGTTTGGGTGCCATTCTGCCAGCCTGAGCCCCTGCATCATCCCCCAGCCAGCTCCCGGGCAGAGTAGCGATTACTCTGAGCTCTCTATCCCGCCCCACAGCCCTCCGCACACACAGCGGCTCCAGCAGCCGCCGCCGCCCCTCAGGGCCAAGAATTGCTCAAAAGCCGGAGCGACTCCTCACCTAATCCTGTCACATCCTTATTAATGCGTCCCCAGCTTTTTCCTGTAATGGAGTTTTTGCACATCCATTTTTCTTGCGGCAGGAGAAGCCGGGGGAAAAAAGGCAGCAGCAGTGGTTTGTCAGTGCTACACCGCTGGAAGAAAAGTCTTCTCAGCCAAGCAGCGCTGTCAGGCAGGGGAAGCTCTCAGATCAGTCATAGTTAGGAGGCAGGGTGCAGGCAGCCAGACCAACAGGCACCACGGGACTTTCCTTTAGGGCATATTCAATGACAGGCCCAACTCCCCCTGCATGGCTTTCAAAAGATAGTATTCTGACTCAATGAGAAGCACATGACACACGAATATTCATCTTAAAATATCTGACAATAGGATATGAGCCAAGTCACCTAAATGATAGATAATGAAAGTAACAGTAGCAAGGACATGATGCAGGAAAGTCCCTAAAGCCCCCGGAACGTGAGTCAGGTGTGAGCTCACCATAAGCTATTTATTCTGGGTAAATTCCAGTAGCATGTGTAAACTGTGTCACCAAAATGGAATTTGTCCACCTATTAATCTTCAGTAGTGACCTTTGTTCACATTTTCACATTGAGCCATTAGAGGAAGTAGTAGGGAAAACGGTCACACTAGATTGCGTCAACTTCCCATCTCAGTGAATAGAATAGATCATATGTTAGTTTTGGATGAAACATGTGGTTAATGGTCAAGTGTAATATCTTTTTCAGCTTGGCACATGCATTGCCAGTGATGCCAACCCTGTTGCTATCTTAACATGGACCAAAGATGGCCGGCCACTGGTCCCTGATGACAAAAGTAAGTTACATTCACACACATAAATCATTTAAATTTTTGTGATTTTAATGATATCCCTAATTACAAAAACCTCTTCTCGGTTTGTGTGTGTGTGTGTGTGTGTGTGTGTGTGTGTGTGTGTGTGTGTGTGTGTGTGTGTGTTTGTCTGTCTGTATAGCAATTAAGATCACTGGACAGGTCACAAAGGACCCAAGCACTGGCCTGTCCAAAGCCTCCTCTCTTCTGCAGTACACGGCGGGCAAAGAGGACGTGGGCTCCCAGTTCACCTGCGTGGCCACCCACCCGTTAGCGGACCAGGAGTCGGCTCCAGAGACTTTCACCGTCCACTGTGAGTAGACAGCGCCTCCCAGGGGAGAGCCTCGGCTTGCTCCGGCAGCCTGCTGACCTCCCACAAATTGGGAGCTGAAGGCACATATTGATTTAGTGCTCTCTAAGGTGCCCGGGGACTGGAGTTGACATGCAGATGGATGACTGTTTGGGTTCTTGAGTGTTGGAGACATCTGTGCTCGCATTCAAATCTGTTCCCTGTGGTGAAATGAGTGTGTAGAACACCATTTCCATACACATACACATGATGGTGTGTGTGTGTGTGTGTGAGTTTGTGAGTGAGTGAGTGAGTGAGTGAGTGAGTGAGTGAGAGAGTGTGATGGGAGGATGAGATGTTCACAGCCATGCTCTGCACTGACCATGATAAATGTTATGATGAAATGGTCATGCTTTGTAGTATATGGGTACCATTTGAAGTTTGCTTTCAGACAGGCAACATCAGTGAAGTGGGCATTTTTTGCCCAGTCTGTTCGGACACAATGGTTCTAATTTAGTCTGTCAGTGGTGGCACTCTGTGACTGCTGAGAGCTGATTTGTGCTGCTCCTCGGGGTGCAGATGCAATAGCACTCGCTCCACCACTGTGTTCAACAGAGAGAGAGAAAAAAAAGAGAGAGGGAGAAAGAGAAGGGAAGAGAGGGCGATAGAAAATCACCACAGCAAATGGCTCGAGAAATGAAGAAGGCTGGGTCTTGGGGGTGCCTTGCACTGCATGAGGAGAGTGCCAGACATCCCCTCTCTGCTGTGGGCAGTGCTTGGAACGTATGCTTGATTTCATCTTCTCTCTTTATCTTCTCTCGTTCTCTTCTCTCTCTCTCTCCCTCTCTCTCTATCACCTCCACTTAACTAGATCCCACAGAGAAGGTGAACCTGCAGGTAATCAATAAGGGTGCCATTAAAGAAGGAGATGATGTCACCCTGAAGTGCCAAGCAGATGGCAATCCTCCCCCCACTAGTTTTAACTTCTACCTGAAGGCAAGTGTTCTGCTCCACCAGTGCTCTAGCCCACTCTCCTGTCTATGGCTTGACCCCTCACCCTAATGCATTCACACACACACACACACACACACACACACACACACACACACACACACACACACACACACACACACACACACACACACACACACACACAGCACACCTGTAGCATGCTCACAGTGTGTGCCCTTTCTTTTGACAGGACCAGAAAGTGCCTGTGATGAACAACACGTACACCCTGCGCGGTGTCACACGAGAGAGCAGTGGGAAGTACAAGTGCTCTCTGCTTGATGACGAGAACAAACAGGACACGCAGGAAATCATTGTACACTGTGAGTTTTCAATCAGTTTTGAGTACGGTACATTCTTTTTCCCATGAAAAGACATACCGTTTTTTGCCAATTTAACTTTTATGCTCTCTAAATTAAACCAAAAGACATTAAGATAATCAAATTTCACTTCAGGACAACTGAGAGGAAGTTAAACATTCTTGTGGGCAGAGAACTAATTAGAAAATTCTGACATCCAATGGCCAGACAGCTAATATCAGGGAGGCGCATTATGCAAACAGAGATAAGCACAGACTCTGGCCACATTTAATTACTCCACTCTTAGGTGTGTTTTCTTTCGGCCAATTATGTTCAAAGGCCGTGACAAAGCCCTATAATGTGAATGTAGTGGTGCCGCCTATGGCAATTCAAATGTATTTCACGCTTCTCCATGGGCAGACTGAAGTTGCTGACGTCTAAATCTTGAGTGCGAGCGAGCTGGAAACAAAGGCTTTTGTGGGACTGGGGAGGAGGGTTGTCTCCAGAGAGCTTGTCCTCCCTAAATCACAAAGTCACCCACGCTGTGAGGTGAATTGGGCTCCTCTGAGGGCTGTAACGTTCTAAAGCGCTTGATAAGCAGGACAGATGAGCGTGTGGGAGCCGCCTGCAGCGAGCTGATAGGAGCCGTCTCACCATGTTGGAACAATCCCTCTCTTTCCTTCCCTCCTCCCAGACCTGGATCTCAGCGTCAGCCCCTCGGGGAGGGTCCTGAAAAACTTTGGGGACACCTTGGTGGTGATGGTGGATCAGAATGCCTCTGTTGACGCCCAGATTTCATGGACCAAGGTAAGACGAATGGGACAGGTGGAAGTAAAGATCTGTCTGTCATTCCTTATGTCTGAGCTGCTGTTCTGCTCCAGTCCCGGTCAAAGGAGGGGTCAACGGACTGTCATCAGAGGCGGACATCTCGGTTCCAGAAAGTAAAAGTCCTGCCATATATAGGCTATATGCACTTAACACAGGTGATATCACTAATTATCTGATCTACCTGGCTGCTAATTAGGATGAGCTGGTTTACTAAACGGTGGGATCAAATACTTGGCAGGACTTTCACTTTCTGAACCCTGGATGTCCGCCTCTGACTGTCATCAGCAACATCTCAAAACAATAATTTGTCCCTCTCTCTCTTCCAGGACAACGAGAAGCTCGAGAAGGAGCCGGTTTTCGGAGAGCTGACCTATGCAGACGCTGGGCTGTATGTGCTGAAGGTGTCTGTGGCCGGAATTAAGAAAAGTCATTCCTTTGAGCTGGATGTCCAGGGTATGATAATCTGATTAGCTCCTCTGAAGGCAAATTGCGCAGACATGCATGGGAAAGCCCGAATGAGAAGAGACCTTTTGGTCGGTCACTGTGATGGTTTAATCGGTGAACAATACGAATAGTGCCTGTCTTGCTTGCCAGTGTCAGTGACACTGTCACTCCTTACATTCAGTCATCTGTACTTCTAAGTAAGACAATGAGTGTATTCTACTGCACAAGGTTAGGAATGTATTGGTTTGGCATCAGACATACACATCAGTCATACCTATATTTGTAAATAACCTTTATCCACTGCATTCTTCCCATAGACACTATGACATCTGTTTTGACTGCTATAGAATGTTAATAGAAATGTTTTGATAACTACTGAGTATTCAGAGTGCAGTAACCTGGATAATGCTGTAATCTTTGTGGAATATTAGCATGTGCTTGTCTTGGTAGAGGTAGTAAAGATGCTTGAAGTTTGACATGATGTACATGAGTGGTGAGATCATTAATATATTTTTAAAAACATTGTAGATGTCGTATGTCTTTGTGTTGACCATTTTTGATTTTCTAGATATTCAAAATGCAAAACAAACACCCCAATCCAATAATGTCAGACTTTTTGGGAGAAAGTTCATGTCACATCAATACTGACTGCATTATCCAATACCAGTACATGACGTGTTTATGAATTGGCTATGCCTACACTCATACTAAATTGCTATCCTTCTCTCTCCAGGCAAGCCGTCGATCAAGGTTCTGACTGAGAAGCTCAGCTCAGATGGAAACTCCAAAGTCCTGATCTGTGTGGCCGAAGGCTCACCTGAGCCCAATGTCCAGTGGAGTGTCAATGGCACCAATGTAAGTTTGTCAGCTTCTTAGACTGTAACATGTGGAAGCCTGCTACTCCTGACAAGGTGTCATGATGTGAGGCTCACTTAAGGTTAAGCTCTTCTGCCTCAAAGCTGACTTCTTCCTCTGATGTCTGGGTAATACCTTGATTTCCAGAAAACTGTAGTTTCTGTTAGCGGGAAGCCTTTGTAGTTTCTGTTAGTGAGAAGGCTTTGTAGTTTCTGTTAGCGGGAAGGCTTTCTGTACAAATATAAAGAGCATAATGGATCAAATGAAGATACAATTGTCTTCTTGACTCATCCTTAGAATGCAGTTTGGCAATCTTTCAGAAAGGTTATGCTATTTGCTAGGCAAGTTCCTGACGTTTTTCCCGTTGGTCCAGTGTCGTATATTTGAGTCTCTGTTCCCATGTGTTGTGCCTTAGAAATGATGGGAAGTGTAAAGGTGAATTAATATACCAAACTTAAAACACACCAGCTGTTCCTACTGGCTTTTAGGGTTGTAATGCTGGTTATGCTGACACAAAATGGAGATAAGATGATCGGGTGTCCCCAATGATAAGGGATTTTGTTTCATGTAGTAGAAGAGATGGCAACAGAATTAGGTTCAGATTTTTTGTTGTGCTTCCTGTAATGAATGCAATTACAGGAGAATTGAGTTTCTGGATAGTGAGGTGCCTTGGGTGTGTGTGTTGTAATAGTTGAGTGATTATTTCCACTTGGCTCATCAAGCTCAGTGAGTGTTTTGCCTGGGGGAGCATTTTCCATTACCACTAGGTGTGGTAGGCTGACTAAGCTCCAGTCATGACAACAGCAAAGAGCATATTGAATGGATACAGCACCCCCTAATGGAAAGATTTACTTATTAATGTTTTTTTTTTTTAAATGTATGTTATACACATATATTATTATTATTAATAACAATAATAATAACAATAATATTTTAGTGCTGATGCTCAGGTTAACTATGATCTGACTGTTTGTCTGTTTGTTCACAGGAAAAAACTTCTTACAGCAATGGAAAGGTTACTCACGAGATCACAGTGGTGCCTAGCAAGAATCTCACTGTTCTCTGTACTGTGACAAATAGCCTGGGAGACGACTCCAGGGCTATCTTCCTGCAGTCCGGTAAGTACCGTGAGCCCGCCCCCATGGCATGGGTGTGACCGCCAGCTCTCAGCACTAACCTGCTTCCTATCCTTCAATGCTCTCAACTCACCTCAGTGGAAGAGCATCCTCCATCTTGACTGAACTTAAGGGTTTTGTGGAAGATGTATTTTCAAGACCATTCCTTCAAGCACGTTTTCCTCTCAGACTAATCACTGGACTTTGCTTAAGACTGTTTTGTATTTTCTAATATTGGCAAAAGTGCTATGACTTTTGTCTTTAAGGTGTGTGTGCGTGCGTGTGAGAGTGAGGGTCTGGCCAAACAGCTCACGAGTCTGTGATTTGACATGACAAGTGTTTTCCTCCTCTGTCTTTCTCCTGCTGCAGTTTTTGTTGTGGTTGTCAGTGTCGGGTGCTGGGCTGCTTCCCTGATCTCATCTAATTGCATGCTGCAATTTTCTCCTCACTATTTCAAATCTTACACCTGTCAAAACGAATGACTTCCCCTTTTGGTGGCATTTAACACAGCACTAACCCATCTCCCTCTTAATCACGGCTGGGATGCGGGGCCTGTAAACACAGTGAATGGGACATGTTTATGACGGCATGTCAACACAAGTTGTGTTTCTATTTTCTGGTCCCAAGAAGTTAATTTCATTTTATATCTAATTTCAGTAATTGTGGAGAAAAAAGAGCCAGAAGGAGGTAAGAAATGCCATTTTATAATTTCAACTTTTATATGGAATAACACTGAAGAAAATACAGTGTGTCAGTTTTAAAAAGCTTTGAAAGCTGTCATAAGCTGGAGGAGCAGATGGTATATTACTGCCATGTGTGGAAGTGAAATCTGTGGGTGTGTAGGAAGCCCACGCAGAGCCCAGGTGTCAAGCAGCCCAACATCATGACAAGGCTTTCTCATCAAAGCCCATATTTGATCTCCGTCCTCATTCTCCATCTGTCTGCTGTCTGCAGACGCCGGTTATTTGATGAAGTATTTATTCCTTTTGTGTTCAGGGGGCTGAGCAGCATGGGGCACAGGACCTCAGATCATTATCAATGCATACTGTGTGTGGGAAAGGCTTCTTGCCCATAGTAACTTTTCTTAATATCAATGTGATTCTTTGGTTACATCTTGGATGTTTTGCTTGTCTCTTAGCACAAAGAAAACCTGATCCTTGGCCCATTTTATTTTATTGTTTTACTTTTTTGTACCTTTAGTCTCATTCTTGGAACAACACGTTAAGCTGTTTTGACAGAGAGAAATCAATACTTCCTTGTTTCTCTTGGTGTTCCAGACAGGTCCACTGGTAATGACCAGGCTAAGCTCATTGTGGGCATTGTGGTTGGCCTTATTCTGGCTGCTGCTATTGTGGGCCTCATCTATTGGCTGTACATGAAGAACTCCAGGTGAGTCCAACAGCGGATTCTATCAGACTGTATTCTGTCTGATTCTGTCTGTTGTTGTTGTGTAATTTCATTTTGGAAACGGTGGAACAGTTTATAATGTTCAAGAGAAAATGTTATGGCATCGTGCTGTCTTGGCAGAGTATATTTAGTAATATCATACCGGGCTTTGTTGTTCCTTATCAGATGTTCTTTTCACATGACCGAACGTAAAAATAACGCTGCCTCATGTTTGCCCAGGCAAGGGAGCTGGAAAACCAGAGAGAAGGAGATGGGCACCTCTGAGGAGGAGAAGAAGCTGGAGGAGAACAACCATAAGCCTGATGTGTAGAGTCCTCAGATGCACACGGGAAGGTATACAGCTCCTGCCATCCAGAGTCTGCTCTGCAGAATGTCAATTACAGGCACATTTACATGACATTTTATTTATTAAGCAGATGCTTTTAGCAAAAAAAAAACTTTCAAAAGTGTGAATGAACATTCAAGCAAGATGGCAAAGGAGACCTTAGAGTAACAATAAATACTACTTTACAGACACTGCGAGACAACCAGGGGATGAGAGTGCAGAAGTTTAATGACTAGTCAAAGTGTAATCAGAGGAGAGTGGTAGGAGGAGAAAGAGGTAGGAGGAAGTAGAGGAGAGGAAGAGCATGTTAGGTGTGTTGGGTGCTCAGATGTGTTAGGAGAGGTACTCTTGGAAGAGTTGAGTCTTCAAGAGCGTTTTGAAGAAAGAGGGACACCCTGTTCTGGTAGCACCTGGTAGCTCGTTCCACCATCTGGGAACTACACATGAAAATAGTCTGGATTGCCATGCGTGTAGGGGCGGCAGTGCTAGACGACGTTCCTTAGAGGAACGCAGCGATCAAGGAGTAACATAAGCATTTATGAGAGCATTTAAGTAAGTGAGAGCAGAGCCAGCCATCACTTTGGCTGGGAAGACTAGCATCTGTATGAGACACATACAAGTAATATATGTGCGTATGTGTGTGTGTGTGTGTGTGTCTATACAGTTTACATGCTTAAGTGTTATTTATCACAGTACCTGTCAGTCATAATTGTTTACCTCTTTTTCTGTCTATAGGGAAGGAGCAGTAGCAAGGCCTTGTCACACTGAACATGTTGTAATGTCATCTGAATGATGTCGTCTGAAAGCCATCCGATCTGACCCCTCATCAGACCTCTCATACGCAGCACGAATTGCAAAATACTCGCCCTCGTCCAAAAGAATGAAAACCTACAATAATCTCCCACAGACACGTTTGACTGAAATCATTTGTGTTTATGTATGTCACCTGCACTGAGGACTGCTCTTTACATTTCCCCTGTGTTCCTGCGGAAAGATAGTTCATCAGCAACTCACTGCTGGTTGGGTGGGCTCTGCAATTGCTTCTCTTGATAGAAAATGTTAAAATCCTGGTACATATTTTCAGGCCTTTGTAAATAGCTGCAGCTCGTGAGCATATGCCATCATGCTTGAGATTCGGAATGTTGCATCATCTGGGACAACCTTTTTGGTCACTGTAGGGGTTATTATGGGGATGGATTGGTCCCGAGGGCCTGAAGTCTTCACTGCTGTTACACTTTGTTTCTGGGAGTTACATTTCCATTGTTTTTATTTTACTTGAGGGCTTTTTCACAGCACCTTCATTGTTTTTTTTTTAACTATGCTATAGAAAATCACATAAAAAAAAGCAAAATAATAATAAGCACTAGACTTACAAAATTACTTTAATAGATCTGAGTTCCAGCATTCTCTGTTTCTAGGCTACCAATATCCTTAGCCACAAAGTTTAGTTATACAAAGGTGATTTCCCCCCAAATCAAACAGTAGTTCTAAAGCCACTAAATATGGCTGCATATAATTAATACAGCAGATTTGGCAATTGGCCTGTCAAATGTTTGACTACCTTACAGCCTCCTTTTATTTTATTAAGATGTCAGTCAGTCCTATTTACATATGCCTTAAGTGAGAACTACTTGTGTTGTGTGCTAGGATAATAGAGTGTAAATGTCAGTAGCTAATGCTTTATACATATTTATAGAGAAATATTGGACACTTAATGTGAAACCTATTGAATGTGCAAAATCTGTTGCCCTCATATGCTCTTGGGGAAGATGTACAAAGCCTTTCCTCATAACACCAGTGTTTCTTTTGTTTTGTCACAACACTTACTCATCACTTAGACATGTTAATATCCCCCATTCTCTGGCAACTGTTTTTGTGTGTCATACTGTAGTTAAACATAACTGTTGCAGAGACATTGCATTGTTTTTGTGTTTTTGAGAACTTTGTAAATATGTTATTTTGTCAATCCAAGTTGTTGTTTTTTTTTTTGTTGTTGCTATTTATATGGTGTGAGATGCAGAGTTAGCTTTACTTTGGCTCTTTTGGATAGGCATATTGAATTGAATTTCACAACAGAATGTAAGATGTACTGCAATGTCAAAATATAAGTCATCAGTGACCGAATGTAACTGCTGGATTGAAGACACTAGACTGATGAGTCCTGATGAGTGAGATATTGCTATTTCTGCCACCTTTTGTTTGTTTGTATGTATGAAGCCCTTAAAGAATAATTTGTGTTTAGGTACTGCGGTTTAAGATTTACATTACTTCAAATCCATCAGGTCAGCAGTGAAACCAAAGAGGGTGAAGAGAAGGCCATACAAGTATTGTAAATACAGTTTTGTTTTTGTACTTTTGTTGAGAATAAAGTGTACATTTTGAAGAAAATGACACCAACTCATGTTAGTTTCAGTGACTACTTTGTTACCTTCAGCAAGAACCATAAATAAATGCTACCCCCATGAAATCTGTAAAGAACTTCACAACATTACAAAAAACAAACAATGTTAATACTGGCTTTTATAAAACATTTTCACATGAACAAATTACTGGTTACTTTAAACAATGGAAATAATCTCAAGAGAATCCTTAAACAAAGTATAAATTAATTGCACACATCACTATGTTTACATGATCCACAAGGCATTTTTTGACAAACAAAATTTCTGTAAAAGAATGAAAGTAGAGAAAATAACCCCCTGCAAATCTGAACAAGGCCACTTACTCTTAAATGTAGGCCAAAGAGTTACCACGCAGTTCTAGACTTTCAAGTTTAAGATTAAAGAGAGAGACCAGTGCAAAGTAAAGCTTCAAGTTAAGATTACAAAAAAACAAAAACCTGATCAGAGAAGTAGAACAGCGGGTAAAAGGATCAAAGCAGTCTGTTGTTGGTATAATCGTTCAAAGGCCTCATAGAGATGGTCTAATAAGAATCATCTGGAATTCTCCTGATATAACCCTCAAGCACTTTATTAATGCTACTATGCTCTGTGGGAGACAACCAGCATCTTGTAACAGCAACTACAATTAGTTTCTGAGTCATAAGCCTGTTGATCAGAGCAGACCACAAAAGTCTGCTGGTACCAGAGGTGGAATATTTGCACGCATTGGAAGCTTAAAGGGGCTGGTTACATGTTTGAGATATCCAATCCTAACAGACGAGTAAGTATTTATTACAAGATCTTATGCTCTGTTATCCACAAGACTAGATGTTAGCAGATGGATAGCCTATTCCCTTTTGGTGCTGAATGCAAAGCCCATCCAAACTAAGCACTTTTTTTGAACAACACATAACATAAATACAATAATTCTGAATTCATCCCATAATTATCGTTGCACCAGCATTATTGGTGTACTCCTGATATAATGGCATTTTTTACAGGTTCCTTGTGTTGTGTTGTACTGTCCAGCCGAACCCCTTTCTGCATTCTCCCAAGCTGAATGAATACATTCTCTGCTTTATTAGCCTTTGAGGGCTCCTCTGGAGATGGAGGGGTGGGTGGGTGTGTCCACCCGTGAGGCTGCTCCTCTGTGTTCCACAGTACATTCACTACACTTAGCTCTCCACAGGGGGGAGCCACTCATGGAGCCCCTGCTCCTATACTAATATGGGCTGTCCTTTCCTCAGGCTAGATGCTACCAACAGAAACCTGCAATGCAGAGGGCTGGGACCTGCTGGAGTGATCCACAGAGCGCTTGAGCATCAGTGCCCAAAATTAGGTGATGATCCAAGATCTTAACAGGTTAAAATAAAGAGGTTAAAACAAATAAACAAAAATAAATGTAACAGAATGTTCAGGTAGGTGTAGATACAGCAGGGTGTTCTGCATTAGTATCTACCAAAAAAGATAAAAAATACTCAACCTTGTGCCAGACTGAAGAATGCACTTTACATTCAGGGCCGAGCATGTTAAAGGAGGCTTTTTTCCTCTTTTTTTTCAAGACAAAGAACTGCTCTGAGAAGAATCAGTAGTGAAGGCCACATGCGACAGGGAACCATTATACTGTAGACTGGGGGTGTTGCGTTAGCCTGGTCAAACAGTACAATACTGATTACACAATAGCTAGAAACCGCGAAAGAATAACATTTATATTAAAAACAGTACAAAAATAACAGAGTCAGCCTGGAGAACAGGGTCCAGCTGGAGTCGGATCTGGGCACGCAGGGCAGGCTAGGGCAGGGCAGAGTGGGGGTGCAGGGCGGCTGGCAGCAGCAGCAGTTGCAGGAGCGGTGAGAGACAGCCTGCACAGACTGGCATCACAGACAGGCACCAGCACCAGCAAGCCCACCACACAGCTGTTCTCTGTAAACACACTTTTTTTTTCTTTTTTTCTTTCTTTTTTTTTTTTCACAGGTTTCATGTTTCAACAGGTAAATGCTTCTCCCCTGTTCGACCTTTGCTATGGCTAAAAACAACAGAGCTGTGTACAGCTCCCCTATTCACAGACCAAGATCTGTCGTTGCCCCCAACCCACGTGCCACCACACCTGACTGACACAGGTGAACTGGGCATCCACCTGTGTCGCCACAGTCACCAATCCGGAGTTTTGCGCTGTGGGCTACAGGTTCAGTCTTGGTGCTACCAATGCAAACTCTCTCAAAATGTTCCGTGCCACGTCCACTTTATTCTGAGCAATCATCAGTGCTCTTTTGACATCCTCAAACGAATAGCCTTCTCCCATCAATTTGGCAATTTTTGCGTCCACATTCTCTCGTGATGACTCATGACTGTGAGTCTTTCTGTGGTGTATGTCTGGAGGCGTCTTTCTGGGAAGGGGCTTAGGTGGCCTGGCAGGTGCCTGTAAGCAGCAATCTCCAGCTACTGCAAGAGAGAGACAGGACCAGGCTGAGTGAAAGAGACAGGGACAGATGGTTAACCCTTAAAGGTGTGTGTTATTTAATATTCTAACATAAGATTCCGTTCCGCAACAATTCAAGGTTCTAAAATTCTATGTTGAATTTAATGAACCCAGATATTCTTTAGAACGTTCATTTTCCCGTCACACCGGTGTGTATGAGAAGCTAATCCGGACAAAGTCCACAGGCTATTACAAAGTAAATCATTAATATTTAATGTGGCATTGGGCCATTAAAACTTCTGGTCTTTAAGTGGGAGTCATTGAGTGCAAGGTCTAAGTGCTTCAGTGGGAGGGTACCTGACGTCGGGGGCAGTTGGTCGTACTCTTGAGAGTTCCTCGCTAGAGACTTCATATTATCCTCCGTCTGCCTGCGTGGGGGCACAGGGGCCGATCCACTCAGCACGCCAAGGAAGGAGTCTACTGACGCATGAGCAGACATCAGGAGTGTAAGTGGATTCAGGACAAAAAAAGACAGCACAAAGGAACACAAATCCTAACACACAATTTCAAACCACAGCCGAGCATACACAGCCGCATAACATATATGTGCACACAATCAAGAGGACACACACACACATACAAACAATGAGATGACCCTCAATCACACAAAGGCACAAAGACACATACACACCAACAAATGGACACACAATCACACAATGAAGTACACACACACACACAAATGAATAGACACAATGAAAAATTCTCACAAGCACTTGAAAGATATAATAGTAGAGTGCATTTCTCTTGGGAACGCGTCATGGAACAGGAAGGGAGGGCAGGGAACGGGCAGCTCACCAGGGTTGAGCAGGAAATGGTCGTGTCCAGAGGCGGGCCGTGCCGCACGGGAGGAGGACGGGGACGAGGACGAGGAAGTGGGGAGCTCTGGGAAACTGTGCCTGATGGGAGGAGGGGGAGGAGGCTGGGAGGGCGGGGTGCTGTTGAAGGGGTCGTCTGCAGGGGAGGCTTCACGGAGAGAGAGGAGAAGAAGAAGACTTGAGTGCTATGAGGCGGCTACACCCGGACTACTCAGCACTACTCATGAGCCACCTCACATTCAGGGACGCCTGATGGAAATCATGCAGAGTAAGGGGTTCCTAGGCAGAGATTTATCAGAACCTGCATGCTAGACTATCATGCACTATCACTGCTTGCCACTAGATGGCGGAACAATGCCACATGCAGCTGTGCGAACTAGGAGGACAAATCCCAGACAACCTCCATGATTATGATTTTAACTGTACAAGATTGAATACATTTTAAAAATGAACATGCACTTTTTAAACATCCTTCAAATGTTATTCAAAGTCATTAGTTAACATACCGACAATGGAAGTGAGTGTGGAAGGGAAATAATCAGCATTCAATTAGCTAATTATTTCCAACTCTTGAGTCATTTGACAAGTGTACATTGGCACACACTCTAGGTCACCCACACACACTCACACTTACTTACTTACTTACTCACATACCAAGTACAATAAAACCTGCTATTAATTTGTAATTTATGTCCTTCAGAATTATGTTTGCAAAACTGCAGCTACATAAATAGAATAGTGTTCAAAGTAAGTTGGAGAATTCAACACCACAAAAAGACTTTACAGCAACCCATAAGAACTATGTCCACATGTAGGGTCATGGGCTACCTTGTGGCGGGAGAAGAATGTCGTAGTCTGACGGAGTCCTGTTGTGGAGAGGACAGAGTGGGGAAGGGGCTACGGCTGCTAGCAATGAGCCCGAGTCAAACTGACCACCTGAGAAGCACAAGAAGAGGTTCAACTAACCTAGCTACCACAGTCAGCGCTCACCAGCCACCTACACGCTGGCTTCCCTGCACTTCTGTGCAATTGACAAAGCGCTCATAAAGCTCTTTCACATCCTTGTGCTAAGCACCAACTCACACACACACACACACATTTATACAACCACCCACACACACACACACACACACACACACACACACACACACACACACACACACACACACACACACACACACACACACACACACACACACACACACACACACACACACACACACACACACACACACACACACACACACACACACACACACACACACACACACACACACACAGACACATAATGACAGGGAGACATGCTGGTGATGGTGATGGCTGATGAAAGGAAAGGCCTCAGGAGCCGTCCAGAGATCTTACCATGCTCAGGGGCTTTGGGTCTCTTTCCCTCTGAAGAAGACTGATCTAAGATGCCATTCTCCAAGGCCCTACACGAGGGGAAAGGGGGTGGGGGGTGGCCAGAGGAAGTAGAGGGGGAGAGAAATAGTTGGAGGCAAAAATTAGGGACTTCAAAACTTCCTCTCTCATGTTCTCACTTTTTCTTGTAAGCAGACCGGAATTTCTGATTCCAGTGTTTTAAGTAAAATATTCCCATATCTGTAACTAGTTTGAATGCTCAAAGACAGTATTTTAATCCTACTTTAAACTAACCCTAGTCATTACCTCACATAAACCACAGCTACGGACCTGTACAGAAAGCTGAAAAGCCTCCTAAAGGTTATTTGTAACTTGTTCAAAACCTTTAGGTCTTGGACAGCACCTATCTCTGCATAGAACATTTTCCTGGAAAAGAGGATTCTTCGAAGCTAAAATCACTTTCCTGCGTTAAAAGCCCAAAGGTTCTCACAAGGGGGGGACCTCATAGAGAGAGAGAGAGAAAGAGAGAGAGCGAGAAAAAGAGAGAGAAAGAGAGAAAGAAAGAAAAAGAGAGAGAAAGAGAGAGAGCCAGCGCTGCCTCCAGAGAGGTCCATGGCGTCACCGTACCTGTCGGGGACGCGCACGGAGATGCAGATGGGAGGCTGGGAAAGGCACACCGGGTGGGAGGAAGGGACCTGGTACTCATCCTCCAGCCGCTCCATTAGTCGCGCCTTCTCCACACACGGACTGGTGAAGGGATTAGGATATCTGCACAGAGCAGATAAGATTACTTAACGCTATCAGCATCATCAGTATTCACCCCTATCAGCATTACCATCTTCAAATGGCTCAGATTCAGCAGACTTTGGTGAATGGCCTTTGTTTTTTTTATTGAAGTAATACCATAAAAATATATTTTCAATGTTAATATATTAAGGCATGTTTTGAAACAGAGGAAGCAGATCAAAGAGCAGCCTATTTTAATTAGTCTTTTTCCTAGTGGCATATGAACACACCAGGACAAACCTGCACATCTAAATTAAACAACCTCAAACATTTTTAATTCCCAAATGTCAGACTCTGGTGGTTAATATCCAGTGGTTTAAGAGATTTTCACGGATATTATGTCTCCAGAGGAGCCGTCCCCAATCCTGAGGCAAGTTGAGGAAAGTCAGAGACACAAGTAACTCCAACCCGAGCTAACAGGTTCCATGTTCCTTTTCTACTTAGGTGGAAAATGACCTCAACAATTCCACAACTGTGTGTGTGTGTGTGTGTGTGTGTGTGTGTGTGTGTGTGTGTGTGTGTGTGTGTGTGTGTGTGTGTGTGTGTGTGTGTGTGTGTGTGTGTGAGTGTGTGTGTGAGTCCCATCACAAAGAGCCCAGTGTGCCCCTGAGCTGGCGGTCCAGTGTGCACAGCTGCAGAGAGGGCACCACCTCACCCAGTGGCCTTCCACTAGCCTTTAAACACATACTGCAGCAAGCAGATATGCTCCTCGTGCCAGCAGCCAGGCATCCCAACACTACAGCCTGTGGATGCTGCCCACCCCCCCCCCCACACACACACACACACACACACACACACACTCACACACAACATGGCACTAAAGACTCCTATTCAGTTATTTCAGAGAAAGAAGTGCACAAATGCACATTCATCCTTTACAAGGATTACAATTACGACAAAGTTACTTTTTTTGTAACTCTCCCCGCACATGATAAAATATATACATAAAGCCATTAACAATATATAATGATCCAACACTGACCCAAAAAGACAGTCTTTTGAAGTTGATATCTGATAATATGTGTTATTTTGCCCCTCAAGGCAGTTGACCAGTTGAACAGTCATTATAACAAGAGCAGCTGTAGACATTGTGTGTATGAGTAGTGGCTGCGGAGTCCCCCCCCCCTCCCTCCCCCACCCCCTGCTCACAGGCTTTGATGGGCTTCCCTTATTCCTGCACTGCTGGGACAGGAAGGCCATCACGGCGGGGCCAGTGAGAGGAGCGCTTTGTGTTTGTCGAGAGACGATAGCTGGAGAGATCCTGTTGCTTTTGCATAATCAGTGGACATGTGTCCAAACAGTGGTGCTGTTTTCCTGGCAGACGGGGACTGGACCGCTTGGCCACCAGGAGCATGGGACAGAGTGTCCAGCGAGGAACAATCCTCTCTGTCAGGCCGCTCCACCGGCCTCCCCCCACCACCACCACCACCCAGGGTCCTGCCAATGACCTCACACGTACGGAACTAAGGGCTTAGGTTACTGTAGAGAATGGAATGCCACGTCACAGTTGGTCATTTTGAGGGACTAATCTCAATCTTTTTCCCTGAACATTTCCCTCCTTTTTTGTCTGTGACAAGAACATATTCCATGTCACACAATAACTATTCCTTTCCTAGTTGCCGTCCATTAGAGGTGAACCATTACATCTACTTCCTGTTTTTCACAGTGAAATATGCTTCAAATGGAAGTGTTACGCCTGTTTTCACTGCACAAGGAGCTAAACTCACACACACACAGTATGCAATATACAATGGGCTAGTATACAATATAGAATTTCATCCAGTGCACCTTTAATAAGTTAGCTGTAACCACACGGATGTGACCCTAACGACCTTGACTCGGCTCTGCTCTCTCGGAGCCCTGGTGGGACGGCGGGTGCCTGTGACGGGCCTGCGAGAGGATGTTTGGTTAGATGTGCGATAGTGAGGCGTTGTTGGATGAGCTGGTTCAGCATTGTTCATTAGGGCCGCTATTTGTTTTCTGGGGCTCACTTCCTCTGCTGGAGCAGCAGCGAGCAGATGGAGCTGGTTAGAGCTGATTGGGACAGAGGAAGGACTGGACAGAGAGGCACAACTCTGCCAGGCTGCAAGAACATTAGTGTGTGTGTGTGCGCGTGTGTGTGTGTGTGTGTGAAACAGATATGGACCCTAATATTAGTGTATATATTAGTATTAGTGTATATAAGTTTATATTAATGTTTGTGTATGTGTGTGTGTGTGTGTGTGTGTGTGTGTGTGTGTGTGTGTGTGTGTGTGTGTGTGTGTGAGAGAGAGAGAGAGAGAGAGAGAGAGAGAGAGAGCGAGAGAGAGACTGTGTGTGTGTGTGTGTGTGTGTGTGTGTGTTGGAGGAGTAGAGAGCATATGAGGGATACTCACCTCTGCTGGCTGCTGGTAAGAGCAGGAGGCGGAGGGGAGTGGCGAGGGGGAATATCATATTCATCACTGAGCATGAGGCCATTAGAGAAAGCCTGCGAAATGCACCCAGACACAAACACACACACAAACACACACACACACACACACACACACACACACAGAGAGAGAGAGAGAGACAGAGAGAGAGTTTGAACTATACAGTAATAAATATGCCATTATATACAAGGAAAAGCAAGTAAATATATTATATAACATTTTTGTTTAACCAAGGTTAGAGATGCTATTGTGAGTGCACCAAGGATTTATTTTGTGTCCATATGAAAAGGTCTGGAATGAATAATTTCATGTAACATTTCAACATTTCATTTGGCTGAAGAATTTCGGCCACATATGAGAATTCTTCCATTGCTAAGCATCAGCTGGGAGTGAGTTGAAATCATACTGTTATCACACCTTCCCACCAGGATGTTTGTGCTTGAGGAGACTCTTGCGAAAACTCGAAGCTCGAGCGTTGGGACTATCTAAACTGACAAGCAGTATTCGGCTGCTGCGGCTGGGGCCCAGTGCATTATCTGCCAGCTCCCGTTCACAAGGTCATGCAATTAATCCAGAGGATGGAACTGGAGAAGCGGGAGGGCAGTGATGCGGTGCGAATGGGGGCAATGAGCTGTTGAAGGTGGCTGAGCTCTCAGCGCGCTGCTAAGGCCGGGAGGCGAGGAGGCCTGGGGATGGGGGCAGCGGGGGGCCGCAACAGAGCACACAGTGTGAGAGTGTGTGGCGTTAGTCCATGGCAATCTGGCTGAAGCCCAGACAAGAGGATTGGCATCTAGCGACAGAGTCCTGCTTATATCCAGATGTGCCAGCAGTGAGTGTCAGTAAAACACTGGCACCGTGTCCGCTCTCCCACGCGGAGCCTCAACCGTCCACCAAGAGAGGTCATTGAGTGAACTATCTTCAGACTGGCCGCGACCTAAGACTAGAGCTCACCGAATAGGGAAGGAGGAGACACGAGAGAGAGAGGGGGTCTGGAGCTGCCTGTCCAGTCCCTCTGGCCACTCCCAGCTCCACCATCAGGTATTTCACAGTCTGATGTTTTGCCAGCAACGATTAGGGGAAAATCCCTGAGAGAAAATAATCCATAATTACTGCAGAGAGCTGCGGAATTAAAGCAGCTCCTCCACTAGTCCCAGATTAGCTCCAGTCCAGTTCACCCAGGCCAGCACTGGCAGGGCAGGCCAGTACGGAGTCAGAGCCAGTGGCCCTCAAGAGGCATCGCCACACTGCACTAACCAAGGGCCTGGTGAACACTTACTGTGGAGGATAAGCTGCCTTCCTCTGTACACACGCACACGCACACGCACACGCACACGCACACACACACACACAGTTTAAATACCTCAGACACTCTCTTGTCCCCTGTGAACACTGTTGCATAATTCAAAATCCCACTGAGCTACTATGTGTGTGTGTGTGTGTGTGTGTGTGTGTGTGTGTGTGTGAGAGAGAGAGAGAGAGAGAGAGAGAGAGGGAGGGAGGGAAGGATTGACAGAGAGGTCAGAGACATGTAGAGAGAGGTCATTGACAGATTAACTATGAAGTGAGCAGTATGATCATAGTTTTGGTTTTCATAAATGTGTAAATGCTGTTAATTTGATTTAGTTACAGAGTTACTACACAAAGCTTAGACCACACACACACGCAGATTACACCTCCCACCTCTCCACACACACATATATACACACGCGCACAGACACACACAGAAGAAAACAAGGTGAAAATACTGTTCCTTGCCAAAATTCACAACTAAGCTAGCAAACCACGGCTGTTGCTAAGTAACAGATGAGCAAAAGGCTAAATTGTTGCACTTGCATTGAAAACAGGACAGTACAAACAACAGACTGGAAAGGAGTGATGTGTGTGCTGCAAACATATTTTCAAACAAACAAATGTTAAATATCCCCAGCATCAGTTGACACTGGCGTCAACAGCCATCATCAAAGACAGTGTGATATCCCAAAAGCCTGCTGCCTGCTGCTCCTCACCTTAGGGCCATCTGCCAGGCCGTCCAGTCTGTGCTGTGGCCGCACCGCCCCACTCTCCACCAGCGGACAGCTCAGTGGCCGGCCATTCACGTGCGAGGGCGCCGAACGGCCCAGTTTGGGGGAGCGGTCGGCTCCTGGCCGACCGTCTATGAGAGGGCTGTCTTTGGGGCACCAGGCCTCGGGTGGCAGCTGTGGGTCCCGGGGCAGGCCGGACGAAGGGGACGGGAGCCAGGCGGCACGACCATCCGGCGGGATAGGGGGTGGTCTCTCAGGGGGAGGCGGCGGGGGAGGGTCCCTCTGTGGGGGCGGCGGGGCAGGAAGTGGCTTGTCCTGCTTCCTGGGCATCCCTGGAGAGGACTGGGGGAGGAGAGAACAGAAGGCAGTCAGCATGGAGGACTGGACTCTGAGCAGACTGCAGCTACTGGCACACACTGGCAAACTGACCAAGACCGATTCACTTTACTGACCAATGCTGTGTGAACACAAGTCATCTTTGCTGGTATTTCATTTCACTGCAATATCCCCCATTAGACATCCCCAAGCCCCAAGCCTTTCCAGTAAACTACAAGCACAAAGGCAGACAGACACACACACACAGACACACACACACACACACAGACAGACAGACACACACACACACACAGACACACAGACACACAGACACACAGACACACACACACACACACACACACACACACACACAGACACACAGACACACAGACACACAGACACACAGACACACAGACACACAGACACACAGACACACAGACACACAGACACACAGACACACACACACACACAGACACACAGACACACACACACACAGACACACACACACACACACACACACACACACACACACACACACACAGACACACACACACACACACACACACAGACACACACACACACAGACACACACACACACAGACACACACACACAACAATTACAAACACACCTTTGGAGAGCCAGTGGGGCTGGCTGAGGGGGAGCGGATGATGCCCTTCTGGATGAGGTCCAGTCTGGGTGGCACTGGAGGTAGGCTGAGGTGCTGGATGCCCCCTGAGGGGTCAGGCAGGGGTTTCCTACGCTGGGCAACAGGGGAGGAGTTGGGGGACATGATGGGCGAATTCTGCCTCTCAGTGCACTGCAAAGAATGAGCAGAACGTCATTACAACACTCCTGACATGTCCTCATACCGAAGTCCCACCAGATTAACACGATCATCATCAGTCATTGCAACACTGCACTAAGACATTGTAAAGACATAGATACTATGGCTAAGCATTTCCCATGCATTCTGCAGTTGGGGGTTTAAGTGTCCAGAGGTTTTCAACAAGAAAACAAATAAGGCGGTCAATACTGTCAGGGTTCAGACCCTAAAACGGCCCACCTAAGTATGTCTGCCAGACAAAAACAAAACAGCCTTTGTGTAAAGTAAAATTTAGAAAATCGTTGTATTTGGCATCAACGCAGAAAGATTTACATTAAGTGCCCACCTGGAGGTCAGTGTCTTGAACCATAACAACTGGTCATAAATCTCAGAGTTTAGATTGACTTCGACTTTACTGTCTGTTGCTATATCAAAACAACAACTACATCAGCCATACAGCCAAAACTCAGAGGAACTCATTCATGGCTTCATCATCAGCACGCTGGACTACCAAGTCTACAGAGGACTACAGAGAACTACAGAGCTGCGGCTCTTTCAGCATGCTGTTACCAGAAATCTTATGACCACCATGCAAACTGAACACAATACGCCTATTCTAAAATGCCTACACTGGCTTCCATTTAGTTTTGAAGTTGATTGCAAGTTCTGTTAATCGTTTATCATTCAGCCTGGTCTAGGAAAAAGCCTTTGCCGTTCTAGTTTGATTGTTACGCAATGCAATACAACGCAATGCAATTTTTTCAAATCAAATCACTCTAGTAGCTCATAATGCTTCACATAATCATCATAGGGGATGAAGTTTGGGAACATTTAAAGGAGATGATGATGGTGGGCTACCAATAAGACTCCGAGGAACTGGCTTCCTCATATACGTGTTGACTGCAGAAACTCAAATATGTTCGGATGTCCTGTTTGTTAGATACAAAATAAAGTATATGAAGTCATCAAGATCCTTGAAAACCCCTGCATGTGAGAATGTGTGTACAGTTGTTGCCTGTTGTCCTGCAGTTGTCGCCTTAGTTTCTGTGGTATGACAAGATGCATTTACCTTCCTAATGGAGGCCAGTCCATTCATGACCAGTGTCTCTTCACGATCATCATCATCATCCAGGTCTAGCATTGGACAGCTGAAATTGTCCAAGAAGAAGCACTTGCTCCCATCATTGCGGGGGTCAAATGGATCCACTATGATAGGTTCCGTACCCTTAATCTCACACCGACAGAATGGACATCCCTGTCCATCAGATTCCTGCGATGAAATAAAACAAGGCACGTGCATGCCCATTTTCTGTGTAAGTGCAGTGTAAAACATACACAAGAAAGAATCCAACAGCTGTTCATCACAGTTATACCAATAACTCCTGCTTGGTTATTTGCATGATTGAGTAAACATGGGGGTGCTGTGAGCTTTTGGGGAGCATACGGAAACGTTTTTGTAGGGGATCTAAAGCAAGATCTCGGAGATTACAAACAGCTGTAAGACACATGCTTCCACTCACTGGACCCTTCAGGCTCTGCCTACAACATCCATCCTACTTCTATTTTAGTACCAAAATTTGGAGACAAAATTGGACACAGGCAATATAAACATACACACACACACACACACACACACACACACACACACACACACACAGTACACACACAGATATATGCATGCACACTTACACATGCATAGACACAAGTGCACGCACACAAGCACACACACACCTGCACACACCTGCACACACACACACACACACACACACACACACACCCAGACATTAAGAGGGAAGCCATTCCTCTCTCTAATAAGCTGCAGTATCAGCAAACAGATTACACATGGCATATTAGTCATATTACAGTGGGATTGGGTGTGGGTGGGGGGTGTAGTTCAACTCTCATTTCCTCTGCTTCAGCCCTCCGAAACAAAGTGTGTAAGTATTTACAAGAACAAAAGATGATCATGGCCACCATCTGGTTGGGGATTCATGATAGACATCAAAAAACTGTTTGAAACTTAATCCACATGGGTTGCTCCACCAGACAGAGTTTGTTGTGCTGCACTGAGACTTCATAAACAATGCAAATGCAATGCTTGGCTGTCATGAGGCACAGAAAGCGGTTCGTCCTGAAATCAACATTCATGCGCTAAAAATAAACATTCATAACTGAAACTTTTCTCGTTCACAAGAGATCCTGTCAGGCACTCCAGGGCAACGAGGGTTTATGATGTGGTAGATGCATCACCACAGAATATTATTTGATGGCTCAGTACAGAGAGTAGAATAATTAATTCGAATAAATGTAATATTCTTACGTAACAGATTGTCTTTCTACAAAATGATCTATGCACAAAGGATAATTCACAAGCTGCTTTAGTGAACTCCTCACGTTCACCCTAAACAGAGACAAAGTTGTGCAAGCATGTCTGTCTTGAGGACCAGTAAGTTACATTGTACCACCTCAGCCAATCGTGACACCAGGAGAGTGAACCTAGCGATGACAACACCGTGACCTCTGAGTCACCCCTGTGAGTCACATGGAGAACATTGTTCTCAGCAAACAGACGGCAAGGCGAGGCAAGGCACAGAGGGGCCCAGCACTGGGTACACTGGAATCTCCTGCACATCCACATACAACACCCATGTGCGCAATAAGCAGAAAAAAGTGTGCCTGTCTGTGTACGTGTGTGTGTGTGTGTGTGTGTGTGTGTGTGTGTGCGTGTGTGTGTGTGAGAGGAAACAGTGACACTCTGGTCCAACCACAGCACTCTGACAAGCAGTGTCACTCGCTCTGCTGATTACCTCAGAGGCCACTGATCTGTCTGTTTACTCCAGAAAGCGGCAAGATGCCCCGCAACATGACAAGGGTTATGAGAATCTCTGGCCATGGGGCTAATGAGTCATTAGTAGGCAGACACACACACACACACACACACACACACACACACACACACACAGTTTGTACATACACTTTACCCTCTCTCTCCACTCTCTCTCTCTCACTGTGTCGCTATCACTGAATAGCTATAGTGCTCACATGTTTGCTCACAACACGAGGAGGAGAAACAGAATGGAATAGGTGGAGCACCTCACGGTCTTTATGTCATTAGTCTGCCTATGCTGAGGATGCCATTCAAGAAACAATATGATGAATGACGAATGATGCCACACCTTAATATGATGAATGAAACCACATATTTACTTGAGTTGGAAACATGACAGTTTAAGAGTTAATCTCTAAATTACTGCCTCATCTTATCCTTCTGGAGTGAATCCATCACGGTACTGCACTGCAGTCTCTAAGAGGCCTACGAATGAAGTTGCGGAGGAAGTACCCACCTGCCAGGCCGACAGACAGGAAGTGCACATCAGGTGTCCGCAGGGCTCGATCTTCACGTCTTTGTCGTTCTCTGCGCAGATCTTGCACAGCTGGAAGGTGGAGCCCATCTCGCAATACAGCTCATATTGCTCCTAATTTCACACAAAGACAAAAAGCCCAGACCGCAGGCCAAGTCAGCACACAGGTCAGCTGAGGGCACCCCCGGCCTACGCCACCAAAGCAACAACACCGCAGCTGCCTGCAGTGGAGTGCACGCGCGCGCCCCACGAACCTGTGTCACTTTGATGTGGTCATGGTGGGTTGGTTCGCACAAGCCCGTCAGGTCAGGGTTGTAGCTGCGTCCATCTGGGAACAGGTAACTGAGGGAGAGAGGGGGCACAAATGTCAAGAGGGGTGAGTGTCCTATAAGGTGGCATACAGGGCAAGTACCAGCAGGAGGATGGGGAGTAAGAGAGGAGACGGCAGCCAGTGCTACACACCCATGTCATGTCCCCGTGAACTGACACTCTCCTCCAAGCACTCAGACAGGCAGTCGGGCTAATGTGCTTTCATGCATAATTGCATTCCTGGCATTTCCATTAGAGACTACAGGAAAGTGGGCCACCTTTGGCTGCCTCTCCACACAGACCCAAACCGAAACCAGTCAAGTGTGAGGAGGGAAGTCAAACTGCATTTACAGCGATCATCTACCCACACTGCCTGAGCAAGCAAGGTAATTGGACAATAAAAAACCATTTGATCACAATATCAAAGAATGTCCTCAGTTGAGACTTGCAAAAAAAAAACCTCAAATCAGATTCAGTTAGTGAAAATGCATTATCCAGAGAACTCTTTTTGGAAAAAAAAAAAAAAAAAAAAACGAGGGCAAGTGTAATAGATGTATGAATGCCTTACAATCCTAGACAATGTTCTACTGCATCAAAAGGTGAGGTGATATTATTAGAACAGAGGCAAAAGTTCAACCAAATTATTGTTTATAATGAGACTCAAAATGGAAACATACCTAGCAAAGTCTCTAACCAATTTTGAGACTTCATCAGCATCAAATTACTGACAGTTGTCTATGAAGCAACTTCAGTTTAGGCACACTAATAATCCCCAAACACATACGAGTGATGGATGCTTAACTGTACTTCCCTATCCAGCTGAACACATTAAAATGGCAGTCATGTAATAAGTGGTCAGTGTCCTTTTGTAACGAGCAGGGAGGGGGATGCGAAAGCGGCCAGAGTTCCTGAGAGGGGCCCACACCTCCTCCCCACAGAGACAATCAATTCCTGCTCTCTGAGGTCACTGCTGAAGAATGGGGCCTGTGAGAGGCGACACTTACAAGCCCTCCCTGCAGCCGTCGATGAGGGCCTGGAACAGCGGCTTGTTGTGGGGGATGGTCTGCAGGATGTTCCCATCGCTGGTGACGTAGCCGATGGCCCACTGGCCCAGCCGGGTGCAGCTCAGCCTAAAGATGTAGCTGTGGGGACAGGCAAGAGGAGGAGAGAGAGGAGGGGAGTGAGACATGATACGATCGCAATACCAGGGGTTGAGGCTGCATCAGTGAACTCTTCTCACTGTGAAAAACATTTAAAAATAATAATCATCAGCATTCCTGACATGGTCCTTCGCTAAAGTAAGCTGCATTCTATCTTCCTTTTTTTATTGAACACCATCCCACCTAGACCAAAGAAAGCACAGGGCTCTTCAGAGCACCTTCAGACACCCTTGCCAACGGGATACAGCTCAGCAACATGTAGACCAGAGGCTTGTTCATGTCATTCTGTGTGCACATATCCATCTTCTCTACAGTACAGACACTCAGCACTCAGAGCTCAGAGCTCTGTAGGAGGATGCTATTTAAAGGCCTCGCTCCAGCCCTGCGTCGGCCTCTTAAGAAACGCCACCAGGTTGGACAGAAGAGACTCAGCCCTGTGCGTGGGCCGCTAGCCTGAATGAAACAGCAGGTGGCACCACGGGGCGGCCTGGATAAGGGAACAGAGAGGCATGGCTGCAACAGGTCAAGCTGCTTTAATACATCGCACAGCATGTCACAACCAATTCACCAAGAGAAAGAAAACATGATTTGCTAGGGCCCCAAAATCTACAGAGAGGATTGAAAAGAAATCAAGCATGTTGGATCAAGCTCAGTCCTCAGTGTGCCTAAATACAACAGAAAAAATCAGAGTCTGATTAAAGCTGACAAAAAAAAACAAGGAAAAGAAAGACCCAGCAAGCCTAACATGGTTATTATCCCATAGTAAGTAAAAATAGCTGTGTGCTACTGTTTGCCATTAGGAATCAGGGTTGGGCAGGAAACACTACACTTCTGTTGCCACCAAACGAGACCCTGTGGCCTGCCAGTCAGGGATTGTCACTGGGATTACTTTATTATATTAGTGCTATTTTTACTGCCGTCAGTGAATGGGCGCCTGTGTTAAATGTGATTAAATGCACAAGACGCCAACTGTGCTTTGCCTCTCGTAGGGTATAGCTTCTCTAAGCTGAACGTTTGTATGTGATTCTTGCCAAATCTGCATCAGCTCTGCTTTGAATAACCTCTCTGCCTCGCTGGTTTCCAGCAGCACCTCTTCGCACTGCGCCTACTGTTGTTGTTTAGCTGGTGACGAACCAGCACCGCACATCAGAAAAAAAAAGCACACTTCCTGTCATGGTCTTAACGATCACACACACACAGGCACAAACACTGCACTCAGTATTTATTTGCATATTGTTTTTCCTCCTCTCTGAATGCAGCTGTGGTTTCTCTATGGGAGGAGTGACATCTCAAATCATCTTGATTTCTGTATCTACATTTCCTGTCAAGTCAATTCTACAGTCATTAGTATGGTCAAAAAAATACTGATTCTAAACTTCATCTAAATGAATCACTGATTTCAGTATCGGAGTCATAAATCTATAATGTGTAATGAGAAACAAAATGCACTTTATTACACTTTCACGGTCTATTCCAGTGTCATCAGAGAAAGAGCAATTCAGTCACTGGGACTTGAAAGGGAAACACAACCTCACAAACATGATATCATGAAGCTGTTCATATATGCTAAGTCGCCCATGTCCTGATCCCAGCACAGCTTTAACAAAGGCCTTTCATCTTAATCTATAATGTATTTATTTTGGGCTCTGCTATTCATTTGGTCGTTAGCGAAGCAAACAACGGTCTCTCGAGAGAGAGAGACTGATTTGAAAAGGGAAGCTGGCTGTCAGTCGCGCTGCTAATACCGTCTCAGCGTAATTAAAATCGCCACAGCTCATTATATTTCCACTCCATGGCGCAGCTTGGGCTGAGAAGAAGGCGGCATGCTTCCCCCTCCGCAGAGGATGTGCGTGTGATGGCGAGCGCTAATAAGCAGAGCACATGGTAGCCACGGGGCGCTGCTGCCTCCCGGGGAGCCTCTCTCCACTTTAGCGAGCGCTGACACTAAAACCACATGCACATGTGACGAGCCCATAATGACTGGGACAGCAGCAGCTAGCCTGCGCACAGAGCTCTCCTGACAACGCCTTCTGACGGTTGTCCGTGTGTCTGTGTGTGTGTGTGTGTGTGAGTGAGTGTGTGTGAGTGAAAGTGTGTGTGTGTGCGTGTGTGTGTGTGTGTGTGTGTGTGTGTGTGTGTGTGTGGAAATAGGGAGTGAGAGACAGGAGTGAAAGAGAAAGTGATGGTACGAGACAGAGACCTGGACAGACGGGGAGACAGCAGACAGCCCCGCAGATGCAGGCGGAGCAGAGACAGGCAGACAGACATGCTGTGCTTCACCTCACCCCCCGAGTGCTCCACAGCTGCCTTCTCCCCTGTTCAGGAGATTGGTATTTGCATGCAATGATTCAGAGGAGGAACTGGGCCGACCACCCACTGTCCTTCTGTTTCCTCTTGTTTGTTTTAGTCACATCGCCTTCTGACGCTGAGCAAAGCTAATCACTGCTTCAAGAAAAAAAAAAAAAAAAAAAAGCAAATCGCCTGGAGACACATCCTTTGGAGAAATACCAGCTCCTGCTACAATCAGACAAGGAGAACATTTTTCAATTCCAGCTGACTCTCTCATTGCCCTCCAATTTCCCAGCACTATTACACAACACTAAATTGCATCCGACTGTGAAAGCAGCTCTATCTCTGGGGCTGAACAGTGACTGTGTCCAGCAGTCCTCTTGTGAGTGTAACCAACTTATCTTGAGATGCTGAATTTATTTCCCCATAGTGCCTGCGTTGCCGTTGGCTCCTCTGGAAAAAAGGCAACACTGTCTCAGGAAGAGCCTCGGTTTCACCCCACCAGGAT
Organism: Alosa pseudoharengus; assembly: GCF_046254945.1. NCBI lineage: Eukaryota > Metazoa > Chordata > Actinopteri > Clupeiformes > Clupeidae > Alosa > Alosa pseudoharengus. The sequence goes on along the minus strand of NW_027468870.1, from coordinate 23,729,931 downwards.
GTCTGCACACCTCTGACCTCCCTCTAATTAGCTGGCCGGGCGGCTCCACCCACGCGTGGCAACAGCAGCCCGAGGAACCCAGCTGCCACGCGGAGATGGCAGATGGCACGTCTCTTACCTCGGCCTTATTAAACGCACCAGGCCGTGCACGCGCCAACACGACGCCGCCCCTAAGGTGGCAAGACGACATACCTGCCAGGCTTGTTGATGTACTTCTGCAGACGGGCCTTCACCTCGTCGTAGGTCAGGAAGGCCATGTAGCCCGGGTGCGTCACAGCCAGGAAGTTCCAGTTCCTCAAGATAGAGCCCCACGGCTGCAAGACAAAAGGATGATTTGTAAAAACGAGTGAATGTCTGACTTACTGTGCTAAAGCAAAGCACTTTTAACTCCACTAAAGCAAACAAAACGCAAACGCTCTCTCTGAACATGGCAGAACAATAGTGAGAATGTTGCAGACAAAGAGGTTGAGTTTCACTTTCTATTCTCGTCCACCAGATGGGATGCTGCAGGTATTTTGATACTCTCCATGAGTCTGCCAAGGCCAAAGGGCTGCACCAGTGGCACTACTACAGAGGCAACTGCTTTACCGTGGACGTCCTCCACTACAGTGAAGGGTACTGAGGCATGTCTGCTTATGATCCTGTTAGACTTATGTGGAATGGTGATGAGGCAGCAGCAGCTTCCGTAGGGAATGCCCACAGCATGTGACTCATCTGGGGTCCGCTGGGATTAAGCACGGCTTACCACCCATACCAAATGAGTGAGCGGTGACGAGGGTGAGGGTGAGGTGCTGACTGGAGAGGGGCTTGTCCGTTTAAGGAGCAGGAGCTGGATTAGTTCATGAGCACCGTTGTGTGGGAGCCAGTGAGAGAGATTCCCTGCCTGAAGCCACAACCACCACCCCCCCCACCAGCCCCACTCCCTCACTAATTCCACAGCAACGACGATGGACTGTGGGCTGCAGAGCAGAGGATCCGTGCTGGTGCATGCATGGTGAATTAACCACACTCATCCAGAGCATGGTGGCCCGCCACACACGTCACACTGGAGTTATGACATTACTAACAGGGCCTTTGAAGCTGCGTGGTGGCAGGGCTTTGCAGCGTGCGTGACACATACAGACTGTGTTCACTAGAAGCCACTAGAAGTTGTTGTTCACTGAGTGGGGGACCTCTGTGAGTGACAACAGCCACCCACACTGGAAGGGAAAAAAGGTAATCCCCAGTTTCCCCAGTTTCACTTTTCATGCCACTAAATGACTGTTGATTTGTCTCTTGACATTTTAGAAACAGCCCTGCTGTCTCTCTAGCTGTGTGCGTGGATAGACTCACGGAAACCACACAAAGAGAAAATATGCCGAAGCTCATTGGTTGAGCTGTGAGCTGTTACTCTACCTGAAACAGCCTGGTGAAGATGTCAAACTCAAAGACAGAGATATAGTCATTGCAGGTCAAGTCGATGGTGGATTTCAGGGCCATGGCTTCTAGTCCCGAGCTGATTGGATGTACTTCATGAAGGCACTGTCGAAACACTTTCCATGGCACAATTGTCCTGAAAAAGACAGAGGAAATTATTGAATAAGACAACTACCACAAGTGTTTGTTAGGAAGTGATCTCAGACACAAAGCGTTACATTCAGACACAAAGCTGGAAATAAGATTCCTTCTAACCATTGGTTTAGATTAGATTATTTCAGTCATACTATGTTGAAGAAGTTCCTTTTATAGGTGCTATCATATGTATCAGACAATATGAGATTACAAAGTGAAATGAATCATATGTCCTCCAGGAGGCACATGACATATCATATCAGAACAATTGTAGTCTGTTTTGCCACAAGTGCCATGTAAGAATGGACGGGAAACGTACAGGACATTGTTGGTGGAAAAGGTAAATAATATACATTTGTACATGTTGTAAGAATACATACATTGATGTGATGTACATTGATGTGATGTACATCATGTACATTGTGCGAGTCCATATTTCACTTCTAATTGTTAATACCACTGCAAAAATGTTTAAGAGATGTAACTTCTGGGAAGAGTATAGTTTGCCTGCATACTGTGATTAGTGAAACATAAATGGAATTCAGTAAAAGAGCATTGTAAAGACACAACTCAAAGAAAAGCTTCAGGACATACACTGATATATGTCTGTTACATTTACAGGAAACACTTGACTGTCTGATGAATCGAGGCATCACAAAATGGAAGATATGACATCTTCCTGAAAAAACAAGACTCGAAGAAGGTTCCACCCTCATGGTGAACTATGAGTGTCTCTTCATATAACCACATGCCTCAGCAGATGGAAAAACGACACCAACACTGACCTTCAAAAATCTGCCAGCAAAAACAGACTAATCAAAACTGTGAAAAAGAGAGAACGTCTGGAGGGTGGTGTGAAACCTTGACAGAAATGAGCAAAATCCTGGCTTCTGAGTGAGAAGGAAAGTGTGGAGGTGTTTCAAACAATATTGACTATTTAAAGCATTTTAGGAGGATTGCAAGACAATCTGATGTTTGGCCCTAAATGATCCAGTCCTGCTCAGCTGAGCAGAACAACCCAGCAGAATCAGGTCAGACTGCTGTGTGCACTGACATCATGGCCAACAGCACAAAACATTCTGTTTTAATATCACTGTATGATCACAGATTATCTCCCTTTCACAGGAAAGACACCATCTAGCACCTGGTAGCACCTAGCGGGCAGCTGGCATAGAAGAAGTAGTAGTGGTATGGCAGTAGTAGTGATTGATAGTCAACAAACTGGCATCCCTGTTTTAATTTCCTCTGTTGTACTAAGACTTCTGGTGTATAACAGATGTAAAGAGGAAAATAATGTAGATGTTTGGGAGAAAATGTAATGGAGAAAAAGTAGTACTGAGAAGTTTCAAACTATCAAGTAGCACTGCCAAAAACTTCTTTAGAAAATAAATGAAATGTTATGCTATTTAAAAAAGTAAATAAATAAATAATAATTCTTGTTAATACTACTCTTGTGTGAAATCAAGCCTCCATTCCATTAACACTCAAATATCAGGATTTACTGTATGATTAACACCCATTAAATGTTTAAGCACGGGCCTGAAAGCTGCAGCCATCATCTGCCGTAGGTGCCTTATCAACACATGCATTTCATTAAGGGTGGCAAATGGCACAGTGCGGCGCCTGAGAGGGACGGCCACATTCATTAGCACAGTGACCCTCTCCGTTCTGAATCTACGTTCCTTCACATCCATTTACTAAAGCACCGGTCCTGTAGCCACTCTTCTCTGAGGCCATTCGAAAAAGTCATACACCCCGACAACCCTGGTGCATGCAAGAGCCATATGCTAATATTTATGACATTAGTAGCAATCTAGCATTTTGTGTTCCAATGTTGTGAGTTGAGTTAGAGTGAACGGACAGTTTCCTGTTTCTTGTACAATGTTCCTGTTGAAAAAACGACTTTTGTATAATGTATAATGTATATGTAAGTGTATGATGCTAATACTACTGGATTAAAGTGTGATTGAGAGCTCAACTACAACAGCATAGACAGAAGACATACGTTATGGACATTTCCTGAAAAGTCAACTCTGATCGTGTCATTCCTAAGGGTGTCCAACGCAGACTGCTGATGAAGAATAGCTTCACCCTGGTGGGTGTGGGTCTCTGATGAGGTATGGAGGGGATAGGCAGGGGAAGAGGAGATGAGATTTAATTAGGCCGATTAAAATATTGAAGGCCTTAATGAGTGGAGGACTGCTTAATGGGCAGACAGTGTCTCTCACCACATACACAAACAGACAGCCTACAGGGCCTCCTGTCACAGCCAATTACAACATACCAGGAGCTCCCCACGGCCTTAGGAGGCGGCACTCAGAGCCACAGTCAGCAGTGTGCGACTGGTTGAGATAGAGGGAGGGAGAGAGAGAGAGAGAGAGAGAGAGAGAAAGCGTGTCTAAATGAGCTGGGGTTTAGAGCCAGGACTGAGCAGACAACAGGAGCCCCCCCCCCACACACACACACACACACACACACACACACACAGACACACACACACAAACACTACTGTTCTTTCCACTTACCCTCCAAATGTTGCTTATTGCAATTCATGGTACAAAGCATTCTAACCATGTTTCTGTCATCCCCCGGCAAATGAGAAAGGTTCCAGCCACACATACACACACACACACAAACACAGAGAGAGAGCGAGAAAGAGAAAGAGAGAGAGAGAGAGAGAGAGAGAGAGAGAGAGAGAGAGAGAGAGAGAGAGAGAGAGAGAGAGAGAGAGAGAGTAATGTACTACATAATGTACTACATAAGCTGCAGAGAAGAGTAGATACAAGGGGAGCATTGTAGATAGCAAGTAAATGCTTAAAATAGCCTTTTTAGACGGCTTTATCAACCCCTTGCTCTCGCTGTGATAAGACACAGCTCACCACTGGACATATGAGTCTGACTAGAGCACTCTGCCCTGGAATAACACTCCTCTCTTTAAGGAAGAAGAACAAATCTGACAGCTCAAGCTAGTAGCCTTCGGTGTTGCCGTTGGAAACTGCACTTACATTGGCTGATGATCATGAGCAGCATTTCAATGAGCATTTTTTTTTAAACAGAACTGTGTGTGTGCAGAGCTATTTAACTAAGAAAATTCTGTTCTGAGCGAGCGGCTTTTTTTAAAACACCACTTTATAAAATTGCGACTCCACTGAATGCTCTGTAATAATGTGAGAAGAAAGAACATCTCCATCTTTCATTTAACAAGTCCCCCTCCTCCAGTTAGAGAGCCGACCATTTATTTTATTTCTTCCTTTGGGTTTCACGGCTTGTTAGGCCTGACTGATAAACCATATGGCAATGAAAAACAGCACTACGTTTGAGGTCTAAAAGGTCAGCAATGCTGCTTGTGAGGCACAATGACAACAACTACAACATCAAACCACACACACAAACACACACAGACACGTGCTCACATACACAGACACACACACACACACACACACACACAAACAGCCATCCTCCCATGTTGCAGCCGATGGATGTGAAGTGGATGAGGCCACACCCATGGCCGTGGGCTGCAGCCCAGCAGGGAGTGTGGCTGGCTGTGATGAGAGAGGAGGACAAAGCACCGCTGCTCTAGTACTGTACCTGCACTCCAATGCACCAACACAAGAGTCATGGTGGAACAGCCAGTTGAACTAGGAGATTTTTGTGAAAAATTGTGAAATTTTTGTGAACTAGGAGATTTTTGTGAGATTTTGTGATTTTTGTGAATGCTAAATTAATGCTAAATTGTGATATTGTTCCTTTTCTCCATGAGAATCATACCATATTAGGTTGTTATTGCTCAAATTGCATCATCCCTTCCAGACACTAATGTCAATGTTAGTGCAGCAACAGTGACACTGAGTAAAACTCAAGTCTATATCAAAGCCAATTCAATTAGGTGCCGCCTCTCACTTCTCATAGTCTTCTTTAAACGTGGGAGTCAGTCTTCCCTGCTGACAGCGCATCAGCCCAAGAGGTCATGTCTCACAGTGGCACTGCATGTGCTGAGCAGCACATCATCTTCCTTGCCATGTCTGTGTCTAGAGGACAACCCCGGGGCCGGCGTTTGAGCTTTCTGATGTCAAAAGGAAAAAGCTGCTCTCCATCCAGGGTATCAGTGGCAGACACTTCCTCTCTGCAGAGCGGGAAGCTGGGCTTCATAATAATCTATAATATATCACTGCAGTAACCGGATATATGCAGGAGACTGGCGCTCTGCTCTTTGTGCTCTCTTCCCCTCAGAAAGCCAGTCTATTGGGGGCTGTCCCGTTTCCAGCCTCGACAGAGCCCACTTGAAAGGTCTGGTAATGGGTGAGCGGCACAGCCGAACACACAGCAGTCAATGGTACTGTTAATCAGATTACGATTACGATTACGATTGATCCACGCTCAGACCCCGGAGAAGGGCCATGTTCGCATTGTGTTTAAAGTGAATGTGAACATCATGTAAAGTGACTGCTTTTGGTTAAGTCAGAGCCCTCAAGTAAATTTCCCTCCAGGGCACACAGAGGTAAGCCTTCATCATCATCCAATCACATCCATGGACCAGAATGTGTCTCATGCATTCTTTGTTATGTGGTTGGCTGTAGGTGTGAGGGAGGGAGACTGTGGGGAGGCAAACTATGGGCCCTAAGGGCAGCTGAACAGAGAGAGAGAGAGAGAGAGAGAGAGAGAGAGAGAGAGAGAGCAGCATACATGTTGAGACCAGTCTGCAAGCTAAGGAGGGAGGGGGAGAGGGTTAGCAGCCTGATGCAGGCCTTCAGCATAACACTTATCAGCCAGCCTGCAGCAGTCAGGGCCTTGGCTTACCTTATCCACGCCTCACACGCATCGCAAACAACACGCTCGCTTAGCAGGAGTTCCTCACAGCAAACTAACTGGACAGCTGTATGCAAAGCAGCCAGATAACCTTTACTCTTTACAAACACAACTCTGCAGCCATGCATGACTGACTCAGCTGTGGCTAAAAGAGGCCAACTGCTGCTGACTAAAAGAAGGTACAGTATATTAACAGAACGCATAAATGGAACAAGCGATTCAGTGAAACGTCTCAAAGAGCTCCAAGAACTAACTGCTCGGTTGCATATTCCATAACCTCGATTAGTCAACAAACATACTCAGATTATTAAACAGGTTTGTTTGATTGGTTTGTTTAAGAATTATACATTTATATCACAACATTTACATTTACTCATTTAGTAGATGCTTTTATCCAAGGTCACATTCAAGCTTTATTGCATAGGAGACCCTAGGTAACAACAGATACTGTGTTACACGAGACCACCAGAGGATGACAGTGCCAAAATGTACGTACCAGTCAAAGTGTAGTCGAAGGAGATAGTAGTAGAAATATTAATCAGAAAGATATATGAATGGAGATTTCACTTACTTTTCTCCAAAAAACCTCTTCCAGAATTCTGCAGCATCTGCCTTGGTGATGCGGAAGGTGTCACCCTGGAACTGGCCACCGGGAAAGATGGCCTTGATCTCAGCCAACATGTGGCTGAAGATCAGAGACAGTTTAGTGAGGTTTCTCCTGCAAGAGACAGGGGGAGAAAGAGGCAAGGTCACTGCACTGATCCAAACCTGCTATCTTTATTAACAATACTACAGTACATGGTCACTTGATATTCAGTACACACAAGCAGCACACACACACATATATTCATCAAATGCACGCACTGATAAACCTATTCAGGGAGGAAACAGATACATATCTGCATTCTCAATTCAGCTCAGAGTTCTGTGTCCTTGAGCATTTTTGGAAGTTAATGTGGTTCCCTTGATTCCCATTAAAACAGCCTGTAGATTATGTTCACAATCTGACACACATTCTGGAGGGGACTGTGTAAAAACATTATAAATGTTCTTCACAGTGTGAGTGGGAGTTTGATAATAAATGGCAGTGTCTCTGAGCATCTGTTGCACAATAATACACACACACACACACACACAGATTGGATAGAATATTAATACAAATGGGAGTTTGAGAATACATATGGGACTCTCAGAACACAACACAAGTGTTTCAGTTCAATAAGGCCTTTGGTGATCTCACCACAGGCTGTTGGGCCACAAAAGTCCAGGGGAATCTTGGAGGAGAACTTCACAATGAGCCGCTAGGGGAAACGGGTAAGCAGGACACGAGAGACTCCTGCCGTACGCTAAAGACTTCAGCACAAAAGCCTTTGGACAGCAGTATCCTGGTGGCACACAATTGGAGCTGGCGCGCCTCTCCCTCCCTCAGGTGTGCTCCAGAGAGGGGGCAGCGAGAGAAGGCCGTCTGCTTTGCGCTGATAAAACGCTTCCTCACAAGGGTTCACAGCTCAAGCACACTCACCACACTAACAACGCTCGACACCCCGCTCTCATAACTCTAATTTCCGACAAGCAATCAAACCACAGAAGCCTCGGTGACATTTCCAGAGCAAATACCGAATAACATCTCAAGGATTGAGGAGAGATTTGGGCTGGCGATGAAATGATAAAGTTCAGCAAAAGAAAACTACTTCAGTTGGAATTCATCAACACATTTAATCTAAATTTGAACAAAAGATAAGAGAACATGACCGAGATGTGACTGTCTCAAGGACCAAACAAGCAGCAAGCCAAGCAGTGAAGCTGTGAGACTTTCACAGAGGTGGTTTTAAAAACAGCAGATGCAACACACAAATCCACACAATATGCAAATTCAGTGGCACTTCTAGGTATTAAATGTTCTATGAGAACGTACTGAACAACACCACTGAACACTACAGTCACCAACATAGTCTTTGTGGTAAACAAACTTATCTCTGAGATTATAGTGCAAGCTGCTCAGTCCTGAACTACGGTGGAACACAAATGCTAAGCGTTCAGTCTCTTCATGTTTTCAGGACATTAAGTACCATTGCGCCTGCATTGCAACATTTCTTCTGAGATTTCAGTGCCGCAGTGAAGCATCAAAGTTCTTTTGGATCTCACTGTTCTGAGGGGAGGGAAGTGTCAGAGGTCAGAAATTAAAACTGCTACTCTGTTCACATTTCAATGCCAAAATCAAAACGCAGACACATTTTCCCACAGCACATTCCTGTGGAGGTTCTACAAGACAAGCCAAGTCAGCTTATGGAATGTCTTCTGGCCTTCTTTTTACCAAACGACTGGTTGATTACAACATGAAAAATGAATCCAATACAGAAACAAGATGTGAGTTTGTTGGCAAGAAGGAGGGGGGTGGGGGGGGGGGGCAAATACACCAGCAAAGCATTCATGAAATAAACACAATCACTTAGTCACAGTCACACTTTTCATGAGCAATATCACAAGTACACTGAAAACACCGTTCGAGAGGGAACAAAGTCGTTAAGCTAAGAAGGATTTGCAAAGAATTAAAACATGTTTGTTCTGGAATCTAAGCATGCATATAGAAGTCTGGGAGAATGCAAGGCTTTCCCAGAGACGCTGGTTTTGAGCCCTCACCTGTGACACTGACAAGCACGCTCTAATATCTGGAAATGTTCACGACTATGAGCCTCGTAAACAAGGTTCAAGAGGAAGAGGGCAATAAAGTGCTCAGTCAGAGAAAACACAGAGTGGGTGAAAGCTTTGAAGACTGAGAATGAGAGTTAATCTCACTACAGAGGTTTGTCCTCAGGTATAAAAACTGAATTTTATTCCCAAGCATTTAGCCCAACAGGCATATAACTTATGTAAATTCCCAGGCTGCTTAGCATCTGTGTGTGGTTGGGCTCTCTGTTTATCCACTCCTCTAGTAAATCAGCTTACTGTTCCACAGGTAGGATTCCATGGATCCTGTAGAGGTGGGCAAACTACGGCCCGCGGGCTGGATCCGGCCCGCCACACACTTTGATCCGGCCCGCCGAGCATTCAATTAGGTTATCATAGGCTGCTCGCTATTTTTTTCCTGCGAAAATGTCTTTGTGGTTAGCTTTACTGCAAACTGCTTTTCACTCTTAGAACATTTACAATGTCAACGTCAAAACAGCATGTTAAGGATGATACTTTTTGTGTCCTTTCTCTATCTCCATTGCAGCAGATCTAACTTGAACATTATGCTAATTTAATTGGGAACGCGTCTGAGCGCGCACAAGAGGGAGAGAGAGAGCGGCAGGTTTCAGCTGGCTTGTTGATAATTGATATCTCCTTTTTAATATACTGTAAGAAACTTTTAAAAGGAAATCATGAAGGCAACAGTAGTTCCCAATAGTTCCAATTTATAAACTGTGAGAGGGCACAGCCGGCACAGCACTAGCCATAGGCTATATTTGAATGGACATTTTCAACATGCATCCCCCAGCACACTTTGTAAAACCTTTTCAAGCACATAATGATGAGGTTAGGTGATTTGCCCCGATCTACACTCATGCCCCAAAAGGCTTGTAGATAAGAATGTCTAGGCAAAGCATGAGATGCAACATACTGTTCTGCACACGTGGGGGAAAAGTTGTTAGCCAAAGTGGTCGGTGTTATCAAAGGTCACTGATCTTTGGTTACTCTTCCTGTCTCTAATGCAACCTACACAAAGCCCACGACGACCTTCAAAAAGCTCACACCGTTTTCTAAGGCCACTTGGGCCACAAGAAGTGCTGCTGAGACAGTGGAGCGTGGACCAAGCAGGGCTGCAGAACTTCTCTATTCTTGTTCGGCTTAGCACTGCTATTCTGACTGGTCAGACCAGGTGAAAAGGGGAAGGAATACTGGCGACTTAGTCAGTCACAAGGGGGTTGCAGCCCTGAGGTCAGCACACAACTCACACAGGGTCACTTCCATGCAAACCAGCATGAGGAAGGCAAAGGTCAAGTGTGCACAGCAAAAGGTCAGCTCTTACAAAGCTTGCACTTCATGGTCGGTCATGTGCTCAAGTGAGGCAAGAGCTCCACAATAATCTTGTGAAAGGCTCACAGCAACCTAACCAAACAAACTCACACTTCTGATAAGTCTCTCTATTACCCTGTGTTGTGCATTTATCAACCACTATTTACATGAGACTGACACACACTGTAAAGCCTTCCCATACATTCCTCACAGCTAGCAGCATAAGCAGCTTCTTCTCGGAGAGAGCCATATTTGCAGTGTGGGAGTCAGAACAACGACCATCTGAGGCAAAAGCCACCCCAACATGATGAAATTAAATGAAGGATGGGGGGGAATAGGTGTTTTGAGGGGATATACCAAACAATTACCCCCAACCATACAGACATTTACCAACCACTACAAGCCTGAAGCATGAAGCCTACAAGCCAGAATGTACCTATTGTGCTGCATAGGAAGCTCTTGACTCATACCAGATTAAACTGCAGGCTGATAAGGTTTTCAAAGTCTCATAGAAAATGGAGTGGACACTGTTATGTTGCAAGAAGAAAGGAACTGCCTTTCTCTTCACCATCTCCAACATTCAACTAACTAGCTTTTAGTTTCCTCGTGACGTTCCAAGATAGCAAACTAATGTTTACATGCAGAAACACTGAAACATACATACATAAACATACATGCTCATACATGCTCAGCTCACACCCACACAAACTGACTAGCACGTTGCCTAGCACATTGCTGCCCTTGCCCGTGCTGCTGTGAGGCGACAGGCTGCCTGAGGTGGGGTGGACTCTGGTGCTCTGATGCTGTCCTGTTTGTCCGGAAATGAGGGCAGTGTGTGTGTGTGTGTGTGTGTGTGTGTGTGTGTTAGTACCACATACATGAAACCATAAATAGCACCCCCGCCTCACCCTGCCTCTCTCTCTCATCCCAGATGCCATTGATCTCTGTGAGAAAAAAGGATCAATATGCTAGCATGCTATTGGTGGCTTTACAAATGGATCAATATGCTAGCATGCTATTGGTGGCTTTACAAATGAAGTGGCACTTTCACAGCTGTGCTCCATAAAGGAAAGAGAAGAAAACAAAACAACTTTAATCTTATGCAACAATCTCATGCAAGAATCACTGAGAAACTAAAATGAATTTCACAACACAATACACATTTGCAACTACATAGATAAATAAAGCATAATAGGGTATTGAATTGGATAATATAACCACGGATGACAACAGATTGTTATTTTGAATGACTTAATATATAGTTGCCAAAAAGGGAGATCTTGGTGGCAGTGCCCATCAGCCAAAGCTAGTTTAGAGGGTGCAATATTGATCAAATTGGCAGCCTGGCTCTTTAGTGCACAGCCTGAAGGGACGACCAGAACGTGGCCGTAAACACTGATGCACAACATTACTAGTTATCTGACCAAGTATTTCATGCATTAAGGATGTCAAAAGAGGAAGGAAAATGAGTATGCACTTCTAATCTTTAGGCGATGTTGTGTGAAAAGTGTGTGCATCATAAACTGGTTGCCTTTACCCCTTTGAGGAAGAAAACAGCCTCACACCTGTGGTTCTGGGACTAGAATAACTGTTGTGTGTCTGTTTTAAGGCTGTCTGAATAGCTCTTTACGACTGCAACCAGGCAACCAACGAAACGCAGTCCTCTACCTGATTAAATTTCAGTAACTACTGATGTGAGCTAATTATGTTCATATTAGCTCCAGTCATGGTTAGCTAACGAGTCATTTAAATCTGAATAAAAAATATACACTTCATTACAGACAATTCTCTTGCAAAAATCTTTGCAGCTAGGTCAAAAATAAGAGTCACGCTAATTATATCCTTATGATGTTTTCCAACTTATGAAAAGGCTACTCAAACAACAGTCACCTTCAGAAACATGAGTCTCCAACTTTCAAATTTTGAAAATGTCAGCTGAAGACACTGACATACTTGGACTAGGTTTTCCACTGGTTCCGGCGATCACACTGGATTTGATACTCCCCAAGCAGCAACATTTAATCACAACAGCATCATTCCAACCTTTACTAGATCTGATGAAGGTCAGTGATCTGGAACGTTTTTGTGCTTTTCTTTTTCTTCCCTTGTGCGTTAGGGTGAAAGGGTATAGGAGGGAGAGTATTACTCTGTGAGAACACAAACGAAAGGATGTCCAAAAGCTGGCGCAGATGTCAAAAGTGTACTGGCACCACTTTCAGAGACTGCAGGGGTGTATATGTCAGCTCCACTCTGTACGGCTGTCTGATACAGTACACCAGACACTGATCCCCTGTGAATGGACAGCAGGGCTGAGCAGAAGCCTGAGTGACTGTCAGACGGTGACCTACTCTACTCTGATGAAGCATTTAGCACTATGTTGCAGATGATGGGAGATCAAGGTTTGCTTCCCATAGGTACATGAATGAACATATGTGGGGTGGTAGTAGCGTAGTGGTTAAGGAGCTAGGCTAGCATGCAGTAGCCTGAAAAGTTGTGGGTTCAATTCCCGGCTTCCACCGTTGTACCCTTGAGCAAGGCCTTGTAATTGAATAGACATAAGTCTTTTTGGATGAAAAGTGTCTGCTAAATGAATACATAAGCTCTGGCCAAAACTCTTCTGCCCATCATTTGGTCCAACAGTCTCAATGGACAGATATCTGGTCAAATTAGGGTTTGTTCTTCATACCATCTTGTTCTGCACACTGTGTAAATTACGTGGTTTGATATTCATGCAACAGCCGTGTGAAATTCTGTGGCTGCTGGGAGTCTTTATCTGAACAGTTTGATGGAATTGTCCCCTCCCTCATAAAGATGATTTGATTAGATACAGAGGAGGATGCAAATGAAATGTGCTGTGTCAACTTGTCAGAGGAGTTGGTCTGATGCTCAAGAATTTGCAAAAATACATTCATGCATAAAGAAAATGTAAATGTTAAACATGCGCACAACATTTAAATATGCTTACATAAAATGTACACTTAATCACACAAAAACATCACCAGTACACATGTAAAATGTAGAAATATCTTCTCAATCCAAATTCCATTTTGCACCAACAACATGGATCTCGATGTAGCAGAATTTAATTAATTTCCAACAAATTAGAAATTAAAGTTTTTAAAAGAAGTTCTCCATTACAAATATAAATACAGTCTGACATGAGAGATATATGTATGTGGATAGATTTAATTCCACTATCTTTTCTCCAGCATGCTTTTTTAGGAATATACAATCTGAGGAATAAATCATCTTTGATATGTATTAGTGTAAGGCCCAAAAGCACATCATCATTTTAAATTATACACAAATTGTATAAATGTTTCCACTATTTGCAAAGCTGTAAATTCATTAAGCAGACTGCAAAACATTAAGATATGGTATGATTATTTTTCTCTCACATTTTCACTACTGTAGGCCTATTCTGTCTCTTTCGCTCAGGCTCATTGTCATGCAGGCATGAAGAAGGGCACCAGAGAGATTGAGGCGTGACACCTGTGTGGATCAACGGCCTACAGTGACATTCTGCTGCACCTGTGGCGCCTGGCCTCGCCACACACTGCCTGGCTCGTGCATTATTCTCTTTCAGTTCACACTGGCCTACATTCACTTTCAAAGTGTCACTCAAAAACATAACTTAGTTAAATGTGCTACATGCTGTCTTGCGTGGCTCAGCTGTCATTTTCGATTAAATACCACCCACATAAAAAAAAGAAGAATTATAGCAGATCAAAAGAAAACAAGATGGAACCCTGAACCCTCATTTGAACACACAGTATCCCTCACGGTGGAAAAGAAAAGGACAAGAATGTGAAGAAGACATCTGATCTGGACGACAACAAAGAGGAGAAGGAGACAGAGGTAATCAGCCCTGTGGCCACAGCCCTCCTCGTGCTATCTCTGGAGTATCAGGACGCATTATCCCAAAGGGACAGCTGGATGACTCATCATTAAAACACCTGCCAGACTCCATCTCGACAGGACCGAGCCGAGGCATTAGCCAGGCTGATGCTGCCAATGTTAAGAGTGACCGCGGGATGCTAATGGTTTGCAGGGACCTGGTCAGGGCCATCACTCTAGATGAGATATCTATCTGGACCCCCCGTTGTGAACGAAGCCGCTAACGCGGCTGTTGCTGCCACCGCCAGCCACATGCCACAAACACACAGACCCACAGATACCCCCCGACTCCATACCAGCATTGCCATGAATTATTCAATCAATTGAAAATAATTTGCAGAAGGTTGAAAAACAACCCTATCCATTAGTGAAAGAGAGAGCGAGAGAGAGGGAGAGAGAGAGAGAGAAAGAGAGAAGGAGAGAGGGAGAGTGAACATGTTATTCAGCAGTTCATCTCTAGCAGCTCCTTGATGTGTTTGAGACTTTAATGAGGGGAGGAGCTTTGGTGGGAAATCACAGTACATGAGTTTATGCTTAAATCAATGTGGCCACATCCCTGTACACTTACTGAGATGCAGTCCAAAGCTGAAATTCAATGATATCAAATGAGCTCACTGCAAAACTAAAATAATATTAGTATTTGGAATATTACACCCAAAAGGCCAGGTAATGACAAAGGGGTCTGCCTTCAAAGTAACATCCTATAGTGAGGACATTCTAGATTAAATTCAGGATTGGACCAATTTGCTGCAGCATCCTCTAGTCACACTAACAATAAGCAAGACTCACGATCGAAATGCAAAATTGTCACATTTCAATCTGCCTCCTTCACAAAATGTACCCTCCAAATCAAGCGAGGTAAAGATGCTCTTAACACATTCAACACAATTAAGATAAGGTTTACACAGAAAAATACTAAAGTATCATAAACTACCCTGGAGCACTCCTTCTCTGAAAGAAATGTGTTGTGCTGGTAACACATAGAGTGTGAGCTTGGCGTTCACAGGAAAGGCTAATTGTGGAATCAGCACTCTGTTCCAGACTTGGGTAGAACTGAGAACCCATCTGTCACACAGGGCTTTGTTCTGCTCTTGGTAGCCTGCCTCACAACAACCCCTACACTTAAGAGCACCGCAAGGCTGCCTCCCACTCAACACAAGCAACCTAAACACGATCGTATCAGAAGTTCTAACAGGATAAGAAAAAAAACATGACTACAAGCTATAAAAAAGAAAAAATCTACTTGTGTGGTGTTGTGGTGTATCTGAGATGCAACACATGTGATGCTTTTTTATAGACAACTTTCAAAGAAAACAGCACAGGCAATGACAAAAAGAATTCAAATGTTGGCCTATAAGTAACCTCACTGACACACAGACCTCACATGCACACAGATCCCTGCACATAGCTCTGCTAAATGTAGTTGGTTTTGCACTGAGGTGAATATGAAGATGAAAAGATGTCTTGAAACTCATGCTTAGGCTACCATTGAAATGCTGTAAATATTCTGCTACTCGAAGAAGTCATTTAACATATTGCATTTGTGTGTGTGTGTGTGTGTGTGTGTGTGTTCAAGCATGTGCATTTAATGAGGCCTCATCTGTGCCAATCTGTGTGGTCACTGCTGTGTCATCAGGCCCCTGCCTGGTTAAATCCCACCTCACTGGAAGAAGGGGGCAGGGACAGGAAGGGGACAGGCAGGGAGTGACACATGTGTCCCCTAGTGTGCACACACACACACACACACACACACACACACACACACACACTCCACCCAACTCCCCCATCTCATCTCAGCTCCCCTGTGACAACTCCCACCCATTGCATTTGGCCTCAAGAGAGCAGCTGGGACAGGGCAGTCTGCGTCCTCATTTAAATGTCCTCTCCAGGAGCGGGCACCGTGCCCTGGCCTCTCTGCAGTGCACACCGCCACACACACACACCGCCACACACACACACACACACACACAACACACACACACACACCACACACACGCAGATTCGGTCACAGAAGATATGCAACGCCCCTGTGTCTGCTGGCTGGAGTCTCCAAGAAGGAGGATTTGTCAATTAATTTGAATACATTTCAGGATGATTTTTTTGGTCAAATGAAATCAAGCTTGTGGACGATTTTAAGCAGCACAAAAAGAAGTGAATGAGGTACTAGAATCCGCTGCCATGTTTAATGAATAGGAGGGCAATTCACAATAATGGTAATTAGCTGTGAAATTAGCTGTTCTGTTCAATTTGTTGATGAAATACACTTCAAAAGGACATACTCAAATGGGAAATGGGGGGTATGTGCACAAACGTGCTAAGTGCGATGGGCAGGCCCCGTCAGCTGATTATAAAGAGAGATGGGGGTCCCTTCAGACAAGGGTGATGGATTCGGGGCCCATTCATTTCTTAATAAGGCTGAGCAGTGGCTAAATGTCATGAGCGCTCAGGATATAAGACAGCTTGATTAATGTAAGGCATAAACCTACAAACCTCCACAGCTATCACAACGACCCCGACAAAACAAACTGTGCGTTGCTTCACAGTTGGATACCTACTGGGGCTTTTAAAGCAGACCATTTCTCATAGTCTCATCTCCTCCTCTCATCCCCTCCCCACTCATGTGATGTTCACTGTTTAAATAACAAGACTCTGGACACAATATTTGGAGATTTATAAGCAAATCAACAGTAGGGAGTTTAATCTAGGGTATGTGCCTCTGTGTGTGGTCTTGTGTCGTGTGAGGCACTAATAAACAAACACACACAAACAACACACACACTCACACACCATCAGGGACAAACACTTTAAGGTCATCTCCCCACACATATCACCTACTGGCATCTACAAACCACCCACCTCTGCTTGCTGCGGCCCTTCACACATCTCCCCTGGCCAAGGCTGTAGCAGTCCCCACACCCCGCTAGACACTGGCTGTCAGTCTCACTCATGTGAGAGAACACTAGAAATACAGGCTCCAGCACTGATGTCACCCTGCATGACACTTATTGGATGATTTGATGAAACAAGCTTAATTCACCAGAGAACCAGCAGAGTGCTCCAAGCAAATGTCCTCATAAAAACTCCTCATGAAGAGAAAAATATCCAGGAGTTCAAAGTCTGAGACACTCAATTGCTTCACTTCAAGACAGCATGCAGTATCTGAGAGGGGAAGAGATGTGATTAATTCATTAAACTGTCCCCCCATGAAAAGCCTTGAACAAACACTGACATTTTAGTCATTCTGTAAAACTCAACTGGCTCGATGGCAACGCACTCCCATGCAGCAGTTCACAACTGAGCCGCTGAACCACAAACGGTCTTCAAAAGGGTCTCCCAGAGCCAGAAGATGAAAACGGAGCTAGCACGAGCACGGGCCCTCTACCTCCTGGGCAGCCTCTGGAGTTCTTGTCTTTGTTCTTCACAGTATGGTGGAGGATTCTCTTTTTATTAATGAAAATGCTGCTGTTTTGCTGCAGGTGTTCTCTACAAAATTCATCAAACAGGAAACACAAACCCCAGCTGCTGATATGATAGCATATGATATGTTGAAGCCAGCACAACGAACAGAAAGCGCTGTGAGCTTGAGGTGGTTGATGTTCTATTTCAGCACCATTTTACGAAACTACAGCCTGGTGTCACCTCAAGCAAACGTGTTCAACATCCCACCTTCTGTGTGAATAATCCACTTTCGGTGCTGATAGAGAATTGGTCATTAAACAGAATCTCCCCATGTTTAACCTCTTATAAATGACTGCAAGACATGCAAATAATAAAAACTAAATAAAAACATGCATGGACAGAGGGACCATTAATGCGTCTGTTTTGTTATGTGTGAACCATTGATCAATGGAGATCATGAAAAGGCTGAATGAGAAAACAGACAGAGCTCTCTAGAGTTGTGGAATGCACCAGACGCTCCTCCTTTGAGCTTAGCAGTAGCTCAGACTGCTTCAGCAATCGACTTCTGGGCTCAGGTGAAGTAAATTCAGCAAGCTGGGCAAATAGCAGTGATCCATCTGAGACAAGGCTGCCCCTCACTTTGTATTATTGTCAAAAAGCCATTGGCACACACACACACACACACACACACAGTGAAATTCAGGCCAAGTCACTGCTCAAGCCGCTACAGAGGCGAAAGAACACTGTGACTCACTCGGTGTGTTTGCTCTCTCATCAGGGCAAACTCAAACAAGGCCAGGACTGTGCAGGCGAGTGTGGCGCACATTAATTACACACTGCCGCTGGACTAACTGCTACTTTTCATTTCCATACCTAGCGGCCAGCAAGCCGCAGCATGGCGCACGGGGGAGGGAGGGATGACTCGGCCCGACTCTGAGGTGCAGCAGCTGCCTGCCTCATTAGGGCACTGGAGGACCAGTCTCACCCCGAGTAGTCATGTGGGGAAATGCATATGACACGCTTTTGTTCACGCCTTGAGATGTTACACATATAGCCTTGTGGTATCAGTCAACAGAGAGTGTATGAGAGCATATGACAGAATTCTTACAGTGGGCTAAAAACGTATCCTTTAGATTACTGAGGCTTGGGAGACTAAGTGGTGGATGCCCAAGTCTGTTTATATCATTAAGGCTCAACTCAACACAAAGTCAAGCTGCACAGTTCAAAGAGAGCACCTGTGCTGTTCAAAAGGAGCAGGAACTGATGCCCTCAATCCATTCTCTGCCTCTTGGCTTCACTTTAAAGCTGGGCAGACCTCACAAAATCAGTATATAGCAGGGCTCCATCAGATGCAGCATAGAAACCATTAAGTGTTAAGCATTAAGTATTAAGAACCTTTATAAAATATTATCTCCATCACAGGCAAATAGTCAAGGAAAACAATCAGTAGCATTTTTACAAGAGTGTGCTATTAATTCCTTCAATAAACTACCAAACAAACCACTGAACTACTTCAACAGTCTTATTGAAAATCAACTTAGCTCAATAGCTTTATACTATCTGACAACAGTTTCTGGTTAAGTATCTCTCTTCATGATCTCTTAAATCCATGTCCACATCTGATTGATATTGAACTGTTGCCATTGGCTGTAAAAGCAGTAATAGCACTGAGATCACTAAGTAAGAACTATGTAGTGGGTCAGGTCAGCTTGGCCACTCCTGTGTTAAAACAGCTGTGCCCAGCAGCACTGGACATGACTGCAGGACTCAGTCACATGGACCAGAGACTTCTCACAACTGGCCAACTTAAAAGGATGATGAATGAAAATCAAGACAAAATTATACATACAACAACAATGACGAATACAACATTAGTAATAATATATTTGTAACATAGTTATTTATACTGTACAGATTTCCATTTTTCATACTGCCATTTTATTATTCCTATCAAAACTCTCAGACAGATTAGGATAATGGGCTTAGCATTGAGACATGGACACTATGGGGAACACAGGTAAATCCTTTAAATCATTCAGTGCATCTAGAATATTCATCTGCCTCCCACAGGAGCAACAAAGGGTGCAGGACATAAGCCGGACCTGACAGAGCTGCATTCTTTGCTCTTTGATTATAAATGACATCATGAATATCTGGCAGAATGGCAATATTGGGCTCAAATTACCGGTGCCATTCAGCAAAACTGCACTGTACATATGATATCTGGTGTAATGGACAAGTTAGGCTCTATGGTGAACATGAGAGAACCCTGACGAACCCTGTGAACCTAACACCCCCCCCCCCCATCCACCCACACACACACACACACACACACACACTTGGGGGGGACACCCCTTCATTCCTCTGGACTGTGTCAGTGCTGCCACGCAACCTTACTCAGCCGGCGAGTGACTAACAGCTCCCTCCGTCCCACTCCATGCTTGCTCACTCACTCCCTCGACCAACCGGTGGCTGGCTGCCGTCGCTCCTCAGCACACCCTACCAGCCGGCTAGGGCCTATTTCCTCACCAGATGGCTGCAATTAGCGACACCTTTCATGTGAAATTGTTCACAAGAAAGACCAACATCTCAAGAGAGGCAAAACACACAGAGAACATCCAAAATTAACATTAACTTTGGGCTAATGTTAATTAAAATAGTCTTGCTGCCAATTATATTCATTCCCCTCCACTGCCCAGATATGGCTCTGTGTTTAATAAATACTGCAGCAAATACAATACTCAACATGAACTACACTCCAAATTTAGATGCAGTGACACATTAAGTTCATTACAAAATGTTCAGTTGAAGGAAAGGCACCTTTCTGTGCTTTCAATGGCTGATTACTGTCTCTAAAACGATTGTCTTTGTGAACCAATGTCGTGTACACCGTCCAATTTGCAATTTAATTTCAAAAGCACTTGAGAGGATATCCTCACAAAGACCTAAAATGGCTATTGACAATCACAATGCACCACTTGAAGAACACACATCACTTCCTGTGACACCTCAGCTTTTCCCAGGCTTTTTTTCAGACCTCTTCTCCTCATTACATTGAGAGAGGCCGTCTCCTGTACGCCTCCACAGTGTCCTGCCCCCTCTGCTTCTGTCTATCACAGTGCGATGAGTCAGCAGCCATGGTGTGTCCAGGGTGATTCCAGCCCTCAGACAGGACTGTATTCACTTTTGGGCAAGGAGGCCAGTGAGTGAGCATGTGAGCATTTGTGGACAGTGGGGGGTTTGGGAGTTCACCATGGGTGACTTATCTTACAGATCCTACAGTTTTTTTTCCCCTTTAATTTACCAATGACCCATCAGTCTTCCAATATACTATCCAGAGAACAGGAAACAGCTCAACCACAGACCAGAGATCCTTCCACACGTCATTCACAGACTATGGAAGCACAATGACCATTTGGCTGAAGGACACGGCCACAAGCATACTTCCTGCCATAAGCAGCAACATCCTCTCTGATAACATCACGGCTACCTCTATTAGACAGCTTAAAGATAACCACAAATGAAGCATGTCACAAAAAAAGGTCATCCTGTAAATTACGCAAAATGGTGCAAGCCAAAATGGTTGACATATTGGAGACAATCTTTGCAGTGGTACAGCTCAAAAATTGCAGACTAGTTGAAACACTTGAAAGAGTTATGGCTCTTGCTACTTTTAGTGGCTGGTCAGTGACAACAAACATCTATCTATCTATAAAGCAAGAAGCGTCTGTGTGTCTGTGTGTGTGTGTGTGTCTGTGGCACGCATATCTCGCTGACCGTTTGTCAGACTGATTACAAACTTGGCAGGCGTCTTGCTACGGGCATGAGTAAGTGCACTGCCAAATTTGACGTTGTTTGAATAAGAAATGCAAAAGATATCGTTAAATTGCCTATATCGGTAAAAGAAGCACGCATTGGCTTTCGCCGCTAGCCACTCCCCCTCCCACACAGCATGTAGGACTGTAAGCTACCAGTGAGGATAGAAGCAGGGCTTTGGCAGAATTGGATCAGTGTAGGTTACACGGGAAAAAAATTAAGCGAGTGCAAGATAACTCCACGGATTTTGCAACAACACGCCAACATGCCAACACACACAGGTAGGCTATGCAGTGGCTCTTCAAAATTACGTAAAAAATGATTTGCAATAAGCGGACACTTCGAATAGCCCAGGCTACTTTGGACTGTCTTTAGACTTTGATTAAGCAAACGACAATTCCAACTGCAAGGTCCTAAATTGAAACGAGCGATAATGGTCCCGAATTAAAGAACGTCTCAAAATGCCACACATGCAAAGCATAACCAGCGACAAGCAACGAGTGGCAGACAGAGTGTGATGTCACTTATAGGCCACCAGAGACTGTTTTTGAGTCACACCGTTGCAAATTCCATATGATGCATCATTCCACAAAATTGTTTGTTTTCTCTATCATCAAGTTATTCAATAGGCTAAGCATATAGCCTTGACTCAAAACAGCTGTTAGGATTATGTCATTTTGAAAATGTCACATGCAGCCATGTTTAAATTCTGCTTACTTCACATGTATTATATTATTATATTATCTGTAGGCCTATTCATTATTGAATGCTTACCTGGAATTATGTTTTCCCCTATCATCCTATTTTTAAAGCAGGCCTACCTGCAGGCATGTAACTGGGCTACAGGAATAGCATGTTTGAACGGGCACTGCACTAGTACTTACTAATGCTAATCTGCTGATGTTTAAATATATCACCATCTGACATCATGACCAAGAAGTTTTCACATTTTCTGCAAAACAAGCGAGAACACATAGCTAGCTATTCAGGAAATCAGGATAATGATGAAAACTGTAGAAAAGGTTTCAAGTTCTCACTATTAGGCTGTTATCTCACCACTGATGATACTGTTACTAAGAAACTGTTATTATTCCAGTTATTTAAACTGGTATTTTCTAGTATACATATGATGTGTGTACTACAGATCAATTCAGCGTCAGCTTTTTCAACTGTTCAGATAAAAAAAAAAAATAACAAAAGATGGAATTAAAATGGTGTTATGTAAAAAATAACATGAACCTTACATACATTTCAGAGTTCAAATCAAATCAGCAAATTCAGTAACACAAGCTGCTATTCCATTTAAAAAAAATGTAAAAAAAACATTCTACTCCATGTCTGTGGTGTTTTACATATGCATTTAGTGTGTCAATCTAAAAGTAGTTATCCCTAGTGTGACTGATTTTTTTTAAATATATATATATATATCAGGAATAAGAACACCTTACGGGTCCACATCCACCTTTCTGGCAAATGCTGCACTTTAAATCCAGCTGATTCTGAACCAATTACTTTAGGAAGCTACTGTGGGCATGGTTGTCAAGGTAGCAGTAAAAATGTTACAGCAGCAGCAGCAGCAGGCAGCTCCCATGGTCCCTGTCCATCTGTAACAGCAGATCCACATATCTGCATGCATGTGCTCTTAAGCTCTCTTAACTAAAGGGAGGGACACATTCAGAAATGATAAGCACCTCTGCGATGATCCTGAAAAACTGGAAAAACAAGTAAAAGACCAACCAGATAATGTTAGGTGTCAGTAAAAAAATGGATGCATGTTTACTGACAGAACAGTTATTTTTGGAAATGCTAGCAAAATCAATAGTTGTGGAAGAGGACACTGAAAGACCTACACACAGACTCATCAAACTTAATGACAGGCAGGGCGTGCTTCCCTTTCAGTCAAGAGTGCATTGAAAGGGACTCCTGCAGGGTGCTTTCATTAAATAAGGTTGTGCTGCACACTGCAAAGGATTAATTAGCTTAATTAAGACCAAACTTATTGATGGAGTACAGCAGGACAGCTTCCCTTGAACACTGAAGGAATTATTTAGCTGGTGACAAGAACAGCCCCACTATCTCAAAAGCATTCGCTCCAACATGCATGTGCAGTTTCACACAGTGAGCCTGAACTCTGGCTTGTACATTATGAAAAAAGCTCAGCGATGATAACGTAGACAGAGGAATGACAGTCAGGCCCGTAAGCCAACAACTTTTCTACCAGCCGCATGCCAAGAATTTGACAGATGGGAACAAACGCGGGGTTGGCTGCCTACTGCTGTGACAGTTTTCCGGGGCCTTCAGACAGTGTTGCCATGTTGCCCTATGATCAGACCACCCAGAGAGGCTGCTATGAGACACTTAGTGGCTGGCTCACATTTTCCTTTCCCCACACATTACTGCCTTGGTGAGGGAGCTTTACAATGATTCACCCGGCGATGAGTTTGCTGTCCTTTCCCATACGCGATTTTAAAAAAAAACGTGATCAAACAATAAATCAAAGCCACACAGGAAATACACTTCACACATTACAGTAAGAATCTCTATCTGTTATATTATGTGGTGGTCATGGCAGGGAGCAAATGGCACATACTCAGTAGTGGACAATAGTGCAGCAGCAGTGATACTGAAGAGCTCTGGAGCCACGCAGTTTGTTCACAGCTTGTCAGATTTGATTTCTGTCTACCAGCAGTAAACGGAGGGGCTGAGATCAGATGGCATGGTGGGCTGGGGAGGGGAATGGCGGGGCGGGGTAGCTCTGAGGAGGAAGCGGTCCTGGTTGGGGAAGGCACACACACACACACACACACACACACACGACAACTAATCAGCCACATTGGCCAGACTCCCTGCAGATCTCCAGCACAAAAGACCCAGCGTGGCACATATGGATGGACACTTGTGCAAGTTCAGCAGACAAAAGCCTCTGCCTTCATTTATGCACCCAAGGTTTGTGTTTAACATCTGTCACATTCAGCTGTAGACCTCACTTCACTGACGAGCAGTATGATGCTGCTTAGCGAGCACAAAGCAAAAAGTGGCCATTCAACCAATGTTTTCCTCAGACACAGCCATGAGCCTCGGTATTGATTGGTCTCATCAAGAACAATCCCCACTGATTCCTATCCTACTTCCCTGTCCACTTCAAGCAGATAACACGGGCATAAAACCCTTTAAGGTGGCTTTAGTGTTCTTTAGCTTCAAAAACGATCACTTGGAGAACACTGTAAAAAAAAAAACTGACATCCACCCACACAGTCTACACAAAGCAGGCCCTCATGACACCTGAAACTGATGAGAGCACGAATGAAAGAGAAGGAAAAAAAGGCGGCATGAGAGAGACAGACAGAAATGAAGAAATGTCAGGAAAGGAAGAAAGAGGCGGCCAGATGTTCTGACATTTAAAACCACCAGAAGGCACAAATAAAACCTCAAAAGCTGGTTATTCATTAAAGAATATTCACGTGGGTGACATGCATTGTGGGGAGTTTGGTCTACATCTTTTCCAGATGACATAAGCTGACAAAGGCCCCCCTTTGGGGAGATGTTGGGAGAGGGGGTGGAGTGCTTGCTGTTGAGTGAGTGATAGAGTGAGTGTGTGTGTGTGTGTGTGTGTGTGTGTGTGTCTGTATGTGTGTGTGTGTGTCTGTGTGTGTGTGTGTGTGTCTGTGTGTGTGTGTGTGTCTGTGTCTGTGTGTGTGTGTGTGTGTGTGTGTGTGTGTGTCTGTGTGTGTGTGTGTGTGTGTCTGTGTGTGTGTGTGTGTGTCTGTGTCTGTGTGCTGAGGCACTAAAGGGAGACACCAGACCATGGTCCCATAAGAGTCGTACATCTGAGGAGTCTTGGTGAGGTGATAATGAAAGGATGAATGCAGGAAAAACACCGGATGTTACTCGTTTCCCCCTACCCGTTCTTTTTTGTCATTCTCAAAACATCCATGACAGCAGACTGAATGCACTGGGTCAGGCTACATGTATTGCTCTATATGTGCAGTCCAGTAAGCAGAGTCCTATTATACCCAGTGACCGCATGTGGCAGTGAACTGCTATCTCTGGAAGTCGTAAAATGTAAACACATTACCATCTCTGCTTGCCACACAAACATCTTCTCATCATGACGCAAAGACATTAGTACTGCCATGACTTTATAAAGACACTGTATGAAGTCTATGATAAAACAAAGACATCAACTGTGAAAGTCTGATTCTTTAAATTAAATGATTTGTAAAATATTTTATCTTTTCCTATTTTGTATATTGCAACCATATGAACTTGACCAACATTTTTTTTACTACTAGAACCGCCTCCTCTCCAAAATTGAATATGCAGCAGTACTAAAAGCAGGCAACTTTCTTGCTTATTTAAACCTATTTAACTCTTCAACAGACAAACTTGACCTTTCAGTTCATGTTCAACAGCCATTTGTAGAACCCAAACTCATGTGACTTACTAAATATATGCATGCTAGCTCATTGAAAAAGTCAACAGGAAACAACAAAAGTGAAGTCAAAAATAGAGAAAAGAGAACACAACATTTGCAAACGGTCATCATTTTGTGCATCATGACAAAGAACGGGAATTTTTTTTTAGATACTGTAACTGATTCTACTGTGGCTTAACTAGATTTTATGAACACAGCCTTTTACGTGCATATGACACGTGGAACAACCACATAACGAAGCAGACAAACCGCATCCTTTACTTAAATGCAAAACAAGAAGAATAAATGTATTGACACAAGCACCTCATTGTTTCAGTTCCTCTGTGTGGCCATATTATTAATCTTCAAGTTTAAACATAACATTATCTGCCATACACTGCATGTAGTGGCACCAATCTCTCCATACAGGCGGTCAAAGGGAATTCAAAAGCCTAGACCTCAGGATGTCTATGATATGATTCTTGAATTTCCCCTTGGGGATCAATAAACTATCTATCTATCTATCTATCTATCAATCTATCAATCTATCTATCGATATTTTGTCAAATTCAGAAAACTGCTCCTTACAGTCCTCTAGCTGTCTGTACAGAACTCTAGTGTCACAATCGGCGTAGGTCTGTTATAGGGAAAAGACATCGTGGCTTGACTGAGCCACAAACAGTCCCAGTCAATGAATATGGTGCTTGGGATGCAGAAGGGAGGGGTGTCATTTGATTGGCTGCTGAGCATCATAAACAGCTTGTGTTGAACTGAATCATGAACTGCATCTTTAAATATTGCAAATTCAATGCATTTAATGCAAATTAAAGACATAGTCAATACAAATCTTGGTTTCATTCTGTGTTGGGCCAAACATGATGCAAATTTCCTACAACTTACTTAATCTGGAATTGGTCTATAAGCTAAGAACAAAAGGTTGCTCCGTTAGTGTTAACATTTGATAGCAAATTAGAAGATTTGCAATGTAGTTTCATCTTTAGATGGTCATAAATCACAGATCAACAAGCACATGTTAACATGATTATTTTAGCTACCTTCAACTCTTCAATCACACAGTTGTCAGTCACTGTGCAATCAACAGAGGAGATACTGACTTTCTAAAGATGAAATTTATAGAGATGACATGCTGGAAAAGCACTGTTTCCTAGTGACAGCCATTTCCCCACAAATACCCATTGCCCTTTTAGACACTGCTCCATTTCCATTCAGAGCGCTCATCCCACCATTCATCTCTCTGTCTGACCCCTTTAAATCTCCTCTTAATGTCAATACTAATTGATGGTAATGCACTTAGAGCACTGGAGTCTGAGGGAAATGCATAGGACCCCTGCACCCTGTCCCATAGTTATCAAAAGTAACAAGGTTGACACGACTTCAGCAGGTACACTATTACCATCATAAGGGTTGACACAAGCACCTCATAGCCCTTCAGTTCCTCTCTGTGGCCATATTATTAATCTTCAAGGTTAAACATAACATCATCTGCCATACACTGCATGTAGTGGCACCAATCTCTCCATACAGGCGGTCAAAGGGAATTCAAACACCTAGACCTCAGGAAATAATTTTACATTTACTGTGAAGAAAAGCTGTCACTAGAGAAAAAAGGGAAAGAGAAAATTGTTGGTACAGTATTTTGTCTGCCAGTCTATTTTAATCCAAATGTAATTACATTAGTCTGGCCTCAAGACCTATACATTTAGCTTAATTAGTTTTGGGTATGATTAATTAAGATCAGATCTCTTGCTGGACTTTTTCCAGTGTGTGCACAAAGTAGATAGGCTATTAGAAGCCAGCACTGTCAATGTGCTACAATGAGCAAAGAAATGCAAAGAGATTCTAGAAAGAGTCTAGAATGAAAAGGCAAGAAATTCTTATATAAAAGGCCATTATATTAAAGACATATTGTTGAATATATGAAAAAGCACTATACATTTTAGATGGATAAACATGATTTAAGACACCAATATAGATCTCCCATTTGGGTGTTCAGCCTACTCAAACTAAGCCGAAGGTAAAGGGGAGCATCCTTTCTATGGACCGCCCTGATTGGAAAAGCACATGTGTGAACTTCTCCCAGAGGCTGGACTACAGACCAGGGACCAGTTTACCAGGATGATCGCTCCCAGCAGTTTCACTGCACTGTGGATGACCTCTCTGTCTCTCATCTTTCGTTTGTCTACAAAATGACAAATTCACTTTCTTCCCTCTCTGTCTTGTGTGCCTTTAAGGGCAACAGAGGGTATCTCTCTCTAGTGATTTAAGGAAAAGTGACATCCCAGACGGTTTGGGGCCATCAACTGATACCTCTGTCCGCTGTGTCACAGTTTCCCGATATGGCAATATGTCACGAAATGTTGCCAACATTTATCCTAAGGCTAATCAGTTCTCTTTACCTCTGCTTCACCCCTGCTCAGTAGCTGTCAATTCATTCAAATAATTAAATATTAATTTATGTTCTTTCAACTGGGGACAACTGACACAACCCTAATGGACAAACATTCACTTTTACTTGTTATACCTAGTTTGTCTCATTTTTGGAGCCTGGATTAGCTATTTGCTTAAACCTTTGTCTCCATTTGTGTTTTCGATACAAATTAAATGCAAACTAATCAATCAAGGCAAATGTCAACCTTGTCTTCTAGTCAATATCTCAACTTAAGTCTTAGTCTTTCTCCATCTGCACGATTTAATGAACACCCAATAAGCTAAGCCGGGCAGATGCTCAGCTAAACAATACCCATCTAACACCAATAGAAAAATAATAATAAGTGGATCATTAATTTCTGAATGCAATACAGTTAATTGATATCAAACAATAAAGATAAGATATACAAAGATATGTTACATTACAGGTATCGAACAGCACAAATTCAGAGCCCCAATCCTTACCTGTCTTGTGACTGCTCCTCATACATCCTCTCCTTGCCCTCCTTGAAGAGGCGAATTGCCCTTTTAGATTTCTTCATCAGACTGTCAATGTAGATCTTAAAGTATTCATTCTCACTGAGCTGAATCAGTCTCTGATTCTCTTCATATTTGCACAATATCAACCGCAAATGCTGGTATGTGTCCGGCAATATATCCAAGATGTATGGAGGACTGTTCTTCAGTTGTAATCTGGGGTTCTGGCAAAGTCTCACCTATAAATGCAGAGCAAACATGCAGGAGAGCATGCAGTAAATTATAGTAAAAAGTTAATTTCATCAGAATGCAATAGGCTATTTATTTTTCGGAAAGTGGAAATTGAGCTATCAGATAGGCCTACAAGAGAAATGAGGGTAGGCTGACGACTTTAAAACTGCAAAAACACTTACAACTTTGTCCATTAGCTTCCATGTCTTTTCTACAGTCCTGCGGTCGGCTGCAGCTTGTTTTGGTGGCCCAACTGCATCCTGAATGGCGTCAATGATGCCTAAAATCCGGCCTTTTCTGGGGTTTGGTCCACGTCCACCCGGATTTCGGCCACTGAGAGCAGCTGCCATTTTCACTCAGTGTACTAAAATGAAGTTATGTTTTCGGCTGATCGTCATGGAGAGACTAAAAAAGTAAGATTGACAAGGTGAAACAGGCTACATTGCACATGAATTTGCCTATACAGTTTTATAACAGGTAGCCCAGATTACAGGCTAGATTTATGTCCCAAACCACAACTTAGTTATAAACATCTGGCTCTGACGTTACCAGTCGTTAGCCTTGGCTACATCCTGAGAAAACATTTCAGTAAGTATAATTGCATAGGCTAACCTTACATGATTACAGTAGACTACAAGGATATTTTACTACACAGTGGCAAAGGGTTGAGGAAGGAAGATGATCAGAAACCAAGCTGTTTAACTGTGTTGTTTATAGTGCACGGGTTGTTTAAGTTCTAAACTACACGGTGGAGTTTGTTATTTGATCTGAGCTGTGTGCGAGGGCAGTTTACCAACAACTGCGTTGGAACACAGATACAGACATTGGCATTAGACAATGGTTGGGATTCGGAAAAGCCTGTTTTCCAACACTAAACACACATAGGTTACGGGTAACATTCTGAAACTCTAGACTTACTGCGGCAAAAAGATACGGTAGCTGCCAAAGCAGGGAATGTCAATGGAGAGTTCCTGAGTTGAAGCAATGAGGTCCCCACCAACAAAATAAAAATGCTACGACAACGTCCAAAGAAATCAAATACACAGGAAACTACTACAGTTCAATCAAACGAACGAGGTTATAGTCTATTCCACTGAATATCCCTCGGCGTGTTGTCTGAAATGTTTACAGTTCCATTTTCGTCACTCGCTGATATGACTGCTTGTTTAAAAATCAGAAGGTTTTACAGCGAAAGGAACAAGAGCATTGCTGAGTCCCGCTCCCTCGCCTGCCTGCCCTCTGAACAGTAGGCTACATTTAGAAGGAGGGGCAGAGTAGGCGGTTACAATGAAGCAATCGCACTCGAAGAACCTATCACAAAACAGCGGGGGCTTGTACCTTGGTGATGGAGACAGTTCATCACCAATTGAAACACCACAACATGTTTAATGTTTGTGCACATTTAGTATCAAATATCGCAGTGCTATTTGTTCTGTGGGTTGTCCTTTTATGAGCACGCAAATCATTTAGTCTTGATAACTTTCTACAGTGAGATGTTTATGGGCCTTAAACCACATTGGACCAAACATGACTTGAAATGGAATTGTAATTGCTGATGAAAAGGCTAGGCTACTCCGTCTTATTGTCCTGGACATTGAGATCTCCACTACATTTCACTAAGCAAAACTGGAATGAAGATTCAGAAATAGGCCTAGTGGCCTAGTTTAGGCTACTTTAGGCTACTGTATGTCAGGAATAACCAGTATGAGTGTCTGTGATGTCGAACAGTTGCTGAAACCCTCATCCACAAATGGCTTGTTTCTTTGGGCAAGAATGGGCTGAATAATTACAGTGGGAATTGTAGGTATTACTTGAGAGATTACATTAATGCCTACTTATAATTTAATATGTTTGGGGTATTGTATGGGTTGTTGATGATATAACAATATAATGATATAATAATATACATAACAATAACATGAAAAGTGTTCATTTTTGAAGTTGCTGTCAATGTGCCAGAAGAATGCAGATGAAAGCCATTGTCACTCATGTTTTTTGCTAAAATGACCGTGCAAGGACTTTCTCAATAAATCAACACATATAACATTTGAGCTGCATTGACCTCATTCCAAAGACTCCTACTGCATGTAACAAGACTTTCAGGGTGCACATGGTTTCGTTTCCCCTCAAGTGACCTAGAGGTCAGGTATGCCATAATGGCTTAGGTCTTTGAGCCTGTCATGTAATAGACCAAAGGAACTCTTTGCCATTTGTGACCTCCCACTCAATGTGATTTATCATCTGGCTCCTGGGGTTGTTTGTTATTTCAAGAATGCATGACCTACTCAATGTGTTTCCAATGCCAATACCTTACTGGTCAAAAATCATTTGACTAATAATGCACAGAGCAGTAATATTAAAACTGATTAAGTAAATACTTCAACAGTATGGCATCCAATACTTCAATGATACTTGTTTTTGTTTATCAAGAAACTAATCATCTGTGGCATGGGAGTAAAAATATGACAGAAGGATACAGGAGAATTTCCTTCCTTTCTCAGGGCATTGATGCATCGACTGTGTATGATCTACTGTGGAAAGCAATAAGAAGAGGCACTTGGGACTAAAAGAATGAGACCCATCAGTCATCACTGCCTTCCAGTAACAAACCCACCTCTACCCTGGATGCTGCCCAACAGCTGCATCATTGCCGTGCCCCATCTTAGTGGATGGTCTCATTTTCTTGTTATATCGAAATCTGTTTCCATATTCAAGTCAGCATACTCTTTGTCCAGTCATAAAGAAAGTGATGCCCTTCATCCTAATGCTCCATACTCTTTGTCCAGTCATAAGGGAAGTGATGCCCTTCATCCAATTGCAGGAGTGCAGCACAGGTTGCAAAACCAAATATGCTTATAATACACAAAAGTTAAAGAAAACAAACAGAAGCACCAGGACACAGGGCTATCATAGTTGATATCTATGAGCCTAACATTAAAGTTGCATTCCCTCAAGCCAAACACTAGTTATACATTCCCTCAAAATCTGTTAATTACCTGTTAGAATACAGAATATAGTACATTTATTGGGTTAATTACTTATTTAGCATCACTATCAAATGATTGGTCAGAACTGTATAGCCTTTTTACTTTCTTTTATATCTTTTCTGCATTTTATGTCCACTTTGTCTGGTGCCCTACCATCACACATCCTGAATGGTGTCCATGGCAACCAAGCTACATAAAGATTTATGAACGTGTGCATTTCCCAGATAAGACGCAACAGTTCTGTCAGAGAGGAAACGGCTAATGATGAGAAACAATCCGCTCACTCAAAAAACTCTCAGCCAACAATCAGTGCTGCAGCTGGGCTTGAGTCTGGTAAAGTTACTGGTAAAGTAACATTCAGCTATCATCAGGGGTCAGCACCCCATAATCGCCTGGTCACCTGTCCAGTAATGCCATTAACGACCTTATTGATGTTGTCTTGTTTTTTATGACTAAACTGTGAGAGAAGTGTGGTCATAGCTTGTATCTCAATCCTCTGGACAGTTACAATTTGTAACTCAGATGTCATGACCATTGGAAATAGAGAATAATGAAAAAGTCATTGATAACTTTATTCAGCAAAACTTCATTCTGGCAAGTCTCTCTTAAGTCTTTCCTTTCTAGTTGTCCTGGCAACACATGTACAGGAAGTTCTAACATTAGGCTGCCTTTTAATGTGTCTGTAATCACTTACAATAGAGACAGCAGTAATGGCAGTGGTTATCCTTTCAGAAAGTCAACATTATTTGTTCAATGTTCCTCCAAAAGTCCAAAATGTAACATAATATGATATGTTTTAAACATCTTATAACATATCTAAATCTGTTATTTGCATGTTTTCTCTCAGGAAACAATTCTGTACAAAACACTGTCGATATTGAGACTACAGGTGTTTACTGAAAATGAGAAAGGAAATCCAAGTGACGTAGTGGGAATGTGTGGGCCGGGCCTTGCATCACAATTCTCCTGTATTTATATTCCCGTTCCCTCTGATTCACCAAAATGTCCTACTACGAGGAATTTCAACTCAGGAAATGGCATCTGTGCGGAGGAGGTGGGCCTGCGAGTACAATGTCAGCCTTAAAAGGAAGTTCCTCTTTATTCCCACTCACAGCCTTCAGTGTCGCTGTTGTGAAACGTGACACCCAAGGAAGGCGAGAGGCCCTTAGCCATACTCTTGGAAATCAAACCAGATGACTGCCACCAGAACAATGATTCCAAACATGGAGTGACAGCATGCCAGGGGAGATAGCAGGAGGTTGACCCAGCTCAAGGAGGAAAAAGCATGGCTGCAATTAGAAATTCTGAGATTCACTGTGATTAATAATTAACGAGTTGTTGCAGAAGGACAGTTTCTGTCACTGACTTCAATTAAGGGCTTTCAGATTTTTTAGGTAAAAAATTGCCTTGTGTATCATAATCTTAAAGGATTTAATATGCACTATTTCCACTTATTGACAACAAATCTCACATGTGTCACAGAATGTGTTAAAGCTATTACTTGTTCGCAAGACAAAAAAAACGTAAAATTGTGTAGTGGTGGATGTCTAAATGTGATAATGAATTTACCAATATACGGAGTAGGATGATGCACCCCCCTAAGAACTAGCTGACTGTGTGGTCTTCACACAAACACAGCTGTGACCTCACACCCTGACACCAACTGAGAAGTGCAACATTAAGTGGCTAAATACGACAACAACAGTTGTATGTCATTACTGAAACCCAAAATGGCACTGCTATGTTCCAATTTAAATCTTTCAATCCATGGGCCACCTAGCAGACAACAAAAGGTTATATAAGGTTAGAGACCTTCAATTGAAGACAACAGGGCACATACTGAATAACAGGGCAAATACTGAAAAAAACTTTTTTCCAAAGCATGACAAAATATATGAGATGACCCAAATATTACCCGCAGCTGTGTAAATGTCAAGCATGACAGTTTCTGCCCTGAATAAGCCAGAACTAAATTTCTCCATCAGATCCCAGAACGGCTTTGGATTAAAATCAGACAGTACTGGGTGAAGTATTTGCTATTAAATATGGGCTACACAAACTGAACCCCTTTTTTGAAAATATGTTATTTATTTATGCTTACAGGGTACTTACTTATGAGGGTATGTAATCGGTTGGCAAATGAATAGAATAAAAATTTTAATTAGAAGTTGTTGAACTTCGTAAGTTTCATTTTATCTCAACCATGGCTGTCTTTTTAATCAGTGCTGTTTGAACAACTGTATCTTTCTTTTTTATCAGTGAGATAGCCTGTGGCGCTAACTGTTTCCAGTTGGGTTTTACATGTGTATGCCATCACACTACTTTGGTGCCTCTTCATAGAGAAGTGGGACAGTTTTTTTTTTTTTTTTTTCTGTTTCCGCTTAGCCACAACTGGTTTGTATTCTTAACATCTGCTGAAAACAGCATCATCTACCACACTGAAAAATTATTTCATTAATTGAAATAATATGTAAATGATTAATTTACATATAATTTCAAACGGAAAATGTTACTTACTGTAGGCTGATCAGGCTTGAAGAGGGTCAGGTGTTCAGCACACTGGTGTACGATCAGATGATGTTCTGTTGAAATGGAGTTCACAAGAATTCAGTCATGCCAAGTCACAACTAGTTGTGAGTTTGAATTGTAATTGTAATTGTAAAGTAAAGGTGTGAGGCTCATTGAGTATAAGCAAATATCTAGGTGCATGCTGTTGAGATTTTTTAAACACAGCAAACTGGGTTATTTGCAAAGACATTAGTTGAAGCACATGTGGGGCGTCTACTGGAAGGATTATTTTTATCCAAAGTGCATGCTCCCTGAGCACAAAGGTAAGGTATCGGTGCACTGCTGTTATATATAAAAGTATATTATTAATGGTAGCTTCACATCTGAATATGTCATGTGCGTGAATATATTCGCTCACAGAAAAGTTGTTGATTTTCAGGTCACTGTCGTGAGTGAGTAAATGGATGGGTGTACTATATGGCATAGACAACTTGTCTACCAACCTGTATAAACCTAAGGGAATGTGAATGGTGAGAAGTGACATTTTGATAATGGCATTCCCAAAGAAATGTGAATACACAGAGCAAACAAATTATTGGTGATAACACAACTAATAAAAACTTGGTCACCGCCCACTCTATCTCTTTTTCCTTTCCTTTAATAAAAGAAAATAATAATAAATAAAAGAAAAAAGAGATAGAGTGCAGTGACTAAGTTTTTATTAGTTTATTTTTTCCCTTGCCAACAAATTATTGTTATTATTATACAGCACCTCGGCAGGTGTGCATTCTTTTCGTTATTTATACGCTAACACAACTAATAACAGGCATGAAAAAATAGTCAACTGTTCTTGGTTCTGGTGGGTCATGATGTTGCACTCAAAATAAAATATTGATTTATCTGATACAAGAACCAAAAAACAAACCTCACCTAGAAACTCATGTAGTTTGAACATAAGAAAATAATAACACCTCAGCATGACCTGTGGAATTCCTGCTGGGGAATTCACTCATTTTGCTCCAAACATTAGGGTCTTCATGTCTTTCAAATCATCTCCCTCTGCTGTCACTAAAAGCTGAAAACACTGATAAGCTCATATATACATATATGACTGAATGTACACACATGTATGACTGAATCAAGTAACTGCACTAGCACTAAAGGAAAGTGAAAGCTTGAGTTCAGTCAGGTATACCTGCATCGGGTATGGTTTCAACAGAATGAGAAATTTGAGGAGACCTCCTTGAATGACAAATGCTTGACTGAACAATGCCGAGAGGCCTTCCCAAACCCACCGGATGTATGAACACTGAGCCTTTCATCTCAGCCCACGGACCAAACGTCATCATGCTTCACCACAGTGCTCAGTACAAAGCACAAAGCCACAGAACTACATCCACGCATCCCACAGGAACTCAGGCAGGGCTGCAGTGCTGGACACATTGCGCTAGTCGGATCTGTGACCGAGAGCATGTGTGGTCCACCTGTGCCCTGTCATCACATGAACGCCAGGCCACTGAAACAGGCACATTTCCTTCCCACTGCACCATGGGTATCATCTTGTCACACTGTGATGCATGCATAGCACACATAGCACCCTAGCACACAGGTCAAAAATAAATGCACCTTAAACCAGCATAGAGTCAAAATGGACCACTATACATACAGTACACTGATCACACCTTTACATAAGTACATTAGCATTTGGCCTTAACCTTCACTGCAAAACACAGGACCAGTCACACATTTCTGAATGAATATGTCCTCACTTTGGAGCCTATCTACCTGATATTTTTTAAAAACAGACTCATTAAAAGATGAAAGAACTTCTCACATGTTTCATGTCAAAGTCGGTATGAGATGTTGTAGTGTGTGTTCCAATGAATGTAGCAAACTATTGCCTTTAATGTCTCTTTTCAGCCATGATGTAATAGGTGAATCTTTTATTCAGAATTATGCTCTCACCACATATTATTCAGTAGTAACATCTTACCAGTGACTTGAAACTGCTATGAAGTGCAATTAAAACAGCTACCAAATGCCTCTGTGTACAAATAATAATTCTCTGTCGTCCCTGCTTGGGAATTTATTATCTCACTCTCCATGTAAGGTTGTGTTTGGTGAGCGTTCTGGCACATAATGGCTGCCGTGCATCACCCAGGTAGGTGCTACACATTGGAGGTGCTTAGTGAGGTTCCCCTTTCACTGTAAAGCACTTTGGGTGCCTTGATAAAGTGCTATACATGCAAGTGGTTGTTGTTATTTGCTGAGGCATTGCTGGATCAGTAGACCACAGACCACATAGTGTCTCTTTTTTATCAGTCAGAGAACTGCTGACTGTCAGGAAGAAATGGAAGCACACCAACCCAGCTGCACTGAACATTCATACAAAACATACTGTCTGCAAACCAACAATTAAAGACCATATTGGCAAGAATTGTGAATATACTGTAACACATATTCTTGCATGAACAATTGCATTCACACTGTTCCGTGGTGATGCTGAAACCACTACATGCCAGACAGTCACAGTAAGCTATGCAGGAAGGCAAGGTCTTATTGACCTCTGGCATTTACCGCTGACACCCACTCCAGATCAAAATGGATCTGGAGACACAGTGAAGATGGCTAATAACCGAGCCATCTGATACATGATCACACAGGACAGCTTTGCTCCTGAGTCCAGAGCTCTGTGACTCAGCGCCCCTCTGGTCTTTTTGACCTGATGATAAGTGATTACACATGACTTATATGCAGTTTTCTGTAGATGAGGTGAAAGATAACAGAAAATAAAGAAATAGTCGAGCAGCACCTACACTTGTGAACAGCTTTACCTATAGAACTGAAAATTACTAAAAACATTCATGAGCCTGCATATCTGTGTTTGCATGTGAGTGTGTGTGTGTGTGGGAATGGTCATGCTCTTAAATGCACATTTGTATTTATTTCAGCAAATCCGAGAATTATGCTGTGTATAAAAATGTAAAGTGGATCTGATGTTGTTACAATATTGCCACCTTCAGGGCAAATTTATACCATGATATAATATCAGTAAAGTAATGGAGTTGGACAACAATAAGAAATTGTACTTCATTAATGTTTTATAGAGGTGTTCTATTACACTTATAATTACATTACTCACAAATAAAATTAGATATCAGATCTGAGTATTCAAAGCAATGTATTTCCCTAGCTTCAAAATGAAAGTAAAAGAATAGTAGACTGAACATCTTTATGACATTCACGGTACTGTGCCAGTGGGAGTGTAAGCAGTTCTTACTCACACAAGACTTTTGCTGCAGCACACAGTGGTCCCAGCCCTGCTGTAATGCACAACATCTGGGATGATGCCAGAGGGACTTTCTCGGAAAATAAAGAAAAATACATTTTTTTCAGATGCATGCATGCACCACGATCACTGGAACACATCAGAAAGAGCCTTGCTTTGGCTCAGTGACATATCTCTCCATCTCCGCTCCGAGGTGAGTGTTGCCTCAGCCAGGCCTGTGAGGGCGTAACCAAGAGGGCTGTTATGGTGGTGGCTGAGCTCTCCAAGAAAAAAGGCCCACACAGTTAGGCTCCCTCCACATGCTTGCACTCAGTCAGTCCTGAGTGTCATCCACCACCCCCAGCACCTGCGATTCAGCCACCCACTCACAATGTGCTTTCACAGCACCACGCTCAACTCTGACAGCCAATGTTGTGGCTACGCGAACATGCCCATGCGTGTAAATGTGGCAAGCAACCAGGTCAACTTTGATCCGTGTGCAGATGTGTTTGTCCCAGATCGTACAGAAACATGCTACTCTGGTCTGGTCTTATAGGTATATGGAGGATTTTTTTTTGTTTAAAACGTTGAACAATGGCCTAGAAATAGCGGTCGAACAACTGATTTGACACAGTGTCAAAAATGCCTATGCTCCGTGTAGTCCAGATATCCACTGAAGTTAGCATGCAAACCAACTAGTGCCAGGCCGGCTCTATTGTAATACCACGTTCAACTACGTGTAGCCACTGTATTAAATACAACACAAATCAATTGGAAGAGTGCCATGTGACTGCATGTATAGGACAACTTCAAGCCAACACTGCTCCATTAAAGAGTTTGCTGAAAGTTAAAGCATTGAGACCTCCACTAATGTCCCGAGTAACAGGAGGCATGGCTGGGACTGGAAGTGGGTCAACGCCTTGGAGTGGGTGTTGACACATAGCCATTTTGACTGAACTGACCTCACAGACAAGACAGACAAGCCACTAGCATGTTGAGGAGTACAGTCAAAGATCCTTGATTACTAGCTTTAACCCTCTCTGGTACAGTCACAAATATGTGATTAGAACGTTCGCAATCCAAGAGTTACTTCTATACTCTTTGCTATAATGCGACAGGGTTTTTTCCCATCGACTTTATAAAGAACACTGAAACTATAGAACGTTTGCGTAGAATTGTAGAAGGAGCCAGGAAAAGAATTCACTACTCAACAGGCTAGATATGGTCCACAGCTGCTTCACCTTTCAACTGCCACCACTACTACAAGTCCTTTAAACATCTATCCCCAAAACATTGTGGTTACCTAGGGATCCATGAAACTAAATCTGACAATTGACCATTTGTGGCAAAGTGAGTCATGTGATTTTACTATGGAACTGCTGTGATGGACATCCCTGGCAACACTGACGGTGTAATCCTTAGCCATTAATAGTGAGTCACCTCAAATGTAGTTTGACACCAAAGGATCCTGTGCAGTGCGCCTCAAAGACAGATGAGTAACGTTCATCGCTGTCTCAGGCTAAGACCAACATGTTCTGAAGATGCTCTGATTTCTCAGGAAATACCTTCCACTTCTGGAGAACCAATCAGATATAACCATAACTAACCTCTAATGTGGTTACTATGACGAATTAGACAGATACATATGTTGGTGGCAAGACTAATGAAGCCAATGATTCAGGGGTTGAATATTTTTCCAGAGCATAGGTGTTAGTGGACAATTTCAAAGACAGGTAGAGACGCTTGAAAAGTGAATACCAATATCAGACTTAACAGTAAACTGAAATGTAATAGATAGGGAGCAAACATATACATGTAAGAACATGAGAAACTCTCTCCATCTGTCTCTTTGTCACCCTCTTCTTCACCCCACCCCTCCTCCAGAGCCTTGACTCTCACCCTCGAGGTCCACCCCTACAGGAAATGACTCCAAGCCCAAATTGAATTAGGTCAAACAAAGAACGCTGTCTACAGACTTACTGCCAGATGAGAAAAGGAAGCCTGAACAAAAATGTCCCTGCTTGGGAATGCTGCCTATTACATCTGAATATATACACATATCTAGGAAATGAAACTGGACTATCCAGACTGAAACAACTCAAAATGACACATTTGAGGAGGTGGTGTGCTATTTAAGTGAGGGATTTCACTTCTCTGTGTTGGCAATGTTAATCCACAGTACCGTGAAATATATTACCACTAAGGCTAGGGAATCAGTAAACATGATCAAAAGGTAAGAGTTGTTGCTCATATAAATGTATTTGAAAGGAGTTGTTTGAGCCCACAGCAGATGATAAGGGTCCTGATGACTGTTTCTCATCCACCCATGCATCCATCACAGACTCCTAATGGAGAGAGGAAGCCCATGTTTATTTGTGTCTGTCTCTATGAACTGCCTCTAATGCTTTGAAGGGCCTGCACATCTATAAAAGCCATCAGATTACCAGTGAACAGCATAGCCAGCAAATTCAGAGAGATATAGTATTGGTAAATATTGTGTAATGGTGGCCATCAGTGAAAAATGACATCTGACCGTTAATGACTGCAGCCATTTCCTCCTTGAGGTGATCACAGTCATAAATAGAAGGGGTTTTTTTTACAAAAAAAAAAATATTGCCCCTGTGAGGTTAAAGATCACACGTTTAAACTCATACAGTTGTGATCACATATACACTTGTACCTGACACAAAGGCACACCGCACAATAGACTAGAACCAAATATTTAACTGTTTCCACTGTATAATTCATTAGGGCAATTCCATGGAAAATTAAGTTTTTGTAACATCCATAACGTCAATAAAATGTGATGGTATGGTATGATGTGAATGATTTCATGAAATTTGAGCATTTGCTATTTTTGGCTGAAGAATGTACATGAGGAAAAAATGCACAAAGAATGAATGTTATCATTCACATCATACAAATGCCAAGGCATTTCACTGGCGTTATGGATGTGACAAAAAGTCAATTTTCCGTGGAATTGCCCATTAACAATTTATCACTTGCAAGGGGATTTAATATGAAGCCAAGTTTTGTCTTGGCCAGAGAGGCCAACATTTTGTCTTGACCAAGCATAATGGCTTCCTGCTGGTGAAGATGAATCTAAATGAACAAAATTATGCTGATCAATGGAACTGCTTTGGAGCAGCCTAATTGAATAGGCATGATGCAGCTACTTCCGAGACAGGATATCTGATGCTAAACAAATTATCTCCCTATTTCCATCAGCCCTGTGGCACTAACTGCAAAAGGCAGTATGTTAGTCTATCTGTCTTTATGGCAGAAAACGGGAGGTTAATCTTAAACTATAAATCAGGGGTCTCCATTTTTCCTCCAAAAGCTACTTTGACAAAATGAACATGGCCGAGAGCTATGTTTATAGGCTATAGTAATATGTATTCACATAGCTGATTTCCACCCAAAACAGCTGAATACATTTTCAATTCCTTTACTTTGCTGTCTTTGCAGATTGTGAATTTGATTTGATAGGAATTTTATCAAGTTTACCAAGTGACTTTGTTATCAAATTCTCAAACATTTTCCTTTGAGAGCTACTCCGAAACAGGTGGGGAGCTACTGGTAGCTCGCAAGCTACAGTACCTGTTGGATACCCCTGCTATAAATGATGTAAGAACTACAGTGTGGAAGTGCATGTGCATTGTATTCTGGGTATTTCTCAATCCCCTTTTGCCAAATAATACATCAAAACTGATTCATTTTCATTTTGTACTGTATGTATACATGATATGCACTACTGATGTTTATTTTTATTGATACATAGTATCCATCAGTATAGTAGTGGTAGACTACGGTGTTCTGCCTTTCCTTTAATCTTTTACTATCATTCTGTTTGTATGTACTGAAAAAGTTGAATACATGAGGCATTCAACACAAATTAACTAACTCCAAAATTTCTCTCAGTATGATTGTGTCCATTAATTCTAACATAATGCTGCCATCTAGTGGTTAGCACTGGGCCTACAAGGCTGTGTGGGGAAAAGGCTAATTCACCATAGAAAGCTCACAAAAGATTTGGTAGGGTGTACAGTTAATGCGCCTTGGTTGTTGTTTTTTTTTTTCATTCCACTTTAAATATCTAACCTCAGCTCACAGTGCAGACAGAGAAAGTCTAAAAGGAGCCAGGAAAGTAGCCTCGAAAGGTTTGTTTTGTCATAGGTAAGGGTGCGGTAAATAAGAAGTGGGTAAACTATGTGATCGCAATAAGGTGGACTGCATCATGCGGTATCGGATTTTTTAAAAAGACATTCAGAATATGTTTGATGATGGTGGAGGTTAATGTCCAATGTTTTTAACAATACCAGTGGTATTACAGTAAATGGTTCCTAGAGTGTTGATGAGTGTACATATGGGGGCAGCCGTGGCCTACTGGGGGGGCAGCCGTGCCTGGTTAGCACTTCGGACTTGTGACCGGAGGGTTGCCGGTTCAAACCCCGACCAGTAGGCATGGCTGAAGTGCCCTTGAGCAAGGCACCTAACCCCTCACTGCTCCCCGAGCGCCGCTATTGTTGCAGGCAGCTTACTGCGCCGGGATTAGTTTGTGCTTCACTTCACTGTGTGCTGAGTGTGTTTCACTAATTCACGGATTGGGATAAATGCAGAGACCAAATTTCCCTCACGGGATCAAAAGAGTTTATATACTTACTTATACTTATACTATATTGTGAATGTGGATAATACAGTGTGGACTTATGTTTAAATGTTAAAAGATGCAATTGGTGAATAAACTCTTTTGAGAGGTGGATAAACTCTAATAAGAGCTGGATAAACTCTCACTGAAATGTCAGAGGTGGATAAACTGTGTTTACTTGCGTTTAGCCTCCACTATGTTAAAATCATGTAGTAGCTTATGTGGTGAAGATGAAGTTGCTGCATGTTATTCTGAACTAATAATGTCCACGATGTAGCAGTATTTTTAGACTAAGTGTTTAATTTTAAGAACATTGCTTTAAACCATTGAGATAGCTTGGATGAAATATTTGCTTTCATTTGTATCTCTTGTATCTGAAGGGCCAAATTAGCGTACGTACATGTAATAGCATTTGTTCTATTTCATAGTATAATACATAACGGCAATATGCTCTTGGAGGGCCTCTAAAGGAGATTGTGGCTACCCATGGCTATCACTGGGCAGATCAGAGAGGCCTGCCACTGGAGAAAGGGCACTTCAATGTCCCTTCAGCTCATTAGTGACAAATGAGGACAGCAGGGGAAAGGGAGACGGTATGGGTTTGCTTCAGAGTTCTGTTTTAATGTGCACCCTATGCCTGAATGCCATATCAAATACCATCTTATCTGGACTGTAATAGATTATGTCCATAAGCAGAGGTCCCTTATAGTCGATTACCTAAGGTGACATGAAGTATGCCTATTCCAGAGAACTGCACACACTCAAGAGCAGCATTGAGAAAACTACAGGGATTATTTAAGCCAACTGATAATGCACCACTTCTCTCATGATATCCATAGGTCGAAATAAAAATTATAAATTAACTAATAAGACATTAGTTTATTAGTTAATTTATGCATTAATCTTATGAAAGACACAATTTGGCCACTGTTTTCTATAAGGCTCACTGTCTGATGGCAATACGTCTTTCTGCAGGACCACATAGGAGAACATGACCTGCATAAACACAGCAACATCTCATGCTATTTATCGCTTGTTGTCCTCTGCTGTTGAATGTGCCTTCCCCAGATTGACAATTGTGCATTACAATCTTTTGATTTGACCACCAATTCCCACCATTAACATAGCAGTATTTTCTGTTGGCTTTAAATATTCACAAATCATTTAATCAGGGAGTAGCTATTTGCTAATTTATACACTTAACATTTGCTGGGATTAGTGGCATCTTTTTTTTATTATTTTTTTTAAGTGTATTTTTTGGCCTTTTATGCGACAGGATAGTGGAGAGTGACAGGAAGTGAGTGGGAGAGAGAGTCGGGGTGGGATCCGGAAAGGACCACGGGGCGGGAATCGAACCCGGGTCGCCGGCGTACGGTGCAGGTGCCCCAGCCAGTTGCGCCACGGCTAGTGGCATCTTTATACAACTGACAGCTAGTGCTAGGCTACAACACAGTGGCATCCACGGGAAGGACACAGAGGATATAGCACAGGAGATTTTCCCTCCCACAGTACACCCTGATAAACGGATATACCCAAAGGTTCTGAAGAGCAAAATGTTTTACAAACAGGTTTCAACAGACTTGTGTCTTTTCATATCTTTAGGCGGGGATCACATTAGCCAGTGGCAAGCGGCAGATTTCCTATTGTTCTCTGGTCGGCAGTGGAACGGTGAGCTGAGCGTTAAACTTGGTTCAACTTTCAAAGCGCAACTTAAGGCGGGGATCACATTAGCCAGCAGCAAGTGGCAGTGGCAAACGTAACACAACGCTCAGACCATAATAAGTTTTATCTTGGTCCTGCAACACAAACGGTTTGTCAATTGAATACGCTCGCATTGCGCTTTGAAAGTTGAACCAAGTTCAACGCTCAGCTTGTTCAACGCTAGCGTTACGCCAGCGTTGCCACCGTTCCGCTGCCGAACCATAGAGAACAATGGGAAACCTGCCACTTGCCGTTGGCTAATGTGATCCCCACCTAACTTTGCTAATTTGCTCTGTTGTAAAATGTCGTAAAATGAACACCTATATGTGCCTATACCACCTGCTCACTTAACTCATTAACATGAAGGAGCAATGATAAAATCTTGTTTTCCAACTTTAACGGTAATACTTACATGATCAGAGTTTGAATTCATGGGTTTCATCAGGTCCCTTTCCACAGGTGT
Source organism: Alosa pseudoharengus (assembly GCF_046254945.1). Classification (NCBI taxonomy): domain Eukaryota; kingdom Metazoa; phylum Chordata; class Actinopteri; order Clupeiformes; family Clupeidae; genus Alosa; species Alosa pseudoharengus. Next base: position 23,685,321 of record NW_027468870.1, on the reverse strand, counting down.
ATTAATCAAGCACCATTCAGTCTGCATTGATAATCAAGGTGCCTGATTTTACACACCTGTGGAAAGGGACCTGATGAAACCCATGGTGCCAAAAAGTAGCCTCGTTGACACCAGACCCTTCTCAATTGAGTGGGTCTGGAAAGGGTTCATTGACTTAAGACTTCCAATAGTGAAATTAAACTTAAATTGGTACATTAAACTCTTATCAAATAATTTCTGAAGTGCAGCAATCTTGTAAACAAAGGTTGTTTACTCAATTCCAAAGAAAATACACATCCATGCCAGATTAGTGTTTGTAATGTCCGGGTTTTAGGAACATTGGAAATGGGCGTCAATGGCCTCTTGGCCAGATGGACCTCCAGAGCAAATCCCAAATTTGGCAAAGGTTTGTATGGGTATTCCCAGGCTAGCCAACAAGTACAAACACAAACTACATTATCATTAAAGTAAAACTTCTGTTATGCATTTACACATCTGGGTATCTAATGTGAATTTGAATGTGTGGTTGGTCTCTGCATTTATCCCAATCCAAGGTGAAGCACACACTAATTCCAGCGCAGTGAGCTGCCTACTACAACAGCGGTGCTTGGGGAGCAGTGAGGAGTTAGGTGCCTTGGCACTTCAGCCGTTCCTACTGGTCAGGGTTCGAACCACGAGGAAGGCTGGCAAGTCAGTGGCAGATATTCTCTAAAGGTTACTGCACCAACAGCATATCATACCCTTCTGTTATAAAATCAATATGCTACTTACTGTAACACGAGTTGTACAAGTGACAATGAAGATTACAGCAGGGGTGTCAAACTCAAATTCACAGGGGGCCAAATTCACAGGGGGCCAAATTATCAATCTTTCGCTTCGCCAGTTTGTCTGGTTGCATGGATACATGTTTTGTTTATGAACAGAAAAGGCGGCATTAACGATGCAACGCATTTTGGGATATGAAGTGTTATCGGTGTATGATACACTGTACAGTATGTAGCAACTTGATGGGCTGCGTTGCCCTGGGCTGCGCTCATGCGCTGAATAGAATAGCGTGCTGGGCCAGCTCTAACGCGGATGCGCTGAAGAGAATACTGTCGGGCCAGCTCAGATATGGATGCGCTGTATAAACTACGCAGCGGGCCACTTCTAATACAGATTGAATAATGACCTCGCGGGCCACAAATAAGCAGCCCCTGAGTTTGACATCCCTGGATTACAGGATGGGGCTTGATGACACATACTGTCCTCTACTGATGTTAACACATACTGCAGTTTAAAGGAATACATAACCCTCCTTTTCATGGGTACATACTGTACATGAAGTCTTGCCATCAAGAACTCATTTACTTTTTATGCACCTGCATGGTGGTAAAATATAAATATTTGATATGTAATAATATAGAAAATAATGTTGTTCTTTTTATCTCAAAAGTTTTGTATGTCTGTATCGCAATTTGAAACTGTAGAAATTATTTGTAACAGATCATCCTACATTTACAAATATATTCTACAGTTAGGCAGCTACAGCGCTACACTCTGGGGGCATGTCCGTGAGCCCCCATGTTCATGCCCCCAGAGTGTAGTACTGTAGCTATCTGGCTGCTTTAGCTGTTGGAACTAGCAACTCAAGCTAGGTAAAATCGATTGTTTTCAGGGGGGGTTTTCCGACAGTATTCGGTGACCTCAAGAAACGGAGATCCATGTGAAAAATAGCTGGATTTCTCCTTTAAGATCATACTACACAATGTACCCGACAAACACGGGACGTCCCCCGGACCTTATGCCGACATTCACGACGTCCCCAAATGGTCCCGAACGTCATGTTCTCTAGCGGAGGTCCGGAGCAAGTTATCGTTTGGTTATTGCGTGACGTCCGGTGCAGGACTTTCTGGGGACGTTACCGTCAGGTCCCTCGGATGACATTCGCATTTGGTCATTTCAAATACCTCCTAAGGACCCGACAATAACGTTATACCAGGGACATGGGGGGGACGTTTGTTTATTCACACATGGCAGCGGAGTTGAGAGCGCTCTGGCTACCGCCTGCAGGACGGAGACATCACATCCATGCGCGACTTCACGTTACACGTCTGGGGATGACTAAAGTAGCCTATCTATCTATCTAGTCTCTAGCAGTAGCTGCATTAGCCTACCGTAGTCTAAGGCAACATATACAGTTTATGAAGTTGTGCGTCTATGAGCAAAGTAGAACCATATGTCTAGGCTACTTTGCTTATAGACGCACAACTTCATAAACTGGGAAAAGGGTTGTTAACGTTAAACTCAAAATGTATGTGCATACATTTTGAGTTTAACGTTAACGTAACTTTACAAACTAGGGAAGGGATTTTATCAAAATCATGTTAGCTGATGTGATGCTTGGTGTAACGTTAGCAAAGTCGCTGTTCTTAGCTTCTAGCTTAGCCTACAATGCGCATTTCTTCAGATAGCCTAACTGTCATTACGTGATGCATGTAACATGCTCTAAATAGGCAGTGGTTTATGTAACGTAGTCACATACTTATTATCTGTTTTATTTTCAGAAACACACACACGGCCGAATTGGGACTGAACCGACTTTTGGAGCGGAATACGATGCAATAAAACTAGAGAAATGTTAAAGGGACACCAGGCAAGCCTGATGCTTTTTCTCTACGAAACTCCCCCTCGCTCAGCCTGAAGCTCTTTTCCTTTTCTTTGCATCTTCCGTCAAGGGTTTTCGCTGCTTCTTCGCCAGCTCTGCCATTATACACACGTTTGCAACAATCTCTAGCGTTTCGTTAGCCTGCCTCTGTGCTGTAAACTGATCCTGCTTCGGTCGGCGGGTAGGATACACCGAACTTGCAAGTGGGATATTCTTCCTACAGGCAGTAGGGGCGGGCGAGAGAGCCTTCATTCGCCCCGTAATGAGTTATTTAACCCTATACCGACTTACGAAGATGATTAATTAACACGAAAACGTTGCCTGGTGTCCCTTTAAAAACAGTGACTACTTAATTTGTAAAGCAAAACAATCTAGCTCTACATTGCAGAAGAATTAAGGATACTGCTTCTTCATGACTTGTTTAAATGTCATTGTAATTTATTTGACGCATGCTTGCATTTAAAAGTGTCACGCATAGCTGTCCCCGATGTTACAGCAGCTCCTTGTGGAAACAGCAAAGAGTGCACATATCCGATGAGATTTCTGACAAGGAGCTTCGAGGCTCTCTGCCTCACCAGAGCTTTACTGTTTATTAATAAACAATGATATAGGCTAGAATAGAAACATCTGTAATCTATTTATTTCATCTTAAAGTTGGCTACAAAGAGCATTCATAGCCTAGAGAAAACTATACATTTTTCTTTATCTGCAATGTTCCAGGAAGATAGGCTTACATTTATAGGCTGTCCCTGTTTGATCACAGGTCCAAGAAAACGAGTGGATATAACGTCAATGCATTCTAGGTATGTTTCATGTAGCCTAGCCTACTTTATTTCATGTTAAGTTTTGCTTCCCAGCATGCATTGCGATTCATTTAGTATTTTGGCTATGATTAGTTTTTAATATTTTGAAACAATATGGTTTGAACAATTTATCTTAGGCTAGCCTAGGCCTACTCTGATAATGTTTTGAACAATATGCTACGGGATATGCCCATTTAAACGTCGTATTAGTTTATTAAGAAAATGACACCGTAGATGTGAAAGCAGCACATACCAGCCTAGCCCGGTATAAATGTCCATGTCTACTCATCATTAGTGTAATGCATTCGGAGGACGTGATTAAATACATGCGTGAAAATATGAGGTGAGTAAAGTTGATTGTGTAGTTGTAAAGCAAGTCATTAACGTGTGTTCATGTTCCGTCTACCTCTTTCCTAGCAACGCTGAGACTTACTGGACGTAATACCATACCAAATCGTGCTTCATGGTTTTTTTTTTTTTTACCATCGCGGAAATATAAACGTTGCGCGCATAACGTCGCAGTGATCATTACAGGACGTCCTCTCAAAGTCTCGTGGACGTCTTTTAGACCTCCCGAACAGAGGTCCGCGGAATGTAAAGGGAACCCTACACAATGTCGAGGAGGTGACGTTCGCCAGGGGACCTTTAGGGGACGTCGCCAGGACTTTATTTTGTTTACTGGGTAGGCTACATACTGCACAACTACATACCAGCTGGTTACCGTTACAGATGCATACCTGAACATCCTCCAACTGAGTAGGCTAATTTCACGTAATCAGAGGCTGCAATTCCCCCTGCAGTTGCGATTATGTATTTCACACAACGGTCATAAATACCACTACTGGCTAGCACCCTTCCTCCTGGACACAATACATGTGGATTTGTTGACAAACCAGCAAAGATAATTTCCGTAGAGCCATGTGGACTGAAAGTAATATTACTCGATATAATACAACGGCTATAGACCCCTTCGCAACGGCGGTGAAAACATAAACATCCGGGCGGGCGTGACGTCACTGGAGGCAGAAACTAGTAGTACTAGTGAGGCGGCTAAAATCAGACAGTAATCTAAAATCTTTGCTAAAATGGGTAACGTATAGAAATGAATATTAAGTGACACTATACACGTAAAGAGGTTGGAAATACGGGACGATTGGTAATATGTGACGTTCCGATACCAGGCTTGGGTTATTGTGATTCAAACGAACAACTACGTTCTCACTGGAAACTGTAGCCAAAGTCCTTTTAGGCAAGTCCCTCCACTCGGCGGCCATATACCAACGTTTTATGGGCATATCGGGACTCACCGGGCACAGTCTTTGGGTCGAACTGCGCGTGCGCAAGGCTTCACGACACCAGTCTTGCTCCAGCGGCGAGATCACAACACATGATTGGCACAATGTCTTTACAACACACCATATGATTGGCTCAATGTATTCACATCTGTTACGACACAACTATCAGTGCATTGGCTATGCCAAGCCTGAAGAGGGCACAGGGGGTCGTAACACCTCCCTTCCTAAAGAAGTTTTCCTCAAGGAAATCTTCAAAACAAATTCAAAGACCTCCTGTGGTCCTAACGATATCCACAACTACCTCCATATCCTGGGCCCTAGGACACTAGAGAGCAGAATGGAAAGAAAACACACAGAGGCTATGCATAATAAAATTAATTAAATCCACGAACAGACAAAAACACCATCCCACATGATAAACTAATCAGTGTCAAAATAAGGCCTATTTTCCTATGCAAAATTACCCTGGAGTAGTTTTTGGAAACAATGGGGAGTGTTGCCAAGACTCTCCTTTGAAACCCAAATAGGTTTGCCACAGAACCAGACTACCACAGTGATGACCACCAGTAAAGGACACAGAGCAACACCTAATTTGCTCCACTGTGTTGGGATCCTCCACAGAACACAAGCACCAAACGGGTGGCGCCAACCCGAGCTCAGTACTATGCACTGTGAAGACAGAAACAAATGTCATTAACAAAAACAATAACAGCAATAATGACAATAAGAGTAAATATGCTGGTAGGCCGCCCTCAGTCTCAGCTGAGGCACTACCCTCAATTTCCACAAGAGGCTCCACCACAGATGCCTCACTCTCCGCATCAGAACAGTTACCAGCTACCTCAATGGTGTGAACAGGCAGATTATTCACCTGACCAACAGGTGAACCTAACAAGTCACCCTTATTCATACACTCAGACTTAGGAGAATTATTAGCCAGTTGTCCAAAACCTAAATCTGGGAGCTGCTTTACTACGGTGCAAACTGGCACTTCAATGCAGTCTCTACACAAATGTCTCACCTCAGACACGGGCACACCTACAGGTGACGACACCACACACATTTCCCCACAAACTTTACCTCCCGCCAGATCGTTCCCAAGAATAAATGACACTCCCGGTACTGGAAGGGAAGGCCGCACGCCCACTACAACCTTACCAGTGACCGTGTGAGAGGCCAAGTGAATCTGGTGGAGGGGCACAGGAACAGACACGGCCTCAAAACCTCGAACCCAAACATTCTTGCCCGTCGCAGTCTGGTCCGACAGAGGAAGCACGCCATCCAGCAGAAGAGACTGGGTAGCCCCTGTATCTCTGAGAATGCGAATGGCAACACTATGATTTTGACCAGGCAAGGAAACTTCTCCCTCTGTGATAAAAGGAGCATAACCAGTGGAATGGCCATACAGGGTAGCATGGGCTTGCCTTGAAACAGTTGCTATCAAACCCACTGATTTAGCCTCTTCCTTTTTCTTAAGAGCATTTAAGGACATTCAGAAATGTTATGGCCGAGCTTTCTGCAATAAAAGCATGTGATCTCCTTCTTAGTAGTTAGGGCACGGCTAGGGCTACCTGGGGGAGAGGACTGTGTGGAACCGGAATCCCGATTCCTCCGTCTACCCTGGTTGCTCCTGTCATAACTGTTACCCCATCTACAGTCAACAGATTTGTGGGTGAGCACATACTCGTCAGCCAAAACTGCTGCCGCGTCCAACGTACGGACTTTACGCTCATGTAAATAAGTGGCTACCTTCTCAGGAAGGCAATTCCTAAGCTCCTCAACAAGAACCAGCTGTTTGAGATCCTCCATGGACTCAACTCTCTCAGAGCCACACCAGCGCTCAAATGCCCGCTCCTTCTCTCTGGCAAACTCGATGTAGGTCTCCTGATCTAATTTCTGATGGTTCCTAAACCGTTGGCGATATGCCTCAGGAAGCATGCAAGATAGTGGTCTTTACTAAGTCATATTGACCGCTTTGCTCCAAACTAAGGGCAGAAAATACATCTTGAGCTCTACCAGTCAGAACACACTGAAGCAATATGGGCCAAACCTCTACAGGCCACTTCAATGTGGTAGCTACCCTCTCAAAATGTGAGAAATATTTCTCGACATCCTTCTCTATGAAAGGTGGAACTAAACGGATGTTACGAGTGACATCAAACAAAGGCGCTACAGGGGCCAATGGATTGGCTGGGTCAACTGGAGGTAATGTACGGGAAGGAGGAACTGGTCCTTTGGCACCAAATTCCAGCTCAAGTTTCTTCAGAGCAAATTCATGCTGGCGCACCTGCTCACGTTCTTCTTGTTCCATTCTCTTTAACTCTATTTCATGCTCAAGCCTGCGAAGCGCAATGTCTCTCTCTATCTCCTTCTCCTGAAGTAATCTTACCTCACGGTCAGTCTTCAGTTTTTCTAAATCAGACTGGTCCTGCAATACCACTGTACTCCTTGTTGCATTGTCACTACCCGCTGCAGATGGTACTAATGAAACAGGTTGGCTAGGATGATCAGTTTGTGCAATAAACACACCTTTATTAACCAGCTGATTTTTAATGGCTAGAAACAATGTTTCTTTTACCTTTTTCTCTTGAGATGTTATAATAAACTCATAGTGCTCCGCAAGTTGCCATAACTGGTCTTTAGTAAAACCTGCAAGCAATTCCTCTGAGGGATCAGCTATGAATTCTTCGAGAAATGAAGCCATAACCTCACTGATCAAGCCTGCCACCTAGATAAAGGAGAATTTAAACCAGTACAACCAGTAAAACACAGGCAAAATCTCACTGTGCAGACAACGCAGAATAGCCAAAGAGAAGTTAATGCTACCAAGCTGTGATTTAAAACAAGGGGGTCACAATAAACAATGGCACAATTAACAATGGCACAATTAAGATTCTCTACACACATAAAACATGCACCAACACAACAGCAACAGCTAGAGAGGTTACTGCAAGCAGAACACTAATAGCATAAGAACCAAGGCTCTCAATTCTCTACACAGCATAAACAAAATGCTATTTAATGGTTGCTTAATTGGCAAGTAATTCCCACTAACTGTGCTACCACTCTGGGCCGAGTTAACGTTACTTTTAACACGCACCACAATAATAACGCATACTGCACATTTTCAAAATAATTGTATGCTCAAACAAGTAACACAAGTAACTCAAACAAAAGATCAAGCGTTCGCGCACACACAAGACACTGAGCACTAGCGTTACACGCAAAGTCAGTTATAGAGTTGTCTCCAATATCGTAGATGTAATTAGATTAACAAACAATGAACGCTTTCACACAAACTGCAACACTGACGCAACATTCACTTACCCAACTTCATACGCACTGCATAATGTACTCCACATAAATCCAGGTGAAACTAGCCAGCCAGTCGCTGCTATTTCGCTGCATCCGATATTTAAACAGAGCTCCGGTCCTAATTATGCCCACACCAAACAACTAACTCACCTGGCTAGTCTTCGAGGGCCTGCTGGCCTCGGGGCGACTGGATAACGCATGAACTCGTCACAGTATGGTGAAATAACTGCGCGAAGCGTGCCCCCGACAGGAATGCGTGACTCCCGACCAGGATTACCCCCCTATACGAAAACAGGATAACAAAGAAATAAACAGTACACCGATGGAAAGGCTGCAAGCAACCTAGCTGGAGCACTCTTACTAGCCGGAGTCTGCTAATAGGCTAATTGAATCAATCAAGAGCTTCTCACCTGGATTTTTGCGAGTTATCAAAAATAATCCAAATTTTACAACTTGTTTGTTGTTCCGGACGAGAACCCCCAATTTATGTTACGGCCGGCTCGAGACCATAACATAAAAGAGGAAGGCGGACAAGATGGTTTGGTCAACCAAAATATATTTATTTAAAAGCAATCATTAAATATTAAATTATTGCAGTTCACTAGATGTCTAGGGGAGAACTACAATATATGTAAGTGCGTGGGTGTAATGCAAGCGTCAGTATGGTGTTGCAAAAGAGGAGTGAAAGATAAAAAAGAGGTAAGTGTGTAGGAAAGAAATCTATCAATGTGTCTTCAAATTAGAAATGTGCCTAACCCAGAAGTGACCCAGCAAGAGAGAGAGACAGAGAGAGAGAAACAACCCTGTATATAGCCCAACCCAGTAACCCAGGTGTATACCATTAACCAACTAGAAAAGCATTTCCTGAAGGAAATACAGTGCATGAAAATGCAAAAAATATGATGTAAAATATCATACAGAGTAAAAACAAACTATATTGGTTGCTAGGTAGATGAGGTTTAATATAGTTGGAGTGACTGAACAGTTAAATAGGTGGATAGTTTATATGGTTAAATGATTTGCTTGGTAGATAAGGTTTAATATAGTTGGAATGATTGAACGGTTAAATAGGTGGATAATACTTAACTTTAGTAGTTATGCTAACTAGCATGTTAGCAATGCTAACATGCTAACTATATTAAATCATGTTACTTAGCTAACTTAGCTAATCATTTTTAGCAGTTTTGCTAAAAATGCTAACTAGCATGCTAACTATGCTAACCATGTGACTTAGCTAACTTAGCTAATCATTTTTAGCAGTTTTACTAAAAATGCTAATTAGCATGCTAGCATGCTAACTATGCTAACCATGTGACTTAGCTAATCATTTTTAGCAGTTTTGCTAAAAATGCTAAGTAGCATGTTAACATGCTAACTATGCTAACCATGTTACTTAGCTAACTTAGCTAACTAGCTACAGTGGGTAGGAGTCATTGATGACAAGTAACAGTTACAATGGCTGAACAGTTAAAAAGTTCAGTAGTTTAAAGGCTTAAATTGTTTAACAGTGAAATATTGTAGTGAGGACTTTTATTTTGAAACAGTTTTTGGCAGAGGAAGCAGTTGAACAGGATGTGTAGTCTTAATAGGGCCAGTTTGTATGCTTAAAGCCTGAGACTGGCAGTTGATGCAGGTGGCCCGAACACCTGCCATAGGATTCTAATTGCTTAACGGCTCTATTGTGATGTCATCAGCCCATGTTAAGTCTATGGGGAAATTTTGAACAGTTTTTAATTAATAGTTTAAAAAGTACATTGCCCGGGTGTCCTAAGTAAGACCTACGTAACATAGTTTGAATGAAGTTTCTACGTTAAGTGGTTGAAGCTGCATTAATTGCGTTAGAAGAAGAAGAATAAGAAGCCTAGGAAGAACAGTACAGTGCATTTTCATGCACTGTAATTAGTGGAAGCAAGGACACCACTATCAGTGCATTGGCTATGCCAAGCCTGAAGAGGGGACAGGGGGTCGTAACACATCACACCACATGATTGGCTCAATGTATTCACATGTCGACGTTTTGCCGAGGAAGGGGTGGGATATGTGTAGACAACGGCCATATTGGCGTGACAAACTAGCCCCATGCATTTCTATGGAGTATTTTTTGAGTGCTGTGTCTCCTCATTAGAAAGTCTCTGCTGTAGCCTACTTATTTCAAATTTAACCGATTACTTTTTCAGTTCTGGCACCCGACAGCACAGCAAGATGACACCATGATAACCTTTAGGCTCCCAGAGATGACTGTTTGTTTAGCTTCCCAGCTGAGGTGATGGTTTGTTTTGCCTCCAGTGTACGTAGTGACGTAGGCTCAGAAGGTAATAGGCTTGTTTGACTTCGGCTGAGTCTGACTTGGTCTGGCTTACTACGTAAACGTGATCTTCAGAGCCTAGCCGGGAGGAGCTACAACAAAGGGCAGCTCATCCCGGACAGAAAGGCTACAGTCTGCCTGACGTGACTCGCGGGAGACATCGCGGGAGATATCGCGGAATGTTGTTTGCAATAAACAGAGCAGAACTTTCATTCTTACTCATTAAAATGAGCATGATGACTGACGAAATAAATTCTTATGATGTAGTTTAAATAAACCACTGTTGTCATATAGTTAACAGGCCTGCATTGTAGCACATCAATTCAATATCAAGTGTTTTCCCTATATGTGTGTCTATCTATTTAGCCAACAGCAGAAAATAACAGAATATCCAAACGTTTTCAGTAGGCTAGCCTACCATTGTTGCAGAAATCACGTATAAGAAGGTATCCCTTCGATTTCTGTTTATTTTCGCATATTCCAACATAAGGAAGCAGCATGAGCTCTAGTCATAATCGTCATGAGGACATTCCTCCCAAATGGCCCTATCACGTCTTTGAACTGACGTCATGAGGGCGTGTTTCAGCTCGTGCAGCTCGTGGAAGGCAACTGCAAGATCTGTCTGCAGGCTAAGACTCCCGCGATATTTTAAGGCCATGTGACATGGTGTCACGGTGGTAAGTCCCTCCCCGGCTGACAGAAGTCGGACAGAATTTCTAACCAGTATGCATTGCGTCCATCCCAGTATGCATTGTGTTCAACCCAGCATGCATCACATCAAGTCAGATCTGCACAGATCTGCCGCAAGTCGAACTCCCCTATTGCATGATTGCCATAAAGCAATTTGTGATTCTCTGTGACGTTGGCAAGCAAGTGCAAGGCTGGTTGTCTGTAGTTGGCTAGACAAGGGCTACAGAGGGCGCACAATTCTCCCTATTAGGCTACAAGTTTATTTACCTTCAAAAATGACTTTGAAGCTGTTATATTAAAGGGGAACTTGGCAACTATTTCAACTTAATAAATCCGTCTAGAAATCTTTTGGATGGTTAAATGACTTGTTCCGGTGAAAATGGTGACTTTCCCTGCTCTCCCTAGCGTCCCCAGGCGGAAAACCAACCTTGCAACATTGGGACTGCCGTCCCGGTAAGAGAAGTGAGAAACAAGAAACCCATTTTAAATCGTGTTTCTTACCTTATAACATCCATATTGCTCTGCCGAACTTATGCTAACCGTTTCGCTAGCTTGTAAACAAATCCATGTGCTTTATTGTTACCTTTTCCCACATTTTGAACTGGCCATGTGAATAAATGTTACACATTATGTAAAACACAGGTAGCTCTCCTCATTTTATTCTGTAAGCTCTCAGGGGAAAACGGTCGGAAACTCCATGCATCAAACAAACTCTGTGCGTGCAGGCCACCTATATTAATTAATTAATGGCCGTCAATCAATGGCCAATTGCGCAAAGACGGGCGGAATTCTTACGCAGTAGCCTAAACCACTTCAGTGAACGTTCAAATAACCCCCAGAGTTCAGTGTCCATCAGGGTGTTCAAACTAGATGTGCGATATAGTTGCTTATATTGCATTTTAGAGGACAATGATAAAGCCATGTGTAACAGTTGTGATGGAAACCTAGGTTATTCAATTAAATGAATGTAGTAAGAGGCAAAGGTTACAGAAATATAGTAGTTCTTTTATTTTCTTGTTCTTCTTTCTCTTTGGTATTTTGTAGTTGAATAAGTTATATGTATAGAAATTACCAAGGGCCACAACAGTGTAGAGGCCAGTACAGTGGGATCAATTGTAAGACAAACGAAATAAATAAGCATCCACCACGCAACCACCAGCGCTGCTCGCCATAGGAATCAGTTACAGGTAACAATTACCACAGACTACTATGGTCAGTCAATACTCACAGCAAATAATAGTACGGCCAAGCCACACCCTTAAAGCCAAGCTAGGAACACAAGGTGCCACAAAACTTATGTCACTGCAAGCTAACACACCACAATCCCCCAGACTCACACAGTAGACCAACTAGGGGGAGATTGCCACACCGGTGCACGCCACTATGGTTACCCTGCCACTTACACGGACCACAGCGACTGGATGGCCGTTTGGAGGATGCAATTACACAACACAAAACAAAAAGATAAATGAAATAAGGTAAACAGGAATGTTACACAATAAGGCAGCTACCCTTAGCTAGTGTGGTAACACGGTTGAAATTATTTAAACCCTGGGAAAACAGTGGCCTGAAGAAGTGGGCCTATGAAGTGAATCACTTTCAACTGTCCGGCTACCACCATCAAGCCAATACCTAGAGGGGAGAGGCCGGGAGAAGGAGAAGGAGAAGGAGCGAGATAGAAAGAAAGCCGCTATGGCATTCCTCAGCTTTTAAAAGACGGCAAATACACCTACACAGCCGCGGCAACGCACTTAAAGATCAGCTGTTTTACAACGGGGCAGAGTTCTTCCAGCGACGGACACTAACAGGCACCTGCACGCCAAACAATTCAACGAGACCGGCATTAGGGGAGTTCGACTTGCGGCAGATCTGACTTGATGTGATGCATGCTGGGTTGAACACAATGCATACTGGGATGGACGCAATGCATACTGGTTAGAAATTCTGTCCGACTTCTGTCAGCCGGGGAGGGACTTACCACCGTGACACCATGTCACATGGCCTTAAAATATCGCGGGAGTCTTAGCCTGCAGACAGATCTTGCAGTTGCCTTCCACGAGCTGCACGAGCTGAAACACGCCCTCATGACGTCAGTTCAAAGACGTGATAGGGCCATTTGGGAGGAATGTCCTCATGACGATTATGACTAGAGCTCATGCTGCTTCCTTATGTTGGAATATGCGAAAATAAACAGAAATCGAAGGGATACCTTCTTATACGTGATTTCTGCAACAATGGTAGGCTAGCCTACTGAAAACGTTTGGATATTCTGTTATTTTCTGCTGTTGGCTAAATAGATAGACACACATATAGGGAAAACACTTGATATTGAATTTATGTGCTACAATGCAGGCCTGTTAACTGTATGACAACAGTGGTTTATTTAAACTACATCATAAGAATTTATTTCGTCAGTCATCATGCTCATTTTAATGAGTAAGAATGAAAGTTCTGCTATGTTTATTGCAAACAACATTCCGCGATATCTCCCGCGATGTCTCCCGCGAGTCACGTCAGGCAGACTGTAGCCTTTCTGTCCGGGATGAGCTGCCCTCTGTTGTAGCTCCTCCCGGCTAGGCTCTGAAGATCACGTTTACGTAGTAAGCCAGACCAAGTCAGACTCAGCCGAAGTCAAACAAGCCTATTGTCTGCCAGGAGGAAGCTACGTATTATGTTACCACCCCCGAAAGGGCGTGAGCACCTGGATTTGCGTGGCGGCACCTGGAGTCAGCCCTACCACACATGTGCAACGCATTTTGGCTTGCCAGCAGGTTGGATAAACTCAATTTACTACACAATAATGTAGGCTAGGCCTATATATTTTATATGTCAGGCGTGCAGTTGTTGAATTGCACATAACATGTCTGCATATTTATTTAGGCTTTCTCTCGACTTTAGGCTATAGCGCATGCATTAGGGGAGTTCGACTTGCGGCAGATCTGTGCAGATCTGACTTGATGTGATGCATGCTGGGTTGAACACAATGCATACTGGGATGGATGCAATGCATACTGGTTAGAAATTCTGTCCGACTTCTGTCAGCCGGGGAGGGACTTACCACCGTGACACCATGTCACATGGCCTTAAAATATCGCGGGAGTCTTACCTAGCGTTCATGGGCTTCGTAAAAACCTTTCTCCGAGTGAAAACATCATCATTCCGCATCATTCACGTCACTTAATGTGTGAGTCAGAGGTCGGAAACTGGGGCTAGATTTTGCTAACAGAGTTGCCCAGTTAGGGGCTCGTCATCACTTTTGTCGTCACGTTGTAGTTCGTTTGTAGTCCATGTGGCCTTTCATGTCCAACAGTTTTAATGTGAACTTGGGAATTTGCCCTTTTTATCACTTGAAAAGCTGCATATCTTTCTTTCACGAGCATCTTACACTATATTTTAAGCAAATACAGTTGTTTGTTTAGGATTAGTGAGTGTATGTTTTAACCTTTGTTGTGGCATCCGTGTTTGTCACACATTCGATGGCTAAGCACTTGAACACTTGCTGTCGGAAAAACAAAGTAGCCATGGGGGCGGTCCTTGTCATTCCGAGGTGCTCTGAATGCACCCTTAGCCTGCAGACAGATCTTGCAGTTGCCATCCACGAGCTGCACGAGCTGAAACACGCCCTCATGACGTCAGTTCAAAGACGTGATAGGGCCATTTGGGAGGAATGTCCTCATGACGATTATGACTAGAGGCTCATGCTGCTTCCTTATGTTGGAATATGCGAAAATAAACAGAAATCGAAGGGATACCTTCTTATACGTGATTTCTGCAACAATGGTAGGCTAGCCTACTGAAAACGTTTGGATATTCTGTTATTTTCTGCTGTTGGCTAAATAGATAGACACACATATAGGGAAAACACTTGATATTGAATTTATGTGCTACAATGCAGGCCTGTTAACTGTATGACAACAGTGGTTTATTTAAACTACATCATAAGAATTTATTTCGTCAGTCATCATGCTCATTTTAATGAGTAAGAATGAAAGTTCTGCTGTGTTTATTGCAAACAACATTCCGTGATATCTCCCGCGAGTCACGTCAGGCAGACTGTAGCCTTTCTGTCCGGGATGAGCTGCCCTCTGTTGTAGCTCCTCCCGGCTAGCCTCTGAAGATCACGTTTACGTAGAAAGCCAGACGAAAGTCAGACTCAGACAAGACGAACAAGCCTAATATCATGGCCCTATAATTGTGCAAAGACAGGCGGGATATCCGACGCTCCTTTTACAGTAAACCACTTCACAACGAACGTTCAAATAACCACCAGAGTTCAGTGTCCATCAGTCCCAACATTTAGAAACATAATCGTAAAGTCCAAGCGTGAATTGGGTGTGTTTTGATTTTGAGAGAGACTGGAGAAGGGCCGTATGTCTCACAGCAATTGCGATAACCTTGTTTCTTGAAGGCTATCCTTACCTCCAAATATCCACATCTAATGAGGGTCGGCGACTATATCCAACACCCAATACTATTTGCAATACCCTCGATATACATATTGTTGGAAAGCTTAGTTTATGGCCGTTCGTGTGGGTACAGTAACTTAATTTTGTAAATTTTACCAAAACGACTGGTTTCGCCTTGCAGGGTCACATTTCATTTGTTGTCTTATCTTTTTTTATTCAAAACAATTCGTAGGTATCCATACTCAAGTCTAATTACCACCAGACACAAATAATCATCACCTACAGTAGGTTAAATCCTCTCTCTCTCTCTCCAAAATCTCTTCCTCTGAGATGCACGCGCTATAGGCTATATAATTTAGGCTACCCAACATTTAAAATGTGACTCTCTAATCAACTTTTTTAGCTCTTAAACACGAAAAATACACTGTTCAACGGAGCTGGTTTGTGTGAGGCGCACTCTTGGACTCCTTGAGACGCGACTAACCTTTCGGTTGAAGTTCTTGTGCGTAGGCTATTAGCCTATAGAATCCAATCCTGCTGCTATTTATCAATGTAGCCTTTTATTGTTTTTTTTTGTCATGAATCGTCTGATCTGTGATGAAATCGTGTGTTGTTTAAAGTTGGGACGATTACTGTAGGCCTAGGCTATACTACGATAAAAAAAATAAAGGCCCACCCTAGGCCTAGTACTTCGCAGAAGTCCACTCCGTTGAAAAATCCTATACGCCACTGTTAATGACCTCGTGTCGGAATGGCAGGACGTTTGAAAAAAGGTCAAGTGTCGCTACTCCGACAATGGAAAAAAAAATGTCGCAGTAGTGGGACGCTTGAAAATTAATGTTAATGCCGCCACTTCGACAATTAGACGCCAATGTCTAAGTAGCGGCATGTCGGAATAGCAGCATGTAACCCAGATGAGCAACAGCGCCTCGTCTAACACGTCATATGAGCATGCTTTTGATTATGTTTGCAACAAAAACGCTGTGGCTAGGAGACAGACCCCATATGGAAAATGCATATTATTTGAATGAGGTTTTATCACTGAAAACGATTATTTCTGAAAACTTTGGCCAAAGTGGCCATGGGAAAACTCATGGTTTCACTTTCATCAAGGGAAAACTGCGTTGCATTGTGACATGTTGTTCCCTTGTTCGTTTGAAATCTCTGATTGACCACCTGTTCCGAGGGATTTGCGACAGCCTTTCCCAGCTGTTTATAACATGTTTGTAGCCTATCAGTGTTCAACAGATTTTTTTTTAAAAACGGAGGGGATATAGGCTATCATTTTTTTCCTAATAGCCTACCCTACTACGTATCTCCTAGATTTCGCTAATGAGTGTTGTAGGAGATATTAACGGCACAATAACTTTTACAAAAGACCAGAAAACAATTTTTTCTTTTTGGGCATTTGTGGAGAAGGATGGTTCGTGTGTTCTTCCTACATCTCACGGTAAGTTATTTTGTTGCTCTGATTGGTTAGGTCTATCCAATTGAGTGCAGAGGCATTCCCCCTCTGTATCGGTTGAAACACGCCCCATAATTACGTCCCAATGGAGCAGTATCAGACTCATACTCTGACTAGAATTGAGTATGGCTACGTCAGGCTAAAGTTTCCCTTTAAGGAAAAAAAAACTTGCATTTGAGGTCACGTGGCACTTTCCTGCACCGACGGACGCGTAGCGTCACCAGCCACCATACACCACAAGGCCACCTCCAGGTAGACGGGACACCTCCCTGGCAGACGGGATCTTGGACAGTGGCACAAAAGCGGTAACGTCCTGCCCCATTGATGGCCATCAGAAGCGCTGCTTGATGGCGGCAAGCGTGCACCATGCTCCGGGATGGCAAGACAACTTGGAGCTGTGACCCCACTGCAACACCCGAGAGTGAGCATGGGGAGGAACAAACAGACAATTGCTAGGCCCATTACCTGGACCAGATTCTCTAGCAATCGCCCACAGTACGGTGGCCTCAATGTCAAACCGTGTAGCTGATTCTTATGGTCCGTCCATACGATGAACAGGGGGCTCTGCCCCTTCATGCCAATGGCTCCATTCCTCCAGGAGCCAAGATCTCCCAATCTCCAATGCCGTAGTACATTTCAAAACTCATCAACTACTTTGAGCCTCGTAAATGGTGTAAAACAGTGATTTATTTGCATGGCTAGGCCGATGCCCGAGGCACCCCCATAGAAAAACTGTTGGTAGCATTGGTTAACTAGCGCCAGATTTTTGAGTGCAGGGGACAAGCCGAGATGAGCTATGAGACATACGTTCACACTCGGTCTCATGTTTCAACATACTTTAGGTCAATATCACACCGGAATTCTCCTTTAACTGTGATGTAATTTAAATAGGGCTGTCAATCGATTAAAAAATGTAATCGAATTAATTACATACTCTGTGATTCATTAATCTAAATTAATCACATATATATTTTTTGCTGTGAAAGTTTTTTTAAATATTTAAATTCAAATGAATCATTGAATAATCATCATTAGTTACATTAAAGTTCAAAAACTCTTTTATTATTATTTTCACTGTTCAAATAATGGCCATAATAATCTATGATATGACCTAATATGCTGAGGAAATAAATTCAAAAGTGCTTCGGGAAGAAGTTTTTTTTTCACATACAAGGCCTTTCAGGCCACAGATATAAGGGGACACAATGAAAATAAATGAACACTCCCCTCAATGTCAACACTAAAGTCGCACATCAATGCAAAGAAATAGAGTTGACGAACACTATCAGGCTGTTTTTTAAAAGTAAATGTTCCAATCAATGATCTAGGCAGCACATTTTCTTCTGTCTTCTTCATTTTACAGTCTAATGGTTACTGACTAGAACGGCTTGGGGTCAAAGGTCATACGGAATCAATTTATCTGTGCTATTTTTTTAATCAGTTATTTTTCCTCAAACTAATTTATTGTAATTAATCAGTTATTTTGACAGCCCTAAATTAAATCACCGGTAATCTATGTGTGGCATTACAGGATATTTGCCCTAGACCAGGCCACCCCAGGAATTGCCAGGGACACCCCACACATGATAATTCAACAGATCACCCGAGTTTGTTGACTGAAAAGGCAGAGACGTGGTTTACAAAAAATAATTGATTTAATTGATTGTTTAATGATTTATTAAACAAACAAACCAGAAAAGTCTACTCAGGGCTTAGGCTTGTTTCCAGGGAACTTAGGGATCCCCAGCCAAGAGGCAAGTCAGAGTTCTCCACAAAAGACACACCAAGCTGGATGAATTAACAGTACAAGTCAATAGGCACAGCACAGCACACAGTAAACACCTTAAAGGGAGTTCCCCCATCTAGCCCAAGCACAGAACAGAAAAATAAATACAATACACTAAATGAAAATAACAAAGAATAAACACAGACTGAACACAGATGAGTCTGGATGGTGCAACAGATCTTGGCCTCCATTGTACAGCTCACACCTTCGGAACAGGGCCAAACAGAGAGAGACTGGAGCCGCCCAAACCAGCCTTATCGACGGAACCACGGAACCAGCATTGCCCAAGCTCAGGGAGAACAGACGCAGACATCACATGAACAGAGGCAAGACAATATGAAATGAAACCCAGAAACCGAACAGCCTCATATGTTGGCCGTCACCCGACGTTCAGGCCTGCAGGAGTGGAGAACAATAAGTACAATGAGCTCCAATAGATCACCAAAAGATGACTAAGTTGGGTAAAACTGAGACCTACCATCTCTAGTCACATAGAATGTTGACAACCAGTCAGCGGTAACCATATAGCAGTTTGTGGCCAGCAGTCCTTTACAACCACAATCAGGGCAATGAGGGGAAGGTGCAAGGGGTATGCAGGGCTGCCAACTTTTCAAAAAACCTTGGATTGAGATTTGGTGGGGCCAACCAAAATTTTGCTGCGGAAATTTTTGTTTGGCTCATTCAGCATTATACCGTACAGTAAAAAAAACGTACATCAGTGGTTCTCAGGTGTAGGGACCAGGCATGGACGGATTATGAACTTTCGGGCCCCTGGGCCCACATGTATTAAGGGCTCCCCATTAATTGTCGCATATGTGTAAGGGGGGTTTGGGGGTCCTCCCCCAGAATTGTTTTCATTTGTTTGATGTGATTTCCTGTATTCTGGTGCATTTTGGTAACTTAGAAATCTAGACACACCCTAGCGGCAGCAAATTACATTTGCTTCCAGGGCTAGTCTAGCAACTCTCCGTTGGCTTGTGAGCTCGAAAAATAAAACTTCTATCAGGCCAATCAAATCGTCAATAGAGTCGTTAGGGGGGCATAACATAATGATTGATGGCAGAGTTGCAACGGTTTGGCTTGAATTCCCTGCTACTTGAAAACAAAGAAGATGGATATTGCTGTTGGCCAACAGTGTGACACGAGTTAAGCTTGTTTTGAGATGGCAAAAGTTTGAACTAGCCAACTAGCTCCGCTGGTGGGAAAACGCATGGGACTCAGTGCTGTCCTATTGCGTGCAGAGGGAATTTGAAAGACAACCGATTATCCCGCCCCTCGGACTGAGCACTGCGAACGGTGAGTGCCCAGACCCTACATTTAAATGTGATGTGTGATATCATATATATAGGTTTAGTTTAGTTGAACCTCATCTGCCAGGTATTTGACCTACCAGGTTGACACTTCAGCGTAAAAAAATTCTCAATAATACTCAAAGCATACCTGAAGCCGGGGAAATGCGGGGGGAATGCACCTGGGACGGCTTCTGAAGTAGCATCGCAAATGAGAGAAAATTTTGAAAATTCCACAGACAGGGGGTGCTCTTGAACCCTCTCACCATCTCTGAAAGCATAACCGTGGCTCCACAGGTAGATCTATAGATAGGCTAAACTCATTTTTCAGGCATCTGACGACCGGGTTGACACTTCAGCGTGAAAAATCGGGGGTGTGGCGTATGAGTGTGTGAAACTAATCAAATGCGTGTGTCTCACGGCCAATGCGTGAGAGTTGGCACCTATGGGGTATGAGTCAATTACCATAAACAGTCATGCCAATCAGTTCACCCTGCTACATTCACATGGCCTAAGAGTCTTGTCTTTCTTCTCCACGAAGAAAAAAACCCGCCCCCACCGGAGAGGAAGAAGGGTGAATGATACCTGCCGCCAGGGACTCAGAAATGTATTTCTCATAACCTGTCTCTCAGGAGGGGTGAGGGAGCAAATGCGACCCCTAGGCGGGGATGTTCCGGGGGAGCAAATCTATAGCGCAGCCGTACGGACGGTGAGGGGGAAGCGAGGACACACAGGCTTTACTGAACACCTGGCGGATGACAAATTACTCAGGCGGGACATGTGACAAATCCATATTCTCATCAGGCCTGGTCGTCTGAGCGAATACAGGGACCTAGCCTGAAGACAGACATGTGGTGACAGATAGTGAGAGCGCTCCAGCAGAGAACAGAGCCATCCCCCCAATTAATGTGTAACTGGAGCCAGGGAAGGCCTACAACAAAAGAATCAAGAGCATTATCCATGGCAAAAAAAAGAAATACTCTCTACATGATTTCCTGATACTTTTAAAACGACAGAATCTGTGACATGGATAACTGATCAAAGTCTGGTACTATTAAGCGCTCTAGTTACCAGAGCCTTTTCAGCGACAATCCCACCCTCTGAGCCAGAGAGGCCAAATAAAATTCTGATCGGCCCCTGAAGAGCCTGCCCTCCTTACACTGACAGACTTTGGAAAGATTTGCAAGGATTTGGAAAAGATTTTTAAAAGACTACAGTTTCAGACCCTCTCACATCTAAAGACAAGTAGTATAGAGTTTTAAGTCACAGACTATGATTTTGCAATGACTATGGATCTTGCAGGGTTCATAGTCTGCAACTAGTTTCCTTTAAATTATTACCCATCGTGCAATAGATAAACAGGAACCGAAATTATAGCATACTAAACTCAAAGTCGTATTTTCGTGTTTCTGCAGCATTGTTTCATTCGTGACATCAATATAGAGTCGTTCTGTCACGTGGAAGAGCCGACTAAATATGTATAAGAAATGACAAATATTATAAGAATAACAAATAATCATAGGCTACAGCTGTCGCCTACTTTGCCCCTTCCTGTTTGGTGTTGGAGAGAGGTCACTATTGTTTTTTATAGTTCACGTCACTATTTGCATGAGCCACGACTAGAAAGACTTGCGATAATATCAAACATGTTTGATATTGTCGTAACGGCAAAACTAGAAAAGGACTGACTCCGACTGACTTAAAAGCGCTAAGTTTGGCACCTTACACTTAACGATCTAGTTGACGGGAGCACGCCGCGATTCCAGAACAACTCCCATGATTTCTGTCCGACTTTGGAAATTTTGTCGCCGACTGTGAAAACAGACCAAAATCGTACAATGTAAGGCCGCCATGAACTGAATTTACCCTTCCCTTGAAAACCAGTCCGACAGAAATTATGGCTCCTTCAGAAGGGGAAAGTTGTCTCGTCACGCCCACCCATATCCCCGCTACTGGTGGGCAGTCTCTTTTACTGCACAGCGAGAGGCAAAATGCCCAGTCTTGCCACAGTAAAAGCAGGAATTTGTCTTTTTGCGTCGTTTCCTCTCCTCCAGAGAATCTCCAGTCCAGCCAATCTGCATAGGTTTGTGTTCAGGTTCAGGTGTTGTGGGAGTGAAGGATGGAGGGGTGACTGCCCTGAGCTGAAACCTGTGATCTCTCTGCAGTCCTCTCCTCCTCAGACGAGAATCAATCCTACCTGCTAGGTCTATGAGGCCATCGAGGCTGTCTGGTAGCTCGGCAGAAGATATCGTCAACAACAGTATCATTCAATCCATGATAAAACGCACCATACAAAGCACTAGAACTCCAGTCTACTGTGGCCGCAAGAGTGCAGAACTCCCAAATTGCCATTGCCCAGTCCCATGCCCTCCCGGTCAGCAGGGAAATAACAAAGGCTATGCGAGAGTGGTCCATAGGCAGTGCAGATGCCTGTAACTCCATAGACAGGTACCTGGCTCAACTGCATATGGGGGTGGAGGAGGAAGGTGAAGCTCTCGTGAGGGCTGGGCAGGTGCAGGGTCCACTGGGGGGCCAGGGGATGGCGAACAATGTCCGGTGACTCGAAGGGCCTGTGGCCGGTTGCACAAAGCACCTTAAGTGTTTTCCCTTAAGTATGACGCTTAAAGCTTAAATTCTCCTTAGGTAAGGGATTTACTTAAGGGTGTTGCACAGAATGCCTTAAATTGTTTCCTTAGTTAAGAAAATCGTTAAGGGATTTACTGCATTGAAAGAGATTTTCCGACACGAAAATTCTATAGTTTCCATGGAGACCTCGCTCGCACCTGTGTAGGCTACCTGTAACGGTAACGTTGCCTGCGATAACGTTAGACAAACACTACAACTATCAACTCAAAATGGAGGAAAAGAAGGCAAGGAAGCCAAATTGGACAGAGGACGAAAAAGTTATTCTTCTTGAAGAATACAGTAAATGAAAAACTATACTAAAAAGTAAATTCGACCCGACAATAACAGCAAACAAAAAACAAAGAAATTGGGAAGAAATCACTGCTAAAATTAATGCGAGAAGTACGGTGAAGAGGAGTGTAGGAGTGTAACTGTGATGGCCAAGAAGGAGATGTCCTGCTTTAGGAGGGAGTCCAATGGAACTGGTAAGTTAAGAATAACTTTTAAGATATGTTTTAACTGCAGACTCAAGATAAATCAAGTCAACGGCTAGGCCTAACTTTTCGTTAACTTGGCCCAGTTAGTCTAACGTTAGAACCGTTATTAATTTGTCACTGATGGTCATTGACATTGATATTTCTGTTCTGGTGTCGTTCATAATAACAATTATATTTCCCTCTAACGAACTATTAATCTGTGATTGCTTTCATTATGCTACAAGTTATGAATATTAATTATAAACTAGACTGTACATCATCCGCTGTTAACGTAGTTAGTTAGCTAACTAACGTTAGCATGCGTCCGTTTAACATTGGCCTTGACTGCCTATAACGTAATTCACGTTACCTGATGTTACTAACAAAGTTTATTTCCATACAAATATAATTTTTCAGGTGGTGGATCAGCTCCAAAACCAATTTCAAGCGATGCTGCAATGGTTGCCAACATCATTGGTAGGGACTTACAGTAATGGGGATTGCTGGTGGACAGGAGAGCGGTGTCATATTGGAAAGGTAGATAGCCTGATAATATTCTTTAGTTTGAGCTTAATTAGCCTAATGACATTATCCTATCTTTAATGGCATGATTGTATAGTTAACCATCAAAACCTTCTGCAGTGAGCCAGATAAAGAAACGAGGGGTGAACGCGATGTCCACGTTGTCCTGCATGAGGTGAGCCCTGTGCCAGCCCAAGCGCAAAAGAGACGGAGAGCTGAAAAGTAAGTTATTGATGACACTTTAATGTTTCCATATTCAAATGTTACATATGGTGTTACAATCCTAAACATGGTAGTCTTAAAATACAGATGTTCTATATAACTGCCTATGCAATTTAGGCAAGGCCTATCTTATTGCAGCAAAAAGCTGACGTTTAGCCTATGTAACCACCAGACCTAATTAGGCTACTTTTGTTCTTTTCTTTTCATTACAGAAACAACGAAGAAACCTCGGACGATGTATTGGCCCTGCAAAAAGAAGTTTTGCTTCTGCAGAAAAATAAATTACAATTAGAAATAGAAAAAATTTAAATTGAAAAAAATAATTTGACAATGCAAAGTGTTTTGCTGCAGCATAAATTAAGCAAATTGGCTGGGGAATCAATAACATTAACCTTGACTGAAGAATAGGTCCAGTTACGCAATCAATAAATCATATATTAATAATGAAATGTGTATCACCATTTCATTCCATGTAATCAAATGAGTTAGACTGACTGTGATTCATAATAGTTATTTATTCATTGTTGTAGCCTAATTTAGCTAAAGAAATTGTTGACCATGGTTTCCCTTACAATGTTCCCACTAAGTTCAACTCCTCTCTCCCCATCCTCTTCGACCTGTTCAATGGCCTCAGGTAGGTCTTCCTCAACTCCTGCGGTCCTTTGACAGGTTAAATAACACTGCACATGCAAGAATTATTTTGCATGCCCTGCCCGGTTCCACACGTAGCTCACCATGTAGGCAGTGGAAACGTCGTTTCCACTGCCCGTTGACACATTCAATAATTGAACGGGTTTTGCACAGACTGGCGTTGTAGTTCTCCTGTTGTATGGGATTGGAGATGAACATAATGGCATCAGTCACAACTAATTAGGATACATATTTAGTTTCAAACTGCCTAGGTGTCATCAGCCAGGAACGACATGGGTAGCCACTGTCACCCAGAAGGATGCCCTTGTGTCTACCTTCCTCAAACTCCTGTGCAAGGTTGCTTTCTTCGAGAATGCGCGCATCATGCGTGCTTCCAGGCCACTGTGCCACGATGTTGATTATTTTGCTTTCATGATTACAAACTAACTGTACATTTATTGAATGGTAATTTTTTCTATTTACAAATTGGTCTTCATACTGTACAGGCGCTTGGATCCTGATGTGGGTCCCATCTATCACCCCACACACTCGTGGGAAGCCGGCAACGTCGAAGAAATGTGCTGCTATTTCGTAGAGCTCCCTCTAGAGTCGCGATGTATTTATGTTTCTCTGCTATTGTAAATAGCAAACGTTTTGTGACTTAGCCCCCCTGTACACATTGCAAATGCTTTTGTTGTGGAAGTATAACAACAGGCAAAAACGATAGTGATGGGGACGAGACCGCCGAGTCCGATACAAGACCGAGTCTTTGAAGGGTCGAGACCGAGTCAAGGCTGAATCACTGTATGAAACATTACAAAAACATGAAACATGACATATTACATAGAACTGTAAATCATCTGATCATCTAATATTTAGATGTCTAGGCTATATTTAATATTTATATTTATTTAATATTTGGCCTGTTATGGAATCATGTATTGAACAATTTAAGCACAGCTCAGCTCTAAGAAACTGATGCAACCTAGATGCATGCTTAGCATTTTTTGATCATTAAGACTCCTTTCACAAACTCTTACTCAGCTGTATATCCTCTGATTTTAATATTTACCTATATCTAGGCAATATTTGTAACATTTATTTTGTATTTGGCCTGTTATGAAATCATGAAGAACGATTTAAACACATTTTGAAACCTAGAGACCAAAGTTGGAGACATGAATGTAGACCTTGCTGCAGATTACATTTTTAATTTAACCGGAATACTCTGGAACGGCTTATTGTACAGGGGACTGCTTTACACCTTTGTGTTCGGTAAGGTCTGCTGTTTATTCTGATACATGGTTTGTCATGTGTTGAACGAAGGGTTCGTGAAGTATTCCACTGAGATGAATGGGTAGGGAGATGGGTGTAGCACCTTATGTAGACGTTATGATTAAATGTAATTATATTATTTACTTTTCTCGCGAACCGTTCACCACAGCAATTAGCGGCTAACATTGTTTGAGAAAAAGTTCTTTCATGTGATGCGATACATGTGCCTGTATGATGAGTAGGCTTAGCGATTGCGAGTATTTCAACTGAGAAGAATGGGTGAATTTGGACGCACTTTCTGTCTTGCCATGCGCTGTCATTTTCTCCACTGTGTAAAACTGAATTAGTTTGCGCTGTGATGCTAAGATTATTTTGACAGGCTATAGGCTAAATAAAAATCGCTATTAAACGGACGCAAAGCAGAATATTGAAAGAAGGGGGCACCAAGGCCAACAAGGGGCAAAGACGTGGCCGCCGTGAAATTTCATTTTGATTTTTTTTTTTATATGAACATAAAAAAATGCGTTGGTCTCGAGGACTCGGCCTGAAATTACGAGTCCTTCTCCTCCCACTGTGGTCCGAGACCGAGTCAAGACCGAGTCTTTGAAGGAACAAGTCCGAGTCGAGTCCGAGAAAGCAGAAATCGGTCTCGAGACCGAGACCGGACTCGAGTAAATCACTGAAAAACGATCTCCAAAGAGCTATATCTACTGACACGGTAATGTTTCATGATTCTCACGAGATTTGGTGAAGCGCCGCTCTTGGAAGTTGCATGGCTGATTTTCTCGGTAGGGAGTCGCTACGTCTGCTGTATAGCTATGCTAGGTGAACAATTTGCCTATTACAAGTTCGTTTACCATCAAATTGGCTTCGTCAAAGGTGAAAATCTTGCATAGACAGCCAATGATAACGAAAGATTCTGTGAACACTTAACAAGGAGCAGAAAAGTGAAATGGCTTGTGATTCAGACAAGATAACAAAATCACAGGTTAAATACTGGGACTGATTCCATTTATCACTGATTGATCATTGACTGATTTCACTCATCAGCTGCAGGAGCGCTGACAGCAGACTGAGCCAGAAAAACACAGCGCATGGTGACAGGTAGCAGGACAGGGAAAACCCGGCTCAGGATCGAGAAGATCTGGGTCT
Source organism: Alosa pseudoharengus (assembly GCF_046254945.1). Taxonomy (NCBI): domain Eukaryota; kingdom Metazoa; phylum Chordata; class Actinopteri; order Clupeiformes; family Clupeidae; genus Alosa; species Alosa pseudoharengus. The sequence continues at coordinate 23,658,439 of NW_027468870.1, read as the reverse complement.
GCCTGTGACATTGGATGCCTTTAAAGAAGCCCTATGCAACAATTTTAGCAAAAGTTACCTTAAAGGTGCTATTTGTAGGATTGTTAACGAACGTTCTGTAGGCCAAAATCAAAACACTGGTGAACGTTTTCAAGACTACCAGACGCGAGCCTCTTCTGGGTTGCCAGATGTAATGAAGACTTAGCTAACGTTAGTTGACCTGCAGCTGCTTTAACGTTTCTCCAACCATGACCCAGCTACACATTACGGAAACAAAAAATACCTCTCTAACCAACGTAACATATTTAGCTAAAGTTAGCGATGCAGATGAAGTTTAGCATAGGCTACCTGTTGTGGAGAAATATGGCCAGCTCTGCGTCAGACTTGATATTCTTAGTTTGACGAAGACGTCACCATCTCAGGAAGCTCCTCCGATGTCCACTTAATTTGTTTCTTGTTTTAATTTTGGAAATTTGCCTGCCTCTTGTAGACGTTCATGACTACAACTGACAGCTGGACCTTTAATTATGCAGGTTGAGAGTCATTTTGATGGTTACAACACTTTCTGGGTTGTTTGGTGGGTGCTTCGTCTCCCTCTATCGCTTCTCCACGGAAAAAACGAATATGCAACTTTATGAACCCGGACCAGGTAAATCCGGATGTAACCAATACAGGGTATGGGTACCAATATGCTAAACACATACAGGGCTCACAATAAAACGGTCGAGCAAACACATTGCTCAAGAGACTATCAAACTACATTACAAAAATGAAGTTCACCCAAGGGTAGGCTACTTACAATTTCAACAGCAACAAAGCCAAGTCGGAGTCCGTTTTTTGCAGTCTTCTTAGAAACTACAATCTGACTACATTTTCAAGGCGCGATTGGATACTTCCATGAGTCATATCCGGATGTGTTCGGACCGTGACCAGAAAGTTGCATATTCGTTTTTTCCGCGGAGAAGCACTAGGGGGAAACGAAGCACCCACCAAACGACCCAAAAAGTGTCCATCAGAACGACTCTTAACCTGCATAATTAAGGTCATTTTTGCTAAAATTGTTGCATAGGGCTTCTTTAAATAGCAGCCATTTCTTTCTACAACATAGAGAACCCTTTTGCAATTATGTAAGCACATAATGTAATCTGAAAACTGCTGCCTTGATTATAAAAAACAATGCAACTGATCTCAGCTGGTATTCTGTCTATAATGGAGTGGATATTTCTAAGTGACCCCAAATTTTGACCAGTATAGTGTATATCTATATATATATATATATCTATGAGTCAGGCATTACAAAATCACCATCACAGAGCAAGACAACAATATAAAGACACAGACACATTCATTACACAGGTGACTATGGTTTACATGATTGAGTCATACAGACAAGCATACAAGCATACAAACCTACAGACAAAGAAACCAAACAAGCAAAAAGGGGTTCCAGAATAAAGAAAACAAAAACAAGCTAGAAAAAATACACCTAGGTTTGAGGTCAATATGTAAGTTTAGACCCTTGCGCGATGGTGTATTGAGAGTAAAAATGAAGAATGCCTCTCTTTTCAAAAGAATGTTGTTGATGCCCCCTCCCCTTCTAGGGGCTTTCTCATGTCTAACGTGTGCAGATCTTTCTTCATAGAGCTTTGCATGACCAATATGTACAGTTGTGTCTCTCATGCTTCGTTTCTTTCATTTTTTTTTCTTAATGGACATTTATTATGAACAATTGCTATTTAAACTAGATGTACCGCATAGCGGTACAAAATATGACCGCCGCTCAGTCCTGTACATCCGTTCCGCGAAAATAAATCACACTTCAATTTGTCTCCATCTTTTACTCCATCCCCCCACTCTTGAAACTTTTGTGTATACTTGTTTGGCATGCCTGAGTGTGTGTGTGCGGCTGCACAGAAAGTAGCCTACTGGTGCTGAAAAGGTGAATAGATTGTAGAATAGCCAAAGAAGATGTAGCATTGTTATAAAACCTATAAAATCTCTAAACAATCACAAGTAGGGCAGTTTATCCCAGTTCATCCATTGCAACTGGATTGATGAAAGGTCACTTACACCTGTAGGCTACATTGTATTTGGGAAAAGCAAAAGGTATCAGCATACATTTTTTTTAAAATGTATTTATTTATTTATAAACAAAAACATCTCTGTCAGTTTCATGCCGTTTTCAACAGCTATCAAAAACTAAGGTCATTTTTGGATGGATGGATTTTTTGTGAATGTTTCTTCTTCTACATAAGATTTTAGTCATCTTTAGTTCATGTGATACTTTATTGTCAATGCACAAATTAAGTAACAGTAGTCTGAAACAAAATGCTGTTTTACATCTAACCAGTGGTGCAAATAACTGACATGTCCATATGGGCCTTGATGAAATGCGTCGCTAGACTGTTCATACACATTTTAATGGGCCAAAGTTGAAGAGCTGTTGTCCGTTATTGTTAGTGCAAATATAGGCTGATTCATGTTCCCTTGCATTGTGTAACTGAGGTCCATGGCTAGTCTGGCTTTCACCAGACCAAGCTCAATCTTTCAAGAAATCAAAAAATAAATAGCGGGCAGATCAGGCTGGGTTCACCCAGCCTAGTCCATAGGCACCCGATATTGTTTAATTTTCCGATTGAGATATCCACGCTCTGGCTATTCTAAATGCAAAAATGCATCAGGGAGTTATGACAAAACTGTAACTAACAAACTAGATCCTAATAGAAAGCTGTTAGCTTCCCTAAGCTACAGGTAGGCTTATAAGGTAGGCCTATTTACAACATAAATTGTCAATAGGCTATGCTGGTGACACAAATAAAATCTCCTTTGGAAACCAATGGCTTACGCCTTACAGTATCAAGCGGACTTAAACTGCCATATCGTGGCGAAAAGTTGTAATAAAATTCACGCAGCTCCATGAGTCAAGGAAAGCGCGAATGAAGTAGCCACTTCTAAATGGGACCCACTACACAGTAGCTTAAGGTGTGTTGCTAAAGCAGCCATAATGAAATGAAGGTGTCATTGTTTGGATACTTAACACACATGTGCTTTTTAATTTCACAGACTACAACTACCAAGCTGGAATCAAAGCACATCGATTCCCCTCTCACACCCTGCACGCACTTAAAACAAAATAAACAGGCGTCTCATTCTCACGCATGTATAGGCAAAACTGTATCAGACCGGTGTAACGTTGGTAAATCTTCCATTGCACAGAATGATTTTTGTAGCACGTGCAACAAATGACAGTCGAAAGATACAATTACAGTGCTGCTATCAATTTGCTTGGTATAACCGCATTTATAGTTTTCTACAAATGCAATCAATCAGATTGGCCTCCATCACTCAACCAACACTAACGGTAACATTACCTAGGTCCTTATTGATATTATAAGATTAACGTACCTGCAGTAAAAACCAAGCATGTCCGATAAACATCCTCAGATTTATTTCGGCTTCAAGAAGAAAGAATCTACAGGCCAATGAGTGTACAGTCACTAAATGTACACATAACCTAATTTTTTTTAGACCCCCCCATGGATGAAATTCTATGAAACATACCCCCAGAGAATGCCAGGTCAATAATACACATAACATTTGGTGCAGTTCTGAACATCTTAACTGAAGATAGGGGCGATTAAAGCAGAATAATATTGCATTTTCATTTTTTACCGGGGGGGTGCAAATAACAAATGAGTGATTATGGGCCAGGTTGATGTGGGCCCTTGAGACCAACATAGCATAAAAGATTCTTCATCCTCAGTGCCACGGTTCAGGTAGTTATTTAGGAAAAACTGCTTTTTTTGCGGTTCGGGGGGCCCAGCACGGGGGGGAGGGGCCCCCGGGGACGAAACTAAATTTTTCCGTAAAAGCAGGGCTTGAAAACGAAATTATTTTTCAAACGTTCCGTTCCGAACGGGTAGGCCTATGTTTAACGTTTTCGTTCTTGCATGCGTTCCGCCACCATCATATCGGTCCTGAACCGGTTCGGAACGCGAAATATCGTTCGTTCTTAAAGTTCCGGCAGTGTTTGGCGGGCCTATCAAGTCTATATATGTGGACTTTACCTTAGAATAGACCAGTGGCGTAACAATCCAATGGTGGGCCCAGGTGCGAGAGCGCTACGTGGGCCTCATACCAACCCAATTTGGCCCAGGATGAGTTAGCTCTGATACATGCAATACACATTAAAGCAACACCAAAGAACTTTGCATCTGTCGCACGCACTATTTGTTTATCCAGCACCGGCTTTGCAAATAACAATGTCCACAGACAAGGTAGAATAAGTTGCATGATTTTATGAAAGTATGATGTATTGCGACATTAGAAGCAAGTCAAATTTGTAGTGTCTCATGTCTCATTCCATCGAACTACAGATCCGCTACCCGATGCAGCAAACTTACATAGTGCGGTTATAGCCGATAGAGGGCCGTGAAGCGAATGCAGAAAGTGCCGTTCACTCTGTTACAAGTTGATGAACCACTGAAACGATTTTGGAAACATTATTATTTTAAGTTACAAAAAACTCTTTGGTGTTGCTTTAAGGGTGACTTCAATTGTTTACGCAAAGGGCCTGAGGCACCGAAGTAGTTTAGTAGTTACAGATTACAATTTCAAATAAAAAACACACGACTACATAGGATCCATTACAGTACATGTGAAAACATTAAAAATAATTTTATTAACAGCCTGCAGACCAGGGTAATCTAATATTACTGCATTAACATCAACTCGCATGGAATTATGGGAACACTCAATGCGCCTCTTCCCTCTGCTGAAACTGCAAGCGTAGATTGCTTGCTTATAAACTCGCACTGCGCAGAAACAAAACTTAATGTAGCCTAACTTATTTAACCGTGCAGAAACCAAATAAAATCATTCATATGCATACAATCCCCAATATGCGTGAATTAGGCCATTAGAAGAAGGCCATCTTACGAGCCTTTCGTTGTGCAAAATCATCAACGATATTCCCAATATTTAATGCTCTGGCTCTCGTATTTTCAATGGACATGATAGACAGGATAGCTAACCCACTGAGCCTCTCCTGCCCCATGCTGCTCCTTAGGTAGGTCTTAATAAGTTTGAGTTTGGAAAAAGATCGCTCAGCTGTTGCCACAGTCACAGGCAATGTCAGAAACAACATGAGAGCAGTACACACTTCCCCGAATGTGGATGTTACACTGTCATAATCTACCGCAGCATTTTGGCAAGTTGAAAAATAGATGACTTCTGATCTCTGCTTTAAAGCAAGACCTGAATGAGAGGAGTTGTGTTGGGAATGTCGGTGCAATGTCCCTGCTATAATGGTCTGACAAACGTCTTGCCTTAGTTCACCAGACACTAATTACATTCAGAAGAGCGGCAGGTTCAAACACACCTGGCTCCACAGGAAACAAATGAGCTCACCGGGAGCCTTTCGTGCAACTAGCCCATATGCCTCATCATACTTTCGTTTTCTTCGCACAGTTTTTTCTGTCTCGTTTTTTCCTTTATCCCCTGTGCTCCATATCCACCTTAGTCTGCCCCCCATCCCATTCCATCATTACCTGTGTCCTGCTCTGTTTCTCTCGCTTCTCCTCTTCGACCGCTTTAATTAGGCCTTTTGGACAGTGTCCCTGTTTTTAGCCAGTTTTCCATGTTTACGCAGCCTTCTACCTAGCCTATACTTCAACGAAACTGTGAAAACATAGCCTTTTATAGAGTTTACAAATGATTTCCTTTTAATTTCACGTTTCCATATCATTATTACCTGATTCGAAATTATGTATTATTTATGAATTAAAGGACAATTCCGGCGCAAAATGAACCTAGGGGTTAATAACACATGTGTACCGAGTTTGACCGTTCGCTGGGATGTATTTTCATGCTAGTCGAATGTGACCAGTTTTATTGCAAACCGCGAATTAGCGTTTAACGCTAGCCTTCGGGGCACACATACAGTAAAAATAAATCGCTATTTCTATACCACTAACAAGGCTCAAAATAGCACCACACTTACACAGTAGCATGAGGGTCTCTACATGTAAACCGAAGCATTGAGAACTTTGTAAGTGTAGAGGCAGTTTATTAAAACACAATATTGAAACACATTACCGTTCATGTCTGGTTCACATACAGGCAGGCGCTCAGAACTCTGGGATGTGAAGTGAATCTCGGGTGAAATGTTGTTGCAGAAGGACTGTGCAAAAGAGAAGCACTGAACTCAACAGGAGACATAAGAGATGGCAGGTTATTTGAATGAATTTGAAGACATCGAGGATGAACCCTTATTGGACGCCCTCGGAATATACCAACGAAGAGCTGCGGGAGCTCCGTGAAAGTGCTATGAGAGAGAGAGAGAGAGAGCTAGAAGCTACCTGTAGTCAATGCCACACAGGCGGCGGCGATCCATACCAGAGGGACCAGATGGACATCCACTAAGTAAGTACACTATATAAGTTATGTTCAGTGGCGTAACTATAGTAGGTGCAGCAAGTGCAGTCGCACCAGGGCCCGTGACCTCCCGGGGTCCGTCGCTACCCCCGCCCTGCCTCCTTTTTTTTTTTTTTTTTTAGAACTTTGGAACGTTAGAGCACGGAGAGTGAAGCGTCACTTTGACGATCTATCGGAAGATGAGCGCTTAACCGATGCAGAGAGATACTTCAAAGTGCAGGTATTTAATGCAACTCTGGACATCATAATCAGTCAGCTCTCCCAAAGATTTGCAAGTATGCGGGAAACTTGTCATGTGTTTGAGTCTTTACGTCCTATGACCCTTCAACTCGCAGGTGATGATGAACTGCTTGAAAAGGCAAGACGTTTGTCAGAGCATTATAGCAGGGACATTGCACCGACATTCCCAACACAACTCCTCTCATTCAGGTCTTGCTTTTAAGCAGAGATTTCACAGAAGTCATCTATTTTTCAACTTGCCAAAATGCTGGTGGTAGATTATGACAGTGTAACATCCACATTCGGGGAAGTGTCATGTTGTTTCTGACATTGCCTGTGACTGTGGCAACAGCTAAGCGATCTTTTTCCAAACTCAAACTTATTAAGACCTATACCTAAGGAGCAGCATGGGGCAGGAGAGGCTCCGTGGGTTAGCTATCCTGTCCATTGAAAATACGAGAGCCAGAGCATTAAATATTGGGAACATCGTTGACGATTTTGCACAACGAAAGGCTCGTAAGATGGCCTTCTTCTAATGGCCTAATTCACGCATATTGGGGATTGTATGCATATGAATGATTTTATTTGGTTTCTGGACGGTTAAATAAGTTAGGCTACATTAAGTTTTGTTTCTGCGTAGTGCGAGTTTATAAGCAAGCAATCTACGCTTGCAGTTTCAGCAGAGGGTTGAAGAGGCGCATTGAGTGTTCCCATAATTCCATGCGAGTTGATGTTAATGCAGTAATATTAGATTACCCTGGCCTGCAGGCTGTTAATAAAAAAATTTTTTTATGTTTTTACATGTAATGGATATGTAGTTGTGTGTTTTTATTTTGAAATTGTAATCTGTAACTACTAAACTACTTCGGTGCCTCAGGCCCTTTGCATAAACAATTGAAGTCACCCTTAATGTGTATTGCATGTATCAGAGCTAATTCATCCTGGGCCTTTGATCGACGGTATGGGGCCCGCGTAGCACTCTCGCACCTGGGCTCACCATTGACTTGTTATGCCATTGGTTATGGTTATGGTTATGGTTATGTTATGGTTATGTTACATCGGAGCTATTATTTCTAATAGGCCTATGTTGAGCAAATTACGTTTGATTTTAGTTCTCATCGCCTGCCTGTATATGTGAACCAGACGTGAACGGTAATGTGTTTCTTTTTAATAAACTGCCTGTACACTTACAAAGTTCTCAATGCTTCGGTTTACATGTAGAGACCCTCATTATGCTAGCTGCTACTGTGTAAGTGTGGTGCTATTTTGAGCCTTGTTAGTGGTATAGAAATAGCGATTTCTTTCTACTGTACGTGTGCCCTGAAGGCTAGCGTTAAACGCTAATAAGCGGTTTGCAATGAAACTGGTCACATTTGACTAGCATGAAAACAAATCCCAGCGAACGGTCGAACTCGGTACACATGTGTTATTAACCCCTAGGTTCATTTTGCGCCGGAATTTTCATCATTTTTAACTCCTTTCCGCCATTGCCCTTTTCATCTCGCGTACCCCCTAGTGGCAGCTCGCGTACCACCGGGGGTACGCGTACCACAGTTTGGGAATCCCTGCTGTAGGCTAATACTGTTGAAGTAGGATTGATCTTTTGGTGGTCCGTGCGTTTCTTTTTTATTGGTTAAAGGACAATTCCGGCGCAAAATGAACCTAGGGGTTAATAACACATGTATACCGAGTTCGACCGTTCGCTGGGATTTGTTTTCATGCTAGTCGAATGTGACCAGTTATTAGCGTTTAACGCTAACCTTCGGGGCACACGTACAGTAGAAAGAAATCGCTATTTCTATACCACTAACAAGGCTCGAAATAGCACCACACTTACACAGTAGCATAATGAGGGTCTCTACATGTAAACCGAAGCATTGAGAACTTTGTAAGTGTACAGGCAGTTTATTAAAAAGAAACACATCACCGTTCACGTCTGGTTCACATATACAGGCAGGCGATGTGAACTAAAATCAAACGTAATTTGCTCAATATAGGCCTATCAGAAATAATAGCTCCGATGTAACATAACTTGTACAGTGTACTTACTTAGTGGATGTCCTGGTCCCTCTGGTATGGATCGCCGCCGCCCGTGTGGCATTGACTACAGGTAGCTTCTAGCTCTCTCTCTCATAGCCCTTTCACGGAGCTCCCGCAGCTCTTCGTTGGTATATTCCGACTCGAAAAGATAAGGACGTCCAATAAGGGTTCATCCTCGATGTCTTCAAATTCGTTCAAATAACCTGCCATCTCTTATGTCTCCTGGTGCGTTCAGTGCTTCTCTTTTGCACAGTCCTTCTGCAACAACGTTTCACCCGAGATTCACTTCACATACCAGAGTTCTGTTTAACCAAGGCGCCTGCCTGTATGTGAACCAGACGTGAACGGTAATGTGTTTCTTTTTAATAAACTGCCTGTACAGAGAACAAAGTTCTCAATGCTTCGGTTTACATGTAGAGACCCTCATTATGCTACTGTGTAAGTGTGGTGCTATTTTGAGCCTTGATAGTGGTATAGAAATAGCGATTTCTTTCTACTGTACGTGTGCCCCGAAGACTAGCGTTCAACGCTAATAAGCGGTTTGCAATAAAACTGGTCACATTCGACTAGCATGAAAACAAATCCCAGCGAACGGTCAAACTCGGTACACATGTGTTATTAACCCCTAGGTTCATTTTGCGCCGGAATTGTCCTTTAAGTGGTCCTTCTCTGAAATAGTTTGAGAAACACTGGGCTAAATAAAAATCGCTACGCAAAGCAGAATATCGAAAGAAAGGGGCACCAAGGCCACAGTGGCCTGTGAACCTCAGATTTTCAAAGGGGCAATGACGTGGCCGCCGTAAAATTCCCACCCTGCTTATAACACAGTTTGGCACCTTACCAAAGGAAATAACCAAGAAGGTAAAGTCCCTGAGTCACCAACAACCCAACACAAAGCCTGACTCTCTTCGCCACTAGTAGCCATGACAAAAAAAACAAAAAAAAACTAGTAGCCATGACGTATTAGGTGTTCCCACACAACGTCATAAAGCAGCGGGATCCATCCTGAGGGTACAGCCTCTCGAAGTCTGAGGGTATATGAGAGCTGAGGCGAATCAAGACGAACCTGATTTTTTTTTTTACCACGATTTCTATTTGTTTTCGTTTTTTTTTGTGTGTGTGTCGGTCTAGGTCTAAAATGGTACAATACTGCCGTGTGCAAGGTTGCCACCATCGAAATGACAGGGACAAACATGTCCAATTTTACAGACTACCTAAAGTAGTGCAGTGTCAAGGAGAGCAAACTCTTGCCTTGAGTGAGGAGCGGAGACGATTGTGGCTGGCAAGATTAAAACAAAATTTACATGGGAAGAACCTGGAGAATGTCCGGATTTGTTCTGCCCATTTTGTTTCAGGTAAGTAATTATTTCTCATGTTATTGTGCCTTGTTGCTTCCTGTTGTCAAACACTGTTCCATGCAAAAGTACCTTAAACTAGTCGAAGCTAGTTTTGTGTTGCTGTTTGAAGGCTAGCGCTAATGCTTGCCTGTTTAAACCAAAATTACATGTCAGATAGGGTAGAATCACACATGTTATTTCGATCCTACTATGATTAAACAACTGACGAATGTATTACAACATACAACTCATCTTTAAAGATAGACGCAATGTTAGGCTTAGGCAGCAAGTTGGCTCAATCTAATGCTACGTGAGTTCAACATGAAAGTACCTCCTGTGGTACGTGGTACCGAAATGGTGAACTACTGTAGGCTACTCAGCATTGTCAGATCCTCTCATGTCTTCATGCTCCCCTGTCCCTTACATGACATAATTAACTTTTACTGTGACATAAGTTGTGCAAATACCAGAATTACGTTAACGGTATTAAATTAACAGAATTAAATTAACAGAATTTGGTGGTGCTTTTCCTAACATTACATCATTTGTTTAACTGCGATGCTCGTCAGGGTTTTTGAGTCACTACAAATGTGTACTAGCCTGATGCATCAGCCCTTTCACTTCGTTACACTTAGTTCATAAAGACTGAAACCCAGACATTCTCTCAAAAGACAAGTTTGTCATGGCAGACTGTGCTTAAAACGCACATGATTGACTGGACAACACAATGGTCTAGAAGCCTCCACTGTGTTAGGTGATGTCACTTCAGCCATCATTTTAGAGCTAGTTATCTTATGTGTCATAAAGGTATTTGGTAAAGTTTGATCAACAACAACCCCCCTGTCACTTAGCCTACTGTATGTAGGCTACCGCCACAACTGTCAAGCTTAGCCACTAACCACTCCGCCTCCCACACACACACACATACTGGTGTGCTAACACACTCATGCATTTTACCCCCCTACTCCTGTCATACAAACCCCCCCAACATGGTGACTAGCAATACTAAGTACATTCACTACCTGTTTGACTATTTCTATCTATGTGACAATAAACTATGGATCTTTTGAAGGCAAGAAGGCGGACCTTTATCAGAGGGATAGCCTCTACCCGCTCTCCCCTCAAGATGGCGCTCATCCGGGTACTCCGCGATTCTCTATGACGCTGTGCAGACACCTAATACGTTTGTACTGTACACTGCTGTTGTTTGCCGTACAGATAGTCATGATGTATATGTTTGTGTACATTTGTACACTGCTGTCATATGCCTTTCTAGTGGTCATGACGTATACGTCTGTATACGTTTGTACACTGCTTAGCATTCACAGCGCAAATTAATTTAAGTCTTTTACGCAGTGGAGATAGTGACAGCGCATGGCAAGAAAGAAAGTGCGTCCAAATTCACCCATTCTTTGCTGAACTACTCCCAAAGTAGCCTACTCATCACACAGATATCACATGTATCACATCACACGAAAGAGCTTTTTCTCAGCTTTTAAACGATGTTAGCCGCTAGTTGTGGTAAACGGAATTGGCAAGAAAAGTAATTTTAATTTAATCACATTCTGCGCCCATCTTCCTACCCATTCATCTCGGTAGAATACTTCACAAACTTTTCCCTCAACCATATATCAGAAGAAACAGCAGACCTTACCGAACACAAAGGTGTAAAGCCCCTGTACAGTTAGCCATTCCAGAGTAATCTGGTTTTACATTTGCTGTCACAGTCCGGCCCAGAATCCCCACTTAGTCTGTGATCTGTCATGCCTCTGCTGTCCCTGGACTTCATTTTAGGTTTTCCCTATGTCCTGGCTCCTAGTTGACTGACAGGGGAGCTGCCCAATCATCAGTGCTTGCACTGTCACACCTGTTGCCACTCTCCTCGTCAGCCATAGCATTTAAGCAGTGCCAGGAGAAACACTCTTTGCCAGATTGTCACGTCTTTTGCAGTGGATTCTCGCTTATGCTCATGCTCTTTTGGATTACTGTTTTTTGACCTAAGCCTGTTTTTTGGACTTGTGAATTGGACTCAACCCTTTTGAAAAACCTTTGCTGGTGGGCATGCATGGACCTTGCATTCTTTTGTTGCCAACCTATGCCTGTTCAACCACGTGAGTCTCGCCTAGCCCCTTTGATTCATCTGCCTGTGTTTTTTCTTGGCATACCCGTGTACCGAACTCTGCCTGTTTTTGCCACCTTGGATTTTTGACTGAACCTTGCCTGTACTGCTGCCTGTGTTTTTGCCTGCCACCTGTATCACCTAGCCCTGCACCTCCAGCTCCGTCTCCGTCAACCTTTAGAGAGCCTAAGCTCCCTGCTGCCCAGCCATATGATGGAGATCCAGGTACCTGTAGGTCTTTCTTGTGTCAATGTTCTCTGTCCTTGGAACTGTAGTCTCTAGCTTTTCCCACAGAACGCTCCCGTGTATCCTACATCATCACACTCCTCACTGGGAGGGCCCGAGAGTGGGGGACAGCCCTATGGGATGCTAATGCTCTATGTTGCTCCAGCTACAAGGACTTTACTGATGAGATGAGGAGAGTTTTTGACCGCTCTTTTTCTGGCTGAGAAGCAGCGAGAGAGATCATGGGACTCCGACAAGGCTCACGGTCAGTGTATGATTATGCCATAGAGTTCCGCACGTTGGCAGCATCGTGCGGGTGGAATACCGTGTTGGATGCTTTTTTAAACGGCTTGTCTGATGCTGTCAAAGATGAACTGGTATCAAGAGAGGTTCCCTCAGATCTTCCAAGTCTTATGGATCTGGCAGGCTGAATCGATGCCCGCATCAGACAGAGGGTGAGGGAGAGGACTCGCGCACCTCTTCAGTTTGGACCATCGACTACTTCCTCACTCGTCGCTCCACCTACTGAGCCCATGCAGGTTGATCGAGCCCAGATTACTCCAGAGGAGCGTCAGTGCCGACGAGACTTGAAGGCTTGTTTCTACTGTGGAAAGGTGGGTCATCAAGTTCAAGTTTTTCAAGTTTCACTTTAATTTATCCTTAGAAAAGGAAATTTAGTGTGCAGCAGGGTGTCTAAAACACATACACAGTAAAAGCACTGGCAGATGCCAACAACAGTGACAGCACAGCACAGGACACACAACAACAGCACAGGACACGCAACAACAATGGAGACACTCCTTCCCCCAAAAAAAAAACAATGACCGAATCCAATTGGACAGTACACAGGTACATCTGTCGTTATCAGCATGGACAGAATAAATAAGTAAGGAAATAATCACATGATGTATAAAAGATACAAGAAATCAGTCAAGTGAATTCAGGTTCCTGATAGCCACAGGAATAAAATAATCTCTGGCACGTCTAGTTCTTAATAGAGGGAACCTAAAACGGCGCCCTGAGGGGAGCAGATTAAACTCCCCAAAAAGTGGGTGATCGGGGCAGTTTAAAATTTGGTTAGCCTTACCCCTGACCCTATTATCATATAAATGTTGGAGCTGTGGTAGCTGTACCCCAGCCACCTTAGGTCATTTCTGTCAATCATGTCCTTTAAAAGGAAATGCCCACCAGTAAGACTAGGGGGCCTGGCGGGCACAATTCAAGATCACCCCCCTATCAAATGCTCCTATCTTCCTGTTGTACTCATCCATGACAGTCAGCCCCATACTCTTTATGCCCTCATTGATTCTGGAGCTGACAAGAATTTAATATGTACGGCCACTGCCAAGAGACTGGGGATTCCTGTATATGCTCTTGAACAGCCCCTCAGTCCAGGCCCTCGATGACAGTTGTTTGAGCTCTATCACCCATAGAACTGCCCCTATCTTGTTACGTATTTCAGGAAACCATACGGAAGTTATCATTTTCCATGTCATTGAGAATTCTCATGTCCCAATTGTTCTTGCATTCCCATGGCTTTCCTTGCACAATCCCCACATCAACTGGTCAGACAATACCATCTTGGGGTGGAGTTCTTTCTGTCTGTCCTCTTGTTTGAAGTCTGCTGTTACCCCTGTCTCTAACTCTCCAGCTTTGGAGGAATTCCCTGATTTATCCAATGTGCCACTGGAGTATTTGGACCTCAAGCTAGTGTTTAGCAAATCACGTGCAGTCTCCCTGCCCCCTCATAGGCCATATGACTGTGCCATTGAGCTGTTTCCTGGCACCTCGCCCCCTAAGGGCAGACTATTCTCTCTCCCCCTCAGAAAGAGGAGCAATGAATAAATACATTACAGAATCATTGGCTGCTGAATCATCCGCCCGTCATCGTCTCCTGCTGGTGCTGGTTTCTTTTTTGTGGGTAAGAAGGACGGCTCGTTGCGCCCCTGCATTGACTATCGTGGAATAAATTACATTAGTCAAGAATCGCTATCCTTTACCCCTCACGTCAACAGCTTTTGATTTGCTACAGGGGGCCCAGATTTTCACTAAACTTGACTTGAGAAATGCCTACCACCTTGTGAGGATTAGGGAGGGAGATGAATGGAAAACAGCCTTCAACAACCCAACAGGCCACTATGAATATCTCGTGGTCCCTTTTGGATTAACCAATGTGCCAGCTGTTTTACAGGCTCTGGTCAACGATGTCTTGAGAGACTTCTTGAATGTTTTTGTTTACCTTGATGATCTTTTGATCTTTTCACGTACTCTTGCTGACCACAGGCTCCACGTCAGGCAGGTTCTCCAACGGCTTCTGGAGAACAAACTGTTTGTTAAGGCAGAGAAGTGCGAATTCCATAAGGATTCAGTCTCTTTTTGGGCTACATTATCTCTCCCTCCCAGGTCCAGATGGACCCCTCAAAACTGAAGGCAGTGGTTGACTGGGTCACTCCTTCCTCAAGACGAGAATAGGGGCTCACATGAACCTCTGCTTGAGCTCAGCAAAAGCCTTCTCTGCTCATTCATGCCATCAGAAAGGGGACTTAGTAGAAGTGAGAGCAGTAAGGGGGGCAGCCACAGGACTGTAGTTCCTGATGAACCGCCTGTAGAAATTTGCGAAGCCCAGGAAACGTTGGCGTTCCCGTCTTGAGGAAGGAGTGACCCAGTCAACCACTGCCTTCAGTTTTGAGGGGTCCATCTGGACCTGGGAGGGAGAGATAATGTAGCCCAAAAAAGAGACTGAATCCTTATGGAATTCGCTGAGCTCAAGCAGAGGTTCATGTCAGCCCCTATTCTCATCATTTATGATCCCGCCCATCAATTTGTGGTTGAGGTTGATGCCTCGGAATCTGGAGTAGGAGGCATTCTGTCCCAGAGATCCTGCAAGGATAATAAGCTTCACCCATGTGCTTTCTTTTCTCGCCGCCTCTCTCCTGCAGAGAGAAACTATGATATTGGAGATTGGGAGCTGCTGGCAGTGAAACTGGCCCTGGAGGAATGGAGGCATTGGCTGGAGGGAGCTGATCGTCCTTTCCTGGTATGGACAGATCACAAGAACCTGGAGTATCTCTGAACAGCCAAGCGCCTCAATGCTCGACAAGCCAGGTGGTCTCTCTTTTTCTCACGGTTCAATTTTTTTCTCTCCTATCGTCCAGGATCCAGAAATGCCAAGCCAGATGCTCTTTCTCGGCAATTCACCTCAGCTCAGGACCCAGCCTCCGTGGAGACCATCCTCCCTTCTCGGTGCCTGGTGGCAGCAGCCCGAATGAATATAGAGACTCTTGTCCAGAAGGCTCGGGAGCAGGAACCAGTACCAAGTCAAGAACCCCCTAACCACTTGTTTGTGCCTCTCTCAGTCCGGTCACAGGTGCTGGAATGGGGGCATGGTTCCAGAATTGCCTGCCATCCTGTGACAGCCCGGACCCTGGCACTGGTCGGACAGCGCTTTTGGTGGCCATCCATGAGGAGGGACGTCCGGACCTTTGTGGCAGCCTGTAACATCTGCAGTAGGAACAAGATGGGTAACAGACCTCCTGCAGGGCTCCTAAGGCCTCTCCCCATCCCTCACCGCCCCTGTTCACATATAGCCATTGATTTTGTGTCTGGGCTCCCCAATTCTGATGGGAATACATGTATTCTGACAGTGGTTGATCGATTCTCCAAGGCTGCACATTTTATTCCGTTGTCCAAGTTGCCCTCTGCCAAACAGACTGCCGAGTTGCTAGTTTTTCATGTTTTCCGCCTGCATGGTCTTCCCTCTGACATAGTCTCTGATCGAGGGCCTCAGTTCTCTGCCCGGTTTTGGAAGGCGTTTTGCAAACTAATTGGTGCCTCTCCCAGCTTGTCCTCAGGTTTCCACCCCCAGACAAATGGGCAGACTGAGCGTGCAAACCAGAAGCTGGAAGTGGCACTCAAGATGTATGACCTCTCAGGACCCTGCCTCTTGGAGCAAGACTCTTCCCTGGGTGGAATACGCACACAACTCCTTGCCCACCTCAGCCACTGGTCTCTCCCCCTTTCACTGCTGTTTGGGTTATCAACCACCCTTGTTTCCCACCCAGGAGGAGGAGGTTGCAGTTCCCTCAGCCCAGGCTTTTGTGCGCCGGTGCAAGAGGACTTGGTCTCGAGCCAGGACTCAGCTCTTGCACTCAGTGGATGCCTTTAAGAAACAGGCAGACAGGCATCGTTCTGCTGCTCCAATGTACAGAGTGGGCCAGAGGGTGATGCTGTCCACTCGCGACCTACCTCTCCAGTCCCCCTGCCGCAAGTTGAATCCCAGGTTTGTTGGACCATTCTCCATCTCGAAGGTAATCAACCCATGTTTAGTTAGACTTGCCTTGCCTCTGACTATGCGCCGTATTAATCCAGTATTCCATGTCTCCCAAGTGAAACCTCTTGTCTCTAGTCCCTTATCCCCACCCTCCAAACCCCCTCCTCCTCCTCCCAGGATTGTTGATGGAGGTGAAGTCTTTACGGTGAGCAGACTCCTGAGGGTGCGTCGCCGAGGTAGACGACTCCAGTACCTCGTTGACTGGGAGGGCTATGGCCCAGAGGAGCGCAGCTGGGTCCCTGCCAGCGCCATCCAGAGGCCCTGGCTGGGACGCTTGGTGGCGTCCGTCTGAGGGGGGTACGGTCACAGTCCGGCCCAGAATCCCCACTTAGTCTGTGATCTGTCATGCCTCTGCTGTCCCTGGACTCCATTCCAGGTTTTCCCTCTGTCCTGGCTCCTGACAGTTGACTGACAGGGGAGCTGCCCAATCATCAGCGCTTGCACTGTCACACCTGTTGCCACTCTCCTCGTCTGCCATAGCATTTAAGCAGTGCCAGGAGAAACACTCTTTGCCAGATAGTCACGTCTTTCGCAGTGGATTCTCGCTTATGCTCATGCTCTTTTGGATTACTGTTTTTTGACCTAAGCCTGTTTTTTGGACTTGAGAATTGGACTCAACCCTTTTGGAAACCTTTGCTTGGACCTTGCATTCTTTTGTTGCCAACCTATGCCTGTTCAACCACGTGAGTCTCGCCTAGCCCCTTTGATTCATCTGCCTGTGTTTTTCTTGGCCTATTCGTGTACCGAATTCTGCCTGTCTTGCCACTTTGGATTTTGACTGAAACCTGCCTGTACCTCTGCCGTTTTTTTTTTTGTGGATTTTTTGAGTTTGCACTGTTTTGTCAAGTCACTCTGCCTGGCTGCCGATTCCTGTGTTCTGTCATTAAAACCCACTAAATATACTCTCTGCTTCCCGAGTCTGCTTTTGGTTCCACAGCAACTCACCTGGCCTCACCGGCCCTGACATTTGCAGCAATGTCTAAATGCATGTCTCCAACTCTGGGCTTCAGGTTTCATAGTGTGTTTAAATTGTTCAATACATGATTTCATAACAGGCTTAATGCAAAATAAATGTTACAAATATCACCTAGATATCTGTAAAATAATTATTAAAATCAGCTGACTAGGAGTTTGTCAAAGTAGCCTTAATGATCACGAAATGCTAAACATGCATGTAGACTAGTCTATTTGAGTTTTTTAAAGCTGTGCTTAAATTGTTCAATATATGATTTCATAACAGGACAAATAAATAATAATAAATAAATAGATGAATATAGCCTAGATATCTGTTAATATTAAAATCAGTTCTATAAATTACAGTTCTATGTAATATGTCATGTTTCATGTTCTGTTTCATACCTTGATGCAGGTCTACTGCTATGAATAGGCTAAATATAACTTTTATCATTTTTATGTAGCCTACTATATAGTTAACTTTGGCCTTTGTGCCCACCACCAAATATGCCCAACTGAAGGCCAGGTGGCCTGCCCCTAAAATTATGAAATTCCAAGCCTGGTTATAAGCATAGCATTTGACACTCACTGTGCTTTTAGGCAACTTATTAAACTGGACCTTTTCGCCTACAAGCTCACGGTTCCTCTATATCTTCAGTTAACTCCAGACAGTAAAATAAACTCAGGCTTGCGGCTTCAGGTTTTGCGGCTTCCGTTATATGACATCAGCCCCCAAAGGAAATAGGTAGGCTTAAACACAATGTGCATTATGCATTATGTATTTCAAAACACATTAATTTTGACAGCCGAAGTTTAAAGCAATATAATTGAAATATAAATATGTGCAGTGTTCCTATTAGCAGTTACCTTAGCAGAATAAATATGCTATGTAATATGAACAATGTATGAACAACATGTACAGATATGTGCAGTGACAGTACCACTATATGTTATGTATTTTGTAATTTGTACTTAAAAGCTATTAAATAATAACCTGACTCTCGCCAGATGAATTTCGTTCCGCCTAGCTCCACTCATCCATCTGGGACCAATCCATTGGAGTGTTGCTTCAGAAGGCTGGACCTAATCAAAAAATGCTTGCATATGATCGAATAAGCCACTTGTCCGTCATCTATTGACGTGCTACTTCAACCACTCACATCGAAGCCAACCCGTGACGCTGATAACAGCCTCACAGTCGCTTCTACGCTATGTCACATCTATGAAACTCCCGCCCTGCGTCCTGATTGGCTGTACCATAAAACCGGGTGCAGAAATCACTCTCAATGGAAGAGGTCCCAGATGGATGTGAGTGAAGCTAGGCGGAGCTAAGCGGAACGAAATTCATCTGGCGAGAGTCAGGTTAATTAAATAAGGGTTTTGTAGGTGAAACTGAGCGGTTTTGTTGCGTAGTGTAAATGGTGTGTGTGTGTGTGTGGGGGGGGGGGGTTATTCATTGTGCCCACCCCAAATTTCTATTTTCCCCCCCAATCTGAGCAGCCTGGATCCGGGCCTGACTAGTTCTACTCACAGGATTAGTCTGTTTTGGATAGTCATTGATGGGGTGATGTATCAATATAAATCACATATAAATTACACAACAACAGTATATATAGCCTTTAGTGCAGGGGTGTCCAAACTACGGCCCGTGGGCCAACTGCGGCCCGCCACGCACTTTAATCCGGCCCGCCGAGCATTTATTAGTTTATCATAGATCCGGCCCGCCACGCACTTTAATCCGGCCTGCCGAGCATTTATTAGTTTATCATAGATCCGGCCCGCCACGCACTTATATCCGGCCTGCTGTGCATTTAATTAATTAGGTTATCATAGGCCGCTCGCTATTTTTTCCAGCATAGACGACGTTGTGATTAACTTTAGGCCACTGCAAAACGAAACTGCTTTACACTCTTCTTAGAGAGCGTTTACCATGTCAATCTCAAAACAGCTTGTTACATCGAGATACATAGTATCTCCATTGCAGCAGTTATGCTACTTCATTTAATTAGATAGATAGATAGATAGATAGATTGATTGATAGATAGATACTTTATTGATCCCCAAGGGGAAATTCAAGAATTGGGAACGCATTTGAGTGTGGACGAGAGGGAGAGAGTGCGACAGGTTCCAGCTGGCTTGTTATTGTTGATAATTGATATCTCCTTTTTATAAGAAACTTTTAAAAGGAAATCGCGATGGCAACAGTAGTTCCCACTACTGACCACCATTTATAAACTGTGAGCCATAGGCACAGCACTAGCCATAAAATTACTTTGTCATTTAAATGATACAAAACATTATATATACATTATTTTTTTGTTGTGTGGCCCGCCGGCCAATTTTCAAAACCCAATGTGGCCCTTGAGTCAAAAAGTTTGGACACCTCTGCTTTAGTGTCACTGTCACTTTGTTATATATTGTAACTTAAGATTAAATTTCAGTAAATATTAATATGTGATCCCTTTAACAATATGTAGGCCGGGTCTGTGCATGGCATTCTGGAAATGCATTTTTGGAAATGTCATATTAGTTAGCTGAACTGTGACATTAGTTAGCACAACTTCAATACACCTCTTGTGTTTAATAAACATACAGTATACTTTACTTGTAATGACCAAGTTAGTTGAAATAGCAATTCTGTGTACTGTAAATGCACTACACTAAGTGAGCATGTTTGCACAACTTGACATTACAGACAAATCTGGACAAGGGCAATCAGTTTGCATGCTTTTTAAAACTAACAGGTTAAGTAAGGTTATAAACTAATTTTACAGTTTAGCACAAACTTCAACAATTCAAGTATAGTTTACTTGATTGTTTACTTTTCTACATCAAAATGAAGTAGAAGAAACACTCATTTTAAGCAAGTACTCTCAACAAAAGACAAAACCTGAATTCTAATTACTAGAACATTTTAAGTAAGTAAAACTATTATATATATTATATAAGTATATATACTTTTTTGATCCCGTGAGGGAAATTTGGTCTCTGCATTTAACCCAATCGGTGAATTAGTGAAACACAAACAGCACACAGTGAACACACAGTGAGGTGAAGCTGCCTGCTACAACGGCGGCGGTCGGGGAGCAGTGAGGGGTTAGGTGCCTTGCTCAAGGGCACTTCAGCCGCGGCCCACTGGTCGGGGCTCGAACCGGCAACCCTCCGGTTACAAGTCCAGAGTGCTAACCAGTGGGCCACGACTGCCCCTATTATGTAACTTGTTACTGTTTTTAGTTATAAGTTGTGTGTTTGATGCAATCATATCTGACATATATTGTGAAGCTTAATTGTTAAACACTACCCTTAAATTATGTATATGAATTTCTTCAAATTTCATTGAATTTCAATTCTTTTTCCTTTAAATTCAAATTCGAATCATAATTCTACATCCTGTTTTTGACCTTAATTCAAATTCAAGAATTTAATTGGAATTCTTCCGCACAAGCCTGCATTATAGGTGCTTATTTCCTAGAACTTAATCAGAACAGGTGAAAGTGCTTTAAATGTAACAATTTTGTAACTTTGTGTGGGAATAGCCTGTGCAGAAAGACAACATTCCCGCACAAAGACACCTACTCAGACAAGCACACATATACAGGCACATCTGTATCTGGAACAATTTGATCCCATCCCAAATTGCTTTGAAAAAAACGGCATAACAGTAAAATGGATTACCTGATCTTCGATTGTAAAACATGGGAATTCCAAATCCGGATCATTCTGATCCAGATTCAACTTTGAACAACTGGGCCCTGGAGAGCCAGTTGCCACTTTGGGTCTGGCTGGTGAGATGCAAGAATGCCCTTGAACTTCCCAGGTGCTCATGCTGGGAAGCTAAGCGCTCAATTAGCTGCTGCATCATCCACTATTGGCTTGATGCTATGCCACTCCTTCACCAAAGAGGCCATTGTGCAAGCAAGGGCCTCATAGGCCTCATGCTTCCTCGTCCTGTGTTTGCCCAAGGGGGGCAGAACCAAGCTCGTCGTCTCACGGCCACTCACCCATTAGAAGTGGCTTGAGAGGATGGCTGTGAACCCATCTCAGAGGATCCCCTTGAAGACGAAGATACATTGTTCCCGGTAACTTTATTCACCCTGCTTAATAACGTGCAGATGGAGAAGGGGAGACCATTTTGGCAGTTTGATGGGTCTGCCCTTGAAGCGAGTGCATGATCAGAGTAGGCACATCACACAAAGGGTATGGCATCTTCCAGACAGTTCTGAAATCCAGGCATGGCAATGGACTGAAACGTAGACATAAAGTGCAGCCTAAACTCAGTGCTGCACTGAAGACCTCACAATCAGGGTGACCAGACATCCGCGACAGTCCCAAAATCCAAGCAGTTGTCCCAAATCCTGCCCTAATTGTCCCGAAAATTAGTCTCTCTCGAGTAGTCAAAGTCTGATAGAACATTAAAAACTGTTCATGGTGATTGAGTCCACAACAACAGATCCCCCGGTCACGTCCCATCCCGAATTTTACCCATTCTCATCTGGTTACCCTACTCACAATGGTACTAGAGCTGGTGGCTCAGAGATAATGGCTTGTGTGTATCAGCAAGATGTATGTAATTACGTAATAATTGACAGCCGCTAAGTAAAAGTTTTGTCAGAGTTTTTTTTCTTCCGGATTTTTTTCCTGGGACACTGAAAGACCGGGGTGCACGGAACTTGTTTAGCATGTAGCCCCACAAGGATGACACGGAACCATTGTTTTTCATTTTGATCAGTCGCCCCCATGCCGGATGGACCCCCGAAAGGAGGGTAGGGCGGACAGAGTTTTCTGTGAATATCTCGAGAACTATAGGGCCTAGGAGGACCACATTGTTTTAGTATGTTTGTCTTAAGGGGCCATGTCAACACATCTCATATCCACTCATTTGAGGTATAGCACCACCTAGTTAAAAATGAAAAAGCAAAAATGAGGCATTGGAATCACAGGTATCTTTGGCTGAAAGGTTCAAAACGGCACGGAATTTGAAGTGTAGGATCATTATGACACCCCCTGAATGCATGCCAAGTTTCGTGGAATTCCGTTCATGGGGACCATACAATAAATGAATATACGTGTACATTTAGTGACTACACTACGCATGCACAAATACACGCAAACACACACATAAAGATACATGCACACACACATAAGCACAGACACAAACACACACAGGTACACACACTTGCACACACGCATAAACACACACACACATAAAGACACGCACACACATACACACACAGTAAACATGCAGGCATACGTACACATGCACACACAGACTCACAGGCAGACAAGCACAGACACACACACACATAAACACACATACACACAAGCACACACACACATAAAGACACACGCACACACACATAGTAGACATGAAGCCATACGTACACATGCACACACAGACGTACACATGCACACACAGACTCACACACACATAAACACACAAGCACAGACACACACACACACACAGGTACGCACACACAAACACACATAGACAGACGCACACACATACACACACAGTAGACATGCAGGCATACGTACACATGCACACACAGACTCACACGCACAGGCACGCACACACAAACACACGCACACACAGTAGACATGCAGGCATACGTACACACGACGCACGCACGCACAGACTCAAAATGCACACACACAGGCACGCACGCACACACACATAAATACAAACACATACACGCATGCATGCACAAACACACCCACAAAAACACACACACATAAAAACACACACAAGCAGGCACACGCATACCTAACACACCCACTCACAAGCAAACACGCACAGAGAAGCACACATATACACAAAAGCAAACGCACACATGCACACAATCATTTACATACACAAAAGTTACAAGAGTAGGGCATGGAGACAAATTGACAAGCGTGATTTATTTTTGCAGAGAGAATGTGCATGACTGAGCGGCGGTCATATTTTGTACCGCTTTGCGGTACATCTAGTTATTATGGGAGCCATAAGGGCATGACAGGTGTGTACAATCCCTAGGACCCTGGTTGGAATTGGGTTTTTGGGAGTGGGAGTGGGATTGTGCTAACTGAAAATTATGTCATGGAGCGCGGAATTCCTTGCAGTGGCCCTGCGCTGCATGCACACCCTGTAGACATTCTAGGATCTCACATATGGTGCATAAACATACATTTTAAGCAGAATGTCTAAGTAGCTATAGACCACTTGCAGTCAGCATGAAGGCCCATGAAATGCTAGGGTCCTTTTAGGGTCTCTCAATGGTCAACCCAGCGGTCTGTGGGGCTTATTGTGCCGGTTTTCAGGGCCTCTGGCCCCCTATGATCTCTGATCAACTGGGCCAGTACCCGGTTGGCCCTTGCATTAAACCCGGCCTTGTCACCAACGTTATGGCGAGGGGGCACGGTGGTCAGGGTGCGGAGCAGCTCCGTTGTCCTCCGGGTGGGCGTTTTCCATGGCTGAAGCGGATACACTGATGTTTCGAGTCACTGAGTCTCGAGTGCAGCTCCAGTCCTGGCACTCTGAGAATCCTTTAACTTTAAAACTGAGAAACCTGAATTGAAACCTCATTGAGAAGGATGTTAACATAGACATAAACCAACATTTCAAATTCATTTTAACAGGTAGGCCTATTAAAGGAGATCTGAAAAAGGTAGGCTATGCTACCTAATTGCATTTCCATGCAAATTCAAATCTACATGGTAATCCA
The DNA here is from genome assembly GCF_046254945.1 of Alosa pseudoharengus. Taxonomy (NCBI): domain Eukaryota; kingdom Metazoa; phylum Chordata; class Actinopteri; order Clupeiformes; family Clupeidae; genus Alosa; species Alosa pseudoharengus. The sequence goes on along the minus strand of NW_027468870.1, from coordinate 23,634,097 downwards.
GAGGGCCTAGGACTGTATACACATAATCAATGATATATCCAAGTTTATTAGCCTATGAGGAGGACGAGTAATTTGATACTTATCTTTACAGGCAGGTTAGGCCAAATGAAAACATTAGCATGCTTATGTGCAACAAGAGTGCTTTGGAAATGTGAAAAGCTGAGAACAGTTTACATCCACATGCAAACTACACGACTATGTCCTCTACGAAAGGTGCTATTCTAAAACGAGCAAAAAACATAAGAAAGTTTTCTGATCTTCTTTGATCCCGTCCCAAAATCAGTAGCCTAATTGTAGACTAAGTAGGCTACCGTTTTCAGTTGCTGCTGGGGCGTCAATCGGCCCCTACCTAGCCTTCTAAAGCACCTAACGTAATGATTGAAGATGTATTAATCTCTCTTTTTCTGAACAGTGCATAAGTGTAATGTGCTTGCTGTGTGGGTGATTCTGACTGTCGGTCAACCCAACACCCAATCACGAACAGGCTTACATGAACGATATTTTCACTCACTGCATGTACAGTACCGTAGCCTATGTTACAAAGTGTTAAGAGAACACGTTAACCGAAGGAAGAGAAGTGGACAACGATCTGTTAGAATACCAGCCTGAAGTTACAAAACATTTCATCGGCTGGCCTGTTGCAGGTAGGCGCTGGCACAATTGTGCTTGTATCACACTTTTATTTTCTAACCACTTCGATAGGCTACCCAACACAACACCCAGGAAGCTATACAAGTACTCATGTAGAATAGTGCCTATGTAGATAAACACGGTCATCTATTCACTAAACATGTCTTGTGACACCTTCTGAGTAAGCATTTCCATACACTGTACTTCGAAAAGTTTGAGCAACATGAGTGAAGTCCGACGCTGTAATTTGAATGATGATGGTACAAACAGCTAGGCCAGTCATGAACATCCATTCCACATAGGCTTCTGCACAAGGCTCCACAAGACCGGAGAGAGAACACTTAAACGTACGGGGGGAGGGCAGGAAAAACAAGCACAGAAAATTGTTCGAGTTAAACGAAGAACTCCAAGCTATCATCACTGAGCTGTTATCTAATTTAGACAAATGCATGGAAAAGATTATCCGTCAGTTTGTGACTTGCGGTGTTTCGCTTCGTAAAGGTTGCTAGCGTTCATCCGGTAAAAATAAAAGTGCTCGGTCTGGGTAGCTCCAATTTGTGTTACTGTACAGCTAGTACAGAACTGTTATGATGTGTCAATAAGTTTAAAGGTGGACGGAGGCTGTAATGAGAAGGCCCTGGTGTTTGAGCTTGGTTACAGAGGTAAGTTTCCATTTTGAGATACCGTCATGACAGAAAACTTGGGGGTATTTTATCTCTGCACGGATTCCAAGTGTCGTTTGTCAAGAACATTCTGTTATTCAGTGCAGTATTTGTGTCAGTTATTGCACCGTGGCCGTGGCAGACTGCTGGCTCCTAATGGTCTCGCGATTAAAACACGCATCGATTAATAAACATGTCGTTGTTTTACTTAGTACCAGGTCTCGATGTCGTTGGGCACTCTTTTCAAGTCACTGTTCTGTTAAACGGACGATGCAAAACGTAGAGACAATATGTACGACATAGCTAGGCAAGCTTGCTTTCCTCTGAGAAACGGAATAGACACTTCCCTCCTCAAATGCACGGTTACAGTGTAACAAACACCTTGACACAGGCTTCGAAACCGTGCAAATGGACAATTCTGTAGAACTTGAGTCACAAAAGTGAATTGATGTTGGTTATGACTGACCCAGGGACTTGAAACCATTGCATGTTGAGCTAATGACACGTTCAGGGGGCTATGAGTCGCATCAGAGAGCTAGCAAGCTAGCGAGCTACTTTTATTCCGTTTTACAAATCGGAAAGCTAGACCAGTCCAATCAAATGTCTCATTGCAAACGTCGATACTGATTACCCCAAGTTTAAGTAATGAAAGGTCACAGTTTGTCATTGATGGAAATCTTTCGTAGCGATTGCTTTGGCGGAGTTTGACAGGAGTGAGATTTATACTTCATTTTCCCCAAAGCAAGATGGACTCTCTTTCGCTTGTCTGTCTTGTCAGACCTCAGATCGACATTTTGCACTCAGATGCAAATTTGACGTTGGTCTAACAGAGATTATTTGGATGAATAAGCTAGTTATGCTATTTATTTGTCAAACTTTTGGTGGACCATGTATTCAGGAGATGTTGGTGGTATGTGCTTCTTGATTCACCGATTAAGTCCCTTTGGATTGCAGGGAGCACCGGTCTCACCTGAAAACTGAACGCTGCAATTACTGTAATCTAGTCGACGCAAGTCTACTGGACACTGTTTTGATTGTTTGGTGTCAGTTATCTACCTGGGATAAAAGCTATATTTGGTCGGGCAATGGAGATATATTCGAGTCCAACCTAGCGATGTCCATCCATTTATTCGAGTACACCAGCATTTTTTGTCGACTGTTCACGTAGCCTATGCCTCGCACATTTTACAAAGTTAACGCCACGCCGAGGCAATGCAGATATGTCGCTGATTTTGAGTATCTTGGTAGGCTATATAATTTAGTGCCATAATCAAAGATGTAGCCTATTCTTTGACTGAGGACGCAGTGTTTTTATTTTGTAGGTCATCATCATCGCATGACAAAGCCTGAGTGACAGATTCATCCTCATCTTTCAAATACAGTGTTACCATATTCTGTGACTAAGTAAGTACACCTACAGTTCATTCCATGTTATTTTGCGTTTGCACAGGTTCGTTCACCTTTTACTAATTCTGTTAAACCATCCCATCCCGTTTCAATGAAGGTGCCCAAACCTTCAACCTGGTTGTTCAACTTCCACATCTTATTTGACAATCTGACCAGTGACCTAACTATCTCCCCCTTAAATGTATTAGCCTACCCTAGCCTAGGCCTAGGGTTTTAAAGGTGGGGCATATCCTTGACTGATAAATGTTGAAACCTAGATGGTGTGATTAGTGGTCATACATTAGCCAGATGTGTGTTGATTGTTAATTTAGGCTATGACTGTTCTGCTCTTATTTACAGGGATATATTTTGTATTCAAAATCTGTCAACACTTTGAATCCTTAGACTTTTTGGACTAAAATGACAGGTGATTGTGAAGGGAAATAGGCCTAATGCTGCTAACCCCCCCCCCCCCCCACCACACACACACCACACACAATGCACCAAATATTGATGTTAAGATAGAAAAACATTGAAAAAAACTTTACTGAAGTGCTATTTAATTCAGCCCTGCACACGCTCGGACTTGAACCCGTGGAACAGCAGCACCTCGGATCAGGAGTCAAGTGTGCTGACAATCAAGCTAAATGCCCAGGCTACTAGCTTTCATGCCAGCAGCACTCCTGAGGCGCCGGGGAGTGAGGTTTACCAACGTTCCACACGCACAGCTAAGTTAGCTGGCATCGGTTACACAGTATACTAAAGTCCTTAAAAAAGGCTAGGATACTTGTTACTTGCGTACATTTCAGAACCCATAGTTTTTTACTTTCACTTGAGTAAATAAGTTGAATCAGTACTTATACTGATAAAAAAAGTATTTTTTACCAGAAGTATCTATACTTCTGCTTAAGTGTGTAATTTTGCCATCTACTGCTACCTTTACTCTTCAAAAAAAAAAGCAAATTTCTGTTGAAAACCAAATAAGACTTCTGTAACAGAAAAACAGTCGCTAGTATTCTCACTTTCAATGAGAGCGGGCCGTTTGAGTGGTACCATGGAGATATTATTTGAGGAAGGAGGAGGTACTGCCCCCATTAATTTTAGTGTCCCATGCTAGGCTACTTCAGCCAAACATATATATAATTGGCTGCCACCATCCTTCAAAATTGTGCCCGATACTGTAATCACTTCCGCCCACGTTTTCACAAACAAGCCAGTTAGGTTCCACATTACAGATGGCCACAAATTATGTTGTCCATGTGGATTGGCCTCCCAGCTTGCAAACTGTTAATCCACATAAGACAACATATTTTTATGTCCACCTGTATGTGGTACCTAGGGTTGTTTATGGCTTGTTGGTGAAAATGTGACTGGAAGTGAGTACATGTCAGACATCATTTTTAAATATGCTGGCAGCTAACTTAGATGCTTACTGGCTGAAGGTAACCCTCCAAATCCTGAACACCTAAGTGGTACAGTGGGCAGGGACAGTCCTCCTGAGATCTGTGCTGCTAGTGTGATTGATTTTTTTTTTTGATTGATTTTATTTTGACCACTTATATATAAAATATGAAACAGTACTCTGTGTCATACATTAAAATACATAGTCAGGGATGACACAATAAAGCCCAAAGACTTTTTTCCATTGTGGTCCCTAAGGACAGGGACAAGTGGCATTATATCACACATCAGTCATTCATCATACATTAAACATCCGTATTATACAACAAAAGCAATAAAAATAAGTAATGACTATGATTGGCGCCTAAGCCATACCTTGAAACCCTGTTTAAAACTGCCTATGCTTCCGACTGTCTTGAGTGTACCAGGTAGGCTTGGGAATTGGTTCCGGTTTGGAACCGGCTGCAAATGTTCCGATCCATCAGAATCGTACACGTCCACATGTTAACGTTTCCACTAACGATTCCGAACGTTCCATTCCCGCATTGCGCCACAACGTCACAGTATGCGAAATTTAGAAATTTTAAAGCATTCAACTTATGTATTGACATTGCACACTTGGTATTCATTCTCTAAAACCACTTTAAATTAGACATTCAAAGCCAACAACTCTCAAAGCCATCCTATAAGTGTTCAGCAAATGGTACAGGAATCGATATGGAAATCGATAAGGAATCGTATCGATAAGCAGACTCAACAGTGGCATCGATATCGATAATTTCTTAACAATGCCCATCCCTAGTACCAGGTAACCTGTTCCAAAGGGTAGTTCTAGCATAAAGAAATGGTAGTTCCAGCATGAATCGGGAACATGCTCACCTGTCCCCAATAAAAAAATAAGTGCAGCGATCTGTTAATAAGTAAGTCAAAGACATTAGTCTCTCTCTTTTAAAAGATTCCAAATGGAAAGGTGCATGATTGGGTAATTTGCCATTAGGCTGAGTTATGCATTTTCTTACAAAAGCAGTTAAAACATGACATAAATTGTGAATTATTAAGATTTATTTTGCTACATATTCTTTACAATTATGAATGATTACATTTTAAGTTACATTTAGTCATTTAGCTGACGCTTTGGTCCAAAGCCACTTACAAAGAGGGGAAAATCTAGGTACAGTGTGGCTAGGACATGTTAGTGCAGTAATACGTACTACAGTGCCCTCCACAATTATTGCCTAAAGGGCCTAAAGCTAGCTATTGCCCCTTTGCTAAAATAGGCCAATCAAATTTACTAAATAACAAGACGGTTATTATCAAATAATAATCTAACAATAAAACACAAATACATGCCATAATTCACATGTACATATCATTTTAGTTGAGAGCAATCATCATTTTACTTGATAATGGTCAGAGGCCAGTTTGAAAGTTTTACAGTATTGTATTGTATTGTTTGGGTGAAAGGAGACAAAAGATTTTTTAAAGTTATTTTGATTGGTTAAAGTGCAACATTCATCCAAATGGTAATTGAATTGGCAAAGTGGCAAAGTAGCTAACTAGATATGATAGGACAATTGATTTCTAGGTGGACACATCCCCTAGTATGGCAAGCAGATATGGGCAGGTGAGAAGCAGAGCTGTAGGACTTGAGTTCGGTCTTGGACAAGTCCAGACTTGACTCACTGGTATTTGGACTTGGACTTGTCTTGGTCTCAGCCTTGGTTCTTACCAAATATTGTAGTTGGTCTTGACCGAATCCACGGGCTTATATACTGCACCGATTGACGTCATTTTGGTCCGCAATGGAAATGTACACTCATCAGAGCAGAGTTTCTTTTTGTTCAGGCAATCTTGTATGGTGCCTGAATGTCATGTCCCTTATCAGAGGCTAATTTCACAATTTTAACCACAAGTGCAAGCTTAGCACAACCTGCTGCAACAATGATTAGTTTCTCAGATTACCAAACCAATACAGTAAAACTTAATGATTAATAATAATAAACATACCTTGATATGGTACACTGAAAATTATCTAAATACTGCACTTTAAGTAGCCTGGTAGGCCAAACTCATTCATAGTGATTAAAGTCTGGTCAGTCACAATCAAGAAACCTTTCCAACACTACACATAGTAGTGTATGGGTGTAGGGCATAGGGCGTAGACACAACTTAACTTTGAAATCATTGGTCCAGCCTAACCAACCACATTCATCAAAGATTCCTAACGTTACTTTCTACTTCGCCTAAACAGCATTAGAAGTCAGGAAACGACGTATGTGGGCCTACCTTTGCTGTAAATAAATGCACACATTCTACCAACTGCAATTTTTGATGCTTGCAGGCGTTGCTACTACCGTTTACCACAGCCACTTTCCATTTTGAAACTATAGCGTCATCCCTTCTCGTCGCTGATTGGGCAGGTAATTTGACAACCGATGGAAACGTTAGGGAACGGAGGTGTTCCAGACTAGTATCTCCCTGAAAGAAGATCTAGGTGGCCGTGGCCAGGCTAGGGTTTAAGCATACCAAATTTCAAAAGGTCATAGCGTTCTTAAAAGATACTGTAGAAATATGTAAATTGTATGGACAGCATTTCACAAAACTTGGTGTGCATCCAGAACCGTCCAAACTGTGTGCAATATGCCCAAATTCATCACAAGATTGACCCCAGGGACCAAAAGTCTCTATGCCTCATCAGCCTAGTGGGGCTACATGCCCACCAAGTTTCTAGCTAGGGATAGCACTAGTGGTGGTCATATTAATTAGTGATAACAATGATTACATGATTACATAATTACATTATCAGATTGTTTTAAACCCGTCAATGTTAATGTGTGTTAATTAATGTTTTTGGTGCTGGTGGTAGCAGGAAGAGGACAGCACATAGCAGAAAAAGATAACTTTAATATGAGCTACATTTTCCTGTAGTAGAAATGGTCTTCATAGCCATTAAAAAAATCAGATCAAATCAACCTGTATTTTGTATTGTCATCAATAGCTTTGTCCACCACTGGAGATTTCTATGGTATACTGTAAGAATAGTCCTAATAGAGGTATTTTTGTGGATTTGTCTAATGATTATGGAGAAGAGTATAGGGAATGTGACGGTCACTTGTTAAATCAAGTGCTTGGAACACAGATGAGAAGAAGCCATGCTTAGGCTGTCCAGTGGCAATACATGCAGTAACAAATGTAATAGGAGTAAATGTAGACACTCTGAATCATCTGATTTCATAGTTTGTAAAAACATTTTAATGTAGCTCCTACTTTAAATAGTATTTTGCATTTATACAAAACCTCTGACTTTTCATTAACAGAGGCAGAGTCTATACTATATAATATTTTTCTTCTAACATAGATGCCACCATGATTGTAGTTGATTTTGAAGTGTCCTCTTTAAAGTTTCTCTTCTTTGAAGGGCCACCAGCATGAAAGGTGGAGGCCGCGGGAAGGAGCCACCTGTGGAGGGGGAGGTCAGCGGCAAACGGCCCAAGCGCAAGTGTCTGCAGTGGCATCCTCTTCTCTCTAAGAAAGCCTTGGATTTCTCTGAGGAGGAAGAGGAGGAGGATGAGGAGGAATTGGATAAAGTAAGTATATTTGATATATAAAAATAACTGTCCATGATCATACCCATGTTGTTTACACAGGGCTTGACATACTGTAAGTACTCAACTGGTAACGTTTTTTATCGGTTAGGCCTTGCGTCCACACGACCCTGATGTTTTAGGACGTTTTCTAAACTGGGATCCAGAGTGGGTTTTTTTTTTTTTTTTTTTTTTTTTTTTTTTTAAAGCGCCGGTTAACTTTTGCCATGGCTCGACATGACACTCTGCTTGTCAGAACAAACCAAACCATTTGTTTATCATATTAAAATTTATTTTCCCCGTCATGATTTCATGTGCACGCGGTATTAGCCTTTTGTGACTAAGTTATGAACTTAATCAGTTATACAGTTTAATTGAAAACTGAATTTTAAACTAGACTGCATTTCCGGCGGGAACTGCGAAAGTGTGCTTGCCCTGGTCCGGTCACCAACGTGAGCAGACAGTGACATACGCTATGCTGAACCTGGCTTGATCCAAGCATTCTAACAGTGCCTTTCAGTGTTGGAGCAGTGGCAATACCTCAAAAGCTCTATTCAACTATTGCCTTGCGGGGTGAATGCAGTTCGTTGGATTTTACCTGTGGCCTGCCTTCGAATTTAGCTTCTATGACTAAAATCAAATCAATAAAATAAAACAACAGCAGTGATTGGCTGCAAAAATAAATAATGTCACGCGTCTTGCACCTCTCAAACTGGGCTATCAGGTAACCTAGAGAAAAATTAGAAATTATGAAATATGACTAAGGCATTAAAATGCTGCTTGTTTGTCAGGATACTTTTTCACTGATTTATTTTAAAAATATGAGCTATGAGTGTGAATGTTATATATTCCATCCCCTAATTCTGTTTTACTGGTTTATTTGACAAATAATCTATATAGATTTGCTCTATAAAGACCTTATGTCTGTTTGGGATTGTTTTGAGAGCCTATTGATGCATCTCAGAATAAAGGAATGTCCACAACATTAGTGATGTTTTTTTTGTGTGTGAATGTATTTTACTTAACTCATTGAATGTAGCTGGATACTCATGAACGCATGTCTCTAATAGCCACAATAGGAGTAATTTTAGCAACACCGTATTTTGTGTGGCCCATAACGACCCAGTGGATCATGAAAAGCCTACTGTAATTACATTTATACATAGTTATTCTACTGATCTTTATACTATTCATCCTGCACATAGACTTATTCTTACTACTCTTATAATGTTGTTTCTGCACTACAATGACACTGTTCCACACTGCACATAGCTGTATGTTATGTACATATCTGTTTTATTATATTCTGTTAATACACTGCATATATCTATATTATTATTTATACTATTATAATGTTACTGCTACATCTACATACATTATTCTACTTATTGTATGAGATAACTGCTAATACACTGCACATATTTATATTTAATTCATATTACTCTAAACCACCTTCTGTAAATCAACTGTATACTACTGTCTACATTGCACTATATTTCTTGACCTGTCTCTGTATATTTCATCACCTTTCTATACTTTGCATCACATTGCATGCATACTGTAGCTACATGAATCACAGCTAAGATCCTTGGTTGCTATGAAGGCCAGTCGTTCTAAATGGATGGTTGCTATGGCCAAGGCCAGTTCTATCTCTGCCGTTGTCAAGCGGGCATATCGTAGAATTCTGATTAACCTTATCTTATTTAAAACATCTCTATTTTACTTAGCCCACTTCCATACAGTGAGTCCCATTAAGAAGTGGCCACTTAATTCACGCTTACCGTGATTCACACAGCAGCATTATTAAATTAATCTGTCACATTGCCTATGCTTACGTTTGCAAAGAAAACATTTTAATTTGATTCACATGAAACGTTACATTTCATGTACATGTTGACAATGAGTAGGCTAGTTTTGGTTGTTGGTGGTGTTATTGCATCCCTTAGTTATGCCTACAATGCAAGTTCCCTCGCGATTGGAAGCTCCTGTAGACAATAGTAGACGCATTTAAAAACATCGCGTTAGGAGTCCTTGCCACTTCTTTTAAGCTGTCACAGACTTAGGTGCTACTTTTAGGGCTAAAGTCGTGCTTCGTGAATTACTGTTAGTAAAAAAAATAGCAGTCCTAAAGTTACAAGTGACGAAGTTACGAGTGCAAGCATCTCATATCAAATGACCATGGCATTACACTAAACAACATAAATCCCAATTAGCAACATACATCTCCTCCCTATAGCTAGCCACACAAGAAATTAATGATACTAAATCTCTGCTTAGCATGCTTCTCCCATAGCTTCTCCTCTTAGCGTTCTGATATCAGAAGGGGCACATTTATGTTGACCACTACAACATGACTCATTATGTCTGTAACGTTAACTAATAAAACACTTACTTTCATAAAGGACGCACACCATCCAGCACATGGAAACCGATATTTTAGGTTCTTGGCAGAGAATGTCTAAATGTCCGTAGACGGGCTCTGTTCTTGGCCACAAACTCAAAACGTGTCTCTCTGAAGCCCTGTTTTAGAATCTTTGCTCTGAAGGCTGTGTTGCTAGGCGACATTCAAATAAACAAAATGATAGTCTTTCAGTATTAAATGTGTACTTGTGATTCCGAATGGATGTGTGTGGTTTGCAATTAGAATAAACAAGAAATAACATTTCCAATAATTTCCCATGATAAATTACATAATAATTGCACCTTCTTTACTTGTGAATCTCACACCGTATTTCAAGTAGGCTACACTAGTGAAATGTAATACAACGTTGCCACCTAGCGTTAAGATGTTAACATTAACGTGACATTGCTTGTTTATTCTTTCGTCAACTCCATGCTTTTAGGAAAACAATCTTTTTATCATAGTTCCCTCTTCAATGAGCGATTACCAACTCGTTTTTGTAACAGAGATAGCTGTTTATTGTCCCTAGGTTTACAGAAACACCTATTCATATTGATACAGGAAATCAAGTTAACGCTGCCGACCACTGTTTGTCTATTACATGGCCCAGAATGCCTTGCATGTCTTTACAACAAAACAACCCAGTAAAACCTAATTTCCCGTAAACATATGAATTTGCATACTTGTAACATTTTTAATAATACTCTCCCATCATGACATTTAACAATAAGGAAAAAATGTAATTTGAATACCGTCAATGTGAAAACAACTCTATTATGTAAGCTATATATAGCTACTGTTCTCCTTACTATTTCAGTTCGTAAGTCCATACTATCCCATGGCAGAGCAAGGATTTCATGATTGGGCAAGGCTGCCTAGAGACATTGTGGCTCTCCAGAGAGATTGTGCATACTTGGAAGCCATTGTGATAGCAGTACAACTGCAAATGTGAAAGGTGATAGTTACCAAATATGGATGGGTGGTTTGCAAAATGATGGAAACTTTTGGAATATTTATTTTAGCTTATGCACCCTCACACTGGAGTCCCCAGTTCATATACAAAATTTGGTATCAATATGTGACAGTGTTCCTGAGATATGGACGACTTCCTGTTTCGGAGCTTCGCCGCCGATTTCGTTTGGCTGTGACGGGCAAACACTTTCGAAAATCAAAAATCCTTCTGGTAATTTTTGTGAGGCTTGGTCCAAGGATAATGTACGTCAAGTGTCGTGGCGTTCGGATCAAATTTGTGACCTGTGAAAATGTAGTTTCGCTTTCTGTTCAATCCAATATGGCGGACGAACGACACGCCCACCTGACGTCATCTTCGCGACCAACTTACACCGGTACTGACCGGACGTTTTAAAGTTGGAACGGTGTCTCTGTCTCAAAGGGCCTAGGCGCTAGGGCTGACAAAAAATTAGGGAGACGGGAAAAATAATAATAATAAAACTTAAGAAGAACAATAAGTGTGCTTTGCAAGCACACTTAATTAACGGAACCGCGACTTCAACAACGAGGTACATACCGAATTGTGTATCGTTACACCCCTATCTAATAGAGGGAGTCTTGACAACAAAGAAATTCAGGAATTTTCAGTGTGCAAAAACTATTTATTTGCTGAATGCTGACATATTTCAAAATATTCATTAATTAATTTCAAATATACATCTACCGGTATGCTAGCCTAGAAATCTAGACGCACCTAGGGCTAGTCTAGCAACTCTCTGTTGGTTTGCAAGCTGGAAAAAATTAAACTTCGATAGGGCCAATCACATCGTGTATAGAGACGTTAGGCAGGCTTAACATAATGATTGATGGCAGAATTTTGGCTTAAATTCCCTGCTACTTGAAAACAAAGAAGATGGATATTGCTGTTGGCGAACAGCGTGACACGAGTTAAGCTTTTTTTAAGTTGGAAAAAGTTAGAACTAGCCAACTAGCTCCGCTGGAAAACGCATGGGAGTCATGAGTTGTAGCGCTGTCCTATTGCGTGCAGAGGGAATTTGAAAGACAATCGATTATCCCGCCCCTCGGACTGAGCACTGCCAACGGTGAGTGCTCAGACCCTACATTTTAATGTGGGTCTGGCTCGTCAGGCTACCGGTATGCAGCATTTACGTATGAAAACAAGAATGAATGATTTGAATGAATGATTTGAAAGTAGGCAATTAGCCTATATAATATTAGATCTTCAAAAATGTCTGATAGCCTAATTTCAGGCACAGAAAATGTTCTTGCTTTAAGCCCTGTAATAGCCTAACCTATGTGTGGTGCTACCAACTGCTTGACACTAGGCCTATAGATATGTTCCTAGTGTCTATGTTATTTCACACAATGTTAATTTAATGTTTCAGTAATTAATAATTTTTAGTGTTGGATATGTAAATCCTTTTTATCAACTCATAGGTCTAGCCAATTATACAGGGGAAACATTGATTCATAAAATCTGACTAAATCCATCCTATAAGGGTGTCTGGGGAAACCTGTGTGGGCAGGTGACTCCAAGCCTATGGACTTTTGAATAATATTCAAAGAAAGGTTAATCAGAACAATAAATACCGTTATTAACCAGTTATCTAAAATGGAAAATAGCGTTTTCAACAAAAATGTTGTTCGTTTCTGTTTTTTTCCCTGAATAAAACATTTTATATACAATTATACTAGTGCAGTGCCAGTACCAGTAGCATAATTACATGCCTGTAGGTAGGCCTGCTTTAAAAACAGAATGATAGGGGAAAACATCATTCCAGCTAAGCATTCAATAATGAATATTGAGTATTATTATATTATAATATATTATAATAAATGTGCAGTAAGCAGAATGCATGGCTGCATGTGACATTTTTTGACATAGGCCTAACAGCTGAGCATAAACATATGTTTAGCCTAATTTAATAATTTGATGATAGAGAAGACAAACTAACTGTCATATGAAATTTGCAACGATGTGACTTTGCAAAAACAGTCTCTGGTAGCCTATAAGTGACGTGTGGCATTCTGAAGCCGTCTTTAAATTTGGGACTAGGGCTGGGTGATATGGACCAAAACTGATATCCCGATATTTTGGGGCTGATTGGCGATATAGATATATATATCGATATTTTAAAAAAAAAGAGCTAAGTGTTTCGTATTCACTCAACACAACCATTTTGAATTAGACTGATTTCAGACTGCTCTAACACAGCTGTGCAAAAAAGTGTAAATAATAACTTATAGGCCTACCAATACCAATAGGCATAGACTACAGCTGCTCTAATAAAGATGTGCAAATAACAAAAGACCAATAGGTCGACCCTGAATGACAACACAGGCCTACTGCACAATGCAATATTTTGGACACAAAGTTTTCTTGTCACACAATGCCGTTTTTTCGTAAGGGTTTGATAGGGCCTAGATGACAAGCAAATTTATGATGGCCTAGACATGTGTGACTTGCTATCGATAACAATTAAATAGTTTTAAACAATTAGGGTACTTAAACACTGTAACTGAGTCACTCACCAATAGAGTGTGGTAGACACTACCATCATTTTGTACATGTTCATTAGCATTTTTGCATGTTCCGGTTCATAAGAAAAAATCCCTATGCGCGAATGAATGGAGTTTCAGGAATCATAAAAAATTATGCCCCTAACTGTCCCCGCGTGCATATCCTTTTAATAAAATCAGCGTGTAGGTTGTCTCCGTGAGGACTTTAGATCTGCTATATCGCTAATGCAAGCACCCACCCCATTAGTGTATTTAAATTAGCTATGTACCAAAAATGACATTTTACAGTGACTCGAAGAAAAGCTGTAAACAGTGTTGTAAGGCTGCGTGCACAAAACCGCTTGGAGTTCCAGTGGAATTTTGATTTCACAACGAGAATTCTCGGTCTAACCGTTGCTGTGCCGACAATACAGTATGGCCAGCCCAGCACCAACCTCTGATCACGGTAAACAAAATCTTACTCTGTGTCCGTCATGTTTGAAAGGTTGTAGTGTTGCGAGGGAGAACGTGCACACAGAAGGGGCGCAGTTGAGCAGAGCTGCGGCTGTGGTCTGAACACAGAAGAGCAAGTCGCTTTGATAAAATTGCCCATTATTAAACATATTATATCGGTATGACGATATTGTTTCAACTACATATCGATTTTAGAAATATCGGTTGTAGTCGTAATACCGATATATCACCCAGCCCTATTTGGGACCAAGCTTGGGATCTTGCAGTCATAATTGTCGTTTGTGTAATCAAAGTCCAAAGACAGTCCAAAGTAGCAGTAAGTCTGTCCACATGGTCAAATGAGATGAAAATTGACAAGTGGTCATTCTACTGAAACTGCTCTTCTGTCTGTGATTGAAGCATTGAGAGTAGCTAAGTCCTCTATCAGTAATCAGTATTGATTCTACTAGATTTATCTGCAGCCTTTGATACTGTTAACCATGACATTCTCCTTTATACACTATTTGAACTGGGAATTTCTGGGAAAGCTCTTGACTGGTTTGAATCTTACCTTAAGGCGAGACACGGCAGGTGAAAACATCGTTTTTTCATGCACTGGTCAATTTCGAGATTTTGAGCTAGTATGTTACCTTAGCATGTATTCTATCACACTACTACAACAAAAAAGTCCGATTTACACATTTAGGTGTTTATTTCATTATATTGTGTCTACTTGCGCCTGTATATTTATCCTAAATTCAGCAAAAGTTAGCATTCTAACCTTGCATGCATTCCCGCGACTGTGACCCAAAACATATTGTGTGTAGTACCGTTGGAAAGCTCTGTTTTTCCTGTATCACGCTATGTGATCCATATATGGACACTTCCTTTGTATCAGCAACCAATCGCGAAAGTTCAAAGACGAGTCTAGGCTGAGAACGGAATCTCATTGTCTGTCTTTCAAGGCTGTTTTCTCAAAACGAGTTTCCGCTCCCACTCTGAGCAAGGAAACTCCACTTCAGAAGCACTTACATACACCAAACTTTCTAGACTTATGCCTAACTATATTTCGAAGATATTTACAGAGGGGTTTGTTGATATATTATTCCTAGCCTGACTTGCATGACATTTTATGCCTAAAAACGATTTTTTAGGGCTATTGACATTATATTCTGATTTACAGGATAACTAAAGTAGATATTCATTAATCTGTAAATTTTTCAACATCTATTATCTGAACACAATGAAAACATAATTTTGAACCTGGCTGTATCCAATGCTCAGGTTTCTTGTTTTAAAATGTATGCAAATTAGCGCATATTTAATGAGATAATGTATAATTTGCATATGTAAACATTAAATTACAGAAAACTTGTAATACATTTTTTTCTCATATTAATGTAAGTAATCAACTGGGTAAGTTTCATAGTGATATCTGCTTGTTAAAAATGTTACCCTATTCACCTGTAGAGTCTCGCCTTAAGCATATTTCAGTCTGGATGAAAGATCAGCACCTTCAGTTTAATCTCTCAAAAACTGAGCTTCTGGTGTTTTCAGCTAAAACGGCTATTCCCCAACAAATTAACATCCATCTTGACTCATCTTCACTGACCCCAACTAGATCAGCACATAACTTGGGCGTCGTAATTGATGACTGAATTAACTTCGCTGAGCTTAACTCCTCAATTGAAAAATCATGTCGGTTTATCCTTTACAACATTAGGAAGATCAGACCTTTTCGGACACAAGATTCCACACAACTTCTTGTACAGGCCATGGTTATCTCTCATGGTTATACCAAGCTGGACTATTGTAATTCACTGTTAGCTGAAAGTAATTGTGGGTGGATATAATTACTTGACAAAAACACAGCAGACTTCGGCAGAATTCCAGATATCCAAGATTCAGGCTTCACTTTACAATAACGCGCGTCAAGGGAGAATAGGCTACAGCCTTCAGCTCAGAAGCATCGATTACCATTCTACCAACTACTACCGGAGGAGACTGGCCTTTTATGCTCAATTTGCAAGGGTGTGGTTCAAGAGGACGTCATAAGTACAACGTCCTGTGATTGGCTTTCTCTTCCTGCCGTTCAGTCAGCCACACCCAGACACACCTACACACACCTATTTGCCATTAACATATTAGGCAGGCTCCTCAGGTAGAAATGTTATACAGGATGTTCTAAACATTCTTATACTTAAATCATTGTGTTTGGTAAAAATGATACAGTTAATAACACAAACATATAATTCAGCTAAAGTGAACCCTAAGGTCTTTGTCTACCCAAAGACAGAACAAAGGAGCTTGTGGACAGATGGTAGGAGCAAAAGGTGCCCAGCCAGTGGGGAATATTTCACACCTACATCTGCATTGAATAGATTAAAGCAAGAAAGAGAGAATACACTTTCAATGTAAATGGAGCTAAGCCTCCATCTAGTCTGGGGCAAGAAAATGTCATAAAAATAATTCCCATCATAGCTGGCCTACCTGCTTTGTAGTAAGATCGTTGCAACTGATTTAGAATGCTGCAGCACGCCTGGTCTTCAATCAGCCAAAGAGAACACATGTAACGCCTCTCCTAATTACTCTCCACTGGCTCCCTATAGTGGAATTCAATTTAAATCTCTCACTTTGGCCTATAGGACTGGATCTGCTCCCTGCTATCTTATTTCAATGATCAAGATGTATATCCCCAACCGCCCACTGCGGTCTTCTGATGAGTGTCTGTTGTGTCGACCAGCCATAAACGCTAGGTCAAATTCAAGACTCTTTTCCTCAGTGGTTCCTTGTTGGTGGAATGAGTTGCCCAGTGCTCTCGGTTGATAGTTTTGGGTCTTTCAAGAGGGGTCTAAAGGCATATCTGTTCAACATGCACTTATGGTTTGTATATTATAGTATTTATTTATTTTCATTAGGCTATTGATTGAATTGACATTGTTGTATATTATTGCTGTTCTCCTTGGTGTAGTCTTGCCAACTTTTTAAGTAGTTTACTGTTAAATTTAACTATTGTATTGTTGTTATTTGTATATCGCTTTGGACAAAAGTGTCTGCTAAATACCATAACTATAACCATAAAATGGCCATTTTAAAAAAAAATTGCATATTTAAGAAGTATATTTCAAAAAATATTCCTATGCTCCTGTAATAGTTTTGACTAATGTTACTGCATACATATGGCCTAATAGTCCATATGTAACTGTGAAAAAATCCATGAGGGATTTGTCTAGCATATTGTTTGAATGAGAAGCACTTGAAAGGGGAGATGTTTTTTTACATTTGGAAGTTATGGCCGTTTTCAGAGCCTTGTAAAATGGGAAAATACATCTGATATGATTGCATATTTCAAATCTGTCCGCCTGCATGTTTTCAAGCACCTATTTTCCAGTAAGCACTCACTGTATGAATGGAAGAGAGTGGACCAAGATCAAATAGTTTGAAAAGAAACTACACTAGGCCTACAGTATTGCCTACCTGATTTGAGTTTGGGTGCTAAGCCAAACTTCGAGGTCGTTTTTCCATTAAGCGATAATCCATATATTTAGAACTGGCAAAAAGGGCAATCATTTGCACATAAACCTACTAGAAATGGCAGCAAATTATTAGCATTATATCATTATGTATCTTATATTGGAAACAGAGGGTGGGAATATAGGCTACTAATAAAGCAGGTGCACCAGCAAGCAGTAGCCTACAAGACTTTCTATTATTCTAATATTCTCATGAACTTGAACTGTCAGTTATATGGTTACTGTATATAATTATATAGGCCTATTTAATTAATGATTGTTACGCATGAAGGTGAGATTAGAGATTAGTTTGAATAATGACGTGAAGCCTCTCTGAACTCCAAATATCAATTCAACACATTACTTAAATGATACAATGACATATTTGTATTTATTTAAATTCACTTCAACAGAGAGTTCTTGCCCATTTCAGAGTCCCTACTTTGACGTAGGCTACCTTCCCGTTATCGTTACTGCTTCACCACGAAACTTGCACCCCATCAGTCTAATTTTAATGAGTTATGGGGCATACTAAGCCCCAGAAGTGAGAAAGTTTTTTTTGTTTTAGAACTGCATAAATATCCTGAATAAATGAAATGTGTATGATTATGTTGTTATTACTTCATTGACCCAGGGGACCGTGCTGTGTGCACAAAGTGGAGGACCGGAGGTGGTGTGTGGGGCTGTGGAGGAGGGTGAGGAGGACACGTCTGAACAGCGCGCCCGTCGGCCCATGAATGCTTTCTTACTTTTCTGCAAGCGCCACCGCTCTCTAGTTCGTCAGGAGCACCCCCGTCTGGACAACCGTGGGGCCACAAAAATCCTAGCAGATTGGTGGGCAGTGCTGGAGCCCAAGGAGAAGCAAAAATACACAGATATGGCAAAAGAGGTTGGTGGGCCCCCTTCAGGCTGTCAGTAGAATTGCAGAATTACAGGTTAAAGCATCACAATGCAAGAATTGTTTCTGTTTACCCTTTGTTGCAATGTTTAACGTACTGGGTGCCAATGTATACCTAAGAGGGTAAGAGTCAAGTTACGTAGTTCAATATCAGGCATTCAGGGGCGCACATCATTAATGACAGAAGACTCCATTCTGCCTATTATAAGTCAGTACATTGGGCTGCGTTAATTCTCAACTTTTGGGTATTTCTTGATGTAATAGCCTATTAGAAACTCTGTTGGAGCATTTTGAAAGCACATAAGTGCATTAAGACGTATCTGATATTAGAAATGCATTTGACCGCACTAGGACAAGGTAATCCGGCTCATCACAGCATAGTCGCTTACATTGTAGCATAATGTATTTTCTCTCTTTCCCCTCACACAGTGTTTTTGCATAGCTCTACTTGCTGATGAGGTGCATTCAGTTTTTCTGACTCACATGTACATTTAGATAAAGTCATTTATTCTTCACACATTAGTGTGTTTTGGTGTGGGCATTAGTGCATTGGTGGTGGGGATCTGCCGATATTGGGCGGCGAATGGCTGCCAGGCTACCGATCAGACGTTTTTCCTGCCAGTGGGTTAATATATATATATTTTTTTTATGTAACCGTCATGAAATCTCTAACAGCACTGGCACAAACTGTACTAAAATGAAAAGAGATATGGCCGTGTGAGTGTTGTGGTACAGTATATTATGCATTTCCTCTCCAATAACACCAAGTATGAGGGAGAAGACTGTTTTAATGTTGTTAGTGTGAAAAGTTACATTTTTAATGACGCTTTTATTGTCAGCAGAACCCCCACACCCACAAGGGGGTGTCCTTAGTTTTTCCCCTTTGTCCTTACTCTTAGACAGAAGGCAGTGGTCTTAGGCAGTATTCTCCTTTATTTTTCTGGAGAGAGGTACAGTATCGATAAGAGAATCTATAAGAACCCGTATTGATTAGCAGTATCAGTATTGATACCGTTATCGATAAAATCCTAACGAGACCCATCCCTAGACATCCCTCATAGCGGTGCATAATATGACTGCCACACTAAGTGACAGAAGATGAGATGCGGTCAAAATGATCAACTAAAATGTTAGATTTTAGAATAGTAGCGTAATTGTATGAATGTGAGATCAGAAATCTATGCCCTTAATAGAGTTTTATACACTGCGGTGACTTTTCAGGCTGAAGAATTGAGATATAATGTAACTGAAATGTAATATGGAAAATAAACTGACATAGATTGCAAGAAACCTAGTTCAAAATGACTCAAATTGGTGTTATTTGACTTAAAGGGCATCAGTGTGATATTGAATAACTGACTGTAACTTGTCTGTGTTCTAGTATAAAGATGCTTTTATGAAGGCGAACCCAGGGTATAAATGGTGTCCAACTACCAACAAGCCTGTCAAGAGTTCCTCTCAAACAGTTGGCAATGCCCGCAAAAAAGTCTGGTCTTTCCCCACCAACCCCACGAAGGACCCTCCTGTTGCCAAAAAAGTGCCCAAGACTGACAACAAGCCACAGCTTAACTTTGCCATGGCAGGTATGTTGTTGTTTTTTTATTCTCAAGTGTATGTTTGTTTTATGAATTGTGTTAGTGTTTTGCACTTTGTGATCTCTTGTTCTCACCTTGTGTCCACAGATCCTACTAAAATGGGGGGACTAAGTATGCTGCTGTTGGCTGGCGAGCATGCTCTGACTGCCAGAGAGGTATGATTTCAGATATGTTGTTTTAACCATAACTAACACTACAGGTATTAACAGTCTGATTTTGTCTTATCTTTAATGGGAAAATGTGATAAGATAGTGTGGTTAATTCAAAGTGCTGTGTCAATACGTACAAATATTTGAATTAAGGAGGAAGGTGACTAACAAGAGGTTTTTCCTGATTTAAACCAAATAACAGAGTAAAACCCTGTCCAGTAGTTCACTGCTCTTCATGTTTTAAAACAAAATCCTTGGAGTGATTGGGTCTCTGCTGTCCTTTTTTCCTATTTTCCATGTTTACATTTATGAATTTAGAACAGACCTCTGTTGTTAACATACAACTCAATTTGTAATTCTGTCTGCAGTGAAAATATGTAGGCTTTACTTTCTAAGGAAATCCCATAAAGCTCTACTCTATCCACATATTCTCCTCTCTGGATTTTGAGGGTGGGCTAAATTGCATAGTGCACATTGGACTAATCAACAGGCAGTCATCTCCAGTTCATTACACAATTGCTAAGGTTTCCTGCTGCATCTTCTTTGTTATTGTTGCCAAAATCATATGTTACTTGCTAACCCATAACTAAATACTTTAGGTTACACTTTACTTGACAGTATCGACATAAGAGTGACATGACACTGTCATGAACGTGTCATAAATGTTTATGACATAATGCTTCTGTTATTAAGTGTCATTCGTTTTTTGTCATAACCCTAATAAGTTAGAAGTGTTACCATACTTTAACATACCAAAAACATTTATTGGTTTCAACACGGAGAGCTTTTGAAAACATGAATGGCATCTGCAGGTTGATTGGAAACTGTCCAGTTTAGTTTTAGACTATGCTTAATCCCTCTATGGGAAACTGTCTGACAATGTTTTAATACCAGATGGAATATGGTACAATAAGGAATTGGTATATTAATTGATTGAAATATCTCACGTAAACAGTGGTAAGAAAAAAAAGAAGAGATTTTGATACTTTTTGTTTTTATTTGTACAGCTGTCGTCTAACACGTCCCCCACTGTTGACACAAATGCTACGAAACACAATGGAAAATCTGCCCTCTTTCAGCTTGCTGAGGTAAGACCACCCAGATTATGGTATCTGCATTGTTTGATATTGGTAAGACTCAGTCCACATACATTTGATAATATAGCATAATAACTGTCCTCCCAAAGTGTCTGTATGCAAACAGCCAAACATAGCTATAATATTGAAATATGTGAAAAGTTCACACTCTTAATGTCATCCACAGGACATTCATGAATGAATAATGGTTGTTGTATTACTACCTTAAATATAACCTTAGTGATTTCAAGTATACACTGGAGAGATGTTAAATTCCTAGTGCTATAGGTTGGCAGTGTTTCCCATACGTTGACTAATCTGTGGCGGGGCGCCACAAAATCGAAACCGGCCGTCACACATTAATGTTCCATGTTGTACTATTTAAATTAAAGATAAGATAAAATCCTTTCATTGAGCTGCGCTTTTTACGCACGCAACCATTCCTTGCCCCGCCCCGCTCTCTCTCGTAACGAGCCCGCTGCCCCTCCTCTGCATGTGCATTTAACAAAACATTAACGATTGTTGAAGGATTGTTGTTGCCACATAGACCCATTGCATAAAAGACAGCGGGCTAAATTGACCATGTTAACTTGGCTGTCTCATCACAAAGAAAGTAGTAGGCCTACATTGAGGAGACTAAACTAAGTTAAGTTATGCACTCAAGCAGTATCTCAAATCTAACGTTAGAGTACTGTTTGGATGTCGAGTTTAGTATGCTTACTTACAGCTGCTTGTCAATTTTGTTACTCATGCAGGGCTCATTTTATTGACTCTGACACTGAATGTTTGCAAAATTCCGATGTAAATGGAAAAGTATTTTACAAGACTCAAAAGTGCTTGTCCCAAGGAGAAGTACAAACCTTTATTTTAATTAACTACATAGAAAACGTTATGAATTGCATCCACACATCAGCAGCCTTTGTAACTGTGTTAAATCGCAAGGGTTCCCTCACGAACGTCTGAAAGTGACGGACACTCAATTAGACCTACAGTTGTCCGCCCGTTGTCCAAGTCAGCTACCGCCACAAATTGAATCCAATTCTGTGTGAAACACTGGTAGGGGATTTCATAGAGCGACCAAACAATCAAGTCTATTTACTGTCAAAAACAAAATCACTTACAAATGAACCTTTGAACCTCCCCCCCTCCCACACACACACACTCATCATGGGTGCAGTGGCAACAAATACCGACACATTCTTTGATCATTCCTCTTTGTTGCTGTGGCTGTTTATGATCCGATCAGCAACGTAACATACAAAACGCAAATCCTTGATGAGTGCACCAACAAGTACCAGCAAATTCTTTGGTCATTCCTCTTCGTTGCTGTGGCCGTTTATGATCCGATTAGCAACATAACCTGACAAACCACAAGCCCTTGATGTAGGCACTCAAATACCTACACATTTTTCAGTCAATCCTCTTTGTTGCTGTAGTCATTTATTATCTGACACTAACTCTTGTTCTAACTAAGGACAAAGCGAAACAGAACATTTCATCAAGTTTGTGTTCTTCTCAGATATCCTCCAACACTCATCGATCTCCTGCGGAATGTAAACAGGAAGAGAAGAGTCCACTGGGAAGTCTCACTGAGGTGAGTGATTTCAGAGCGAATTTGAATTATTAGTTAATGCTAAAACTGTTAAAAATTGTGGTTGATTGTGGTTCGTATACTGGTCAAGGCTGCTGGCTAGCTTTATGGTCTATGCTGTTACCTGTTGTGGGGATTGGAACAGAAAATACCAGCAGCTTCAAAGGCCAAAACCTACCAATATGTCATAGGCAGAAACTACTTAGTCTTGGCATAGATTTCCCATTACAGCCTTGAACCTGTCCTGCATATGTATACCTTGCCTTTTCGCTGAACTTGTTTTACTTTTGATGATCATGATGTGCCTACTTTTACACAATTACACAAATCTGACCTGTTTTTATTGTTATTTAAAACACAGTAACATGACTTACTTCTTGTTTATGACACTTGAAGTTCTGATTTCACTCTTTCTCTTCTAGTCCTCTGGAAGTTCAGTGCCTGGTCCACCAGTCTCACCCAAAAACTATGCCATGTCCCCTTTATTTCAGCTAGCAGAGGTAAACCTATTCACACTTCAAAGTAAAGAATTGTGGACCTCCTGAACTACAATTGTTCTAGCCTCAATGAGTTAATTCCAAAATAGTGCGTGCTGCTGCAGTCATCACTGACTTTCAGTGGCTGCACTGATGAATCTCAATTTGATGGCTAACCAATTTAACTCCACATTGGGACCCTATTAAGTTGTTGATGTTAAGTTAAGGATGTTGATGTGTTGGAATATGTCTTTAAGGCTACTTCCATATTTGGCAGCAAATATAATTTTGTTTATTTCAATTTTAGTTATATATCACTCTAATATATGAATCTGTCCCAAGACACTTTACATAGCCCAACTTGAACATGAAACCGAAGCACCAATGAAATAGGGGCAAGAAAAATGTTTCCTCCAACAGCAAAACCCCTTGAATAGACCCATAAGGCTCATAAGGAAGGGCCCATATAACTGGGAGATGAGAGAGATACATGTGTAGAATAGAGGGTGATTGATACATTTTGTGTTGAGCAGATTTCCTCCAGTACCTCCAAGCCCTCTGTTCTTGATGGGAAACAGTGCGGACAGTCAGCTCTCTTCCAGCTTGCTGAGGTATTCTAGACCTGTTCTTACTACCAAAACACTTTTTCGTTCTCCCAAAGTTATTGGGTCATTTCATATCAATCCACCTAGTCTCGGTTAACCTTCATAAAAAAAGAGAAAAAGTATGTCAGGTACTTCTATACCAGACTTGTACGGACGCATTTGAAGTCTGCTTGCGAGACCGTATGGAACAGTCATTCTACTAAACCATGCTTTACTAAAACCTAGCATAGCTTTTACGCATTTGCACTTGTCTGTTATTTGAACTCCTTGGCAAAGTGAAACTAACTTCACCATGGTGTCAGTCAACGACAAGGCAGTTATACGCAGTAAGTTACTTTCACTATTGACTGACAATGGGTTACCATCAAAAACATAGGCTGGAAAACACTTACCCTAATATTTTTCGAATGACTGAATAAAACAATGTTTATCCTGCAGAGGAGTTGCTTATATCTTGTGATAGTGCGTCTTTAGCTGTGCTCTCGCCTAATCACCGTCATTACAAATTTGCAAATGCATTGTGAGATGTATTTCATAATATCTTTATTCTAATTATGTTTCCCATTGTAGCCTAATCGTGTAATTTCTAATGTTTTGCATGGATGTGTGCTGGTGCGCGTTCATGGAGGATAGAAGGATGGTGCGTTGTGCACCTGCCAATATGACTGTTGACAATGCGCTCTTAAAATAACATAACTCGCAATAGACTTCTGACCAGGTTTTTCTTGGTCAGTGGCGTAATGCGTTTTAGGTGGTGTACAATAGCGATTTTTAGACAATGCGCTAGGCTACTCCCTAGGTTGTTAATTACCACACCTCTGGGCACATTGTTTAAAAAATAGACGTGCAAAATAAGAAAATAAACTTTGCGCAGGGTGGAAAACAAGTTTTACGCCATGCGCCAGGGTGCAAAATAGGGGCCATAATTCAAATAGTTTGGAAACTGCTACCCTTTGAAATTAATTTAATTTTAAGCATTTTGTTGAACAAACTTCATAGTCCAACTTCCGGCATTCGTAGTTCCTTTGATATGACATGTATATTTTTGAAACCTTGGCTTGGTTTGGGTAACTTTTTCTGTAGAATTCAAAGATTTAATAAGATCAGGTATACTATTTTTCTACTGAAAATGACCAAACTTTCAAACTGTATGAGTGCCACAGAGTGAGACACTAAAATTATTTTGTTAAACAAAAATGATTTTGTTTTGCAAAAACAAAAATGATTTTGTTAAAATATTTACAAAATGATGTCAATTATGCAACTATGCAACATTCAGATGCTTCACATTTGCATATGAAAACATGGAGTGTGTGTGTGTGTGTGTGTGTGTGTGTGTGTGTGTGTGTGTGTGTGTGTGTGTATAAACAATATAATATATAGGAATTAGGGCTGCAGTGCCTACAAATAGCCTGAAGAGGGCATAGCGGGTCATAACTCTGGCCAAATGAGTATTGATTGCTTTCATCAAACAAACATTTCATATTTGTTTATGTTCAGTATTTATCATTTAATTTGTCAACTTTGAAGAAACTAGAATAAGACATGTACATAATTCCACATGTGTTTATTAATCATTTTGATGAATCTACAATGTAAATAGTCATGAAAATAAATGAACTCATTGAATAAGGTGTGTCCACAAATATCAAATATATTTATTTAATTTTGGATTTCTCCATGAATTTGGCATAGAGCGAATGGTGTATTTCAGGATTATCTGAGAGGTTGACCTGGGATTTTTCACTCTGTGATTTGATGGACCCTGATTCAAATCATATAATTCCATGATTACTGTATATGAATACTACTACTAATAATAATAATTAACAATTTTATTTACAATTTGTATATGATACAAATTATTATTTGATTTATTTTCAGATAGCAACAGCAGATTTTGTAATGATATCTCCTAGGGGTGTGCATCTCTCCCTTATAAGACGATTGGATACAGTACGTATCTAGATGCATAAGCTATGATACGATTCAGAAACGATACGTTTTAATACAAAATGATTCAGTGCGATTCGATCCGATGTGATACGATGTAATAGGGCCCAAAAATGCAATACAGTTCTTCACATTTGTTTATTTTCACATATTATTTTCCATTATATAGTGTCTAATTCTATTAATAATTATCAAATGGGTATGCATGTCATTGGGTTTATAATTTCTCCAAAAGACACAAAGACTTGACTGGATTGAAAGACTGAACAAACATTTTGATATCAAGAACTTTGCCAAATATCTCTTAACGAAATCACTAGGCCAATTAATAGAGATCTATAAGTTCATGTCACCCCTATACTTAGCTGCTGAGTCAATCACAATAGTTTAAAACTCTGTGGTGTAGCTGTAGCTTTTGCTAAATTTCGAGTGCCACGGGGGACCTTTCATAAGCTCACTCTTGTTGGAGAAGGCTAGACACTCTGTTGATGTGTGTTAGCAAATCAGGGTTGGTGTTATGATTTTGAAAGTAACATAATTTGTAACGTTGGGTCTTCCACTACGGCTTTAGACCGATTTGTCATTTCACAGTACATTTAAATCGATCCAGGGGTTTGCCTTCCGATGTACTTGCATCGTTAACGTTCAAATCGCATACCGATAGGTATTGGTGAATCTTTACACCCCGTAATATCTCCACATTCAGACAAACGTAACAGTGAAGTTTATGATTAATATATTTCTCCCATATGTGACACTGCCTGTGTATCTGCAGATGTGCTTGGCTTCTGAGGCGGAAAAAAGAGAGGCCTTGTCTTCCCAGCCTGCAGGTGACCCGGCTCCTGTTTTCTCTGAGAACAGTTCCACAAACATGGATCCCATGGATCAAAGAAACTCCCCAGACCTTCCTCAATCCACACCTTCCCTTTCCTCCTCTGCCTCATCTTCCTCCTCTGCCTCCTCCACCCCAACTGACAAAACACCACCACTGCTCAGCCAGCCGAAGAATGTGAAAAAGAAAAAGAAGGACTGCAAAGAAACTCTCAAGGCTGATAAGACTCAAGGTTCTGTGAAAAAAGCCCCCAAGAAGCGGCAGTCCTCTGAGTCTGACCTGGACAGTGTCATTGAAGCTGTGGCTAAAGGGACCTGGGGTACGGAGGAGACGCCCACGAAGAAACCCTGCATCCCAAACAGTGACAAAAGCACTCCCCCTGGGCTACAACATTCACCAAAGAAGAAGATGAAGCCTAAAGTGAAGAAACCACTCAAAGCAAAAGAAGAGGCCGTGGAGGAGGAGGACGTACAAACAGAAGAGAAAGAGAAGGAGGAGGAGAAGGAATCGAAAGGGGGGGATAGCGAGCCACAAGATCTTCCTGTGGTGAAGGAAGAGCTGCCAATCTGCCCTAAGAGGGAAGTTGAGGCCCCTAGCATGAAAACAGACTCCACTCTTCTGGGAAAGGAGGACATGGATTCCCACAGCCCACTGGAGGCCCTGGTCAAATCTGAGGAGAGAGACACCGAGGCCAAGTCTGAAAGCTGTGGCTCCAGGAAGTCAGAGAGAAGCTGCAAGGGGGCCCTGTACAAAACGCTGGTGTCAGAGGGGATGCTAACATCACTGAGAGCAAATGTGGACAGAGGTGACTGCCCCTTTTGTATTAATCATTCTCACCACAGTTTATTCATTGACACAATGGGTCCTTATTTAAATGACAATGAATTTAATGTGACTTAACATGCAAAGTCTAAAGTGTAACTGAAGTTTATTTAATAACTTGGCAAAATGTATTTGCTAATTCTATGAACCAGAAATGTCCTAAGCGTCGGTGTGTCAGCTCAGTTCTCCCACATGCCACTCGATAACTTTATTTCATGCTTGAGACACTTCCTGTTCACTATCTGACTTTTCCGTCCTTGCAATAAGGGGCCCAGTGTGTTACTTCTGTGTAGAGTTTAGATTCTCTGCCCGAGCCCGAACTTGACCCGACCCGACCCGACCCTCGGGCCGGGTCGGGCCGATATTTCCAGCCACTATCCTCGGGCTGGGCCGGGCCGGGTCCTTGATCAAGCTTGCTTTTTTTTTCTTTCTAATCATTAGCCTACTTGGGTGGGGAGCTAAAGCTATGCCATAGTCAGACTCAGAAATATTTTATATTTATCAAAGTAGGCCTAAGTAACAAGTGTATACAAAGTTATACAAGTTAGGCTCAGAGTTACAAAATGTCAATTGTAATGTCATCTGCGCAACACGTGTCATGCGCAGCTTCTCCACTCGCACACATCACACCGGGCCTGCTGTGCTGTATTGTGTAGCTTAAGTGCAACGTGAAGCTTGAAGATGTAAAGAAAAAAAATGAAAACAGGAGAAATAACTTCGAGGAAGTTTGGAGAAAAGTCGGAGGTATGCATTTGTCAGGTATGCTTTGTTGCGTGCATTAAGTGCGCACGATGTTCACCTATGACAGCAAAAATACTTTAAGATGAACATGAAGCAGGCTTGCCATGGCAGAAATAATGATAGCCAGCCTTCAATGTCCTCTTTTGTCATCTCAATGTCCTCTAAACGGATTTCTGTAGCTCAAACAGCTCGGAATTGTAGTTGAGAACGTCAGTTATAATGGCCCACGTATTTAAAAAATGTCGGGTTTAAATCGGGCTCGGGCTCATAATTACAGTTAACGTGTCGGGCCGGGTCGGGCTCGGGCACAATGTGCACGGGCTCGGGTAGGGTCGGGCTTGATTTTTTGGGCCCGATTTAAGCTCTACTTCTTTGGGACACAGAATTGAGTAGCTGTTCCAACAAATGAGAAGTCTGTGTGAAATTATTGTAATTGTGAATGATTCACAGGAAAGAGAGGCTCTGTCCGAGGGAGTGTGTCTGATCAGGAAGGAGCTTGGACGGAGGAGGCCTGGGCATTTCCTCAGACCGGTGCAAGCAACCCCAAGAAGTTAAAAAAGTCTAAATCTAAAGATGAGACTGCACCAGGGTGAGAAGTTCCTTAGCTTTTTTAACTGCATGGTCGCTTTCTTTAATTGCTGTGTTGAAATAAAAAAGTATATATTTGATATACAGATTTAATGTTAATGATATACATATTCCAAATAATTTAGCATCCCAAAATAAATATGCATTAATGCTGTTATTTTTACTGAATATTGTTCTAGTATTTACAGTATATAGTATACAATGATGTTGTCTTTTTCGTCTGTTTTAGCTCCTCATTTGGTCAAGACTTTTAGTCTTCAAATAAATCTAATAATAATCTTAATCTTGTCTCACACAGTTTAGGAAAGCTTGAAGAGGAGTTTGAGAAGAAGTTCAACAGCTTGCCACAGTACAGCCCTTTGACATTTGACAAAAAGAACACCACTGTCACCAAGAAGAAAAAAACATTTCCCCCCACGATCACTGATCAAGCCAAGCCTAGTAAGGGTGAGTTGAGCACGTACTGTATGTGGGCTTTTCTCTGACCACAGTTCCTCCCTCCTCTCATCTACCCACTTCCTGTTCACGTTGTGTCTCTGAAAGTGCACCCTGCAGCTCAGTGACATGATGGCCACTTGACTTAACAGGACCGTGTTCTCTTTTTCTGTTTTGTTTTTACCATGCAACTTACCGGGCCATGTTTCGTTTCTCTGTTTTTTTTTTAATATCAGGTTCATCTGCATCTCAGAAAAAAACTTTATTCCACAAGATCGTTAGCAAGTACAAGCACAAAAAGGAGAGGCCCAATACCTTGGATAAAGGTGAACTATTGCTGTCTTGTCATGTCATATCATGTTGTGTTATCATGCCAAGCCTTTTACTTTTGGAGTAAATATACATGCCACTGTGCATCATGTGAGACTGTTAAGTAGGCCAGTAGCAGTTACCACCTTTGCTTATCAGTGCATTTCCTGTTTTGAGCTGACAAAAGTCATTACAATATATGTAGGTCATTGTGGGGTTGTAGACTCCTGAAATAGGGCAATTACTGGAAAATGACTATTCTCTGACAATCGCATCCTTGGTAGTGCTTTATGTAGTATGTTACATGTAGTATGTTACAATGAAAATGCTGTAGAATGTTGTTTATAGTAAGTGGAGATGACATCCCATGTCTATTTAAATCACTAATGTTATAATGGTATGCATACATTGTTTAAGTTCCAGTAAATTGTATCGAAGGTTAAAAAACAAGTCTCCACCTTCTTTCTGTTGTAGCCATAACTATGAGCGAGTCCCCTGTGCCCGAGGCCATGCAGAAGGACAAGCCATGTGGCCAGGTGTCCCTGGAGGCCCAGCGGGCTGCAGACATGCTGGTGGGCAGTCAGAAGAGGAAGGCCAGGAAGAATAAGATCACCCACCTGGTGCGCACCGCTGATGGCAGGCTGTCCCCAGCAGAGGGTGAGTGCTGCCTTTGACCTTCCCTCTTCATACAACATCTACATTGATTTTATCATTACAATTTGTATTCATTTTACCAATATAACTTCATACAAAAACACAGATGATAAGGATATAACAACATCTACATTTATTCATATGGACGTTTTATCCAAAGCTATACAGAACATACTGTATGAGGTGTATATTTTAATGGGTTGAGCTGATCTGATACTCAGGGGTGCGTTTCCCAAAACCACAGTTGCTAACCTGTTAGTAATTTAGTTGGTTGGCAATAGGAAATTGCATTGCAACCAACAAAGTTGCTAACTTAGTTAGCAATTATGGTTTTGGGAAACGCGCCCTAGGACCAGTATTGATTTAATGCTGGCAAAAATGACTAAATCAGATATCGGTGGGGTGGGATGAATCATCCAACCAAAGCCTTTACATACATACATCCTTAACTAAACATTGAATGCCATGCAGTTAAAAGTGAAAAGAGACAAATAACATATCAGATAATGTGAAGAGTAGCTAAAACATGAGCAAGTCAGCAGCACTCCAACCAATAATGTATCATTTGACAATGCCAAAGTCATTTAGAACATGAAATACAGCATGATATCAGTGATTAAAGCTCTGACATTATTCTCACCAAAAAGGATGAACTTGGGGTAGTGGGGCAGTGCCTTTTTGAAATGTCTTAAAATATCCAAAAGACCTGAACTACTGTATACCAACAACAGAAGAAAGTCCCATTTTTGTTTACTGTTTCAGTTAACTATATTTGATGTTTGGTTTAAAAATAAATTACCTTGGTGACGATGGATGTCACTGCACCGCATCAACTAAAATGGTTCAGTCACAGAAGTAAGAATTTACGTTAAAATGTTGTTTCACTGAGGGTATCAGGGTGAGTACATGATGTTTTGAAATCCAATTAAAGAAAACATATTTAAGATTTATTACAAATTATGTTTAGGTGCAACAGCTATATTATCCCTAGATCACAGGCTCACAGAATTCCGTATGAAATGCTTTGTTTTCCTTGTCTATATTAAATTCAGAAGACAAAGCCAAGGAGTTGTCCCAGGACAAGGATGAAAAGCCATTAACCGAAGAGTCTTTATGCAATGAAGAGGGGTGCTTTACTGAGGCAGACCAGAGGGATGCACCTGAAGGCCTTCCAGCCTTCTTCAGCCTAGCTGCCCTCGCTGAAGTAGCAGCCATGGAGAACGTGCACAGGTAAACTCAAAATGTGTTGACTGTGTCTAACCTCATTTCTCTCGCTTCCACTCTTTCTCTCTCTCTCTCTCTCTCTCTCTCTCTTGCAAGTCAACTGGTCCTCAAAGATGAGTTGACTCATTTTTGTTCCCTGGGAGTAACAATGAAAGATCACAACATTGTGTGACATAACAGGAATTGAACCATGTAGCAGACAGACACTCCTGCCATCAAGGGGAGAGTTTGATGTAGGATCCTCCTATTCTTTTGTAGGCTACAGTTTTCCAAATTGATCGTAAAAGAATGTGTTTGCATAGATGTGTGTGTGCCAGGTGAAAAAATAGATCATTTAAATTCTGTAGGTAGTAGGTTGAATGATGACTAATAAGTATGATGGTGTTTGGATAAGGTTTGTTGTGTAATGATTACAAACCTTTTCCAGCACAGCTTCCTCTGCAATATCCAACCTCTATGTTCCATGTAACACAGTGTTTCTTAACTGGTGGGTTGGGACCCAAACGTGGGTCACGGAACCATTCTGGGTGGGTCACGAAGCTTGTGGTTTAAAAAAAAAAAAAAGTAAAATGCCACCTTATCAGATCTAATATTGGACCTTTATTTTAACAGACTTTATTCATGGCCAATGTCAGTCATTACCATGGACATAGACAATGTTTATGTGACAGGTCATGTTAAGCATAATTTTAGCGGTAAATAGGCCACATGGAAACAAGGCACCCCT
Organism: Alosa pseudoharengus; assembly: GCF_046254945.1. Lineage (NCBI taxonomy): Eukaryota > Metazoa > Chordata > Actinopteri > Clupeiformes > Clupeidae > Alosa > Alosa pseudoharengus. The sequence continues at coordinate 23,601,922 of NW_027468870.1, read as the reverse complement.
GTCAAAGTCAAACCTGTCGAGTACTTGGAAAGGTGACATCAGAAGTTGAAGACTACACAAATGTAATGCCAAACATTTGCATGTTCCAAACAAGTAGGTCTACAGGCACTTTGTGTGTCTTACCAGGTAACTCACCATATCTGTTGGCTTGAACACTAAAAAAATATATGGGTCGCGACTTTTACGAACATGGGAAATTGTGAGTCCCAAAGCTAGACCAGTTAAGAACCACTGATGTAACAATACAGATGTAGATGTAGCAATAGATGTAGCAATAGTGACACTAGCCTTCCCTGATTAGTTGTGTCATTCTGTTCCTTTTTTACTCTGTATTTGTTGTTAGTGAACTAGTCGGTTGAAGCAGAAATGGTAATGAATAAAACCACAAAGGGGTCCTTCATAGAATCTTCCTGGGGGGTCTTCCTGCAGCAGTTGAGTAATGAGAAGAGCAATGTGTGTATGTGATAACATGTCAGTCAGTCGAAGCCAAGTGCATTGGTATTATGTTTTGTTGATGTAACCACTTGACCATGTAGTTTGCAAATACTGCATATCACCAACGCTTATCTGTGCTTGGTGCCTTGGTTGTTTTTTGCAAGGTCAGTATGTGGTTTTTGCTAGTTTTTTTTTTTTTTACCGCAGTAGCTACAAAACAAACCAAAATGTCAATAATAAACTTACAAGTACCCTCCAGAATTATTGGTACCTTTGGTAAAGTTCACTAAAAACAGATATAAAAAAATTATACCAACCTTTTAAGGGAAGCAAATTTATTCTGAGAAAAAAAGGAAATCTCATAAAGAAATAAATATTTTTAACAAAAACACGTTGCCCACAATTATTGACACCCCTAGAAAATCTTATATACAAAATGTAACAGAAGCATTTTCCTATCTAATTTCAACTTCTTTAAGTTAATCAGAGTGTCTGTGAACTTTCAGAAGTAGTTAATGGCTTTCTTTTTCACTGAGGTATGAAAATAAAGTGACAGAGGCAAAATCCCCATGTCATTTTCCACCATCAGAAAGACAAGAGAATACACTAAATTTAAATAAAAAGTCAGAAAAACCAGGTACTTTGTTGAAAATGTCTATATTTACAGTTAAAACAATAATGCCAAGACACTAAAAGTGGGTTAAGATTGGATCATTTATCAGGTCAATGAACCAAAACAAACGTCCAGATCAAAACAAAAATAGTTTACTGAACACAAAATCATGCTTCCCATCATGCCATCATGCCATCTCTGTCCCCTGATCTAAACTCCATAGAAAAACATTGGGGTCAGTCAAAGAGCCATGCTCTTGGAACCTTGGAATCTGGATGATCTCGGGATATTTTGTAACGACGAATGGTCTTACGTCCCTTGCTTTGTTTTCTCCAACTTTATGGGGTGTCATAGGAGAATATTACAAGCTGTACAGTATTACAAACAGGGGTGCCAATCATTGTGAGTGACATGTTTTTGTTAAAAAAATATTTATTTCTTTGAGATTTTCTTTTTTCTCAAAATAAATTTGTTTCCCTTCAAGGTTGGATTTTTTCCTTATTGTTTTCATTTTGAGATTACAATAAATTACCAACAGACTATTTTTTGTACCTGTGTTTATTAGTCAGGTTTAGCAGAGGTGCCAGTAATTCTGGAGGGTACTGTAAGTATTTAGTCAACTAAAGCTTAAAAAAAGGTGACATAAAACATAAAACTATAAAGGGCATTTTACTGAGGACTAAGGTATGAGCTACACCAGGCGCGTAACTGAAGCGCTCCGTTCGTGTAGCGTCTGCTGCAACAATTAGCTGCCACTATAATCAATGGAAGTAGCTACACCAGACGTGATAGCGGCACGTACGTTCAAAAAAAATAGACCATTCATTTAAAATGGATTTTACGCGTCGCGAACGGAACGCTTCAGTTATGCGCATGGTGTAGCTCATACCTAAGACTGACTAAAAATAGCTGACATAATTAACATTAGTGCATGCAGGTTTGTTTCACAGATTTGATTTTGTGTTTTCAGAGGTCAGCGTGCTGTCAGTTTGCCCAGTGAGAGCCAAGCAAAGGACATGGCTGCCCAAACCCCTGTGCTGATCTCCTGTGCTGACCAGTGAGGGCTCTCTTGGCTGGCCCCCTCTGAACAGACAAACATGGTGCGTTAACCCCACAAACTCTCGACCTCGTGCTGGGATGGGACAGAGGCAAACTGGGGAGATGTGCTCTGAAGTGGCCTCCAGGGGCTGCTCTAGTCTGGGAGTGAAAGAGCATGGAGAGGAGGGTGCCTTTCACCTGGGAGCTTCCCAGATGCAGCCCACATTTGCAGCCTATGGAGGAGCTAGGTTGGCCCTAGAGTGTGGCCTCCTCACCTGGTGGCTGGGACGGGTTAGCAGACGTTGTTGCACAAAAATGGCTGCCATTTTAAGGTCAAGTTTTGCATTTTAAAAGTGCATTCGGGGGGAGGGGGTATCTTGGTCAGGTTTTTTTTTTTTGCTGCTTTGTTTCACAGATGTTTCTTCCACGTAGCAGAGCTCTCTGTACGGGCGAATGAAATCTTGTGGCTTCCTGCAGTCCTTCCTACTCTAGACCAAATTCACACAGCCAGTAGCCTGCACAAATGCTTGAACAGCCACCATACCTCTTGTCTCTCTTTCTGAATAATAGCAGGTTAGCTTTTTATTCTAGTTTCTCAGATCCCTCAAGGTTACCTTAAAAAGAATGAGTGAGTGGGTTATGCCTGGGAAATAGGTATTTGCCAAGATAATGCAGTAGGTCTTACATGATCACTAAGTAGTTGTCGGTGTACATTTTCACTCAGTGATGGAAAGTCTCTTAATTTAGGCAACCCATATTGGTTTGGTTAGGTAGGTTGGGCACTGATGGTAAATGGTTGGTGAGAAATAACGGTTTTATTTCTCAACATACCTACTGCATGTTTGCTGTTGCTGAGGACTTGAACAAAAGTTCCTTAAAGGAAAAGTTCACTCTAATCCACTTGAAAATGCTCAAAACTTTCATTTGAAAAATGAGTCAGTTTAGTTGTGGTGCCATTTTATTGTTCCATGGTATCTGTTATGTCTTAAGGCATCAGTCTCCAAAAGCTTCTGTTTCTATTCACTGGTTTAAATCATCACTTACAAAACCTGGGGTGTAAATGAAGATAGCAAAACATGCTACATTTTCATGTATGCACTGCAACTTCAAGACATTTTGGACCCACAGTATCTACAGTTGTATGCTTAAGTTTGGCCACCTCGGAGCAACAAACTATATTTTGTTGATTTTCTTTTGGTCATGAAACATAAATATATTACCACAGCAAAATATCTTAAAAATATACAACATAAGAAAAAATAAATAAAACAGAGGATTGCTTCATATTTGGCTGCACTTACTTTTTATTTAATGAAATTAGAAATTGAAAGAAATTATTTAATAGTGAATATGTGAAAAGATTTTTGTTTAAAACATGCAAAAATGACCTAGAAATGGCAACAGAATGTGAGGAAACAAGCATTTTGACGTTATGTCAAATGACAATTTCAGAAGATAATGAATTCTCTGACTCAACAAATATGGTATTCAACATTTCAACAACATTCAACAAAAATAGGCTTCTCTTGACCGGGTATCTGGGATAAATCTAGAGTAACTGATTGCTTTCAGATTGTAATTTGAGTGTTATTAAGTAATAGCTGTTAAGGGTAAATGTGAAAGTCAAGATGAGATTAACATACTCAGAAAGGCCAACCAAACATTTTTTTTTTTTTTGGGTGAAAATTAGGCTGAGGCGGTAGGGGTGGGGGACAAAATGATTATGAGAACACCTTCAAAGATGACTATGTTAAAATCATGTAAACGTTGGCTTTGATACACTCTTTAATAGGCCTACATTCCTCAGTACTTTATAGGCTGCTCTCGTCTTGACTCCTCTTTCACACTCTGATTAAAAAAATGAACCAAATCAGTAACACAATTTTTTTTCCCCATATTACAAGAACTAGCGATGTTTCGTCTGTTATCATGAATCTCCTCCTCGCAAACTCCTAAACATAACTCTTAAAATAATGTGATATATAAGACATATCTGCAAAAAGAACATAGACTACACTGATGGCATGTAACATTAATTTAAAGGTGCTCTAAGTAATGTTATGCGGTTTTTAAGCTAAAACATTTTTGTCACATACTGCAAACATCAATTAACTATCTACTAGCTGCCTGTGCCCTGAATACACTGTAAAAAGTAGCACAGCCTCTGTGCACAGCCCAGGCTCCAAAAACAGCAACAAAAACAACCATAAAAACATAAGAAATTGTTCCAGCCAATCACCGACGACATGCACATTTACGAGAGTTTCAATTTCATGGGAGGGAGGGAAAGGGAGTAGCGAGCTAACTCTCTGTTTTGTTTGAATGTCAACAGAAGTGACGTTACTCAATATCGCTTAGAGCACCTTTAAGGAAACTTTTCAAGAAGCTTGTTTCACAAGCCACAAAATCAGGGTGCCACTGGACTCATTCTGAAGAGTGAAAAGAAGAAAATCCAGTGCATTCGTACTTCTTCTTTAGCAATTTCGCTAAAGAGACTTTGCCCAAAGTACAGATTACGCATAAAGTGACACTACATCGCCATAGTGGTGTAAAGCTCAATGCGTGTTAGGAAGTAATGTTTCTCTTGAAATTTTGTTGGGAGATGAGACTGCGCATGTCCACCACTGGAATAAGTAGGACATCAGGAATCAGGAGAATTAAATATATATACAGTATGACTGTAATGTTTATTAAATTGGCATTCATTAATGTAATATTTACTATAGATAAAAGCATTTTATTTATATATGGCTTCTATTCATTACTAAACTTTATTACACGGCTCTTCACAAGGCAAGTAGAACGCTCCATTGGCTTGAATGGGATTTCCAAAAGTTCTACAGTAAAATATTTTCATGTAATTACCGCTGCAAACATATAATTACCGCTGTCAATGGCAATGGGTTTTGTGCTTCTGATAAGTCTTTCATATCACTACGCAAGCACTGGAACTTCATTCAAAAGTGAAAGCAGACGGTTGATCAGCTGTGTTCTAAAGAATGTTTGATTCAAGTTCAGCGTGTGTTGTTGCAAACTATTTGTTTCTCAGGAAATGCCACAATAAACGGTAACAAATAGGCTAGGCTCTGTAGGCTAAAGTCATATCGTGGGGAGTTTATTATTCCGTTTTGGCAAGTAGCTGTGTAATGTATAGAACGCCGGTCATTATTGGGAAAATAAGTCCCTTCAGGGTGAAAGAACACCCCTCTGCTGTGCGTCGGGGTCCGGTTCGCCCTGTCAGGACTTATTTTCCCAATAATGACCGGCGTTCTATACATTATCCCTTACTTAAAAATTTCACTGTCATGGATAATTATGGCCCTGGTAAAAAGGCTCTGTTGTTAGTGTATCTTTACTAGGGTTCCCACTCTTAGTCAAATGTAAAATTCCATGACTTTTCCCTGACAAAAATCCTGAATTTCCATGACAATTTGGGAAATTAAAAAAATGCATTGAAAAAACAGGTAGGGCCAACCACAAACACTCAAGCAAGTAGTAATGGAAAAAGCTAATAAACCAATAAACTCCAATGCTGCATGGAAATGTATTTGTATTTATGTATTTTAGCAAGTTAATTTAAATTCCTACAACAAAATTCCCTGATATTCCATGACTTTGCCCCCCAAAAATATAATTCCCTGACGTTCCATGTCTGGAATAGACTTTATTAAAATTCTATGATATATTCCTGAAACTTCATGACCCATGGGAACCCTGCTATACTTTGAGGTTGGCTATGACAGCGGCTTTTAGATCAGTGTGTTTTTGCGGACCTAGAGACTGTATCCAGGATGTGGTGAATGGTACTATTTTTATTTCACCCTCTGTTTCAAGTCCACATCATCAATATACTAAAGTAACAACATGTTGGCCTCTAAAATAGTACGATGAGTCAAAACAAAATTCAAAATGCTCCATGAGGATGTTCCAGAAATACAAGGAGTAGCTTTTGGAATGCCCTGCAGCCCCCACACGAAAGCATCCTTAAATCTCTGTAGGGAAATCTTGAATATAATGTGCATGCAAAACACTCTAAATGTACCTCGAAAGAATGGGGGGAAATCACCAAGATTAGATTTATTAGCTGCCTACAAAGATTATCTGCGAAAAGAGTGCCAAACAAAGTGCTGCGCCCAAAGTGCAAGCGCCAAAACATGCCACAATGTTTTATATCAGAATTTAAGAAGTAACACAGCATCTAATTTAAATCAACAGAATGTGTCTTTTCTTCAGGGGTGTCCAAACTTGCATATAACTACTGTATAATGTAAGCCATTCAGGGTAAAATAGTAGATGGCTCATGAATCATGGAGAACACCAACTGGTTAAAACTTCAAATTTTTTTCTTTAAACCATTTTAATGCTTTTCAGGGTTTATTTTTCCTTTATGATCTATCACAACTTCCTAGCCCATCTAGTTAACACACACAGACACACACACACTCACACATGCTTCCTTCCCATAGATTTGTTTTGGAGTAGTTTGGGGATACTTGAATGGCGAATTGCATTTTATTTCAATACTTGACCTATAGTCTGTGTAGCATCTAGAGAAGTAATCCAAAAGAATGCGACTATTTTGCTAACATAGTTCAATAACACAGACACTGCACTAATATTTTGCTTGAGTAGTAAATGATTGTGTGTATATATATATATATATATATATATATATATATATATATATATATGTATGTGTGTGTGTGTGCATGTATATGCATATATGCATGCATATACATATGTATGCATAGAGCTTTTTTCCCTTCCATATTTGGATATCAAAGTGTCATTCATTTTTCAATTTTCAGTTCTTGGCAATCAGGCTATTACTAGTGGCATCCAAGTTAAATGGTCATTGTCTGTTTTTTTATTTTCCTTCACTTGGTCTTGATTAAGTGTAGAAGCCTGCTATTCATTCCCTGTTAAAGTAGCTGGTGGTGTACCGATTCAATTCATTCCTCTCTGTTCCCAGCAAGTGGACAGAGGAGTTAGAGGTGAGGGCTGTTTCTCTCACTTTTTTGTCCCTTGTTCCTCTCAGTTTGTTTTTCTTTTTTTCCATTACGTCTCGCCTCTGTGGTTGGTCTACAGCTGCTTGACTTTCAGTCAGCTAGTTTTTTTTCCTCCTTAGTTGAGCCACTAACGGCAGCACCTCTATTGGTCAGTATGTCTTGGTCAAATAGATATTAATATACATTACAATTATTCAAACTTATTCTCAAAAGAATATAATTAAGTCTCACTAGGCTTAAATAACCATTTGCAGTATATTTGTGTCCATGGAGATTATTACTCTCTGTTATAACCAGGGAAAGTAAAAATGACCAGTTAAAATTCTCAGTGAATTCAAAAGCCTTTTTAGAACCTACAATACTTGAGCCACATCTCATTCACGGTGTATGAAGGAATGATGCTGCAGGCCAGATCATAGCTTAAGAAAACTACCACAATATCCTATGTGTTGCCATCATCATGAAATTTCACCTATATGTTAAATAATGTTGACCAATGTTTTTGATTTATAGATTTCTTCTTTTCGACACTTTGCTCCTAACAATTGTCTGTGAATTTATAAAATATGTCTTTTTGTACTTCAACACTTTTGTTTTTGATTATTATTAATATTATTATTATTATTCAATTTTAAATATTGTGAGTGTTTCAGTGTTGTTTTACTGGCTTTGTTTCCTTCCAGGTGATTTTTAGTTCTTAACCTCAGTCTTTCCTGAGGTCCAGTTTACTGGATGAAGACTGTTGTTGAAATCTCATAATCTAAAACTGTATCTATGCTTACCTGTTAAGCCAATGAGCACTGAGAAATAATGCACAGCTTTTAGATAAGTAGTTCATGTTTCTCTGTTTCCTTCTGGGAGTATATATTCTTAAAGCAACTGCGTTGCGATTTTGGCTGATGTGTAATGTGTGTAGGGATATAATTACTACAGGAAGAGGCTATGAATGTCCTGTCCTTTGTATAAATGAGACGTTTAGTCAAAGCCAAGGGATTACACCTGTATGTGTTTGAAGAAGTCTGTTTTTTTATGTTAATCAACTGTAGGTGTACCTAATACATAAATGATACTGGTATATTGCGACACAGTGTGTAGCAGCTCTTCCTAACTTGCTTAAATGGCATCTCTCAGCAAAGGTAGGCCAGGCCCAAACCCTGCTGACTTTTACCCTTGCTTCTAGTGAGTGGATGCTTCATTTGAAGCTAGACTTTAGAAATGCATTAAAGGCCCCGTTTTGAAAGATTTGAAGTTTGACATAGGTTTCCAAATATTTTCTAAGAAAAACAATAGAATTTTTTGTGATGTTTTTTGCTAAGCAATTTTTGAATGAAGCCAGTATGTGCTTGCTTACACATTTCCAGCGATAAATTTCGATACAAATTTTGGATTTTTTAAATTCGTAATTCACATTATGGATCATTAAATGTTTTGAGAAGTTTAGAACATTAACAAAATATGTCTTCCCAAAATGATTTATGCTTAAGTGTATGTTCTTCCCAGCAATCAATGGCTAATGTACTGACTAATGAAGTATCATGTACAGTGTAATGGACATTAAAAGTGGTTATATAGACATTTGCCAAAGAGAAGGGAAAGTTGTCTTTAAAAAGAAATTCTATGAGAAATTCAGAGAGAGACGAATTTTTGTTTGCATAAATCTTCAGGTAGAAAGTATATATTATCAGCACAAATACTTGTAGTGGGTTACCTTTGACTTTTAACAAAGTACTGGCACCTTTGAATGCCTCTTAATTAAAAAAAAAAGAATTTGCACCTTAAACCCTAACCAAAATGATGTTACAAAATCTTTATCCCCATTACTTACATTTCGAATTCATCCCATATTAGCTATTATTTTAATCCACCATAATATCAAGAAGAAAATTTACAGAGTATGTTTTGCTGTTGTATGTGTGTGAGCGTGTATGTGTATGCATTGCAGAATTTTAGTCTAATTTGAGCATTAGGCATGAAATTGTCCCATTTCCAGTTAGCCATTGAAAGTCACCCACCCTCTCAACTTGTGTCACCTTTTTCTATGTAGGAGATGCCTCTATAAACCTATATTGCTTAACAGACTATTAATAATACCCTTTTGTGCTAGTATTGTCTCCTGAATGTAATGGATTTTGTACCTGTATTTTTCTAATTCTAATCCCGTCTTTCTGTATGTTATGGAAAAAGTAAGAAAGAATTTTAGGCTGTTGACACAAGTTAATCATTTGTAATAGCTTACAAAAGAGTCATCACAATCATAAAAAAATGTTTGAGCCAGCTCAACCTTGCTTTATACATTACTTCACATGACAACAGAGAAAAAGGCAAACTTGTAAGAGTCAAAAAGTATACCCTGATTCTGAGGTCAAATCTAAGGTGAAATTGGGGGCATTCAACCATTATAAACATTTGCCAAATCCTCTATATCAAGTGTATTTATTTTTCTTTTTTTTTCTTTTTATAAGTTGTTTAAGTCTTAAAACCTGAATATGCACCCAGAAAATGGCAGATATATTATATTCTCTGTTCAAGAATGTACCTTCATGGCTATTAAAGTATTTGTGAAGCAGTCTTGTCAAAGGTTTACACCAGGTCTGTTTCCTTGAGGGTTTATAAAATATGTGCTTGACCTAATTTATGTCAATAGTACTGTATTATGATATGTATGGACTTGATTGTTACAGCCCAGATGTTAATGCAGCCTTGCCTTACTGGACACCCTGTGTAGAAAGGGATCCCTTTGCCATTGCCCTCAGCCCTTTTCACTGAGTTGTATGTCATAACACTGTCTGCTGACGCAACGCAATTATTCCTTGAACACCTATTAAAGTAACATATGTTTAACTTGTCTCTGACTGTCTTTGTAGAGATTTGTGTTCAGAATGTCACTGCCATTCAGTATTTAGTTGTCAAAATTGGTGTGCATAAACATACCGTTATGACAAGTGGTCACAACAACAAACAACATGATATGGTTTTGCTTTTTGGTGTCGCCTTTGTTGTTGATTTTAACTAACATGCATTTTCACACATATTCAAAAAGTAGGCTCCAGCACAATACTCATCCAAGCACTACATTTCCAGAGCATTCGTTTTCATGTCATTTGATTAACACCCTTTTCATAAATGACCAATTGAGCTTGTCAGGGCTGTGCAGAGACCTTTTGAGGGGCAGGGGCTCAAATTCAAAAAAGGGCACATGGAACAAAATAGTTTATCTTTATTAGCTGGTGAATGAACACAAACAACACATCAACTAAATCTAGATGCAATAGTGGAATTCTTTGCGGTCTCAAGGAACCAGCTGACAGAATATGATTGTGTAATGTCAACATGTGAAGTTAACCACAGATGGGGAATTCAGCAAACAGCTAAGAACAGCTCCTGTAATGTCAGAAACCAGCTAATCACAGTTCTGTAGAAATGCACATACAAGTCATATGCACATATGAGTCCTTACACTTCTATAACAAGTAGTAATGTGTGCTGATTTTGTGAAATGATGATTGGATGTCAACTTTTGATATAAGCAGGAAACCAGCACTGGTTGTGAGTACCTAACATGTCACCGCCTTAACCAGGAAGTTGTGATGCACATCACTGAATATGCAGTTGTGAGTGACACAAATCGGAGGCATACTCAAAGATCTAAGTAGCTGCCATCATAGAATGAGTCCTCTCTGGGTTTTATCCTTGTTTTTTACCATAACAGGTAAGAGTTATAGTTGTTTTACTCTTTGAAATGTTTTTCCATATTTCCATCTTTACATGAACCTTTATTTGGATAGTCTGCTTATAGAGATTAGATGGTTTGTTCAAATTAAAGTTCAGTCTTCAAGATTGTTGTTGAGCAATTAGTGAACATCACCTTAAACCCAATCCATACTGTAACTATAGCTTGTTCATAGTGTCAACAGATAGTTTATTGATAATATAGTAGTCTATAGCTGATCATCCAAGTAAAGTGTGACCTATAATTGATGATTCAACTCATCAAGAATATAACATTTTATAAGAACATTTTCAATCTTAGTTTTCTACATGGTGTGAACACTCCAGGTTATTTTGTTTTTTAAAGAATCTATATCATTCCAAAAGACAAAACAGTTCAATCAGTCAACTTCCAATTTGCAGATTCTTTGGAAATCATCAAAGCTGCCAGAGGCGGCTCAGTTCAACTACCATGTGAGCCGACCTTTGACAACAATTCTGAGGCATTTCATGTGAGCTGGAGTAAAAAAGGACTTCAAGAATTCATATGTAAATATTATCTAAATGTGACATTTGTGAGGCCCATGAAGTGCATGTCGTCCTTTGAACCCTCATTGCAGGGTTTGAATGTTAAACATTTTAAAAGCGATCACTCTGGATCCTACAGCTGCATCATAATAAGAATTATACCACCACCCACTTTTGAGCTTAATACAACTACAATAGAACTTCATGCAGATGGTAATTACCATTATATTTTTGCTTTACTTCTTATTTTTAAGTGTCTACATTTGTGGGCCAATCCTTGCATTTTTGCATTGAATTAATAAAAAAAAGTGACGTCCTCAAGATACTTATATATTATATAATTCACCATGTCTCAATGAACAAACATCACCTAAAATAGTGTATACCCTTATCTTTTTTGTATTTTTAACCTTTAGGTCTAAGCCTTGAGTTAGTGAATACCAATGATTCTGGTTGTGTTGAGCTGGTGTGTACAATGGATGCCATAGATCAAGAGCAAGTTGATTTTATCTGGAACTTGAGGGGCAAGAACACATCTGAACAGGTGCAAGTCACCAACAGCTCATCCAGTGTAAGCAGCTCTCTGCGCCTGTGTGGAGCTGAGAGGAGAGATGGAGACACCATTACCTGCAGTGTTTCACTTCCATCAGGTCACTTTACATCAAACTGGACTATTCATGAACAGAATGTAGGTAATGAAGGTAAGCAGTGCCTGTATGCTGGCATGTGTTCTACTGAAGCAGTAACATTGCAGGCTACAATGGAATGTAGTTTGGTATAAAGAAAGGTGTTTAAAGGAGAACTCTGACCATTTTTAACTTATGGCCATGTTGTTAGAGGTCACCAAGTAATTAAGGAAAAAATCACATAGCTCTCTTAGCTCGAGTTATCCTGCTACTAGTGGCTAGCGCAACTAGGTGGCTACAAGCTCTGGTATGGGGGCAGATTTTTGACTGTGTTTGTGCCTTGTACCAGACTCAAAATGTCATCACAAGTGCTGAACAGGACCCTTATGAGACACCACTATGCCTGTAACTTACTGCTGTACTAGACTGGAATCCTGAGTTGGAAAAATATAACTTTTTCTGAGAAATCATCTTCATAGTGGATGGGGCCTCTATTTTAACTATACCAATTATCACAGGTGTTATGAATACGTAGGACATTGTAATTATCATGTCATAACAGCCATTCCTGACCACAAACACAGCTAATAGAACAACATAGCCACAGGAGTATATCATGACATTTTATTAGACAATTATTAGCCCACAAAGGCCACAATAATACTGTTGCTGTTTACATATATGTGTGTGTTAATAATGGCAATGTAATACAAATAGTATGATACCTAATTGGCAGGTATGTCAAAGTGTGGCCAGAGGTGGACACATGCCAAACGCCATTTAGCTTGTTGTCCTCCTTAGCCTATACTATGTTTGAAGAGATTGTTTGGTATTGTTTGTGTATTAACAATGGCTTGCTTCTGACATGGGGCTATATTTTGGGGCACCAGCGCATGGCGTACAGTTCGTTTTTCAGTCGCGCGAAGTTGAATTCGGTATTTTGCACCTTTATTTTTTAAGCATTGCGCCCAGGGGTGTGGCAATTAACAACCTAGGGCGGGCCCTGGCGCGTTGTCTAAAAATCGCTATCATACACCACCTAAACCTGGTCAGAAGTCAATGGCGAGTTGTTCATATGCTATTTTAAGAGCGCATGTCAACAGTCATATTGGCAGGTGCACGCACCATCCTTCTATCATTCATGAACGCACACCAGCGCACGTCCATGCAAAGCATTACAAATTGCACGATTACAATGGTAAACATAATTAGAATAAAGATATTACGAAATACTGTACATCTCATGATGAGTAGTTATTCACCATCATTTGCAAATTGGTAATGACGGTTAAAAGTGATTAGGGGAGAGGCGAGAGACACGTATGGAGCACAGCTGAAGACGCACTGTCACGAGATATAAGCAACTCCTCTGCAGGATAAATGTTGTTTTATTCAGTCATTTGAGCAACATTAGGGTAAGTGTTGCTTTTTCCAGCCTGCATATAACTGTCTTGTCGTTGACTGACTCCTTGGTGAAGTTAGTTTCACTTTGCCAATGAGTTCAAATAATAGACGAGTGCAAATGCGTGAAGGCTATGCTAAGTTTTAGTAAAGCATGGTTTAAGAATGACTATTCCATACGGTCTCGCAAGCAGCCTCCTTCAAATGCGCCGTTGAATGCCAAAATACCGATGCATTTATTTGACATATCGCGCGTTGCGCCGTTAAAGGGAATGAAAGATGTCATTCTCATTGGTTTAAAATGATGTTACGCCCCACACTCTAAACCCGAACTAGTTGTCATTACTAGAAAATTGCGTGGAAACCGATTGCCTTAAACCATTCTAGTTTTTACAAAACATAAAACTAAACATGTTTAGTTGTGTCAACTAACAACCTTATGTTGATGCTGTAGACAAATTAAGCTTACATTAGTAGTCTTTACTAAAAATCTTTAGTTCACTTAACTTATTGTTTCAGAAGTTGCAGTTGTATAAAATAACTAGGTTTAAATGCATGTTAACAAATTCATTAAAATATGAACTAAGTTCAGATAGGCCTATTGTTTTTTTTATTTTAAGATTAGGGTACTGTATTAATTTAATTGTTTTATTAAAAATTTTAAAGAAATTCATCACAATGTATAGGAATGCCTTTTATTATTGATAAAACATGAACAAACAACATTTAAACTCATAAATATTCCACATCCACTGTAGATGAAGAACCTATAAAAAAAGACGAAGAACCTATAAAAAAGAACATAAGAAAACAATTTTTTAGTCCATGTTCATTTACACAGTTGAAATAAAAGTTTGTTATATCACCTATGAATGCAACAAATAAGTGAATGGACATCGGCTAACATTAGCCAAAAGCTAACCAACATGTGCTGCTATGGTTAGCTAAAACTGTCTACAGACAGAAACACCTATTTCAATAATAAAGTCTGAATTAAACTTAGTAGCACCAAGACAAGTATATTTACACGAAAACATATGTGATATTGTTATAATCTGGCATACACACCCATTGGAAGGTAGCTACCATGAGCTAACTGTCCGAAAGACTACTAGCATGCTAACAACGGAGCTAATGTTACCTTACTTTTCTCAGGTTAATGTAAGTTAAACACGTAAACAAACATTTAGCTAACTATTGGTCAAACTGAACATAATTTTCGGTTATTTCATCAGAATTTTAATTTTTCAACAAGTTCATCAGAAAGTTCACCCACCATTTGATGTAGTAGCCTATTTGTCACAGCAGCATGAGGCATGGAGTCATTCATCTGGACTGAGAAGCAGGAGGAACGGTTGATGGGCAGAATTTTTATTAGACCCCTCCTCTGCCTTGCAAAAACATAACATTTATCGTTGTCTCTGCTTAACATGATCAGTGCACTGTATATTTCACTTAAATAGTACAATCAACTCATTTCTTTTAGTTATGACATAGAGTTTTCACAAAACACACAAACATTAGTGACCACCTAACATATTTATCAAAGTCAAAGTCAAAGTCAAAGTCAGCTTTATTGTCAATTTCTTCACATGTTCCAGACATACAAAGAGATCGAAATTACGTTTCTCACTATCCCACGGTGGAGACAAGACATATTTTACCAATTTTAAGTCCACAGACAAACATAACATTCAAGTAAACAAAAAAGTAAGTAAATAAGTAAATAAGAGGGCACATATAATGAAAAAATAAGAGCAGCAAAATTTGGTTGAAATTGTGCATAGACAGTCAATAAAATAAAATACTAGTGCAAAGTCAGGCCAATAAGAGGCTGAGGTAGTTCTGTTTGACCTAAGTAAGAAATAAAGTGGCATAGTGGTGCAAGTTATGTAAGAGCAGCAGAAGTGTTGTGTTTTCAGGACAACAGCAACAAGTTGCAAAGTGTACAAGTGTGCAAGTGGAGTGGTGCAGGCGGCCATTGTGGGTCCAATGTCCAGGATGTTATGTAGCTGAGGGTGGAGGGGGGAGAGGAGGGAGAGAGTTCAGCATCCTAACAGCTTGGTGTATGAAGCTGTTGGTGAGTCTGGTAGTGCGGGAGCGCAGGCTTCTGTACCTCTTCCCAGAGGGCAGTAGATCAAACAGATTGTGAGCGGGGTGACTTGCATCACTCACAATTTTGGTCGCCTTGCGGGTGAGGTGGGTGGTGTAAATGTCCTTCAGGGAGGGGAGTGAAGCACCAATAATCCTTCCAGCTGTGTTCACTATGCGCTGCAGGGCTTTCCTGTTGTATTCAGTGCAGCTTCCGCCCCACACAGCGATACAGCTGGAGAGGATGCTCTCAATGGTGCCTCGGTAGAATGTGGTCATGATGGCTGGTGGAGCACTTGCTCGCCTGAGTTTCCGCAGGAAGTACAGGCGGCGCTGAGCTCTCTTCACCAGTGATGCTGTGTTGGTGGTCCAGGAGAGGTCTTCACTGATGTGCACCCCCAGGAATTTGGTGCTGCTCGCTCTCTCCACCACAGCACCGTCGATGGTCAGTGGCAGGTGTTGGGTGTGACCTCTCCGGACTAAATCAACTAAATCTGGGTTTAGAGTGCAAACACACCCATATGACTGATTAAAAGACCTAGGAACACCTTGTTACGCCATGCGCTCCACTTTTGAGGACGAAAACCCTCCCAATGTGAACTGGACATCCTACTAAATTTGAATAGACTTTTGACGAGTGACGATGCACTTTAGAATGTCATGATAGGGCCCTTAATCATTGAGGGGAACTTTGTGTGGAGCACAGTATAAATCATTAAGATGAGCACCCTAGTTATTTAAAACAAGCACGATAAAAAGAGCACACATTTTAGTAAAACATTTTCTTGATCTAAAATTTTTTTATAACACTTGAAGGTATCTACATAAGAGTGACATGACACTGTCATAACCCTAACCCTAACTTGCCATGACAAAAACCGAATGACACTAACCCTAACTCTAACTTGTCATAACAAAAACCGAATGACACTTGACAGAAGCGAGTGACAGAAGTGTTATGTTATAAACGTTTATGATTTGTTTATAATGTTTGACACGTTTATGCGAGTGTCATGTCACTCTTATGTACGGTAGATACCTTCAAGTAAAGTGTAACCAAGAAATCTCTCATCCAGCCTAGCTAGAAAAGGTTGTGTTGACACTATGATTATACCACACTACTCAGAGAATGAAACAGTCTGTGTAGTCAGTGAACTGTTTTTTTTTTGTTTCATTTTAGACAGCAACTGGATGGTGAAAACAATCTGCATTTGCGCTTTAACTGGGGCAGTGTTGATGATTGCCATGGCTGTCATTATTTACAAATGTAAGTAAGTTACTTCATCATTGCCTTAGTGCGTGTAAAGCTCTACATAAAAACATGCATATGTTGACATAAGATAAATATGCTTATTTGTGCCTATTTGTGGTGTGGGTATAAGCAGCCTACAGAGGCTAGTTGCCTAATGACTCTATGAGCTGTTGATGCAGATACCCAGATGGTTCAGTGCCATGTTACTTGACTGCTTTCTCCAGTGTGCCATCATGTGAGGCAGTCCTGAGAAATGTAATGTACAAATGTATGTGTCGCCTGGATAGCTCAGGTAATGGTATAGAAGTCCTAGTTAATCTGGCTAGGTACTCCTCTAAGCTAAGGAAACATTGGAGAAAATGGCTATATGTCTGAACGTTTTTTTTGTCTTGTTTTGTTTTATGTGTCTTATTTTTTTTATCTATTTATTCTGTCTTAACATGTTGCTATGCTATGGACCCAGCAATGGAGTCTGAAATAAAGAATTGAATGAATGAATGAATGCCACTTTGGTTACAGACATCTTCCCCATAGCCTTTGCCAGAGTCTTTCTAATCTCATGACACCACATCAAAGTTCATTTCAGTGACACCTAAGTGAGCCAAATTTATTTTTGAATGCTTTACACACCTTAGGAAACCATCCACCCCTACATCTAACACCCTCACTCTTTCCTTCCTGTTCATCTTTATAAGAAGAGTACAATGTCAGTGTGTGATATGATGCATGCTTCAGAGTACTGCATTTTGTTGCCTTACAAATTATATGCACTGTCCAAAATAGATTCTATGTCTGACATTACATTTTTTGGTGCAGGTAAGAAGAGAAAGAATTCGGACGATGCCTCCATAGTGTACACCAACAAAGTTTATGAGAACTTCAATTTTGGCACTAGGATTCCCATCAGAGAAAGCAGAAGAGAAATGCAGCATGAAGACTGTATTTATGAGAATTGAATTGGATCAGTCCCTAAACTACACAAATTAAATTTTCGTCGGCTTAAAACTTCTGACACCTTCTCAGTATCAGACTGTTCTCATCGCTCATTTGATTCATGTATTGTATATTACATCTTTGCTCAAATATCGCAAATATTGCTTTGCCACAGTGACATTGCTTTCAGATGAGTTTTTTGTGGGTGAAGAGATATTGCATCATATATATGTTGACAATATTCAACCCAATCTCCTATAGGTTTTCCTTTTGAAGCTGGTTGTTACCTTGGAGGGCATATTTTAGAGCATTTTTAGTGCATCATTCTAAGCACATTGCATAGTAGTCTTTCTCTTTTGTTTGTCCTTACTAAAGAGTGGCTATACTATTTGTGATGCAAGCATGTTAATCGTTGTGCTTCATTATATATATATTACATCAGAGGTTGCATAGATAATTTAAACAAAACAAAAAAACATTTCAGAGATTTTACTAAAGGTGGTTTCACAACCAGGGTAAGCTGTTTGGTTCAGGCTCAACTTTCTTGAAATTGTATTACTTATGTTTTTGGTAATAGACTATACTGTATCTGTTGAAAGATAAAAGCTTGGATAAATGCACTTTAAATAGGTTGATCCTATCAATGTACTCAAGACTTGATTGGCCATCTGTTACCAGATTGGCTATCTGTCATTATTGGAGTCGATTGGGACATATACCTGTAGCTGACAGGCCTCCCTTCAGACCCAGTGGCTCTTTCAGGTTAATGATTTACATCAACATACAAAATCATCAGAACATTATAGACAATAAAGTAAGTTTTGGAGTGACCATCAAAGCCCGATCGATCTTAATTCAAAAGAAAATGTGTGAGCTGAACTAAAAAAATGAGCTAATTGAAATAGAATGTGAATTTATTTAGCCAAGGTGTAAACATATGACCTCAACTATAAATGTGAACTGAGTAGAAATGTGATTACAAAGTCTCTCTCTCTCTGTGTGTGTGTGTGTGTGTGTCTGTGTCTGTGTGGGAGTGAAAGAGAGAGACAGAGAGAGGCAGGGCTACAATCCCTGAGAGTCCAACTCTGTTCAACATCTACATTAATGAGTTAGCAGTGCAGTTGGAATAGTCTGCAGCCCCTGGACTCACCCTTTAAAACAGAGGTCAAATTCCTGCTTTTTGCAGATGATGTGCACCTATCACCCTAAGAACAGGGCAACACTCACTACAATCTCATGACACCACACTGCAGTTAATTTCACGCCAAAGTAGTTAAAATACATATGTGAAATAAGAACCACATTTATTTTTAAATGCATTACACACCTTTGGAGGAAACCATCCATCTAACACCTCTCACTCTGCTTTCCTTCCGGTTTATCGTAAAAAGAAGAGTACGATGTATGCTATGCGTGATATGTTTCAGACTACTGAATTTGTTGCCTCACAAATTAAATGTACAAAATTAACTCAATGTGTTTGTGTTTATGTTTATGGTATTCAGCAGATGATTGTGTCCAAAGTGATGAATAGTAGTACATTATTAGTTAAGACTAATAGTTTCAAATTAAGTTGGAACGGCCTACATAAAGCATAATAATATCAGTAGGTAATGATGGCAATATCAAATATCAACAATGAATATAATGAGTTTTCTTATTAGCAAAAACCATAAGCATAACCATAACTTGGCAAGGTGAACAGATGAGTGTTTAAACATATCTTGAAAGTCCCAAAACTCTCACAAGAAGGTAGAACATTAGGTAACTCATTCCACCAACAAGGAATCACTTTGGAAAGGAGTCTTGACTATGACCTCTTAGTGTTAGTGGATGGTCTACACAGCAGACTCTCATCAGAGGGCCGCAGTAGGATAGAGGGGAGGTAGAGCTGGATCAAGGAATAAAAATAGTTAGGTATAGACAAGTGTTTCTCAAAGTGTGGTCCGGGGACCACTGGTGGTCCGCAAGCTATCCCAAGTGGTCTGCAGATGAGTTGTTTGCGTTATTGAACCAACTTGTATGTAAATCTAAACAGTTCTGCAACACTGCCTAGGCCTATGTGAGCAACGCCACTTTAAATAATTTGAATCCTCTGACACATTAAGGTGCAAAGACAATAAGTAAGGTGGTTCAGTGTGTAATATACTGGTGAAGTAGGTCTACTGTTTGTTTTTAGCTATATGGTCTGTGATTTTTTTTAATTTATTATTATTGGTGTGGTCCTTGGTCTGAAAAGGTTTGAGAAACACTGGTATAGACTCTAGCATCATTAGCCTCTGTGGTGCCTGCTCACTCTTCTGGAGGAGGCCTTGCTCTCTCTGGCCTCTCTCTCTTTCTCTCTCTCCTTTCTTTGGGGTTTGCTTTATTGGGGGCCAAGCAGCGAAGCTGCGAGGACCTCATTGTGTTTCTACGTTTTCCTATTATTATTATTATATGCAATGGGAGTCTATGGCAGGAAATTTGGCACACTGATTGGGGACGGTCCCATGATTCATGTCACCAAGTTTCATGTCGGCAACTCGAACCCTCTAGCGCCACCAAGTTGGACGTGCGTTCATGCACGTAACTTTTGACCTGTTGGTCCGATTTTCAAAAGTCAGGTATTGTTGGAATCCTTGGACCAAGCCGAGTTCAACCGAGTTTTCCGCCATTTTGGATTTCATTAAAAACACTTAAAATGTATCAGGGGTCACATACTTTCTCTGATTCCCACCAAATTTGACACAGATCATCTTCAGACCAAGCCTCACAAAGGTTATCACTTTTTGTCTTCGGAAGTATTACCGTTCGCCCGTAAAAGCCAATCAAAATTTGCGGCGAAGCCGCCAAACAGGAAGTGAGCTCATATCTCAGCAACTAGGGTGACCAGACGTCCCGAAAAATTCGGGACAGTCCCGATATCCAAGCAGTTGTCCCGAATCCCGAATCCTGCCCTAATTGGCAAAGCCAGCGCGTGTCCAAAAAAAAAATACGTCGGAAGTTCGGCCTAATGTCCATGTCGTTTTAACATAATCTACTTAATCTAACAATTATTTTGTATTCTTACTTAATGACCCATAATTTTGGCAAGGCTTGTTATTAGCGTTAGGCTATTATCCTTATTCTGAAAGGTCTGATTTGCACTGTTACGCAGTCATTGGTTTTTTTCCCACAATGACATTTTGAGTTCATGATTTCTCTGTTGTATTTTGAGGCAGACTTGATGTTTGAATAAAAATGTGTTTTGGTACAGGTTTGAAAATTCGCAGTAGGCCTACCAATCCCCCCCCCCACTCGCGAAAAAAAAAAGCGTCCCAAATTTCAGCCAATCTCATCTGGTCACCCTATCAGCAACCCTTGCATGTATCAAAACCAAACTTGATACATTGACTCATGACCCCATCAGGAGGACCCTCAAGATGACCTTTGACCTCTAGGGGGCGCTGTAATTCACAAACATGCCTTTTGGTCTGTAGCTGCTGCTGTGCTTAGAATTAAATTGTGCTAGTGGTGTCTGGTAATACTGTGAAAGGTCCTTAGGTCAACTGAGGGCAACTTGTCACATCAATATAGTTTATTTGGCCGCCATATTTGATTTGATCAAAAACACCAACAATTTCGCACAGGTCACAAATTTCATCTGATCTTCACCAAAATTGGCACAGACCATCTTCAGACCATGCCTTGTCACTTCATTTATTTCTGTAACAATTGATAGAAGCGTTCGCCCGTCACATCCAATCGAAATTTGTGGCGAAGCTGCCAAACAGGAAGTGAGCTCATATCTCAGCAATCGTTGCATGTATCAAAACCAAACTTGGTACATGGACTCATGACCCCATCAGGTTAATGCCGAAGAAATTTTGTGACCTTTGACCTCTAGGGTCACTGCAATTAGCAAAAATGCATTTTGCCTTGTAACTTTTGACGTGCTAGACGTGAAACTTGCTTTGACAGCTTATGGCCATACGTCTGATTGCAGCATTGAGCTAACAGCATTTCGTTGCCATGGTTACTCCGGCCTATCTGCTTGGCCCCCTCATTGCTGCTTGCAGCTATATTTTTCTATATATTTGATATATTGTTTCATCTGATGATTGCAATTGCTTAAGCTTATGTTTAAGTTATTTGGTTAAGCTTACTTTGCTCCACTGCATCCAAGTTGTTATCTGAATTGTACCTTAATTCAAAATTTAAGTGACATTGGTTTAGGCCTGCTAGGCCTAGGCTACTTTTAATTCGAGGTCAAATTTTCAGGTCAAATGAATTAGTAGTTTCTCGTAATATTTACCACTGCTTCATCGTTCTGTGCTGTCCAAGACACGTTCAACGTAACATTTTACAGTAGCCTACACCCTTACATTTATTTCAGAAAAAGAAAGAAGCGAATAGCCTGTCAGTTGTCTGTCCGGAACTATTGTCATGCACCATGTTTCTGAACGGATGTTGATCTTGTTGTACTGTGTAACACACGCTGCCTGCCTTGCCTTCCTTTTTACCTGTCTATGTTGCCTTCTCGGTGAAGTTGGTGAAAGCCAGGAGGTTAGTTTGAGTCTGAAATCACATTTTGATATCTAACACACCAAATCAGTAATAATGTTTATTTAGTGAATCAGCAAGCTGAAGCAGAGAAATCGGTTAACATTGCTGAAAGTTTCGTGTTTCCCCATCTAGCTACAGTGTTAATGTGTTATCCCACTAGTGTTAGAAGGATCGATTAGTTGGACTTTCTAAATGTTCTTTAGCCTAACGGTTACATGAAAATGTGAGTTCCTGCATGACTAAAACTATACCTCTCTTTGGTAGATATGCCAAGGAAAAGAGGATCACCACCAGCTTCCGCAAAATGCGAGGACACGGCTTCTGCTAAATATAGAAAACTGAAAGCTGATATGTGTTCTTCCCCATTAAATTTTGACACCCCGTTAAGTTTGTTTAAAAGTCTGATTTCTCCAATTGGAATAGAGGAGTTCTTTCACGAATACTGGGAAAAGAAGCCCTTGTTTTTGCAGAGATCTGACCAACGCTTAGCCAGCTATTACCAGTCCCTCTTCCAGTTGTCAGACCTGAAAGAACTGTGTAGTCATGAGCTTGAGTATGCAAGGGATGTCAATGTCTGCCGATGTGTGAATGGCAAGAAGAAAGTAATGAATAAGGAAGGACGTGTTAACTACAGTAATCTGAAAAAAGACTTTGATCAGAAGAAGGCCACGATACAGTTTCACCAGCCTCAAAGATTTAAGGTGAGATTCCCATTCCTGCCTGTGTGCCTATGTCTGTGAAGGACACAGAATAAGTGTGATTCAGGTCATTCACTGTTCTCCTCTGTCAGAGTGCTAAGGTTTGTGCTCATGTATCCAGGATGAGCTTTGGCGTATTCAGGAGCGCCTAGAGAGTTTCTTCGGGGCCCTCGTGGGATCGAATGTGTACATCACACCAAAGGCATCTCAGGGGCTGCCTCCACATTATGATGATGTTGAGGTAGGAGGACAGAAAAAGTTCAGAAAATCTCACTACACATTGACCCCTGGTCACTGAGCCACTCCTCTGTCCACAGGTATTCATCTTGCAGCTAGAGGGAGAGAAACACTGGAGGTTGTACAGTCCTACTGTCCCACTGGCTCGTGAGTACAGCCTGGAGCCAGAGGAGAGAATAGGCAACCCAACACATGACATTACCCTGAAGGTACAAGTTGCAACATTTCATAAGCCAATTATACGTTTCGTTTTGTGGGTAACATACCAAAGAATATGACGAGGGGCACAGTTGTGACTATTGGTATTATTATTAATATTAATATTAATAATGGTGTTACTACACATTATACGGATGATGCCAGTTATATTACTTGTCTGCAGTTAAACCAGGTGGAAATTTAAAAGCACAAAATGTCTTGTCTTGCCTTCCAAAAACTTGAATCAAAGAATAGTGTGTTAAGAGATGTTTGGAAAAGCTACAAGGCAAAGGTTTGAGTTGTGAAGATTATGAAACTGGTTCAATGGAAGTGTACAATCTCTTTACAGGCAGGGGATCTGTTGTACTTTCCCAGAGGTACCATACACCAAGCAAATACTCCTGCCGAGGTGGATCACTCCACGCACCTAACTCTCAGTACTTACCAGAACATGTGGGTTTTCTACAAATAGCACTCATCTGTATGCTGAGAGAGAATGTAGAATGTTTAGCATCAATAGCTGGGTTTCAATTCACCTCATTTGCATTCTATGTGCATACATAAAGAAATGTGCACATCTGCATGCATTTTCATCCACTGTTCCATCCAATGGCCATTCTCCTATAGGGAAGAGTCTAAATATGATATTTCCCATTGACACACAGACAATTCTATAGCTGATGTTTTTAGTAAGGTCCCACCTTTGAAGGTTTTAGAATATCTTATTAGCATAGATTTTAAAAAACATATTTAAGTTTCTGTAAAACAGTGTTCTGGCCATTAAATAGCCTTAGTTGCGGAAATGGCCTTAAATTAAACAAACAAACAAACAAACAAACATTGACACCAGGGTAGGAATTTCACGGCGGCCAATTAGCCCCTTGCATTGGCCGTGAGGCCCCTTTGAAAATCAGAGGTTTACAGGCCACGGTGGCCTTGGTGCCCCCTTCTTTCAATATTCTGCTTTGCGTCCTACTAATAGCGATTTTTATTTAGCCTGTGGCCTGTCAAAATAATCTTAGCATTCACAGCGCAAATTAATTTAGTCTTTTACGCAGTGGAGACAGTGACAGCGCAAGAAAGAAAGCGCGTCCAAATTCACCCATTCTCAGTTGAACTATTCGCGAAGTAGCCTATTCATCACACAGACATCACAAGTATCACATGAAAGAGCTTTTTCTCAGCTTTTAAACGATGTTAGCCGACAATTGCTGTGTTGAACGGTTCGCGAGAAAAGTAAATAATATAATTCAATTTAATCATACATTCTACTGAAGGTTTTGCGTCCCATGATCTCCCTACCCATTCATCTCGGTGGAATACTTTACGAACCCTTCTTTTAACACATGACAAACCATATATCAGAATAAACAGGAGACCTTACCGAACATAAAGGTGTAAAGCAGTCCCCTGTACAGTTAGCCGTTCCAGAGTAATCCAGTTTTGAATTGGCAGTAAAGTTCGACATACATGGATGTCTCAAAATTTGGGCTTTAAGTTTTACAATGTGTTTAGATTGTTCCACATAATTTCATAACGGGCCAAATACAAAATAAATGTTACAAATATCGCCTAGATATTGGTAAATCAGAGGACAGCTGACTAAGAGTTTGTGAAAGTAGCCTTAATGATCACAAAATGCTAAGCATGCATCTAGGCTATTTGAGTTTCTTAAAGCTGAGCTGTGCTTAAATGATTTCATAACAGGCCAAATATAAAATAAATGTTATATATAGCCTAGATATCTGTAAATATTAGATGATCAGATGATTTACAGTTCTATGTAATATGTCATGTTTCATGTTTTTGTAATGTTTCATACAGTGATGCAGGTCTACTGCAGTGAATAGGCTAAATACAACTTTGATCATTTTTATAGCCTACTACTGTATAGTTAATTTTGGCCTTGGTGCCCTGGCATGTGGCCTTTGTGCCCCACACCAAATATTTCCAACTGAAGGCCAAGTGGCCTTGCCCCCAGAATGGTGAAATTCCAAGCCTGATTGACACACAGAAGACAGAAGATACTGATATAAAACTTTAGCACAGTTCTGTATGTCTGTGATTTTGTTTAATTTCTGCATATTTTGCAGGTCTTGGGGAGACTACCTGCTGGACATATTCCCAGGTTTTCTGTTTGACTCAATGAAAAGAGATATCGACATGAGAGCTGGACTGCCCAGACAGCTACTTACTGTGAGTAGCCCTGGTGTGTTTTGTCTTGCATGACAACATACCTGCACTACCTGTATAGCTGTTGTTAAAAAGGAATCGCTCAAGTGATATTTCTCTGTGTGTCAGAATGTTCGT
Organism: Alosa pseudoharengus; assembly: GCF_046254945.1. Lineage (NCBI taxonomy): Eukaryota > Metazoa > Chordata > Actinopteri > Clupeiformes > Clupeidae > Alosa > Alosa pseudoharengus. The sequence continues at coordinate 23,576,321 of NW_027468870.1, read as the reverse complement.
GTAGGCCCAGAGGTCTGTACACAGCTCTCTACGTTCCTGAGATGTTTGGCAGATAAAATGGAGAGGGGTGAACAGGAGCTACGCTCTACAGACATGAAAAGAGACTTTGTGTCCAACAGGCTTCCACCTTTTGTGCATGACAACACAAACATGCCAAGTGAGTATACATTTATTTACTTTAAACTCATCAAATGTTGTTGTCAGCAGAAGAAAAAGTCTTGAAATAACAGCCACATTGATGCTCTTGGTTATGGAGGAGTGTTCCCATATTGATACTCCTGGTAATGGAGTGTCCCACAGTTTATGATTGAGACTTTAATTTAGCCTACATCCTGATTCGTCATGCTCACAGCAATGAGCACTTTGTGACCCTACATTGGATTGTGATAACCTGAACCTAAATAGAACTTTTTATTGCTGATACAAAAGACAAAAAGGGGTCCTCTACTGATCTCTGCAGCTGAGATCAGTTAGTGTTGTGATTTCCTATTGCCACTAAATTGATTGATGCTTAAATGAAAACTGCGGTGACTTTTCACACAGATCTCTGTTTCTCGAGGTCACCGAGTGCTGTCAGTACGGGGGAAAAAAACGGTGCTACTTAGCCCGAGTCGCTGCTCCAGGCAGATACAGTGCTACACTTTGGGGACATCTTTAAAATCATGCTCCCAGAGTGTAGCACTAACTGCCTGGCTGCTCTGGCTGTTGGCTGCAGCAACTCGAACTAGGTAACATTATTATTTATTTTTTTCCATACTGACAGTAATCGTGAACTCGAGAAACATCTATGTGAAAAATTGCGTTTTCCTTTAAGTGCTGATGTTCATTGAAATTGATTTCTGGAGCTTACAAATATATTTTTTGTGGTTTCACAGCTGGAAAGATGCCAACACTTGAGGACTGTGTGTGCATGAGATTTAAAGACCATGTCCTCATAACAGTGCAGCCAAGTCAGGATAGAACAGTAAGTGTGATGTGCACATTTTTTAAACAATGAGTGAGAGTGGCCTTAGTAAGGATATACTCACCATATGAGAAATTGCTGCTTTCGCCTTTTGAACATTCACGTTGGAGTGATTACTTGGGGTGAACAGTCCGAGTGGGAATGTCCTGGGATATCCCCACTCTGGAATGCCTCTCATTAGAAATTAATAAATAGTTGGACCTAACTGTTGTGTAAAAAGTAATAACTCCAGAAAACTACTGAACTATTTCCTAAATGCTTTATTTGATTAATATTGTTCTGACCAAATTTCCTAGGATGAGGCTACAGAGATGGAAGTGTTTGTGGTGCATTCGCTAAGGAATAACAGAGAGATTCACATGATGGGCGAACCAGAAGATGACGAGGAGGAGGAGGAATGTCTAAGTCAGGTGATAACTTTTATTATTGTCCTTTTTTTAAAGGAACACGCCACCCAAAATCAGTAGTGATATATGTTCTTACCGTAACTTTCACGAGTTGAGTCGTACCTCTCCCGCGTCGGTAGGTGCACTCAAACGCTCTGTCGCGCGGCGCGAATGTGTTAGCATGTTGCTATGCTAGCGGTGGCCGTAGAGAGAGGCACATAGCAGTATTCAAACACCTCCACGTTTTACCTACTTAAATACAGTTGCACGAGTAGTTGATGAAAAATGTTAGGGCACACAACATGAAACGTGACGATTTTCCAAGCGAATAAACATGAGAACTACAATGTGTGGCGCAATAGCACTTGGGAGTACTTCGACCTAGCGTGGTAATATTATTAACACCTAATTGTAGATCCTATCCACCACAGAGTTTAGAATCCATGCTGGATCGACCCTCAGCCTCTCCCTCCCCTCTGAGCGAGAGAGGCACACACACTAGAGATGCGCTGATGGGCTATTATTTCAACCATAACTGCATAGCAAAACTTATCATCCATCAGCACTAAAGTTTGTTGACCAATTTTCAAAACTGCACCCGCCATCCGCTGGTTGTTTTAATGTAGGCTATATGGGTGATGCAGCGCTGCTGACGTGAGGCTAGAAAGCCCTTGCCTGTTCTAGAAAGACTGATCTAATGCAGCAAATATATTAGGCAAAAGCAAAAGGCAAAAGTCGTACATTGGCTAGGCCTATCCCCAGAATATCAGCAGCAAACTCAGTCTCTGTCGCGCAAAACAGTCTCCAAATAAAACGCACATCGGCCTGTTGCCTATTCTGCCAGCTTGTGACAATATATCGTCCAAAATGCTTGATTGCATTGCATTCTCCACATTTTTAGCTACATTTTCATGTACCACATCAGCATTTTTGTTCAGTGAATCTTTTGTAAATTGCTTTACAATTACCGTCGGGCCTATAGGCCTATTGCCTGGCTTGCCTCAGCTTCGGTCACGTACTTTTACAATTTTATCATTGTAATAAAAAACGCAATTTGCCACATAATTTCAGCATGCTCCTGGCCTACTAATTAATGCCTATTGTAGGCTACTTTATTTTTTGCAAAAAGAAAGAAATCCTTGATAAAATAACAAGTCATTCACATTATAGGCTACTTTACACACTGTTATGTCAGGTTGACTGACAAGCCTGTTCTGAAGACTCCCATTCATTTTGACTGCACGAGCGCGTCTTTTTCAGACAGACATCGCAATTCATTTTATAGCCTAGCAGGCCATCGGACAAATATGACGCCTTGATATTAAAGAAACTCCGACTCCATTCATTCTGAAAGTCCACCGCACAACAATGCAATGTGCATGTTCACATTTTTAGTAACAACCGCCAAACTTGCTTGCTTGCCTTACACATCTAAGTTTTCCGACTATTTTTCTTACCTTCTTTTTCCGCTGTGGATGTTAGTGAGTTTGTAGAAGTTTTAGCTCTTACGTTCTGAACATCTCGCACTGCCATCGCCCGATGTCATTTCTTAGTCATATCACTCTCTGTCTCTCTTTTAAATGCCTATTCCCTGAATGGTAGGCTACAATTATGTGTTTTATAGCCTATATAGGCTAATATCTAAGCAAAATAACCCAGGCAGTCTCATCTAGGATATAACACAGGTTGAAGTTGGTTCTATTTAGGGAGGTGAACATCTGTAGATGACTCAGAAATGACATCGGAAGACAAGGAGTGAATATGGCAAGAGGCAAGTCGAAGTCTGCTGACAAGGGCCCGACGGTAATTGTAAAGCAATTTACAAAAGATTAACTGAACAAAAATGCTGATGTGGTAGGCCTACATGAAAATGTAGCTAAAAATGTGGAGAATGCAATGCAATCAAGCATTTTGGACGATATATTGTCACAAGCTGGCAGAATAGGCAACAGGCCGATGTGCGTTTTATTTGGAGACTGTTTTGCGCGACAGAGACTGAGTTTGCTGCTGATATTCTGGGGATAGGCCTAGCCAATGTACGACTTTTGCCTTTTAATATATTTGCTGCATTAGATCAGTCTTTCTAGAACAGGCAAGGGCTTTCTAGCCTCACGTCAGCAGCGCTGCATCACCCATATAGCCTACATTAAAACAACCAGCGGATGGCGGGTGCAGTTTTGAAAATTGGTCAACAAACTTTAGTGCTGATGGATGATAAGTTTTGCTATGCAGTTATGGTTGAAATAATAGCCCATCAGCGCATCTCTAGTGTGTGTGCCTCTCTCGCTCAGAGGGGAGGGAGAGGGTGAGGGTCGATCCAGCATGGATTCTAAACTCTGTGGTGGATAGGATCTACAATTAGGTGTTAATAATATTACCACGCTAGGTCGAAGTACTCCCAAGTGCTATTGCGCCACACATCGTAGTTCTCATGTTTATTCGCTTGGAAAATCGTCACGTTTCATGTTGTGTGCCCTAACATTTTTCATCAACTACTCGTGCAACTGTATTTAAGTAGGTAAAACGTGGAGGTGTTTGAATACTGCTATGTGCCTCTCTCTACGGCCACGGCAAAGCCCGCTAGCATAGCAACATGCTAACACATTCGCGCCGCGCGACAGAGCGTTTGAGTGCACCTACCGACGCGGGAGAGGTACGACTCAACTCGTGAAAGTTACCGTAAGAACATATATCACTACTGATTTTGGGTGGCGTGTTCCTTTAACACCAATGAAGAGAGCAATTCAAGGGAAACAACCCCCCACAAATAGTTATTAACAGTGACATCCCTGTATGTCAGGTCCAGGGTGTGCGCTTCCCTCTCTCTCACCTTCCTGAACTCAGGCGGCTCCAGAGTGAAGAGCGCCTCCTGGTGTCAGAACTGCAGCTGGAGCCGGACTCTGCACGACTGGGCCTAGTGCTGGGACTCTGGACAGAGGGGCTGCTGGAGGTCTGCTCCCCCACTGGACAATAGAAAAGGATCCGGGATTCAGGCTGCTGATATCACCTCACATTTACCTTGTATCCTCTCATAGAGGAAATTATTGTTAATATAAATTTGCAACACCAAATAAAAGCATGCCTGTACTAAATACGAATACGAATGGATCAATACTCAGGAAAGAATCTCTTTCTTTGCTGCTCAATGCAACCACACATCTTCATTCTGCCAGTGGAATCCATCAACATGGTGATGAGACTTTTTCTGCTAAAATTTGTTTTTGTTTAATAAAGTAAGACTAAGACACTCTTCTTACGATAAAAATTAAGCTATATTAAATAGGCTAGTTTACAGTGTAACTGATAATATATTTAATATATTTTTCATTCATGTCTGATGAAAAAGCTGGTGCTGGGCCAGGCAAAAAGATAAATAAAACTGGTAAATAAATAAAAAAAAATCAATTATAGTAAAGGGTAAAGTCAACATCCCTACAGGAGACCACCATTCAAACATAGTATTAAAAAAGATGATATAGTTAATAATCGATCACCAATGATGAATACTTATCACTGTCAAGTTAAACAAGAGTTAATCTATAGAAAAGTGAGCAAGTATTTACAGCATCAATAAGGTCAGGAAAAAATTTTGAGCTTGTGAATCCAGCAGCTCTCTTTTTGGTTGAGTGTTTTCTGTCTCCTATTTTCAAGGCCAGAGGTACATAATGACCAATCGTAAAACAGACAGATATACCACAGAGTTTTCTCAAAGTGTTTTACCATGACATGCTCATGGTAGTTATTCAACAGTCTATAGTTAGTACCCATTTAGCACTAAGGAGGGTACACAATTCCTCTAAAACCAACAAAAACGGTCATGATCCTACCCAGAACAACATGACAGAGTCAAAGACTCCATTCTTATTATTGTAAATCTGTGGCATCAAAATGACTTTGAAGCTGTAGGTAAAAATGATGAAATTGTGTGACTTTAACATAGGCTAACATATTACTAGTTTACCATTTTTGCCTCTAGGGGGCAGATGACACATAAGCATTGATTGAATTACGCCTGGCCTGTTTGTAGGCTGCCATATGTTTCTGAGAAAAATGGCATCACAATGCTCCTCAAATTATTTTACCCTTCACCTGGTCACCCTTCTTGGAAACTACAAGGATATCTGAAAAAGCTTAAACCTTACTTATTAAGAATTGATTTACTGAATATGTAACAGGCCTTTTCCTTCATATTTTTGTGGTCTTTATTGCGTGCCAATTGTACTGTATTTATTAACAAGTGTTAGAAATTGTTTATGCTGCTACCCAAATGGATCCTGACGCAAAACCTAAAAACAACATACACATATATGTAAATTAAATATTCAAACACTCCTGTTTGAAGTTGAGCATTGTTCTCAGTGTCATCTGTTGAAAAAAAAAACTCTGCAAGAGAGTGACATCTAAAACCAAACCAACAGTAGGCTCATTCCAAGGCTCAACTTGCCCATGTTAGGGTTGAGCTATTTGATAAAACAGTTACAAGGTGGTGAACAAAACTAGGGCTACTAGCGCATCATGACTATGGCGCCCCTATCTGTTTTTCTTTTGTAATCACAAAATTGTACAATGTCCCCCGTCTTTGTAATATCTGTCTGTATGTACTGTTTAACATCCTTAACCTTTTAATTGTACAGTATCCTTGGGTGACTTGAAAGGCGCTTATAAATATAATGTATTCTTCTTATTATTATGACATGTCATGACTGCTGTTATGCTACATCTAAAATATGAAATATAATGTCAGTTATTCATAACGATCCAGCACTAAATTAAACACCAAATAGTTAATTTCATGTAAACATGGGAGGGTAAGACAAACCAATGGTTCAACTTACCCCCTAGGCCTCCCATTGTTTTGGAAAAAAATCTTAGCAATTCACAGCTGCACTTTTGCTAAAGCCTATATTGGTTAATAAACATCACATAACACACTTTAAACTGACATTGTTTAATAATTACTTGTGATGATTATGACTACTCGTCTTATTACAGTTGATATGCAAAGTATTTGGAAAAAGGTTCATCCACAGCTAGATAAACAAATGTTCTTCATATCACATGATAAATGTGTTAGATTTCCAAGACACAGATACACACTGGTTCATCTTACTCTGCCCCATCAGCTGCCTCCAAAGCATATTTGAATAGCCAAATGCTGCACATGAAGTTACACTTCTTGGAGATGGTTTTGACTGTTTTTTATTTTTGAATTTTAGCACACAAAAAGTATAGCCACCACAGAGGTGCCTTCAAAGAAACTAGGCAGCATGTTACAGTTCCTCTCAGTGTCATCTATTCCAAATGATACAATGTATAAAATATAAGATACACTAACTGGCAGTTAAATTCCTTTATTGTAGCAGCAACCAATAACTGATGGATTTCAGTAATGTTAATTGATTTACAACTACAGAAACACCCAACATCAGTCAACCATGTATTCTATTGTTTTCTACAATTTTACATTATCACAGTGACAACCATTAGTCACACAATGCATTAAAGGTGTAGTTTTTGGTCTGAAAGCCATACCCAGGTGACCCAGAGAACAGACGCAGCCTGAGGTATCAACCCAATAAAATGCATGACTTCTTAGATGGCTAGTTGGTTTCAAGTCTTACAGGCTCACAGGTCAACATGTCCAGTTTCCACTAGATTCTGCGTTAATCTGTCATGAGGCCTGCCAGGGCACTGCTATTGTCTGTTGCATCTCCTGAAAAAAACAGCATTTGCCCATAACATACAAGTCTGGACTAAACATGGCACTGAATTTCAACCATTGCCCCCTAAAAGACTTACATTGAGAAAGGCTTAAACATTACACATGAATGCTTTTAAAAAATTCTCAGTGACCATTTTAATTGGAAAAAATATAGGGAAAACCTTTAAAGAGAATCCATATTAAGTGTAAGTAATAAATATTGCAGCTGTATGCATGTTATAACGCCACATATTGACAGTTATGGTTATATAACATGAAAAGTGAAGGACATATGAAATAATGAAATAGAACAAATCTTTGCAACCGGAAATCCCGAACACCCGTTATGAATAAATGGTGCCAAGATGGAAGAATGTATGAAATTACTAAACCGTTGGTTGATCAAATTTAACAAAGTGCATGATCAGAGCTCCCTTTAACATTATTAAATACTGCACCAATAGATCCAAACAACTGGCAACATGCAATATGGCTGAGGACTTAAGATTAATGACCAGTGTAATCAATGTGTAAATTAAACAAATGAAACTCCTCTCAAACAATAGACAAGCAGACTCACAAAATGTGTGAACAATTAGTGTTAAGTACACCTGAGGGGTATTCTTGAAATATATCCTTTTTAGTGGCAACTAAAAAACCCTTACATTAGCTTAGTAAAGTGTGTAATATGAATATGATATTCAGGAAGAACACTGTCAACCAGTAATGTTTGACACAACCAGGTTTCCTACACCAAGGTATGGGTGGATTTCCACATTATCAGCAAAATTGTATGTCTGGCACAAACCTCCAACAAATACAGACTTTACAAACAGGTGCATAGACAGAAGTAAGTCTATTGGCACTTTATTGGTTACAGTAATAGATAAGAACTGTGATTGAATTTACTTTTTTATACACAAATTTAACATTATATAATATTATTGTACATCTTTAAGTCCAGTGAGATGACCTTTTCCTGAAAAACATACACACTTGAGGTTTAGTCTGGGCTAATGTCAGGGATTTTTTCTTAACCCTCTGTTTTGTCTGAGGATCTTCCATGACATCAAGGAATAAACAAACATTAACATCCCTAGTTTCACAGAGGGAAGGGTAAACCCGCATTAAAAGGCCGCTTTTAAAGCGAAACTTATGGATGTGCAAATGTGCTTCAATAATAAAAGACAATAACAACAAAACAAATCTACACCAACTCAATGTCCCAGAACTGTGTAGACCGATCAGCTGAAAACTGATTGACAATGAAGTGGTCCCTGTCGATGCCATTCCCACCTAAAAGACAATAAAAACATGCTTATTTTCTTGTAAATCGGATATGGCATTTCAATATTGCCTTTGAAAACATAAACATATACTGGAGAAAAGTTATAATTAAAGCAACACCAAAGCAGTTTTCCTCTGTCGCACACACGCTATTTGTTTATCAAGCACCGGCTTTGCAAATAACAATGTCCACAGACAAGGTAGAGTATGTTTTTATGTAGATTTTATGAAAGTATGATGTATCGCGACATCAGAAGCAAGTCAAATTTGTAGTTTCCTATGTCTCATTCCATCGAACTACAATTCCGCTACCCGATCAGGCAAACTTGCATAGTGCAGTTATAGCTGATAGAGGGTTGCAAAGCGAACGCAGAAGTGCCGTTCACCCTGTTACGAGCTGATGAACCACTGAAACGATTTTGGAAACATTAGTTTAAAAGGTGCAAAAAAACTCTTTGTAGTTGCTTTAGGGCTCCGTGATGCCTCACCTCTAATGTCCAGTACAAGGCTGTGGTTCAGATGTGAGGAAACGGTCCCATTTTCGTTGAGGCTCCACCTCTGGTGAGCACGCCCATGTTCTGGCCACAGGGCTACGCGGGCTCCTACATGTGCCTTCCCACCAATCACAGACATGCACGCCTTCCCCACCTGAAGGACAAACACACAGAGCACTCAAGTCGCTTACTGTTTAGAAACAGTAGATGTTCAAATGAGCTATTTTAAGCCATGCCTGCATTCACGCCATCCTGTTTAGAATTTCAAAAATGTCCTATAGATAGAATGGATATTTTTAGCTGTGTTTTTGCATACTCTGTTCTCACTCTGTCAAAACAGAGGCATGATGAATTGTAACTGGTCCCATTAGAAACAAATACACTTCTACTTGATTCTCACACACTGGCTTGCAAGGATTTACAATTCATTGCTAGGGAAAATTCACTGGCCTTGCATTTGAGGAGTCCATCGGTAAAAATCCACTGCTGACAGTCCAATGACTTGGGCGCTTTTAGGGACACTTTGGCTGGAGCGTTACCATCCTGTGTGGGTTCTGCAGTCAGCACTGAGCCCAGAGCCCGGTTCCGCAACTGAACATAAGCTTTTGGCTGTGAACCATACACATACAACAGGTCAACTATATTGCCTTCACAATTTATTAAGCTGAAAATAAAAAGCACACCAAATACCTTTAGTATAAATACTAAATACTACAGTTAAGATGCGTAATTTCATTTGATTTGATAAATTGATTTGATTCAGGTTAAATTTTTACTCAAGGCATCTTTCTTTGCAATTGCCCTTCTGTCTAGTCAGGTAATAACTGAATTTGAGCTTTTTTACATGCATTTGGTCCAAAGCAACAAAAGAAGAAGCATGCTAGTGACATACTGGTGTGTTCTACCACCATTATGAAGTAAGCAGGACTTTTTTTGCAACCACAAAATATTGGTCTAATCAGCATTTAGTGATCTCCATACTGTGAACCATGAACAGTCTTTACCTGTCCAAGAGGCTGAAGAGAGCCAATGGTGTCCCAGCCACTGTGTTCACCCCACATGGAGTATTCACCAGTCTTTAGAAGCATCTGACGGCCTTTAAAATGACTATATTCATACACCACCCATCTATGACACATAAATAAAACACCTCATTAGTACTGAAATTCCTCTGCTCCTGTTTAGACCGTACACATAAAGAATTTCCATTCTATGAGAACAGTCCTTCTATTGTTGTGGTAATAGCGAAAGGACTTACAGTCCACTATGGACCCGAAGAGATTGAGTGAAAAAGCCTTCCATGTCATCCATAGTCATAACTGCCTCCATCTCCAAGCCTTCAAAGGAGTCCAGGGAGAACAGACTAATGGATGGATCTGAAAAACACTTATCAGAAAATACAGGTAGGTAGGCCTACTGTTAGTTACAATTAATTGCTGTGATTGTTTTTTTTAAATTTACAATCGACACATGTCCAGTTCATACACACATTCAAAGTGCCTAGATAAAGGCTTAAATCACAGGGCTTGAAGGCTTGAGAGGGCTATACCTACATATGGAACTGGCTGGAGTGACTTGATGGCTGATACCCCATTGCCACATGAAGTTAGGTCGGGAAAAAGCCCCTCCGTCAGGATAAACTGGTTTCCAGAGCAGCCTTCTTCATCAAAAAGCACCCAACTGCACAAAATACATTGAGAGGGTCAAAACAGCCTATATGAAGGTTACCCGTCACACAGATCTGTGTGGGCAATGGATGGCCATGTCAGTAGCTGGATCATTTGTTGCTGGGGGTCACAGAGTAAAAGCCTTTTTCCAGTGTCAGCAGAGGCTCACCTTCCATGGATCACCCTGAATGACATGGGATGGGGAGAGCTGCAGTCAGTTGCTTTAGACTGGTACTCTCGATGTTCACCACAGAAGTGAGGCTCACTGTAAGCACGGATCTACAAGGAGGGAGAGCCTGTTAGATCTCATTCACTTAACAATCTCAGCTTCTTATTTTTCTGAAATGTTGATTTATAATATTACATACCAAATGCTTTGGTTCTCTGTTCCCACAAGACTGCAGATAGAAAAAAATGTTTATCTGTGGCTGTTCATCGTTTTCACATGTTATACTCCATTTACCCAAATCAAAACATAACACAATACTACAACAGTTTCATGGTCAAGCTAGATAGTATGGACTGAAGTACGATAGTTGTTGCACTCTCTGCTGACATTAAGGTGTGCAAGACCAGGGGGGTATTCCAAGTACGTGGTTTAGTGACCAACCTGGGTATACTTATAAGTTGACTCAGAGTAAGGGGTAAACCTCCTAATAGAAGAGCTGTATGACTTCATTCTCCTAACAAAACAATGCCATAGGGGTCTTGTTGAAGGAGGTTTACCACTTATTCTGAGTTAATAACTTACCCAGGTTTGTCACTAAACCATGTACTTGGAATGCCCCCCAGAATTAGAGCCATGCTGCCACCACAGAAACTCACCAAACGGACCGGCCTGATCGACATGACTTCACCACTGCAGTCGCCCCAGTCCAGAGGACCAGAATGTTGGCCCTTTTCCAGAATGTACTGGTCTCCAGAGAAGAACTTCCCACTGTATCCAACCCACCTAAGACACACAGGACAGCATTTCTAAATACCAACTCACACTAACCGGCCCCCTTTAGGAGATGCTTATGAAGCCTTTTGCAGTACACCTCACTGATTTGGTGAACTCACTCTACATGACAATCCAACAGCAGTACTAAGTACTAAAACAACATCCTTCAATGTCACACTTACACTCCACTCTTGACACAAATGGAAGCGGGTGCAAGGTTAGGGCCACTCTTCTCCATATCCGGAACATCTAGGTCAACTATGTCCATATGAGCAGTCTCAGGAGAGTGAGCATTCCTCAATGAGATGGCTGGTTCAATACAATCCTGACAAAAGCAATATAGGAGAAAGAAAAATAATAATTTACAGTGTACTACAGTATAATATGGCTTCTAAAAATACAGCATTTACAAGATTTCAGTGAATTATTTTCATTATGAGTTTGTAAGCTTTTGCATTAATAATCCTTATTATCCGGCTCTTCACAATACTTCACAGTACTATTTCAGGACGCATTGGGGTCCGGTTCGCCCTGTCAGGACTTATTCTCCCGATAATGACAAGCATTCTATACATTATCCCTTACTTAATGTTAACCTAACCGCGTTTAGGTAAAAACTTTCATTCAACATCTTCAAAACTTTTCATTCATTCATCTAGACTGAGGGGCACTTAAGACAGCCTTCTAATACAAAAGTGTGACAGGTGTACAATAAAATAGGACATGTCTATGACCAGTATATAAAAAAGCATAACCAAGCCGAGAAGGAGAACATAGAGTAGTGCAGCTTATGAGTAATTCCATTAACAGTTGGGCAAGGAGCTGTGCTCCAGTTTGCTGTGGTTTGATAGCAGGGGTGACTGTAGCAGACGATAAACCAATAGCCCAATTAGCCTAAAAGTAGATCGTAATGCTAAGAAAAGCAAAATTTGACCTACTTTGTGATTTAAGCAAATTCCAGATATGTCAGAACACATACATAGTGTCATCTACTGCTCGGGAATTTTAAATTTATATCTGTTTGAGATATTTGACACTGGACTGCAGGTACTTTCAAGGAGAGACAATGGGATTGAATCAGTTTATTAGATGAGGTGTGTGTGTGTGTCTGTGTGTGTGTGTGTGTGTGTGTGTGTGTGTGTGTGTGTGTGTGTGTGTGTGTGTGTGTGTGTACGTGTAAGTGTACGTGTACGTGTACGTGTGTGTGTGTGTACTCACTGCCAGTAGAAAGCGGAAAGAGAGGAAAGTACGATCCGAGCCACCAAGCTGTCCACAGTCAGTATATTCACCCTCCTCCAACAAACACTGCTGGCCTCTGTAGTGCTCTCTGGAGTATCCCACCCATCTATCAAACAGCAGAGGACAAAAGGAGAACAAACACTCTCAAAACTGTACTCATTTAGAAAACCAAGAGTACAATAACAGCTTGATAAAGATTAAGGGATGGGCAAAAAGAGAAAGACTTAATGGCTACTACCTTTTTTTATTGTTTTTTTTTCTTTCTTTTAAAAAAGCACAAACCAAAACACATGCACCTTTAGAGGAGAGACAGAAACACAGCACCTTTTTTGAAGTATTTACCAGCTTAGAGAAATCCAAGAGTAAAGAACTGATTTTGGCTCCACACCCAATGAGATGTGTGGCAGGGTAACATGATAGCAAACAAAAGCCCAGTGCAGTGACTATGTCTTTCTGTTTCAGCAGATTTAAGGCCAGTCACACCATGTGTTGACTGTGATCCTTAGGCTGAGGGATCATTGGTAGCAGCACGTGGGTGGCAGCATAACTTACATTCCGCTGATGACCCGCAGAGAGGAGACTCTCTGCAGCCCCTCCACCCTGGACGCGTTGGTTCCAAGCTCTCTGCACTGGCCTTGGAAATGGGGGAGCTCATACAGCATCATCTGCAGGATTAAAGAATCAAGTAGTCTCAATCAACATGGCCTACACATGAGCAAGTCATTAGGCCTACTCCCCACTCAGCAGAAGGCAAGACATTGTTCAACACTTCCACCTCTCACCTTGGGATCCAGCGGTCTTGAGACTTTAGGTCCTCCCTGTCAAAGAATCGGAAAAGAACAAAGAGTGCGAGAAGAAATGTGTATAAATGGCACTGTGTTTTAAGTGGCTATAAGGACAGGTATAAACACAGCAAGTCGATGATTTACCCTCGTGAGGGGACGCAGGGACCTCGCATGTGTGACCAGTGACCCAGATCCATGTGTTGTTTTTCCTCCAGTTTCCAAAACAGCAAAATTACCACTGAACCCATTCTGTTCATATGCCAGCCAGCTTCAGTTAGAAAATACAGAAAATTTAAGAAGTCATTTCTTAATCATAAAACAACATATAACCAATATGGAGCTTCTTGTCTCTATTCTTCCTATTTCATCCTCAAGACTTCAATGATAACGGGACCATTCTTACCATCCAGACTTGACAGTGAGATTAAATAACTGGACAGCCTCCAAATTCTCAGTCCGAGAATGAAAGACAACTGGGGATTCACCCTCTCCATGACAGTGGATTTCTGGAATACGATCATCCTAAAAGCACAATGACATTCCACAACCACGCTGAAAATGTCCACTACAGAAATTATGGCAGATACTATAAATCTAAGATAGCAACAGACAGCTGAATTTGCAAAATGTGAGGGTGACAAAGAGCTGAATAAAGTATAACAAACTCATGAATAATTGACACGGACAAAAGAAAACATACCTTAACTACTCTTCTAATAGATCCGATGGAGACTTGGTCTGGAGACTTGACTTTGTTTGTACTTTGTTCCTGCACCTCCCCCTCTCCGCCGGTCAGCAACTTTTCCCCTTCCTCCAGGACCACGCAGGAGCCCTTGAACCCCGGCTCAACATACAGCAACCAGCTGCGACACACACAGAGAGTTTGTCCTTCCATGTACAATTTCATACACATACATTACAGAGAGAATTGCGGTCTTCAGAGGGATCTGCACAACAAACACTGAAGCCATGGAAACACCACTCCTCCCATAAGTAGCTTCTCAGCAGGCTTTTGAAAAATGCTCAATTCAGTCTTCGTAACAACAGGATACAAAAACAAACACACACACACACACACACACAGAAATGTAATATCTGCATTGCTAAAAACAAAGAGAGGTGCTGCTGCTCAATATATATAATTCATTCTTAGATTACAAGGAGATGGACATTTGTAGCCTAAAAAAAGGAACACTGACAATATGGTAGCTGGAGCACCCAGGACTAGTCAAAACTGCATCTGCACTGGACATGTCCAACTAGACACACACAAACATTGTTGGTAGTGCGTTTGACATGAACCTACAATAACGAGTTTGTCTCCAGGTTAATCATTATCTTTTCCCACCCAAAGTCAAATACAACTGAAAACAATAATAGCAATTCTCTGAAATGGCTTGTTTTCACCAACTTTCAAAAACACTACTGGGACTGACCTGGAAGAACTATTCACACAAAACCTTGGGGTGAAAGGTAGACAAATTGACTCATGAACAATATACAGAAAATGGTTGCCTACTAAAGCAATCATAAACAACCTTTCCGCCTTTTAAAGTCATAGCCGTAAAGGGGTACAGAAAGCAACTACTGCTGACTAAAAGAAATGGTTGAGGTGAGTACCCACATCAGCACACTAGCAATACTCAGAGAGATGTGAAAACTCCCATTCCCAGCGTTGTTTGCTGTTCCTACTGTTGTGCTTCCTGGTATGTTAGGCCCATGTAAATAATGCAGCAAAGGCAACGACCCAAGGGGAACTGCCTCTCAATACAAATGGAAGGTGGGCATCCATTAAAAATGAGTCCTTGCATAAGCTTTCAACTACACCAAGCTAAGTGTAGTAGACCTTACAAGAGCCAAATAGCACAGCATGTATTACTGGCTCAACAGAATGACAATTTGATTCACTATCAATTAATTATCAACTCAGCCACTCTGTACTTGCCTGGTTGCTATCTACCACTATCTCTAAAGCTGTGCATACCTCACAAAGAAAACTGGTTTTCTGACATCTGATGTCACAGGAAGATGCATGGATCCGTCAAACTATACAGCATGTCAGACAAACTACTAACCCAGAGGAATATGTCAAGACTGCAGAGAAATGAAAATAAAAAACACTTAACCATATGATTTATAGGGCTCAATACTGAAAGAATTAGGTCTACTAACTAACTAGTTCTAAAAGTATTAAAAGTCAGTTGTAAAATCCTTAACACACATAAAACTCTTTAAAATACATTACATGGACTTGCCATACTGCACTTAAACACACTGCACTTTTACCACCTTTTCTCTCAATCTATTTATTAAATTCTTCTAAATATTTTTCTTTATCCTTATAAACAGCTATGCACACGAAAGTTGAGCAGCTAAATGCTATTTTACTACATGTTTTACAAATGTATCTCGATGTATTGTGACAAATAAAAATCTGTGAATCCTTGAAGTATAAAACATCTTATTCATTAAAAATAAACCTTATAAAATGAAGGTGATAGTGGAAAAAACAAGTATCAACAATTTGAACAAAAATGCCTGGCATTTTATTTTAAAAAATAATTACAATTAAAATAAAAATGAATGATTGACAGGTGAGATTTCATACCATCCTGTCAGCACTCGTATAGAGACTCCGGTCTTGAAAGTCATTCCCCAAGTGTCCACCACATCGCCTAATATAATTCGCTTCTCTCCAGAGAATGTCACACCATCATAGATATGCATCTAAAAAGAAGGAAGTAAAAAGCAAAATAGTTTATACATTTTGGTGGTAGCAATAAGGGACCAGCAAAATAAACCACCATTTCACCATAAATTTCAAACTCTTTTCAAACCCTTTTCATTTTACATTACATTTTACATTTACATAAAAATAAACCACTCTTAAACCAAAATAAACCAAAACAATCTGCAAGATGGTCATTGTTTAATGCTGAGGGGCATAGCACAACTATGCCTACAGCAGGCTATACACAAGCTCTTCTGATGCTGTGAGTGCCTTAATAGAGCATACTCCCCAACAGAGTCTCAGAGATGGATTAGGAGGGATAAGTTAATTAATCAGACCAATGCTCCTATGTCTCTCTAGTGGACAAGACAAAGGTATTGGGTTACAGTCTACCCACAAAGCAGACATTGTGCATAACCAGTGAGTAAAGGCTGCATAGATCATCAGAGACGCGGCAAAGAATAATAGGTTCAAGCTCTGTGCTAATACGCCTGATTTAGAACCACCATATTCATGTGATGAGGCCAGTTTGACAGGATTCCATGTCCTATGGTCTATGATCATGTGACCTGTATTATGCCCTGTGAGTACACTTATTTTGATCAAAATGTATAAACTGTGTGACAGAATTCAAATCTAACATTCATTTTTTCTATCAAGTTAGACAAGAAATGACAAACCTGCCTAATTTGCCTGAAGTCCACCAAATAACATTCAGCCAATGCTCAACATTTTTACATTACAATTTATTAATAAAAGATCTATCAAAATGTAATACTTGATATGAGAACACTGAGTTGACATGAAATAATCCTATACTTGTATATTTCAGAACACCCTAACTGCCTATTTTTCAAAGAAATGCCAGCTGGGTTTTGATAGCATGGGGTAGTGAGCATGTGCTGCCAGACATAACCTTAGTGTTAAAAGAAGGGAGGGAATGTTATATCTCACACTAGCCACTGAACTGCCCTGACCTGCCATTACGGAAAAGTTCTCACCTCTAATTAAGAGAGGCCTTTGCTTTAATCCAGCACATAGACTACACTTATATACTGCTACTGTTGCAATGTTGTAAAATAAGTCTGTTTTTTCGTGATATGAATGTTTTTTTCTTTTTTTTTAAAGAAATAACAGTGACAAGGATTTTCAGCTCCGTTTTTGCATTCCTTATCTTTTGCTATTCCTTTTACACTACGCTTTGCCAGGCTATGCAACTCTGCTACACTTGTCTACTCTAAATCTATTCACACGTTACAAGAAAGATCAGCATTCCAATGCAAATAAAACTGCTCTGTTACAGCATTATTTTAAGATACATTCGTTGCGACCAGCATAGAGTTCTCAATAAATTTGGTTATCATTTCACTGTGTTAAAAGTTTCACTGACTAAAAGATACACTAAACTACAGTAAAACATACACACAAAAAAGATCTTACCACAGAGGGTCTTGGCATGATCCTTCTAAGGCTTAACTGTTCCCCCTATAATGACAGAAACAACACCAACAATAAACCCCCACACTCATAATCATTTAAACTTCACAAGCAGTAAATATTAACCTTGACCAATGTTTTATGACCACTAAATGTCCTTACCCTGACTAATGGTTTTGACAGTTTTCCATCAGTAATACTTCCCACTGGAAGGATCGATGGTGGCTTGGACTTCAGACACTCATAGTACGGGCTGCTAGCAATCCGTTTGTGTTTGGACGGGGTACCGTCCACGCAGTCCTTTTCTTTAGGTGCCTCATGTGGTACTGCACTAACTGTTTCCTCCACACGGCCGAGCATCTCAGCCTCATCCTTTAGAGTAAGATCCTGATCAGCGGGAGGGTTCTCCTCATCTCCGTCCTCTCTGTCAGAAAGGCTGCCCCAGCGAGAGCAGCGGAAAGCATCCATGGAGTCCGCCCATGTCTCAGGGTCACCGTCAGTGAAGCCGCTGGACTGAAGGCGCTCACTCACTGACTGCAGGAGGGACAGTATGGAGCAGGTCTGCTGGTCAGCACTTTTTAGATCCTCCTCCGGTGGCACCTGGAGGCTCTCCTCTTCCTCAAATATGGGAGAGAGGGAGAAAGGATAGGTTTTTCCTCTCCGGGTAGTGGGCTTCTCCATGGGACCAGTGTCATTAACAAATATGGCATCCATTTCCTCCTCCTCCTCCTGTTCCTCACCACGGACGATGGGAAAGCCTGAACAGGGGACAGGTTGAGGTCCCGAGACCAACAAACTGATTGAGCTGGCTAATTGAGCAAAATCCACATTTTTGTCCTGAGCATTTAATCCGTCCTGTGCTGTGAATATTGCACAACTCTCTTTAGCATCTGACACTGTGGCTCCAACATAGAGTTCAGAATTCTGGCACTGGTCTTCAGACATGACACACTGGTGGGGCGTCACTGTACTCCTCTCTGGCCTCGACTCAGTGTTGCTGAAACTAGTGGGCTCCACCACTGCCTTGTCTTTAAAATCATGGCTTGCTAATGAGTGCTGTGCAATTGGCAAGGGCTTTGGTCTCACAACTTCCTGACTCTGAACCTTCTCCCCAGGCTTACATGCTAAACTAAAAGATTCTGGATCCATGTTTCCTACCTCTGTATGCTCAATTAAAGTGTTTAATTTAAAGTCTACAAGCTTATCATTGTCTGCATTAATGGATCCACTCTGAAAAGTGCAATTTGAAACAGGTGGAAATTGTACGGACTGCTCTGAATTTTGACAGGGCTTTGGTCTGATTTCTTTATCAACATCTTCCACTTCAGGTTCACTCATAAGGCAAGAGTTAGAATACCCCTCAAATGTCAGAGTTCCAAACTCTTTTGGCTTAGGTTCAAATGCTACACAACCTTCAGTCTTTCCATCTTCCATTTTAAATGTTGTGTTTCTTATTACATCAGTACTTTCATGGTCATACTTTTCACAGTCTGTGTTTTCAGATTCACTATCCCCTGTTAACTTCTCTTCGTAAGAGTCTGCAATTCCAGGCATCGCCATAGAAAGAGACTCAACATGAAGGCCGCTGGTCGGAAGAGCTAGAGGACTTCCTTCAAAGCTCTGACCAGGGCTACACCGAATATCTGTGTCTGACCCTGCAATGGACTCATAGCCTGATGAAAAAGTTGACCTGCTACCTTCCCCCTGTGCTCTAGAGATGACTTGGTCATCTACATGAGTGGGCATGACATGCTTATCCTCTAGTTCTTGTGTAGCATATTTAAAATCATAATCTTCTTTCTGGTATCCATGTCTAGCTCCTGCATATGTAAAGGGTTCACGCTCAACATCAGCCTCATGAGGAATGGCATTCTCTTGTTCAGATGTCTCTATTTTCTGCAGTGCAGTCAGTGCATTCTTCAGTATGATATCGACCATAGCTTTTGATTCACACTGTAAGATATCCTCATCCAGAGGCAGACGTGGCTTCACTGCTCTTTCACCTGTACCTTGATTACAATCCACCTCAGATAACTGTACGTCCAGGCTCTTGTTTGTGTACAAGGAACAATCATTCACCTCACAGTTCCTAATGCCAGGTGCTGACACGCAAAGTGATGGGGACTCTTGGCAACCTTGATACCTAGAAAGAGTATCCTTAGCCTTGTGTGTGCAGGCAGCACCATGGGCATCAGCTAGCTGGACATACGCAGCCTGTGAAGATGGCTCTGAATGAGCCTCCTGTGAGGCCAAGACCTCAGACTGCTCTGAGGCAACGTCTGGGAGATCCACAGCGGCTTCGCTGTGCTGCTGGAAGTCACCAGTCAGTGAAACAGGGCTTCCTACACCCTCACTGGACACTCCTCTACAGGGATGGCTCTCATCACCCTCCGAGATGGGCGAGTATATCTGCACGGGTTGCCTCCTCCGCGTCTTTCGGACCTCCTTCTGGCCTCTGTAGGTCGTGTGCGTGATGACGGCTGGACCATCGAAGGCCTGCTGCTGCTGACCCTCGTCAGTGTTTCCTGTCAAGGTCACATGGTCTCCAGCCTGGCTCCATGTTGGCCCGTGATCTTCAGCCACACACGGTCTTTGTGAAAGAGAGAAGAGATGAGCATGTTTAGACAGAAATGCACAAGCGCACTCAGTGATGCTTTTAAGAGAACATTTCCATGTAGGACGTGATGTGTAATAACAGCCACTCAAACAGCAGTGCAAGAGCATCAAATATTCATTTACATCTGTGAGTATATCTGTCCAAAGGCAAAGCCACTGAGCAACTGAACACGCTGCCTATCTAAGAACCTTTTGACTATGTCTGTCCCAAGGTCTAAAGAAAAAGGAGAAGAGAATCACTTAATGTTGCTTACCAAAGCTGAACAATGTGAAGAAAATAGGACTAAAATGTGAAAAACACATAGGCCTATGATTAAACATAGTCCTTGACAAAAACCTGTCAATGGAGATTTTCATTGAAACTCTTGTTTAGTCTAACACTAGGCTTAATCAGTGTACAGGAAACTGGCCCATAAGGTTATGCCCTTATATTAATAAAATGTGTCCAATACAGCATTACAACATATCTTGTTTGGTCATCATCCTCGTGCACGTGATGTAAAACAATCATCGATAGGTTGGTCAACAGCTAACATGCTAATTCATAGGTTAAGGTGTGTAGGCTTTTCCCGGTCCTTGCTGTGGATGACTGCTGACTAGAATTTATATATCCAATATTAACTGTTTCAGGAGACCACATACCTCTTTTGCAGCTCTTTCTGTTGTGCATTACACTCTGAAAAAGCAAATTATATACCTAAAGCACACTCAATCTTAGCTTTCATTCTCAGCTTTCCATTCAACTTAAGACACCATTTCAAGTGAGAAATAAATAACTAAATAAATTATAATAATACAGCATATCCCTGTGAAATCAGCTTCAGAGAGAGAAAATTAATAAATAGAGTACCCTCTATGAGTTCTGAGCCTTTATTACACAAGAGCCAGGATGGCTGAGGAAGGGAAGCTTCTTTGCACCCAACCAGAGCCACTCCCTATGATGTACAATTAGCCTCCGGCATAGATTTCCTACAGAGATACAGAAAAAAATCACTAAGGAAATGGGGAAAACAATTGACTGTCTAAATAATTGTCTGGTTAGAGAAAGATTATTTCAAGGCGATAGAGGGTCATTTATTATTTGGAGAATAATACTCTTCAATAATATAATTTGAAGTACATTTAGTTTGTCATACTGACACAAACCATTCACACTTTTTTGTTTCATGAATTCAATGGCTGGAATTCAACTGTAGCCCTCAGTGACAGGACTGTTTGCATATGGAGGTGACAACAAAAAGGGGTGTGTCTATCCTCAAACATGAGCTGTCTATAATATAACTGGCCCACGTTTCTTTCTATTGTTCTGACTGTGGAGGTCTCACCACAAAAACAGTACTGATATGGCCAAGATCAAAGATTCTAGAACAGAGCTCTGTTCTAGAATCTTTGGTCAAGATACACTTATTTCCTTCTTCTTTCTCTGCTTCTTACTCTTTCCTGTTTCCAATATTTCCATTGTCTATGTGGCAAGACTGATCTTCCTGAAAGACCAGTTTTGACACGGTAAACGGCAATCACAAAAATCAGCCTCTAAAAAACATCCATACAATACAATAAATACAGCTGTATTTCTGTGGCACCAATGCTGTATAGAAGAGCTACAGCAAGAAGCTGTCCAGCAGTTTTAAGGAGGTTATTACAGCAGTGCTCTTAAGGAGATTGTTAACAGATGCAAAGACACCCAAAGACCCCTATGCTGATCTCTTAAACTCACCATCACCTTTCCTCTCCTCTGGGTCTGTGGCTTCATTCATTAGTTCATTGGAGCACTAAACTCTCCATATACACTCATCCCAAAAGCCCTCCTCCTTGTCATCTCCACATGTACTGATTAGGCACAACCTCCATCTAGACTATATTTTTGCTCCAGTGATAACTATAATCACTGTTGGCCAAGCCGTTCCTTGGTAAAAGCCTGTTTTACTTCTAGTGATAATGCCATCTCTCCGTCTCTGCCTCTTGAGAATCGCTCATCCTCCCTCAACACCACAACACTCTAGCAGTTCACCATGGGTAGCAAACATCTCACTACAATTCTAAATCTAGGTAAGTATTCTATTCACTTAGCTTACCTACAATAATATGTCAGTATTATACAGACATTTCCCACATATTAGCTGCATTGTGTATAAACCTCATGACAATGTTTTATGCAAATTAAAAAGACAATTACCCAAAGTGCCCAATAGCCCTATGAATCGGAATCCGATGGTGTTTTAATCAGAAAGAAGAACGAAAAGAAAAGCATTCCCACCCCTGTTTGTTAGCCTCATAGATAAAGAAATTTAGCAAAATCATGGTAGAAATCTTGGTAAATGGGCGGGAAATTACGGTAATGAAGCATATTGGTTTCGGGATTATTTCAGTGATACTGCACTGGTTGCAACAGGCTAGTTCCTCCAGCAAATTATGAAGAAATGATCTCTGAATATAAAGGACACACCATTTCTAGACAGCCTATTACAACTTTATTTTGGCCTTGGGAAGCAATTTCTTGTGTGTCTATTCCCCCCCAAAATGACTTCAGCACAATACTCATTTTCTTTGCTTCCCACACTTGGTCGCAGATGAGGTCATCATGTCTCTCTCAAAATGTCAGTGTTTCCTTTTCTTCACACCACTAGAATAGGGGGAAGTGCCTGTTCACAATGTGCACTACAGGTTCCCATTATGAGCTTTTGCTGATAATATAAGATTCAGAACCAGTAGGAGGGCACAGGAGTAAGTCTGTCAAGTGGGGCTACATGGTCCAGACTCAGCCTTCAGAATCTAGGTCACCAACTACATGCTAACATGAGCTCACAAACAGAAGAACCTTAAAGGAGAAATCCGGCCGATTTTTACATGGATCTTGATCGCTAAACATAGCCGAATACTGTCGATAGGGGGGAAAAAACGACCAAAATCGGTGCTACCGAATTAGAGTAGCTGCAGCTAATGGCCAGTACTGCCAGTCAACTACAAGGTCTGGGGGCATCAGCTAAACTTGCCTTTTTTGCCTCTTAACAAACTCTATGAATGAGTCCTAACGTGACAACATGATGCATTTTCTACTCATTAGCTGTGAAGAAACCGTCTAAATTCAAAGTTTGTACTGTCACATCTGCACATTACTCTGTTTGCCTTGTTCTGCAACAACAGAATTCCCACAATACTTCAGTGTGAGAATAGGGCTACAGTAGCTTTCAGTAACAAACTTAGGCATCATTTGGACCGTTTCCATGTAAGTACAGTACAGTCATTATATATGGTCATAACCATTACAGTGCTCAATTACCTATTTTTGAGGGGAAATAAACTTCAAGTTTTCATTGCGAAGCCAGCATGAGCTCGACAACAGACTTTCGTGGGCTTTCCTGGAAGCGACTGATGGAAACTGAGGTATGTGACAGTACAAACTTTGAACTTACAAACAGTTTCTCCACAACTAATGAGTTGAAAATGTATCGTTTTGTCACGTAAGAGCCCTGTTCATGTTGCACAGAACTTTTAATGACATCTTTCTGTTAAGAGTCTGTTAAGAGGCAAAAATGGCATGTTTAGATGATGCCCCCAGATCTAGCATTGTAGCTGACTGGGATTACTGGCCATTAGCTGCAGTTACTCCAGTTCACTAGCACCGATTTTGGTCGTTTCTTTTCCTATCAACAGTACTCGGTGACGTCTAGCGATCAAGACTTCTCCTTTAAGTTCAGCCTCCAGGCAGTATCACTTTTACATACACGAGCAAGAAAGACAAATCTTGAGTGTTATCACCCTAAAGCTGCTGTCTGCTGTGACATGGCACATTTTGAGATGTACATCACTTCAGCTGATATAGACATCAATAGGAGCAAACACACAGTCTGGCAAGCAAGCATAAGAAACGAAAAGGAAAGGGGCAGATAAAAACAATATGACACAGATAGATAGAGTCCAGGTGAGTGATAATCTAACTATAACTACAGACATTCTCTTTTAGTTGTATAATTAGGAACTTGACTACTAATACTACTACTGACTAATATTATCTAGGAATTATCAGTTCAATTTCATTATCATATCAATTCATATTGCAACCAGTGGCAACTTATCACTTGATACTGTGCAGAAAACTGATAAGTTATAAGGATAGCCCTCTATCTTTTATGAAGAAATGAAAACAGAGAACTGCTCACAAAACAGGAAAAAGGGTGCAACATTACAGCAGTGTTAAGGCTGTAAATGGGTGTGTCTGACTGGATGTCAAAACTACTTTAGGCCTTATATGAAGCTAGCACACAGTCTGCATTATCCAACATTATCAAGCTACTTAGTGTACAGTATATGCCTCCTTTTATCCCCCAAGGTAAAGCCAGAAGCAAAGAAGTGCCCTAGTTTTATTTAACTGCACAGCCAGTTCCATGGCAATATAAAAGACAGCAGTACGAAGTCTTAAGACATCATAAGAGATGTCTTATAACAATGCTCTGTATGCCAAGGCTCTTTCAGTCATGAAGTCACATGTCATGGAATTTCATGCCAGGACACTGCCTCCCTGGAGCATTGCAATGCCAGCCAATATAAACTCCCACATGCAAAATTTGTGAGAGCTTCTGATAACTGAAACACATTCATGACACCAAATAGCCTGCAAGCATTCCTCCCTTACTAATACTAGTTCATGCAAGTTCAATTGAGTTTCCTTTGAAGTTGATCCCAAAAGCTCTAAATACAACTGTAACATTTCTGGGGAATTTATATTTCAAGGCAGTTACATAACCTGAATAAATCTTTTGGAAAGCAGTCCACCAGGAACCTCTTTCAAAATGACACAGACAGCAGTCTTGGACTAAATAGTGTTTGAAAGCCCAATGTGAGGGTAAAACCTTACACATTTTCACAACTCTATATTCCCTTTTAAATGAGTGAAACCAATTGACAGCAAAAGGGAGTGGGTAACTTACAAACTCTCTGGTGTCTGGCCCATTGGTCCAGATGGTGCCTCGGTGGCTGTCTCCTCTGCCATATAAGCAGAGTGATCCTGCTCGGTAGGTGCTTTGTCCATCTCCTGACACTGGGGGCCCACAACGTCCCCCCCAGGCAGCTCACCGGTCGTCTCACTGATGTGCTGGGTCCTGGCTACTTCGCATGTTACTCCTCCAGGCCCTGGCAGCACAGCTGAATCTTGCTCAAGCTGTGGTGCTCTCGCCTCTGCCTTGGAGAAGAAGTGGAACAAACTCCCAAGTCTTTTGAGAAAAGAATCTGAGGGGGGCACGGGTGAGCTGGGCCCCGGGGATTTGGTAAGGCCAAGAGGAGGCTGCCTGTCAGGGAGTTCCGACAATGAGCCTGCCTCATTGTCCAGCACATTTGCCTGGGTGTCCCGATTGTGACGATCTGTTCCTTCTTCTCCTTCACAGCCCTGGAATACCTACATTAGGAAAAAAGCGAGTTAGTAGCAGAGTTAGGAGGTAAACAGGAATAGAGGGCACCTGGGTTAGTTTCTGAGCACCGGTTTCTGTCGGCCACACGAGCAGAGGCACCACCAGAGAAAAGTGAGCCGTGTGAAGCAGCTACACTCGATCTTTCCCACTAGCTTGCCTTTTACAGTGCCGGCAGCCTCTAATCCTAAAGTGCCTGTGAAGCAGACGGCTCCCCTCCCCCTTCTTTCCCTTCCCCCCAATCCCGCCCACAATAATGTTAACTCTTTCAGTGCTAAAACAGAGAGCAAATGATCTTTACAGTATCATCTGAATACAATTTTTGCACTTTTTTCTTATGAGATTCTTCATCAATGAATACATCAGAAATTATTGGAATGGAACCTCAATTCAGGCACATTACACTCTGTGTGCAACAATATGTATTTTATTATAGGCTGATGTAATAGGTACAAGTGCTGCCACGATACCAATTCATATATTAAGATATTATCTCACTCTTCCCGTGTATACTATGTATACTAAGTATAAAATGGTGCCACAGTGCTTTGGAATTAATGTGTTGCTGATCAACCTTAAAAAAACATTGATGAACACTTGTCTAGTTCAGTGTGTCTGAGGTTATCAGATATACAAAGATCAGATGAGAAGAAAAACTGTCCTTATTCCTGATTTCAGTAGTATGTACATAAGCCAGATAGAAAATCAGTGGATTTTTCACCTCTCCACTGAAACAGATAGACCTCAGAGCCGAGTCAGGCACTATGGTATGCAGCTGTGCCATGATACAATGACTACAGTGGCTGCACAACACAATGGCACCGTGTGATATCTCTTCACTCCCTAACCTCTGTGGTAGGAAATTCATCAGGATGTTGAAGAGGGAGAAACAAGCTCTGAATGTATGTGTTGTAATGAGTTGTGATGATTGCATTTGCTGGTTCCTTGGCTCTGTGACAAACATAACAAATTATAAAGAAAACAAGCATTGGTTTGGTTTTGGAGATGACCTACTTTACTTTCCAACACTAGTATTTGCAGGGAACAAGACCACTGATTCAAGGCATCAAAATATTATGTTCCTACTCAATGGAAATACATCTGATAGCAAATAACGAATACATATTCACACCAATGTTGACCAATGCAGACAAAAAAGACTCCAATTAAAATGCAGAGTGATCCTTTTTTCTATTAAAATAAAATGGTTAAGTATAAAGAAGTTGGACTCTTGATCTTTTACTATTAGCATACCAATTAAAATGCATAAGACACATACATAAATACCCCATACTGGCTGGTACATGCTACTAACTCTTGCAGGATGACACGGTTTAATCACTACTGAGCAATTAGTTAAACAAAATATTCTATGCTGTACAAAATATGTAGCTGAGACAGAAAGTTCTGTTCTCATAACCCCAACTGGAGACCATTTGGGACAAAATGGGTAATTCTTAAAAGTTTGTATGATGCCCAGTTAAAGACATCTTACTGAGGACATATTCTTCTATAGACTCTTATAGACACATAAGTAACGGTAGTCAGCTGGTGGGTAAAACACAATCCCCAAAGCTTTAAGAAACTAGAGACACTAACACTTAAAAGGATAAAGTTCCTATGCACAGCCTTCCAGGTGCTGGTGATGTGCAGTCGTCAATAAGATTAGAAAAAGTGAAGGATCACCGCACACTGGATTTACTTCGCTGGTTTATATTTCAGTGATCGACGCGTTTCGCCAATGCTTCAACAGGTGATACAGGTGATTTACCAGGTCACATGACCACACCTATTAGTGCAAGATACCACCCAATTAACAATCTGGGCTCCCATATAATCCAGTACACTAACACTTACTTTGCCCACTTGCTAAGAGAGTCCAAAAGAGTGTGTTCAAGTCCAGTGTGGGACTGTACTTCACACAATACAGGTTACACAATAGCAGAACAACTGACATGCAAGTACTTCCTTACCTTTTTGGAAAAGTATTACAAAAGCACTAGAACACATCTTATGGCATACTTCTCATACATATGTTAAGTATACTGCTTCATTATTTGTTCTGACCATACCAATATCATCCAAACTGAAAAAATAATGTAAGCTTTCAGCCATATACAGTAGACGTATTTGGGCTTTTCAATTGATTTGTTTTTGGGATTTATACAGAATTCAGATATTCATGGAGGAGATTCAGCACAGTCAAAAGCAAATATGTCATAACCCTAACTGGCATTGGACATGGTTGAAATCATACCTTTGACATGTCCAGGTCATTGTCCACACATGGATCATCACCATCTCTCCTCTCAGGTGCAAACTTAGTCTCGTCTTCCAGGCTGCTTTGAGGATGGAAGGTAAATCTAGATTGTGAAACAGTGAGAGTCATTGTCAGTGTAATTTTCAGCAGCTCAAGAAATTTCTGCAGGGTGTGGAGAATGGATGAATGAACCCAAGAAGTGACAATAGTCAGACTGGGACCCACCCTTTGTATGTAACTGATAGCTCATACTTAGACTCAAAATGCCAGAACTACTTTTGTGTATTAAGTATAGGCCTATTTGAGAATAGCAAGCAAAAAAAGCTGCTTAATAAAAAATCATGTTTCCTGCATTTTTTATGAGCCACCGCTAAGTCTGAAGGAATCATCAGTTATGAGAGGGTGGGCCATTCCAAAATTAACTTTCCCGCAGTTCGGCAGACTCCACCTCTGAACATTTAACCATTTTTAACATCTGAAACAACGTATCGAGCACATTGCTATCGATGTAGTCTTAGGGCTAATGGCAGGCAAAAACACTGATTCTGGTCTAAAACAAGATTTACTGATTATTCTACATTTTACCACGCCACCAGTCTGCGTCACCACAGATAAACAATAAAAACTTTATCGAACATTCGCATCTAACAAACAGTTTGGATGTAAGGATCATGAAGGTCGTTTACTGTCAATGAGATGCATAGGCTACAGACTAACAATAACTTACGTGGTAGTATCACTCTCTCTGGTCGTTTTGTCAGAATCATAGGATCTAAAGATTCTTGCGATCCCGTCTTGCCATGAATTTTGCCTTTTCATTCTCGACGTTGAAAAATTGAGACAGAAAATGGATTTCGAAAGATGGTCCTATTTTACAACATGTGGCCTGTTATTGGTTTTGTTTGAACATGGAAACTCTGCATGCTTCGCCTAGAGTTAGGATTCTCAGAGCCCAAGGCAACGCAAACTCTTTTCGTCCGATAGATAGAATGCAATGAAGTAGGGTTAGACTAAACGGAAGTGGGCTACCGTAGAAGTCAGTGTGGACAGACTGCCCTCTCTGAAAGATTTGGGAACTGTTACAGCTTCGTTGGATCCCCAGCAAGACCGGTGCTCTCAGCAAGAGTGCAATATAGGCCTAGTGTTTGAAGACTTTATCTATACAAACCAGAATAGTAAAATTATACAGCATCTGCATTAGCTTGTAAGGATAGGCTGCCCATCTCTCATTTGCACTAAGAAATGTTAGAAAACTTTGGCCAATGACTTCTAGGCCCAAAATATTGGCCAATAATTTTGAACACTGATGTGGGCTAGGCCTATCATTATTATCAGTATCATGATCATTGTTGTTGTTGTTTTTGTTGTTGTTAACCTTTTGTTTTTCTATGCTATAGCCAGGTAGGCCCTATGTCTGGCATAAATATATGGTAGCCTATGCTATAGTGGCTGTTTTCGGAAAGCTGTATAGCCTACAGCCTATGGACATCATTGACAATAACCACCATATTAGTGCACTATGTAGCCTAGTCAATGAGTGGATGTCCCGAACTCAGTCATAACAAGACTAACAAATAAAATAACATTAACAAGTTTTCAATGTGAATGCATTTGACATTTCTTTCTTATCTGAATTTTGGTCTTTGTTGTATTCCAACTAGTGTTGATATTGATGCATATTGATGTGTATGCATATTGGTAGGAAATTCTTTCTTCTGTATTTAGGCTACTCTAACTATGTTGCGCATAGGCTATACTGTTATCTGTTGCTGGTATATGGTTGTGGTAGGCTACTTTGTGCTTCTATGCTTGATAAATGTTGTATGAATAAAGAAATGAGCCCACTATCACATCTGGGAGTAAACATCAAAATGAAAATAGCTGAAACCAGTCATAGTGTGTCATATAGCAATGCACTTTCAGATTACATTGAGGTTAGCGTTGCAACTCTGTTTTCTATTTTGGAAACAGCTCCCTCTGCTGTTTATTATTTGCACATCATCCAGATGAAAAAAATGCAAAGTGCTCTTGCCCCAGCTGTTCCAAGTAGTGAGAGACACTGGCGGACTACGAGGGGAGCAACCGCCTACCCCTGGTGTCCCCATTGTTCAGTGCCCTCTAGAGTACAATTTCAAATAATACGTGTCAAAAATGTGTCTTACTGAGTGCCCTTCTAGTGTTGTAAACATGATCCAACACCCTATAAGATGCCCCTTAAAATGGTGTATACTTGGTGTTCCCTATGTGTACCCTTCCAGTGGAAAAGGGTGCCATTCATGCTTTCATGCCGGCCCTACATGACAGTGTTCCAAAGGGTGTCATTTCCAGTTCAGAATGCAGTGGAATGCAACAATTGTATTACATGTGAGAAAGCATAAAGAAGTAGGCCAACGTAAGTGCTTCTCTATAGTGGATAAAATGTGATGCGGTGAAATAAAGGGTGTCCCTACTACCTATATCAATTTAGGGAAGTCTCCTAATGGACGCCCCTGCAATGGAAGAAATGTGATAGGTGTCCTTACAATGGGATAAACTTGAGGTTCCCTACAGGTGCCTTTCTGATGGAAAACAAAAAAAGTCAAGAAGTGCCCTCTTATAGCACTCCGGCACTATGAATTGCTATTGTGTCACGGCCCTGCCTGGCTCCTCCTGTTTGTGTGTTGCGTCTGTCTCCTACAGGTGAGTTGGGCGTATGTTTAGGCCTTTAAAAACCGCTTCAGACATGACTGGGTGTCCACCGTCAGGTCCGCCGCTGCTCCGTCTCTCCCGCACCTTTTTGGA
Organism: Alosa pseudoharengus; assembly: GCF_046254945.1. Classification (NCBI taxonomy): domain Eukaryota; kingdom Metazoa; phylum Chordata; class Actinopteri; order Clupeiformes; family Clupeidae; genus Alosa; species Alosa pseudoharengus. The sequence goes on along the minus strand of NW_027468870.1, from coordinate 23,545,628 downwards.
TTTTGCTTTCCTTATCCATCACACCACATTATCCTGATCGCTTACACTTTTATTTTCCAAATCCAACGCTTAACCATCGTTAGAAGGGGGTCACTTGCGCTTCAGCCTGGTTGGTGCTCACGGAACAGGACGCAGAAGTCAAAAAGGGAAATCCAAGGTCTAACAGGAGCCAAGGAGCAGGACCGGAGCACTCAATGCTTGAACGTGTTTTTATTTGTGCAAACTGACTAACGTTTCGACGCCCATGCGTCTTCTTCGTCTTCAGTTTGCACAAATAAAAACAAGTTCAAGCATTGAGTGCTCCGGTCCTGCTCCTTGGCTCCTGCTTAACCATCGTTGTTAAGTTCTTCTATGATCTAATATATATTAGTGTGACCTGAGCGTGGCCCTCCCTCTCTTGTTACCTTGCCCTGAGCCAGGCTATGTAAGGGACTGTACGATATTTACCGGGGGGGGAGGGCCGGTCGTCAGAGGGGGGAGGGCCTAAGAGAATTTTTTAAGCCTTAGGGGAAGGCCCAGGATAATTTTTTTGGCCTGGGGGGAGGGCCGAGGAAAATTTTTTTTTCCCGATCCATGATATTTTTTTCCCCTGATCAATGATCCGTTTTCGATATTTTAAAAGGTTTGTAGGCCAAAACATGATTCACGTCTCTTTGACAGAGTGGGCGAGTCCAAAAAGTCGCAACCCTACCTGAATCTCCCACAACTCTCCTCGTAAGCTTGCAGGTCACCCGCGGTTATGAGTCATAAACCAAATATTTTAATGATATTCGGGTCATTTGCGGGCGGTGAGTTACAATTAATTAAATATATATTTTCTACAAATAGGCCTACTTAAAATATCACGAGAAGGCTAGCATCAATACAGTAAAGCATCAATACAGTAAGTCAACAGTAAAGAAGCTGAAGACGCGAGTTAAAATAATAAAGACACCCCTTCAGGAAAAGCGATATAGGCTATGGGAAATATTGGGAAAAGTTCTTAAAGAAGATGACAGTAGTACAAGTTATGGTCTATGTAGGCCTACTTCTTGCGAAGCCATTTAAAAGTATGACAGCCGAAACGGGCAGCCTGCAGGAATAAATCTTATGGCACAGACTACACAGCCGTGTCTACCGGTATGTATAGGTTCGCGCATGCATAAAAGTTACCTTAGTTCGTTGTGTTTGTGACTTTAAACAGTGGATGTGCTTTAGTAAAGCTTTGTGCTTCATTCAGCATTTTAAACCAGTTCTTACGCTAACGTTTTGACCAGCAATGTATCTCTCTTGCCTAGGCTACCTTGCCTCCCCATTTCTATTTTCGAAAGAAGTAGCCTATGTCCATGGCCAAATCTTATCCTAGTGTTCTAATCAGGTTGCGTGCGTGCTTGCGCTCTTATTCTCATTCTCTCTCCTGCGCAAACATTATGTCCTGCATGCCTGCGTGTAGTTCTAATGCATAAAGTTTCGCAAATAAATTAGTTTGTTTTACAGAAATGGACTACTGCATGCAGGCTATAACCAAAAGCACACAAGCGGGTCGGGTATAATTTTGTCCTAATTAATATTCGCGGTCCGAGTTGCGGTCAGGTTGATTAAAATATCGGGCGACCGCGGGCCGCTTGTGACCAAACCCGCGCAACACTGGTTTGTGTGTCATAACATTAATGTATGTGTAGCCTAGTTCCATGTTTCACAACCCTCATGCAATATAAAATGGGATTAAGAATATCTAGAGAATGTGTGAATGTCAGGCTAAAATCCCTAATATAGCCCCACCTTTCACATGTAACTGTGAATACTATGACCCTTTATCAAAACATTAAGTAGCTACTCATAGGCTCATAACCGTGTGTGTGTATGTGTGCTTATAACATTTGCTGGCCGTTTTAACCTTGTAAACGTCATTTTTCGACCAGTTTTATTTGATTCACGTAGGGGGGAGGGCCTAGGAGAATTTTTTTGAGCCGGGGGGAGGCCCCTGGAAAAAAAAATTTGACCAGGGGGGAGGGCCAGGCAGAACATTTTTAACCCCATCGTCTGGCGACCGCCCCCCCCCCCCCCCCCGCTAAATATCGTACAGTCCCTAACATCTCGCAATAGATAGGAACAAATCCCAGTAAAAATTAGATGTAGTGCCCTACAGTCTTCCTTACATGTGCCCTCTGTCTTTAGCCTGACTGTTTCTGTTTCTGTTTCAAACTACACAAAATGGTACATTTAGCTAACCTGACTCTCGCCAGATGAATTTCGTTTCGCCTAGCTCAGCCTAGCTCCACTCACATCCATCTGGGATCGCTTCCATTGAGAGTGATTTCGGCACCATATTTTATGGTAAAGCCAATCAGGACGCAGGGCGGAAGTTTCATAGATGTGACGTATCCAAATCATATGCATGGATTTTTGATAAGGCCCAGCCTTCTGAAACACCTCTCCAATGGATCGATCCCAGATGGATGAGTGGAACTAGGCGGAACGAAATCAGTCAGATTAACATTTAGCTGCCAGAATTTCAAACATTTCCTGGAGGAGGTCACACAGACCAGGTCTGACTTACCAATACCTCTGTCTTTAAGGTCAACAATTTAAAGTATTTTAATTCTCTGTTTGTTTTATTAGAGGGCTTGTCATATTTGTAGTCTGGATTATGGATTGTGGGGTATGCACTATTTAGGTGGATGCAGAATTTACTAGTAAGAGAAAAATAGTAACAACTTAGATATCAAGATCCTCATTGATGCCTTTGAGACCTTGAGTGCCCAGGCTGTGTGTCCAAAAAAGAGTGCCAAATGCAGAATGCAAAAGTGTGTGTCCAAGAAGACCCAATACATAGGCCTATGCAATTGTTTTATTTAATATTGACTTTCCTTAGAGTATAACACCATGTACACACACACACACAGACACACACACACACACACACACACACACACACACACACACAAACACACACACACACACATACACACACAGACAGAGAGAGAGAACATACACAAATAGCTACATCAAGGCTGTGAGTCAACATTGGGGTGAAATTAGTTCCTGCCATTGTATTGTATTACAAATTCATGAACACATGGGGTGAAATGTGTATACCGGTATGTTTTCTTTTAAACAATGATGTCTAACAATATTTTTTTCTCATTTTTGTATGCCATTCTAGCTTATTATTATTATTATTATTATTATTATTATTATTATTATTATTATTATTATCTATTATTGATGGTTGAACAAATTACAGTCATAACTATAATCAATATACATATAATCAGTAAACATAAATCTTTGGTATAGAAAAATAAGTCCAGATATTGCGACCAAAGTACCAAATATTCATGGCGTAAGACAATAGTTAACAAAACTTTGTAGTAGCTAGTTAAGCACTACTCCAATTCAACTTAAAAAGAGCACTGATCAAATGGAGACGAAGGTTGGACAGAGAAGGCATAATTTCTCAGAAATAATGACCAATCTGTACATCGGCTTTTTTTCAATCAGTATTTTTCATAATTCTATGGTTTTCTACAACTTTCACATACAGTAAGCATTGGCTCAAGAGAGGATTATTGTGCAAGACAAAGCAGTGTTTTCCCGCCATTTCTCTGTAATTAGGTTTCTTATGAGATCATCTCATAGACATATACACTAGATGTCGCCTTGACTACTGCTGTTCATGGGAACGAATGTGTCAATCGAGACGCCATCTTGCTTCAGTGATCCACTCCTCTATAATGCATTAGCGTCAATCTGGGTAAAGATCTAGCGAAAATAAAATCACCATAAATCGTCAAAATCTCAAGCAATTATCTAGTTTTTTGGGTTGTTCCAACTGACAGGCATGTATTTATGGTTGATTCTAGAGAAAACTAAGCTTAAGACGATAATAAAGATACATTTTACCCGTCTAGCCCCATAGACTCCCATTCATTCTGCACTAGCTAGCGGCGGCCCCTAGAGGAACAATGAGTAAACTGCAACCAGGTTCGATACAATGAAAGTAAACAGGCTCTTCTAGACAGGCTCTGGTTGAGGCCACATACCCCTCGTCTCGTTTACTCATGTAAGTTGTAATCTCACCAGAAGTTGCTGTAGATCTGTAGAACATTTACCTCTGCTACTACATAGGCTACGCCAGTCGTTGCTTTTATAATCATGGGTCAGTGCCATGGGCAAACGAGATGTAGCTGAATTCATAAATGACAAATCCATGAGAAAGGTGATTTTCTTACGTTTCAACAACAAAGAAGCCGATCTGCCATCATTGTGAGAAGTTCCCAAATTTGTCGCTAATCGCTAAAAAGCTTTTCTTTTGCTGGGGATGGCCAAACGTCGCTAAATAGGTAACGCTGACAATACAGGAGAACTAGTTTAGCGCTTCAGATCCCTGTACAAAGATGGCGGCGGTGTTGACGCATGCTGAGAAGCAGAAGGCGACATCTAGTGTATATGTCTATGAGATCATCTCACCTCTGCACTCTCTTATTTGACCATTTAGCATACCATGTAGCATACCATGTAGCATACCATTTAGCATATCATTTAGCAAACCATATAGCATACCATGTAGCATACCATTTAGCATACAATTTAGCATACCATTTAGCATACCATGTAGCATACCATGTAGCATACCATTTAGCATATCATTTAGCATACCATGTAGCATACCATTTAGCATACCATGTAGCATACCATTTAGCATACCATGTATCATACCATGTAGCATACCATGTAGCATACCATGTAGCATATCATGTAACATACCATGTAGCATACCATTTAGCATACCATGTAGCATACCATGTAGCATACCATTTAGCATACCATGTAGCATACCATGTAGCATACCATTTAGCATACAATTTAGCATACCATGTAGCATACCATTTAGCTTACCATGTAGCATACCATGTAGCATACCATTTAGCATATCATTTAGCATACCATGTAGCATACCATGTAGCATATCATTTAGCATACCATGTAGCATACCATGTAGCATACCATTTTCAAGTTTGTAACAAGTAATTATTTTGGGCAACAATGAGTGATGAGTGATACTACAATGCTGTTGTATAACATTGTATGTCTTGGTATTGGGGGCAGGGGAGGGGGCATTTTGAGCATTTTGTAAAATGGGGGGGGGGGGGGGGCATATCCCTCTCAAAGTATATTATGATTACAGTCTTGTGCTACATATATTTACATATATATGATGACATTGTCCTATAATCACATATGGTAACCAAACTAGTACCCAAACTGCCAGTGATCACCTGATGCAAACAATTAAGTCATGCCGTTAGGTCATTTCCTGGCAATGCGATCTACTCTCATATGTACATTAATATAATTCCTAAAAATGGGAACACACTCATCAGTATTTTCTGAAGAAGACAGTAATTATGAGTGAGATGCTTGTGTACTGTATAAGAAGCATAATGCAGTGGTTTGACAAATGATAAATATTCAGATGTCATGACAAGTAGGATATGTGCAACTGCTTTATGTATGTGCACACACATACTACCTGGTATGAGGAGAGCTCTTCAGGTCAAAGACCACAAGAAGTAAGCTATTGCGCTGGGGCTTTTTCTCTTTGACAGAAAGAGAGCACAGAGATGGAGAGTTTATACAGAGACTGTCAGTCGCCACCCTCTTTAATCACACACTCACCACTGAAGAAACTGAGTTATAAGCACTAGTCATTTTAACAGCAAACATCAGTAACGGAATTTGTTTGAATTTTCAACATAACATTACTTAAAATTGAAAATCAAATATAGTGACCTGAACTTTGCATTAATTCCATGGAAGAACAAAACAAATATATTACAACAAAACAGAATATCTTTTCTCTGGCATTTGTTCCTCTTGAGGTCACTGTTTTGATGCTTCACCTCAAGGTTAAACCATAGAGCAGTGTTTCTCAAACTTTTTCAGACCAAGGACCACTTAACCAATAAAAAACCCCTCATGGACCTACTAAAAAAAGAGTAGACCTACTTCAACAGTATATTAGCCTACACAATAGGCCTACTCCCTGAACCACCTTGCTTATTGTCTTTGCACCATGCTTATTGTGTCAGAGGATTCATAATGATTTAAACTGACATAGCTTACTTAACTGTTTGGATTTACATACAAGTTAATATTGCAAACAACTCAAATATACAATATTGCAAACAACTCATCTATATTATATTTTACCACGTCTGTCACGGACCACTTGGGATAGCTTGCGGATCACACTTTGAGAAACACTGCCATAGACACAAATTCTATTTGGTCTCATTTGGACCATAAGCATGTGTTGCTATGTCAGTCTCCTTTGTCCTTTGCTTCCACATTCATTTCATATAATTTACCAACACTGATCCAAAATCCGTTCACATGTTTTATGAAAACTGCTTCAGACTCAGGCATAAACTTGCTGGTTGTTCATTCTAGTTGTATGAGCTATACGAATAAGATAACTTTGTCTAGCCAGCATTGCTTATGTAATAAGCACTCTCCAACTAGTACTATAAATATAATTGAATAAATAATTGACGGACATTGTAAATAGTCCAGACCGAAGCATACAGTAGGTGTGGAAAATATGAGTAGCTACTTAATGTTTTGATAAAGGGTCTTAGTATTCACAGTTACATGTGAAAGGTGGGGCTATATTAGGAATTTTAGCCTGACATTCACACATTCTCTAGATATTCTTAATCCCATTTTATATTGCATGAGGGTTGTGAAACATGGAACTACACATACATTAATGTTATGACATGTTTTCTTATGATGTGCATGGAAATGTGTATGTTTACTCTGAAGAAAAATATTATTATACAGACAGTGCAGGAAGCACACTGTTAATATACATTAACATCCCAGTGTTCATAATACAAAAAAACAGTAAAAGTAAAGAGAAATCAAATCATTCAAGATGCACACTTCACCTTTGCTCAGATTGATTGTATTTTTGTTATATCTTGGGACAATTTGTCTGTGATCACCAGAGCATCTGTTGCTCTAGTTTCCCTCATTGGTATTAAGATTTATTTAAGTTAAAATAAACATAATTAAATTATAAGTGATCTGTTTCCTATGGCTGAACGTGAAGGGATGTAGCTGTCAGGCCTGCTTTCTGGTTCACATTAATAAATGTGGATTCAATTAAACCCTTGCTCATTCAAAGTCCAAATACTTTTTTTCATCCCACACCCATGTTTTATTTCAGAAAATGTCTGCTGGAAATTAGTGCTATTAAGCACTCCAGGTCTGTGTAATGTCCAAACACATTTTTACCCAACATGCCTCCCTTCATACAATGGAGGGAAAGGCCAGTTTCTCAACACATAGCACACAAATGACCTTACGACCACAGCAATTTCACATGTTTTGTCACACATGCAAGAAATTGTATCTGAATGAATGGTATCTGCAAAATTGCTGATGTTAAAAATATTTTTTATTCACTATGAATTAAACAATGCCGTGCTCTCCATGTTTGTGTGTGTATGTGTGTGTGTGTGTGTGTGTGTGTGTGTGTGTGTGTGAGAGAGAGAGAGAGAGAGAGAGAGAAAGAAAAAAAGAAAGAAATAGATGCCACATTTGCTTTTGAACCTACATTCCTTTAGCTGTGTATGCATTGTGAGTTGAAAGTAGTTATGACATTAATTATTAGCCTTCACAATAAATGAAAGTCCCAGCAGTATTCACCATGTCATCAGATATGTTGCAATCATATGAAATGCTCCATGTCCTCTGCCATCTCACTTTACTTGGCTTTACTAAATTGTGATCTGTTGTTCAGCACACACAAAAGTGGAAGCCATATGTCTGCTATCAGTGAGTGAGTTGATCTTGGGCTGCTTAAGTGACTAAGAACTATAAATCCCTTGAGGTTTCAGGCCCCAGGATAAAAGGGAGCATGTCGTATTATACATGCAGAGTGATATTTTCCATGAGTAATCTTTCTTGAAGTCTTCATTGTTCTGCCTGGGTTTCATCAAACAAAATATCCTTATTACAGGCAATGGAACACAGAAAATTCCATTTCTGAATTATTTCTGTGACAATGATAAATTTCTTTTAAGCTGTAATTAGTCTGTGTGTGCGCGATATGACTAATCAAAACATTCAGCAATTCCACAAAGTGGATTTTCTATGCCCATTTGTTTGACTCTCAAGAAATAAGAACAATGTATTCAACCTGTCCTGCAGATTCCATCGCCTTCAACCATGTGTAATTTTTAAAGCTATCCCGGGGAAGCTTTCGGGCTTGATGATATGCGTTTTTTAGTGTCTGTTCCTTACTGAAAACAGCAGGGTTAAGTAAGGCTAATTGCACAGAGCTTTATATAAGGTGTGGGTCAAAGGCAGAGAGAGTTTGGGTGTATTTCTGCAGGGTTTCCATAGTCATGAGTTCTAAATGCCTTCCATATGTGGGAGAGATTTCACTGCTGCAATGCCTTTGCAGAAAAAGCCAACTTGGTAACAATGAACAACGCACAGCATCCAGGGAGGTGAGAAATAGCCCAGTAGATTGCAGCTTGTGCCAGCAATTGAAAAGTCCTTTAGAAAGGTGTACGATCCTGCATTGGCTACCTGACCATCTGTAAACAACAGATGCTCAGCTACTACAACTGGTGCATAGTATTCACATAAGATGTCTATTATGTGACAGGTGTGAAGTCTGACTTGGCAAACATACAGTCCCTTGGTTGGATTTTTCCGACTCTTGGAAATGTAATCACGCCGCCAAAGATGCATCGCTGAGCAGTTATTTGGAAATTTATGCAATTACGGGTATTTAATGCACAGTGGCAGACAACTAGAAACCACATAATCTAATCACCAAAATTGATGGTATTAAACATTCCAAAAACAAATCTGACCACCTGTATATTTGGATGTAAGCAATGTTTTTCAGTCCTGCACGACTGGAATAAATGGCATAGTCAATTAAGGAGAAGAGTCATCAGAATTCATCTATGGATAAATATTTGACTAGGATCTGTCATTAACCATGTTACTGAGTTATGTACAAATGCATCTGGTTTGAAATAGTTACTGAGAAATATGAGGAATGATAATCATTCAGGCCACAAAATCCTCCAAGATCTGAACGGACTCCAAATGCAATGAGATGCATATGTAAAACTTCACAGAACTTATCCCCTTAAAAAGTAAGAGGCTGACCCACATGCCCATAAATATGGTATCCATTTGCAAACCAAGAAACGTGTAAAAGTCATGTAGCTGGTGCCAGGGTGCCGTTGCTGCAAAAGGAAGTGTTTTCTTATTCATGGCCTGAATATTTTCTGTGCAACAAAAGCAGAATTAGTCATCACAAAATATTTCATCTTTGGTTGGTGTCCACATGATGAATTTTGCATTGACTTTTCTAATTCATGAGGGAACTAATTCTAAATGTTTGTAGACAATATAGAGAGTTGTCTGAATGACACTGGCACCTGCTTGGAAAGAAACACTTGATATCCCATATGGCAGGAAGTATTTCATCCACTAGGAGCCACTGTTGTGTAAGGAACTGAAGATCACTTTGGTATGACAGGGAACACATTAGTGTTGACCCCTTTCAGCCTTATTTATTTATTTATTATTTATTTTCCATCTAACTATTAACATTGCATTGAATCCATGAATGCATAGTTAGTTCAATAACTATAAATATAAAATCTTTTTCATTTTTGTCCATTATAACCTTGTATTTTGATAGCAGTTTATAATCTGCTTCTATCTCAATAAAACACCTCTGGTTTATCTTGACATCATCTTGACCAGTGTCTTGTGTTTTGTATGAACACAAGATAAGACATTTTTGTGCCAGGCTTCATATTAATGAGTTCCATAAAGTAAGTGACACAATTCAAGGAAAACAATGGAGAAATAAATGCATTATTGTCTTGTTTTAGTACAAAGGTTCTCAGTACTCTCAACATCAAATCCCTTCACCATTATATGATGGCAGCTTTCAAAACAATGATATAGGACTGTTGAATCCACCTGCAGGATATAATCTTCATGTTTCTCCAATTACTTCCAAGATTAATTTAATAGATGCTCCTTTGAGGTAACACTTTATGTCTGATTTTGCTTTTCATGTTTGATGAAAGATGAGTTAAAGAAAGATGAAAGAGAGAGAGTTCTTAAAAGATGGAGGCCTGCATATGTATTCCATTGTATAACATTGGACGCAAGTGGGCATTAGTTTAGTATTTGTATCTGTATTATGTAAATACTTTGCCTACATATTTATTGCCTTTATTTTAATATTAACAAGTGATTCATAATTCAGATTTTTTTTGTTTTGTTTTGTTTTATTAGGCTGCTATCTTTTACATGAAAGATATGGCATGGAAAGGTCCTGCAAAATTTAGGAAAACTCCACACATTTTCAAAGGAGCATTCATTCAACCCGGCATGCAAACACAACTGCACGGTGAATCCAGTCGGGTATTAGCCATCTGATGCTAATGAAAAGGATTTTGGTCAGACTTGCGGGTGCCGCTAGATTAGAACTCTGCAGTTACAGTAGTAACTTCTCACACTTACACTCATGCCTATAAGACTGATCAAAGCTTTTCAGATGTTAAAATAAGACAGCTCTTACCCTCGACCCCTGCATAATAAGCCCAGACGATCTGATGTAGGCCTATGCTTGTTGTCCTCTAATTAGTAGTGGCCTAACGACACTTCTGCATTGAGCAGAATTCACGAAACAGTCAAAGTAAAAACAAAACAGCAGAAAATATCACAAAAATATATCATGGAATTCTTACCTTGCAGTATTTCTTTCCATGACAAAAGGACTCTTGGTCTTGTCACAAGTGATGACTTTTTTACATAGATGTGATGCAGGGTGTAATGTTCTCATCAGCAGCAACTCAAACCACTAAAACAGGCTTATTTTGAACAGATGTTGGTCATCTGATAGTAATCTGTTGCAACTCAAGAAATTATTACTTTTGAGCAGCTGATGGGGCACTAATTTAGGGATATTAAATGTGTATGGGACACAGAATGTCAGTAATTGTTGTGTATACAATATTTCTTTAACTTTCTATTTGAGGAAACAAACACCTTTCACTCTTAATTATAATGACCACCCTAAGAGGTGGTTGATTTGCCAACCAGCCAAGCCAAGACCAATTATAAATTTGTATGAGTTGGCTGTACACAAAATATTTATTAAAGGATGTCATTCAAAGGATATGCTCAGCAACTGGGTCTTTTGAGTTCCTATATGAGAAACAACGTGAAAGGACATTGGTTGGACCAGCTTTTTTTTAAATCAAATGTGCTCAAGCACATCGGTTATGTTTCATTATTTTTCTTGGCAGAGATGCATAACATGTTACCTTTAGAGTGTCATCTTTAGCTGCTCTGGTCAATAGTAATAATGAACTTACTCGCCAAACACCCTACAAACCAGCCCTGTTTGACTAAATCTTCTACGCACATAATTCACAGTGTCTGACAGGAGTATTGAATCAGATCACATCTGAATAACATTTAAAAGTTCAAACTTTAAAATATTCTGCCTTCCTGGTGGTCAAATAAAATGTGCTACTTGGTAAAAACCACCAACCTACCAAAGTAAACATTCAAGTGTCAGTATTTCTGGAGTACTTAGGACTGAGGGGTACCTGTGCTCTAATTTATGAATAGCTGTACAGGCATGATTGTTTGATTTGCTTTTATATTTCTTGTTTTTAATTTAACCCTTCACATGATTGATTTTAATCAGCGTTTTAAAAAATATTGCATTCTACATTGTCTGGGATACTCTCTATTACTCCACCTTCTGAAATATGCTTTTCGCACCCACCACAGAATAGCATGTAATTATTCTAATTTAGCCATATGGTTCGGGTGCATGTGGGTGCATGTGTGCCTTTATTGCAAGATAAGCATAACAGGAAATAAAGTGTTGATGGGAGGAGACTGATCTCCAGATGGTAATTTGGGCATTAAACCCAGTCATGTATCATTAATCATCTGTCCACTGACGTCTCGTATATTTTCCTTTTTCACAAAAATTGTGCAGAGTTGTTGGAGAAGTTTGGATTTAACAAGTCATATGGAGGTGTTTAAAATTGCTGCTTGTGTTCACAGACATCCACATTTCAGGATATTTTGTTGGACAAAACTTGACAGGTATTCATGTGTTTTATGAAATATTTCCTTTTTGTTTCAACTCTAAATTAATTTGTTCATTTTGCTGAGTAATTTGATTCATCTATTCAAATGTACAATAAATAATATGAAGGTTCACTCTAGCTACAATGATACATGGATGTTTCATTTGAACATGAAAGTAATACCACAGTTGTCAGTGCTGAGGACAGAGGGGAGACAGAGTAAGGAGAGACAGTAACCCTTCAGCATAGCCAGTGTGTTAGTCATGTGGACAATGTCGCTATATGAAGCATTATGAGCGTTATTCATTTATTATTTTTGAATTCTCTTTGAAAATGACATTATTATACAATAGTCAGGTCTAACACAATTTTTAAATTTCTGATTGGACAGCAGACATACCGTGAGCAGGGAAATTCTGGCACCATCCCCACTCAGACTCCTCAGAGCTCACCATTGCGCCACGTTTGAGATCCACTTTAACTGTTGAATTGCGCCGTGTCCACATTTAAAGCAAGAGAGCAGGATGGCCGACAATGAATTTATAACAAATCCACTTCATAGGCTCCAATGCCCTGTGTTGTGTATCATGGGACAATGCATATTCAATACTTCACTATACACAGACATTGTTATGGTAATCCCGGCTCAAATATTGGCCTAAAGTTTTTACAACCAGGCGGTTGTTCAGTTCATTAAAAAGAAGCATACTTTTTTTAAAATATGGTCTTTAAGCCCATGATATATTATTTCTGATATATAAAGGAAGAACACTTTATCAACATGAGAAATGGCTATATTTGGTTTTGAACTTTGAACTTTTAGAAAAAGCAATTAGTTTTTCGAAGCACTGAGCCCTCTATTTACACAAGTAATGGAAATGGGGTTAGTGTCAATCAGTTAATGTTCTGATAATTTAAAACGACATTGTCTATTTCACGGCAAGTTCTATGTCCATATTTGCAGCTGTACAAAAAGTGTTCTTTTGAAAATACCTTCCAATTCAGTGGGGAGCATTTTTCAGAGGCAATAGGATTACCTTAATCAAAATCAAAATGGGTTTGGATGAAGGTAAGTGACTTGTTGATGTGAAAGGCATCCTTTGTACCTCTCTCTGATGCTGCAGTTTAAGCCCCTTTCACATATACGATGATTCATGTGCCAACCATCACTTGTCACCTCAAAAGTTTCAATTATTATAACTTTGTTGCGTAGATATTTTACCTTTAATTGCTGAATCACATTAACATGACATAGTCTCTTGTTGCTAGCTGCCGCATAATAACCAAACAAAGGTACAGAAAAACAGAATGAAAAGACACATTATCACCTCCCAGGTAAATACAGTGCGTGCGTGACTTCCAGAGGTTCATAAGAGGTTCATTACCATGTCGCCACGTCAGTTGCTCTTTCATAAACACTTACACGCACATGCACACACACACACACACACACACACACAAACACAAACACACACACACACTCAGTTTGCATTCATGAACACAAACAATTGGACACAAAATGTGATGCTCCACGTCACCATTTACACATCTTCACTGTTTTTACAGTCATTATATACATTTTACTGTTACCTGTGGATTGCTCAAAAAAGCTGGGTAAAGAGGTGATTACCAGAAATCGTAGGTACAGTTTTATAAAGTACAGTACAGATGGATGAAATGGGTAGGCAGTGGTGTAGTCTAGTTAGCTGTAGTGGATATACTGTGATGTAGTAGTTAGCTGTAGTGGATATACTGTGATGTAGTAGTTAGCTGTAGTGGGTATACTGTGGTCAACCCCAAATGTTAATATGTATCCTTGTCTATTTTGGCTATACTGAGATGGTGATGTGTTTTAAGTGTGTATACTACATAGTCCTGTGTATCACACAGACTACACCACTGGTGGAAAAAATTAATATCAAAGAGAACTTTAAAACAAAAATCATGTATCTGTTTTCATACCCTTTAGCTTCAGTGAAATAACGAACATCAACTATCAATCTCTGGCGTTTTAATTTTGTGTCATTGTCATGCCAAATGATCAGTTTCAGCTCCAGAGAAATGGGTAAAAACAGTGTGTGATTTACACACACCTGAGCTGGAAATTCTGAAATCCTTCAATAAAAGGTGAGCGCTTTCACTCGCATACATTCTCAGTCATAAAGGCTACTCAATCAGAACTTAACACTGTAAAACAAATGAACATAGGCTACTGGTGTCAGTGAAAATGTTACTGACTCTTCAATATGAATGCAGACACAGAGTGAGACCAGTAGGCCTGATTATTGGCATGAGCCTCAGGCTGTAAATCTGATTGGATGAGTTAAGTGCTTTGTGCTCAGTAATAATATCCAATGCTTGTATTATTGTCAAGATAGCCTTTAAATTCTGAATCTGACCAAGCCTGATCACATTTAGGAAAATGAAACTGAATTGTGGCTAAAAATGCTTAATCTTAAAAGGCAAGTCTAGACTTTACAGCAAAATGAATAAAGGCAATCCTAGGTGGGTGGCCATCTCCCAACGCCCAATCAAATCCCATCGCCCAATCAAAGAGTGACAGAACGATTGTAAATTAAAGAAAGTTGTGAAGAAAGGTATGGTAGTCATGCTATACCCTACCAGAATCTTAGTAGACCTTCCTGTGATGTATAGGTCGGTTTACCTCGCCTTGTCAGTACAGCAACCCTGTGACGTAGAGATTGTGCTTCAAGTGAGACACCGCCTCCTCTCTTGCCTTCAGTTCTGCGTAAAATATGGTTAGGTTACTTGCGGCTGCTGAGCTACCTTGTCATATTTTGGGATTATCGACCCTTAACAATGTTTTTTTTTCTGGAGGATCTACCACGACGTGGATTGACTGCAAGCAGGAAACACATTACTTCGTGATTTTTTTTACTTCCCCTGTTGGAATATAGATCTTTTCTCATTGAAATGAAGAAGTGGAAAACAGAAATACGCATTTCTACTTGAAGTAAGGTTGACGAATCTACATGAGGACACGTATATGTCTTGATTCTTGAAATCCCCAGCCCACCACTTCTTCAAGGGTTTGTAATCACTGGTCGCTCATGTAAAGTAGCCAGAAATGAATCCAAAAAACTAGGTAGCCTAACTTATTATTATATCATAGCTGTCTAAAATACATGACAACTAACACATCAGAATTAGCGTACTTACTGTTTCGCGGATGTCTACTGTAGTGTATTTTCTAATATCAAAGAGTAAAAGAATCTCTTTGCAGGGTTGTCTACAAACCGATGTATTATTTGTATAGGTAGATGATTTACAAGTGCAATTCCGTTTTAGTATGACACTAAAAATGCTTAATACTTTTGTAGTTTTGCATATTTGCATATTTGACAAACAGCCTAGCTAATGCCGCGTCGAATCCGTTTCGGGGATCGAGAAAGTGCGGGCTATTCCAACACAACTTTTGGTTGTCTGCCTCCAGAAAGGTTTTCTCATAACAGGTCATATACATATGTTAATGTTAACATGGATACTGACTTGTTTATTAACTGCTGTCACCTAAGAAATATAGGCCTACACCTATTTCAAAAATTAGGTCACTAATAACTGGATATAGCCCATCCTACTTAGGTTACAATTAAATAATTCAAGTTGTATCGTATCTATGTGCATCCACTAGGCCTATTTGTACATTAAAATAAGAATAGAAGCGTATCTAGCTCGAAGCAAACATATTTAGCATATTCAGGCTATAGATACTCTTTAATGGAGGGGATGTAGGGATATAGCCTAGGCCTAATCATAAATGTAAAGCCTATACATTGGGCATTTAAAGTGACTGGATAAGGCAATTTGTTATGCAAGTAGTACACTATTGGATCAATCAGAGATGAAGGAAAAGTCCAAGAATGCAGCGAAGACCAGACGGGAAAAAGAAAATGGAGAATTTTATGAACTGGCGAAGTTATTGCCGCTGCCCTCTGCCATCACATCGCAACTCGACAAAGCCTCAATCATTCGACTGACTACAAGTTACCTCAAAATGAGAGCTGTGTTCCCAGATGGTGAGTATATTTTTGTAATACTAGCACAAGTGATAATGAAATGTTTAGTCATGTAATTAGCCTACCTTTTCGTTTGGAGGTGTGTGGCTTGCCAGACCATTAATTAGATGTCATTGCAATATTCACTGATGTTGAAAAATCTTTCTCCTTGTTATCGGTTTAACCTGGTTATTGACATTTTTTAATGATATTTCCTCATGTCACATTTTTCTCCAGTCAACGAAATAAGAAGCTGACTTCAAAATCTCAAAATCGTTTTTTTCTGTGCTCAAACATTACATTGCGCACAGAAAAAGTGGGAAGCCAGGGTAGCCAACAAATGAAACCTAACATGTGTGACAAGCACAGACATGTGTGGTAGTCCCTGTAGCTCACAATGTAATTCAAAGAATCTTATGAAAATGATATTGAATTAGCTGAAATGCTCACATAGGCCTATATAACAAAATATTTTGCTTATACCTCATCTTGAAAGAAATGTAGGCTACTCAATATTTCTGTCCACTTATGCCTGCTTACACAGTAGCATAGTCTTGTCAAAACGCTCTGTCCCATGCAGCATCACCAGCGTACGGTCTCTGATGAGAAAATAGCGAAGTGGAATCGGGCCGGGGGACGAAAAATGGCATCTTTAGATTAATATCAGAGAAACCTGATTCAGTTTTCTTTTTTAATCGTGAGACTTAAATCTCACAGAAAACAAAGTTTTCTTGACTGGCAAAAGAGCGTAAAGAAATTTGGATAGGGTGCATCAAAGCATTCACTTGATTTTATTATTTTATGACGGAAACATACTTTCAAGTGCCACTTTCCCATTAATGTTAAGTGTATATATTATTATTATTATTATTATTATTATTATTATTATTATTTAATCCATGTCTGTCCATGTCTCTCATGCACGCCTAAGAAACTAAATATTTTGTACTGAAACCTCAATGCTTTAAAATAGCTCAGTAATTTAAACATTACTTCTGGGATATTCTGGGGGAAAAATATTTAAGTTACCGTGTGTAAGTTTTCTTTTTTGTTTGCCAGAGAAGTAAAAGTATCTTTGGCTAAATATAGAGCCAAACAGGTTTGAATACGCTAAATGGCTGATGCAAACGCACACAAGCAATCGGTCTATTTGCCATTTAATTTTGATCAGTAGGCCTATAGCCTCAAAATAATCAGCAAATTATAAAAACCATGTAGCCTAGATAAGTAGGCCTATTCATTATTACCATGACAAAAAAATGAGATGCGCACCAAGTCGCGGGTATGCTGTGGTGCCATCCTCGGAACACTGCTGCTGTCACGTGGAAGGTAATTTTAGTTATTGTCTAGATAGTCGATTAGGATTGGTCTCATTGTTATCCAGGAAAACCAAGGAGCTTTAAACAGTCTTCCCTCCCATAATATGCGGTGCAAATTTCATATTTGAACCCACGAGTCACTGCAGATATATTAAAATGGCCAATACTATGAATTATGAACTGACCTTACAAAATGCATTGCTGCCAATGCATTGCAGCGCTTTAAAAAATAATTATATAAGAAGTCATTATATATTTAAATGCTTGGACATTATAATGCAATTAAGGAAGTGAGTTTTGGGAAAGTAATATTCCATTACTGAACATAGCAAGTAGGCTATGGTTTACAAATATGCTTACAATGTCTATCAATGAAGATCATATAAAGGTACAAATCAATTTGATGGGTAAATAATAATTATGATATATTTAACTGTAAAAATATCTGTTACCTGCATAAGTAATGAAGTGAAAATGTGCCGAACTTTCCTCCTTGTCTCAGAGATACAGCTTTGCAAAGAGAAGTAGGTGCTGTTGCTGGTAACTTTTGACAAATTAGCAGAAATATTACTACTAAAATTGGTTGCACTGTGTTAGCGATTGAATGTACAGTTAGATCAATTAAATACATCTCTCTGAATAATCTACTTCTTTGATGATGACAAACATTTCAACAGACAAGTTTGCAACAGACCAGTTTCTTTGTTCAAGTGTACATCAAGCTCTGAATTTAATTTGCTAATTTTGCGATGAGACCATTTATTAAGTATCATGTGCATCCATGTCCTATAGTGAAATTCAGATTTGCCCAGAAAGAAATTATGTGAATTTGTACAAGAGTGACTTCTTATGTTTTATGTTTCATTCCAAGGTCTAGGAGATGCCTGGGGACAACCTACTCGAATCAGTCCACTGGACAACATGGCAAAAGAGTTGGGCTCACACCTTCTCCAGGTCATTATGTCAAGAAATCACCATATGTTTATGTAATGTTTGTAAAAAGATACAAAGTACTGTGTGGTTTTAACTTTTTTTTTTAAAAATTGAAACATTTTTTTAACCAATTGTTCACCATTGGAGCTCTACAAATGTATTCCTTTTCTACATTTTCAGACACTTGATGGCTTTGTCTTTGTTGTGGCATCCGATGGGAAAATAATGTACATCTCTGAGACTGCCTCAGTTCATCTAGGATTGTCACAGGTTTGTCTGCTTTGTTCTCTTCCCTCTTAACTGCTGCACATAAGATCAAGTCATGGTAAAACCAGCAGGTTATGAATATGGCTCCATCTTGACTTGAATTGACGCTTAAAACATTATCTGTTGTGTCCGGTTCACAGAGATAATCTAGGTCAGTCTTGGAGCAATTTGATAGCATCATTCAAACATTTGTTTGGAGATGAAGTCCCACAAAGATTTCCATTTAGCCAATATAGATAAGTTAATATTATCTGCCAGTCTCAGGGGGTCTTTCTGAAGTTGCCTGCCTTGTGCTGAGGGTATTATTTGCACAGTTACACAGCAAAGGAGACCAACCAATAAGACTGAGCTGTTGTTTGCCTCTACATCTAAAATAAATTGGCTAAGATTGTTTAAATTATTCAGATGTTAGCTCAGATTAGTAACTTCGTATGGTTTGTGTGGATGTCTGAGACACATTGCTATAAGCTCCTAAACGATTATGTGTAGAGATTATTCTACAGCATATATGTTAGTTAGTTATGTTATTAGTTAGTTGTAAACAACATATTATTTGTTCTCCGTTGGTGCCACATTCCAGGGTATTGTAAGAGGTCAGGTGCACAGGTTTCCTTGTGTGGCCATGAGATGACTCCAAATAGAAGCAATGTGATAGATAGCTGAGGAAGAACCTCTTACCCTTACCTCTTCACTGGTCTTTGGTGTGCTTGCCAACTGTATTCCGTTGCTTCCCATAAAATGTGCATATCTTTGCTTCTGTCTTACAATGACTTCCCTAGTTTTGTCTTCAAAATCCATTGTTAGCCTAAACTCAACATAAAAGTGCTCACCTTCAGAGTACAACACCATGCCTGCTCTTAAAGACGTTAGCCATTTCCACTCCATTCCATTTGCCAACAGTCTTGTTTTGGCCTCCACAAGAAAATATACAATTGATTTTGTGAAGTGGCAAAGGTTTGGTTTTTCTTTCAAACAAACATACCAATCTTCCTGTAATCAACAATGCTCTTGTAGTCCTGACCCTGCTTCTCCTCCCTTTACCTGTCTAGTGATCACCCTATTAGTTATTGAACAGCTTCAGTGGACTCCACATCTTCCCTGTTTGGAGCAGTGTTATTAATTGCTGGATTGTTACGCTGTGTGGAGGGTTTGCCTTCATACATTTGAGTTTCTCCATGGAGCTGACTATCATAATTTTAAAATTCACAGTAAAACCCCCAGATACTTCTTATTCCCTGCCTGATTCAAGGATTCTCAAAATTCTCCACCTCTCATTAACAGTCAGAGGCCCCCTTAAATGTGGCAACAGCCCAAGCTGCACTACCCCATCTTTAATGCAATCCATATAAGCTCTGATGGGAGGTGGCTGTGTTTCACTTAGAGGCTCTTATGATCACCTCCATTACAGTGGTGAAAGCTGAGGATGAAATAGTGTACAGAAGTTGGCGTAATAATACAGTGTTGAAATTCAATTAATGCGTTCAAGCATGATACCAATATCCAAATGGTGCCGGCATGTGGCTTTAGATAATGTTGCAATCTAATCAAGGAGTAGCTGAACGTCTTCCACAACAGATTGTGACCACCAAACAAAGACAAACACAAGGTCCAATAATACAATCAATTGGTCTCTGTTCCAAGCCCCATGAAAAAGTCCAGAACCCCTGCTATCTGCCCAGAAATATCACATCATTTATTTGCCTGGAAACAGACGAGGCTCTGCTCACCACTAAAGATCCTCCCTTCTGTCCTGAGAAGACCGATAGGTCAGCACTGCCCCATAGTAGTGTTTTTCTCTTTTGGAATGAAAATACATTCAGGACAGGACCACTCTTTTCTTTTCTGTGATACAGTCAGTATATGAGACTTCATAGACACCCCAGGTCCACCCTTATAGCCCTAATACGGACAACATAATGACAAGGTGCAGGAGCAGCCTGTGCAGAATGCACACGTTCTTGCACCTCTCCCCTAGCCAGTCTATCTGAGAGCCTGTCCAATGGGAGGAACGTCTAGAGGTAACACACGTTCCATGTGCCAGGGACTGGCTATACCTCTTGAAGATATTCCAGGTCCATTTCTTTCAAACGTGCTGTTTTCTCCTGACTGAACAGAGTCTTGACCCATTTGTAGAATATCAGTCCAGCAGCTTGCTCCTTCTTTCCCCTTTTCTTTAGAGGAGCTGTAACTGCTGGTCAGCCCTTGGTTTCTGCCCACTGTGCTAAAATAAAAAATGCTGAGCACACAAGGGAAATATATAATTGGATCTATATTGTATGCTCTTGGTAACAGGAGACAACACACAGACACATCCTGACGCCAATAAAAAAAAAAAAGATGCAACATAGCTCATTTGCATTTTGGCAAATTACATTGTTGGTGTAACTGTGGACGGAACACCTGTTTCTTTGTGCCTAAAGCTGAGAACATGTCTGTGTGTGTGTGTGTGTTTGGCTGTGAACTCCCATATTCCTGCAGTAGTGGTGGAATAATGTGGAATAGTCTGATATACAGTACTAATGATAGTATTTGATTAATCTCTGAATGCAACAAGTAGCAATGAACTTTATGGTGTTTTCCTTCTACTATGTAAAGCAACCTTGGGTTTAAGAAAGGCGCTATATAAAATAAACTTATTATTATTAAGTATAAGTTTGGTGTGTCTGATGAGGCCTGCGCAGACACTTTGCATTCCTCACAAGCAGAATCAGTTCTTGCAGTCACTATTCTCTACAACTACAAAGCTCAGATTAAGTCTTGGGAGTGCATCTGTGAAGAACCCATTTATCCTTGAAGTGTTGATCAGTAGCCTCCTCTGTGTCTAATCTGACCAACAGATTGGAGTAGTAAAATAGATCAAAGTTTCATATGGACTTTGTTTATGTTTTCACATGCAAATGTTTGTGCAAATTAATTTATAGCACCAGCTAGTTACTAGCTCACACTATATCAGTGAATGGGACACCAATCAAACTTTCCTGGACCCATGTTGGATGAATCCACACATAGGCTTTGCCTAAATAATTTATATCCTTGCACTGATACACATAAAATGAAATAAAACATGAACATTTGTCACGATAACAAGCTCAGAATAGAAGTGTCTGTGTCCACAGGTGGAGCTGACAGGAAATAGTATTTTTGAGTATATCCACCCCTCAGACCATGATGAAATGACAGCAGTGTTGAGTGCACACCAGCCTCTCACTCCTCACTTCCTGCAAGGTACACAACAGCAAACAAAACAAGCTAAAATGAATGCTACAACATGAACACTTCCTGACTGTAATAAAGCAGTATTGCTTGTATAAAGCATAAGTATTGCTTATTGTTTGATTGTGCTGGTATTTACAAATGTACAAAAGTAATGCACTAAATAGTAAAGACACCCTTTTTGTAACATGTGATGCATTATCATAAAATAAATATAAAGTTTAAAAACATAACTAATGCAGAAGTGTATGGTTAATTCATGTTAATTGAGTCATTTCACTGAAGAAAGCAATGTAAAACTGTATCCTTTACTTTATCCCTTTATCCCTATAACTAAAACAGGAAGAAGTATATCTTCATACTCCACTGTTTTTACACCATAACTAATTGCAATCTCCCCCTGCAGACACAATTTAAAACAAATGTACTTCTCTATGCTGCAGAGTATGAGATGGAGCGTTCCTTTTTCCTGAGAATGAAGTGTGTTCTGGCAAAGCGCAACGCTGGACTAACATGTGGCGGTTACAAGGTATGCAGAAACACCCTGGCATTATGAATTCTTCACTGCATACAGAGTTGTATGTATGCAGAAACACTCTGCCATTGGGAATTTATCACTGCATAGAGAATTGCATACTGTATGATTTCATTATAATTTGCTTGAGTAGAGCTGATTTTATGGTTATTGCCTTTAATGTTTAACTGTAATGAAGAAACACCAAGATAAACATTTTTTTTAGTGGGACATGCAGATTCAGGGTATGGCACGTGTAGCCTTCCATTTGTGTGTCTGTCTGAATCGGTCCGAATTTTGCATTGCAAATGGTTGGATGAAAAGCAGGAGCAAGCAAAACTTACTGTACATACCACATCGCCACGGATAATTTGAATCAGAATTAGACACTATTGTGCTTTTCATGTATGCTGAGCTCCACACTTGAATATAAATCAGTTGTAACCACTGTCAAATGTGGACCCTGTAGTCTAGGCTAAATGTTGAATATGCTTTCATACAATCGTGTCACCATCACATGAGTGACGCTAGGATATTATTTTTATATATTATTTACAAAGCAAAATGATTGATATATATATATATATATATATATATATATATATATATATATATATATATATTCTCCGTTATGCCTCTGACATTTTTCCCTCACGGAACAGCTGGGCTTCACAGCACTCAATAAAATCTTTCCTTCAGCCGTCACACATAAATCATTCTACCGATTGCTTTGGAGATTTGTTTGAAATTTACACGGGTAATAAACAAGCCATTTATGTTAAGTAGAGAATAAATCATCCCCCTGCGCAGGGGCACCATTGCATGTCCGGGGGCACTGCGTAAGTAAACAGGAAGTGAGAAAGATAAATAGTGCGGAGTAGGTCCCCATTAGTACGTCAGCATGTGTCTGTGTCCGTGGGCCGCGAGCAGCCGTTAAACTAGCACAGAACTAGCACAGAGCTTCCACTCACAGTCCCCATCAGAGAAGCCCAGCATGCTCTGCAATCTCTGGCTCACCTAAAGGGAGCAATTCACTTATTCCCAATAGGTTACAACTATCTGCTCACAAATGTTCTGTTTATACTTTTATTTTTTATTGCCATTATTTTTTTAAAGTTTGGTAGTCCTGGTTCTATTGAGAGAATATTTATATGATTCAGAACAAACTGATGAGGGTGACAATGGA
Organism: Alosa pseudoharengus; assembly: GCF_046254945.1. Lineage (NCBI taxonomy): Eukaryota > Metazoa > Chordata > Actinopteri > Clupeiformes > Clupeidae > Alosa > Alosa pseudoharengus. Next base: position 23,522,034 of record NW_027468870.1, on the reverse strand, counting down.
TAGTATTCATGCTTTCCCCCTTACTCTATTGACTAGGTGATCCATTGTAGCGGTTATCTGAAGATCCGGCAATATGTGATGGACATGACTATCTATGACTCCTGTTATCAGATCATAGGTCTGGTGGCAGTTGGCCATTCACTGCCTCCAAGTGGAATCACTGAGATAAAGCTGCACAGCAACATGTTCATGTTTCGTGCTAGCCTAGATCTAAAGCTCATCTTTCTTGATAGCAGGTAAGTGCATAGATTCACACATTCATTCACAAAACAGTGCTCTATACAGACAAACAAAACAAAGAGCCTTTTGCAAATACTCTAGTTATTTTTGTTTTGCAGGGTTGCTGAATTAACAGGTTATGAGCCTCAGGATCTGATTGAGAAAACCTTATATCACCATGTCCATGGGTGTGACGTGTTCCATCTTCGATATGCTCACCACCTGTGTGAGTGCACCCAGTATGCAAATGTTTTGGAAATGTGCTCATGAACATTGCCTGGTTCACACCAGATCAAAATTTCAATTGAGATTGAGAGTGGGTCTGGGAAGTTTTCATTGACTTACGACTTCCAAGGGTGAAATTAGCAGTGAAATTAAAATTAAATTGTTCCATTATACTTCTACCTAATAGTTTCAGAAGTGCAGTAAACACATCTTTCTTGTAAACAATTTTAAATGCAGTTGGTTACTCAATTCCAAACAGACATATTTATCCCTGTCACCATCAGCGCAGCGATTGGTTGTGTTGAATGCACTGTACTATCTGTCATCATATAAAGTCTGCTCCGTAAGTGATTGTGATTGGACTCCTGCATACCAAATTGAAATTTGCTAACAGGCTTGTCTGGATTCACCCATGCTATCATGAACCTGTATGACCTACAAAAAAGACAACTATTTAGTCATATATAGGCTCAGCAATGGTAGTCTATTATTTCCTACGATCTTGTAAAATGTGTGCAATAATTTGCATATGAAGAGTTTGGTTCCAAAACGCTATATCTCAGGTAATATCAATAAAATTGCAGTTGTGTTGTTTTGATTGAGTAAAGATAAATCAAATAACAATAACCCAATTATAGTTCCATAAAATTACTTGCTGAACAGCATTTCAAAAAGATATTTATGAAAATTCAATAAAAATGGAGGATATAGAGTTTTGGAGCCAAACTCTTCAAATGTAAATAAAGGCAATTATACTAGAAATCAACTGTCAATACTAAAATCCACTGAAAACAGGGTTTCAATGAGTTAGAGCTGGCATCTACAATAAGTGCTGTTCCATCCATTTCTTCTTAATGTAATTGTGTCATTTGAAACTCTATTCTAATCATTAGCATGCTTGCCCTCAACGTAAGCATGTATCATTTCTTGGTCAAGCAACCATTCATGAAATCACACTAGATACTTATGAATAAGATTTCCTATTCTCCTTTATAGTGTTGGTGAAAGGACAAGTTACCACCAAATACTACAGGATGCTCTCCAAACATGGCGGATGGGTATGGGTTCAGAGCTACGCCACTATTGTCCACAACAGCCGCTCGTCACGGCCCCACTGCATTGTCAGTGTCAACTATGTGCTAACGTGAGTGTGGTATTAACACAGGTGCACAGTCCATCTTTCTTCATCTTAACTCTTTCTGAAGTAGTAGCTTTTTTGGTTGGTTATTCTATAATAAGCCAGCTTTAGCAGGGCCTTCAACGGTATGTTTCACCTGCTTTCTAACACTGCTGTCGTGATGAGGGTTTTGTGTACGTATGTGGGCCTTCACAGGGAGATTGAATATAAAGACCTGCTGCTCTCCCAGGACCAAACCAGGGCCATCAAACCAGTGCTAACCTACAAGAGCACGTCCACATCACAGGACTCCCGGAAACAGCTCAAAACCAAAGCAGTCAAGATCAAAGCCAAGCTGAAGATGTCTCCTTACCCTCAGGTTGGATTCCCTCTCTGCTCCCCTCCTCTGATCTTGTTAAAGTTGTACCAATAGTTAAAGGGAATTTTTTCACATAGATCTCTGTTTCTCGAGGTCACCAAGTACTGTCGGTGCGAAAACGAAAAGCTAAAGCAGCCAGGCAGCTACAGCGTTACACTCTTGGGGCATGTTCATGAGCCCCCATGTTCATGCCCCCAGAGTGTAATGCTGTAGCTACCTGGTTGCTTTAGCTGCTGGCTGCAGCAACTCGAGCTAGTGTTTTGGGATTTTTTCGTACCAACAGTACACAGTGGCCGCGAGAAACGGAGATCTATGTGAAAAATCACCGGAATTCCCCTTCAACAAATCAGCAACATTTTTTTTTTTTTTATGGACAGCAACTAATTTTTGACATTCAATCAGTGACATTGTGGTTGATGGTTTGTGTCCTTTTAGCCAAGTCCCTCTTTCCATTCTGACAAGCTGGAGTGCTCCTCTCAGGCTGGAAGCTGGAAAGAGAGTCCCCCATGCAGCCTCATATCCTGCCAGGAGCAGGCCTCGGTGCCTGAGGCTGCAGAGGTGCTCTGCACTCCTGCCTATGGACTTCCACTGCCCTACCCCTATGGGCACTTTTCCTCAGACAGCCCCGCATTCGCGGTCAGGAAGCTGCGGCCAGCCCAGAACTCCACAGGCCAGGCCACCCGCCAGTTACTGAGCTCCCTGCAGACCCGGGCCGATGGCCACTGGAACTGCACCAACCCTTGTTCATCGCACTCCACGAAAAGCCACCACAACCACACCTTGAGTCCCTCCCCAGGGCCCTGCAACAGCCCATATGCAGGTATGCAGATTTTGCAAACACTTGCATACCTGCTCTGAGAGTGACGAAGTAGAAGTAATGGTATGTCATCCTATAAAGATGGCTATAGATCCAACTCATGTGGCAGAATTTGTGGACTAATTGACAAATTTCTTCATTCATCATAGCCATCATATAATAGGTTAATTGAACAATGTACTATGTGCTGCTTAATTTTTGAGACACTATAACTTGGATTACTGAACAGAGCACTTACTATTTGCACAGGTGATTGTAACTGTGTTGCTCGTTTGATGAATGGTCTTGATTGACAATATTCCAATTGTTAAAGACCCACTTTTGTTCCTGTTCCTGTTCTGTTCCTCAAAATGCATATTTTGAAATTTCATGAAGAACCCTTAATAGCCGTAAAATGTTGTGGATATACTGCAACTCATTTAATAATTATAGGACTTGGCCCCGCCTGTGACACCACAGTCTCATTTCCAACTCGTGGGATTTTGTTGCATTGTCTTGTTTTACTCAACAGCAGACCGCAGAAAAGCTTTACCTTTAAGCCTGGCTATGAGGTCCATTTTGTGTGTGGTGGAATGGAGGAGGAAATTCAACCCGTGGGGCACTATAACTCAACACTGCTCTACTTTAACTGATTTATACTGATCTCTTCCTGGGATGACTTCACTTACATTCTCACCATCATTACACACTCAAAGCCCTCCAGACACAGTGCATTTATAAAGTCTATTAGACATGCCTTTGGCAGACCAGAACTCAAATAAAAATAACAGTATCCTTTGACAGTTACAAAAGACATCATTGGAGCAAGGGTCTCTTTCAGGAAAGAAATAGCTCTTCAGAGTGGTGAGCATCAAAAATGAGCTGTTGTATGAAGCACCATGAAAATAGTTAGCCCCAAATACAGAGGCAGCTTCAGCTGCAGGGTGGAAAACAGACATCTTCTTTGCTGAATGAAGAACAGTCCCTTTGCAAGTGATTGAACTGCCAGTGATTTTGTGCCAAATGGAATCTAAAAGTCAATTCACACACACACACACACACACACACACACACACACACACACACACACACACACACACACACACACACACACACACACACACACTTTAAGTCAGTATTTAAGTCAGTAACTTCAAGTTAGTATGTATCACAAAATTATTTGTATTAAATTATAGAACGTATTAATTATTTTTCATTAGCGATCATTATCTCTCATCTATATAGGGGTTTCAAGTCCAAAAATTATCAGAGTTGTGTGCTGTGGGTAGCTGTTCCTCTGTGTCTGGTGCATCACTCAGCACATACTTTCCCTGATGTCACCAGTTACAATTCAGTTGTTTTAATGTACCATATCATTTTCAACTGCAGGGCCAACAGCAAGCAGAAGATACATCAGTGAACCAATTCATGAGGGCTTTTCCAGCTGTTCAACTTCCAGACCTAACAGTGGGTTCAAGGAGGAGCCGTATGAAAACCCCCCTCAGCATGTCACGAAAGAAGACAGCAAGATGTTGTTCAGTCGAGACCCTAAAGACTCTCTCGACTCGGCAGAGAAGGGTAATCCGTGCAACATGTTCGGTGGCCCCGCATTTGCCAAGGCCAGCTGTGAACAGGCTACTCGACCCCTCCACAGCCGGGGCCAGCACTTACCTATGCAGGTTATGCTAGAGCAGCGGAGGAGGCTGTGCATGATGGAGTCCTCCTACACACACCGGTCAGACCACCCCGGCTCAGACCATATGGACAGCAGTGGGGACCGTGGGACCCCGAAGCTTGTGGAGCAGTGTGGCGCTGAGGATAAGAGGATGTTCATGGGAGTGGGCCTCGGGGGCCATACCCCCTATGTGTCTTTGAACCTCCACCATGTTCTAGCCAAGCATAGCTCCTTCCAAGGACCAGCATACGCACTGGGCCATTTAACGGACAATTACAGCTACAGAGGGGAAGAGATCAACCCATACCTCTACAAAAGCCAAAGCCCAGCGTCCAGCTCTTCACCCGAGAGCCACAGGGAGATCCCCCATTACATTGGCACATCTGTCATCATCACCAATGAGAGGTAACAGGCCAAAGGGTCAAAGGGCAGACCACAGGACACTGAGTGAGAGAGAAAGAGAAAGAGAGAAAAGTGAGAGAGAGAGAGAGAGAGAGAACCTCATTGCTTTCAGCAGACTGACACCTTACACACATATGAGATTCCTGCAAGGGGCGGCATGCGATTTCAGGTTTATTGAATATATATTTTTGCATACTTTTGAGCTGGCATAATGTAATGCGTTGGCAGATTGTAGCCAAAATTTGCATATTACAAATTTACAGTCCATTCAAGAACGAGCTGTATCTTAGAAAGAAAACCTGTAATGATTTATATTGCTTTTGTTTTTTACCATAAATTTGCATGTTTTTAACACAGCTATAACACAATTTCCTAAATTCAGTTGACACTGCAAGCTTTAAATGTGATGTTCTGGTTGTTTAAACACCCCAACATAGTAAAAAGTAAATCTACAAAATTAGGAAAGGCACTGAAATAATTACTACTATGTGGTGAATTGTGCAAACAAGGACACCGGACCACACAATTGTCAGTCATCAGGACGAAAAGGCCCATCACCAGAAGGCATATAGAGGCTCTCTTGTCGCCTAACAACCAGCTTTCTCAATGCTTAACATTAACAAGACTTCAGTTGGCCATTTAATTATGATTTTTCTTAATGCAGTAGAGTCATGTGTGTATTTATTCTTGTGAAACACATAGCGATTTGCTTATTTATAATGCAAAACAATTGTCTCATGTATAAATAAAAGCATTCATTTTCTCTGTGAAGAACTTGAAATGACAGAGAGTAGTTTGCTTTCAACTGGAATAAATATGTGAAATGGCTTTTAGGTTTATATCATTTTCTCTCCATGTGCATATTGCTGGCTATTTTCCTATGCAAAATCAAACTGGCTCATTGTCTGGTAATTCTAATAGTTAAGGGAATAGCTGAGTTAAGTGAAAAGATACGATCTGAAGATTCATTTGTGTAATGTTAGCTGATAAAAAAAAAGATTTATTTGTAGTACAGTACAGAACAGTAAAGTCATGTTAGACAATAGCCCAGCTGTGTCTACATAAACAAAGATTTGAAGCTGAATTTAGATCACGTTAGGGCTTATGGTCTACATGAAATACACCATCAGTGTGAGCACACCTGTGAGCCCCCCCCCCACACACACACACACACAACCCATCCCCTTAGTATCCACCATAGACTTAAATCCTTGAGGTTTTAAGCTATGCCAGCACCAAACTTCACAGAGAAAGCACTATAAAGAGTAAGTAGTGCTTTATTTTTGTTTACGAAAAACGATAAGGCCTCCCATTTTCTAGAAGAAAAAAAATTGGAGAAAAATTATTCTGAAGGTGAGCCAAAGGGCTCCTGTGTGCCGTCCTGCCAGTCTCCTGGGAGGCCAGATAGAGATGTGGTATTATGCAGCCAATATTAAAAAGGATAGATTCCTTTGACCCCTGACACCTTCCACAGAAATTGTTTAATAGGATATTGAGAGGGCACCATTTATGGATCCAAGGTAAGCTATTTGCCTAATGAACTTTCAAACTACTTCAGTCTTCAGAAAGAGTGACCAATCCAATACTTGACATGCACAGATATGTGATTAGCAGCAAACGGTCCAAACATCCAAGTGTTCCCCCATACCTTTCTATCATGAACATAGCAAACATGGGAGGAATTGTTGAAAACATGCCTGATATCAGGTACAAGTCTACTACTCCCTGAATGAAAATGGTACATCCTATTCAAATAGGGATTGCAAAATTTGAACCATTTTAGACAGGAAAATCTAGTGCTGGGTATGAAAACTGAGACTCCAGTACTGCATACAGTTACAAAACCTTTGGATGAGGGAATAATTCATAATGAGGTGAAGGCTTCATAGAGCTTGCATCGTCTGTAGGCATATTTTCACTTCATCTGGCAGAGATGAGCCAAAAGCCTAAGGTGCTGAAGACAAATGAGGTGTCCTCTAACAGGCCGAGGGATGAGCCAAAGGGAGCGCAGGAAATGGCCTCTCCGCCATCCCGCCCCGGCCCTCACGCCACACTCGGCCTCCGTCCACCTGCACCACAGCCTTCTCCCGCACCTCATCACCCCCTCCGGGCGAGGGAGCCCGAGGGGAAGGGAAGAATGGGGCCGGACCACCTGGTCCCTGAAGCATGCAGGGTAATAGTGTAGCTGGTCAACATGGTTTTTTTTTAAAACCCATAAATACAGCAGCGCTTTACTCACTATAACATCTACAACTAGGGGTGAGCTGTGGATTAAGGTATAACTCTTTCGGGTTTGATGATTTTGACACAAAACAAATTGTTTGTATGTTTTATTTGATAATGACACACAAAATAAAAGACCACTGTGTTTAATCAAGGATATTCTAAAGGATATATTCTAAATCACATTAACCTCATCAAACCAAGTGTCTCTTTACACCACTGTGAACATGCCTTAAGTTTCATAAAAGCCATGACAAACTATTAAGCAGAGTTTATACATAATAATACATCAAATTATGAGTAATCTGCACTTCCTTAACACCAAGTTGTCTTTTTCACTTTTTCTCAAGAAACATGTCCTTAGCACATACAAAACATTAATTAATACAAGACCAAGTAGCAGAACAGTAAAAATATAAGAAAAGTGTGGTCATTTTTAATTTTGTAGAATTACAGTAAATGCTTGATGTGACATTTTTGCCTATATTTAAATGGAAAACATACAAACCCATGTTTACCTTTTAATTGTCACAAAGTGTATGCATTGTCTGTGCCAAAATAAGTATAAATTAGTCTAGATCTGAAACTACAGTGGGAGAGGGAGAAACCAGATCCATCTGTAAGTCTGTGCAGTAGAGAGGGGATTTTGCTTTTCCTCTCAGCACAAATTTAATGTTCATGAAATCAGTACTACTATACATTTTCAAGAATATACTGTAAGGCTCAATCCGGTGTCAATAACATGTTGGGCTCAGGGATGACAAACTAAAACACTAAGGGAGTAAGATGACAAACTAAAACACCTCATGAAGTTGAATGTTTCCGTTACCGGTTTCTGCCCAGCTTCATTAAAAGCACAAGTTTGTGCACCAGAGAATTTAAGTGTATTAGACTTTTTCCAAATATTTTTGTCTTCCATCTTTAGGGCAGTCGCACATTAGCAGAGTATGGCTTAAGATATGTATGGTAGAATTGTGGGGTAGAACACCCACATCTCTAATTTCTAAGCCATATGTCAGTAGTAGTGACAGAGTTGTGGCATTCACTTTGAGTAAAGCCAACTGAGCCAGCTATGATAAATAATGTGTCTGTGTCAATTTTAGAGCAGAACATATAGGTCAGAAGTCAGTATAAGGGAAAAATCTAAGTGCTCAGCAAGTAATTCAGGTTTCATGACTGCCCCTGGACATCCAGTTCCCTGATGATTGGTCTACCTACTTTGCCATATACACCAGTAATTCTGTTACTAATACTGTATCTCATTTTGTACAGCCATTCATATATATGTTCAAAGAAAATCAGGCTGTATATTGTCTCACTTAGCAGTGACCAAGAAGGGCCATGATCACTGACACATCATTTATAGCACAGATAATGTAAACAACAGCATGTGAAAATGAAAAGGCACATCTTTTTTTTCACTTTAATAGTGTTAAAAAAGAAAATTCCTGTTCACCTGCAAAACATCAATTCAGCAGAGAAATTCAAATTAAGAGAAATTGTGCTGAACAGACCTTGATCATTGTTGTAGTGTTGAAAGATATGAGTACCAACAAGATCTGTGACTATAGCTGCCATGTTGTTAAGTTAGCATAGCACATTATATATGTTTTGCATAGTGAATTAAAATGACATGGATGAAATGCCTAATACTTTTATGTTATGACAGAGGAAATTTATATCTGGGATGGAATAGGCAAATACTTCTTCAGTCAATAATTCAGCAAAAAAGTAAGTAAGATCTAAAAAGTGTACAGTACTTCTGCAGATAGACAGGCTATAACTAAACCAAGAATGGTGCCTAGCTGTGCTTAGTGACAACCAAGTTCCTTAACATGTCGAAGGAGTTCCCGTCAGGCTGAACAGACACCACGTCCTTTTCTGCCTTCACCTGTAGAAAGCCGTGGTCATCCAACCCCACCACCTCCGCCTCTGGACCATCCTCACTCCACAACTTCACCTTAGTCCCACTGAGATAAGACAAGCCACATGTTTATTACATTCAGCTGCTCAAACAGAATAATAAAGTAGACCAGTTCTGACACAGGTGAAACTGTAGCAAGACATAAAAATTCAACACAATTCCGTTAGCTATACCATAATTGTCTAAGGACTGATTAATTATGACATAAGTTTTGTCAGAATTTTGTTCCCTTTTTCCCCAGTAATATTAGTCAACGATTCCCGGGGTTCTGAAACCCCGGGACAAATAAAACTCGGTAGGCATGTAGCCCCAGTAGGCTGATAAGGTATAGATGCTTTAAGTTTCCGGGGGCCTCTACCACATTCATACAATGTACTGCTATGTGGTACATTTAGTTAATTAATACAAAATAACCTTACAAATGCAAGCCATAAAAAGCAGAGTTACCTCACCACAAATAAACTTGAGTGACAGAGAGAGTAAGCAGCAAAGCTGTAGTTTACCCATGAATCCATCTTTTGTAGTATATGGGCAGCACGGCTGATGGGCCCTTCTCTTGAAAATCTGCAATGAGCTTTTCGAGCTGGGTGACTGTGCAGGCAATGAGGTGTGCTGGGCTCAGGGGCTCCAGGTTTGAGCCATGCTCCCGGTTATGCTGCACCACCAGGTCATTGATGCAGATTGTTGGGTTGCTGTTACTGACATTGAAGCCACAGCCTGTAAACCGATAACGTGAAGATGAGTAAAAGCTTAATTGTCCAGATGCAGGGCAAAAAACTCCCTGCTAAATCATGCCAATGTAACCTTACATTACCTATGAGAATATGGAAGGTGGATCCCATAACTGTTGAATTCACCAGAACACCACCAAGTTTCATTAGGTTACCGTAGTAGATGTCATTAGGCCATTTGACCCGCAAGTCTATTTCCTGTTAAGAAAGTGAACAGACAGAAAAATCATGACAATACAATAAATGCTACCCATACATCAGAAGTCTTTGAAAAGATTCAGAAAAAATTCAGAAAAATTAAGCACTGCACATTTTTCTGATCTCATTCTACGGTTGCTGAGTGACATTCGAATGAGTTAACGATCATATTAAAATTAGCAGTGGTCTCTTAATTTTAATCACGTTCGAATGTCACTCCATACCACACCATAGGATGACATCAGAAAAAATTCCAGAGCTGTATACACCTTAATCTGAATATGTCCTATAGGAGTTTTTGCAGCATTTTGTGACACATTTAGAAGCATACCCTATAACGTGAACCTGAGTTATTAATCAGACTATATGCTATGCTATGCTATGTTCCCACAGCAATTTTTGTAGACAATTCCCAGCACACCGGAACATCGGAGCACATGCAACTTGGTGGGCATATAGCCCCACTAGGGTGATAAGGAAAAAAGCTTTTGGTTGCCAGAGACCACTCCCCTCTGCAGTGAGCCTGTTGAAAGAAGAGTAGGCCAAAAGCAGTTTTGGCAGAATAATTCGAGAACCATCACGCCCAAGATGACAAAATTTTTGGGGTATGTTGGCCTGTTGGCCTCAAGGAGTTGTATCAACCCAGCCCATAAACACACATTTGTGGTGGAGCGCCACCAAGGGAAAAATGTTTGCAAAAAACGTGATGCTAATATCTTGTGATGAGATGTTCCGAACCACACAAAATAAATTTGACATGAATGATCACCACGACAACCTCTGGACGCACCCTAGTTGTGAAACTCCATGCATGGGGGACACTGCAATTCATGAATTGCGGACTGTCAGATGGAGAGAAATTGAGAAGTGTGATTTATTTTCTGTGAAGAGAACATGCAAGACTGGGCGGCAGTCATATTAGGCCATGTACCACTACCACTATGTGGTACATCTAGTTTTCTGGAATCCCTATATGTTGTTCCTACAGTTTTAGTTGTAATTCTATACAGACACTATACTGCCTTTAACGGTTTTATTTATTTATTTATTTATTTTAATTGAAGCGCTTGCTTTTTTTTCACAACAAAAATATTTCCAATGTCAAAGCGTGAATTGATTCAGGACAAAACCATAACACAAGTCTTTGTGTGACATGAGTGTTTGTCATCAACAATTTCCTGAATAGACACATATTTTACATAGACACACTCTACAAGTGCACACATACTTAACACGCACATACATACATGCACATTGCACACATATATTGAAACAAAAATAAACCAGTATGGCTCGACATGTATGGTTGCCACAGAGTTGCTTTCTCTGAAGTAAACAAGACAGGTGTGTGCTAGGGCGATGGGCTGCAGATGGAGGCGAACACAACAAAAAGGGGATACCTCTGGGATCTCTACGGTAGCAAATGCTCCCTCTGATAGCTTGGACAACAAAGGTGGGCCAAGCACTGGCAAACACTAGAGTGCTTGAGGTGGAAATGCAGGGTGGTTCATACCTCATATCCCGGCAGAGTGCACACGGCCTCCACCACAGCCAGAGCCGCCAGGTGCTGCACGAAGGGAATCCTCTGACCCAGTAACGAACTGATGGGAATCCGCACATGCAGGGTGAACATGGCACAACCCAATGGGCTAAGCCAAGCATTTCCTCCGCGACCTGAAATCAAGTGTCCAGAACACAGCAGAGACTTACAGACACTGTTCACACCCCAACAATTATGATGGAAATTGGTCTCCCACCATAGAGTCACTGCCTGGGCACAGTGTTTCTAGTAAGTTGACACTGATTTTAATACTTTAAAAGACCACATAGCAATATGATTGCTAATTTGCTTGGGTGAGAACCATGCCTGTGCAAGGCTGCTGGAACTAAAGGAGTGTTCTAATGGCAAAGGGTGTTGCAGTAGAAACTTACTGACCTCTGCCCTTTGTCTGACGAAGAGCTATGGCGATTAACCCCATTTCCTCTGGTAACTCAAGCATCAACCTGTGGTGTGTAAAGAGAGGCAATAAAAGCAGTTTAAACAGCTTGATAATTAGATGTACTAGGCCAGAGCATTAGCAAAAGTATGACTTTACCATTTTCTGGTTTAGATTTCACTGCCAAAGTGAACATACTTCCCCAAAACACTATGAATCTATGAGCTTCCACCTACAATGACCTAAAATAGGTCATAAATAGAACATATATAAGTACAAGAATTCATATAATTTTAATTCATTTTTGTGGCTGTGTCATTTGAAAACAAACAAAACGTTTTCTTTGCTTCTGGAGAACCTTAAATAAACAAGATTTCTAAAGAAAAGAGCGTGAATGAATCATTTGCTGTAATGACTGCTTGAGCAGAAACATATCTGAGTTAATGTTTGAAATGCATGTGGTTGTTTATTTCAGTCCAGGTGGACATACAGCATTAAAATGAAATGGCAAGTTACATATAAACTACTGCCTCGAGAGTTGACAGGTATTATTTACCGATATCTTTCAACACTTCCAAAGTTCAATGATAGAATTTGTTCTTTTCCAGCCGAATAATTTGTGGAATTGGTGCCAATATTTCCAACCCTCTGAACAGGAATATACACAAATTAACATAAAAAAAAAATCAATGCACTAGAATTCTGTAGCCTGTCCTCCAAAACTTACAACCACATCTGGTTGTCAAAATTGAACTGAACAGTCAACCATATGACTTATGAAAACAATAATCGGTTACATTTTACTTGAAGGTATCTACATAAGAGTGACATGACACTGTCATGAACGCATCATAAACATTATAAACAAGTCATAAACGTTTATGGTCACCATATCTCAACTTGCATGTCAAAGTAACACAATACAGTTCTGCCTTAAAATAATGGCTTGAAACTCATTTAGTGATATTCACCAATACTTATAATAGGCAGAATTGCGTCTCTTTCAATACCGATGTTTGCCTGAATATGACCTTTTCTCATCAGTTCTTGACAAATTGAGCACCCCCTTGGTGCTAAATCTGTACACAGTATGTTTTAAAATTGACAAAAAGGACAATTGTGTTACTTTAATACACCATCAACAATAATACACATTATCAGGAAAAAGGTGAGGGATCTTTGCAAAATATAATTTTTGGATAAATATAATAATCCAATAGCTGACCTATAGGCTAACCGTTTTAATCTACTTTTTGATTCACAGTTCAGAATGATTCTGTAACTGTCAGCAGGCTTAAAAGAGGAACTTTTAAGCCGCAAAATGTTACTGAAGCACATCAAAATGATCCACCACAGTATAGACAATCCTTCGTAAAAATTATTTTGGAGATTCTGTAAAAGCACTGGTTACCACCCATAGTGATATCAGTGTGCACTTTGAGACAGCTAACCTTTGATGAAATCTAATCAACGTGTTTTCCAACAAACAATAATGATGCAATTTTTAAGGAACAGTGTAGTCTTTTAAGGAAATGTTCTACTTCTTTAGGGGAAGAAAATAATGATAGGCCTGTAACAAAGAAACCAAATGCAAAGAATACACATGAGAGTTTTCACAGTTTTAAGATTACTTATCAGTAGGGATGTAACTATGCACCGTAAATAGGCTATAAATCGATACAAATGTGTGAATATTACAACCGGTTGAAATAAAAAAAAATGAAGCGTGATGCAGTTTTTAAACAGAATAGGGCGTAATCTGCTTTTGATTTCACTTGTTCAACGTCAGATTGGTCAAGAGATTATTCTAATTTGGCACCAGCAGTGGCGCGACTGGCTGGGGCACCTGCACCGTACGCCGGCGACCCGGGTTCGATTCCCGCCCCGTGGTCCTTTCCGGATCCCACCACGTCTCTCTCTCCCACTCACTTCCTGTCGGTCTCCACTGTCCTATCTAATTAAAGGCATAAAAAGGCCAAAAAATATGCTTTAAAAAAAAAAAAAAAGAGATTATTCTAATTTAAAACAACCTCAGCAGGGTTGTTAAAGATAAAACAGAATATGAATTAACTGGAACACACTTTATGTACCTCTCAATTTATATAAATAAAGGAATATTTTTCAGCATTTGTCTGCAGCTTATTCTGTTAAAATATTGTGATTGTGAAAATTAGGGTAATTTGCAGAAAAGGACTGGTGTTTTCGAAGTAATTTTAATTAGTCTAGGCAGGCCGAAATATCTAAACTGGCAAAAAAACGCCATTCCTGGCAGTCATGTACTGCATTAAATTCATTAATTAAATGTTACAGTCTCTACAAGGTGTATTCTGCAAACAAAACCTAAGGAACAGGAATTACATGAACAATATTAATGACAATCAAAGACAAAGGACACATTCACTTTTCTCTTAACTTAGTAACTACACAGCATAAATATATGTTTATAATAATTAAAATGCACACTAGCAAAGACATTCATAGACTTCACAGACTGCAACCTCTCTTATACACCTCTTTCTCTCCCTCTCCATACCCAGCTCACACACTCAAGCACCCCCACTCTTTCCCAGAGACGCACGGCTCATGCACACGCACACACACACACACACACTACACACACAAACACACCACACACAGGCGGGCGAGTGTGGAAGGCTGCTGGATGGTTCCTGTCCCTGTCTGCAGGCAGTGGGGTGCAGCTCAGAGGAACATGACCTCCCCGCAGCTGAGGCAGGTTAAGCAGCCTGACTAAGCGCACCGCCTAATTGAGAGCTTTTACTGTTTGGCAGGACCACCGGAGAACCCTGTGCACTTGTTCGTGACAACGGCTGCTCCTTTACAAATCAAGGCTTGACGAGTGCAGACAGGGGGCCCAGCTGGTTCTCTGGAGTCCTTCAGCCAAATAAATGAACTTTTAATAGGCACATCAACACCTAACAAGGCAAGGAAGGCCAGTCATGACCTTTTCGTCAAGCCACTAGTGTACTTGTGCGGTGGGTAAATTGAACACACCTAAATGAGTGAATGATGCAGCTGAGTCTTCCTCTGTGCATTTTTGCTGGTTAGGTGGTACTTGTGTCTTTGATCGTCTTTTAGTAACATTAGATACACTGCCAATTTTAGCAATGGATGTTGTAAGTTATACTAAAAAAACTTGAAAAGCAAATCTTAGAAAACATCCAAAATACTCAGCCGCTCTTCAACAGACAGTATACATAGATGAAAGCATAGATATCCACAAATAAGAGTTCAGTTCTGACCCTGAGCTTTAGTTCCTAACTGTGCTTGGAACTTCATCCAAACCCCAAATCAGTGCCAACCCAGGGAAAAACATGCATTGTCCAAGAGCTGGCAACTAAAATGAACCATTTTGTGTGTACATGGTCTGTCATTCCACACACGAATGTCTCCCTTTCAAAGCTTTGTCCTAACTGACATCAATCCTGAGAAGATTAGCATGCAAAGCAGTATCAAATTAATTTCTGCAACGCAAATATGAGATCAGCCTTGGATCACACCAAACAACTCACTTCTAAACATGGTAATGCTCTTATATGCTCAATGGGAGGCTGTCAATAAAAGCAAGGGTGGGGGGATCAGGCAGGGTGGGGGGTGGGGGGGGATCTGTGAGGCTCAAGTGAAGAGCAATCTATAATAAGGCAAGCTCAGGCAGTGTGGGGCTGCAAAGCTGAGGCTAATGCATTCCTCTAGAAGTTAATCTCATTTTGAAAGCACATCCACTGAGCGGCTCAGAGGTCGTTGGTGGCTGTGAAACCAAAAATGCATTAAAAAATTCCCAATAAAAATCACAAAAGAGAAAAAAGGACAAGGGAGAAAGGGGCCTACAATTAGCAATTAGACACCAACAATGACACTTTCAGAGCTAATGCTACATATCAAACAAGGCCTTTCTAGTCAGTCTCAGCTGTGGCCAAAAAGTACGACGGTACTCCTCACATATTCTGTCTGCTTCTTGGACATGGCGCACTGAAAATGATCTAATATCCAAGCAAGCGGGAAGAAAAAAAACAAGAGGGGAAGAAAAGCCTGAGCCATGTGAATGGATATTCAGAAATCTACTGCTTGTTCATTTAGCAAGGACCCTCAATGAAATGTTTCTATCTAAGCATTCACATGGTGAGATTTGTGCCTCTAGCTTTATTAATTTAACACTGATGTCCAAAGTTCCTTAGAGGACTTATGAGCAATAACAATCAAAATTATATCATTTTTCTATTTTAGTATAAATCCCCTTAGCAATTCCATGAGATTATGTGCAAGACAATAACATAAAGGACTATAAATAATATATGCATCTTTTTCCCTTTTCCCCTAAAACACAAAAAAGACAAAGATATTTCGGCAACATAAAAAGACCAAGCGCCGTTCAATTTCACACCCACATACTATGTATTTGCCATTATGATGCACATAATGACATGAGCATCCACCACAGACACATAGAGCGAGCTACAATTCAGCAATTCCCAGATCATACAGTTCTTTTTCTAAAGCCAAGCCAGAGACATTGTCTCCCTGGTAATTACAACAAGTGCCAAACAAAGACATACAAAGTAGCACATCTGTGGATGAAAGAACAAACCACATCTCCCAGTAGAAAAGCAGATCTTTTAAGTCAAGTCAGGCCTTTGTTGCCATTGGGAATGATACTCCTTAGCCTTACCTCAAAGGCCTTTGTTAGGACAGCTCAGCCCAAAGGGTCACTTACCCAGGGGTGGGGGGTCAGAGGATAAATGGCCACCACCCGAGTCATCTGTATGACAAGAGGACAGGAGTGATCAGCCACACCCAGGCTGCCTATTTTCTCAGTCATGGATTAGCAGACCAGTCACCTTGTTTGGGGAGTCCTAACACACAAACTGACAAAAGAGGATTTCCAACCAAAGGTTACCCCTAACTACCAGTTTTCAAAGATTTCCTCTTTTGTTTCATATCAAACACCACAGATGAAGAAATGTTGTGTAAGTGTGCATCGTGTCAAATGATGACCAGTCATGGTGCACTGATGTGAGGCTTTACTCAAGTAACTAACGCAAAATTTAACAGTGCCAACAGTTCCAATATAATTTCACCTCACTTACGCCTTGAAATCGATCATATGAAAATGACTGTATTGAAATAAAAATTCCAAAATCCATCCATCACAGAATCTCAGCTTGAAACAAACAATACAAATATCCTAAAGAGCCATCACAGCTGATTCCTCACATCAATTTTCAAAACTGGATTTAGTGCAATTAACATAAGCATGTTTGTATTGATCACCTGAGGGAATAAATGTGATCAATAAAGGACAACTAATCTGTAAATGTGATTAATTGAGCTAATCCTGTTTCCTGAAGAGCACCGCAAATTATCATTTTCAAATAGCTCCCTCGGAGGTGATCAATGACAGTTGTTCTCCATTACCCTGAGAGACAAGGTTGTAATTCCCACTTTCCCTGACTCGGCTGGACCCAAACTCCTCCTGGGCTGCTCCACTCTCAGTCATCTGACCGGCTACAGCCCACCACAGTAGAAGGGACAGCACTGCTGTTTCTGTTTCTACCTCATGGCTCTGTGTGGAAATCTGTTAATTTCACGTTATTCATCAAATCCAACAAACCGCAATGAATGAATTCTATAGAAAATGAAAAACAATATATATATATATATATATATATATATATATATATATATATATATATATATATATATATATATATATATATACACACACATCAGGGTTGTGCACAATTCGAATTGCAATTCTGCTTCCTGTTTGCTACCTCAATTTAAATGCAAGTGAAATTCAAGAATTTAATTGAAATTTAGGAGCCAGTTTCAATTAAATTCTGGAATTTTGCACAAGCCTGATATACATACACACACACACACACACATACATATATATATATATATATATATATATATATATATATATATAACCACTCCAGTTTGAGTCTGGCTGCTGCTGTGTGCATCTGAAACCACAAAGTTTGTGTGTGTGTGTGTGTTTACGCGTCAACACTTTAATACTTTAATACGTTAAATTGCCCTGCAGTGAATGGTGAATGTTTCAACCAGCCTCCCCTGCCTCAACTAGTTAGTATGCGGCTCGCCCAAGATGTAAACTTCTTAAGCATGCAATGCCAGATGTTAACAGAATATGAAATGAGGATTTTAAGCATCTGCTTACAATTTAAGATAATTGGAGGTAGAGCATGCAAGGTCAATTGGACCAATTTTATTTTATGTACAAACCTGCTGCTGAAGTTATTGGTGTCTTTTTACCTTCCACTCCACCCCATACTGCCAGATTTGTATTTTACACAGGAAACAGGGCCTAATTCCATACAGTGTCAGTTTTGATTTTGGATTCGCTGTCAAAACAAACACTGATTGCCGGTTCTTTGGTCCAACAACTGGCACATTTTCACCAGAGGAGGCCCTTGTTCTGAGTGTTTGTCTTAATTCAACTGCCAGAGGAGGAAGTCTCCACATATGAACCCGGGGTCCCAGTAATGTTTAACCAAGATGAATGTCTTGCTTTTCATAGAGTGAGTTGCTTATGGATGTCATAATGTAACACATGACATGAATAACGTGTTCCCTATACATTAACAAATATTAACATAAATTAATACTGTCATATCACGAGTACTTGCACAAGGCTCCAAAGTTTTATATGATACAATACACAATTGTAGAAAGGAAAAATATCTTATTTCTGATACCTAGCGTAGAGATGCAAAAAAAGGAATCAAATCCTGAGCAGCCAGCATGGCTCAGAAACTGACTAAGTCAGTCTTGACAACTGGGAAAAGAGAGACACTGACAAAAGGAAGCAAAGTGCTGCAGGCACAGGTATCAGATTTAGCCGAACAGGAAAAGCATCATTAAAGCTCGCTGGTGAGGCATCACACACGAACGCCACAGGTCTTATCCCGTCTGCTCCTCTGAGCTTAACAAATAAACACTTCCCCACAGTTCACCACTGCCTGCCACCTCGACACTCAGCTGTCCTCGCCAAAACATCCCAATGACTGTCTACACAGCACTTTCCTATATGCATCACGCAAGCATCAATATCTGCTAAGCGGTTTTAATGATCACTCAGAACACCACAAATGAATGGGTCACACAATGTGAAATCAGTATTTGTTTGTAACATCAGAAATCATTTGACATATTTGTCACATTAAATTAGAGAGTTCTTGAATCAAGAATATGCTAAAAATAATAAAATATTAAAGTGAACCAAACTAAATCAGTTGCTCCTGGCTATAGTAGATTGGGCTACAGCAAGATGAATGGTCATGGTACCATTGGGACCAGGGAAGCACTGGGATTCCAGCCTGGTTGTGACCTTGTGAGAACACTATCCTATGTCTCAGGCTGCCTATTATTAGTTGCCCCTGGCCAAACAAAGCACTAATACTCTGGACAAACAGACTGCTCGCCTAGCTCAGCAGAGACATCGATATAACCAGTCTTCATCAGCTCTACACAAGAACGCCTACCAAAGCACTTTACCCCCCTGTCCTGCACTACTTTCATTAATTATGCCTCAAAAGCCCCCTTTTATCACCAATAAGGAAAGGTTTCATCACTGTCCACGATCAAAGACGTCTAATTGAAACGGTCACCATCCCTGCTAATGTTAGTACACACGGGCCTTAATAATTACAAAAATACCACAATAAGAATTATGACAAAGCAATACATATACAAATATCACATCATTATTGTTTTCATTATATCAAATTAGTTAGGAGACATATTTCCATTTTGAAAATGAAAAAAAAAACACTCAATAGTTTCATTTGCAAAACATTTTCTACACTTATCTATACTTGGCAGGTTTACTGATTCCATACAGCAGAATACATACAAGTTGTGAATTCTCTTGCTGTGCATTACAACATTTAAAATAAGTGACCTATTGTGACTGTTTGAGCAAGGAACATAAACACATTCCTTACACTGAAATATTCAATCAATAACTAATCAAAAGGACAATGTTAACATTTCTCAAAATATTAACATAGAACATCCAACAGTGTCCTGCTTACTTGGCTAAAATAAACATATTCATGCATGCTACTTAATTCAAAAATAATACTATTTAATCAGACTGTAACATGGTACATCTGGAAATTAAACTTATGATCAAGGGACGGGAAATCACACTGTAGACATTTTTTTCCCTTGCCCCAGACTTTCCCCCTTTTTCGTTACCTTACAACCTTAATGACAACACTGTCATTTTCAATCAATTCAGCACAGGTCCAGAATCCATTTTTCAAACTTTATGACAGGTCTAATAGCTTCCACCTGTTTCTAGGATCCCGCCTGTTGACTGGCAAGTTCCCAGTAAAATGTGGAGATGGAGACAAAGACCTCTATTAGGTGCAGCCTGCCTCTACTGCTGTGAGGTCATTCAGGCATTAAATTAGATCCAGCTCAGAGGCAGCACACACACACAGCCCAGCCACCCTCCCAACGGCAGAGTGAACCACTCTAACTTCTGTGTCGCCATGTAAGTGGCTACACTCATCAAGGGGCTCGCTCTCCTCACATACTCCCTTTGACTGATAAACCCACAGCGTGCAACCATACTTCCACATGCGCAAAAGGTAGACTGAGTTTGAATGTTGAGTTAAAGGCATTTCAATTCACTACTTAATCCATCTGGCAATGCTACACTAGGAACTCTACTATTGGCCAAAGCAACAGGGGGAAAAAAGAAAGCTACATTACCCCTCCAACAGGTCCATGGTAGTAGGGGTGACCTCGGTATAGAGCAGGGTACGACCAAGGGTGTGGGTGTGCAGGTGGTGGCTGTAGGCCTGCAGGTTGAACTGCTCTGACAAGAACTCTGGGGGTTCAGGGAGCACAGCAAGCACCCCCTCAGGCAAGTCCGTCTGGAGCTCTGCACTTGACAACAGCTTCAGACAGGTCTTTGGGGACCTCAACATGCCCTCCTTGTCCATCTGGCTTTCTAGCCACTTTAAGAAGCGGCCTTTCAACTCCTGGGGAAGACAAACAACTATATATCATCTCAGATTGGTAAATGAAACTTTAGAATTTATCATATTCATAATTTACTAAACAAATGTATAAGGGACCATAAGTCAATCACTGAAAATATATTCAATGGCTGCATATTAAAATGTTGAAAGAATCAAGAGCTGATTTGAAAACTTGTTTTTCCAACTTCAGCCATGCCAAAAAGAAGGGGAAAAAAACACTTCAATTTAATTAACAGGCATGTATAATCAATTACTATACAAGTTGGCTTCATTACATCGTTTTCCCCTGGGCAGTAGAGTTACTGGTCTTTTTCTGTCAAAGTGAATTAATCAACAGGGTCATATGCTTCTCGACAAGTACTAATTTTTTAGTTTTCGGGAAAATGTTTGACAAATGTAATAGAAAGAATTAGCTCATCTTGTCAGAATGGACCCTTAATCAAAAGTAAGGTTTAATTTGATACTTATATCATGCTGTTGATAGAAGGCATTGTAGTGTGTGTCCATGGAGATATATATTACACTATGTTGGACAAATGCTATATTCCTTGAAACGAATGTATTTGTGTAGTCCTGCAACTGGGTAACCCACAATTTTATTTTTGAAGAAAGAGTGAATGTTTCAAATTATGGATATTTTTAGGACTGAGTTTTGTAAGCATGTTTTAAAACTATGCAATGCAGATGTGCAATTTTATGTATGCTCTAAACTGACATGCTGTTAATTTTCAATACATAATGCAGATCCTCAGAAGTAGCACAACCGGTACACCAACATTGCATCAGTATACTTGCAAAACAAGTGACTGATAAAATAAATGTATTCAAATAAAGTAGTGAGATTCATGGCCATTGTGTTTTATAACACCTTAAGTAAAGTGTTGAAACCAAGCATTATTCATAATGCCACAGCTAGTCACAGGACATGTCCATCTTGACTACTACTTCTGTAACCTATGTGATTTCCACACTATAATGACTCCAGAAAGAGACTAAAATAAAAAAGGTTGTTCTTCACACTGGGCTGTGACATGAGTGATGTGTTTGTTTAGTAAATCAGTTTACTGTATTTCTGGCTCTCACTGGGAAGGACTTTGTCTGACCTTAACACTTGAGGAAAGGTAGAGTAACGGTATGGATCTTTTAGAATAAATAACATGGCTACACTCCATCAAGAACAAATCTTGGCTGGCACCAGTCCATGGTCTGAGCAGTGGCTCTCCGCGAAATAAAATAAAGCACTCAAACCAAAGCTCTCACACCAACCTAAAGAACGCTAAATAAATGATCCATTTCAAGAAAGGTTGTGAAAGTGACTTGTGAATAGACATTCAAACGATAACAAATACCTGGAAGTGTCTTTGACACAGCGGATAATCATTGCAAAATTCTGGTAAACATTTAACCACATACAACACTAAGAGGAGCTGTGGACATTTTCATTTAAAATAGGTTTCCTTATATTTATAAAACCCTTGATATGCACTGACCAGTTTATGTCTTTGTTCCCTAATATAAAGAGTGACCAAATAATCAGATGTTTTTTTTTTAAATAAATTATTAGAAGGCAATCCAACGCCGTTGATGTAAAAAAAAAAGCTGTAAAATACGATTAAATGAGTATAATGACGTGATTAGCTCAAATCTACACACAGCGCACATGGGACTAGTTAATCATTTAGAAGTTCTTGTGAGCATGCCCATCATTCTGTGCTTTGTGTCATGTTCAATAGGGATGGTAATGACCGCGGTGTCCCCTGAGGCCCACTCAGCTGTCTTTAACAAGTGAGATGGGCCTGGGCTTCCCTCAAACAAGAGGTGCCACGCTGAGTGGATCTCTCATTTTAAAGCAGTAAAGTCTGTAGCACAACGAGTGGGTGAATATAAGCCAGGACAGATCTATAGCTAGTGCAGACGCTTAAAGGTAGAGTACATGATTAATGTTGATATTTTGTTCATAGACATAGTTCATAGAGATTTCTAATAAACAGAGCCAGGATTATGTACAAACATACTAAAAGGGACCGCTGGAGAGGCATATGATTAATTTGTATTTAAGGCTTAGTTAGCTTTCTGACATGTATGACACTAAATTCAAAAGTCCTCAACTGTTAATGACACTGTGTTTCTGGCACAGGATGTTTTGTCTCATCAGTGCAGGACAGTGGACGGGCCTGAGGTCTAACAGAGGCGATGAACCTGTCTTGTGAATAGTGGGAAAGTTTGTGGCAAGACAAACAGGGTCTTGACAAATTTGTGCGTGTAGTGGAGTTTCCCTGTGAGTGAGTGGTTCAATGGCTCAACAGAAGTACAGGCTCTCCTCTCTTCCTCTACGGGCAAGGTGCACAGAGCATGCTCTATTTGCCATAGCCCTCCATTTCCAACACAATCTGGAAGCAATCCCACAGGCAGTCTGCTTTCATCATTCAGGTGTTTGTTGTAACAAAGTGGCTGGGGCAAGGGTCAAATGTCATGCTCAAGTCCAAACAAACCTCTCGGCCACACTACTACAGTTTTTGACTTTCAGTAACACAATTGTTTGTGTCAAGCAAGGGAGGCCAACCAGGGCCAAGTGGGTGTACAAATGAGTAACTTAACTTGTCAAAGTCATTCAAGCACCACATTGTAAATGATCTCCTGGTTGCAAAACACAGAGAATCCGATGAAAAAAACGTCCTATTTCAATTTACTCTGCCATATTGTTACATCCACAGAAAATACTTTGAGATCATTTTATATTTGCAAGCTAAAGCCATTTCTTACACATCCTTCTGCAACTGAAGCAAAGGGATATGCAGTCTAGAAACCAGCATGGGACATGTTAAAAATCATGCTTCATTAGATAAGGTAAGAGAGTAAGGTAAGGAGCATGTAGACAGCCTGCCATCTAGTGGATATGGAAAACATGACAAGAGAACCATCACTGGGGTCCTGCTGTCCAGATAACATAGCATGGAAGAGCAGAGTATTTTGTCTTGCTTTCTGAACATAAAAGGTATTCAAGTTCAGTCTGTCAAAAACAAGGTCAGATGCTATTTTACAAGCCCAATTACAACCCTATAATTAGACTGGGTATAAACTGGCCCATTTTAGCAGATATCTAGAACCCCCTCATGCTTGTCTGGCACCCACATGAATAATTAAGTGAGCTTTAAGGTGATTGGCTACCTTGTAGCCAAAGACCTTTCATAGTAACTTCTATAGCAACTAACTTCATAGCAACTTCTAAATCTAAATCTAAAGGTCCAACTTGAAGTGACACGAGGAGAGGCGGTGATCAGAAGGATGGTTTGCATCACTGTCTGTCTTTATTCAGATTTTCCCATTTTTAGTAGTCATTTTATGCACCGAACTCTCCTTATCCAACAATGCCATCATTGATGACATTTATGCCCGAAAGTTATACCAAACGAGATGAGCATGATTTCAGCATATTGCTCTGTGGGCCCCACAATATTTACATATTCACTAAAATCAGGCAAAGAAAAGTCACTGTTCAAAAGTTTGGGCCACTTGTGAAAAATATCTGCAATTTTAAGATTACTTTCGAAAATAATGACATGAATAGTTTTTATTTATCAAAAATGCACTAAACCAAAAAAATCTTATTCAAATAAATATGTGGGGCAGCTAGAAAATAACTGACAAATGACTAAATGTTTGTGAAACAACTAAAGTGCCAAAAACTTCAGGACAGCACTGTACGTAATCTCAAGGCAAACAGCACCAAAACTGGGTCAGCTTCTACACTGAGGTTCTGTAACAGTGTGTGGTCTTAACATAGTACAGGGCCTTGAATCTGCCACTTTCTGTTCCTCTTCTTCTCATAATCCACATCAAATACTGATTAACTCAGAGAGCACATTCCCAGCATACCTCTGGATTGACCACCAGTGGCAACAGGGCTATTTGAATATCAATGGGAGATCCAGAGCTTCACAGTCATAATGGCTGAATTAAACACTGACTTCTAAGACTTATCAACTCCTCGCTGCTGACTATATTTGGCTGCATTCAGTCAGTACAATGCTATTCTTTACCCTTAGTGTTTGAAAATTCCACCTATATTTGTCTATGCAAATGTTTATTAAGCTTTCCCATAACCAAACAATCCCAAACAAGCAGACGACTTTCAAAATAATTGGAGACATTGAACATGGAGCTTGACCAAGAATCATCAAAAGGCATAAAATGACAACGGCCGATTTTCCGATTTTGCACTTTAGATTTAGTCTTTGATCAAGCTTCATCATGTCCCAAAAGCAGAACAATGCTGAAACATCGGCAATTAAATTCATTCAGTTACTTCAAAGAATACCATCAACATGAGCTCAAGATCGGTGTGACTTTTCTGGCACCATCCCTCTTGCCAAAAAGTTCCATCAGTGTTCAAGGTGTAAAACAGAACCCTAATATAAATGTGAATGTATGAATATAGATGTACTTGGTTTTTTCAGGCAGTTTGTGATTTGAATCTGAACAGATATTATGCATAGACATAATTATATGCACAATTCTGCTGAAACTCTGAAATTCATCAATTTAGAGTGCTTTCTACAGAAACTAAACCTTTCAGAAACTAAACCTTTTGTGCCTCATGGTCCAAGAGACAAAATAATACCCAAAAATATTGAAAACAAGTCATGTTGTTAAGAGTATACATGTTCATGGGGAATGATGAAAGTAGTTTCATGTACCGGGCAGATGGAGAGGACATGCACAGGGCTGGGCGGTGGCACCTGGCTCAGCTCACAACTCAGGCCCAGTGAGGTGAGGATCTCTGTTATTACCTCGTAGCGAAGGGCATTACTCTTCTTGAGCATGTCAAAGTCACCTGGGCTCTGCACGTGCTGTGAATCTGGGGCGGTCTCCAGACGAACCTGTTAATTTAAAAAGACATTGACTGAACCATATTAAAAAAAAAGGTACAAACCAACTCCTATAGCCACTACAGTGGTCATGCACAGTCGATTAGTTAATTAGAAGCTTAAAAGATAAAATCTCCGATTAAACAAATATAAAGTTCTTACTCTAGATGCCATTGTTATGAATGATAAATAGCCTTGTGCACTGTATTGTATTGTATTCAGCCAGTTAGCTTCCCAATTGGCCACCACCAGTCCGAAAAATGTTCCACGGGTGCTCATTTTTGGCTACATTTTAAAGTAAAGCCAATTAGGTGGCAGATTAGTGGTGGACACAAGATCATGTCTATTCCAATGTCATGACTACGTGGATGTTTCCATGAGCTGAACGTTTTTAAACTGGGAATATCCACCAATCCGCATAGTTGACAAACTGTTGTGGCCGTCTGTAATGTGGCACCTAATTGGCTTTTAATAAGAATTAAGGCCAGAAGTACACTCCCATGAAACAGCATTTTTAAAGATAGCTCATAGACACATACTCTAAATATGCTACCCTAAATAAATTCTACTTTTGCTGGCCTAATAATTCTTCCTAACAAAATACCTATTCAGTAATGGAGAAATTGAGGGTAGGCTAGTACCTGACACAACACAGCTTCCCCACCACATGCTCCATGTGTCACTCTGACAATCACCATGTCCTTGGCATCTCCGTGCAGCTCCCCCCAGAGCTCTACCTCACCAGTCACGCAGTCTGCTGGCTCCCGCACATACACGCTCCCACTGGCCAACACACTCAGCTCTAACTCTGTGCTGTCAGCTTTGGTGAAACCCAACCTGCAGATCTGATTTCTTTGGGTTTCCTTAACCACCAGATTAAGGCCTGCTGGAGAAAAGGTGGAGGAGAGACCCAAAATTTTCCCTCCCTTGTCCAGGTACGCCAGAAAGCGCTCTTGAAGCTGTGGGGTGAGGGCTTCATCTGCTGCTAGCACTAACAGCAACGTGTTCTCCAGCCACGGCTCGCTGAGGGCTTGCTGAGGCCTCAGTGGATAGAGTATATAGCTGTCAGTGTCTATGCATTCAGTAAGAAGGCAGTGGATCATGTCAAATCTTTCCATACAGCTCCCAGTATAAACGAGAACATTAGGGGGCTTTCCACTGACATTGACCCTTTTGCTCTGGCCAGCAAAGCTCTCCACTTCATCTGTGCCTTCATCGCTGTCCACATAGTCATAGTCATGTGGGAGGTCTGGAATGTTCTCTATTGAAGCATACTTCACAGACAGGATGGTGCTGTGTTCCAGCTCCAGGCACTCATGGCAGCTGGATAGGTGGAGGTGGTGGTGGCCTTCCATGTGATGGTGTCCGGTTAGAGGGCCTGTGGTTTGCCCCTTACCA
Organism: Alosa pseudoharengus; assembly: GCF_046254945.1. Taxonomy (NCBI): domain Eukaryota; kingdom Metazoa; phylum Chordata; class Actinopteri; order Clupeiformes; family Clupeidae; genus Alosa; species Alosa pseudoharengus. The sequence continues at coordinate 23,494,907 of NW_027468870.1, read as the reverse complement.
TGAGAATCCCTACACTCCCCTTCACTGCTCCTCTGACCAGTGAGCTCCGAAGCAACAGAGAGGTTCACACTACTCTTTCTGCGTGCCAGTTCTGAGCCCTGTGGGATGCCTTCCGCTTCCTTCTCTCTTGGTGACGGTCCTGAGAGTACTATTGCAGTGGTAGGATTTAAAGGAAGAAGCTGGACTTTCTGTTCAGTCTGGTTGCTGTTCAATGATTGTTTCTTCTCAATAAGTTCCCTGAGGGTGGATTCTTGAAGCAGAACAGCTAGGGAAAGGAAGAAAAACAGATGTAATCTATGGGTATATGCCTTAGGGAAAAATAAGGTAATTAGATGATTAACATGGAACTTACAGACTATTTTTTCTGGAACAAGACCATTTTCCATCTGAAGCCGATCTTCCATAAACGCCACCCCTAAGCGGCTAAAGTTATCCACACTCGTCTCAGCTACAGCCCTGAAGGGCAGCCCAGGGCTGCAGGCCAACGGATGGCAGTAATCAGACCACTTAAGCACCTAACACAAAAAGGACAAGAAGCGATGCAAGAGATTAAGTATCAATAAAACTTCTTTGATTTTTAATTAGTAAAGCAACAATATGAACTCCAATCAACAATGTTACCTTATATCTGTGAGCATGTGTGCAGTGAGGCAGAGGTTATTTCCTCTTAATGTACAGATTCTAATATTGGATGTTAATCATTATTATAATTAATATTATATGTATCTCAATTACACATGTTTCTGCTGTGGAAGGTTTTTCCAACATTTCACTCTATTCTATATCTCTTTCAATTTGACAACTGAATTGAATCATTAATATTTGAGCTATTAATATTGATATTAGAGCTCAAATATGAGGATGATGAGAAATTTGATGTTTGAAATAATTCATTCTTAACGTTCATAACAGTTCATTTGTTTTTGTGTGTAAGACTGAGCATTTATATTGTACAACAATATTTATCTTTGATAAATTGCTATATGATTTGTTTAAGAAAGCACATATTGATTGTTGCAATTTGAACATAATCTGTCGAGAGTGATACTAGTTTACACACAAAAGCCACAACTGGGCACTTTACAACTATTCCTCTTTCTCTTTCAAGTTCCAGGGCAATGGCCATTATTAGAGTAGCCTCCTCTGAAATGCTTTTTGGTAGCTTATATGCCTAGACAAAAAACTGAACTCAGTTCTGGTCATTTTTAAACACGTTTCTGAACTGTAAGGACAAAGAGGAATGGTGGTGGTTTTGACTGAGCTTGTGCCAAAATGGTTGGGTCACTGGGGTCTACTACAAAGATTTTATGAGACATAGCCAATTATAAGTAAAACATAAGATGAATACTTTTTTATTTGAGTTAAGAGACTGGCCCCCATTAGGTCGCGATGTGGCCTCTATGATGAAAGCAATGTTCTCTATCCTTGGGCGACAGAACAGGGAAGATCCTATTAAGAGAGTCCACTTGCTGAGGTCATCACAAGCCTACAAATAACACCAATAGCATACAAACACATAAGGATATCAATCATTTGTAAAGACAACGCAAGGTTTTTTTTCTCATCAGATGACCTCTTACTTTAAGAAACAACATCTAGGGCAAAGTACACTGAAGGAGTTAGTTTTTAAATTTAACAGAATAACATTTCCGTAACATTTCTGTTCTGCAACATTTAGGCCTATGACCAAACTGGTTAGCCAACTCCGCTTCACTGAGTGCTAGTACGCGTTCTGTTACATTCTGCATGCGATTGACATCAGTAATCGCCATGGACTTGGATTTGATTGGCTAAGACCACTGATAGTTGAGCTAGCTAGCTCGCTAGCCACACGTATAACATTATCAATTATAACAAAATGTCACCTGTGGTTCGGTTATATATATAGCCTTGTTTCCCAGCTTAAGGAAAACCTGCGTGTCTTCTGGTAAGGTTGACTCGCGTTGCTTGGATGTTTGGTCCTCCGTTTGACACTTGTCTGGCTTAACAGCACAAAATGTGAAACTGCTGAGGTTACTGCTCCCGCACAGTCTTTGTACAGTCCTGCGAATGACGGGCGTATAAAACTTCTGAAAACGCACCCAGAGGTAGACGTAACACAGCGTTATAAGCATTTTCAGTTACATTAGGAGAATGAAAAGGGAACCCATGATAACCCTGATAACCGGTTGTGCGTTGAACTCCACTTCCTTGTTATTCACTCTCCGTCACTGTCTACGCATTACGTCCATTCTTCTGATGATTCTGGTCTTGTTTAGTTGCACATTCATTACTGCCACCGTCAGTGTAGGAGTAGTCACATCACCACCATGCACACCAAAGTCCAAACTAAAACGCCAGGGAACACTTACTGATTACAATGAATGTAATATACACACCATTATAGGCTATTACAAGGGGTGTTCATACGCCCATGCTTTTTCTATAGCCTACATCGATACAAATTCGTTGGGGCAGCCGTGGCCCACTGGTTAGCACTCTGGACTTGTAACTGGAGGATTACAGGTTCGAGCCCCGACCAGTGGACCGCGGCTGAAGTACCCTTGAGCAAGGCACCTAACTCCTCACTGCTCCCCGAGTGCCGCCGTTGTAGCAGGCAGCTCACTGCGCTGGGATTAGTGTGTGCTTCCCCTCACTGTGTGTTCGCTGTTTGTGTTTCACTAATTCACCGATTGGGTTAAATGCAGAGACCAAATTTCCCTCACGGGATCAAAAAAGTATATATACTTATACTTAAATTGCTTAATCTGGCCATTGCAACATATCAGCCTAATATAATTGGTATCTTAAACTATGGCAAGCTTGCCTATAGGAGTTGCGAGACGGATTCACATCATGAATCGAATGGAGAATGGTAGCCTATTAAAGACAGGAATGATTGTTTGAAGCACTAAGGAAGGTGATTGGCTATATAGAGGAAAGTATTGAAGTCAGCCAATTGAGCCACAAAATGGATTGCAGGACTGATCTCATGGCCATGCTGCCTTCCTGATGTTCAACTTCTTGAATGTAGCTCTCTCCTTATCTTCCTTGATGCAGAAGGATGACACTGAGTGGGAGTATGAGGGATATATAAAACTAGAGAGTATTTCCTGATGGAAATACCAGTGCATAGTGGTTGCTCCGATGTTGCTACTTGCTAGGTTAATTGAAGTGGTTGCTAAAGTGTTGCTAGATGTTGCTATACTAATACATGGGAGGAAATATATCAGATAACACATGACGGAAAGTAAAGAGAACATCTATAATCTCTATAGACTTGTGTAAGATGCTCTTAAAACTTAGCAAATAATAAAAGGATACACATAATAATTTATTATGAAAAAATATATTTATATATATATATATATATATACACATGTCATTCATCTACTGACAAATAAAACATACGGTTTATTTCACTAATGGACACATCCTTCAGTCTTGGTGTAGATCCTCTTGAACAGCAGTCTTTTTGTTGACCTTTGGCATAGGAATCTAAAAGAAGGAAATCATCACTGAATGAAAAATACCATATTTTTCCAATGTTTACAATGAAAAAGGGACAGATGCACCAATCTCTGCACATTTCTGGAAATGTATTCTCTCATAGAAGATGGACTGAAACCATAGTTATCCCAGAACTAACCTGCGTTTAGGCCATACAGTTGTGTGATTATTTCCATGTAAAGGAAAATGCAAGCTTTTCATTTCTTAAATCTTTTCACAACATGGGCAGTTTGAGCAGGGATCAGAAACGCTTCAAAGAACGAAAACCGGAAACAAACACAATTTTTGAACGTAACCAAAAATGGAAACAAAACCAATTTCACTTGTTCCGGAGTGAAAATGCTATTTTCTATTTTAGATAACCACTTAATAACCTTCCGATTAACCTTTCTTTGAATATTATTCAAAAGTCCATAGGCTTGGAAAGTCACCTGCCCAGATATTGTTCCCCAGACCCCTTATAGGATGAATTTAGTCAGATTTTATGAATCAGTGTCCTACTAGTTGATAAAAAGGATTTATCCAACACTATCTAACTGCCTTTTTGTATGTAGCCTAAATTACTGAAACATTGTGTGAAATAACAGACTACCAGAGACACTAAGAAAGTATGTATAGGCCTGTCATGCAGTTGGTAGCACCACAGATAGGTTAGGCTATGGTTAGGTTAAAGCAAGGACATTTTCTGTGCCTGAAATTAGGCATTCAGACATTTTTGAAGATCTAATATTAGGCTATTTGCCTACTTTCAAATCTTGCTCCACGCAAATTCAGAATATTGTGGAAAAGACTCAACAGCCCTCTGCAAACCGCTGGCACCACCAGCAGGGGAACACTGCTCAGCAGAAACAAATAAACTGGCATAGAGGTCCTAAGAAGCTTAAGGCGCTGGCGACATCTCAGTCTTCCTGACTGGAGTGGTACCGGCATGGAACGCTCCTCCCATGCCCAACAGGCAAAATGGGAGGAGCTTATAGAGTCTCCCTGGGTCACCTTGTGTTCACCTTCACGTGTCTTACAAGCAAAAGACCTCAAGGACCAGTACATCTGGATTACAGGAAGTTCCTACGCTTTGCATTCAACGGGGTAGCATACAAGTACCTGGTGCTTCCGTTTGGCCTATCGTTAGCTCTTCGGACGTTCACAAAATGTATGGATGCCGTCTTGGCTCCTCTAACATCACAGGGCTAAATTACATTACACGACTGGCTGCTGTGCTCCCTGTCTCAGGAGCAAGCAGCAATAGATACATCATTCTCAGCCAAATATCAGAACTAGGCTATCAGAACTATTCACTCTCTAGCTCACAGCCTCCTACTGTGGGCACATCAGAATCTGGCATGTTTGAGGGCAATACACATTCCAGGTGTTCTCAACACAGCAGCGGGCATGCTGTCCAGGAACGGCCCCCGGGAGGGAGAATGGAAATTACACCCCAGGATAGCGCGTCACCTGTGGGACATGTATGGGGAGGCAGAAGTAGACCTGTTTGCCTGTGCAGAAAACGCATAGTGCCCACTGTGCTTTTCAATGTCCAATCCTACGGGTCCACTCGGCCTGGACGCCTTAGCCCACGAGTGGCCGAGGATGAGACTTTATGCATTTCCCCCCCTTTCCACTGACTCCAGCAACCCTGGACAGGGTCAGGGAGGCAGGTCTGCAGCTCCTTCGTATAGCTCCAAAGTGGCCCAGGTGCCCCTGGTACGGGACACTGCTGTCACTTGTAGTGGGGACACCATGGGAGCTACCACAGAGGTCAGATCTGCGATCACAGGTGCAGGGAGGGCTGTGGCACCCAAATCCCCAGCGGCTCAGGCTGTGGGATTGGCCACTGAGCGGGGGAAATGGTCCAGCCTAGAACTGGAGCGCTTAGTTTTGGATGTGTTACGGAGTGCACGGACACCCTCCACCAATTTAGCTGAAGATGGAAGATATATAGCCAAAGGTGTGAAGAGCGGGGGTTCTCTCCAGAATCATGTGGTATAAATTCGATCCTGCTTTTCTTACGGACACTCTTTGATTGATGCCAGCCAAGCTGCATCCACTCTAAAGGTATATACAGCTGCTATATCAGCATGTCACGATGAGGGCCTAGACGGTCCGATTGGTAGGCACAGACTCTTGACCAGGTTCCTTGAAGGTGTTCATCGACTCAGTCCTGTGAGAGTACACTTTCCTTCATGGGATTTGTATATAGTTCTCATGGCACTTGCCGAACATCCATTTGAACCCTTAGAGTAAATTGACCTAAAGCACTTGTCTTTTAAAGGAATACGCCACCTAGGTGAAATTGGGTCACTCCCCGCAGTCCCTAGAGTTGGATGAGTTTTATAGCGTTAACATTCGGGTATGGTCCATTTAAACGGATCCAGTGTTAAGGCAACCTAAGAAAACACACCCAGGCTGCTTCTGCCAAATTTCTACCACCAAACTATTGTTTCGTAGTAATGAAAACTGCTACACATTCTAAAAAATAAAAAAAGATTCATGTTGAAAAATCCTTACCTGTGATGTTATCAACTGAACAGAGTGGAGCTGTGTTTATCATGTTGATCCCAAACAAAAGGATTAAAGAGAATGTCAAACCAACCAGGAGATAAACTGGCACAGCAAGTGCCCAGTACCTAAATAAAATTGGAAAACAAACACAAGAGATTTTTGCAATATGATACCACATGCTGAAATCAACATAATGTTTAAAACACAATGGTCTTAATTTGAGAGAGAAAAGAATATTCACATTTCCCTCAATAAGGAAAATGAGCAAATTCAGAAAAAAACTTATGATTAAGACGTTTGTCATCCGACCACTACATTCATGTTAGACTACTTACTTCTGGGGCCAGTATGTTAATCCAACTGAATGGAGCCAAGCTTCTGGAACGTATGCCCACACTAAATACAAAACTAAACAAAATAAAATGAATGACAGGCAGACAATACTAAATTAGAAATGGGTCTGTTACAGGCTAGTGAGGCTACACTGTCAAATTGTAGCCTAAATGGAACAACAGAATATTTATTTCCGTCCCCATCTTTTCAAGCAGAATTAAAAGTCAATACCATATTTTTATTACCCACTAAAGGCATTGGGCTATTTCAAAACATCTGTGCATATATCTGAACTGGAACTTACAAAATCCAAACTGTGAGCCCAAGAAAAGCACATATCCATAGATGGCCCTTTCTGGGAGAGGGGATGGTGAGTTCGCTACCATATTCTGAAAACATGTCCAACACATTAAAATAGTTCTCATCCAAAACACATTGGAGGCATGACTACGAAAACGTAGTGGGACTAATATTTTGAAGCATCCCTCTGTCTACCTTACCCTTATTTCCCCTGGAAATCCTCTACCAAGCAGTGTGCTAGCAAGCTAGCTAGAAAACAAAGCCTACGTGCGCCACGGGTCAACGTTGCACCAATAAGTTGAATATAGTTCATTTCACCGCGAGGTACAGACCTAACATGTAAAAGTATTAAATAATTCGACAAATGGACAGTTGATCGTTCAACGAAACAGCTGAATGCAGTAATCAGTGAATGCAAATGTGCGTGCTACCAGAGCCCGTTCTCTACTACATTTAACGCTAGTGGAATAGTAGGCTATAGTCCTACAAACAAGGAAGGACTATATTTGGGAGTAGGCCTACCTTGTGTGGTCGTTTTGTTGGTAGACTAGAGATGCATTCCGTGAGCAAGCGTAAATCTTAGGCGAACTTGGCAAGGATTGTTCTTTTACTGTCAATGATAGACTACAGCCTTTTGCTCAACTTCCGGTCACGTTGGTAGGCCCTATAGTGTACCAGAGCCCGTTTGCGGACATTCTCTGAGTGTACCAAAATAATGTAACATGTAGCCCTGATGTAGCCTACCAAAATAAAACTCACCAAGTTTACATGATAGCCTATGGACTAAAATAACTAATCTTACAAATGTACATTTTTGTTATTTCAACTTAATAAAATGGGTCTACATTTCTAAAATGTGGTTATCTGTGAATGTTGTCTTTTTCTAGCCTGGAAAATCCAGATCCTGGTAGAAAGATTGAGGGTGTGTCTCGCAGAGACAATTCCATTGTGCTCTCGCGAGAACTCTGAATTTCCAGGGTAGTCTTTTTCTTCAATGCTTTATTGAATTTAAATTAAGATTAAGATTTGCATTCGCATAGTTAAAGAAAACAATATGTCCCATTACACAAAATAAATTAATAAAGAAACAAAATTAAACAAACGGTAACACTTTATTTCAGTGAACAAATACATAACTAATAGGCCTATGTGTAGCCTATTAGTGCTCAATAAGGTCTTTATTAAGCATCATTAGCCTACACATCTTCATCGAACATTTTTTTATTCTTACTCAATAAGTGAATTATTACAAAATTATTAAACATTTATAGTCCTCTAATACATTGAACATTGTCTTGTTATTATTCTGTCACTATAAGTCACATATTCAGACAGTGAATTAGGAGTATATACATAGATATAAACTCTCTATTTTGATCTATAAGCCTACCTGTATCTATAACCTTAAATCAGGACCAAGTGTTTGCTTAAGGATTTACCAAGAATAAATGACCTATTGAGTAATAAGACACTGCTCAATAAAGACCTAATAAATGTGCAGTGGTGCTTAAGACAGACTTTGTGTTTGCTAAAATAAAGGGTTAGTCTAAACAAATAAAAACGTGTTAAATGTTGTCTTGTGCCCTGAGTTACCCAACTTGATGTCACGATCATGCTCTGCGATCACGGTGGCCTCTAAAAAGAGAGGAAATTCACTCCCATTACAAATCTGGCAATACATACCTACCTAATTAAAACTACAAATAGAAACATTCCCATCTTGCTCAACTGTGTAACTTTAATTAGCGTTCCCTGTACAACTAGTGGTGAACCCAGACAAACTTGTTTGCAATTTGAATTTGCTTTGCAGGTCATCTGTTGACTAGCCTGGAAAATCCAGACCCTGGTAATCTAGAAAGATTAAGGGTCTGGTCACGAACAATGTAATGGCCCAACTCGAGGGGCGGCAACAAGCATGCATTCAAAAATCTCACTGCACTCAATTGGATAACACTAGACATGTTTACTCTAAATGATTTCAGACTTTGATGCAATCAGATAACACTACGACCAATATTTACTGTCCTCCAATGTTGCAGCACTGACTTCATCAGTTTAGTTGGTTCCCCGGGATTCAAGGGGGAAAAGTAACGTGCATCATTGCTCATTGCCAGAGTGTCTCGCAGAGACAATTCCATTGTGCTCTTGCAAGAACTCTGGATTTCCAGGGTACCTGTTGACGCCTGTTTTGTACGACTTCCAGGGGCGTATCCAGCAGTGAAATTAAACTTAAATTGATGCATTAAACTCTACTTAATCGTTTCAGAAGTGCAGCAAACACATTTTTCTTGTAAACATAGGTTTTAAATGCAGAGTACTCAATTTCAAAGAAAATGTACGTCCATATCTGTTTAACCCTGTCACCATCAGCACAACCATGTGTTGAATGCACGCAGTTGTTATTTGGGTTTTTGGTGATTCGCAAGCAGGCGTCGACAGGATCATTTCCAGACTGACCTATAGAGCAAATTCAAATTTGTTAACAGGTTCGTCTGGGTTCACCCAGGCTCATCACTCAGTGTAATTGATTCATTTGTTATCTCACTCCTTACATCAGGGTGGTGGTTAGTGAGGTCCACTGTGAAGCACTATATAAATGCAATGAGTTGTTGTTTTAAAAATGGGTGCATTTTCCTCTTTGCCTCTGACTTCTACCTGCAGGTATCAGGAACCAGCATGGGGTCCAAGATGGCTCCTAGCTTTTCTTGCCTATTCTGTGGACAATTTGAGAATGAAATCATCTGGGACTGCAACAAAAATCCTTATTCATCCTACATAACAAACTGGAAAAGGTATATCGACGATATTTTTTTCATATGGAAGGGACCAGAGTCTAAACTAATGGAGTTTCACCGCTTTATGAATGACAATAGCTACAACCTGAAATTCACCATGGAAAAGGATGCACACAAAATTAACTTTTTGGACATTCTTATTTTCAGGGAGGGCAACAAATTAGGTACAACTCTCTACCGTAAGAAGACAGACAGAAACTCTATACTCCATGGACATTCGTACCATCCAGTCCCACTCAAAAAGAGTCTTCCCATATCACAGTTCAATCGGATTCGCCGCATCTGTAGCAAAGACACTGATTATGAGTTGCAGGCCAGAGATTTAGAGCAGAGGTTTCATCAAAGACAATACAAGCGTGAGTGGGTGATTCGAGCTGGTCAGCGTTTCAAGGGGACTACACAAGCAGAAGTTTTACAGACAAAGAATAGAAACCAACCAGAACCTAGAATAAACTGTGTCATACAGTACTCGCCACTAGGACGTGCGTTCCAAGCAGTCATACAAAAACACTGGCACATTGTTGAGTCTGATCCCACACTGGTTGCCTTCACCTCACCCCCTAGGGTGGTTTTTAAAAAACCACCCAACTTAAGGAACATGCTGGTCAGAGCACATCTCCCAACTAGAACATTTTTTATTCAAAATACCCACTGGTAACTACAGGTGTGGCAACTGTAGTTAATGTAATTTCACTCACAAGACAAAAACCTTCAACCATCCTCACACCGGGAAGATCTACCACATAAAAGACACTATAACGTGTACATCCATCAATGTCGTCTATATGCTCCGATGCCCATGCGGATTGGCTTATATAGGAAAAACCACTAGACCTCTGAAAACGAGGATTTCTGAACATAGATCCAATATCCGTCTCCATGACATCAGAAGTCCAGTAGCACTTCATTTCACACAGGCCTCGCACAATGTCTCGTCCTTAAGATATACAGGAATTGAACTGATCAAACCCAGTCGGGGAGGGGATGTTAATGCATTACTTCTTAAGAGGGAAGCATATTGGATATATACATTAGACACACTGTCACCAATGAGGACTTCGATCTTAGGCCTTTCCTGTAGCTTGGGCCCCATGTTGCACAGTCCTGACAAGAGATGCGAATTTGCACAATGTGATAATATATGCCATGCTGCACAACTTTGCACAGACTGTTTTTTGATATCTAGCTTATGTATGCTTACCGCTGGCTGTTGTTTGACATATGTGATGTGGAGACATGCTTGTTCTATGGATATGTACTATCAGTGAACATGACATGAGTTCTGATAACAGCAGTGTTGTAGTACTCGAGTCCGAGACTCGAACTCGAGTCTGAGTCATTAGCTAAATTTAGAGACTCGTGACTTGACTTGGACTTGAGCACTGATGACTCGAACTTGGACTCGGACTCGTGCATTCGCACTCGCGATGACTCGTCGAGGACTCGACTTTTTTTTGTAATATATCATAAGGCTATAATTGTAGTATGTCATTAGGCTATAATTTGCTACATGATTTTAATATCTAAATTATTCGTAATACTAATTTTAGTTCAAGGGAATGTTAGTGTGAAGTCCGTGTGCGTTATTCGCTGGCGCTACCCGAACTGGCTATGTACTCCGGTAAGAGAGTCGCTGCAACCTTTGGTTTCGTTCAACAGATTTATTGGAATCCAGTTCCAGCAGGTGAATAAAGTGCTTGTTGCTTGCAATGGTATGTGTACTTTGTGTGTTGAAGTGAGGGTGTGTTTGTGTGAGTGTGGTTTTGTTTTCAATAACGCACACGGCAACACAATAGAACGTTTATATGATTAACGTGCAACATTAAGAGCAGCTGTACTCGTGTTTGGCAACGAACTACAAAGGAAAAAGGAGTATTTGCGCATGTGCACAATACGTGAGTCCAAGGAGTGACGTAGGCTCATCTGTCCAGCAGGGAGTTTTCCACAGCCGCCCCCGGATTCGTGGGACGAATGCGCAGTAACAGAAAGGTCGCTGCTGGGCTAGGGAGCGCTGGTATCTCCGTCGTCAGGCATCCTTGGGAGCTCTATCAGTTTGGCGACAGGACGTGTGTAGAGTTTGCCCTTGATGTCGATCTCTGCAGTGCGGACCTTGCCATCGTCGCTGTGGATGATCTTGGTGATGCGTCCAACCGGCCATAGAGCTCTCGGGAGCTGTGGGTCGACTACCATGACGACCGCATCCACGGCTAGGTCTGACATCGAGTTCCGCCACTTCTGGCGTGGTTGGAGACCAGGAAGGTACTTGCGGGTGAACTGACCCCAGAAGTGGTCAGCAAGTACCTGACTGTGTCTCCAGCGGCGGCGTCCTAGCAGGTCACTGGAACCGTACACAGCTTGAGGCAGCGAAGCATCCCGCCGCCCCATGAGCAGAAGGTTGGGGGTCACGGGATCAGGATCAGCAAGATCCGATGATGCATAGCCTAGCGGCTTGGAATTGAGGATTCCCTCAATTTCGATGAGGACAGTCAGCAGGACCTCCTCAGGGATGGCCTGGTCCTTCAGGATGGTTTGGAGAGATGCCTTTACAGATTTAATTTCCCTCTCCCACGTTCCACCGAAGTGTGGAGCCAGAGGTGGGTTAAATCTGAAAGTGATGCACTGTGTTGCTAGCTGTTCCCGGAGCGATGGTTCGAGTGCCTCAAATGCCTCCTGAAGCTCCTTGTCTCCACCACGGAAGTTAGTGCCTCTATCGCATAAGATCTCGAAGGGTTTCCCTCTTCGAGCGATGAAGCGGCGGAGAGACAAGAGAAATGAATCTGTATCCATACTAGGCAGTAGGTCAAGATGAACACACCTAGTGAGACACTTGAACACAATGCCCCATCGTTTCTCCTGTCGCCGTCCTATCTTGACCGTATATGGACCGAAACAGTCCACACCAGTCGACCAGAATGGGGGCTTGTTGAGTCGGAGTCGAGCCGCTGGGAGGTCTGCCATTTTAGGTATCACTGGCTTACTGCGCCACTTGCGACACTCCACGCACTGCCGCTGGTGTTTCTTGATGGCTTGGCGGCCTCTGAGGATCCAATAGGTCCTTCTGATCTCTGCGAAGACTCGCTCAGGGCCCCAACTCGGATAAGGCCCAGAGTCTGGTCATACTCTGGTGAGAGTGGACTGAGACGACTGGTAGACCGGACAGGGTGAGAATGCTGCAGGGCGTTGATTTCCTCTGGGAAGCTTTCGCTCTGTGCTCGCCTGAGAAGGACTACCTCTGTATCTAGTCGGTCGGAAGCAGACATAGGAAAAGCTGCCGCCCCATGAAGGGACTGGTGAGTAGCCTGCAGTAGGTCAGACCAGTTGTTGTACTGTGCTGGGTCAGGAGCAGATGCATCGAAGACAGTGAGCTGACCGCAGAATGTATATTTCCTGAGCTCACCTGCATCTTCTGATTTTATGGTGTGGGTAGCTGGCCATTGAGCAGGGTGAGCATACAGGAAATCAGGTCCATTCTTCCAGCGGGTAGGTTGTGTCAGCTGGTGTAGTGACTTTCCCCGTGTGATGTCATCTGCCGGGTTTTGCTCAGATGGAACATACCTCCAGCTAGTAGTATCTGTGAGATCCTGTATTTCGCCTATACACGTCCCAACAAACACCTTATATTGAGACGAGTCAGACTGGATCCAGCTGAGTACAGTCGTAGAGTCTGACCACATAGTAGTCTGCCTTATAGGTATGGTGAGCTCAGTATGTAGCAGTTTGGCTAGTTGAGCTCCAGTCAGTGCAGCACTGAGCTCTAAGCGAGGCATGGAGAGCTGTCTCCGTGGAGCAACACGAGATCGGGACATAACGAATGACACGTGCACCTGTTCTTCATTCCCTTCGGCACGCAGGTAGGCTACAGATCCATACGCCTTCTCCGAGGCGTCACAGAAAACATGCAAGTCCACAGGAGAGTGCTCAGGCTCAATGCTGACTGGCATGTAGCACCGAGGCAGGTTAATGTGATGGAGATGAGATAGCTCGTTCTCCCATGCTTGCCATACAGAGAGGGGTTCACCTGTGATGGGCTCATCCCAGCCTTGCTCATTCCTCCAAAGAGCCTGGATCAGAACTTTAGCCCGCGTGGTGTAGGGCAGGGGTCCCCAACCTTTTATGTACCATGGACCGGTTTGATTCCTATTTTTTTTTCACGGACCGGCGGGGGGGGGGGGGGGGGGGGGGTGGGGTTGGGGGTTCAGGGGTTCCATGTTCCATATGTGTTGTGCATGCATTACTTGAAAAGAACTAGCTCCAGTTATGTATGAACAGTGAAGGTAACGATCTCTTGTGAAAAACGTGAACTTGAAGAAGTGAAAATTGAACAATATGAACTATGAATATTGAACAACTTGAAGCTACATCTATAAGTGTGAACATGCTTAACAAAATATGGGAACAAAACATGGGAACTAAACGTGCATTACGAATATAATCAGTGGGAGCCCTGCTTGTTTCCCTGCAACAAGAAGCTTCCATCTGGGGGTGATGGAAGACAGTGACACCCTCAGTGTGTTTGAAATGTCCAGTCGATTGCGCAATTTGGTCTTAGTTGCAGTCATTGCCGAAAACCCGGCCTCGCATACCGGTAGATACGTGGTGGGAAACGTTTTCAGCGCTTTTACGGCTATCTCGGGATATTCTGCTTTGGTTTTGATCCAAAAACCCGCCAGAGAGGTTTCCTTATACACACTCTTAAGCAATTTCGATCAACTGCTCTTCCTCCTGCGCTGACAAGTTAGGACTATTCGGGATATTGACAAATGGGTTGCGGACCCACTCATTGGTTTGCCGTGGATCTTTGGAGGATGGGAAGTAACGCTCAAACTCATTTGAAAGCGCAACAAGGTGATCGCGCACCAGTTGCGAGAGAAAGGGCCCTGCCTCAGTCTCTCCCAAAACCCACTACTGTTTGGAACATATCAAATACACGGTCCACTCGTCGTCCCCACAAATCAAGCTTGGCTTTAAATGCAGCGACTTTATTTGCCAGTTTAAAGACAGTCGTCATTCTCCCCTGGAGTGACAGGTTCAGGTCATTAAGCAACCCGAATATGTCACACAGGTAAGCGAGTTTTGACACCCAGTCCTCATCACTAAAATGTGCAGCTAACGGTGACTTTTTTTCTGTAAGAAATCTCTGCAGCGGCTCTCGCAACTCAAACACTCTGGCCAGTACACCAGTGACCTGCTAAAGATGCTTGTTTTTTGTTGTTGCTCATTCTAGCAGTTTAGTTAACTTCGTGTGACACTACCGTTCGCCAAGAACTGATCAAGTGAAGTGAGCTGACCTGAGGCTGCGCAGCGCTGAAGGCAATATGTAAAAGTGTTGAAGGCGGGACAGACAGACGTAAGAAAATAGACCTTGCAAAATGCAAACATGCGTGCAATCAAACAACTGCATATAGGCCTATGCCATGTAAAAACGTGACATTATTGCGAATTAAATTTAGTTTAGTTTGCATGCATTTTTTTTAAAACTCATGTCGTAGGCTACGGCCCGGTTAGGAATGTCCTGCGGCCCGGTGGTTGGGGACCGCTGGTGTAGGGGATAATGTATCCGAGTGGGTCATTGAGATGCCAACACTCTGTATACATTTCTCAATGTGGGCTCAGTAGCTACGGCTTGGCGGTGCTTGTAACCGAGGGTGTCAGATGGGCAGTGCCACCGGAGACCTAGTGTCGACTCCTGGGGATCAGCTCTGTCTGCAGTCAGCCATATCTCGCAACCCTCTGACCTTGCCTCTGGGGGGAGATGAGCGATGACCTCTGGTTGATTGCTTGCCCATTGTCTCATATCGAATCCACCAGCAGCGAGCAGGACTCTCATCTTGTCAATAAGCTGTTTTGCCTGTGATGGGGAACGAAGAGACTGCAGGCAGTTATCTACATAAAAGGCATTGATGACAGAGTCCAGTACCTCTTGGTTGCCAGAGCTGTTGTCCTTGGCGTGCCGTTGCAGTGCGTATATAGCACAGCATGGACTGCAGGCAGTACCAAAGGGTAAGACACGCCATTCGTAGATATCAGGGTTACGTTCTCTCTCCATATCCCGCCAGAGGAAGCGGAGCAGTGGTTGATCCTCAGGAAGGAGCCTGATCTGATGGAACATCCCACGGATGTCCCCACTTATGGCGACTGGATACTCCCTGAACCTGAGGAGCACACCCAGTAGTGGTGAACCGAGGTTAGGCCCAGGAAGCAGGATGTCGTTGAGGGCAAGCTGCTGATATTTGAATGAACAGTTAAATACCACCCTGGCCTTTCCATTGTGGTGAACAATGTGGTGAGGAATGTACCACGATTCGTTAGATTGGTTTGCCTCGTCACTACTGATCTTCACAACGTACCCAGCATTTACCAGCTTGTGTATTTCCTCATTGTAGACCCTGGCTAGATCAGGGCTGCTGGCCAAGCGCCGCTCAGTAGCTCTTAAGAGGGGCATCACTGCAGCTAGAGGAGCATGTAACCTGGGTGCTGCTGCTTTGCGTAGTAGAGGTGTAGCGTAGCGGGCAACTCCATCTACTGTGACCCGAATGGTTTGTTTCTCCAGTGTGTTGATGGCTACCTGGTCCTGCTTGGAACGCATAGCCTCCTTTTCAGATCTGTATGGCAGCGTATCAATTTGCCACAGCCTTTCAACGTGCTGATAAAGGTCTTGAGCAGGAGACAGGAATGCTGTGTGCAGGCAGGAGGCCTCTCTGGTGGGGTTCTGGAGGAAGTTGGTAGGTCCCTGTATAGCCCACCCTAACAGTGTAGATATGGCCACAGGGCCACCTG
Source organism: Alosa pseudoharengus (assembly GCF_046254945.1). Taxonomy (NCBI): domain Eukaryota; kingdom Metazoa; phylum Chordata; class Actinopteri; order Clupeiformes; family Clupeidae; genus Alosa; species Alosa pseudoharengus. The sequence goes on along the minus strand of NW_027468870.1, from coordinate 23,478,714 downwards.
GAGGTCCCGTCCGCACAGGGCATACTGGAGTGATTAGATGGGGATGGTCGGAGCCAATGAGGAGCATGGGCTGTACTCTATTGAATCCATGTATTGGTACTCCACTCAGATGGTCATATCTCTTCTTAAGAGACTCCACTGGGCATGTCTGATCGGCAAGGCTCAGCTCATCTGCAGTGAAGGCGTGATGGATGTGGTATTTCACCTGTGTGTTGGCTTGAGGCGACACCTCAAATGATACAGAAGCACCTTTCAGCTTCACAACATCTTGTCTGATGGTCCTCAGGGGCAATACTTCATCCTCCTTGTAGAGACCAAGATGTTTAGCGGCAGCAGGAAGGATGATGGTTCGTTCAGAGCCGTCATCCAGTACGGCGTGTGCATCCAGGGTCTTGCCTCCATTGTGAAGCTGAACAGGGACGACTTTCAGCAGGACACGACTGGAGTGGCTAGCCTGGCCCACATACACCATGCTGGAGGAGGTACTAATGGTGAGGATGCTCTGATTTGCTTTAAAGCAACACCAAAGAGTTTTTTGTACCTTAAAATAATGTTTCCAAAATCGTTTCAGTGGTTCATCAACTCGTAACAGGGTGAACGGCACTTTCTGCATTCGCTTCGCGGCCCTCTATCGGCTATTACCGCACTATGTAAGTTTGCTGCATCGGGTAGCGGATCTGTAGTTCGATGGAATGAGACATGAGAAACTACAAATTTGACTTGCATCTGATGTCACAATACATCGTACTTTCATAAAATCATGCAACTTATTCTACCTTGTCTGTGGACATTGTTATTTGCAAAGCCGGTGCTCGATAAACAAATAGTGCGTGCGACAGATGAAAAGTTCTTTGGTGTTGCTTTAAGTGCAACCTCATGTAGGACAATGAGGTGCTGCTCATTACAGGTGGAGCATGGCTTCTTTACGGTACACGTCTCTGGTTTGTGTCCACGGCCACATCTCCAGCATTTGCCCTTCTCCTTTACCCAGTTAGCCTTCTCAGATGTGTTAAGCTTAGCAAACTCAGCACAGGTACTGAGGTAATGTTCCTGGTTAGAACAGTAAGGGCAGTATGGCTTAAAGCGCTCTCGCTTCTTTGAAGAGGACTGACCTGGCTTGGAATTTGCTGTAGATGTGTCAGAGCTATGAGGGGACTCAGAAGTCTCTGGTCGGTTGGTGATGTAGACACTGGCAGACTTAGACCTCTGGGACCTTGTTGTCTTGTCCTTACGCTCTATCTGTGCAGGTTCCACCCTGGATGCATCAGTAGCTCTCCTCGCTATCTGTATGGCTTGTGCCTTTCTCTCCAACCACACAGCAAAGTCAGGAAGTGTATATGTACTATCAGTGCCACTGCAGATAATCCCTTGGGATATACAGTACTCAGCGAAGCGGTCTCTGTAGTTGGCAGGCAGCTTACTAAGCAGAGTGTCTAGGTGGGATCCACATCTCAGCTCAGCTCTGGAGGGACCATCCATAGTGCCTAACAGGCCCACTAAGGTACTAACAGCAGATGAGAAATCCTCAAAGGCTTGAGCATCACCTGGCTTGATAGGAGGAGAGTTGAGAATGGCCTTCAGCTCTCCATGAACAAGCTGGCGTGGCTGGCCATAACGCTGTTCCAGGGCTTGCATGGCGCTAGTGTATGGAGTTTGATCATTCACATACCTCTTCGCCACCTGATAAGCATTTGGCAGTTTGAGGAGGTCTAACAGCACCTGATACTTATAATCCTCTGATAAATGCTTATGTGGGCCAAGCACACTGTCCAATCCTTTCTTCAGCATTATATAGTCACTCTCCTTACCAGTACTGAATGGAGTCAGTTTAGGCTTCGGAATGCCATATGAAGAAGCAATGGCCATTTCCAGGATGCCTGGGACTGCAGGACCTGCCGGTGGCATGGCTGGTGCATAAAGCGCAGCTGGCTGCATTGAGAGTGGTTGCCCTGATGGAGGTTGTGCATATGGTGGATAATAGCTGGCTGGATAAGGAGGATAGGCAGTGGGAGGCTGGTAAGACTGGTACTGTAGTGGTGGAGGAAAAGGATACTGCAGATGCTGAGGATGAGGATTAGGAGGCTGGAGATGAGGTCGAAGCATATCGGGCTGGGCAAGCGGAGCCTGATGTAGGGCAGACTGTGGCACAGACCGTGCATGCAGAGAAGTATCCTGAACAGGATGGAGTGAAGGCGGAGAGGTGCGGTGAGCAGGTGCATCATGATCCATAATTACCCGTGGCCTGGAAGTAAGGGCTGGCAGGGTATAAGTGGATTGACCTTGTCCATGTTGTTCTCCAGTCTGGGCTGGCATGAGGTTAGGCTGCTGTGACGAGAGACCCAACAGGGGTTCTGACTGCTGGAGGGGCTCTCTGACACCTGATGTAGTGTTCCGCGGTGGACTGTGAACTGGGGTTGACCAGTGACTACCAACAGGGCTGCCTAGATCTAGCCGAGGCAAGCTGGAGTACTGTGGAGGATACTGAGTATAATGTGGAGGATAAGCTGGGCAGCTTTGAGGGTAAGGGATGCGTTTAGCACTTTCCATTGTAATCTGCAGCTCCTCCAGTTGTTTACTCATGTCCTTATAACGTGCTTCAAGGCGCTGCCAACGTTCCTCTTCGCTAATCCTATGCGGGATCTGGTCAGGCGTGGCGAGGTCGACCTGGGCTCGATCACTACGCAGTAGACTCTCAGTAGCCTGACGGAGGGATCCCTTGAATGGCAGAAGCTGTTTGGCTCGATAGCCAAGCTCAAAGTCGGCGAGATACCCTGGGAGCTGCCTGACTCTGCTGGGACGAGTTTGGACATCTGGCTCTCTGTCGTAATCCTTAAAGGTGGCCATAGCGCAGTGGGGGGGTGGCGGTGGGGCAATCCGGCTCGAAGGACCACTTGTGAAGTCCGTGTGCGTTATTCGCTGGCGCTACCCGAACTGGCTATGTACTCCGGTAAGAGAGTCGCTGCAACCTTTGGTTTCGTTCAACAGATTTATTGGAATCCAGTTCCAGCAGGTGAATAAAGTGCTTGTTGCTTGCAATGGTATGTGTACTTTGTGTGTTGAAGTGAGGGTGTGTTTGTGTGAGTGTGTGTGTGGTTTTGTTTTCAATAACGCACACGGCAACACAATAGAACGTTTATATGATTAACGTGCAACATTAAGAGCAGCTGTACTCGTGTTTGGCAACGAACTACAAAGGAAAAAGGAGTATTTGCGCATGTGCACAATACGTGAGTCCAAGGAGTGACGTAGGCTCATCTGTCCAGCAGGGAGTTTTCCACAGTTAGGCTACTGCTTTGTGTCGTAGGCTACATCGCAAGTCACATCATGTTCACATGCAAAGCAAACTAACGTTAACTTTAACACCAAAATGCCTGGAGATATGGCCGCCGCTATTTCAATGTAGTAGGCTATTGCCAGGCAATATTAGTTCTCATACATGACATAACATTACTTAAGATTACACTCAGCCTAGGCTAAACAACACACACTGCTGCTGGATAGCTGATCATCGTGACTTGGTGAACAGTGTTTTCCCTGAATGACGAGAAGCAAGGTTCCATTCATTCATTTTCATTCGGGGCGTGCCCTGCCGTGCTTCTGTCTGTTCATTTGCAGCAGGCTATTATCGGATGAAAGAAAAATAAACTAAACGTTTCCCCGATCAAGATATAGCATACTTCTTAATTTTGGTGTCATAAAATATAGAAGCATAACATTAAATTGCCTAGTAGTGTCCATGTAGTGTCAATGTAGGCCTTCGTGTGCGTGTCTGTGAAACTGACAAACTGAACCTCTCGTGGGTAGGCCAGAAACAACTATATTTAAAACCACGAATGAACTGGATTACTGTTAGGGCCTACTGTTCAAACGAGCGATTTGATAGCCTAATCCACTGCACGAAAAAAAAAAGGAAATAGTATGTGTTCTATTTCTAACAGGTGAATATCGTAGCAAATAGTATGGCGATGGCAGCTTAAAAAAACATTTATTTCACTCATCTCGCTGAAATGAACGTGGCCTGTTGCACAAATAAATGAATTAGGCAGATGATCTACATCTTCGTTAACCTATAGCTAGTTTTCATCTCTATTGTTGACGTGAAATATGTCTCCATAGTGTCAGTGAAGTGATAACATAATTATGCAGTTGCCGGTAGCCAGTGTTCACGTCACGGGAGTCAGAAAGAAGCTACCAAGACGGGCCCTGCTCTGTTTCTGTCCCTCCCAAACTGCGCTAAAATTGTGTAGGCTATTTAACAGCCAGAATAAAAAAAAAGCCCTTTTATGATCCACACTACCTCTTACAAAATAGGCCTACTCCAACGTTCATCTATCTCTTTAGAAGTATGAACTTCTACAACACTGCCTATACAATTGTCAGCAGTCGAGTAACAGCATAATGTGACTTAATGGCCTGTGTGATTGGGATGTGGATTGCTCATTTATTATGAGTAGGCCTATAGGCTATGGTATAGCTATGGTATGGTATTCTCTCCGATATAATAAATACAACACATTGGGTTTGGCAAGAAATTTGGCAATACTACTTTCACAAAAGTGATGGCACCCCTGCTTGGAGACAGAAGATTGTCCGTTTTGCTTTTAAGGATTTCATCTGCAATGGAAAAAAATGGAACGACATATAGGCTATGCTTACTTTAGTGCTGGACTTGGACTCGACTTGATCAATAGGGACTCGACTCGGACTCGACGTGGATCAATAGTGACTCGACTCGGACTTGACTCGGATCAGTAGTGGACTCGACTCGGACTTGACTTGGAATTTTTTTTTTAATGACTTGGACTTGACTCGGACTTGAACACTGAGGACTCGAACCTGGACTCGGACTCGAGGCATAGTGACTTGACTACAACACTGTATAACAGACGCTAACTTGCACAATGTGATAGAGTCGCCATTTTGCACATTTTTATGGATATGTACTGTAAATGAACATGAGATGAGTCCTGATGAGAGATGCTAATTTGCACAATGTGGTGATAGACGCCAATTTGCACAATTTTGCACAGACTTTGTGTGTGACATCTAGCTGGTGATTTGTGATATGTGGTTTGTGTATACTTGCTTATTCTATGGACAGCTACTATAAGTGAACATGAGTTTAATGCCGACATGCTAATTTGCACATTTTGACAATGGATGCCAATCTGCACATTTTGCACTATTTTGCATGAGGTCATGTTTTTGTAGTTGTTGGATTCCTGTAAATTTTGTATATAGTGTATGTAGGTGTTTCTGAAAATGTAGATATGTGTATGGATGTATGTATGCACTGCATTACTGAACATGTGTTGGCTATTGCTGTGATTGGGTAATTACTTGCCTGTGTAACACCACTGTGTGATCATGTGATCACTTAATTGTACATATATGGGTGTCTTTGGATTGTTGACTCACATCTGATGAAGGGCTTGAGTTGGCCCGAAACGTCACGGTAAATAAACTATAACTTGGGAACATATACTGGTGTTGCGGACCTTTTTCCCCTCTCTCTCATCGTTAGTGTTTTGTTCAGCACCCAGGATTAGATTGGGATGTGCGTGCGTTTTTTCCTCTTTATACTTAAAAATGGGTGCAGGCATTTATATTTTCAGAAGTGAGCATAAATATAAGGCCAATGATATTAATCACACACCTCATCACCATGTCATAATACTTTAAAAAATAGCCAATCAAACAGGCAAAACTGAGTAATTTGACATGCCAATATTGTGTCCATATGACAATATTGTGTATATTTGACAATATTGTGTCCATATCATTTTGTACATTGTACCAGTGAGTAAACTGAAGGACTGTGCTGCCTCACTAAGGCAAGTCTGCAACAACAGACTGTGGGGACACCCAAATGAATATCTATATCTGCATTGCACTAGTATTGCACATGGGGTGTGCTTCCCAAAACCAGTTGCTAACCTGTTAGCAACTTAGTTGGTTGGCAATGGGAAATTGCAACTTAGTTTACAACTATGGTTTTGGGAAACGAACCCCAGTACTATTATTTATGCAGCAGTCATATTACCACTATGCCGTATGTATTGTATTTTTATCTGTATCTGTATTTTTATGTGTGCCATTTCAATGTATGCCAGTGTGTGTAGCCTAGTGTCTGTATTAGAGCTTAGATCGGGCCCAAAAATAATCCAGCCCAACCCTACCCGAGCCCGTACATGTTTTGTCTGAGCCCAGTCTGGCTGGGCATGATCTAATCTGTATTTATAGCTATGCATGTCTGTGTATGTATGTTTGTATGTATGAGGCATTTACAAACTGTTGTATGGTATGTCTAGATTTGTACAATATGGTGTGTGTGTTTGTGTGTGTGTGTGGAGAGAGAGAGAGAAGTGTGATACATGCCAAATCTAAACTCTTTGGTTTAAATGGATAAGGCAAATCTTTGATGACTAGGTTCAGGCAATCTTTTCAGGCACTCTTTGCTAACTATTTTTGCTAGACTGTAGAATGGAAGAGTATAGAAGTAATGCAACGAGCTAATAGGTTGGAATGTGATTCTCTTTTAATGAAGACGCTACCACCAGGGGGCGACTCTATTACTTTCCTCGACGGTCTTCACTCCGTCGCAGGTGGTGGCGGTAAAGCAAAAGAAAGTTTGTAACCCAAACTCATCAACGGATGAAGTATACGAAGAAGGAAAGGAGGAGCTCATAGTTTGTATGTTTATCTACTTTGTAGATATCTTTATCGATACTTTATGCTTTACACGTAGGTGAGCTGGCTGTCTTAAATACGTGAGTGTGATTAGCTTCTACTGTCACCTTATCCAATGCGTCAGGTTTTCAATCGTTGTTGATGTAACAAAAGTTAGCTAATGATGCCTCAATTCTGAAAAACTAAAAACGTTAAACAAATTAAACACGTGGCTAACCAGCGTCTAGGTGAATGTCACTACACCCGACTGTACGTTAAAGTTAGCTAATAGTAAAGCACATTGGATATTTGATAGTCACCGATTAAACAACGTAGTTCATCAACATGGCTGATGCATGTGCTTGTCTTGATAGCTAATGTTAACTTCCCACGTCATCAAAGTTAATGAAGGAGGTGTGGTGGTTAACGATAAAACGGAATCTTTGGCTTTGACAGAGAAGGATTTATAAGGGTCTAATCACTGTAGTTGGAAAACACCACAGCAGCTACGTAATTGTAGGGTCATTCGCTGAGGGAATTAAAGTTATGTGAATGTGCGACAGTTCCGATGGTATGCTTCGATGGATAGCTACAAAGAAGAAATTCAACTGAAAAGCGATCGCCCACCTCCGCAATTCCTCAGGTTCCGGAAGTAAATTATCCCCTTTGGAAAAATTTGAATACAGGTTTACTCACTCGTACGGGCAACAAAACTGCCGGTGGGTTTTCCTGAAGCTCGGGGCTGTGTAGGCAGTGGCACTGAAGGGAGATTGACAGGTCAACAACCAATCACTGCTGTTCACTAGCAGTGGAGGGCAGTTAGCTAGCTACCACCAGCATGTCGAAAAATCACAAAAAAACATATATATTATATATATAATATTAGATATTATTTTTTGTCCATATCGCCCACCCCTAGATGGCATCCTTCGTGCTCCTGTTCTGACGGTGGGCAAATTGGAAGGGGTCCAGTGAGGGTGGTAAGCAGGTCTTGAGTTGGGCAGTGGAGTGTTTTGGCACCGGCACGATGGAGGTGGTTTTAAAGCATGCGGGGAGAGCTTCCTGGGCTAAATATGTCAGTCCAAACCTCAGTTAGCTGCACAGCACAGGCCCTGAGGATGCGTCCGGAGATTCCATCAGGACCAGCAGCCTTACGTGCACACATCGATGAGGGAGAGTGTAAGGGGCTGGTGTTCTGCAGACATCAGAGCCTTGATGGCCACCTCCTTGTCAAATCGGCCATAGAAGTGGTTCAGCTCATCAGGCAAAGAGGTGTCGTGGTAGGGGGTGGAGTTAGTAGTTTTGTAGTCTGTGATGACCTGGATGACTTGCCACATGAAGCAGGGGTCAGAGTTGTTCTTGAAGTGATCCTCGATCCTTAGCTTGTGGGAGGGAAAGTGGTAATCCGTTTGAGGGTGGTGACACTTGATGTTGGAGTTGACACAGTCCAGAACAGAGGAGGCGTATGAGTCAATGTCCGTTTGGGAGTCATGGGTGGCCTGAGTGGTAAACACTTATCCAGTTTCAGTGTTTTCAATATGCTGCTGAAGTGCAGAGTCAGCTCCCTCTGGCCAAATTTTGACTGTCCTCACTTTGGGTTTCGCACGTTTGATGAGTGCTGAGTACTTGGGCAGTAGAAACAATGACTGGTGATCAGAGTGTCCTAGGTGGGGCAGGGGAACGGCTTTGTATGCCTAAGCGATGTTAGTGTAGACATGGTCCAAAGTCCTGTCTCCTCTAGTGGGGCATGATCCATTTTGATGGAATTTAGACCAAACAGTCTTTTAGTTTGAGTGGTTGAAGTCACCTGCAGCAATGTAGGCTGCTATGGTGTTCACTTCATCATAATGTAATTTGCCATATACAGGGTCGATTCTAGACCTAGAGCTTTGCTGGGGCACAGGCCCCCAACTCCCAATACATAATATGAAATAAATGGCTAGCCTACAGGTAGGCTACAAGCTTCAAAATCATTATTGTCACTGTCATACTGTAGGACCAGCACTCTCTCCCTCAACATCCAAACACATAGGCATAAGTAGGCCTATACTCACTGCATGAATTTAATAGGCTTTCCTACTAACACAAGGGAAAGCTTATTTTTTCAGTTCAGGAAGAATTTTCTGATGTCCATCTCGGAATAGTTTATCAGAAGGCTATGTTTAGTTTTACAGTAGGACAGCTTCACAAACAGTATAGGCTACTTTTACAGGACTCTCTCTACACTATACGTAAATCATTATTAATTGCCCGCATGTGTGCATGTAGCCTACGCATGGTGTGAGTGTGTGTGTCAGGGAGAGAGCACAAGCTGGTAAACTGTTGCTAAATTTAGGCTACAAATTTGACGCTAAGCATAGAAAAACAGATGCTAATTATGTGGGCAACATTCTCTAACATCGATCAACTTGTCATATTTTCTGTCAAACAAGTTGTGAATTTGTTGTAACATTAAAACAGGGGACGACTTACTCTGCATTCAAAGTGATGTGATGAGCTCCAGCGGTTTCCACTGTACAACGAAACACTCGGAAGAATCATGTGAACGATTTTCATTGGTTGTTGCGTTCAATCTTACCCAGCTACAGAGGTGCTATTTCCTGATTGGCTATTATGGCCCCTTTCTTTTTTTCCTTGTTTGTTTTTTTATTGGCTGGTAAGTGAGAGGCTCGAGTCATGACTAAAGCAGGCACGGAGATGCGCTCATGAATGCCGTTTCCAGCGAGAGCAGCGCTAGAATTTTACTGGGGCACTGGAGACTTTTACTAAGGCACGTGCCCCAATGAATAAGGTCTAGTGATGCCCCTGGCCATATGTTTCCTATCTTTTTGCCGTCCAGCATGGCGCCGTCACATGACAAAGTCATGTGTTCGCCAAATATACAATAAGGGAGACCCTGAAAAACACCAGTGTTGACACCAGGATTGAAATTTCACGGCAGCCTATGGCCTATCAAAATAATCTTAGCATTCACAGCGCAAATTAATTTAGTCTTTTATGCAGTGGAGAAAGTTACAGCGCAGCTTACTTACCACAGCTACTTACCACAGATATGACAGACATCACATCTATCACATCACATGAAAGAGCTTTTTCTCAGCTTTTAAACAATGTTAGCCGCTAGTTGTTGTGGTATGGTTTGTGAGAAAAGTAACTTTAAATTTAATCATATTATTCTACATATAGTTCTGCGCCCATCTCCCTACCCATTCATCTCAGTGGAATAATTCACAGACTCTTCACTCAACACACAACAAACCATATATCAGAATAAACAGATCTTACCGAAAACAAAGGTGTAAAACATTCCCCTGTATAGTTAGCTGTTCCAGAGTAATATGGTTGAATTTGCAGCAAATTTTCACATGCATGTCTCCAACTTTGAGTTTTCAGTTTCACAATGTGTTTAAATTGTTCAATACATGTTTTAATGATTTCTCAGCCCAAATACAAAATAAATGTTACATATTGCCTGGATATCTGTAAATATTAAAATCAGAGGATATACAACTGACTAAGAGTTTGTCAAAGTAGCCTTAATGATCACAAAATGCTAAGCATGCAGGCTATTTGAGTTTCTTAAAGCTGAGCTGTGTTTAACTTTTTCAATACATGATTTCATAACAGGCCAAATAGAAAATAAATGTTAAATATAGCCTAGATATCTAAATATTAAAATCAGATGATTTACAGTTCTATGTAATATGTCATGTTTCTGTAATGTGTCATAGAGTGATGTAGGTCTACTGCTGTGAATAGGTTAGATCAACTTTGATCATTTTTATGTAGCCTACTGTATAGTTAACTTTGGCATGGGTGCCTTGACGTGTGGCCTTTGAGCCCCACGCCAAATATGCCCAACTGAAGGCCAAGTGGCCTTGCCCCTAAAAGTATGAAATTCCAAGCCTGGTTGACACTATTCATTTCAACAAAGATTTCACTGTTCATTTTCACAATTATGTTGGCAGGTATCACACAAAGATGGAATCGAATTGTGATGAGACAGATGGATGTCTTGACGATGTCGGATCTGTGAGTTTTTATTATGTATATGTAAACTAGTTCAATAATTGTGTCTTAAGAATGTTTCAGTATGCATGGTTTTATCCCCAGGATTCTGAGGAGGTGGAAGATGAGGAAGAGGTCATGAACGGTATATATCCCTATGGTAAGAATTGTGTACAGTGAGCTAAAGAAAGTGTTTATCAAGTTTATCAAATTATCAAGGCAACATTGTCTTCATGGTGGAATTATAGCCAGGAATACTGATTGGCCAGTGACTGTTTCCAGACGCAGGTGTCTTCATATTAATTAACTATATTCACTGCACTCTATTAGCACCAATTGACTGGACCGCTCTTGATTTAGGTTAAGCTTAGTCACTTTAAGGGGGGTGAATGGAATCACTTATTTTGCATTATACATTTGTAATTATTTAACATTGCTTTGTAGAAATTTGCTTTCACGTTGACTTTAAAGAGGAGATTATTTGTACATTATTTAAAAAAAAGGCCAAATTTAATTGACAGATTCAATTTATTAAAGAAATAAAAGGGGAAATATCCAAGGGGGGAAGAATACTTTTTATAGACACTATACATACTATTATGACCACACAATAGAGGTGGGTTGTCGCGAACAAACTAGTTCGTTCGAACAGGTCTTTAAAATGAACGACCTGAACTGGTTCGCCTTTCCAGTTCTTGTTCGTTCTTTCGTTCGTCGCTGAATCACACTGACCTAGTGCTGCTGTGAATGCCTATGGCCTAGCTTCCTAAGGCGATAGCCAAACCAATCGTATGCTGTTGTCTGTATTGTTTCTAAAACGTTCTCATTGAATTAGCCAATGAGGGGCATGAAAGCATAGCAACTGTTTCCATGAAAAAAAACAAATGGGCTAGTGAGACTAGTGGGAGAGCATACGATAAAAAATAATGATAATGGTTTACATTAACAATTCCATTTTGCATTTCAATATTGGCATTTACATTTAAATATCTGTCTATTGGTAAATGCATGCTGTCTTTGTATTTTCTGTGTCATGCCAGGTTAATAAATGTCTCTTCAATCTATCTCGTTCGTTCGTTCGTTCTCACGCCAAGACCCCCCACCTGTTTCACTTCGGTCTGTCGTTCTCGTTAAGTCAGTCACTCGTTCTTGGCTAGAAGCAGAGTGATTATGGCTCTGTAGCCTAGGCAAAATGGGGACTTGAAACCTTTTCATCAATATAATCTTTTTGCCAAGCCTTTAAACATGTTTTTCGGCATAGCCTACTGGGTTTTTGTTCCTTTATGAGTAAACACATTTTAAAAAAAGAAATTAGCTGATCTAGCCGTAGTCTACTCTATTTACCTTCAATATGTCAATTTAATGTCAAGGTGAATGAACACATTAGCTACTGCTGTTTTGTCTAAAAGTACACATAATCATGAAGTTCCAGCTATATAATTGCCGCTACAATTACAGTGTTGTGTTGACCGTTTGCACAAACGAGGAGCTGAGAACCTGCATTCCATGATTTACCGCTGAACTACGTTGTAGGCTACCGGAAATGCGACTGAACGAACAAACGATTCAGAACGAATCATCTTGGCGAACTGAACGACGCGAACTGGGTTATGAGAATAAACGACAAAATCCACCTCTACCACACAACAAATGAATGTTGAAACCTTGTTTATTCCTCTTACAGAAAATACAGAAAACATTTGGCTCTGCCAGTGTATCCATACACTAAAATTGTACGAGCACTAGCCAGAAGCATTTACTAGCTTACTAACAATGTTCTATGGCAGATGAAACATGAGTTGTGGGAACTGGCAACTGGCACTTCTTATACTTGTATAACTTATACTGTTATACTATCAGACATATGCAATGACAAGCAAGGCACTCATTTGCATAACACCAAATTGTCTTACAATGTTTTATACCGGTTTTTAATCAACTTTAACAAAGGTGGCAGTAATTGCGGAGCGTACTATATCACAGCCTGTTAAGCTATCTGATTCCTTAAGGGACGGATACTTGAGAACCAGCGCAGAGGCAACTGATGCTACTTTTCTGTTTTTTTAAAAGTTCAAAAGTAGCTTGTGCAATTTTATCAATCTCTGCGCCGCATGTGGTGAGGGTAAACACGAAACACCTTTTCCCCTGAAGTATGACCCTTAAGGCTTAATTTCTCCTTAGGTAAGGGATTTATTTAAGGGTGTTGCACAGAATACCTTAAATTGTTTCTTTAGTTAACCGGCACGAAAATTCTATAGTTTCCACTGAAATTGTTCAACAGCTGTAACTAGCTGGCTAGTAGACGATGCCGTTAGTTAACCGACCAAACACAGTGACGTTTAATGATCCTATCATTCATCTTACCTTAAGAATATTCGCTGAAATTATCCAGGTAGCAAGTAAAGCATGTTAGACATTAACTGAACAATACTAGCTGGCTAGTTAGAGATGATACCAGTGAAAAACATTGAACTACAAGCCTTCTCCCAGCTAAATGTGTCACAAGGCAAGCTTGTGCAGTTAACTAAGTTGACATGTCGATTACATAATATGTTTGGTAGCCACAATCTGTTGGATAGTATAAATCAAATGTTTTAGGCACTATGGCTATAACTTGAATTTACATGACCAGTGGAGGTTAAAATGTAAGTGTTAAAATGCCTCTCACTGATACCTCCCAATACTGACACATATCTCTTAAAAACCCTCTTCTAAGTAGTCTTTGTCTGTGTTTTTTAGATGCAGTTCTGTCAGCATGGAATCTGTTACCTAGTGATTTAAAAAAAAGAGTGAGCCATACGTTGAAGATATCTACTTTCTGGTGGCACATTTTACTTCGACAAGAGGAAGAGCACAGCACCACCATATGGGCTATCATGGCAGGATTCCTTGACTCGAAGTAAGTATTAAATTATAGTGCTATATTATAACACACACACACAGGTAATCTGTCAAAGCAATAAATTAACAATTACATTTCTTTTTTTATGTCAGTGTAAATAGTGATTTAAGCCTACAGAGACTGGAGCGCATTGAAATTCTGGAAAGCATTCTCAGTGCTATGGAGAGAGGATGGGTATGGTTGTCCTGTGTTTTTAAAATGATTTTTTTTAGGTTGTTGTGCTTTAAGTAGTGTTTTTACTTTTGATTTCCCCCACAGTTATCTGACAAGCTAACAAAGCAATTAATACCAATGAGTGCCTGTTTTCAAATATCAGTAAGTATATTTATTTATTTATTTATTTGTTTTTATCAGTAGTTTAGATTTTTTAAATAAATGTTGACATTTTTGTTTAGGTTATAGAGACAGCTTGCTACTGAGGAAAAACTAAATGCCTCCAGTGTACAAAGCATAGTTAAGATAGAATAAAAACATATAATTTTGTCAACTCCATCAGGCGTCAACGCCAGTGTTTCCCATACATTGACTTATTTGTGGCAGCCCACCAAAATATTAACACTGACCACCACACAATGATTTTCCATGTTCATGTGTACTATTTAAATTGGATGGAATTCATTCATTGTAGAGCTATGTGCACCTTTGCAGCCTCTCCTTCTCTCTTGTCTCTCAACAAACCTACATGTACGTTTAAAGAAAACATTAACAATCCTGCAATTGTTCACATAAAAGTCAACTGGATAAATTGTGCTTAAATCTGCATCATAACCACGCTGCGCTAATTTGTTAAAAAATGTTCCATTCAAGTTAACTCTGCAAACCTACCACCACAAATAGAATTCAATTCTGTGGGAAACACTGAACACTGTTGATGTTTAAGCTGACAGTTGAGTTGAAAAGCGCTCCCAAAACCTCTATATGTAATGTATAACAACCACATATTTATAAGCTAATGAAGTTAAAAGAAGCCATGTGACAAGTGTTATTGTATTTTCCGGACTATAAGTTGCTCTGGAGTATAAGTCGCAGCAGTCAAAAAATGCTTCATGAAGAGGAAAAAAACATATCGCACTGTCGCATTTATTTAGAAATTCATTTCACGAAATCCAACACCAAGAACAGACATTTAATCTGGAAAGGCAAGTTATTCAACTACACACAATAGCACACAGAACAACAGGCTGAATAGGTGTCCGGTAGGTATGTTAATGTAGCACAGTTGTTCAGCTATACTATTTAGCCAGCTTGATGTTGGTTAGATTGATAACAAGGAAATTAAAATGTCAGTTCCTGGTTGCACAGTTTGTTGTGATGTCTCCTTTCTGCCAGATGTGGAATATTAACGATGACTAGACGTTTGTTTGCTTACCCTCTTTTTGCTGTAATTTGTTAGCTAGATTAGCGAAATGCTAGCGGTTGGCTGTGTGGAACATGTGAAGTGCCTGGGAAGCTGAATAGGCTAAATTAACATAACAAGCCAGTGAGTCACAAGTCTAGAGCGACCTCTCGCGGCTGTAGACGGTAATTGGGGGCCAAGCAGCGAAGCTGCGAAGGCACCCATTGAGTTACTAGCTTTTCCTATTATTATATATCTGCCATTGGAGTCTAAAAAGTTCCGATTTTTTGGCAGAAAGTTTCGGGACACTCCACTGACCACTCACACTTATTTACGGACCTCTAAACCCAGCCGTCTAGCGCCACCAACGGGTCGAAATTTGGCCGAAAATAGAACCGCTGGGTCTAAAGTTATGAAATTCGGCGCACTGATTCAGAACCGTCCCATGATCACTCTCACCAATTTACAGAACTCTATGCCCAACACTCTAGCGCCACCAATGGGTCAAACCTGGATTGCATTCACGCATGTGACCATTGAACGGTGGGTCCGATTTTCACAAATCAGGCACTGTTGTAATCCCTGGACCGACCTGAGTTCAATGACTCCTATTACGTCACTTTCCGCCATAATGGACCTCCGCCATATTGGATTTAGTCCAAACTCTACGAAAAGTTTCAGCGTTCACAAATTTCATCCGATTTTCATGGAACTTGGAGGACATGATATTCTGCCCGAGCCGCACAAACGATACTTGTCAGATTTTTCAATTTCATTTTTGTTTGCCCGTGACAGCCAATCAAATATGGTGATGAACCCGCCAAACAGGAAGTGGACTAACATCTCTGTGACGCTTTGAGTTAACATAACAAAACTCGATACCATTAGTCAGGACACTGTCCCAATCACTCACAGCAATTTATGTGCATATACATTGAACACTCTAGCGCCACCACCAGTTCAATGCTGGACATGCGTTCATGCGCGTGATCCTTGACTCTTTTGTCTGATTTTCACAATTGAGGTAGTACCTGAATCCTTGGACCATACAGAGTTCATCGACCCCTATCCTATTACTTTCTGCCATATTGGACCTCCGCCTATGCTTTAATGTATGAAGTCCAAACTTGGTACAGGGACTTGGTATCTGATTGTGAGGACGCACTAGGAAATTGGTATCATGTGGCCTCTATAGGGGGCGCTGTAATACAGGAAGTGAGCTTGTATCTCAGCAACGCTTTGGTGTACAAAGTCCAAACTTGGTATAAGGACCTGTTACCTGATTATGATGACGCACTAGGGAATTAGAATCATTTGGCCTCTATAGGGGGCGCTGCAATACAGGAAGTGAGCTCCTATCTTAGCAGCGCTTTGATGTATGAAGTCCAAACTTGGTACAGGGACTTAGAACCTGATTGTGAGGACACAGTAGGAAATTGGCATCATTTGGCCTCTATAGGGGGCGCTGTAATACAGGAAGTGGGCTCATATCTCAGCAACGCTTCATTGTATGAAGTCCAAACTTGATACGTGGACATATTAGCTGATTGTGAGGACATGCAAGGAAAGTGGTCTCATTTGGCCTCTAGGGGTGCTGTAATAAAGAAAGTGAGCTCACATCTCAGCAACACTTTGGTGTATGAAGTTCAAACTTGGTAGAGGGACATGGTAGCTGATTGTGAGAACGCACAAGGACATTGGTGTAATTTGGCCTCTAGGGGCACTGTAACAAAGTAAATGAGCTTATTTCTCAGCCGTTCTTTATCCAATTGCAATCAAACTTGCTGTGAGTGCTTGCTCATGGCATGGCAATGCCATTCCTGCTATAGCGCACTGCTTGGCCCCCGCATTGCTGCTTGCAGCTATATTGTTACCTTGGTTCATGCAGAGATTCATGTCAGTCAGTCAGTTTTTTGTCAGTTTTTTGACTTCCAAAAAAAAAAAAAAGGATTTCATGAGATCAGCTTAGAAAACAAATATGGATCCCCGATTTTTTTTGTGTGGAAATGCATAAATAAGTGCTTAGGCTACTATGGTTGAGCAAGAAGTAGAATGTCTCGTGAATGTTTCTATTAGTGGTTTTAATTTAGTGATAAACGTATGAATGTTAGTGCTTTATTGTCCCTTGAGGGAAATGTATAGGGGTGTGCAAAAAAAAACGATTCACATTCATATTGCATATGACTTTAGAGCTAAAGTCCGATTCATTTTCATTTCAAAGTATCTGCTTTGGTTTTGAACGTTTCAAACGGAAATTCTCTAGGAGCAGATTAAAAGGGTCCATACCAATATACTAGTTTGATATTGTGTACACTTACATTGTGTAATGTAAAGAAAATGTCAAATTGAATTTCATATTGTGACTGTTACCTGAACAGGATAGTGACCTCACAGAGGAGGCACTTGCATGGCTGGCAAAGACAGGAGAGCCCAATATTGTGAGAAAAGTTAAAAAGCTGGGCCCTCGATATATTCGCTATGAAGTCCTGAGGTTCGTCTTTGGAAAATGTAAGACAAACCTTGCTGAACTTTTTAGCCATATAATACCTCATATTGCCGAATTGTAACTTGAACTATATTGTTGCTAACTCTCTACCTTGTGTTTTAAATTGTATCTTCAATAGTTTCCCCTCTTACAACTGCAGCAGTGGCGGGTCAAAGTGTTCTTTTGAAGTTGAAAGAAGAAATTTCTATAGAGCCAGAGAGTTGGTCAAAAGAGGTAAAGTTGTTTACCAAATTATGTATAATTATATAATACTTATGTATAGAATTTGGACTACTATATCGATATCACGGTTGAAAAGATAACTGCAATGCACAAAAGGGTACTACATTTACAAGCAGCAATATCCATACCACATTCATGTCTATTCATGGGGACGCGCATACGTTTCTAACTCCTGGTCGTTTCCCAATCCTATGCCCATCTGTCTCTCTCATCCTGACACTCTACCCCCAAAATAAACTTTAAAACAAAAACACATATCACTGATTTTTTTAATGAATTAGTTTATTATCTCATTAATTACTATGTCTTTCATTCCAGAGAAACAGGGCAAAAAACAGCTATTCCAGAAGTGTTAATTTGAGCCTTCTACATGGTTTAGTTCTTGCGCTATGGGCTTGTGAAAGTATTGATCTTACATTTTAAGCAATTTTAAAGTGTGTCTCCTGGGTAACATAGGTACACCTGGTAATTTTTTCAGAATTTTTTGAGACCTAAGTGCGTGGGCCCTGATTGAATTTTTTTTTTTTGTAACTGTTTTTGTTGAACCACTGTTTCACCTGTAGTCTTCTAGTGATAACATTGGTCTTAAACTCAACAGAAAAGCGAGGACCTGAAAAACAAAGGCAATGACCAGTATCGGAAAAACAATTTCCGCCTGGCTCTGAGGTGGTACTCCAAAGCTATCAAGCATCAGTAAGTAATAGGTGGTGACTAAATCGATGTTTTCCCCTGTAAGATATGGCACTAATGTCTAATGTGTAAATGTTAATATGAAGATGCTCTTGGCTCTTTCATCTGGTAGGGTATAATGTCTTTTGTGGCAATTATTATTGACATGGTTGCCTAATTCATGCTTTTATTTCCACAGTCCAGGTAATCATGTACTCTATGGAAATAGAGCCATTTGCTTTATTCGCATTGGAAAATATCTGTAAGTGTTTCTCTTTCAGTTTCATGTTGATATAGGCCTATATGCGGTTTGTATTTGATTGTAATGGCCTATACCACTTTCAGAAAAGCGATGGGAGATGGGAAACGTGCCATGGTACTAAAACCAGACTGGGCAAAGGTAAGCATTCTCATAAAAGTTGTATTTCAGAATGTATTGAAGGATTACAACTATTTTCCTCTTATTTGAAGTTACTTTTGGTTCATTTGATGGAAGACCAATTTGTATTAGGGCTTTTCTGCACAGGCACAATCTACATAAAAGATACATTCTCTGGTGGAGTTGACAACTTATCCAGTCAACATGAATGTTACAAGATACAAGTGTTATCAATGTGGACATCAAGTTATTTGTAGGATTGAAGTTATATAATTGGCTGGTTGTTTATAAACAACCAAACTGTCATGGCTAACTTTAGGATCAAAATAATCTTCAATTTTTTACATTTAAGATCAGGCAATCTTAACCCTTGTGTTGTCTTAACAAGAGAAAACCCCCAATGGGCTGAAATGGCAGCTGCAAAGCATAAGGCAACCATAATGAACAAAGTTTTATAGTTGCTAAGTGATGTAAATTGCTCATTTCTGTACAGTGGAAACAAATGTCCTGCTTATATAAAGAATCTTACTGCTTTAATTGGTCAGAATGTCTGTAGGATACTTGAAACTGACATTGATGATGGGGAAACGTGCCATGGTACTAAAACCAGACCAATTAAGACCAATTTCCAAAATCATCTTTTGGAAATTCGTCTTAATGCCTTAGTAAAAAAATTAGGAAAAATCCAACCTTTAAGGACACCAATTTTCTTTGTGATAAAAATAATAATGTATCGTAAATAAATAAATGTTCTTCTTAAAATACAGGAGGCATAAGTATATGAACCCCTATGCTAAATTCCCATAGAGGCAGGCAGATTGAGCTCAATGCAAATCAAACCAGCTAATAGGCTAACTGAAATAAAACCATGCCAATCTCTAAGTGTGGTGAAGGGTATATAATGATGTGGGGCTATTTTAATTCCAAACGCCAAGGGAACTTTATCAGGATACATAGTATTCTGGATCCATGAAATAACTGGCCTTTAAAAATAAAAATCTGCCTGCCTCTATGGGAATTTAACATAGGGGTTCATATACTTATGCCTCATGTATTTTAAGAAGAATATTTATTTATTTACGATACATTATTCATTCACAAAGAAAATTGGTGTCCTTAAAGGTTGGATTTTTCCTCATTCTTTTTCATTAAGGCATTAAAATAAATTTCCAAAAGATCATTTTTTATTCTTCTTTTTAGTCAACTTTAGCAACTTTTCTTGCCACTGTATTTATCATCCAAGGCAACATTTTTGTCTCATCTATTAATGTTGTATTTGATAGGGTCACTACCGCTTCTGTGAGGCATTATTCCTTTTGGAACAGCGCAAGAAGGCTCTGGAAGCCAATGAGTTGGCACATACTCTTTGCCAGTCTGATGAGGAGGGCATGAAAGAACTTGAGCGACAGAGAGCCAAGTTCTTACTGGACATGGAAGACAGCAAAGGTCTCACACACACACACACACACACACACACACACACACACACACACACAGTAGCGGTATAGCGGCCTTTAGAAGGAAAAAGTATTTTTGGGTGTTGGGCGCCATACACTTACAAGAAGTGTCACAAAAAGAAATAGCATAAAAAGACCACTACCTCTACCAGATTTAACACAGCAGCTAGAAGGGACTAGGCTAATGCTAAACCTGTATGGCTAGCCAGGGCTCCAGAGTGCGACCAATTTGGTCGCATATGCGACCTAATTTTTCAAAAGTGCGACTAAAAAAAATCGGAGGTCACACCGGTGCAACCAGCTATTCGAGAGAGGAATAAGTGTCCGCATTGAAACTCTACCTTTGGTTCAATAACAGACACATATTTGGCCAATATCGTGATTTAAACAAATCACAGATAGTGAAGGGCGGGACCTCCCCTCTGATTGGCTGTGGCCCAGTGCCTGTGTGTAAATTTGAAAATGCGTGTGCTGCAGAGAGAGAGAGAGAGAGAGGGAGGTCAGAGACCCGTCAGATAAACAGAGGATGTAGTTGCATTACAGTGTGGTCACATAGGCCGAGATAAATGTCCCCACTCCCCACTGCCTTTCAGCAGCTGGCAGCAGCAAACCGATCAGACGACCCCGAGATGATGATCAAGTTTATCGTTGCCTACGATAGGCCTAGTGAAACTTCCCTTCACCAAGTTCAGTCCGAAATAATTATTTACCAGAAATATAGTTTGAACGTAAACCCGACGTACATGAATGCCACTTGCGCCAAATTTATAGGAGTCGTTGCAGATGAAAAGACGTCTTAAAATTGCGAACAATGCAAACAAGGCCTTCGCGAACGACAAGAGATACAGGTATCGCCGAAAAGGAGTGCGTCATTGACCGCAGTTACATGCAGGGAGTAACCCGGTTTTCAACAGCAATATTCGTTTTGCGCGCGAGTTGTGTAAACTCATTCTGATGGCATCAATCAATTTAATCCGGTATTTGGCGCAAACCGAACATCGCTGCTACATTTAAAGCCCGAATATTCCATGCATGTATACAGTGGTCATTGTGTACGGTGAATTGAATGGACACATTTAGATCGAGCATGACAAGTCATTGCAATAGCCTATAATAATAGGCCTACCATTTCGTTACTGCATTAACCATATTCTTATTGAAAATGTAAAAATACTAAAATTAAAAAGTAAATTGCATTATGGGGCTGTCAAATGATTATTGCAATCATCATTGCAAAATCACATAAAAATCCCCCAGGCTACTTGGAACATCTCTTTAAATTGTGCTCAAATACATTTCTATGGAAGATGCTAGCATGGCGAGCTGGTTTAGCCAAGGCCTAAAGATCATGAAGGATAGTATGTAAAACATTGAGCCATGAGATGTGCAGTTTGAAGCCCTTAAAGACATGCACTGTTAATTTACTCACTGTTATTTTTATTTAATACATCTTGAGATGTTTTAAGTTTAAATTTTAGCTCAGTGAAGCACTTAAAGCACCAACACTTCATTAAGTTACTTTTCTTGTAGAATTGTAAATCATAAGTCATAGGACAACCTATATAGGACAGTAATTAAGGAAAAAAAGTGAACCTGCTGCGGTGTTAAATGCGATGTGGTTGAAAATTTGGGTGCACCTAACTTTTGTGCTGGTGCACCTAAGAAAAAAAGTTAGGCGCACCAGTGCAACCAGTGCAAAAAGTTAGTCTGGAGCCCTGCTAGCTCAGGTAAATCCATAGACAGTAAAAGATATGGACAGAGTCATCATGTAGACGTCAATCGAGACGGGTGAAGCAAATTTCAACCGTTTCTTGTTGGTCGACGAGGCTTTCTTTCTACGTCTCAGGGGATGTAAATGTAACGTAGGCACGTAGTCTGACTCGTGACGACCTCCTCCTGTCTGCTGACTCTGGTTCACTTAACATTCTCATTCTCCTTGACCTTAGTGCTGCTTTCGATACCATCAACCACAATGTTCTAATCTCCCATCTGTCTGCTATTGGTGTTTCTGGCACAGCCCTCAATTGTTTTCAGTCATACCTCACCAACAGAAAGCAGTTTGTAACACTTGGTCCACATCAGTCCCCCAAGTCCCCTGTCACTCGTGGTGTCCCCCAGGGTTCTGTACTTGGGCCCCTCCTCTTTCTCGTATACATCCTCCCTCTTGGCCAGATTATTCGCAGCCACGGTCTCAACTTTCACTGCTATGCAGATGACATCCAACTCTATCTTACCACTCCCTCTCCCTCTGACCCCCCACCACGCTCCCTCACTGAATGCCTCTCTGACTTAAAATTATGGATGCAAAACAATTTTCTCAAGCTCAACACAGACAAAACCGAAATTCTGCTGATTGGCCCTAAAAGCATCCTCACCAAATCTCCCCATCTCAGTCTCAACATTGATGGCTCATCTGTCCACTCCACCCCTGTTGTTAAAAACCTTGGCATTCAGCTTGACTCCATCCTTAGCTTTGATCCTCATATCAAATCACTCACTAAGATTGCTTTTTTTCACCTCCGTAACATTGCACGCCTCCGACCCTTCCTCTCTGCTAGTGATGCACAGACTTTGGTTCACTCTTTCATTATGTCCCGTTTAGATTACTGCAACTCACTTTTCCTTGGTCTCCACACTAAAACCCTTCAAAGACTACAATATATTCAAAACTCTGCAGCTAGGCTCCTCACCCATACCAGACGATCAGCACACATCACCCCCATTCTCCATCAACTCCATTGGCTACCAGTTCCGTCCCGGATCAAATACAAAGTACTACTACTCACCTTCAAAGCACTCCACAACCTTGCTCTCCCCTACATCTGCGACCTCCTGACCCCTTACACTCCTTCCCGCTCACTCAGATCCTCTGACCAAAACCTCTTGGCTATCCCCCGCTCCAGACTCTCCACCCTGGGTGGCAGGTCCTTCAGTGCCTTGGCCCCCAAACTCTGAAACTCCCTCCCCCAACCCCTTCTTGCCTGTCCTTCTCTTCCTTTCTTCAAAGCACATCTCAAGACCTTTCTGTTTAATGATCACTTCTCCTCCACACCCAACACATAGTTCCTACAGATAACTTGTCTTTGTTGTATTGTTTTGTTTGTTTGTTATTGTATTTCCCTGCCTTTGTCTCTGTTGTATTGTTTGTTTGTTTGTTTGTTTGTTATTGTGTTTCCCTGCCTTCCTACTATGTAAAGCGACCTTGGGTTTGAGAAAGGCGCTATATAAAATAAACGTATTATTATTATTATTATTATTATTATTATTATTCGTGTAACTCTTGTGATAGCTGCACTGAGTAGTTGTTCGTAGATAAATGTGATTTCATATAAACAGCACTTGCCACATTTATAGCCTAGGCTACTGTCAATCCATCAAAACTTCGCAGAAATGTGCTCCAATGCTTTCGTTCTTATCCAGAGAATTGGGTTATTTGGTCCTGTGCGACGCTTTCACCCGCTCTGGTTGTATGCTGATTACGTCACTTTAGCATTGATTTCGGAAAAAAGTTTATTACTCAGCCGTTAAGTCAGTTACGAGGTTATGACGCCAATTACACAATGTTGTATTACTCCGAAAATAGAAAAAGTTCATATAAAGGCTTAAAACGCTTCAGCTGTGACGTTATTTGATGTCAAAGTGGCGCCAAAATTGAATGGGCTTCAATGGGATGGTTAGGTGAACTGGTCTACTATTTAGCCTCAGATCAGCCATAGTGTCTACGCTCTCCGAACGTTCGCCTACCCCCTTGGGTAAATCTCAGGAAAAGCAATAGGCAATAGAGACAGAGTCAATCATATACCAAGTGTATTAACAATGAGCTTCAATCATCAGCAGGGGAATAATGACAAGACCCATATGAAAAGATGGTAATTCATAAATCACAAGGTAATTGTGAAGCAGAAGTCCATCACTGGGATAACTCATAAAATAATAATAATGAAAAGAAATCAAACAATTGAGTCAGCAATCAATACGATTCCCACAAAACCCCAGGCTCATGTTCATAAACAGTACACAGCACAACTCACATTCATCACATAATACATTTCAAAGTTAGATAATTTCAGTTCAGCTATTAATTCACTCCAACACAACCAGACAAATCACACCCGACACCTTTAACCTCTGAAGGAGTTCAGTGACTGATTCGTCAGTCACCGGGAAGATAATTGCAGTCAGTATGTAGCATCAGACCCTGAGAAAACGTCCAGTGAAAGAAAGCCTATGTAGGCCTATAGTATCTGAATCCCCGAGAAAACTTACAATATACGATATTGAAGAATCTATTTATAGTCTCAATCCTTGAGCAAACGTTCCAGTGTAGAAGAGCCTATGCATAGTATCTGAATCCCCGAGAAAACTTTACAATGTTGAAGAATCTATTTATAGTCTCTAAATCCCGAGCAAACGTTCCAGTGTAGAAGAGCCTATGTATAGTATCTGAATCCCCGAGAAAACGGTACGGTCTGTATCTTCAGTCACAGACAACGACCAGCATACAGAAACGTCGACCACAAAACAGCTAGGCTGATTAAACAGCGTGTGTGCAGCAATTAGTCACCTGAGAGAGAGAGCCAGTTCGCAGAGCAACACCCCGTAGTCCACAAGTGCTTCGGTAGCCAAGTTCCACGTTATAATCCGTTTGGACACCAGTCATCCCAAGTTTACAAGCCTCCGTATACTTTAAGCCGCTACTATTAGTGAGTCGTCCTAGTCTCACCCGCAAGCGAATTGGCCGCCAAACAAGAAGACTTTCACAACAGGAAGTAAACGTGGCTATATTCTATGGAAGCCTACTAGGTCAATCACAGCCAGCCAATGACGTTTACTCAATCAGACTAATAATCAATAGGGACAAGAAAAGTTTCAAGTAGCAAAAATAGCACGTTTATAAAAGAGAGAATATGAGAGATATCAGCTTAAGTTTAGAAAACAGTTTAAGCCTACTCTTGCATAGTGAAGGATAGAGATAACTTACTATTAAAGAGAAATGGGTAAAGGCTGTTTAAGAAAATGGGCGGGCATGGTGAAGGCTCCATGACATACGCCACAACACACACACACACACACACACACACACTCTGGGTTCAGTATAATGGGACACCTTAAGGCAAGACAAGACAGGTGAAAACATTGTTTTTTCATTGCACTGGTCAATTTCGAGATTTTGGGCTAGTTTGCTACCTTAGCATGTATTCTGTCACACTACTACAACAAAAAAGTCCGATTTACACATTTAAGTGTTTATTTCATTACATTGTGTTTACTCACGCCTGTATATTTCTCCAAAAGTTAGCATTCTAACCTTGCATGTATTACCGCAACAGTGATCCAAACATATCATGTGTAGTACCGTTGGAAAGCTCTGTTTTTCCTGTACCATGCTATGCGGTCCATTATGGACACTTCCTTTGTATCAGCAACCAATCTCGAAAGTTGAAAGGCAAGTCTAGGCAGAGAACGGAATCTCATTAGCTTGTTTCAAGGCTGTTTTCTCAAAATAAATTTCCTTTCCCACTCTGAGCAAGAAATCTCCACTACAGAAGCTCTTACATACACCAAACTTTCTAGTCTTATGCTTAACTATATTTAGAAGGTTACAGAGGGGTTTGTTGATATATTATTCCAAGCCTGGTTTATATGACATTGTATGCCTAAAAACACAAAAATCGTTTTTTAAGGTTATTGACAGCATATTCTGATTTACAGGATAACAAAAGTAGATATCCAAAAATCCCTCTGATTTTCCCCCATCTAATATGTGAACACAATGAAAACATAATTTTGAACCTGGCTGTATCCAATGCTGAGATTTTGTGTTTTAAAATGTACATACAAATTAGTGCATATTTAATTAGATAATGCCTAATTTACATATGTAAACATTAAATTACAGAAAACTTGTAATACATGTTTTTTGTCATATTAATGTAAGTAATCAACTGGGGAAGTTTCATAGTGATATCTGCTTGTTAAAAATGTTACCCTATTCACCTGTAGTGTCTCACCTTAAAGGCCGTTAGGCTGTTTATACCTCTGTTTCCACTTATGTATTTTAGGCATGAATATAGCACACAAAAACTAAACCTTTGGTTCCGTTTTATAAGAAGCCAACTGTCGTGCTACTTTCACGAACAATAATAAAGTAGGGTAATTTTCTTGCTTTAGCTTGCTAGCTGTTTTATTTGCTCGCTAGCTTACCAGATTGCAGTTTCTCTAGATATAGTAACCACATAATCATGTAACCACTGAATTAATTACATTTACATCACTTGGCAAAATGAGAGAATGTGTTTATTTAGTCCTGTCAATTGTCTGAATGACTACACACTTACAGTAGCAGCTGCTATTGATGAACAATGTTTGTGAACCATTGGTTGTGGTGGTTGTTATAGTTACCATTCAAAAGTCTCCAGAGCATTGATATGGAAAGGTTATTAAACTTTTATTTTTTTTAAACCAGAACTACTTCATAGGTGTCCTATTATACAGAATAGCCAATTTGAAAAATAGAAATTCTTGTCTCCTGGGTATATGCATATAAGCATATAATACAATAATCATGTTAAAGGCACACTATGCAGGTTTAGGTATTTTGGCCACTGTAGATGTTTCACGATTCTTGCAAGATTTGTTGGGCCGCCGTTCTTGAAGTTGCATGGCTGGTTTTCTCGGTAGCAACTCACTACTATGTCTATGCTGTATAACTATGCTAGTTGAAAGATTCGCCGATTACAAGTTAATTTACCATTAAATTAGCAATATCTATAGCGAACATGTTGATTTATTTTCCTGTGTAGATGAAGAAAAGCCAGAAAGACCTAAGAGGACTGGAATGATGAAAACCTCAAATAAAAGGTTAGTTCTCTGCAAAGCTTGAAGCAGAATAAGCAGACACTTTGGCCTTGTGCTAAGTTTATCCTCATTAAAATGTGTTTGAAAATGCAGGTCTCACAGTGCTACATACACAGAGCGGCATTGTGATGCAGAGCCCAGATGTGAACCTGAACAAATGAATGATGAATTGACCAAAGAAAAAGAGGTAACGTACTGTGATCCAAGTTGTAAAATTTTATTCTTATTGCGGATGACTTCTATCAAGGCCACTGTAATTTGAAATCTACTATTCAATATGTTATTACTTAAAAAGTTGATCACAAAACAAATGTTATTACTGTCCTTTTTGTGATGAAAATTACGTGAATTATGTAAGGGATAATGGACGACGCGGTTATCAGAAGTGGTACTGCGGCCCCAACGCACAGTGGAGGGGCCGTTACACCTCGTCAGGCGCGGATCAACGCAAAGGCTAGATATGGCTGCACGTGTGCCAGCGTGCCGGGGGGGGGGCATTGTCCATAAAAAAAAAATTATAATTCATTAAAATTTACATAAGAGAAATTTACATGGCGCAAAATAAATATTTAAAGATGTAGTAAGACGCTGATAAGGTAAATATAGCGGTCAAATTTGTTTTCAAAATATACGTCATTCATACAGTTTAGTGAGAAAATAATGGAAAGAAAGTGTTGTAGCCTTTCTCTTTTAAGCCCCCCCTAACAACTAAAGAAAAACAAAATCAAAATCTCCTGCAAAAAATCCCTAAATTGACAGGATTTTCTAAGCCTGCTGAATCCAGTAGACGGACAAATCAAGAAACAAGGGACATTAACAATAATGATGATACCGATGGCGCCACAGATAACATGCTGGACCATCTCTTCAAACCCCTGGAAGAACAACAGTATGTGCCACTGCCACCACCAGCGTGTCAACAGTCAATGACAACTTTAGCCATGATGGTCCTCCAACCACTACGTCGTCCTGTAACCTCTCGGATCTACCCACTGTTTCTGAAGGGACTCCAAGACCCGAATATTCAAGCTCTACCATTAAAGGAAAAATCTGGCGAATTTTCACATAGATCTCCGCTTCCAGTAGCAGCAACTGGAATCCATGCATTTCCACAGAATTATTTTTGGAATCTGATCCCTTATCATACCTGTTCATTCATACTCGTCGCTCGACTTATCGTGACTAAATTCAAGATGGCGGCGAACGGTAAACTTCCTGAAAGTACTGTCTGTATAAATCGTCTTGTAAATAAACTACCAGTGCTTTTTCAAAGTTCTCAATGTCTCGTTTTAAATGTCAGGGCCCTCGGAAGTCGACCAATGAAGTGTGGAGTTACTTTGAGCCTCGTAAATGGTGTAAAACAGTGATTCATTTGCATGGCTAGCCCGAGGCACCTCCATTGAAAACCTGTTGGTAGCATCGGCTAACTAGCGCCAGATTTCTGAGTGCAGGGGACAAGCCGAGATGAGCTATGAGACAAAAGTTCACACTCGGTATCATGTTTCAACACACTTTAGGTCAATATCACACTGAACTTCTCCTTTAAAATGTCGAGAACAGTGTTATGACAATGCTGCAAACATGTCCGGTACTAACAGTGGCCTACAAGCACGAATCAGACAGATTAACCCCTTGGTTGAATGGGTACCATGCGCTGCATACACTCGCAATTTAGTTGGGATCAACAGTGTCAACAGCTGCTTTGAGACTCTTTTTTTTCTTCAATTTTGCTTCCAAATCCACACCTCGTTGGCAGACGATTACAGCTGGTTTGGAGCCTAATGAAAACCAAAGGATAGAGACTCTTAAAAGTCTCTCTGATACTAGATGCACACCCACTAGTAATGAAAGCACCAAAATTATGCAAACATTCAGGAGTCGCTATTAGAACAGTGTGAAGCTAAGACACTCAACTCAAAGATGGAACAATTAGAAAATGCTTTCTTGTTTAACCTATGGAACAACCTATAGAACAACATACAACGTTTTCACAGAACTAGTGCTGCTCTGCAGGCAGTGGTACTGGATTTATGCAATGCTGTCAACTAGGTTAGCTCATTGAGGGGTTATGTGGTCAGCCTTTAGGATGATTTTGGGAAATTTCAGAGTAGTGCAAAAAACACGTCTCTAACTGTCTCTCAAAATTACAAAGCAGACACACAGAGGCACAGAAAAAGAAAAACACAAGCAGATGAATCAACAGAAACAGACTATGAGCGATCAGGCTGAGACATTTAGAACAACAGTGTTTATTGCTATAATTTATCGGCTTGTTGCAGAACTGGAGTGGAGATATCACTCCTACAAAAACATTCAGCAAACCTTTGGATCATCCATGCCCTTGCAAGATCTTTGTGGCAAAGCTGCACATTTCCAGGAAAAATATGCTGGTGATCTTGAGGCAGATTTTGTGCAATTCAGAGAATTGTTTGTTAAGGAAACCCATAATGACCAGGACACCTCTGCAAGGTCTTGAGAGGAAGGAAACTGCAGTCAGTGTTTCCAAATGTTGACATTGCGCTGTGGTTCTTTTTGACTCTGCCTGTTACCAATGCCAGTGGAGAGCGCTCTTTTTACGAAACTGGGACTGGTTAAAAATAGACTGCGATCCACTACGGGCCAAAGCAGATTGAATCCCCTGTCTATGATATCCCTTGTAGTGTTAATTTCGTCAGACGAGACGAGAGGAAATATGTTCGTCAACGACCTTTTTTTTCATGACTAAGACGAGACGATGACGAGACGGCAGTAATGTCCTGAAACACTGACTAAGACTGTCTTAAGATTATTATTGTTGACGAAAAAAGACGACTAAAATGTTTTGCATGAAATAAAAACTAAGATAAAATCTCTCTTCATTTTCGTCTACAAAATGAGAAGACAGAATATCTAGCTGTTACGTTTTCAAAATATTCCGAATGAGTTCATACGCAACAGCTTTCCTGTAGGCTAGTCTACGTGCTGTTGCTGCAACCCTGTGGCTGCAACACGAAACTACATTGAACAAGAACACTGGAGATTTCTGCCAGAGTTAGCAAGCTAACTACCTAAGCTTTATGCCACAATGCTACATACCCAGAAGTTGAAGCTTCTCATACAAATTAACATCCCCCAGCGAGGCGGAGTAAAAACTGTAGCTCGACTTACCTGTGCATGTAAACATACTGACTGACAAAAAATCAGAATGAGTAATTATAACAGACGAGTAGCCCTGTGGACACACAATATTGTTGGAAAATTGAGATGTGTGAAACACTATTTGACTCAAATGGTAATCAGAAATAATTTGTTATAAAAAAAAAAAGACTAAAATGTGTTGACTAAAACTGACTAAGACTAAGATACCTTTAGTTTTCTTTTTACTAAAACTAGACTAAAATGACGAGACTTTTAGTCGACTAAAACTTGACTAACAAAAATGATATTTGAATGACTAAATATGACAAAGACTAAAAAGGACATTTCGTCACAAGACTAAGACTAAATTAAAAATAGGTGACAAAATTAACACTAATCCCTTGAAAGTGATATACTGTGGGAATCGGGTTTTTCAAGTCTTATCAATGACTTCTCTGGAAGAAGAAGCATGGAAGAAGGACTTCTAAAGGAAGATGCAATATTCATGATTGCTGTTGCATTATTGGTGTTGATTATTATGGTCTTCTGCTGTAGCATATCAAATGGCATTTGTTTTATTACAGAAGCTAGTCATGTCTTGCTAATTAGTTGTCTTTCACAAGTATTTTGTGGAGTACTTGGGAGGTTCAGTTGGAGAGAGATGGAACTAATGACTGGCCTTTGGCCGAAGAAACCATCCATTTATAACTAGTAATGGCAGTTTGTCCTGCAAGTTGAAAAATGAGTTGATATGTGGTGAAAAGAAGTATATCTACAAACAAGACAGTTTTAGCAATTAAAACATTTAAATTATTGCAACAAATGAACACAATGCAAGTGGCAACAGTGGCATAAGTGGGAAAATGGACTCTGCTGCGTTTGGTACACAGAAAGTAATGCACTTACGAGGTGCATTACGAGTACCAACTCAAACGTGCATTACTTTCTGTGAACAGACTTACCCACGAGTCATCAGTAATTTCATATATATATAGGAGAGTGAGCCAATCAACAAACAAGCCTATTTAACATTACACAACATGACGCAGGATGCAACGATAATGCATAGTTGTCTGGCGGCAATCTCAAGCGTGCTGCATGTTGTACTGAGGATCTCTAACGGCCTTCCTTCATGGTACCACATGTGCTGCCAGTAGTTTGAATGCCCAACCACAGAACGAAAGCAACAAAAACAAAACCTCCAACAAAACAGCCTGCGCACAAAAAAAAACAGCATCACCAACAATGCAGCTTTCGTGAGGATTTCACTGGGGTTGTGAGGCAGCCATGTTTCTTCATCTGCGTTTCTTTGAATTAGGCCCACAACACCTCCAGAAGGCTCAACCTTAGTGTCTGGCATCCCAGACTCACTCCCTTCCACACTCATAATGGGTTCTCTATCAACAAATTATTTTGTCATTCCTCTTCGTTGCTGTCACCATTTATGATCCGATCAGCAACATAGCCATACATACCCTTTATGCAGGCCCCCAGAAATGGCAACACATTTTTCTTCTTTGTTGCTGTGGTCGCTTATGATCCGATCAGCCACATAACCAGACAAACCCTTGATTTGGGCACCTATAAATAGTGACAAATTTCAGAAAATGTTCAATCAATCCTCTTTGTTGTTTTGATTGTGTATGATTCTGTCAGCAACAACGCCAGACAAAAAGCAAGCCCCTTAATTCTATTTATTTCTATTTAAGTTACTCTGTGAAGTCTAAGAATCTAAGAATTTCCTTACTGTTATTGATATGACATCTCTTATCAAGTATGTGGTGATAAACTTGAACTTAAACTTTTTACTGTATAATTACTACCGTCGAGAACATTCCTACTCCAACTTGATTGTTCGTCACGCTGACTACATTAGACCCCCAAGACTGACAACAGTGTTTATGAGAATGTTGTTGTTTACTTCTTGTCTTATGTCTTGTTTATGTACCGAATTAGGAAGGACAGGACCCGATGAGCAGTGAAGGCTATCCTGGTAGTATGATTTTTTCCCCCCCAACTTTCAGTCCATTATGGGAATTAATTAAAGCATAGTAATGAAGGGGATCAAAAATCTGACAGATCAGATTTGTCACTCGGGAAATATTTTATGTGTACGGTTAGTCCCGTCTCCACCTAATGTCATGACTTTTTCAAAGGCAATCGGTACTACTCTTTCATTATTGGTGTATGTCTGGTTCTAGCATAGCATACAAAACCCTGTTGAACTGGTTATACTTGATAATTTGATTAACTAAAGGGTGTGTCATGTGTGCTTTGTGTTTCGCTCTTGCCATGTTGATTTCATAGATGAATCTGACAGTGGGATACACAGTAAAGGTTGCGAAGAGACCAAAGAAACGAAAAGGTAATTTTCTACATTAAAATTTTGTTAATAGCACAGTTGTTACCGGAAAGGATTAGTTGTGTCTTTATATCAGATCTATCAAAACTGTTCATGGCATAGTGAAACTACTAATGGGAGATCTATGGGCAAGGACCCTGTTGCTAGATTTTGCACACACATAGGCTACTATTTTTCTTGCTTGTGAATTTCTCTTTGATTATTATTGTTGTTGTTGTTGTTGTTATAATACATTTTCTGGGCATGAAGAATAAACACTATGTTATGCCCAACAATTATTGCTGAAGAACGACTTTGGTGGAAAAGTGTCGGTTTAATTTTGATAAATTATTGCTTTTTTAATAATAATAACACAATGCATCTATATAGCGCTTTACAAGTTACCCAAAGCTCTTTACAGTGAAGGGGGAACCTCACTAACCACCTCCAATGTGTATCACCCACCTGGGTCATTATGTGCATAACGTTCACCACACACCAACTTGAGGTGGAGAGGGAGGGGATGATTGAATGAGACAATTGCACTGGGGGATGATTAGGGGGCCAGATTGAATAAGCCATGTTGGGGAATTGAGTGTGTTTACTTGCCATGTATATATTAAATGTTTTAGAAAGGCAGTAATCTGTTTTAGAACAGTTAATAGTAAAAGTCAAAGGTACATTTATTTATATAGCACATTATCATACATAATCGTCATTCCATGCGCTCAACAAAAAAATAAAATAGAAATAGACAAAATATAAAAGAAGAAATAAGGGGTCTGATTTGGTTCCCTGTCATATTTCCGTTGTGTTACTTTTTAGAGACTGTTATATCTTGATTCTTCTGTTAAATGAAGATTCTCCTTTTCCTCCTGTAGGTTTTAGTGATACTGCTCTGGTCAATTCCAATATATATCTATATAGGCCCTTTTCTCAAAATTATATTTTTCTCATATTCTGTGCCACAAATCTGCACTTCAGTAACACTTATACCAAACTTTTATTCCTATGTAAATTCTAAAAGTTTTTACTGAAGGGTTTGTTGATATCATTCATAGTCTGATTTAGATTATATTCTAAATCAGTTCTGACTATAGTATTTCCTGATCCATGGAATGATAAAGCTGACTATGCAGTGTTTAGATTTCTGTTTTGGAAATATATGCAAAACATTTGAATAGGTAATGCCAATTTTCAAACATGATATTTCAGAAAACTTGATAGGACAGGTTTCAATAAACCCGGACAGGTTCATGGTGATATCTGTTAGGTACAAATGGTTAAAATAAGTAAAAGATTTGTGAGATAGGTGTAAGAAAATACAAAAATCGAGAAATTTTTCTCCAAGTTCAATCACCTGACTCAAACCGGTGATTTGTTTTCATGGTTTGTTAATCCATCTTGCAATGCTTCCTTCTTGTCTGGTCTGCTAAAAAATCTCGGTAACACTTTACTTGACGGGTGAGTTCATAACACATTCATAGCAGCTGTCATAAACTGCACATACAGCATTCATGACTGTTTCATGAGACATGACTCAACATTCATACCAAACCTTTCATGAATGTGGAAGACTAAAAGTCCAACAATTGCAACGCAGCATTGCCGTTTTTGTTCCAAACCTCTTACCTGATCACGTCACATCTGAGTCAATGGGCTACTCCAGTGCCAAAAAGACAGAACATGGTTTGTTTCATAAAAATGTATTTGTTTTATGATGTAACCTTTGCAGATGATTTCTCATCTTTTACTACTGGAAGTGTCCAACCATTCCAGGTTACACCAATACGGGTCAGCTGAATGTAGGCTAGTTTACCTCCCAGTGTTAAACTCGGTGATTACGAATACTTCACAACTTGTATAAGAAAGTGACATTCGATGTAGACTTCATAAGATATTCATGAAATATTTACAAAGGCTGGAGAGGTTAAATTAATGGTATCCAGGTTACACAAATACGGGTCAGCTGAATGTAGGCTAGTTTACAAAAACGGCAATGCTGCTTTGAGATTGTTGGACTTTTATTTTGAGAAGTTGTTGTCGTTCTGTCTTCCACATTCATGAAAGGTTTGGTATGAATGTTGAGTCATGTCTCATGAAACAGTCATGAATGCTTTATGTGCAGTTTATGACAGCTGCTATGAATGTGTTATGAACTCACCTGTCAAGTAAAGTGTTACCAAAATCTCTCATGAGACCTCACTCTACCTTTAGAAGTTAACAGATGAGCTTAAATAAGCTTTCTTGTTCTTGTATTTTGCACTCAGATTTTGGTCAAAGAATATGCCGACTACTGTGATGTTCCATACATACTACTACATGTACTACATACTTACTTTTGACATTAGTCTTTTTAGTGAAATGAAGGAAAGGAAATCTCATGGAGCAGAATCATACAACCGAGAAAAAATGAAAAGCAGAAGTTCAGCGTTAGAGGAAGAGGTAGTGTACCTGCACATGATGATTATGAGCCAATAATGACATGAATGTACTGTATGTATAGTGTCCTGGGTTTATAATGAATGACTTAAGCTCAGATAAAGATTTAAGTGGTATGAGGTATAATTTAAACAGAAAGTTGCAGAGAGGGCATGATCTAATGAAATACTATGTTGCTATATCGTAATTCTTGATTTGGTCAGACTGCGGATCTAAAGGAAGAGCTGGCCTGTGCTGTCCAAGATGCCCATATGGCCCTGACTGAGAAGCACTGGTTCAATGCAAAACAGGCCTTCTTCCATGCTCTTGACATACTGGACTCTAATTTTCCACAGGTATTCTAAATCTATCCCCAAAAGCTTTATATAAACTGAAATTGTATAAATTATTTTGGTAAAGAGGGGGGAGTGGTTGCACATTGCTGTATTTGCTTTGACAGTATTGTTTTTCTTATAGGAATTGAGTGTATCTGAGCTTGACAAACTCCTTCTGATGTATGGATATGGGACAGCTCTTCTGGAAATTGGACAGCCACAGGTGGAATATATAATATTCATTTGCAAATTAAAATCATGAATCACCTGAAAATAAATAGTTTTGTCCATAGGTCCACTGAAAACTCATGTTTGTGGAAACACAGATTTTGATGTTTCTTTCTGTAAAGAATAGAAAGGATGTACCAGCCAACAGCATGTCTAGTCAAATGTATTCTATACAATGGTACTAGACAGTGCATGTTTCTTTCAATAAAAGATGTGATTATAAAAATGTTCTGTACTCTAATGCTGTTGAACCCTTTGGACAGGATGGTGAATATTATCTACTTAGTTTTCAATATCCTTGTTTTTAAAATGCTTTCTCTTCCAGCCTTTTGGAAATTATTTACAATATGTTGTGTTGATTTTAATCTCTGAATGAAAAAACACTATTGAACTTGAAACTATTATTTTTGTAGGAGCTAGCCGAAGCCAGAAAGCAGTTTCTCCAAATTAGGTCCAGTTGTGATGGAAAGTTTCAATACTTGGTTAGCTATGGAATGGGAAAAGTATTTCTGAAAGAAAATAGGTAGGGACTCCTTAAATATTTGTAGTGTTTGTTTAGATTCAACTTTCTATGGTCATACAAAGATGTATTATGATTAAATGCCTGTAGTTTATGGTTTTTTACATTTATTTTGGCTGTGATTTACTTAATAGGTTTTCAGAGGCTCTAAACCAATTTTCGGAAGCACTGCTGGAGGTTGAGAGAAAGATAAACTCTGAAGAACTTATATGGCCAACCACAAATGTCCCTGTTAAGGAAGCCCTGATGAAAAATATAAGGGTAGTTATTGAATTGGATTCAGATTGAAGCCTCTGTTGTTTTTCTTGACATCAGCTTTGTCATCATGAACAGTATATTGTTCTGAACAACTTTGAACTGTACTTTTTCAGGATTTCCTTGAGGTGTCCATTGAAATTTGCAGATTCCCACCTTTGCCAGATGCAGTATGCAGACACAAAATCGGTCAAGACCATTTAAAAAAAGAAATTTACTTCACGGATCCAGGGTTTAAGGTAACTTGTTCTCTCATTTGTCACAATAAGCAAGTATGTCTGCTCAGCAGCCAATTTGGCCCAGGCCAGTGCAGTCACTAGTGGTCTTCACTTTATTCACACAAGACTATGTATCAGTAAGACTACTGTATATGCACTGTTTCCTAATACGGAGAAATCCAAGATGGTTTTCACATTGGGTGTGCTTCTTTTCACATTGGGTGCAAAGCAGTTCTGTTGACGTTCAAACAAACAGAGAGCTAGCTCGCTCCTCCCTCCCGTGCAATGGAAACTCTCCTAAACACGCATCTCATCGGTGATTGGCTGGAACAGTTTATGTTTTTATGGTCCAGGCTGGACCAGGTTGTTTTTGTTGCCATTTTTGGAGCCTGGGCTGGTCACAGAGACCACGTTTTTTTTACAGTGTATTCAGGGCACAGGCAGCTAGCGGATGGTGAGGGGATGTTTGCTGTATGTGACAAAAAATGTTTTAGCTTAGAAGCTGCATAACATCGCTTAGAGTACCTTTAAGGTGGTTGACAGAATGCCAAGAGTGTGAAATGCGGTCATCAGAGCAAAAGTTGGCTGCTTTGTAGAGCCTAAAATGTATCATTTATAACCCTACATGTGTTATTTCATAGTTTTGAGTTTTCAGTGGTGTTTTACAATGTAAAAATAGTTCCAAAAAGAAGGAACCATAAAAGAGTAGGTGTTTCAAAACTGTAATTTTAAAATGGTAGTGTAACTATTATTCTATAAACAGTAGTGCAACTAAATTATTTTTAAAAAAAAGCAATCTGGGCCTGTATTCACAAAGAATCTTACGGCTAAAAGTAGCTCCTAAGTGGCAAATTTAGGAGAAAGTCCTAAATATAATAGGCGTGTCAGTTGTAACTTTACGGCTCCTAATTTTTTGGACCAAGATTAATTCACAATGTATTTTAGGGCTAAAAGTAGCATCTAAGTCTGGGACAGCTTAGAAGTAGTCAAGCGGACTCCTGACTTACTAAGATCTATTCACAAACAATCAATTAAGCAGTATGATTAAATGACCGCAATGTTTTTAAATGCACATGCAGAATCACTAACTAATTACTAATCACTAATTGTCAGGATTTAAACTAAATGTAATGTTTCATTAATCAATATTTAAATAATTAAATTGATTCTCATCTATGAAAATGTGTCTTCACACATACCTGCTGCCAGTCAACCAATGACCGTGGTCACTGCAAGCGAGCTTGTCCGTGAGATAATGATAATTGGATTGAATAGTTAATCAAGCAAAATTCTTAAACAATTTTTTGATTCATTTCAGGGTTACCTGTTGTGGTAAGGCAAAAATCAAGTTGTAGTTTAAAACATTCAACTTAGTTTATATAGGGAAAGGCACTGTAGTTCATTGTATAGCTCTGATAAACAGCTAAGTATTTATGTAGTCAAGCTGCCCTCTTCCCATTTATTATTCTAAGCAATTATATTTTCACAGGGATTTCATCGTATCGTATGCAGTCAGAGTTGTGTTGTGGAATTCCATACCAGCTGTTGGAAGAAATTTAAGACTGCTACATTCTCTGACAAAACAGATAAGGTAACAGTTTCTTTAGTATGCTATTTTTTGTTTTTGTTTTTGTCTTGAAGCATTTAGTTAACCTGAATATTTTTGCAGGATTTTCTACAAAGCACTTGCTTCACCCCTGACTGCACTGGCACAATTAGTCAAGTAGTGATTGTCGGGTCTACTGGAGTTACTAAATGTGAGGTAAGGTTGTGGAGTTTGCAAGTGGCTCAATTATGATAATACATTAGATTTTTTATTTTGTAATATTGCTAACTGTGTGATATTCATCCCCTACAGTTTGAATCTGCCATCCCAAAACAAACCTTGCAGAGACCAAAAATAAAGCAACGATCAACACGGTGAGCCATTTGAACTTTTAATTACACCATTCAACTGCTGCTTCACATCACATATTTCTGTGGACTATGTCAGGAAAAGATCATCATAGGTGACAATCTGGCTGTGGAGCCACATATATTAAAAATCTTGGCTCTCAGGGTTATTTCAGAAATGTTATGCGGGAAGAGACTGATCACCAATCACCAATTAATGGGGATCTATGAAGGGAATTCATAACAGTAAACATGGTGGATTTGTAACTGGGTTTGTAATCAAGTCCTACCCTGTGATATTGTTTGAAGCTGCATATCTGACATTTTGCCTCACCTTATGTTTCTCCATAGGTAAATGTGTTACAATTAACAACTCAACACACAAAGAATTAATAATCATATATTTTATAGACTTATTAAATGTCTGTTTGGCCATCCTATGTGGAATTGTTGATCTGTCTTTAGTCAAGAAGGGGGTAATATATATATTTTTTGTTCTAGTCCTAAAGCCGTAAAAATCAAAGAAGACCAAAAACTGAAGCACAGCAGACAGATGGCCTCTGTTTCAGTCCAGGATGACTTGATCATAGAACAGAAAGTCAGCATTGGAGAATGTGTCCCGAAAGGTATTGATGTACCAGTCCAAGCTTGGCTTGATGAGGATCATGTCTTACGTCAAATTGGTGAAATGAGAGACAGCTTTGGAGATGGAACCCTTGGTGTGTCTGCTTTTATGACTTTTCTGAAGCCATGGGCTGAAAGAGATTTGGCCAAAGGCCTTGAGTGTCCAGGACTAAATGAGGAGGAGCCAGCAGTGCTTAAGGATGTGGTTGGTATGCTTCTACAGAAGAAAAGCAGAGTGTGGGCAAGAATATTTATCCATGTTCTCAGTGCCTGTACTGACCTGAAACCAAAGCTATTGGAGTGGGCTCAGCATTTGAATAATCAAGGTAAAATATGTGCTACAATGCATGCATTTTTATTTTGTTGTCAGGTTTTAATCAAATGTGGGTCGTCCTGAAAGGCCTTTGTTAAGAAGATTGATTTTACTTTTCACAGGTCTAAAAACAGCCAAGACATTCATTGAGCGTTATGCAGAACCCTTAGAGGAATTGGACCTTGGACTTTTGCTTATATTCCCCCCATTGCAAGACGCCCTTATTG
This sequence comes from Alosa pseudoharengus, assembly GCF_046254945.1. NCBI lineage: Eukaryota > Metazoa > Chordata > Actinopteri > Clupeiformes > Clupeidae > Alosa > Alosa pseudoharengus. Next base: position 23,439,216 of record NW_027468870.1, on the reverse strand, counting down.
AAAGGTTTGGGACAATGCCGGATTTGTTTAGCAGTGCTGAATTAACTATTACAGAGTACCTGAGACAGGCCTCACCACATGAAATGCGTTTGTTTATCTGGACACTTGAGCAACACAGAGATGAATACCCCTCCTGCCATACAGCCTTAGATGAGTATTTTGCAACAGGTGAGTGGTATATGTCCTTTGATTAGTGTGTCAGAAATCTTGAATTAGTATATGAAAAGTATTTAGAAATCTTGTTTTCTTCAGCATTATCCAGAATTATGAGCTATGGCCATTTTCTCAATGGACAAATCTCAGTACACATAAGGACAACAGTATTATATTGATAAATATGAATATAATGCCACTTAAGCGGTTAATTGTTAAATTGAAACATACATAGACATACATAAATGCAGTAAACATACATCAGAGAATGACATACAAATAAAAAGTTTATACAAAATAAATTAAATTGGTAAAAGCAGTAACAAACACAACTAATATGCAACACCAAATTGATGAAAAGTAATGAAGTCTACTCCAAACCAAATCTAACCAACCACATTGAAGTGCTGAAATATGACTTCATCTAAACTTTTGTTGGCTTCACTGCTGATTTATTTCCCCAACTATATGAACCTTGCATTCAATGTCACTGTCCATTATGGCATTATTTAGACATTTCTCACTAATATATGAAATCCTTACTGTGGACATGTTTGTTTGTTTGTTTGTTTGTTTGTTCTCATGTAAAGTTCCATTTAGGTGTCACAACATTTCTGATCTTTATGTACTGGGTCATTCCGTGTCAAATCACCCAGTGGCTGGCAGGTAACCCTCTCCCAAAAAATCTGAAAAAAAATCACAGGTGTTTGTAGACCAAACCTATGCATAAATCTTAAATAGTATATCTGTATCACTAATGGTTCCAAAACTACAGCCCTTTGAAGTTTCAAGTCATTTTAAGCATCGTGGTGAACAATCCTTTTTGTTCAACTTCCAACATTATTGGCTCTTTTGGTATTTCACACACATTAGTGAAACTATGTGAATAGAAGTACATTTTCCTGTTGAATTAAACAATCCAATCAAATCAGGTGTATCTTGTGTAATTCCCCCTCTGCAAAGCTCTGAAAATGGCTATAAATTCATTATGTGAAAAAACATCACCACCTTTGAGGGCTTGTCATTAAAAGAGTATGTGACACAAATTCATCAGATTTTTTTCCCACTCATGTATGGATTATAAGGTCATGTCCATGCATTAACTTTGGTTGTTAACATTATCATATTGTCAGAGCATTTTTATTAAATTGGGCTTGATTTTCAAAAAGCCCGTTTTCATCTTCTCATTTCACCACGTGGACAGTTAACAGGATTTTTTTTAATTTTACCATATATCATTCTGTATGTGAGGATCATCTGCCCAAAATTTGGGCTTGTTGCTGAGTTTCTTCATTGAGATAAGATTTTTTAAACATATTGTCTATAAATCCACTGAATTTGTACTTTATCTGCAGTACCACTTTGCACCACATGTGGTGCTCTTTTAATACAATGGAAGTCAATGGAAGAGTAAGAGAGTCACTTGTTTGCTTTTTGGACTGAAACAGAGGCCATCTGTCTGCTGTGCTTCAGTTTTTGGTCTTCTTTGATTTTGGGCAGATGATCCTCACATTCAGAATGATATATGGTACAATTTAAAAAAATCCTGTTAACTGTCCACATAGTGAAATGAGAAGATGAAAACAGGCTTTTTGAAAATCAAGCCCAATTTTAAGAAAATGCTCTGAAAATATGAAAATGATAACAACCAAAGTTAATGCATGGACAGGACCTTATAATACATATATGTGTAGGAAAAAAATCTGATGAATTTGTGTCACATACTTTTTGGATGAGAAGCCCTCAAAGGTGATGTCTTTTCACATTATGAATTTATAGCCATTTTCAGAGCTTTGCAGAGGGGAAAGTATACAAGATACGTCTGATCCGATTGGATATTTTAATTCAACAGGAAAATGTACTTCTATTCACATAGTTTCACTAATGTGTGTGAAATATCAAAAGAGCCAATAATGCTGGAAGTTGAACAAAAAGGATTGTTCACCACAATGCTTAAAATGACTTGAAGTTTTAAAGGGCTGTAGTTTTGCAACGATTAGTTATACAGATATACTATTTAAGATCTATGCATGGATTTGGTCTACAAACACCTGTGATTTTTTTCAGATTTTTTCGGAGAGGGTCACCTGCCAAATTGCGCTTAAATTGGGTGATTTCACACGGAATGACCCACTTGATAGAATTACTGCTGTGTTGTTCATGACCACTGATGAATATGTGTCTACATTTGACAGATTGTAGTTATTTGGTAATCAAAAAGACAGAACATGAAAGCCCAGCTGTAAGTATTACATTCACTGACCGTTCTATCTTGACCATTATAATGTTAACCTATTACAACAACATTACATTGTGTTTCTGATTGTCAAAATAGGGCCCTTTATGTCATTGTTAGTTATTATCACACAAATTGTACACTAAACACCTTTTTTAGAATCTGCATCATAAGAAGAGCAAGAGCAAAAGGAAAAAACACAAAGAGCCCAACTCAAAGGTTAGTGCAGTTACTGTAATGTTATTCTGATCAATATATTTGTCTTGGCATTGAAGTAAATTGAATCACCTTGGTTCTGCAGTCTTTTCTTGTCTTGTCTGGCATGAGCACTGGATCCATAAGAGAAGAAAAAGAAGATGATTATCTTTATGAAGAGGATTCATTGTGAGTTCCTCGTGATCATGGTCATCCTACTGTATGTGTTCTAATGTTCTGTCTGTCTAATAACAGGCTTCTGTAACTTTTGTCTTCTAGCAGCATGCTTCTTGACAGCCTTGATTCGTTTACCATTCCTGATTACCTACGAGACCAAGTTGCAGAGTTTGAAGAGGAATGTGTAGGTGCTGGAGATTCTATTCATATTAGGAGAAATCTATACAACATTCCAGATCCAACAAGAGAACATTTGTATGAGTAAGTAGTCTAAACGTACAGCACTTACATTCATTGTAATTTTTTAATAACTCATAAGGAAAGTGAGAATTTCACCACTATGTTTTCCCATTTGTTCAGTTATTTTGCTCAAGTTTTAGAGGAACATGGACCTTTGAAAACTGACCATCCATTACTTGTGGGAGAGGTAGAAAACTTCCCTTCTGATGCTCTGAAAAAAATTGATGAATCTGGAGGACTGAAACCTTTCCTTCTGGAGTCTTCACGATTTGTTATGAAGGATGACGTTATTGCCTTATTGAAACATGCTGGAGTGCTTCAGAATGTGTCTCTGGAACAAATGGATATCTCATGTTGCTGCCATTTTCAGGATGTTTCTGATGATTATGGAACCATTCTTAACCCATTAGCAGAAGAATTTTACCCAACAATTTGTAGGACGAGAAATGCCGCTTCTGGGGATTTGTGTAACAGAGCATTTGGAGATTCCAGCTGTGTGCCATATACAAGACCTGTTCATGAATGCCGACATGTGCCCCATCTTCAGAAACCTTGTTCTCGAACATCAAAGTCCTCGCACACACCCTTTGGCTCTACTAATGAAACCCCTCTACCTCGAAGACATTTTGAAGTATGTGGTACTGCTATTCCTTTCTCCTCTATTAGGCAGACAGGTGCATGTTTATCATCAAATGCTGTACAGGATTTGATGAGGGTCGATGGAAGTAATACTAGCTTCCACCATGGAGTGGCAACTAGCAATGAACAGGTAGGGGTATTTGAATTGGATTGAATGGTTCATCAAAATGATTGCCATTGCTAAAAGTGTCCTTTAATTTTAGGCATTTTCTTCAATGGGAGACGATGTCGCAGTTAATACTGAGGCATATCACCTCTTTGAAAATCTGAAAGTGAGTACAAAGAGGCTTAGGGCTTCCTTCCACCTTTCATTTGAGTGTTATATCTTGGGTGTTAATGACTATCTTGAGTTCTTGTCTCTTTTTATTTGTGTCAGGGCGATATGACAAACAAAGAAAAAAACAACATGGAGTGTAAAAAGGAAATACCACAACTAAAAAAAGACCTTGAGTCTGATATTCAGAGGAGAAACACTGATTTAGCTCAACATAAAGATGTTTATGAAGAAATCTGTCAGCAAATAGAGGTAATTAGTGAACATTCATCAAATAAATGTACAGGTGGGTCTCAAAAAAATAGAATATTGTGGAAAAGTTCATTTTCCCCCTACTTTATCTTGTAACAAACTTGGACTGAATTTGTCTGTATATTGTTTTTAATGGTTCATAGAAACACGCATTCGTGGATTCAAATATATAGTGTATATTTATTTGTGACTAGTTGATGAGATACTTAGCCGTAACCATTAAGATTAAAACAAAAAAAAAATGGCTTGAAATATTTCACTTTATATCTAATGAATATATACAGGGTTTCTGCGGGTCATTAAAAAGCATGAAAAGTAATTAAATAGATTTTGTGAAAATTCAGGCATGAAATGGCATTAAAAAGCATGAACCTCGATGTTCGGAGGCATTAAAAATATTAAAAAAATTATGTAAACTTTTCACAACTTATTTTGATTATATAAACATCTAAATCTAATTTTGATCGGAAGTATAGCGTAATGGTTGACAGGCGGAACCTTTTAATTGGCTGTTTTTTACTGCCGGTGCACAAAGTCGCGACACTGGATGCTAGTAATGCAACGTGCTGTGAGTGTATCTGCAGTTGGACATGGGCATGAAATTAGTTTGTGGGGGGGGGGGGTATTTTCCACGATATTCTGATTTTCTTAGACCCACCTGTGTAGCCTATACCTTTTTGTTTCCTGTTGTTTTGTATTCCTTTTTCATACATTTATGTTTGTCCTGTTTGTCTTTTTTATATTTTAGAAAATCAATAAGGAACTTTGTTTATTACAACAAAAGTTTGATGAAGAGATGAAAATGTATCAGCCAGAGAAAAAGGAAAACCAGGAAACACTGAAAATTTTGAAAGCACAAATAAGCAGTTCATCAACAACAAATGAGAGGTTTAATTGCCATTTTTTCTGTCCTTTATTTATTTGCTTAGTCACATGTTCTTAGTTTTTTTTTTTTTTTTGAGAATTTTGGATTACATGGTGTTGAGAGATAGAGGTAGTCCCCATGTCGTCACAACACGTTTTGTCATTTCTGCTGTAACAGTTACAGTTTTACAGCCAAGCAATAATCTGCCATTGCAACTAATCAACTCTTTCTTTTTTAGTGTTGCAAAGGACATCATGGAGCAGAATAAGACGTATGAGACAAAACGTACTTATTTCACTACAATAAGGCAAGTACTTACCCAGATGAAAACGGTTATAAGCACATTTAACAGCTTGAGCTAATTGAAGACTTCTGAAACCGTAAGAATTATATTTAAATATTGTGCAATAATTTCACAGCAACCAGTTGGCTGCTGAAAAAGCAGATTTGAAGCGTGAAATTGACAGATACAAGCAGTTGTCTGCAAGACAAACCAAAAGGTCTCAACTAGCTGGGATTTTGATGATTGAGAGCCGCCAAGCCCAAGGCCTCAGAGAACTGAAAAAATGTGCTGTCCGGGGTAGAGCCATTATCAACCGCATCACTGAACTCTTCTCTAGGTAAGGATCCAGAAAGACTTTGGTGATTTACATCCATGTAAGCATATGTATTTCATGGCACTTGTGTTTTGTCCTAAGGTACCCTTCTTCGGGACTTGAAGGACTTATTGATTCATGGAAGGCTTGTGTCCACGATGCAGAGCAAAAAATTTCCCAAACCCAGGTGGGTTTCCTACCTCTGTGTGCTTGGAAGTGTAATTCATTTTTGTTGCTAATCCACAGATTTAAATCATAGATTGTCATATTGGATTTGGCCATACATACATTGCCAGTTTTTTGTATACACTTCTAATTCAACAATATTGAACATTGACATTTCAAGCAATTTGTTAATTGCAAATTAACCCTCGCCACAGGGGTGCCCCAAGGCTTGGAGCTGGGGCCCCTTCTGTTTGCCATAAACAGTACACCACCTTGCTGGGCCCGATTACTCGCATGGCTTCTATCACCCAACGATGCCCAACTATATCTGTCTTTCCCGCCTTACAACACCGCGGTCTCGGTACAGATCTCTGATTGTCTCGCTGACATATGCACTTGGATGAATGAACGCCACCTCCAACTAAATCTCTACAGCCAAACAAACCATACATCACAACATCAACAACAAAATTGATACCTTCTCTCTTGCTCCTACCAAGGTTGCAAGAAACTTGGGTGTCATGCTTGATGACCAGCTAACCTTCTCTGACCAGGTTGCCTCTGCTGCCCAGTCGTGCTGCTTCACATTATTCAATATAAGAAAAAAAACAGGCCATACCTAACCCAACACACCAACCAGCTCTTGGTACAGACCATGGTTATCTCTCACCTTGACTACTGCACTGCCCTCCTCTCGGGCCTTTCGGCTTGAGTGGTGAAACCACTACAGATGGTTCAGAACACTGTGGCGTGTTTGCTTTTAAATCAGCCGAAAAGGGCACAGGTTATTGAGTTCATTGAGCTCCACTGGTTACCCTGAACCGCCCACATCAAATTCAAGTCACTAATGCATGCTTACAAAGTCATGGCTGGATCTGCTCCCACCTACTTAAATGCTCACGTAAAGGCTATATTACCCCTTGGTCACTTTGTTACTAGAATTGTTGCCTGCCACTGCCGCCCCTACACACATGGCAATCCAGACTATGTTCATTTGTAGCTCCCCGATGGTGGAACAGCCTACCAAGGTCTACCCGAGCAAGGGCTTCCATCTCTATCTTCAAGAAGCTACTAAAGACCCAATTCTTCCGAGAATACATCCTCTCCTACCACCCAACAACCCAAAAAGCCTAACATACACTTTACACTTACCATGCACTTTCCTTTCTTCCCTCCTCGATGGCTTTCTTCTACCACAATTTCTTACCACTATACACTTTGACTAGTACTTAAAACTTCTGCACTCTTATCCATTGGTAGTAGTATTTATTTAGTAGTATTAACAGTGACCTAAGCCTCCTCTGCATTGTATCTTGAATGTTATTCCTCGTTAAGTACATAGCTTTGGATAAAAGCTAAATGAGTAAATGGTAATGTCTGGTAAATTAATAAATAGAAATGTAATCATGATCATCTATCAGAAAACATGGAACCAGTTATGTGGTTGCCCAGCAACATTGCTTAAAAGGTTGCCCAATGTACATGTATTAACACCATAATGTTGTGATGTTTGTATAAAACTTTTAAGATAAGATACTTTTATTGCCACACAACAATGTTGATGGTAATTGTTTGGCACAGCAAGAAGGTATCACAGTACAGTGGGGAAAAAAGACTGAAGTAAGTTTTGACTTTGCTTAATGATTCAGGCTCGGTACAGGCAGCAGATGGAACTGTTTAAGAATGGGACAATGCTGAGCAGGCTACCCCAGATTTCTGTGCCCGCATGCCCCCCAACACCCTCCGAGCCGGTAAGAAAAAGGGATATGAACTCGGTGTGTATGGTAATAGTCCATTGTATTGCTTATTTTAATTAGTCATGTCGCAGGAAACCATTTTTTCTTGTTTGCTTTAAAAAAAAATATGTGACTAGGGTACTTACCGGGCTTTCAAAGTGGACTGTTCCCTTCCCTGCCTGTAATGACCATAGTAAGGAAATGGTCATAGAGCCATTCCAAGCCAACTATAGTCCATTGCTGATATGATATTGCTCTTGGGTCTTTCTCACAATGTGTAACGGTAGGTTGCCTTCGCAGAGAATTTTGCTTCGCTCTCATTGAGGTTGAAAGGGGGGCGATGAGAGTGAGTTCGATGAGGCAAGCGAAACAGAGTTAGGGAAAGTTTAACTTTATTCTAATTGATATTAGAACCAATGTGATAGTATAGAACCAATCAGCCCGTAACATGAAAATATTCATATGATTAAAAGGTGCTATTGGTGCTTGTATTAACACAGATTGTTTTTTATATGTCACACAAACTTAAACAGGGAAAATAGACCACTGTAGATATTAGTTTAAACACCGAAACTTTTCAGCTAGCTGACAGTTTGAGCTGACATTTGTTTCTGTATGACTGTGGTGCTATGTCCTGCCTCTGTTTTGCATAGATTTTGGACCCAGAGTCATCTACACATCATCTTGGATTAAGACAAATATACTCACACCAGAGTGCCCAGATGCCAGCTAGCTTCTCAAATCAGAACTTTCTCCAATTGCCTGACATGTCTGCTGACATGCCTGCCCATGGAACAAAGGCACAAAATATCCTTGAGAAGATGGCCGATCACTTAATCACCATGTTTCCTCATTTTGAAAGGTGAGTCCTTAGAAAGGGTCCATGTCATCTGTCTTGCCGTTAACCAGCACCCCCATACTCCAATTTATTGCCTCTCTAATTTAACGTGTCTCTTGTTTCAGGGAAACCATCATAACATTAATTCATGAAGTGATGTCTGCACATGGAGGACATCCTTTGTCGCTGTCTTATGAAGAGACAATTAGAACAGTAACCCAGCACATTTTGAAATCATCAGAAGATGAACAGGTGAACAAGGCGAAAAATTGAATTACACTAATGAATAGACTAGGATGAGGTTGATAAAGTACTAGCTGTGATGCCAACTGACTATAGAGTCGCCTTGCATTTCCTGAATGAAGACAAAAAAGTTGCACTGGTACACACCAACACGACAACAACACGTTACATATATGTAGTGCTTTTCTCAACACTCAAAGTGCTTCACATGGAAGGGGGGACCTCACTAACCCCCGTTAACACTACTGCCCATTTCCAACTAGCATGTACATAATGTATCTGCGTGGTATGCGGATATATAAAGGCACAGATATACAAAACATTAACAAGGCAGCACTTCAGTGTCAACATGTGCTTCACACACTGCACTGATTTGGGCCACATTGACCAGATTGACCAGCCTGACGTGATCAGACGTCCAGCCCTCGGCCTGGTGTGCGCTGGGCTTTTATTACTGTTGTAATAGCACTTTTGAAGGGTGGCAACACTGGGAGGACACACGGAAGTAATCAGAAATAGGCCTTGGGGTCTTTGAATGGGTATGTCTGTATTGTGTGACATTATTATTGAGATGTGATTGACTGTGTTTAGGGGCAAATGAACTCCATCAGATGTCAGGCAAGTGGTCTTGAGGCTCAGTCTGAGATGGGTCACATAGCATCAAGGCCATATTCCCCACTCAGGCCAACAGGAAAGCCTCCTCCATCCCATGTGCAGAAAAATCTATCCATTTCAAGACCTTCCAATTGCAGAACAGTAAGACAACTTTACATCATTTTCCATTGCAAAGGGCACATCATGGTAACACTTGAATCATCTTCCTTAAAGGAGAACTCCGGCCAATTTTAACACAGAGCATGGAATGTGCAGCTCTAATTTGGAGCTTCCATGTTGTTAATCATTAATACTAATATCTAAACATTGCAATGCTGAATCATTCATTGTTATTTTATATAGTGGTGTTATGTAAGGACCCTGTTCATGTTGCACAGCACTTATCATGACATGTTGAGTATGTTAGGAGGCACAAATGCACAGTTTAGCACTCATAGCACAGCTTGTAGGCACTTTGGCTGCTTTAGCCGCTAGCAGGCTAACTCGCATCAGACAGCAGATTTTTTTCACGTTTTTTCTGACCGACAGTATTCCGTGAACATGATCAACTGAGCTCCGTGTTAAAATTGGCTGGAGTTCTCCTTTAAGGCTAATATAAATAATAACATAAAGGCACGCCTTTATTCGCCTGGCTTTGGCTTGCCAGTGGAAACTCTGCTATTGTACTAAGGGTTTATATGGCAGAGTTATTTTTACTAATATTATTAGTAAAGCTTTTTTTTTTACAATAATGGTAACACAACAACGCAATATTGCAGTAATGGTTATTCCTTAAAGTAATTGTGTAATAAGTATTCTATTTTAACAAATTCCAAGAAGAAAATGTTGTTTGAACTATTTTCCTAGGAGGTAGTCAAACATCAATGACATGTCCTGAATTATGATATTAAGAATGTTATTGTATAGTACTACATAGTAGTCACAATGTCCTCTCCCATATGTACACATAACTGCATATTAAGTTGACTCGGTATCACTGAATGAGTATGTCATAAAATTGTTCAGAAGTGCTTTTAAGGTATTATGGAACCTCATCACATTGAGATAATTGTTTGTTTAGGAGCAAATGCATTCCACCGACAGTCACTCAGGCCTTTTCGATGCCCAGTCTGATAGAAGTCAAATGGAATCGAGACCATATTCACCTGGGAAGCCAACTGGAGCACCATCTCCTGTCTGGAAACGTGAAGCTGCGCAAAGACAAAATAGTCGCAGAATGGTATGTTTTTCACAAAGATTCTTATCCTTCCATATTTCCTCTTAAAGTTGAAATGGTGGCAAGAAATTGCAAGCATTTTGTTAGGATTCATATATTTAATGCATAATGTACTTTTTAAAAATGTCACAGTTGAATATGGAGGACCCTTGCATAATTTGTCATGAAGATGTGCTTCCTGAGAATCTGTGTGTACTCGAGTGTCGACATGGCTTCCATCATGAGGTATGTCAACCTGTATTTTAAAAAGATGCAATACAAACAGACACATTAAAGTTTACACACCCATGCTAAAGTTGACTAAAAAGAGGAATAAAAATATCATCTTTTGGAAATTAATCTTATTGCCTTAATTAAAAAATGAAGGACAATCCAACTTTTAAGGACACCAATTTTCTTTGTGAATAAATAATGTACCGTAAATAAATACATGTTCTTCCTTAAAATACAGGGGGCATAAGTATACAGGCAGATTTTTATTTTTAAAGGCCAGTTATTTCATGGATCTAGGATACTATGCATCCTGATAAAGTTCCCTTGGCCTAAAATAGTCCCACATCATCACATACCCTTCACCATACCTAGAGATTGGCATGGGGTACTTTCCATAAGATCATCTCTCAATGCAAATCAAACCAGCTATTAGGCTAACTGAAATAAAACCATACCAATATCTAGGTAATGGCGAAGGGCTTTATCAGGATGCATAGTATCCTGAATTCATGAAATAACTGGCCTTTAAAAATAAAAAATCTATGGGATTGATTTTTTATTCCTCTTTTTAGTCAACTTTAGCATGGGTATGTAAACTTATGAGCACAACTGTAAATGATTTAGAACTTGTCAACTTATTGTTTTTGCGGCTACACACTTTAACATGCAATAGAAGATGGCTATTTTAAAAAAAAAAACATACATCTGTGTTTATTTTGTAGTGCATCAACTCATGGCTGAACACACAAAGTACATGTCCTACTTGCAGAAAGCATGTTCTCCATTCAGCCGATTTCCCAGTGCTGCCGGTCCGGTTAGACAAATCTAATATGTAGCACTGCATTCTTACTCTGGACATTCCTTTCTTCACACTATGACTTGATCATTCCTCTTCCGCATAAGGAAATGCTAGCCAAATTTGAACATTTGAAACATTTGTTTTTCTTTTTTTACTTTTATTTTAATATTCGTTTACTTCCATTTTCTGATATGCACAATTCAAATGATTAGTTAGTATTGCATACTAATCTGTCTTGTTTCATGTTTACTATCATGTAGTAATTCTCATAATTTAGTTTTTAAATTGTATTTTTTTCACTGGCACATTCAGGATTTCAATGAAAAAATCATTCCCAGCTTATATGAGGCTAGCTGTTCCAGTTATTTTATTTGTGTCAAATGTTAACTGGCCTTTAGTGTGAACGCATATCCAGTTTGATGGTTATGCTTGTTTAATTTTCTGAAAATAAAGTTCAGTTTTAAAATGAAAAGACTTTTTTTTTACTGCGCTGTAATCATGCCTATTTGTGACAAATTAGTAGCCTGGGAAAAACCCAGACGTACTTCCGGCAAATTCGAGATTCGCTCTGAAAGTCCGTCTGGCCAAGAACCCATTTTAGCCCATAGACTTCTCCAGAATAAGTCCCGCCTCTGTAACTTCTGTATCCATCCAACCTCCGGGCATCGAATGTCTATGGAAAATAACATGGCGTTTCGAAATATCATACCGGTAAAACATCTGTAGGTGGCGATGTAGAAAAAATGGTGGGCCGATTGACCTACACACTTCTGTCATCTAGTTTCCACTGGGTTTTTGATTGTCGGTGCTGTTAAAGTAGAAATATATTAGTAAGAAGCACTAAGCTAACGCACGCTTCAGACGCCGCGACTCCCCCAGTCAAGGTTGCATAGAGTTCGTGACACCAGAGCCTGTCTACGGAGGTGGCACTAACCCTGTGTGAAATCATCATGTTTGATAGGTTGTTAATATACATTCTGAAAACGTTACTGTTCTGATCAAGGTCATGCAAAATAAAGCTATCGACTCAATACGATTCAGCCTCTGATTCCTAGTCTGATTATCATTATCTGTTATTCGTGAAAAAAAATCTCATTAGGGTCTTCGTCGGCAATTTCTTTCTTTTTCAAATATCTCAATAACAGCCAACAAACTCGCACAGTCAAACCAAAGTTAAGTCATGTTGAAAAGAGGCTGAACTTTGCAAACGATTTACATTTATAGACCTGAAACCACGCATGAATCACACGTGAAAATGACCATCACGTTAGGTTGTGACTGGTTGGTTGTGAGCAAGATCTAACGCCCTCCTCCGCCCGCGTACATCGGAACTAGCTCTCGGTTAGCATTAATAATCGTTTACTACTTAAACGGCACCGACAATCAAAAAATCCAGTGGAAACTAGATGGCAGAAGTGTGTAGGCCAATCGGCCCACCAGCTTTTTCTACTTTGTCACCTACAGAGTTAGCCTAGAAATCTAGACGCACCCTAGCGGCGGCAAATTAATTTGCTCAGCCTGTACGTCTAGTATCAAACCATAGGGATTTCTATTGGCTGACGCCGTGGACGTCATCCAATCACAGCGCTCTATTTTGTAACAGGATAACGACAGTCCTGCGACAGTGAACAACAAGGTGGCTATGGCGAACGAAGAGTGGTTGTTTAAATCGGCGTTGGCGTCAACTTTGGAGGAGTTGGACTTGAAAATTGAGCAACACAATGCACTTAAGTCATTCCTTTCGAAGAAGGATGTATTTGCCGTTTTGCCGACCAGATACCAGACATCCCAACCTGCAAAAAGTAATTTCAGGGAGGTATCACGAAGGCCCCCCCCCCCAAAAAAAATAAATAAAATAAAATACACTTTAGCCTACTTAAATACAGATTAATATGTTCAATAATGTCTAGTCAGTACACCAAATAAGGAAGGCATAGCAATTGTGAAAATAAAATATGCAGATTTTGGTAGTTTGGTCTTTTCATGTAGCCTTGGCAACTAGCCATCTAGTAGGCGATAGGCCTGAAATAATATGCACATGAATTGACACTTGTTAAACTCACCTCAACATGTTTTTTGCAATCATTTAACCCGCCATGGGCAATGCTAAAGTCACTGCTACAAACAGTGCAGCGTGCAAGACTAGGCCTATCATTATTTTTTACTCTTATGAGACAAGGGTAGCCTACACTTTGAAATGGGTCTAACATTTTCCTTTTTTTGAGGCACTGACTCTGCCATGACGCTCCTGTTCCTATACACTGAACTGATTAATTAAATTCGGGAGAAGAGATAGAAGTTTCTCAACTGCTTCCTTATGTTGGAATATGCAACATTGTACAAACATGTATGTAATGTGATATCTGCAACAGTGGTAGGCTACTTTTGAATTGGTATGCTATTTGAGCATAACTCGAATGCTACACTTCAGTGTTTGCCTTGAAACAATTCCGGCATAATTGCTTTGAACGTTTCAGTCTCTCGTCCCCCATTCCTGCTTTATATGTCCCGGTCAGCCAGAAAGGACGAATGTAACAAAATGCTTGTTTGAACGTGAACGGTTTTGTTCAGAGCTGAAAATGCAATTGTGTTTGACAGGGCAGATGTAAATTGCTAGTGACAAAATGTTAGCTTTCAGTGTGGCACAATGTCTTTGTAAATTAGCCTAGGCCTACGTTTAATTAAAAAGTGGTTAATTCTTCCTGCTTCTCCCTACAACCAGAAAGTGTTGCAAACTGTGTGTTTCCGTCACTCTGTCTCTTTCGTTGCTCTGATTGGTTTTTGGCCTCTCCTATTGCGTCCGAGCCATTTTGATCGGCGTCCGTTTGGGAACGCCCTTTGGAAATGGCCTGTGAACGAACCTTCCCCAGACCCACTCTCAGTTACGACTGAGAAGGGTCTGGTTTTAACCGGGCTAACAAATTAGTTCTTTATGATTCATTTTGTGCTTATTTGTAAATGCATTTCTTAATTCAACTAATGGTTTTGTGGAAGAAAAGTAAGTTTGTCCATGAATATGTTGAAAGTATGAATTTGCATGTAGTGAGAGGGCTCCTTTTCAATCAACTGTCCCTAAATGTTTCAGTGAATGCCTGCATCATAAAGGTGGCAGGTTACATATGGTTGTGGTGAGGGGTCCCCTATGATGTATATAATTGTAAAGTGGTTTGGATGTCATGAAGACTGCTACACAAAGGTAACCACTTAATTCTGTGAGGTTTTGGAAAGGGGATGATTGTGAGAGTGAGAGTGAATTGAGAGGTCCGGGTCGAGCAGAAAAGTAGTCAATAACGCAGGTTACAAAGAGGTGGGATCAGGTGTTTGAATTCCAGCCTCAAAAAGTGATATACTTTGAAATATCATCAGATAGAGGATCAGAGGTGGAGACAGTGGATTTTGAGGAAATCCAGGATGCAGTACAAAGCGGAATTTAGGTAAAAAGTCACCACAGTATGAGAAACATCCCCATAACATGAATTGTGCACCACTATGCTTTACTGTGTACTGTGGCTTGAATTCAGTGCATGTGGGTCGTTGGACAAACAATGACCAAAGGGGGGGGGGGAGGGAGGTCAAGGTCAAGGTGTTTGAATGGCCCAGTCAATGACTTGAATCCAATTGGACATTTGGGGAAAGAACTAAAGATCAAAGTTCACTAGAGGGCCCCTGGAATCTTCAAGATTTAAAGACCATATGTTTAGAAGAATGGGCCAAAATCACACCTGAGTACTGCACCCGATTTTTTTTTTCATACAGGCATCATCTTAAAGTGTCATTACAAACAGGGATGTATAGGCTAAACGCAAGTAAACACAGTTTATCCACCTCCGAAATTTCAGAAATAGAGTTTATCCACATCTCAAAAGAGTTTATTCACCGATTGCAACTTGGTGAATATCACTGTACACTGAACTTGGTGAATCACACTGTATTATCCACCTTCACAATATGTACACTCATCAATACAGCAGGAACCATTTAATACAACTGGTATTGTTAGAAACATTGGACAATAACCTCCACCATCATCAAACATGTTCTGAAGCCCTTTTTAAAAACTCTAATACCGAATGGTGCAGTCCACCTTACCGTACAGCAGTGGTTCTCAAAGTGGGGGCGGGCCCTATTAGTGGGAATAGAGACATCAATGGAGACGTCAAGTGGGTCGCGATGAACAGGAGGAAATTTGTTTTTTGTGCTTATTTTTTTAATAATGCCTTTCTTTTTTGACAAGGAAGATCATAGATTCAAAACAAAATAGCCACACACAAACATAGGAGTCATAAACAGACCGACACATGAATTAAAATAGCATCTGATCCAGCGGACCAAGATGGGAAATGCAACGTGGAACCGAAATATTTTAACATTAGGCCTACCGTTTTGCCGGGTTGATAGGGTCAGGTGGGGCTTAAATTCCCCACCTCCAAAGTGGGGAATGACAGAAAAAGTTTGAGAACTACTGCCGCACAGAATTCATAGTTTACCCACCACTTATTTTACCACTACACCCCTGCAAACAAAGGCTTCTCCACTAGCCTACGTATTAAATACATTTCACTGTTTAATACTTCTTTCCTGTGTGATTAATCTTTATTTATGTACTTTAATGTTGATTTCTTTACATGGGTGAGTTTATTGAAATACCAGTGGTAAAAACAAATCATGTGAATAACCTCATTGGAAATATATTTACTGAAAGAAATGTTGAGGCGTTCCATACTTACTTCCCCCAAAGTTAAAGTATTTTAATGTTAAATTGTAGATTAGACAACAACAATACATTCTTCAGGTGCTTTTGCTGCCTCTGTATTGTGGAAGGATGCAGATAGAGTTGAAAAGTTGCAATGAGAATCTTACCTGTAAAGTAGGCCTACTCAACCTTTGCACAGTATTCACAAACATGTACATGACATTACATTGCTTTGCACTTTGAATTAAAGGCACATTTTGGTGAGAATGTGTTGGAATTACACCCCTCCCTATACTAACAGGTTTTTTAGCATTCACACAAAACAGACAGTTAAAGAACTGTGAGGAACTTTTTTTGTATTTGACAAGTAATGCTGAATTAGAATCATAAGTTAGAACGGTAAATACAAACAAAGGTAGGTTGTCAATTTGTCAACAACAAAAAAACAACACTGCAACCTCTTGGCTACCAGTCATATCTGATAATCAGAGCTTTAAGTCATTGCCATATGAAGTAAGGTGCATATTTGAATTAATGAGCATTAATTGGGCTATTAAAACACTGAGCATTTGAGGCATATTCAACTTGGTCAAATTGAAAATAATCATATTTATTAGGAAAAGGTCCAGCAACATAAACTATTTCTAACATTTCTATAATACTCTGACGGTGTGCAACAGTTCATACAGGAAAGCAGAAAGACATTTCCCGTTTCATTTATTGAGCTCTCATTGTAATGTAAATCTGAATTTACAATCATTTTTACAAAATGGCCACATGGTAATGCATGTACAAACTTGGTCACTTATTATGTCAATGACAGTCCTTTTGATACAGCTGTAGAGCAATTCAGTTATTGGTCCGATGATAGTCACACTCTATACAGTTTCAAAGGAAAGTTCTCTGTAATCAGATGATCATCATGGAGGACGATCACCACATTCACTTCAAATTCTAAGGGAAAGTAAAGATTCAGTTGTTGATTCTTTTAAAAACGTATTAACACACAACACATTTAATACCAATTTACCATACCAGCATAGGTGCATTTAGAGTAAATGGAAATATTCAAACAGTGTCAAGTCATGTTATTATTTTGGACTTTCAGAAGGTAAGTTTTATGTTTAACAAAGTATTAAATTAACAAATTTTGAAGATTGGTCCTGTCTCAACTTTTCTGACTCGTTTTGAATCGCCTTTACTGCTTCAGAGTGGCTGCCTACAGGCATGCACAAACAACCCTTAAAGTTAGTTTTCAAAACTGTGCAACTCAGAGTGGTTAATGGTGTTCGTTGATTATTAAAATCAAACATATATCGGCGCAATGTATGATTTCCAGCCGTCTTATTTGCTATTGTGGAACAATTTTTTCAGACACAGAAGCATAGACGGTGGTGCAGTAATATCAACGTCCAATGAGTCTTCCAACAGAAATCAATAGGATTTTACAAAATGCCAAAAAAAACACGACAAACTGTATTTCGCTACGCTACTTGTTTTGGAACATCAACAAACACAACTAACCACTCTGAGTTGCAGTTTTGAAAATGAATGTTAAGGGTTGTTTTAGGACATGTTTGTGCATGCCTGTAGGCAGCCACTCTGAAATAGTCAAAGGCAATTCAAAACGAGTCAGAAAAGTCGAGACAGGACCAATCGTCAATTTCGGTGTCCACTACTCTAGTTCAGTGTTTTTCAACCACTGTGCCGGGACACACTAGTGTGCCGTGAGAGATCAGGTGTGCCGCAGAAAATTACCCAAATGCCACTCACTGGTCCAGAAAAGCAACTGTTGCATCAAAGAATTTATAACCACATGCTCTCATTGATTGTATGATTGCACTATTTGTGGTATGCAGGCATTGTACAACGGGGGGCCCATATCCAGTATTCACAGAATCATCACATATCCAGTTCATAACAACAATTAAATTAGATATAGTCACCTACAAATGAAACAGAGGGCGCTTGTTTTATTGAGCAGGTCTTGCATAGAAGCCATAATAAGGCCATATCTGTGTATTATTTGAAATTTTAGGCTATGGTATGTTTATTTTTTCTTCACACAGGATGTTAGTGTGCCGTGGGACATTTTAAGTATCAAAAGTGTGCCGTGGCACAAAAAAGGTTGAAAAACACTGCTCTAGTTCATCCAAAACAAACCAGAAAAGGGACTCAAAGTGCTAAATACCGGAATTTTCCTTTAACTGTGCCATGTGATTTTATCAAAGCCATTTAATGACCGCACTACAGACGCATCTATGGACTTGCTATTGAGCAGACAAACTGATGAATCAGCAGTGAGCTGATCGACCCATCAGAGACTTTACAGTTTGCTAGTAGAGCAAACATAACATGGATGAAGCTAAAATCAAACATTGAAGAGTTGGGAGAATATTTCATTCTTCTTTTAATGTTAACTAGGAGATTAACATGAGTGAGGAGGTTGACTGATATGGTTGTTTTCCAGGGTGATACAATAATAGCTATCGGTGACAAAATCAGATCAGGTGCTCTCAAGCGTTTTAGAATCTTTGATCAGAATAGCTGTTGTTGGCTACTTTTCCTCGAGAAGATACAGCAGGCAATCGTATACATGGCTGTTCAATCGGAATAGGAACGGAATACACCACCTCTTTCATTCCGATTAAAATTCTGATCGGATCGGCATTTTTGTTAGGATCAAGGTGTTTATATGAGAATTTATTATTCCAATTGAGCCGTTATTCCGTTTCTAATTGGATTAAACGTGTCCATGTAAACTTGGCTACTGTGTACAGCCAGTACCTTTCACTTCTTTCTGGTCTATGATCTTGATCCCCATTACATTCATTCTAGTCGATTATTATACGGCTCTTCGCAATGCAAGTAGAACGCTCCATTGATTTGAATGGGATTTCCCAAAGTTCTACCGGTCATTATTTTCGTCTAAGGACCTCTGAAATAATGACCACTCTCAATGGCAACGGATTTTCATTCAAAAGTGAAGGCAGACGGTTGATCAGCTGTGTTCTAAAGAATGTTTGATTCAAGTTCAGCGAGTGTTGCACGCTGTTTGGTTCTCAGCAAAGCTGAGACTATTTGGTTCTCAGCAAAGCTGACTATTTGGTTCTCAGCAAAGCTACAACGAAACGGTAACAAATAAATAAATGTAAAGACATATCGTGGAGTTTATTTTTTCGTTTTGGCAAGTAGCCGTATAATAAGCGGGATAATGTATAGAACACCAGTCATTATTGGGAAAATAAGCCCCTTCAGGGCGAACCGGACCCAGACGCGCCAGCGGAGTCCGCTAGTCCGGTTCGCCCTGTCGGGACTTATTTTCCCAATAATGACCACCGTTCTATACATTATCCTTTACTTATCACATGGGGGCTGAATTCTGATTACTGGACAACAGGTACTAAATCAACTCTGAACAAGATGCAGTTTAAAATCTCCATACACTTTATGGTAACAGGTCTGTCTAGTTTACCAAACAAAGGTTGATATTCATGTTTTCTGGTATTCAAACAGTGTGATGTTCACATAAAATATACATGTCTATAAAGACCTACGGTAATCCCCATATCCTATGTCAGTGTGATATTGTATGAGGACAGTGTGGTAGAAATACAGATAGAGTAATAAAAATATCATGTATGTATAGTGTCAATGGATGCACCACAGGTAACAGTTAGGAAATTATGGTTGCAAAATTTTGAGATCATGATGTTCACTGTATTATTAACCGTATGTATATCAAATGAAGTCTAATCTTTACACCTGTGGTGAAACAATCAGTGCATAAGAACTGTTACCATATTGGTGTTAATGCTGCAATGTTAACTTATCCCATATACTTCAAAGGAAAAGAGCTAACTTACCAACTTTAAAATTGGTGGTTTCAAGGGTTGGGCATGTAAAAAGTCTTGGGAACACCATGTAGATGGGAATGGGGAGACCATGACAGACATCTCCCTCTGCAATCTGAATGTTCTGTATTTCCGTCGCATCTCTTGCATAGCCCTCAGCGCATCCTACCATAAACATGGGGATGAGCTTTTAAACGTACAGGTCAGTGCAGATTAGCACCATGTTGTCTAACAACGCCCCTTAGCTGTTCTAAACTCACTGGAACCTACGGTCTCTCAGGGCTTATTACTTAATTCAAGTTATTGATTTTGGGCATGAACATGACTACAGTGTTTATATTAACTCTACAACTTATCAATGTGGTTTACGGAGTTCCTATTCAATCTACTGCTTCCACTAAAAGATTACATTTAATCTAAGATGGTACTTTTTATACAAAATCCACAAAATGTTTTACACAAAATCATAATAAAAAAAAAAGGTAGTAATGACTCACCACATGTCTCCACTCTGACTAGTTGCAGCTCAATGCTTTTTATAGCCACGGCAGAACTCTCTACCACCAGCTCTCCTGTTAAAGGCTGTGTAATTACACAGTTGGTGGCATGAAGGTGACCTCTTATTAAAAACTTAGGCAGTGAGTTTCTCTGTAAGAGAAGAAAACATGTTTCAGTGTGGATAGTTGTTGTACATGTGAACATATTATTGATATACAAATTTTAAGTATATTTCTATAAATGTATTGTAAATTTAAAAAGTAACCTGACTGGTCTAAAAGAAGTCAGTTTGGTACAATTATATTTCTTGAAAATTGTTTGTCTGCAGAAGAGAGGACATTCCCTATTGTGGTATCCAAGTCTGATTAGAGGTTGTCTGCCACGAACATACTTCTAGCGGATTATCAATAATCCATCTGACATGTAATGGTAGGGCCAGTCTTGTTAATTCAAATCATGCAATATTATGTTTGCTAATATTCTTTGCATTGCAGCAATTAACAACCATATATTTAAACTGAAGGAAAAAAAACATCTCAACTCTGTGACATGTCATCCAACAGCAGTTGGCTTCAATGTTGAAAACTCAACTTCAAGTCATTAACTTGGACAGATATTTTGAAAGACATTAAAAGCCATTACCTCTCGAACATTTTGCAGAGTGTCCGGAGTGATTGTAAAGTCTACTGGACTTGGTAGTACTTTTGCTTTCTGTGCCTTGGGGGTATAAGATTAGACATGATTACTGTATGATCTAAAAGAATCCTGTATTATAATTGTACCTTATTCAAAGTACAAACCTGAGAATGGATCATAAATTCACTGGTCTTGCTCAAGTCTTTAGCCAACAGGGAGCGCTTCATGTCACAGCGCAATGTATACTGAAAAAAAGGATATTATTAATCAACAGTAAAAAGTACAATATTGACAATTACACTATGTGTTATGCTATTTACAACAGTGGACAGTATACCATAACAATTTACTACCAATATGCGTATGCAGTCAGCTACAAACTTATTCAGGTCACATATTACAGTAAAACTGATGACACATCTGATAGCACAGTTGCATTCATGCTACTTTTCTGTCTTTGTGTCTCAGATAGCGAGGCAACTGATAATCACTGGAAGCATAGTTGATTTTTGTTCCTATAGAACCTATAATATCAGCCATAGAAGTGCAACCCATTATTCCACATTCAAAAGTAGTAAACATTGTGAGAATATTTCATTGAAGCAGCAGCCAAAATGTTGCCAGAGGGTACCTGGACATATCAAGGACATATCAACAGATGATTGTGAGGAGCATAAGGCATATAATAATGTTATTGTAAGTAATACGTGGCAACGTAGAATATCATAGTTACCAAAGTAATTTAGTCTGTGGAGTCGGTTTAGTAATTTAGTCTGTGACACTATACGTCATGTACTTCATGCAAGATGAATAATGTCGTTATGGATTTGTTATTTTGCCTTATATTCAGCGAGCAACTTTGTAAACGAAGTGTAAAGGTACCAAATGATCAGTGCTAACATTATTTGATAGTACTGTACTTTTTGCTTTATTGCACAGATGAAAGTAAAGTATTTTTTTGTCATTGCTATATGTATGAACAGAGACAGAATGAAGCCCATTTCTGGGCATCTGTTTTTTTTACCTGGATGTTGACAAACACTCCGTGATAGGTTTCATATAGCACCTTGTTTCCTTTTGCATGGAGAGGAAACTCGAAGGGGATCTCAGTTTTGCCGCTGGGAACCTTTCCTGGTTTTACTACTTCAATATTACTGGTGATTAGCTGAATAGGCTACAAAAGAAACAAATGAAAGCACTTGACAGATTTACACTAATTATAATATTTCGTGCCATACATAGGATATCCGTTTCATACTTGCCTTTACAGAATTGTAGAATGCCTCGAAAACACCCACACTTTTTGAGCTGAGCTGCAGATTGACAACCCCCTCCATAGTTAGGGATATGCCCTGATGTTGGACTGCCTCTTTGCTCATTATTACCACCACTCCAGCCAGTATCTCCTACAAAACATCCAACATATGGATCCCCATTTTTGAGTCAAGGTTGTTAACACTAAATGGTTTACCAGATTTTTTTAATCACAATTTGTGTTTTTCAATATACTTAAAGCTTACATGCTTGATAGCACTTGTCACTGTGCCATGAATCTTGGTAAAAAAATAAAATAATAATTAAAGTAATATGAGTTGTTCCGTGTTAAATCAGATAAGGTTGTTGCTGCACCATTTAAGATTTTGTCTTGTCTGTATCATGAATAGGACCTGTAAAATATGTCTGTTCAAATCCTGTCTTCATACTTTTTCAGCCCTTATATTATTTCAATTTTACACAGCCTGAAAAAACAAATACATTATCTTTAAAGTAAGGCATAAATATCATAAAATATCATGAAAAATGTTATTTATATGAAGCCCATTGCTCATTGACTTCCTAGAATAGTGACATTAAATATTAACATTATAAACTTGTTTTTGTATGCGTTTGCTATCAATCATTATTTGGCTTTCTTTAAATACAATTTTATCTTAATGTTGTACCAATATTTGAGCTCTCCATATAATGGGCTTCAAGGTTTTAAGGATTAAACAAGAGAAGGTTGTGTTTTTCAGTCATTTTCAAAGGATTAAAATGGTATGTGGGTTAGCTAGTGGGCACATGAAAATCCATGTGGAAATAGCTCAATGTATGGGCAAGTGCCAATGTTGTACTGTATATAAATAAGAGTTTGTTTTACATCAGGGACAAGAATGAAAAAGCATAAGTATACAATGTAACCAAGAAAAGTATTTATTCATGAATTAAATGTGGTACGTCACTGGCACTTCATATTTTGTGTTCCTAGCTACCCCACCATTTTAGTTCTATGATAATTACCATAAAATATAATCACATCTCATTTCATCCTTAATATCTTCACATTTGTTCCAGAGACTTCCAATATTGGTACAAACTTAATAAAAAAAATTGCAGACAAAACACTGATTGATGCCATGTGGGTACAAAAAAATGACCCTCATTATCACCAGTTTTGCACTGTTCTAAATCTAGGGCCTTCATGCAGTACACACTTTTAAAGATCCAGTCATACTGAGAACATGTCTGCCATACAACATTTGAGCAAGCTAGGAATAATAAGATATCATTACCCATTGAATCATGGACTCCCAAGATACTGCGTTTTTGAGAGTAAAAATGGAGTGAAAAAGTAAAACATTGGAATTTAATTAAACAAATTATTTGTTTGTTTGATTTGGGACCAAACAAGTAGCCTAGACAAACTTTGACCAAAATCTGAGACTGTGCAGCAACCTGGATTCTAACACGGAATGACCATGACCCAACATGTGGAACTCCTCTATTCGACTGAATAACATTGTGCCCCCGCTGCTCCCACCTTGTGGCAGGCAACATCTACTATGCTAATACTGGACTGCTACCTAGGTTAGCTATTGCTGACTATTTAAATCAGGAAACATGAGACAGCTAACGTTACCAGTGATGTTTAAACAAAACATTGAGGTCATAGCAAAACTACTAGACGAACACTGAACCCCTTGCACAGTGCTAGTGAGTTAGGCTAACATTAACGTTAGAAGCAGCTACCTTACAATATTCAGTGGCATTTCTAGTCACCAAAAAAGGCTGCTTCAAAATAAATAAAATAGCATGCAACTAATAGTAAGGAAACACATCTTACCCCCTCATGATAAACTTTATTCGCACGTTTAAGTCTAACGTCAAGAGTGACACTCATTTTGTGTGCGGATGTCGACTTCAGGCAAGACTCTGTTCTACTCCCCGAACTGGTGATCATGTGATTTTCTCATGTCACATGACAGGATGAAAACAGAGTAGGCTCTTTCTTTTACTGTCTATGGTAGGCTCCTAGGCTCAGTCAGATACATTTTAAACAGGCTCTGGTTCAGTCGACTTGATGCAGTCCAACTGGAATTAGGAACAAATAAAATAAACAAGAATATCCGATTTCATTAAAATAAATTATACTCCCCTTAAAGAAACAAAAACCTGACATTAGACTAAATAAGATAGGCCTACAATGAAAACAAGAATACAAAACAAAAATAGCCTAATTGATTTGAGAAAGTGCCAACATCATGCAATATGTCATGCTATCCATTTGTCCAGCCACCCACTTGATTGCCTGCAGAGATGGACTGGCAATCTGGCATAGCCTACATTTTTCTTGTGGGCAGATGTACCTTGGTTAGGGTTGCCACCTGTCCAGGATTTTCCTGATTGTCCAGGATTTTCATGGTCTGTCCAGGAAAATAAAAATCCTGGACACTGAATGTCCCGGATTTTTGTACATGATGCGCAAAATGTGTATTTCAGTTTAATTGAAGCGTGCCTACGTCCATAAACGTATGCACAGCCTTATTGGCTCTACAAAAATGACGTAGCATATGGGTGGTGGTGGTGGGGGCACGCACCGTGGAGGTTCATTAGAAATGGTAAGGTGGAGACGGAGAGTGTGTGGGACAAGGAGAGACAGAGAAAGGAAAGTTTATTCCAAATAAGCAAAAAGAACCTAATTATTCCCCCTTTTTTCCTCAATACTGCCCCCAGGTGTCCACAACTAAAAACTGTTGAAAATATAACAAAATAATAAAGGTCTGCTATTAAATAAAGCAATTAACTAAACAAATAACTAGAAATTGTCACTCTTACTAATTTTAGCTATACAATTGTCGCTTAGAATGATAGTTTTTATCTTGGGTTAGATGTGCGAAAGGCGCCGTTGCTTACAAACAAAAAGGTCGATTGGATGGTCAAAATGTCCAGGATTTTTGTCAGACACAGGTGGCAACCCTAACCTTGGTAGCCTGAATAAGTTCGGAATGGCACCCAGGCTAGTAGGCCTACCTTGGGGCTGATTGAATTTAATTTATGTTTATATTATTATTATTATTATTATTATTATTATTATTAATATTAATAGCCAACTGTTGGCCCAAAGCAGACAGTCAATGGACATTGGTTAATTGTTTGTACTGACACTGGCTGACCCAATAAAAGCTCTCATCAGGCTCCTCCCACTTTGGTTAAAAAAGAGTGAAAATGTTAAAATGGAAAAGCATAGGAAAACAGCACAAATCTAGCCTAGTTTCAACAGTAGCCTGCCCAGTAGTAGCCTACGTCAACAACAGGTTGAATTTGGAAGAAAAGCAAGCAAGTATATATTAGGCCTAGGCTACTCAAGGCAGAGAAGATGGAGGAGAGTGTGACAAGCAGAGCTTATAATAGAGCATAAAGCATAGCCAGGTTTGTCACTATATATTTGGAATACCCAAATGTCAACAAACAATGGAAAAGCTAGACAGAAGGGAGGTGTAGCTAAGAGCACTACAAATGGGCTAGAACTGGGGCCTTCTGCCTTGTATCTGATGTGTATGCATGTGTGTGTGGGCTAGAGGGAGGGGATACATGTGATGTGCTGTGTGTTTATCCTGTGGATATATGTCTGTGTGTAATGGAATGAATGTGTCTACTCTATGTGTCCTATGTGTTTTATACTATTCCGATCAGTGAGACCAAAGGCAATTTTCATGCAGGCATGACGTTAAAGTATATTCTATTCTATTCTATTCTATTCTATTCTATTCTATTCTATTTTATTCTATTCTATTCTAATCTATTCTATTCTACCCCCCAGAGCAAACTCACCAATCCCCTCCCCTTCCATTTCGTCCACTCATAACTGGCGCTCCTGTGGTAAAAAGGCTGCATAAGCCTAGTGTTCTTTCACTGGTAAGCTTATGTACAGCTTCTTCGTGCTCATTATTGCAAGAGGCACAGTAGAGATTTGAGTTTGCGTTAACAGAGCATCCACTTTCGGAGACATTATGGAAACACTGTGAAATATAAGTCTACATCTATGGGTAGTAGCCTACTGAATATCCCATTTTTAAAAACAGGTCAAAAACCCTTTAGAAAAATGTCTAAGATTTGTATGCACTTCAATTAGCGGAGAATATCTCAACTGTTGTAATATGACCCCACTGAACAACATGGGATGTGTGCCAAAATCTCTACCCGGGACGAAAGTCCTGAAAATTACCACAGATTGTAACAGATTATAACAGATGACACTATTATCACACTACAGGTGAATGGGACTTTTTTTCCCTTTATAGATATCTCCATACATTTCTACCAGATTAATCTTCATATTAAGAGATTTTTTTTTTATTACACTTTGCCTAAAAAAAAAAAAAAAAAATGCAAATGAGGCAATATCTCATTAAATATGCGTACATATAAACCCTTGAAGCTACAGCATTTCTGAGGTGATCACAATGTTTGCAATGACCATGTAGTGTATGTGTACGAATTCTGGTTTGATATTTGTAATTTTGTTTTGTGCTGTATTGAATGGAAAATGAAATTAAGTGCATACAAATCTTATCCAGGACCTAGATTATAACTGGCGTCACTTTGGATACAAACATCAGCCAAATTAATTAATAATAACCCAAAAGGACCACTAGGTGGTGGGCTCAGACTATATAAACTTGATGTGTACCTATATGAACATTGCGTGTCATGTTTAACTGTAGCAAATGTGTGATGGAAGACAAAGAAGGTGGATTGTTTTTTAAAGTTGATTGCATCGTTTTTTCAACATACTGTAATATATAAATAGACGTTCATTTCTTTATAGGCTACTGTCTTCATTGAGTTCTTCTATGCTGTGCTTTGGCCCAAAGCATTCTTTCATTCATTGTCCATGGTAGGCCTACATGTATTTATTCACTCAATTGTTGGAGATGTATGGGAAGTGTTTTTGTTGTTGTTGTTGGTTGATAATTCAGCTTCATTCACTAAAGTAAACCTCTGGAATTTTCCCATCTTTGGCTCACACAATCAGTTGACCACACTGGGATAAGTGATGGCCACTTCATTACCCCTGATTGCCACTAACAGCATTTTTATTGTATTTGTATGACATCTGTGAATGAAATAAAGTTTCAGTGATGTCTGAACATTGTCTAAGGCCCACTTCACAGCATATCACACTCAACTGGGGTGACCTAAACAGGAGTATGCTCAAGAGAATGATCTGGTAAAGAATTGTCTAAACCAGGCCCCAGCTGTGGTGCAACTGGCTGGGGCACCTGCACCGTACGCCGGCGTCCTGGGTTCGATTCCTGCCCCGTGGTCCTTTCCGGATCCCACCCTGACTCTCTCTCCCACTCACTTCCTGTCATTCTCCACTGTCCTATCAAATTAAAGGCATAAAAAGCCCAAAAATATATATATACAGTATATATAAAAAAAAAGAATTGTCTAAACCCTTGCTTTGTATTCGCCAACTTTAAGGGATGTCAGGAGAAGTCCGAGAGCTGTTTTATTGGCAAAGGTAAATTTGTTTATGAGGTATTTTTTTGTCAATATACTTTTGCTTCCCATCAGGGTTGGATTTTCCATGCTTTCACTGTGAGAGAAAGATAAATGGCCAACAGACAATTTTATATAGGTCTTTTTACGCAACTTTACCAGGGGTGCCAATAAATATGGAGGGCACTGTAAGCCAGTGGTTCTCAAACTTTTTCTGTCATTTCCTACTTTGGAGGTGGAGACATTTCAAGCCCCACCTAACCCCATCAACCTAGCAAAAAAAATAACCTGATTTTTTTTTTTGCATTTTGGTTCCATGTTACAGTACATTCCCCGTCTCGATCCGCTGGATCAGATGTTATTTTAATTCATATGTCGGTCTGTTTATGACTTCTATGTTTGTGTGTAGCTATTTTGTTTTGAATCTATGATCTTCCTTGTCAAAAAAGGCATTATGAAAGATGGGCACAAAAAAATCTAACTCCTTGTTCATCGCACCCCACCTGTCATGTCTATATTCCCCACTAGTGGGGCCTGTCCCACACTTTGAGAGCCACTGCTGTAAGCCAAAGTTTGGCTACTTAGTCATAGCTTGCTGGACTGCATGCTTTGGACAATATCAAATGCTCATAATGCATGCCATTTAAATGATATAAATGGTAAATGATCAGTTTATGGTAACACTATTGTTTGCTCTTTGTGGCATTTTCATTTCTGAACTCAAAGAAATAGGCTACAGAATGTTGTCTCTTCATTTCAGATTCTATTCTGGTTCAACCACTTCACAGCAGTTAGATAGGACAAATATTTATGCTAAAATTACAGAAATGTTCACTTTCATGGGGTTTCTTGTTAAGCCTGTTGTTTGAAACAGAAGAGCAGCAGCAACAACAACAACAACAATAACAATAATAATCTTTAATTGAGACATTTCATAATACCATTCTTCCATTGACATGTGTTCTCCATTTATTTATTTTCACATTATTTATGTATTTAACTGGAATTTATCCGACATGATAAAATTCATTCATCTGAAATAGAACTGACAGAAGTATTGTCAGATTAACATTCTCCAATGAGTTCACTGAAGAAATAAGACTGGTCTGTTGACAAAGAAAAACATCTCTAACACCCAAATAATTAAAACAGCAATATTTTACAATAGTTTGGAATCTTAAAAAATGATTAATAATACAGTTACATATTGTCAATAAAATTAAACTTCCAGGGAGCTGTACGCCATATCTGGCAATCCATCTGTATTTCAAAAAACTGTTTGGACAGAATAAAATCAGTGAAATAAGTGCTGTACAACACTTTGACGCAAAATAGTATTAGTCATCATTTTAGAACTAGGTGTCTAAATAGACCATCTAAAATTAACTACAAAGTAAGTTCACGTCGTAACATCTATTATTATTGTGAATAACAAAATGGATTTTAAAAAATGATTCCAAGCTTTGAAGAGGTTGTCTAAATGTATTAGTAACCACAGCTTTCCCCTTACCTTCAAATGGCTTATTGAATAATACAGTATTATTTGATCTGTTCTTAAAGGAGCAGATATTTTAAAAGCACTATCACAAATACAGCAGAATACTCTTGCCCTTTTACATTCTATTGTGGATGACACCTTGGTTTATGTCTGGTTTGGTCATACTTCTCTCTTGGTCAAATCCAATATTCAAACACTGAATGTCCTGAATACTGCAGAACTGGCTGATTGTCTCTAGTTTTCTTTTGCATGTTTTATGTTGAGTCACCTTATTGTATCTCCATAACCACTAGTTAATTATGATGCAGTCAATAAATTTAAGGACACCACTGTGGGCAGTTATAGAACATTGTGTTTTTGTAAACATATTTGTTTACTTTTCTCCAAATACTGACTGCAATATTAAATGGATTTTTAGTCCATGCCAAGCAAGAAGGTAAACAAGAATGTGTGTAAATACAGTTCTGATGAGGAGTTTGAACCATTTGATCAAATAAACCATGCTCTTCATTAGAAAATAAATTATTATAAGGCTGCCAGCAAAATGATGCCCAAAATCTCTGAATACAGACTGATAGCAGTCTTTCTAAAAACTAAATAAGTAAACTATTCACCAAACCTTGAAAAGCTAAGAGTCTAGAAATGGGCTGCAGTATTTAAAGCAATCATATGTTTTACAGGAACAAACAGTAAAATACACACATTCAAACATACAGAGACAGAGAGAGAGAGAGAGAGAGAGAGAAATTGAGCAATACAAATTCTCAACACATTTTATCCTAACTTAAAGGGCATTGCAGAAATTAAACCAATAAACTCACAAAGGCTACAGGTAAGAAAGGGGAAAACTGTGATTGTAAAATCCAAACACCCCTGTAGGGTTTTAAGCCACTGGTCACAAGACAATTTGTTGTAATATTAAGCCAGACATGCAAGGCTGAGATCAGAGACACTTTCAGAAACGGAGAAAGCCTCCAGTTGGTGTGATAAACAATTTTGCATCCAGTGGAGAATGTGACTTGTGTTGAATTTTCTAAGATCATTATGTACATTATACAGTAATCAATTAGTGTTTTTTGTACATGCTTAGATATTCTGGAAAACCCTAAGAAAAGCATAATCACATAAGGCATAAAATATGTACAGACCTGGTCTAAATGTGTTTGTATCAAACTGACTCCTGTCAAATATTCACACAGCTTCAACAAAACCTATATTGAAACATATGTACAAAAATACAAATTCAAATGCCCTAGAATATATATATATATATATATATATATATATATATATATATATATATATATATATATATATATAAGGTTTTAATCTTTCAATTAAAAATCTGAAAATAACTTTTCTTTAGAAATTATATTTGAGACCATGCATTTGCCCAAACGTCCCCATCCAGGCATCATTTCAGTAATCTTTGGGGCCATACATGTTGCAAAATGTTGAAGTTGTTATATGGGGTGTCTACATAGATTCGAGCCTTTTTGAGGTCTCTATGCTGCACTAGTTGAGGTGACTCAACCGTTTTGGGCACAGGGTGAGAAAGACGTATCAGCTTCCAGTCTCTGGCCTCCTCTACACTTTTGACTCACTCTCAATGTTGGCGATGTCCCCGTTCCTCTCTGTCTGGTCCATGCCTGTGTGGTCCTCTTTCTCCTGCTCGTCAGTGTTCAGCACCCCCTGTTGGCTGAGTTTACTGGCCACAGACCACGTCAGTGGGAGACGGGATCGGGCTGTCATCTCAGCAAGTTCCCTAGCACTGCAGCTAGGCGTGTTGGTCTCATATATCTCATGGAAACTGTTATAGTCTACCTCGTAAAAACCATCCTCAAGTGTCAGAACTGGAGTGAAGCGGTAGCCCCATTTGATCTCACTGGAAACATAGGAGCTTCTCGCTTGGCATGTCATTCCTAATGAAAACAAGGAATAGAAGGGTGTTATAAATAAATATATTGTTCAGAAGCATTACACAGGATCTGTCGAACATATATGGTAAAGTACATCTAGTATAAACTGTAATATGCACTGTACAAAGGCTGCATGTGTAAATCTGTCCAGATGTTCGATCATTTCTGTGTACAACAAAAACATTAACAAATGGTGTAAGTGCAGTAAATCTGAAAACAATCTACCTAGTGAAAGCTGTACATTTTTGAGAATATAATCTGTATATATTGTGTAATCAATCAAGTAATCAAATATGACTAAGTTCTTGGAGTATGGTGAGCACTGAAATATTTAAGTTGTGAGAGCATTGGCTGACCCAGAAGTACTTTAATGCGGCCTTAGTTCTGAGCTGGCAGTTACAAGATTGAGAGCAAAAGAAACAATTGTGTGGCCTGAAAGTGAGGCACAGTAGACTTACATCAACACAGACAGCATAGGCCTAATCAGCTAATCAGCAGTGCTTATACTGGCTGAACTTCAGAATGCAGAGAACTTCAAAATAAGCAGAGATGTAAAAGTCTGGATTCAGACAGCAAAAGTCCTGCCATGTATTGGTTCTACCTGTGCACTTCACACAGGTGATATCACCTGATCTACCTGGCTTAAGAGCTGTACTAATCAGCTACTACTATCAGCTGATTAAGTGAATGGTTAAAACAAAAATGTGGCAGGACTTTTACTTTCTGAAGCCAGACTTTTACACCTCTGAAAATAAGCAATAGAGTTAGGTCACATCAATACTTTTTCACCCTAAAGGCCACTTTACAGTGCATATTCCATTGAGAAAATGATATGCTTATCTGATTTGATTTGATTTTCCCCTTGGTACTTACTACACTTGATACTTACAGAGTGCTCTTTGGATCTTTTGTGTACCTTTCACATACAACTGCTGCACATTTTGATACAGCAAAGTCACAGGTTCTGATCAATTCCATAATGAAACAATTAAGCACTTGAAATCTCATGGGCCACATAGGGATACTTCAGGGAGATCTGATAAAAGAGTTCTATTAGGAACAATGTTCTTGAAAGTGCTTCTGCGGAATACAGTGAAAAGTAATTGAGTTATTCAGAGTAGTCATTCCTGGTCATGCTTGTCAATGTTTATTTGGCTGTTATTTTCCAAGTCAATCTTTCATTGTTAATGAAATTATTATGACCGCCGCTAGCGAAGCTAGCGAAGCGGTCATATAGGGATTGTCAAAGTTTTTTTTTTTTTCCCGTCATCTACTTCCTGAATTTTTGGTCAACGATACCCGGGACACCGAACCACCGGGGCACATGAAATTTGGTGGGTATGTAGCCCCACTAGACTTTTACGGAAAAATTTTGTTTCGTCCCCGGGGGCCACTCCCTCCCCGTGCTGGGCCCCCCGAACCGAAAAAAAAACAGTTTTTCCTAAATAACTACCTGAACCGTGGCACTGAGGATGAAGAATCTTTTATGGTATGTTGGTCTCAAGGGCCCACATCAACCTGGCCCATAATCACTCATTTGTGATTTGCACCCCCCCGGTAAAAAATGAAAATGCAATATTATTCTGCTTTAATTGCCCCTATCTTCAGTTAAGATGTCAGAACTGCACCAAATTTTATGTGTATGATTGACCTGGCATTCTCTGGGGGTATGCCAAGTTTCATAGAATTTCATCCATGGGGGGGGGGGGTTCTAAAAAAATTTGGTTATGTGTACATTTAGTGACTGTACACTCATTGGCCTGTCGATAAGCTACTGTGTGGGTCCCATTTAGAAGTGGCTACTTCATTCGCGCTTTCCTTGACTCATGGAACTGCGTGAATTTTATTACAACTTTTCGCCACGATATGGCAGTTTAAGTCCGCTTGATACTGCAAGGCGTAAGCCAGTGGTTTCCAAAGAAGATTTTATTTGTGTCGCCAGCGCCTAGCCTATTGACAATTTATGTTGTAAATAGGCCTACCTTATAAGCCTACCTGTGGAAGCTAACAGCTTTCTATTAGGATCTAGTTTGTTAGTTACAGTTTTGTCATAACTCCCTGATGCATTTTTGCATTTAGAATAGCCAGAGCGTGGATATCTCAATCGGAGAATTAAACAATATCGGGTGCCTATGGACTAGGCTGGGTGAACCCAGCCTGATCTGCCCGCTATTTATTTTTTGATTTCTTAAAAGATTGAGCTTGGTCTGGTGAAAGCCAGACTAGCCATGGAGCTCGGTTAAACAATGCAAGGGAACATGAATCAGCCTATATTTGCACGAACAATAACGGACAACAGCTCTTCAACTTTGGACCGTTAAAATGTGTATGAACAGTCTAGCGACGCATTTCATCAAGGCCCATTTGGACATGTCAGTTATTTGCACCACTGGTTAGATGTAAAACAGCATTTCGTTTCAGACTACTGTTACTTAATTTGTGCATTAACAATAAAGTTTCAGACTACTGTTACTTAATTTGTGCATTGACAATAAAGTATTACATGAACCAAGGATGACTAAAATCTTATGTAGCCTAGAAGAAGAAACATTCACAAAAAATCCATCCATCCAAAAATGACCTTTGTTTTTGATAGCTGTTGAAAACGGCATGGAACTGACAGAGATGTTTTTGTTTATTTATAAATAAATAAATAAATAAAATTATGCTGATACCTTTTGCTTTTCCCAAATACAATGTAGCCTGCAGGTGTAAGTGACCTTTCATCAATCCAGTTGCAATGGATGAACTGTGATGAACTGCCCTACTAGTGATTGTTTAGAGATTTTAAAGGTTTTATAACAATGCTACATCTTCTTTGGCTATTCTACAATCTATTCACCTTTTCAGCACCAGTAGGCTACTTTCTGTGCAGCCGCACACACACACTCAGGCATGCCAAACAAGCATACACACAAGTTTCAAGAGTGGGGGATGGAGTAAAATATGGAGACAAATTGAAGTGTGATTTATTTTCGCGGAACGGATGTACAGGACTGAGCGGCGGTCATATTTTGTACCGCTATGCGGTACATCTAGTTCAAAATAGTGTGATATCTGTATGTGGATCTGTGCACAAAAGTAATTCTCCATTTACAAATTTACTGAAACCAAACAAACCGGCAACAAAATCTTCCTTTTTTTCCTGGACTATTATCTGCATCTACATTGACCAGACCAGAGGAGCTCACCAGACATTGTCAAAAAGGTCAGTGTTCCGTGACTTATTAGTTTGTTATGAAGAGCAGATTAGGAGAGGCTATAAGAAGCACATTGACACAATCAGATATACGAATTTTAACCAAAACCAACAGTTTCAGCCCTGAGGTAAACAGAGACGGCAGACACCCACAGTCCAAAACCAGCACATTTACGTAAGCTTTGCCTCTTATTCAGGGTCAGGTTGAACACAGCGATGTGTCTGTTTCATCAAAAACCCTTCACAATATTAAGTCTATATGCTACCACTGATGAGTGGCAACTGTAATTATCAAAAAATGTCATTAAGAATGGGCAGTGTATTACTCATCATAATTATATACTATAATATAATACTGTATTACTGTATTATATATTAAAGGTTGATCCTAAAATCCTGTTCACCCTTTCATTTTCTTCCAGTGGAAAGCTACTTTTAATGGTGGTGCAGACATTTTGTTTTTATTCTGTGTACGTAATGGCAGAATAGAGAATACCATCACCAACTCCTGCAACTAAATAGCTAACCTACTATTTGATTGTTTTAATGCACA
The DNA here is from genome assembly GCF_046254945.1 of Alosa pseudoharengus. Classification (NCBI taxonomy): domain Eukaryota; kingdom Metazoa; phylum Chordata; class Actinopteri; order Clupeiformes; family Clupeidae; genus Alosa; species Alosa pseudoharengus. The sequence goes on along the minus strand of NW_027468870.1, from coordinate 23,404,149 downwards.
TTGGGGTCCTGGAACATCATCCCTGCACATACCAATCATGGACTGTTTTTCTTCCTTCCATATGGGAGACGTGACTCCCCTTTTACACCATGGTCCTTGTTGCTCTGTGCACATTGTGCACATTGCTCTGTGCACCTTATGTCCACATTGCCCCCCCCCCCCCCCCCCATGTGATGTTGTGTGTCAAAAAGTCCTTGTAACAGACACAGGTCAGCCATGAAAAGTGCCACCAGCTATTCCTCTCCTCACATGCCCACCATTCCACACAACCTTTCACGTTATCCCATTCTGCTGAGCACAGCTGTCTAAAGGGTCCCCGTGGCTAATTTCAACATTTATATGTTTAAGGTCGGCATAAAAACATAGAGACATACAAAGATGCAGCAGCAAAGGGCACTGGTTTAACCAGTGTTAATGTAATTGTTACATTGCTTTCCCTGCTATGCTTGTTGGTGATTTAGTAATGCTATTCCTATTGGCTTGGGTGTCATTTATACCAATCACCATACCATAATGTCAATAAAGAACTAAATACAAGTGATAATGATAATAAGTAGGGATGTAAATCAATACAAATGTGTGAAGATTATAATGTTTGAGATAAAATAAAAATAATCGCAATGCAATTGTTGAATAGGTCATAATCTGCTTTTGATTTCACTTGTTTGATTTCAGACATCAGTACAATGATTAGTAATAATAGTAAAATTGGAGTCAGATTGGTCAAATGATTATTCTAATTTAAAACAACCTCATCAGGGTGCCAAATAAGTCAAAATACGCATTACCTGGGACATTTGGGTGGCAACGAGCTCAGACCTTGTATTCTTCTCAGTTTATATAAATAAAGGAATATTTTTCAGTCATAATTTGTCTGCAGATTCTTCTGTTAAAAAATCGTGAGAAAATTGCGTTGCAAACCTAAAATCGTACTAAATCGTGAGTTGAGAGTATCGTTATATTCCTAATAATAAGTGATATTAATACATAAATACTAATTCAAAGCTCAAAATGAAGTTACATGCGTGCTATAAAAGTACACTTGCATGTTACATAAGCATACTACAACATGCTTGTGCTGTGTGGGTCCACTGGTTGTCTATGGGCAATGTTAAGCCAATTTCTCCTTGAATTTCCCCTGGGGATCAATAAAGTATCTATCTATCTATCTATCTAAGCACAGTCTAAGTATTGAGGTATTGTGTTCTTATTGAGGTATTGTGTTCTTTTAGCCTACTGTACATTTGAGAGCTTTTTATTTTGACCTGTATAGTAGGCCTATTCCTTGTTGATATTCAAGAATGATCACTGAATGATCATAAATGATCACTGGTGCTCAAATCTGATTCATGCAGAACAGTCATCTCATGCATGCTCAGACCTATATAAAATACAATCAACAATGAACGGTCAATTTGAGAAATATGGATTCGGCCTATTATCTTACAGAATGTGTGGGAACTCTTTAAGAGATTAGTTGGGGAAAAATAAGTAGAAAAATAAACAGCTTTAGTCAAGTAGGATATTGGCTATATACCTTTCAAGTCTTCATGAGACATCATTTGGAAACACAGCCATTGTCCTGACAAAAGTAAGTATATCTGTAATCTGCATTACATTAGGATGGAACATGGATTGATGGATGTCCAAAAAAGAAACAGAGCAACTAATAGAAAAAAAAAAATGTGGTTACCTCCTACCTCAACAGGAATAGAAGGCACTGAAAGGCTAATAATATTACCATAGCCATTGGTTGGTGTGCCCTGCTGTTTAGATAACATTTGTTATATAACAGCAGTGGGCTTTCCTGCCTTCTCACTTTGGCACCAACAAAGATGAGGCTCTGCTTACACTCACACATCAACCACAGTTGCCATGGTAACCTCACAAACTACAGCGCAATGTATTACAGGCAGTTCAACATAACAATTCCAAGTCTATCAGGAATATGATTTGATTTCTGTGAGTACTTTCGTGGATATATACACATTTTATATCTCACACATAGACCAATGTGGATTTTTTCCATGGATATGATCCACATCTGTCAACTTAATGATGAAAAATTAACTAATCAAAAAGGGTTCACAAATGTCCACTTAGCCTACTCTATTTAAGCAATATGAGTGAGAGTGGGGTTTGTAAGGGATATACCCATGGCTGTGTATCGGTATACAACAGTTCCACGTACAACTAATCTAGTTTAAAGAAGTCAAATTGTGTTTTTTCCATCATTCATTTTCAGTCATCCTCTGCTCCCAAAAAAATAGTAGCCTACCAATCAATAGACTTAGCATCTACTGTTGCCAAGCAACGGAAACTGTTACTGGGGCAGCAATGGCATAGTGTCATATACCATGACAACAGCAACAATGAACAAGTAAGGGATTATGCCTGATGAGGTGTCCATTATCAGAAATAAATGGACGACGCGGAGGCGTGCTTCCGCAAAGTCTATTTATTACTGATAATGGACGCATCGAAGGGCATTATCTCGTTTATACCATGGTCACTTACGAAATAAATAAATATGAAATCAACTATTAATACTAAATGAGTTTTAGAGCTAAAATCGTTAGTTTTTTCAGCTGTTTACAGTTGATACAGTTGAGCCACTTACAACAACCAGACAGACATAGAGGAGTATACAGACACTGTAACCTCTTACATCACCAAGTGCATTGATGATGTGACCCACACAAAAGACATCATCACTCGGGCTAACTGGAAGCCATGGCTGACAGGGGATGTCCTCAGGCTGCTGAGGGCCAGAGACAAAGCCTACAGAGCTGGGGATGAAGCTGGCATGAGAACAGCGAGAGCCAACCTGTCCCGTGGCATCAAGGAAGCAAAAAAGGAATACACTCACAAGATAACCACCCACTTCAAAGACAGCAGGAACGCACAAAGCCTATGGCAGGGCATTCAGGCCCTCACGGACTACAAGCCCGCGCCACAGAGCTGCGAGAGCAACATCCCTCTGCTCAACAACCTGAACCGCTTCTTTGCTCGCTTTGAAGCACAAAACAGCACCTGCCCACAGAAGACCCATCCCCCTCCACACGAGCAGCCCCTGTGCCTCTCTGCCGACAGCGTGAAGAGGACACTTGCTGCTATCAACACCCGTAAGGCAACAGGTCCAGACAACATCCCTGAAGGACTGCGCAGGGGAGCTTAAGGATGTCTTCACAGACATCTTTAACACTTCCCTGAAGCAAGCCATCATCCCATCTTGTTTCAAAGCTGCCACCATCATACCTGTGCCGAAGAAAACTGCTCCATCCTGCTTCAACGACTACCGCCCTGTGGCACTGACACCCATCATCATGAAGTGCTTTGAGCGGCTTGTCATGTCACATATCAAATCCATTCTCCCCCCCACCCTGGACCCCTTCCAGTTTGCATACCGAGCCAAACGGTCTACAGAGGATGCAATCTGCTCTGCCCTCCACCCAGCCCTCACCCACCTGGAAAAAAGAGACTCATATGTGAGATTGCTGTTTATAGACTTCAGTTCTGCATTCAACACCATAATACCACAACAACTCATCTGCAAACTTGACAAACTGGGACTCAGTACCTACCTCTGCAACTGGCTACTGGACTTCCTCTGTCAGAGGCCTCAAGTAGTACGTGTTGGCAACAATACCTCAAGCAGCATCACACTGAGCACAGGGGCCCCCCAAGGCTGCGTGCTCAGTCCGCTGCTCTTCACCCTGCTGACGCATGACTGCACTGCAACCTACAGCAACAATCACATAGTGAAATTTGCTGACGACACAACTCTGGTGGGTCTCATCACCAAGGGCGACGAGACTCAATACAGGTTGGAGGTCGACCATCTGACCACGTGGTGCAGGGACAACAACCTCCTGCTGAACGTCAGCAAGACCAAAGAGATTGTTGTTGACTTCCGGAGAGGTCACACCCAACACCTGCCACTGACCATCGACGGTGCTGTGGTGGAGAGAGCGAGCAGCACCAAATTCCTGGGGGTGCACATCAGTGAAGACCTCTCCTGGACCACCAACACAGCATCACTGGCGAAGAGAGCTCAGCGCCGCCTGTACTTCCTGCGGAAACTCAGGCGAGCAAGTGCTCCACCAGCCATCATGACCACATTCTACCGAGGCACCATTGAGAGCATCCTCTCCAGCTGTATCGCTGTGTGGGGCGGAAGCTGCACTGAATACAACAGGAAAGCCCTGCAGCGCATAGTGAACACAGCTGGAAGGATTATTGGTGCTTCACTCCCCTCCCTGAAGGACATTTACACCACCCACCTCACCCGCAAGGCGACCAAAATTGTGAGTGATGCAAGTCACCCCGCTCACAATCTGTTTGATCTACTGCCCTCTGGGAAGAGGTACAGAAGCCTGCGCTCCCGCACTACCAGACTCACCAACAGCTTCATACACCAAGCTGTTAGGATGCTGAACTCTCTCCCTCCTCTCCCCCCTCCACCCTCAGCTACATAACATCCTGGACATTGGACCCACAATGGCCGCCTGCACCACTCCACTTGCACACTTGTACACTTTGCAACTTGTTGCTGTTGTCCTGTAAACACAACACTTCTGCTGCTCTTACATAACTTGCACCACTATGCCACTTTATTTCTTACTTAGGTCAAACAGAACTACCTCAGCCTCTTATTGGCCTGACTTTGCACTAGTATTTTATTTTATTGACTGTCTATGCACAATTTCAACCAAATTTTGCTGCTCTTATTTTTTCATTATATGTGCCCTCTTATTTACTTATCTACTTACTTTTTTGTTTACTTGAATGTTATGTTTGTCTGTGGACTAAAAATTGGTAAAATATGTCTTGTCTCCACCGTGGGATAGTGAGAAACGTAATTTCGATCTCTTTGTATGTCTGGAACATGTGAAGAAATTGACAATAAAGCTGACTTTGACTTTGACTTTGACTTTGATTCCATTGTTGCAAAGCCTGCCTCCAGGCTCAACCGCCGTCCTACTATCATTGTTATAGTTACCATTCATAAGCATTGATATGGAACGGCGATTAAAGTTTTTTTTACCAGATCTACTTCATAGGTGTAGTATATCACTTTTTAAACGACACCCTTTTCAACCTAGACCATGGTATAACAAAAGATATGTGTTAGCTAGCTAGTGAGCCTTTAATCAGTGTCTAAAGTTTTTGTTTGCCTGCAGTAGTTAGATTGCCTGTTTCTTGTCAAAATCCCTTACTGCTGCTTTAAATCATTCTAGACATTTCTAAAAAATTTTAGATTTGAAAATAAATTATCATCCTATTGTGTTGCAGTAAATTGCTTCTTGTTACCAATTTTGTACAGCTGCTGTTTTGGTTTTATGAAGACTCTTTTTTAGTATTACAGTGTCTATAAAAAGTATTCACCTCCTTGGATATTTCCCCTTTTATTACTTTAATAAATGGAATATTTGTCAATTTAATTTGGCCTTTTTTGTGACTGATCTAAATCAACAGCGGTCCAGCCAATTGGTGCTAATAGTCTCACAATTAGTGAAATGGAGATGCCTGAGTGCAGTGAATGTCTAAAGTATAGTAATATAAAGACACCTGTGTCTAGGAGGTCCAGTCACTGGTCAATCAGTATTCCTGGCTATAATTCCACCATGAAGACAAAAGAACACTCCAAACAACTCAAAGAAAAGGTTATTGAAAAGCATAAGTCAGGGGATGGATACAAAAAAAAATCAAGTCACTGAACATCCTTTGGAATTCAGTGAAATCCATCATTAAGGAATGTAGGGAATATGGCAAATGTGCCTAGAGCATGCCGTCACCACAAACTGAGTGACTGTTGAAGAAGAATAATGGTGGGGGAAGCCACCAAGGCACCTATGACAACATGCTTCAGCAGCTGAGATGGAAGAAACTATGCATGAGTGGCAAAGCTCGTATTAAATCTTGACTAAAGTTTGCCCAAAGACAGAAGACCTTGGAGACTCCAAGGTCAAATGGAAGAAGTTTTGTTGGTCTGATGAGACCAAAATTGAGCTTTTTGGCCATCAGACTAGATGCTATTTTTGGCGGACACCAAACACTGCATCACCAAAAACGCACCATCCGGAATTTGAAGCATGGTGGTATAGCGTTATGCTGTGGGGATCCTTCTCGACAGCAGGCCCTAGAAGGCTTGTAAAGGTAAAAGTAAAATTAATTCAGCAAAATATATGAAAATCCTAGAGGACAATCTGATTCAGCCTGCAAGGGAACTATGATTTCCGGAGAAGATTTACTCTCCAATGAGCCGAAGTCTACAACAAAAACTACACAGAAATGGTTTGAAGACAACAATTGGTGAATGTTCTAGAGTGGCCGAGTCAAAGCCCAGACCTCAATCCTAAAGAATATCTGTGGCTGGGCTGTTCACACCCAATCTCCTTCCAACCTGGCAGAGCTTGAGCAGTTTTGCAAAGAAAAATCTACACATATCCACACAGACTCCATGCTTTAATTGCGGCCAAAGGTGCATCTACTTAGTGCTGAAGGGGGTGAATATTTATGCAATCGCTTATTTTGCATTATATATTTTTAATTAATTTGTAGAAATCTTTGTAGAAATCTTTTTTCATGTTGTCATTAAAGAGGGGATTTTTTTGTAAATGATTGTAAAAAGGGCAATTTGGCCTTTGGAATTAAAATAGCCCCACATCATCACATACCCTTCACCATACCTAGAGATTGGCTTGGTTTTATTTTTATGCTCATTGAGCTCAATGCAAATCAAACCAGCTAATAGGCTAACTGAAATAAAACCATGGCAATCTCTAGGTATGGTGAAGGGTATGTGATGATGTGGGGCTATTTTAATTCCAAAGGCCAAGGGAACTTTATCAAGGTGCATACAGTAGTATCCTGGATCCGTGAAACAACTGGCCTTTAAAAATAAAAATATGGTTTCTTCTTTTGTAGAGTTTTAACCAGCATCTGTGGATGGAGTGTCAAACTATGTTCACGGTCAATGGTAATCAGTAGTTTCCTGAGTCTATGCAGTGATTTTCTCTACAGAAACAGGTCTGTTTGAAACAGACCATAAACATCATGGCCATCCAATATTGTTGTTCAGCCCTGCCCCTTGTGTACAAAGATTTATTTGGATCCTCTGAATATTTTAATGATAATATGTACTAGAGAATCCTTCACAACTTCATTTCAAGGAGCATTATTCTTTCAGGTTTTTGTTGCCCCCGTCCCAACTTTTTTGAGACGCGTTGCTGGCATCAAAATAAAAAAAATTAGTGTATATATTTTCATAAATACAATTTGTAAGTTCCAACATTTGATGCTGCCTACCGTTATGTTCTTTTTGCAACTAAATATGGGTTGACGTAATTTTGATTATTCTATTCTAATTTACATTCTACACATTCTACTTTTTTGGAAATGGGGCTGTAAATAAAGTAATAAATTAAGAAGTAGCAAAGTAGCCAAATTAACTTGACACATATCGAATATATGTAACATTTTGTCATACTGACACAAAGAAGTGACATACAATTTGACTGACACAGTTGCCTTTCAGTATGCAGGAATAATCCTGATAAAGTTAGACTGTAGGTCAGTGAGATGTGCATAAAGTCATGTGCATAAAGGTGTTATTCTGCAACGTTATTGGCAGTAAAGCTTTGGTATGATTTCCCTTAAAAAGTATAATAATAAATAAGGAATTCGTATTTTCCTTCCTTTACTGGAAGTGTATACTGCTTGTGTATCTAACAATCTCCACATTGTTTCAATAATATTTCCCAACCATTTAATTTAACTTTCCACATCATTACTAAAGACTAACTAAAGGGGAGGTAATGACATATTTAATTTATATAAATTATATTTATCTATCTCCACCTGATTATCACTGAATTGCATGGTAAAGCATTATGCTTACCTGTTGCCTCCACCATGCCCTCCAAAATGACTACAATCTCCAGCTCTTCTTTGGCCAGGTGGGCCTTGGAGATCTCCCAGAAAGGACTGTGCTGGTTGATCTCATGGCAGATGATAAGTGGTGACACAAGGAAGAGTCTGTCGTCCCCAGTGTCATAGCCCACATTCATGTCTGTTTGGTTTAAGGGAATAAACTCCCCTTCCTTTGTCTGCTTTGACTTGATCAACTTGGCTCTGATAGAGGCTTCCACAATGTGTGAGTTACGAAGGTCTCCTACTCTGAACATCAGGCACAATCGACCATCCCTCATGGAGATGACTGCATTGGTAGAGAATACTAGAGTTTCTGCCCTCTTCTTGGGCTGTGAGATCTTCACAAACATACAACCCACCATGAAGGCATTTACAATAGATCCCAACACTGATTGCACCAAGAGAAGGACAATACCCTCAAGGCATTTGTCTGTAATGACCCTGTATCCATATCCAATGGTTGTCTCTGTTTCTATTGAGAACAAAAAAGCTGATACAAAACCATTTAAGTTATTAACGCAGGGAGTCCACTGGTTGTCTCCAATGTGATCCAAATCACCTCGGATATATGCAATAAGCCACCACATGAAACCAAAAAAGAGCCATGTTACAGTATAAACTAAGACAAAGATAAAAAGATTAAACCTCCACTTAAGGTCTACTAAAGTAGTAAAGATGTCCGTAAGGTAGCGATATGTCTCACGAACATTGCCATGATGCACGTTGCACTTTCCATCTTTGCGCACATATCTCTGGATCTTCTTTTTTGCCTGTTCTTTTTCCACACGTTTTTTTGGTAGATCATCCCTGACTTGCTTGGGCAGTTTGGGTTGTCTGATTGTAACAGGGCTCTCCACATCCTGCTCCATTGGGGAATTTATAAAGATCTTAGCCTACAAGAGAAAACACAAAGGTTAGCAAGAATTAGAATAGAATAATTAAAAGGTTAATGAGTGAGCTGCTGAAAGACCTGGGTTGAGCGGATTGTCACAACTTCTTTGAGAGATGATGACTGCATTAGAGCATAGATCAGCTACCTAGAGTGCATAGTAGGTCAACACAAAATCAAATTAGAGAGCTGTCAGAACATATCCTTTTCTTGGAGAAAAAAAACCTGCCAAGGACTAGGGGCATTGTTCAGCCTTTTCTATTCAACTTGTCTGACAGTAATAAGTCCATGGTTAAGAAATATAATAGGATTTCTTCAAGGGCTAAACGCTTTTAGACATACCTGAAGCACCTTTGTGTATTTTGGAGTAAGAGCAGCCTGCAAGAATTTTCCATGTAAGCACCAGAGAGCATGATTTCTTCTGATAATTAAACTCACATCTTTCCAGTACAACAATATGTATTTGCATGGAACCTACTGGGAAAACGGGATGCTTCTATTTAAAGCCCTGTCAGACTAGTCATTTACATGGAGCTCTGCAAAGCTTTTCTCATGACTAATCCCTGTGCCACAGGACACCGGCAGTAGCATAGACAAGAGGTAGGAAATTCAATTAGTCCAGCTTCACATGGCTCCTGGCACACATCCCCCAGATCTATCATTCCCATCAGAATTAATTTCCCATCAAGACTACAAATAAATATCTTGATTGAAAGTATTCACTGACAAAAAGCTCACATAAATATATATCATATATACTGTGTTTTACTTTGTACCCAAATCAATATATTCATCTTTGCTTTATTGCCATCTTTCACCGTTTTCCCAACTGTTGGGGTGAGAAGCAACCAACTGGCTGAGAGGATGGTGTGGTGGCTGGGGAAGGTATGACAGAGGGACAGGGCTTAGCTAGCATCTGACTTCCCTCTGCTGACTTTACTAGATGGGGCCCTATTGGTTTAGAGATCTTAATGCTCATCAATCAAATGCTTGATGGTGTTTTAAGCCCCCACCGTCGACTTCAAGGCAGCGCTGCGACCGTCGACTTCAAGGCACATAATCCTAACCTTAACCCTAACCCTAACCCTAGTGCCTCCCAAGCAGCGCTGCCTGGAAGATGACGTTGGGGGCTTAAAACACCCAATCAAACAAACCACTTATAATCATCAAAAACATGTGAAGGACAGATAAACATACCTGTCATTCCAGATAGCTGCCTAAACTCTTGTAGACTATTAATTTAGAAACGTGTAAAATTGTTTGAAATAGTAAAATATAATAATTTATTCTTTTTTCTGAATACAAAAATAGGCCCTATAGTCATTGAGCCAGAAGAGTTGGCCTGTAGGGGAATGAGTCTCATAGTGATTTTTGGCAAGGCATTTGTCACAGCCACACCCGGCTCCCCTTCAGCCACACCCACTGCTCACTCTCCTGAAGCTCCCCTCACTCGTTCACACTCCCCAGTCTACTAATGACCTGCACCTGTTCCCAATCAGCCTCACTCCCTACTTAAACCCCAGTCTCCTCGTCTTTGGCAACCCCTCATTCCTGTTCGGCGTGAAGAAGGTTTCCCCAGAGACTCAGACTCCTACCTGGGAATGGAATGGGCAAAGCGAGGCTTTATGAAACACTGAAAAGTTCGAAGCAATTGTGCCAAACTTTTCCGAGGCTTCGAAACAATTCCGACACCTCAGAGCAGTTTAGGGTGAAACAAATCTGTCAAATTCTTTGTATTGGAGATGTAGTCTTTAAAGTTCGTGGCTCACTGTGTTACCTGTGTTTAGTCTGTCAAAAGCTAAGCAGTCATGCCCTTGGTCAATTACTGGATGGGAGATCACATGAAGTCACAATAAAGAGAATCTTATTGCTGCCACTAGTGTTCTCTAAATCACTTTCTTCTTATAAAAACTCTCGATTTTTGACCATTCTGAGAGTTTACTTGACTTCATCATTAACTGTGTGGTTAATGATGAAGTAAGAAAACATACAGATATGATCTGAAACAATATGGCTACCTTACAAATCAAACGGGGATCGAACCACATTTAAGCAGCCTGGGCTACCGTGCAAAAAACACTCTCACTAACCACTACACCATCATGGTTATTGCTTAAGATAAGTCTACACTGTTAATTGAACGCGCGGGCACGCCTGCCGACACCAGTGAAATGCACCGAGGTTCACTTAACTTTGGTCACATGACATGGGGATTTTGAACGATGTTTCGAAGCTGTGGTCACATGACATGGCGGTTTTGAACCACGTTTCGAAGCAGTGTTTCGAGACACTGATTCGAGACGTCGGTTTCGAAAGTCACACCCCTACTACCTGGAAGCTCTTATGAGTGTTACGTGCGAACTTTGTTGAGACCTTGTTGATTCCTGTGGGCCTTTTGTGAGTATTGTTTGGACTCTTCGCTGTTGGTCACCTCCTGTACCTTGAAACTCCAGTGCTTCAGTAGTGTTTTCTCCTTTGCCTGCCTTCCATTGGACTTACTAAACCCTGCCAGTTTGTGAAATAAACCCATTTAACCCGATTCTCTGTTGTCTGAGCCTGTGTCGGTGACAGTATACCTACTAGTGCTAGAAAATAAGCGATAACATTGCATTGGTAGTAGCTTTTGTGTGTTATCACCCTGTTTATGTTTATTATATGCTCATACAGGGATGTATTACAGGTATGTAAATGCGCCATTATCTAATGAAATTTGCAATAATTGCATCCATTTCAAGTACAGAAATCTTTGGATTGGATACATTCAAGTTCAAATTTATTTTTTTGTTTTCATTTTGGTGACATATTATAGTGAAATATAATTCCTGAATGCTGTATTTTTGAAAATATCTTCATACATTTGCTGACAACCCATGCTATATATGTTCCAGAAATGTTATTTACTTTGCATTTAATGGCCATTTCTGCTGCCATTTTTCTTTTTCCGGCCTCCTGCTTCAGTTGATTTAGATGAGCATCAATTTTAATCAATGAGATATAGGCTAATAGCATATTCTACTGTACTGCATCAGTAAAATAAAGTTGAAACTAACAAGCTAATATCATACAGATGCCAATGGCGTGATGAAACAATGCTGTTAAAACATTGGAATTGTAATGCTACTAAAGATAGCTTGTTTAACACACTAATTGTTAGTAAGTATTTTCTACGTACAGTAGAATTCAGTTTAACATCTTATGCCATTTTACACATTCATTTGTCCTGTAAGGACCTGATGTTTTCTCTGTGCAAAACATTTTCATGACCCTCACAATAGCAGATGGTTTCTGTGGTAACTTCCTGTCCAAATAAAAGAACATATGGCCACACCATGGCCACAAACGGTATAAACTTTGACAAAAGTAGGTTTATAGCTATGTATAGAATGCCTGTTGACATTTTTCCCTAAAGAGATTTACTAGTTTTCAAGTCTGGCTAGAATGGAAAATAACCAACAGTGGCATTCCCTGACATGGATTGTTCGAACAAAGGTCACATCATTTCATGTGGTGATCATATTAGCAGTGGAGATTTCCTGTTACAAGACAGTATGATGGGTCTTTTGTGCCACACCAACAAAGCACAGTACATGTTAGCTGTGTTGTCATATCAGCAGCTGTCCCAGCCCGCACAGCACATAGTATCTCTGAATTACATCCACTCTCTGTTTACACTCCCTGATAACTAGAAGCACACACAGCCAATGTGTGGTTTTAAAGTACAGAATATGTAGCAAATGGCCACAATTTCTTAACATCCTGCTGTTTTTTTCCCTTGAATCAGGAAATATCTTTTATTATCTACCACTGTCTCCACAATGCGAGGAGCACTGTGTTTCTCCACTTATCAGTAAAAAGGGGCTCACACAAACTCTCAATACAATACATTCCATTTCACTAAATCCTTGACCATTTTTTGTTTTTATGGTAACAATACATTAAGATGAATTTGTTGTACAGTATCTTTAAATTTCAAGGTTAAAGGTAGCTGTCTATGATAAATCTCTGTCATCCTCTTCAAGAACAGCCCTCTGTTTTTCGGTCTCGCATTTCACTGCCTGACAATCGGACACCGGAGTTCAATTCCCAAACCTACATGCAATTCCATGTCACTTTGGATAAAAGCGTCTGCTAAATACCAGGTCAACTTTAACTTTTAGCTTTAAATATATATTCCTCAAGCCAAACCCATGCATCATCAGATTGGTCTCAGCTTAAGTGTCTGTGGAGTGCTAAATACATCCCACCATAGTAATACAGGTAGCCTACAAGCTGCAAAATCACAGTATTTGTGTGAGCAAATGTTGAGGGCCATGTGGACATTGCTAGCTTCAAATAAACTGATGTGTCAAATCAAGCAGAGAGACTTGACACATGGTTTCTCATATCATTACTCTGTGAGCCCTGAAGAGATTTGATTAGGGCTGGGATTTGTGATATCCGCTGACAGTGTGTGCACACTGGGGAATACTGTGTGTGGGATAAAACGCAAAGCAAATGACATTTTCATCTCCAGACAATGCTGTTAATTTGCAGAGTGGGGAATGTGTAAATAGAGACAGATGTACAATCCCACAAACAGCACTTCAATGAATTGGGCCCTATATTGGTCCTTTGTACTTTGTCCTTACCTCTAAGAGAGCTCTAGGTAACCTTTTTGTCTTGAAGGAAAGGTGCCTCTATATCTCGTCTTCAGAAAGAAATAGCACACAATTCTGCAATCATTGTTTGAAGACAAAACAAACAACTAAAGACAAATGCCTTTATGCAAATGAGTGGTGCTGAATGGAATAAGCCATGTGTAACTGAGGTAGGTACAAGAAGGTAAACATTTTCTTATGCAATAAATATGACTTCCTGAAGACTCGGACATTTGTCTTCATCTATGAAGGTCTGACTGACTGAGACGTCAGCTCATCGATAAATTGGTTCATCCATTGAGTAAGCAGTGCTGCGCTTTTCTATTTCCTGCACTTAAGTTGTACTTAAACTGCACCTGCAGTATAACATAGGGTGTACAGGCTCCCCTCTATCCTCTGTGAAGAGCTGGCATTCTGGCAGTTTCATAATTATTCAGGCATTTAAATTCAAACCAAGCTCTCATGATGCTACATAGCTGTGTTACAAATGGACACATAAATGAAAAATAAAGCCTGCTAATATTCATGACGGCTTTCAAAAGACACAGCCCAATGCTTTGGCTAGTCTAAATGGACACATTTACATAGCTGTTGTGTGCAGTGGAGCACATTTATTGTTTTCGGTTTTGAGTAGCAGATGTCTCGCAATAACTTGGTATGCTAAAAGATGGCAGTGTGGATACAGCTTTCAGACAGCAGGTATAACTCAGAAGCTTAAACACACAAACACAATGATGAACAGAAAGAAAGCAGCTGGCTAGCATATGAGTGAGCAAATATATGATTCACTAGTCTTATTAGAGATCATCTCAACTGTAAGGAGGGTGCTATTGCTATTGCTTTAAACATGATACATGACAATTTTGCTTCCCCACAATGGTAATCCTGAAATAAACTTACATGACTGAGGAAGAGACTGATTTCATTTTATTTAGTTTATTTTGTGATCCATAGTTCAGCCGTTTTATCATCATGCCATTACATTTTTCAGCAAATAAATACCACAAATTACACATTATTACTAAAGAGCTATTAATACATTAGTATTTTAGAGGAAAGAATGAAAATGAAGGAATAAAATTTGTCTTAGGGAACACTTATAGAATACCCTTTATTATGATCAAGTTAAGAGTTATTTTCAAAAGTATTTCCAACTTACTTTTCATGAATGTCATTATCAAAAATGTAAAGGTTCAGTAAACCTTTGAAGGACTACAATATATCAATGGAACAACAGTGACTTCTGTTTTTATCATTGAATTATCTGAGCTACTCTGACTTATTAGTCCTATGTATACCCATCCATTCTGGTATTTCAGTATACATGTTGATTACAATTTCTTTTTACTTTGCTGAAAATTCTGAACCTGTTTAACTGCTTTGATGTCACTCTGCATGTTTACTTTCCCACACACTCTAAAGGCCACATATTAGACCCTGTCTGCTCCTCTGGCACCACCACGTCTAACATGTGCTCAGGATCTTTCTGTCTGCAATCATAAGGCCGTGAGCCCCAGAGCCGCCTCTAGCGCCATTACATACAGGACCACTAACAGCATAGTCCAGTGTTTCTCAAACTTTTTCAGACCAAGGACCACTTAAAAAAAAAAACACGGACCACCTAGCTTATAAAAAAGAGTAAACCTACTTCAACAGTATATTACACAATAGGCCTACTCACTGAACCACCTTGCTTACTGTCTTTGTACCTTGCTTATTGTGTCAGAGGATTCATATGATTTAAACTGGCATAGCTTACATAGGCAGTGTTGCAAAACTGTTTGGATTTACATACAAGTTGGTTCAATATTGCAAACAACTCATCTATATTATATTTTATTTTGTCTTTAATTTTTTCACAACAAAAAAGCACTATCTACCACCAGCTCCTGTCTACCCTGACTACCTTTTATAATGCGCGTTCTCCCTTCTGTGCTCCTGCTAGATCCTTCTCTGCCTTTTTCCCAGTTGATTAACAGTATGTCTTTAACCTTGCTAGGCCTATCACCTGCCTCCTCGACCCTATAATATCTCATAATATCCCATAATATCTCTCTCTCTCTCTCTCTCTCTCTCTCTTCCTCTCTCAATATTAAATTAATCTCTCATTCATCAGCTGAAAGGAGATCTAGGATGGGCGGGGCCAGGCTAGTACTGTATACTTGTGCAATACAATTACAGACGTACATTAAGGGGTCACCAAAGAATCCTTTTGTTACTTGTGACCTTTTAGAGAATATGAAAATGAGTGTGGCTTTAGAAAACACATATTTTTGTACAAAATTTGAAGATTTTTGGCAAACAAGGGTAGAGCATGTAAGAGTTGTGATTTACAAGGAGTTTTAGTTTAAGTGGATGGGGAGAAGTTGAGATACGCAATTTATTTTCTTCGCATAGTACAAGGCAGCACCATGTGGCGGTCATAAATATGTACCGCTATGCAGTACATCTAGTTAATTCAATTAATTTCAACCTGCAGCTGGCAGGCACTTGGTGTCAGTCAAATAGTGTTCTTGTAACTAGCAATGAGGTCATAAGTTAACTTTGGCTGGCTGTTATAACATTAACTAATATAGCTAATATTGTTTGTTAGTATCATTATAAACCAAAGTTGCTTTGTCATCTTAGGCTATTTAGCATTTAGGCTATAACTACATTATTGTACTATAATGTATGCCTGCAGGGAAAAAAAAGTTTCAAATTATTTGATGCTTTAATGCAGCTTTGGGGAATAGTAGGCTATGGGAGGTGCGCATATTTCAGTGTCCGGCCAATAATAGAGGGCCACCTGGGCCAAAAATGCCAGGGCTGATTAAGTCCAGCCATGCTGCTGAGACACTTCTTCATGCATTTATCACCTCCAGGTTATACTACTGTAACATCCTAGTCTCTGGAATCTCAGCAAAGAATAAACAGATTACAGTATGTACAAAATCTGCTGCTATAGGGTGCTCAGATGCACTAGGCCATGGAATTACATCATCCCCATTCTTTAGCATCTACACTGGCTCCCAGTTCAATACTATATTCAATGTAATCATTCTACTAGTACACAAATCTCTCCACAATCCCTCCTTATCTATCCAATCTAACTCCTTACCCTTAGTCTTACACCTAACACTCTTCAGATGCCCATCCGTTATCCACTCCCCATGTACTGCTAATATATTATTATTATTATTATTATTATTATTATTATTATTATTATTGTTATTACTAGTGCAGTGCCCGTTCAAACATTTCCTGTAGAAAACCCCAAGCCCAATTACATGCCCACAAGTACATGTATGCCTGATAGGGAAAAACATCATTCCAGCTAAGCATTTAATAATGAATACTGAATATTATATTATAATATATTAGTCTATAATTAACGTGCAGTAAGCAGAATTTAGGCATGGCTGCATGTGGCATTTTTACAGATCAAAATGACATAAGCCTAACAGCTGTTCTGAGTTAAGGCTATATGTTTATTGTTAAACTTACTGAATAACTTCCTGATAGAGAAGACAAACCATTTTGTGGAATGATGCATCATCATATGAAATTTGCAAATGATCAAACTCTGGTAGCCTATAGCCTATAGCTTTGATAAAAAGGCTATATGTTTAGCCTATTCAATAATGTAATGATATACAGTAGAAGCCAAACCATTTTGTAGAGAGATTTGCAACAATGTGATTCAAAAACAGTCTTTGGTAGCATAAGTGACATGTCGCTATATCTGCCCCTTGTTGTCTAGCTGTGTGGCATTCTGAAAAGTCCTTAAATTATTAGCCTATCGTTCGTTTCAATTTGGGACCTTGCAGTCAGAATTGTCATTGTTTTTTTTTTTCCAAAGTAGCCTGGGCCCAGTTTCCCGATAACGACGGAGACACGCTCTTACGAGGGTTTTCTACGATTTATCTTACGATCGTTCGTTTGGTTTTTCCGACTGTTTCCCGAACATGCTCGTAGCGTGAACGCGCGTGCACTGCTCTTAAAGGGGTGGTTCAGGATTTTGGACATAAGACCTCATTTCCAAGTAAGCAAGTGTGATATTTGTCAGTGGAGACCGTTTTCAACACGTTTCATCCAGTCCTTCTAATTGCAGAGTTCGCAGGTGCTACGCTAGCGCAAGTCAACGGTATGTGCTAGCCTGCCACTAAAGACAGTCTTACCCACTCCAAAGTACACCCGAGGCAAATTCCAGACAATCGATGTAAATGTCTGTGTTGATAGAATAGTGTGAGAAATACAACTACCCTCGCATCGCGTTGCAATAGTTATACTTTGGTCCCTGAAGTTGGTAGTAGTCATTTTGCATCTCAGCGGCGGACTGATATTACCAAGGCTACTACTAGGTATCCCCATTGGAGTGCGCTTTACTGTTTACTTTTCGGCGCAGTACTACTAACCGGAGCAAGTATAATTCCGCCACTGCTAAGAAACTAGTCCCTCAAAATGTAATGCGATCGTTGAAATGCAAGGATAGAATAACGTTAGAAATAACACTATCAAAACAGACATTTACATCGATAGTCTGGCGTTATAATTTATTTGCCTCGGGTGTACTTTGGAGTGGGTAAGACTGTTTTTAGTAGCAGGCTAGCACATACCGTTGACTTGCGCTAGCCTAGCACCTGCGAACTCTGCAATTAGAAGGACTGGATGAAACGTGTTTAAAACGGTCTCCACTGATAAATATCACACTTGCTTACTTGGAAATGAGGTCCTATGTCCAAAATCCTGAACCACCCCTTTAAGATGCTCTTAAGGGGAGCTGTCCACGTTAATAGTTCTGAAATATCCTCTAATTTGACAGTGATGTCAGGTGACTGCACGTCACAGCTATAGGCCTACCATTTAAACTTCGGATCTACACATTAATTCACATGAATACGAAAATAGAAACACTTTGACATCTGCATGTAAGCATCCCAAGTATAGGTTATATACCACACAGATATAAATAATTGTAATTATTTTAAGATTAGATTGTTGCACCATGCAATAATTTTTCGCGGTGTCACTTAAGAACACTTTTGAAGATAATAAAGAAGTCGAGTAAGAAAATTAGGAAATGTGTAGGCTTAGATTTTGATGCAGTACAGACTAAACCACATGTTGGTTTCTCCGCTTTTCACCTCATATGCCTAATAAAATATAGCCTTCACTTAAAGATAATGTCAAACTATTTTGGCAACGTCTTGTTTGATTGCATTTTTGTCCGCTTGCCATCACATTATTATTACCATTAAATGTAGGCTATGCTATTTTGCACGCTAAAATCTGATTAATCACAGGTAAACACAATAAAGAATGGGAACGTAAATTGGATTATGTATTCTAAGTTGTAATTCCTCTGTATGTCCTGTTGGTGACCTCAGTGAGAAGTACTGTTAAGACGCTCTTAGCCGGTAACGAGTACTCTGGAGCACTCGTAGATCTACGAGTGTTTTCACGACGCTCTTAAGCTACGATGGTTTCGGGAAACAGTCGGCAAATCTTAAGACGTTCGTAAGAGGGACTTTACGACGCTCTTAGGCTTAAGATGCTTTCGGGGAACTGGGCCCAGCCTAAGAGCTTCGTAAAGTCCCTCTTACGAACGTCTTAAGATTTGCCGACTGTTTCCCGAAACCATCGTAGCTTAAGAACGTCGTTTGCATGGGATATTATGGTAAGTGTGCATGCTAAATTTGTATAATACATGGGGTATTGCAAAAGAATAAGGTTGGTAATGTACATCGTTTCGACATGAGTAAGTTACATAAACACAATTCTTCATAACTACCGTGTTAGTAAAATGATTGAATGTCCTGTGAATTAATAACTAGATGTAACGTCAACGTGTGATTACTAGCTGTCTTTCAATGATATAATGTTAACATGTTTTCCGCTAAAATGGGGCGTGATGCAGATCAAATGTATCTTTATGATGATGCGCCGTTAGTAGGCTACGTAAAGGCATGCTGCACACACTTGGTTGGGCTAACGAGCCGGACAAAGAGTAGCCTAGGCTGACGCATTAGTTGTGTGCCGCCAAAGATTTTTTCACCGTCACTTGTTCTGTTATCAACATTCCTCTTTGGCTGCTACTATTTGCGATGCACTCTGCTTTCGACATTCATTTACATTAGATTCCATTCTTTTCAATACAACTCCGCACACCATCATCGCACTTTGCAGCCGTGTAAATTCAGTTATATTTGGTCGCTGCTCCATAAAATCCATTGTTCATCCAGTGTTTGCCTGTTAAAAACTTTGGCGTTGACGAGTGTGGCAAGTGACAGTGCACCATAGACTGTAGACCTATAAAATGGCAATGCACTCATGTTGAAAAGTTCCTTATTTTCAACTGAACTCAAAGATAATGAATATAGTATGAATATAATATTTTCTGTTTGTTATGCCCTTTATAATGTGTATAGGCCTACATTTTGTGCATGCACTTCTGCAGTAGCATTTATTTCAGTTTATATCAGCTATATTTCTGAAGAATATATTGTTTTGCCTCAGGTCTGCTGCACATCTTTTGAAATTTGATTTGAAATAATCAAATAGACCTATGTCTTAAAGTTCAGTTAATAAAGTAACTTGCTTTGCTTTCATTTGAATCCCAATCAAGATAAACAATAATTGCTTAATATTGTTAATATGGACTCCTGGAAAGTTCAGAAATGCAAAATAATAGAATTTTAATCATATGATAAAATATGCGATTAATCGTGATTAATAGGGCTGTAACGATATACGATTTGAAACCGAAATCGCGACATTCATATCCACGATACTGTGTCGCAGTGTGAAAAGGCAGAATCGCGACACACCCTTTCTAGTGTTTCACGCAGTGCTTTGCAGCTTACGCGCCGCAAAAGCAACCCACATATCCCGCTTTACTTATCGGTAGCCTACGTTGACCAAAAACATAAATAAATAAATAATAATTTCATACCTCTCTTTGCTTTCATTGTAGACTATGTGTGCAACTTTACCAAACAGTAGTAAACCCCCTCTCCTTGCCCCGCTCTCTCCCGCGCTCCCTCCCTCTCACTCTCCCTCCCTCTCCTGCTCAATGAACACGCGCCACTTAAATAAAACATTCACAATCGTGAAAGCAAGGACGCATAGAAGACGACTAGCTAAATTACTATTAAATCCGCTTAGCGTCATTAGCATGCTGCACATATTTGTTTAAAACTCTTGCATTGAAGTTCACTGATCATCTCAATACCAACGTTTCCCAAAAGGACCTGTCCCAAGGAGAACAAGTATTACCTTGAAACTTAAACACACATGGGGAAACTGAACAGTCCAATCAGTAGACTATGATCGGCTAAGCTAGCCAACTATGCTACTTTGTTTACAATATTTCCAGGCTTCAACCAGACAGCTGAATGTATAGAACGCCGGTCATTATTGGGAAAATAAGTCCCTTCAGGGCGGAACAAGACCCATCAGCTGCGCATCGGGGTCCGGTTTGCCCTGTCGGGACTTATTTTCCCAATAATGACCTGCGTTCTATACATTATCCCACTTATTACACAGCTACTTGCCAAAACGAAATAATAAACTCCCCAAGATATGCCTACATAGCCTAGCCTATTTGTTACCGTTCATCGTGGCATTTGCTGAAACAAATAGTTCACAACAACACACGCTGAACTTGAATCAAACGTTCTTAGAACACAGCTGATCAACCTCTGCTTTCACTTTTGAATGAAGTTCCAGTCCTTGCGTAGTGATATGAAATACCTGAATTAGAAGCACAAACTCCGTTGCCATTGACAGCGGTCATTATTTTTTTCAGAGGTCCTTTCCTAAGAAATAATGACCTCTAGAACTTTGGGAAATCCCATTCAGGTCAATGGAGTGTTCTACTTGCCTTGTGAAGAGCCGTGTAATAAAATGATATAGTCACCGAATGATGACTGATTGCACTGAAAAAATGTCCCCCCGCCTCTTTTATTTGCTCTGGTTGCACTCAAAAAACTGAAATTTGGGGAACATTCGATTCAGTTAAAAGTAAAAAATCAAGGTTGTGTGTGCAAATTAGATCATTAATTAATAGACACCCGAAAATGGTAACACCGAACACGTTATTAATGCATAACCGATATGTGTATGTATTAGTGCTTATTAAGGTCTGTATTAAGCGTCATTACATATTTATTAGGTCTTTATGCAACAATTTCTTATTCTTACTCAATCAGTGAACTAGATGTACCGCAGAGCGGTACAAAATATGACCGCCGCCCAGTCCAGCACATTTTTTCCACAAAAAGAAATCACGCTGAAAGGCCTATATGATTCTAACTGTCTCACTAAATTGCATTATCCACACTCAATTCTCACTGGTATCTGCTAGACAACAAATACCAAAACATGATTGGTTCATAGATTTCACATGTAAAATTCATTTTATACAACCCCATTTCCATCTTGCCTGTTCATAATTCTGAGAAATTCTTGATTGTTTGTGTTATGTTTATGTTATGTGTGTGTGTGTGTGAGTGTGTGTGTGTGTGTGGGTGTGTGTGTGTGTGTGTGCGTGCTTGTGTGTGTGCCTGCGTATGTGCCTGTGCATGCAAGCGTACATATGTCTACTGTGTGAGTATGTGTCATACGTATGATTACTGTGAATGTATGTGTGTGTGTGTGTGTGTGTGTGTATCTGTTTGTGCACATGTGTGCACATGAAATGGGTTAACATGACCCCTGGAGGCAAACATACGGAAAAAAATGGTCATCCTAGGCCCTACAGTTCTCAAAATATTCACAGAGAACTGTGTCTGCCCTACCCTCCTTTTGGGGGGTCCAGTCCAGCGGGGGGGCTACAGATCAAAATGAAAAATGACGGTTCCATGCTATCCATGTGGGGGTACATGCCCACCAAGTTTTGTGTACCCCGGTCTTTCAGTGTCCCGGGAATCCTTGTTGGTGTACGTCACTAAATGTACACATAAATTATTTTATTGTAAGGCCCCCCATGAACGAAAGTACACAAAACTTGGCATGCATTCGGAGAGTGTCATAATGATCCTACACTTTTAATTTCGTGCAGTTTTGACCTTGTCAGCCAGAGATATTGTGATGAAAACACCTAATTTTTTGCTTTTTCATTTTTAACTAGGTGGCGCTATACATGAAATAAGTGGTAATGGGATGGGTTGACGTGCCCCCTTAAGACCAACATACATAAAAAAGGTGGACCTCCTAGGCCCTACGGTTCTCGAGATATTCACAGAAAACTGTCTCCGGCCACCTACAGGCCAGTTGGTGTATAGTAACATAAATTAATTTATTGTGTGGCCCCCCATGAATGGAATTCCACAAAATTTGGCGTGCATACAGAGGGTGTCATAATGATCCTACACTTCCAATTTCGTGCAGTTTTGACTATGTTAGGTCATAGATACCTTCAATTACAACACCTAATTTTTACTTTTTTGTGTTTAACTAGGTGGCACTATACATGAAATGAGTGGTTATGGAATGGTTTGACATGGCCCCTTGAGATCAACATACAAAAAAAAAATGGTCCTCCTAAACCCTACGGTTTTCGAGATATTCACAGAAAACTGTGTCTGCCCTACCCTCCTTTCGGGGGGTCCAGTCCAGCGGGGGGGCTACAGATCAAAACGAAAAACGATGGTTCCATGCTATCCATGTGGGGTTACATGCCCACCAAGTTTCGTGTACCCCGGTCTTTCAGTGCCGCTTCGCTGCGCGGCGGTCATAATTATTCTTGGTAAATCTTGAATAAGCAACTAGTTGGTCTTAATGTAAGGTTATTAATACATAGTATTAATAGAAAATGTATAGCCTTCTAATACATTATCTTAATATGTTATTACTCTGTCACTGTAAGTCACATTTAGACAGTGAATTAGTCTATACACTCTCTATTTTAATCCATACTATATACCAGTAACCTTAGATCGAGATCAATTGGTTGCTTAAGGATTTACAAATAATAACGGATCTATTGATTAAGAATAATAAATTGTTCAATAAAGACCTAAGAAAATATGCAATGGTGCTTAATACAGACCTTGTTGAGCACTAATACATACACATATTAGTTATGTATTAATGGCTAACATGTGCTTGCTAAAATAAAATGTTACCCAGAAAATAAATGATAAAGATTGTAAAGTACATTGAATCTTCAGTGTTAGAAACCTTTTTTTTTTTTTAAAAACAAGAGTTTTGTCAAAGTTCTCAGTTTCAGTCCATTTTCTATACAGTATATGTATGTAATGTATGTACTGGCCTATAACTATACATGATGCATGAACACTTCTATATTCACTTTTTGTAATGACATTTTTAAATACTGAGTTAGTGTTTTATGTCTCCCCTGCTATCACAAGTTTCTATTCAAAATATTCTGAGGACCAATACAAAATGCTTCCCCTGCTTCCATTTTTTTCCAGCTTAAAGTGTTAGCTTTTCATTCACATGAAGTATATTCGAGTATGCAACTATTACTGATAAGAATCTTCCAATAACGTATCTACTCATTCGGCTACTCGGGGGGTTGCCTCTGAGCAATGGCCTCATTTAATATTGAGTAGACTACTCTGTGTGCACGCAGGAAACCAGCAATTAAGTGCATTCCCTGTGTGCACTAACATGGTGGGATAAAAACTCTGCAAGGCCACTGATTTGAACCTTCACACTAAACTCCAACATCAATTCAAGTTAATGAATTGTGACTGAATTCTTCAAACAATGTTAACACTGGGAAAAATGACCCTTCACAAAATCCCTTATTGAGGCATCAGTCACTAAATTGTAGGAAGACTGGCCTGATTAAGACAAAGAGACCATAGCTGTAATAAGTATACATGCTGCCATGTCCATTAAAAATTTCTCTTGACTATTTTATCCTTCAATAGGCTAGTTGTTTCATATAGCCTAGCCTTCTCTGGACAGTCAATATGGATATAAGCCAGAATCTCGATCTTTGTCAAGGATTTATTTTACACCTAATCAGAAGCCTAACCAAATTTTCAGGTCAATCTAATGCTTAAGTAATGTATCACCTTTCCTGTGGCTATCCACAGAACAATTGATTTCATCATAATGCTTTATCTTATCATGTAGACTTCTTTTTCAGATTATTCTACATTTGACTGCTGCTATTAGAGCTGCAGCCAGCCAGAAGCAGATGGGCTCCCCCGGGTTTTGCTCAAGGTTTCTTCCAGGAATAGGAGTTTTTCCTTGCCACTGTTTCCATATGGTGTGCTTGTATGGGGTTAAGGGTTAAGCATTATCATTAAACGTCTGTATATAAATTCATATAATCACAACAAATACTAAGAACATACTAAGGATAACCGCTTAGAGTCCACATCAACGGGACCTAAGCATCTGTTAGCCGAGCCTACAGTATATACTACTGCAACAACTTGCTGTGTTATAGCTTAAAAATGTATTATTATTATTATTATTATTATTATTTTCTTTTCTATTAATGTCTTACATTTTTCAAATGTAAAGCACTTTGAGCTGCATTCTGTGTATGAAAGGTGCTATACATATAAAGCTTATTATTATTATTATTATTACTATTTTGCAACTTTGTTTGTAGAAGTATTCTTAACACGTTCAGGGGTATTGGTGGTTGTGTTTGTGTGTGTGTGTGTGTGTGTGTGTGTGTGTGTGTGTGTGTGAAGCTGGGGGGAAAATCTGGTTTCTCGTGGGTATTTAGTCAGGAAGTAATAATCTCCATAGCAACACATAGCTCAATCCATCAAGTGCTCAGTGGCAGATGTACAATGTGCTGACTAAAGTACCAGCATAGTAACCGAATCTCCATTTATTGATTTATTTTCAGATTTCTTACAGCTTAAAATATGCCCTGCATAGTTCCAGTAAAATAATAACCTGAGTGAGAAGAGTAGGCTACCGGATATAAATACCTTTATAGTGGGATCTTAAATTCATGTCCTCAATCCTACATTTTCTGATGGCAGCCTAGTGGGCTTACATGTGGGAAAACAGGGCCCGTGCTCATAGGTGGTTTTCCTCCTCTGTGACAAAATACCTATATATTAGACCTTTCGTTATTTGTGCAAGTGTAACGAGTGTAACGAAACGAAGGGAATCAGACCTTAGGCTTGGCCTAGGCTGCTATGTTTGTTGGATATGTTCTCATTACGAATAATATTAAATCTATATGCCAAAAATATAGTTCTGCGATAGCACTACACCAACGACCTTAAACCGAACCCATAATCGCTGTCCATGGTCCTGACTCCTGACAAACGCTTCCTTTTGCAGTGTCTGGCTTTATCGTGCTTAGGCCAACGCATGTGTTAAGCTATAGGCTAGGCTACAATCCTTGGCCTGTAGAAACTTGTGGTAGGATTTAAAACAATCGCTTGGAGCTGGCTATTTCTTGAGCTTGTGACATCCATCACACACAACAGCAAATAAACATTTTATCTGAGAAATATGCCAGGCTAGAGAACATATTCCGTAGGCCTACAGGCAATTGTCTGCCCATTGCACGAACAGTCATTAAGTTTTTGGTTGACCAGCTGACAGCCTGATAGGCCTATGATTTCCTGGTAGATTTGGCCTGCTTCACGTGAGGTAGCCTTGAGTTAACCCTTCAGCCTAAAGTAGGCTGGTAGCCTAAAGTAGGCTCCTACAGCGTTTTCTATCAGAAAGAAATAAATGACGGAAAAATCCGTCTCAGTTACCGAAATAGGCCACACGCCCACACCTGCCATAACCCTGGTCCACTAACCTAAGCTGACACAATTATACCAACAAAATACACAAATGTCACATCTGTGTAAACTAGGATAGCCTATAGGCTACTTCCTGCTGATGGAACCAGCTGGACAAATACACGCGTCGTGCACTGTCTGCACACCTGGTTGGCTAATCGGACCTGGAGTAGGCACTCTACCAAAGTTACCGTGCATTTTGTTTTAAGTCAGTTTGTGATTTAGATCAACAGGCTTCATTAAATGCTATGTAGGCTACACTCACCCTTAAATAAGAACTTTTGTCTTTTTTTGTCCTAGAGCAGATATCGTAGGCTATGCTAGCAGGTTTCACTGTGTGCGTCACTCTTTCTTGCGCCTGTTCCCGAAATCGAACCGACTCTCTTCCACTGAGAAAGCTACACTCACACTTCATGGTTTTTGATGGGAGATCTCACGGTCGCCATGGAGATGGTGGGAGCTCTTCCCCAGAGCAGAATAGATATCACATCGTAAGCTAGCCTATACCCTGGATTACAAAACCGGCACATATGGCGTTTATCAGTCAATGTATTTGGGTGTAAACTAGATGAATGACTTATATGGTAGTAGGCATAAGGAATCCAAGGAGAGACAATGTTGCACATAAGGAATGGGCTATTTGCTGCGTCGTGAATCGGATCGTAGACTATAGTTCTATTAGAATTACCAAACAATCACTATCACAGAAATTACGTGTTCGTTACCTCAAGAAACACAGACCTTTAGACCCGGTATGGATGGGAGCCGTCCCACCATTCAAGTCACAAAGTAGGCTATCTAAACGCAACGGAGCTAAGCTGTTGATTAGGCTATTTACCAGAAAGGCAACATGTCATTCGTAGCATAGTCAATAAAACGACGACTTAGGCTAATGTAGTCTTACACTAGGCCTATTCATTTCAATCACTTTAGACCAAGAGGGATGTTTGAAATTCTCAAATAGTCAAAACTTAACGGACTACATGGGGTCTAAGTATACTATCATAGACAAACTGTAAGTCTGCCATGGCAATATTATGTAATACTTCTTCATTAAGGCTACAAATTGTCACTTAATCAGTCTTCCCATTACACAAACACCATGAGCCTTGGTCTTGAAACCAAACGAACGTGAAAACGACTAGGCTATAGAGTTTTACATACCTAATAATGAGACTGTGTTTATTCATTCATGATCATCCATTCAAATTTGTTCCGAATTTCCAGGTCATGAAGAATTTGCACAAAACGACGACAGTATCGAGATTTCATAATTCCCCTTTCGTTTCATGGAAAAATCCATCTAATGCCATCCTGCCATGTCCTCCTTTGTTGAGGAGAGAGAGGGTGGGAGGACTGGTGAGGAAAAGCGTGTGCGTGAGCGACCCAGAGAGGGAGGGAGAGAGAGAATCTGAACGGATCGAGAAGTAAAAAAAAAAGACAGTCAAAGAAATAAAAAAAGGTAGGCAGGCCTAGTCCTAAATTAACGTCTACATTACAAGCAGTTAGCATCATTCAAATTTAAGGATAGAGCAAAAGACTGACGTATAATGTAAGTGTAGGCCTATAGGCTATAACAAGGTGTTTCAGAGGTTATGGAAAAGTAGAGCATATCCTCGCAAGGCATTTTTATTCTCTGCTATGCGGGGGTTGACCAAGGTGATTATGAAGCCCGAGAGGTGTCGTTGCGAGAATTTTATTAAAATGTACACTCATTTTACTAAAATATGTGCTCATTTCAGAATCAGAATTAGTTTTATTGGCCTACACAAGGAATTTGACTTCGGTAGGTGTTAACTCTATACATTCAACAAATAGACATGTAGTGGTATAAATTAAGTAGACAAATAGTAATACAGACACATACTGTACAATAGAGACAACAATATAGGCCTACATATAGGCACATACCAACATAACATACAAAAATACAAATATACAAATAAGGCATAATATCAAGACAAGTACACATGGAGTGGGATATACACCACATTTTTCACTAAATTATGTTTTCATTTTAAATAAATTGTGTGCTTGTTTTCTTTTGATTTTGATCACATATTTTATTCACAGGACCAGCAGCACAGACCAACTGGGCTATTCTGCACACATACAAAATTCCCCTTGATCATTTAAGTCAGAAGCGAGTCATTGTTAAAACAGAAACAATTCCGCTTTCCAATTCTTTACTCTGGTCCCAAATGCTGTGGGCAGATCGATTGCTTGTGCTGAAACCACACCCAATCGGAGCTAGGTGCTGTTCCTCTCCATTTTCCTCCCCCTTTATTGTTCCATCCATTCTCTAAATCAGTTTATTCTAATTGGCACAATTCTCCATCCAGATAGTTGAGCTAATTAGTAGGTATGTCTGTCTTAAGTACATGTACTGTACTGTACACTGAAAAAAAATAATAGCTGGAATTACTTGATTTTATCATGTACATCGGTTGCACATGAATGAAATGTCTAGGTTTACAAAATTGATTCATGCTGTGATAACCCAATTTGATCAAGTAATTTCAGTGAAATTGATTAAGTTAAGTTTATATGAAGTATTTATGTCATTTCAACGTCATTGTGTTATACGGGTAAGAAACTCATGTGAAAACTTTTGGCAACACTGTTAGCTGCATAAATATCTCAGTGTTCTTGCAAAGGCTCATGGGAACACAATGAAATGGTGACACCAAGGCATCCCATGTGTTCATTTGCCTTACTGGTTCAGTACTTATGTGCTTCAGGTTCATGGGCGGATTATGAACTTTCGGGCCCCTGGGCCCAGATGTATTAAGGGCCCCCCACTTATTGTCGTATACAGTGATGGCCAAAAGTATTGGCACCCATGCTAAAGTTGACTGAAAAGAGGAATATAAAATCATCTTGAAGGAAAGGAAACCAATTTTCTTAGTGAATGAATAATGTATCATAAATAAATAAATGTTCTTCCTATTTTAAGGCCTTTATGGCTCGCCTGCACAGTTGTCCTTTAACTCCAAGAGTTTGAGTGTTCGGAGGAACGACTGTCCAGCAAAGCCCCGGCAACTGACCTCCACTGGCTCACTGCATGCTTTCCAGCACTCCTAGTAATTGTAACATAATATGGTTTGATACATTGGACAGCCCTGAATTTTCATTTTTTACAGTGCAGGAAGTAGCCTGATTTCATTTGATTAACAATAAAATGTTGGCCTACACTTAGTTTACATTTCGACAATAAATGGTTTTGGTTTTTGATGGTGGCATCATTGCAGGCGTGGGCAATAAAAGGCCATACTGACTTTAGCAACGGGTCACACCACGATTGAATGAAACTCTAAACACTCACAAAATGCAATGTGCTGGATGTTAACTGACATGAAAGTAGCCTATAGATACATGACAGATTAATCTATACTGTAGGTTACTTTACAGTATGCAATATTTGCAAGCCCATTTGGAGGCCTGCTTTTTTTTACAGCTTTATGCCAATCAAATGTCTACTTTCTTAAAATAATCAACTCAAATGCAGTGTCAATTTTAACTTTACCCTGAATGTTGTCGTTTGTGTAACTTATAGAGCCTCAGCTGCTCTATCATAGAACATAGAAATGTAGGTCTACTCTTTGAAGACAGCAATACTTTCTTGGCGTTTTAAACATTTTAGATTTCATCTGACACTCATCAAAAAATACTGAGATGTCTGCTAATCATATCCTTTTGTTTTTATTTACATTTTTACATTAAATGGAAGTCTGAAGGTCTATTTTGTAATAGCAATTATATTCTCTCTATTCTTATTCCTCTCATATCCAAATCCATTACATCCTGCTGCATCACCTGTCAGTGCACATCAGCCTAATTTTATCATCCTGTCATTTTACTCTTCCATGATATGAATAGATTTTCAGTAGTATTGCGATGGTAGACATTTGTTTCTGAGTAGTAATAATCCTCTTCCATGTATAGATAGATTCCCTATGGACATCTCCCGTTGTTCCATTGAAAAAAAGGACTAGACTGGAAATGGACTGCTAAATTTACCAAACCATATCAGACTGGAATTACACAAATTAGTCTGTTTCTATTTAAACATTGTGTTAGCATAACACAATAGACTTGAAAATAAAGTTCACAAGAGGGAAGGCAAATGATGACAAAGCATATCTGGAGAACCACCAGCTAAGCAAAAACATTAAAATAACCAAGTTATTAAGATGTTCTAACTAATACAATTTAGGACATGACCTGTGTCTTATGCTGTGAAATGTGCCATACTTGATTTCTACCATGAACATGTTATTTCATAGCACCTTCACTCTCATAGGATCTCATTGATTACATCAGATCTTGAAACACCAACAGTGAGTTGATGCAGCAGCCCTGCGCTGATACAGTGTGTCATGGTAGTGAAATGAGGAAAGTTAGCTATTATAACAGGGCAATTCCGTGCAAAACTGTCACATCCATAACGCCAGCACAATGCCATGGTATTTAGTTGGCGTTATGGATGTGACAGTTTTGCGTGGAATTGCCCAACATTAAAACATAAGATAACTTTACTGTAAATGTATCACGTCCCCACCACTTTTAGTGTGTACATACTCTAATATGTCACCAAAATGGAAAACCAAAAAGAATACTTTTTAACCTGACTTTATCCAGTTTTAAGGTTGCTTGAGCCAGAGAGGTTGGTCGGTACCATCTGAGGGTAATAGGTTTCATGGGGATTTTTGGTAAGGTATACAAGGATACAAGGAAGTTTATTGTCACATGCATATAGTTACTGGATGTAAGAAATGCAGTGAAATTATGTCTGGTGTCAGCCTATTTGTGCATTTATGGGGGGGGGGGAGAAGTAGAAGAGGGGTTTAGTAGATTAAGTGGCAAGGGCTGCATAAGAAAGGTGGGGGAGGATTGGGATTGGGGGGGCACCAACAAGGAGCACCCAAGAGTAACGGGCAAGGAAAAACTCCCTTACTAAGGAAGAAACCTTGGGCATATCCACGGCTCAAGGGGCTAACCCAACTGCCAGGGGTCTTGGTGTGTGTGTTGGGGGGATGACAAGAGAGATGGGATAGTGTGCTGTGTATGTGGGGAGAGGGCAGAAAGGTTATAGGCAATCAAGGACATGGGTAGATAGATGGAGGAGAAATCAAAAATAATAAATAAAAAGTTCTATGGAGATGTGCAAAAGTTGGAGAAAGTCAGATATGTGTGTGTGTGTGTGTTTTGACGTGTGATGAAATAAGAAAAATAAATAAAAGGTCTGTAGCATACTGTAGGGAGAGGGATGTAAAAGTGCTAATAGTCATGTAGGTGTGTGTGTGTGTGTGTGGGGGGGGGGGGGGTCATGAGTGCTGAGGAGTGAATGAAATGTTTAAGAGTGCTGAGGAGTGAATGTGTGCAAAGTCAGTATAGTGTGAGTTCAGAGTTCGGATGGCCTGGGGATAAAAACTTCTCCTGAGTCTCTCAGTTCTGGCTTTGTGACTACATAGGCGTCTTCTTGATTGCAGCGGTAGAAATAATCCATTGTTAGGATGAGAAGAGTCCTTCAGAATCTTTTGGGCTCTTAGGAGTACTCTTTTGGAATAGATATCTTGCAGAGCAGGGAGTTGAGTTCTTATAGTACGTTCAGCTGAGCGCACTACTCTCTGCAGAGTACTACAATCTCTAACTGTGGAGTTCCCATACCAGGTGATGATGCTACCAGTTAGAACACTCTCAACCGCTGAAGTGTAGAAGGCCTTCATGATGGATGTAGAAACTTTGAATTTCCTTAGCTGATGAAGGAAGTAGAGTCGTTGTCTGGACTTCTTCAGAACATATTGAGTGTTAACAGTGTTAACAGTCCTGCCTTCTGTAATCCACTACCATTTCCTTGGTTTTATTGACATTCAGTGTCAAGCTGTTAGATTGACACCACTGTGCCACCTCATCAACCTGATCCAAGTAGAGCTGTTCATTGTTGTTACTAATCAGGCCCAAGATCACTGTGTCATCTGCAAACTTGATGATGGAGGTATGACTACTGTTGGCTTTGCAGTCATGTGTGTAGATGTTGTACAGCAGTGAACTCAAAACACAGCCTTGGGGAGCACCAGTGCTGATGGTTAATGTGTCAGATGTCAGACCCCCCACTCTAACCACTTGTGAACGGTTGGTGAGAAAGTCAAATATCCAGTGACACAGGGTGGTGTTCAGTCCTAAGGCCTTCATCTTTGTGACCAAGGTGAGAGGTACTATCATGTTGAATGCTTGTGTTGTATACCATCCTAGAATTAGAAAATAAGTGTTGATAGTGTTACAGTGAGTGAGATCCAAACATTAATGACACCGTTATAGAGAAATGATGTAGCTTTATTGACACCATTTGAAATGAAACCAGCTTGGTACTGTAGACTTATGCATATGCAGTGAAGCTGGCAACCTGCTCAAACAAAGACAAGCCCTGGAAAAAGCTCCTGATTGCATTCAGACAAAAAGAACCTCCTATTATCTCTGGAGTAAAAATATCCCTCAACAGCTGCTCAAAATGGAAAGCACTAAGAAAATATTCAATGAACCATAACCTTCTATAGAGAGACTTGCCAATGTTTCAAGGACATAAGGGTGAATTATTAATGCATCACTTTTGGAAAGTAAACTGAACCTTTATATTAAGTTCTCAATACAAATGATGCTTGAATAACATAGTATAAATATATGTTTTGAATAAATAAACAGTTTAAACTAAAACTAAACTGCCAAGCTACCAATCTAATTAAGTGTGTTCCAGAACACGGAAATTAATCCTGGATTGCTGGTGGGAATTACACGTTTATTTGTCCTTCACATGACCATATACCATCAAAATTTAAAGATGATACCAAAACTAGTTTCCTGATAAAAAAAAAAACCCTCAGAAAGTGGGAAATTGTTGCTTTAAATCACCGTTAATGTATCCCCAACAGCAACATATGGAATTGGCATGGATACAAACATAGTTTGACCATACTAATTGCTTTGACCTAAGAGACAGAGCACTGTGTGCTGGTTGTGACCTTATCCAAACCTACATTGTGCAGTTATTGGCCAATTATGAGAACCCTAATACCTTGGTCCTATTGCACGTAAGTGAGTGCAGAGAAATGGGACAGAGATTTAACCCATCTCTGTAATCTGTCCATTTACTGCCTGTCCTTTGCTGGCTAGTTTCCTTGCATTAGAAGAGGCAAAAATCAGGCTGGGTCTGACAGATCTGTGACCTAATAATCGGGAGGAAGCTGAACCAGCCATGCAAAATCAGAACATAGCAGAATCTCTGACGCATTAGGCTAGTGGGGTAGCACTTGGGAACCATGCAGAATCACCAAGACAAGATATGCAAATAAACCAGCATCTCAGGAGACTTTTTTTAGTTCCAGTTTTCTCATGATGGTGCATCATGTGAAATACAAATAGAAGGAAATTAATTTATTATTATTATTTCTTTTCATTCATCCATGCTCTCTTCCAATCAATGTGGATTTTGTGCTATTTAGAGAAGTTTCCCTTTATTACATTTCTTGAGTATTGCCTGTTGACCTCTGACTATACATAGAATCTCAGAGTTAATATTGATGTTAGCTGAAAAGGTCTGCCTGTGGCCTATAATACAGCATCCCTGTGGGAGTGCCATCATGGCTGATCAGTCCGGCTGAAGTGTGGTGCTAAAATAAACTGAGCACAGTGGGCTCAGCTAATGTCATCTGGGAGCAGGCAGGAGACAGGCACAAACTTGTGTCGTCGCTGTCACATCTGATCTCTTTTCCGATGAAGACAAATGCATATAAGCACACACAAACACACACACACACACACACACCACAAACAGGCATATGTATACAATGATGCAAACTCACACTTTCACACACATGCACAGTGCCATGGGACTGTGTCATTTAATCTGCAAATAGCAGATCAGCAGGAGTGTGTCTGGTGTAATGGAAAAAAGATCCACAGAGGAACAGAAAAATTATGAGGAAATAGGACCCCAACATGGAAATACTGGGACAATCATAACTG
Source organism: Alosa pseudoharengus (assembly GCF_046254945.1). Taxonomy (NCBI): domain Eukaryota; kingdom Metazoa; phylum Chordata; class Actinopteri; order Clupeiformes; family Clupeidae; genus Alosa; species Alosa pseudoharengus. Next base: position 23,369,941 of record NW_027468870.1, on the reverse strand, counting down.
ACCATCTGGCTGAAAGACATAGCTACCCCTCTGCCTTTCTAACATACCAGTACCACCAATTCACAAATATTTGGGATGAATACTAAATTGTTAACCTGAAAGTCCCTAAAACATTAGCTCTAAAATATCAAAGAGACATTCTATTAAGTATGATTTAGGTAATTGAGCTGATTTTAATTAAGTCTTATTCAGAGGTGCCATCTGCTGGTGGTCCATTGGAATAGAGAGAACTTCATGGAATGAGATAGAAATGCATGATGTTTATTAAAAAAATACTTTACCCATCAGATATAACTCCAGATAAACAATATTTAATGGCAAAACATGCAGAGTAATACTGTACATTCAATTCATCAACGTTTCACTCGAAATAAACTGTAGCCATGTAACTGTAATTTTTAAGATGGACTAGCACTTTGCTTCTGCATGTAATGTAATATAAGGTCAAGTAGGCGAGACAGATTGTAACTCAGCATGTTCATCTTTAAGGTAACATGGTGCACATAAGGTGCCTTCGTCTATAATTGGTAAATAAAGCCCCATCAGGATTTGTTAATTAAGTTTGTGACATTGGGTGCATTTCAATTCATGCAGTGCTGACAGTGCTGGCTTAAATCAATTCTGGACTGAACACAATGCATGTTGGTTAGCAATCTTTTGACCTTCTTGCATCAGCGCCTCGAAACATCACCATATCGCATGGTACTTAAACCTTCTGGGAGCAAGAAAACTTAAACTAGTCTGTGCAGCCTGGTTTTGTTTTGTCTGCACATGCTAGAACCTGCCCTTATGTCAAAACATCACTCTCATTGGCTGGAATCTCCAATGACAAAAATTACATGTTTTTCCCATGGTGCTTCCTTGAAGCCACACTTTCTTTTTTAAATCTAAGACAAGGCAAGGCATCTTTTTTAACTCTTCCTTAGGCTACAGAGTCACATTATTTATGTACATATGGTCTTTTCTATGATTCTACCCAGTTCCACTTGTGAGTAGCCTGTAATTTTGTTGAACTTTTTATCTATAGGCAACTTTTTTCAGTTTCTGTTAGATGCCAGTCCATTCATCAAATTGTCTCGGAGTCCCAAGTCTCGGAGTTGAGCCATGTATACCATGAATGTCAACCTAAAGTACGCTAAAGCACACCACTGGATTTGTTATCGGCTAATCCCAATCTCCCAATCAGCTAATCCCAATCTCTCATTTTAGTCACTCACACACTTTGATGCGTGCTCCCGCAAACTTTGTGAGGGTTCGTTAGGGCTGTCCCACTGTGAAATTGTGAAGTGCTTGGGCTCGCTCGCACCCGTTGGCATCTATGAACACTTTACTCAGGGGAATTACCTATAATAGCATTGTGACACGAAACACGGAGTTAGGCCTACCCAAAGGGAGGCTGGAAGTTTGAAAAAAACATCAGTAAACAACTGCCATAAAACAGAAACGTGTTGGAACACGTTTTTTGTGTTGTCAATTTAATGATAGGTCGCAAGTGCTGTCCCATTCCTGTTACTCGTGTTTTGAACCCTTACACCCTTGCAAATTTGATCACTTAAGACTGATGTCAGTTACAGGGCTGCCAACTTTTCAAAAAACCTTGGAGTGAGATTTGGTGGGGCCAACCAAAATGTTGCTGTGGAAATTTTTGTTTGGCTCATTCAGCATTATACCCTACAGTAAAAAAAACGTACATCAGTGGTTCTCAGGTGTAGGCTGACGGGCATGGATGGATTATGAACTTTCGGGCCCCTGGGCCCACGTGTATTAAGGTCTCCCCACTAATTGTCGCATATGTGGAAGGGGGGTTTGGGGGTCCTCCCCCAGATTTTTTTTAATTTGTTTGATGTGATTTCCTGTATTCTGGTGCATTTTGGGGATGGCTAATACTAAATTCAATCAGATTCATAGCCTACATCCTGATGTGTTAATATTGAGGCAATGATTACATGCAAAGGCTTGGGTTTCAGGGCCCCCTGACACCTTGGGCCCCTGGGTCTGGGCCCAGAAGGGCCGTGCAGTAATCCATCCCTGGGACCAGGGTCCCAGAGTTAAATTAACATTGGTATCAAAGGGATCTAACCTACTACTAGGACCATGGGCGTCTGAGGCATTGTGAAAGTCGGTGGGACATTTCAGGGGGGGGGGGGGGGGGTATGGGGGTCCTCCCCCCAGAAAAATGTTTGGACTAGATGCAATTTCCTGAATTCTGGTACATTTTAACAGGTTATTTAGATACTTCTATATAACAAAATAAAGCCAGCCTACGAAATTAATAAAAAGTAAATCATGCATAATTTAAAAATAACTCAATATAGGCTACTTGGCTACGCAAGAAGGTTTCCATTACAGCACCGTGGACGTTCAATAAAACGCATGAAAGCGGATGGTTTGTTTGAAATCCCGACACTCAACTACATGGAAGGTAATAGTGATCATCAAATACCTCCCCAGATTTCAGTGCCCATCAGTCCCAACATTTAACAATATAATCAAACAGTCCAAAAGTAAATTAAATATCAAACTAAACCAAAAATGTCATGCTTTTGAAGGCCTACCAGTATGCCGCTCCAAGAAACGCATGTCTCAAAATAAAACCCGCATAAGAAATAAAGGGCTGTCTCGAATACAATCCTGCCCCTAAAGGCCTGTACTTTGTCTTAAGACCCCGGCCATAATTGGAGGATTTACAGTATCTAAGTAGACAAACTGGCTTCAGATATCCAACAGAGTGAATACGAGATTGTGCAGTCTTAGCTGTGGTTAGTGACGTGACGCTGTTAATGGGGAGTTTTACATAGCCTAGTGTAAACCTATAGGTTATTATTTATTTGGCGTACCTATAAGGCTTTTAACCTTATCAAAAGTGAGGGGGACGACTGATCTCTTTCTGCGGGGGATTTGGCGCTTGTCACTGTGTGTGTGACAGAAGCGGAATGGGAGAATGTGTGTAACAAAACTGACAATTTTAAAAAGTGGGTGGGTGTTTTGTAAGAATTTAAGAAATGTTTGTATATTTTAACTTTTAAATGCACCAAAATAAATTCGGAGGTCAGACGTGCTTATTTTCATGGAAATATGTGTGCTGTAGCCTAAGCTATTTTGCACTTACAAATTATAACCATGCATACACAGGTGGAATAGTTATGGTGATGTTGCAATAAGTTCACAACCACAAAAACATATGCTACATTTCACAGTTCAGAAATGTTCAAAAATGTGTGTACATTTCAGCACTCCATGAAATTATGCAGAAGTGGTCACCTGTGTTATTCAGCTAGTTAATTTAAGATAATATATTGGTCATTGTAATGGCCATAGCCTACATGCTATTCCTTTTTCAGGATGTACCCATATCTGCATGATGTGAATGTTTGCATATGGCTTATGTCAGGCTTTATATCAATATTTGTGTCTCGTTATTTGATTTTCTTCATATTTTTGCATTAACGTCACTAGGAAGCATGCCAATATAAATATATTCATGTATCTGTGTAAGTGGGATTGGCTGGAACCTGACAATATAAGAGCCATGATAGTGGGATAATCTATGGCTGAGCAATTTACAAAAATGTATGTAGGCCTACTGACAAATAGTTTACATTAGAATAGGCTACATTATAATTTCGCCCCAATGAGGCTATGTAGAAATGTGTTGCAATTTCAACTTCAATTTTTACTCAGGAAACACTGAGTATGCTTTATATCCTCGTATTCGGTACGGTTTGCTGTTTATTATATTGGGTTTGCCACGTGTTATGTGAAGGGTTAGTGAGATATTAAACCGAAAGTAATGGGTGTGCACTGTGTGCTAAATGCAAATATGATTAGCCTAAATTGCACGTCGGTTCGATGATAATTTTCTCATTTAAAGTGATTAATGCTGGCATTGTCATTATCATCTGCAAAAACCTAAACCTATTAATTGCAAGTAAATAAAACATTTTACTGAAGCCGACCAATATGTGCCATTATTTGTGTTAAATATCTATGTTGAAAAAAATATATAGCCTGGACGAATATCTGGGTATCGCAAATGTTATTAATTGGCTCGTGGCTTAACGGCAGCGCGTCAGTGAACTACGCGCTCGGCCGGAGTTCGCATCCTCTCTTCTTTTCATCTCTGAGTAAGAGTAGGCCTACGAGACACAACAATAGGTTTTGACCATACATATTTATGTTACTCTACATCGAGAGACCATAGGTACAAGACATCAGTCAAAAACAATTTAATCTACGTGTCACACTACTGTAGTTCACCTGCAGGTTGCGAGAAGCAAATCTCACATCATAAGAAAATCGAACCTACAACGTTGGGATAATAAGCCATCTGCTTTAGCCACTATACACACCATTTATCACTACTGTTACAAGGGTCTGGGAAGATTATAATACTAAAAGCAAGGCAATACTTGAATTAACATAAATAGCAAGAATGAGCCAAGTAGGGGAGTCAGTGTCTTAATCAAAATTAAGCTACAGGATAGATCAATCTTTGAGTCACGAGATAAACATCCACTTCGCAATTTTTGGTTAGGCGGTTGTGATTTTTGGTTAGGCGCTCCGGACACCAACAGGAACTACCAAGGAACGACACAAGTGCGACTGCCTAGGGGCAGTAGTTCAAACAACCAAACTTTGCGTCCTTGTTTGCGATTGAGAGTTCGAACTACCCTTTCTAGAAACACCAAATCCAAGAATGATGGAGCGAACTACCAAGGTTGCGACGCAAGTTAGCAAACGACCATAGCTGCCAACTCTCAGGCATTGGCCGTGAGACACACGCATTTGTACGGTGTTCATTTTAGGACATCCTCAGACTCAGGTGTCAGACTCAGAAAAACATCTGTCATCTTCAGACAAAACTGCCTCAGCGTCAGAAAAACCTCTGTCATCTTTAGACAAAACTGCATCAGCGTCAGAAAAACCTCTGTCATCTTCAGACAAAACTGCATCAGTAAGAAAAACCTCTGTCATCCTCAGATAAAACTGCTTCAAACCAAACGGCCTCAGAAAAACATCTCTAAGGAGTCAGGTCTCAGAAAAAACGCTGTCAGAGTAAGTGGAGTCAGATCTCAGAAAAAACACTAAGAAAAAGTGGAGTCAGGTCTCAGAAAATCAGGTCTCAGAAAAAACGCTGTCAGAAAAAGTGGAGTCAGGTCTCAGAAAAAACGCTGTCAGAAAGAACAGTCAGACGAAAAAGTCTCAAATGAAAAGTTATTGCGGGGAAAGAAGAAGACGACGGATACAGAACAGTGAGTTTAATATTATGCTTAATACATTTATTCTATCACTGGCATGTTATATTTGGTGCTTGGTTAGATGTAGAAATTATAGGTAAAGGTAGAAAGTGATCCAATGGTATACACATTGTGAAATCGATGTATGTAACTTAGCTAACCTCACTTCGCTAGTAACATTAGCAGCTGCTGTAAGGCACCTACCGGAGTATGCTACGTACTACATACAGCAAAATAATTTGTTTTTCGTAGGACTACGGTACTTTCAATGAGCTAACCGTTTCCCAGTTGTACACTACCTACCTGTAAGAAACCTGCATCATTATCATCATTATTCCCAAACTCCCATAAAGACAAATGTGCTATGCCATGATGTAATACCATATAATACCATTATGATAATACCATTACATGAAATAGTAGGTAGCCTAGTAACAAAAAGGCACATTTCTCTAAATAAGTTAAGATAATATCATATCAAACTAGATGTACCGCAATGGGTACAAAATATGACCGCCGCTCAGTCCTGCACATCCATTCTGCGAAAATAAATCATATTAATGAATTTGTCTCCATCTTCTACTCCATCCCCCACTCTTGAAATTTTTGTGTATGCTTGTTTGGAATGTGTGTTTGCACACATTCCGCACACAAAGTAGCCTACTGGCGCTGCAAAGGTGAATAGATTTGTTTCTGGGCCAAAAAATCTGTAGCATTGTTATAAAACCTTTAAAATCTCTAAACAATCACAAGTAGGGCATTTCATCACAGTCCATCCATTGCAACTGGATTGATGAAAGGTACACCTGTAGGCTACACTGTATTTGGGAAAAGCAGAAGGTAGCAGCATAATGTATTTATTTATTTATTTATTATTAAACAAAACAATCCCTGTCAGTTCCATGCAGTTTTCAACAGCTATCAAGAAGAGAGGTCATGTCATGGATTTTTGTGAATGTTTCTTCTTCTACATATGCATAAGTTTAGTCATCTAGTTCAAATGATATTCAGCTTTATTGTCAATGCACAAATTAAATACCAGTAGTCTAAAATAAAATGCCGTTTTACCCAGTGGTGCAAATAACTGACATGTCCAAAAGGGCCTTCATGAAACGTTGCGAGACTGTTCATACACATTTTAACAGGCAAAGTTGAAGAGCTACTGTCCGTTATTGTTTGTGCAAATAATATTCTGATTCATGTTCCCTTGCATTTTGCAACTATGAGGTCCATGGTTAAGCTCAATCTTTTGACGCAATCTTTTGATTTTCACCCAGCCTAGTCCATGGTAGGCGCCCGATAGAAATATTGTTTAATTTTGCGATTGAGATATCCACGCACTGGCGCCCCCCCTGCGCCCCCTGTTTGCCCCCCGGTTTTAGAGCTATTCTAAATGCAAAAATGCATAAAGGGAGTTATGACAAAACCGTGACTGTTAACAAACTATATGCTATATAAGGTAGGCCCTATGCTAGGCCTATTACACAACACAAATTGTCACTAGGCTATGCTGGCGACCCAAATAAAATCTCCTTTGGAACCAATGGCTTACACCTTACAGTATCAAGCTGCCACCTCTTGGCGAAAAGTTAATAGTTTTGCATATCAGTAGTAATACATTTCACGTAGCTGTGTGAATCACGGAAAGGGCGAATGAAGTGGACACTTCTAAATGGAACCCAACCCACTGTACAGTAGCTCAAGGTCTGTGGCTAAAGCAGCCATAATGAAAGCGTTATCATTGTTTTGATACTTCACACACACGTGTTTTTTAATCGCATAGACTACAACTACCAAGCTGGAATCAAAGCACATCGACTCCCCTCTCACACCCTAAACACGCACTTCGAACAAACAAAAAGCGCCTCAGTCTCACGGAATAGCCATAGGCAAAACTGTATCTGACCGGTGTAACGTTGGTACTAAATCATCCATCGCAAAGAATGATTTTTGTAGCACGTGCAACAAATATGTGTAGGTACAGCCTTGCCCTGAATACATCTCAACGTGCGCTCTAAAACATCTGGTTTAAATGGAGATGTAGATCATCACGGGTGCGTTAATAAATCTACATTGCGGCGAGTTGACACAAATTATTCACTTTGACGAATTTATGTAGTTTCAGTTACTTTACTTTGAGCCATGCTCTTCCTTACTTGAATCACCTTTGAAAATAGAGGATTGAAGTAGCCTATATGGGTGTTTGGGAATGAATGTTGACTCAGATGCTTTTTGAGACCTTGAGCAGAAATGTCCTAGCCTGGTGTTTAGGATGCATCATAGACAGGTTATCTCTTTAGGTAGCCTATATATTTTCCATTACAGTAAAAAACCATCACGTAGCGAACGTATTGTGGCTAACTCACTTAGCTCCTGTTAGTAGCCTAGGTTATGGTCATAAGCAAATGAGATGACAGTGGAAAGATACAATTAGTGCTGTTATCGATTTGCTTGGTAGCCTATAAACGCATTTATGGTTTTCTACAAATACATCAATAATCAAATTGGCCTCCATCACTCAACCATGCTAACGGTAACATTATTTTACCTACGTTCTGCTATTGATAGGATTAACGTAGCCTACCTGCAGTAAAAAACAAGCATGTCCGATAAACATTCTCAGATTTATTTCGGCTTCAAGAGGAAATGGGAATTACATGTCATGCAAAAATCATCCTACCCTTAGACGTTCTCTGCGGTAAACTACTGTAGCCTACAGTCTTGTCCTTGTAGGAAGCGTAGTGTCTTTCCAACCCACTTTAGACTTCCAACAAAATTACGTCTCACTGCAACGATGCGCCATCTAGTGGACAAACGACTACTTATCGGCAATACTGGAAATGCAGCCATGATGATGATGATGAATATTTATTTTGGCTTTCTTTTAATCCTACTGAATTTGTAATTATGTATCGGCCGTTCTAATACCGATAGTATGTGGGTGCCTGTGTGTGTGTGCATGTGTATATGTGTGCACCACCATCTACAGGCCAATGAGTGTACAGTCACTAAATGTACACATAACTTAATTTTTTAGACCCCCCCATGGATGGAATTCTACGAAACTTGGCATACCCCCAGAGAATGTCAGGTTAATCATACACATAAAATTTGGTGCAGTTCTGAACGTCTTTACTGAAGAAAGGGGCGATTAAAGCAGAATGATATTGCATTTTCATTTTTTACCGGGGGGGTGCAAATCACAAATGAGTGATTATGGGCTAGGTTGATGTGGGCCCTTGAGACCAACATACCATAAAAATGTCTTCATCCTCGGTGCCACGGTTCAGGTAGTTATTTAGGAAAAACTGCATTTTTTGGGTTTCGGGGGGCCCAGCGCGGAGGGGGAGAGGCCCCCGGGGACCAAACTAAATTTTTCCGTAAAAGTCTAGTGGGGCTACATACCCACCAAATTTCATGTGCCCCGGTGTTTCGGTGCCCCGGGTATCGTTGACCAAAATTTCAGGAAGTAGATGACGGGGGAAAAAAAAAAAAAAAAAAACTTTGACAATCCCTATATGACCGCTTCGCTAGCGGCGGTCATAATTAATTCACTGCAGTTATTGTCCCCTGGGAATTACATTTCAAGTACCTGTCTATCTTTATGTCTGTCTATTATTGTTGTGCAATGACAATGACAACTGCTAACATTTTATAATGGTATTATATGGTATTACATCATGGCATAGCACATTTGTCTTTATGGGGGTTTGGGAATAATGATGTGATGATAATGATGCAGGTTTCTTACTGGTAGGTAGTGTAGGCTACAACTGAGAAACGGTTAGCAAAAGTAAGAAATAATGGTCCAGGTGTCGTTCTGGACTTTCGTGGTGGAAAAATGTTTAACCCACTTTTTCCTAGCTCATTGAATGTACCGTAGTCCTACGAAAAACAAATTATTTTGCTGTATGTAGTACGTAGCTTACTCCGGTATGTGCCTTACAGCAGCTGCTAATGTTACTAGCGAAGTGAGGTTAGCTAAGTTACATACATCGATTTCCTACAATGTGTATACTATTTAATCACTTTCTACCTTTACTTATAATTTCTACATCTAACCAAGCACCAAATATAACATGCCAGTGATAGAATAAATGTATTAAGCATAATATTAAACTCACCGCTCTGTATCCGTCGTCTTCTTCTTTCCCCGCAATAACTTTTCATTTAAGACTTTTTCGTCTGACTCAGTTTTTTCTGATAGCGTTTTTTCTGAGACCTGATTTTCTGAGACCTGACTCCACTTTTTCTGACAGTGTTTTTTCTGAGATCTGACTCCACTTTTTCTGACAGCATTTTTTCTGAGACCTGACTCCACTTTTTCTGACAGCGTTTTTTCTGAGACCTGACTCCTTAGAGATGTTTTTCTGAGGCCGTTTGGTTTGAAGCAGTTTTATCTGAGGATGACAGAGGTTTTTCTGAAGCTGAGGCAGTTTTGTCTGAAGATGACAGAGGTTTTTCTGAAGCTGAGGCAGTTTTGTCTGAAGATGACAGATGTTTTTCTGAGTCTGACACCTGAGTCTGGTTTTTCTGACGCTGAGGCAGTTTTGTCTGAAGATGACAGAGGTTTTTCTGACGCTGATGCAGTTTTGTCTGAAGATGACAGATGTTTTTCTGAGTCTGACACCTGAGTCTGAGGATGTCCTAAAATGAACATCGTACATTTGATTACTTTCACACACTCACATGCCACACCCCCGATTTCTCACGCTGAAGTGTCAACACGGTCGGTCAGATGCCTGAAAAATGAGTTTAGCCTATCTATAGATCTACCTGTTGAGCCACGGTTATGCTTTCAGAGACGGTGAGAGGGTTCAAGAGCACCCCCTGTCTGTGGAATTTTCTAAATTTTCTCTCATTTGCGATGCTACTTCAGAAGCCAACCCAGGCGCATTCCCCTCGCATTTCCCCGGCTTCAGGTATGGGAAAATAGGAGTATTATTGAGTATTTTTCACGCTGAAGTGTCAACCTGGGGGTCATTTCTATGAGGCTATGTATGTTGACACTTCAGCGTGAGAAATCGGGGGTGTGGCGTGTGAGTGTGTGAAAGTAATCAAATGCGTGTGTCTCACAGCCAATGCGTGAGAGTTGCCAGCTATGCAGTTAAGTGTGTAAGGGTTCAGAGTTTAGGGCCTAGTTGAGAGATTGGGATTCAGCCGGAGAGATTGGGATTTTTTCCAACCGGAAACACGTCATGGACTAAGGGTTGACCAGATAATCCAGTAGGGGTTAAATCAAAGACTTTCTAATGAGGAGACACAGCACTTAAAAAATCCTCCATAGAAATGCATGGGGCATATAAGAAGGTATCCCTTCGATTTCTGTTAATTTTCGCATATTCCAACATAAGGAAGCAGCATGAGACACCCGTCAAAATCGTCATGAGGAGATTCCTCCCAAATGGCCCTATCACATCTTTGAACTGACGTCATGAGGGCGTGTTTCAGCTCGTGCAGACCGTGGAAGGCAACTGCAAGATCTGTCTGCAGGCTAAGACTCCCGCGATATTTTAAGGTCATGTGACATGGTGACACGGTGGTAAGTCCCTCCCCGGCTGCATTGTGTTCAACCCAGCATGCATCACATCAAGTCAGATCTGCACAGATCTGCATGAAGTCGAACAAGCCTATTTAGAGACCACAGACACGCCTCAGACGAGTCCAGGAAGTGACGTCAATTCCGGAAATAAGTACATAATTTACTTTACTCTTTATGGAGAATACAGCGGGAAAAAACGTGTTTTCTTTTACAGTTCATGGAAAAAATAGTCACATTAGGTAGAAGCTTTTTATTATTATTCGTAATTCACATTTATTTATTAAATAATCGTCATTTTTCTGCCTTATTTTCTAACTCATTTTACGAGTCTGCAGTATCACCGAGTACAGCTGTTACAAGAGGGTCTGGCGTCCCTTTGTTATGATGCACTTCCTGCGATGGTCATTCGTCTCTAAATGACATAACAACCATGGGCACCAGGGAGTAGATAGGACGACAAGCCTGGTCCGCCAACGGTGCTACTGGCCAGGAATGAGTCATGACGTCAAGAAATAATGTGAGGAATGTGATCGGTGTGTGGTGCCGAAGGCAAACCAGCCCAAGGTCCGGACGCTTCGGGGGAACTTACTTGCCACCCGGCCCTTGGAAATAATAGCCATTGACTTTACCATCCTTGAGCGTGCGAGTAGTAGCCATGAGAACGTGTTGGTGGTCACAGACGTTTTCTCAAAATTTACACAGGCTTACCCAACAATGGACCAAAAAGCCAAGTCTGTGCTAAAGGTTTTATACTTACGGGGTGCCCCAACGCATTCATTCAGATCAAGGACGGTGCTTCGCAGGAGAGCTGCTACACCAACTTTGCACACTGTATGGCGTTCGGAAAAGTAGAACTACCCCCTACCACCCAGAAGGGAATGGCCAATATGAGCGGTTCAACCGCACCCTTCACGATCTCCTCAGAACACTGCCGGTAGAGCAAAAATGAAAATGCCCACAACTCCTCCCAAAGCTCCTTTTTGCATACAACACCACGGAACACCAATCTACAGGCTTCTCACCGTACGAGATGATGTTTGGGCAAAAACCCTGCCTTCCTGTGGACCAGCTGCTGGGTGCAGCCGACAGCGATCCCCATGAGGTGATGGAATGCCTCAACCAAGTTGGGAAGATGGGTGATTGGGTGAAGATGGCCCCTGTAAAGTTGTGCACCGGACTGAGATAAAACCAGCTCCCCGAGGTGTGAGGGTCAGACAAGATGATGTTCGTCCTGTGTCCCAGCCCATTGGGGAGTTACCCCGCATACCAACCCTTGCGGCCCATGCAGCCCCACGTTCAGAGTTGTGTGGAACTGGGGCGCTTAGCCCAGATGACACCGAGGACGAGGACATTTGGAGATTATCCATCTCCCAGAGCCCCCCCCCCCACACACAGCTGGAGCACCCTGTAGTCCACCTGCCACAGTCCATACAGCTCCGCACCCAGCCTCACGTGGCTTAGAGCCAGCCCTGCCTGGACTGGAGGAAGAGGACTCTGAGAGAGCAACTGCTCCACCCACTATCGTAAAGGATGGGCAATATGCCCCGAGACCATCATTACCTGAAGTTGAGTGTCAGCAGAGTGGTTCACCATCTTCCAGCGGTGCAGGCCCACTCACTTCTCCCATAATACTGCCAACTTTACCTCTTACTCAGATTAGGTCTCAATCCCCAAAACCCTTAGACTATGACAAATCCCCTTCTCTCCCAGCACCCGGGGTCAACGCTCCATCATACCTGCCCATGCCCCTTCAAAGGGGTTCTAGTCGTAGTACTGCTGGTCAGCATTCAAACCCCTACAGCTTACCACGATCAGCCATTCCCAATCAGCCTGTTGTTAGACCAGTAGGTTCCTTATTCTCCAACTCAGCTGACATTTCAGTAACTGTTCACCGGGACGGTGAACTTTAGTGGCCGGGGTGAGTGTAGCTGGGTGAACTTTTCACAGCTGCCAGGCGGATTGTATGCATCTGGGGGTGGGACTGATAATGAGCAACAAATGTCTTCCTGTTTAAAACACGGTCTTACGGCGTCATTTGTTTGTAACGTGTTGCCGGCGTCGGAAGGCTGGAACTGCTAGCGGTACATCGGTCGTTGAGCGGTATGTACTGTAAAGGCTTTTGTTATGCTGCATGTGGTTATCGACTACGAAGGTACCATATTACCCTTGGCTAGTGTTCTTAAGTCATGCGTGCTTGTTGTTTTTTTAGTGAATCACTTCAGACAAACCCTGGGTGGCAGCCAGTAGCGTTAACGTTCACCACCAGCTGTGCAAGGTAATGGTGTCTCCCTTGTTTGTAATAACTCATGCTGCAGCGAGATCCGACATAGTAAAGATCATTACTGTTTGTTAACGTTAGTTTGTTTCACTAGAGTATACTAAGAGCCTGTTCCCCTCCTACCTCGGCTCACCTTTTGTGATGACCGGTTATTAAGTTTTACACTTTTTAAGGCCTCCGAATCGTGGGCAAGGGGTTCTGACCACTGTTTTCCCCGTGTTGTTTTGTTTGAGTTCTAGTATCATAGCCAGTCATGTTTTTCCTTTAGTTTGGGTTGTTGATATCGTTTGTCTGTATGTGTGCCATAATAGCTAATCAGGAAATAGCACCTCTGTAGCTGGGTAAGATTGAACGCAACAACCAATGAAAATCGTTCACATGATTCTTCAGAGTGTTTCGTTGTATACACACGCATACACAGTGGAAACTGCTGGAGCTCGTCACATCACTTTGAGCGCAGAGTAAGTCGTCCCCTGTTTTAATGTTACAACAAATTCACAACTTGTTTGACAGAAAAAATGACAAGTTGATCGCTGTTAGAGAATGTTGCCCACATAGCCTAATTAGCATCTGTTTTCAATGCTTAGCGTCATTGTAGCCTAAATTTAGCAACAGTTTACCAGCTTGTGCTCTCTCCCTCACACACACACACACTCACACCATGTGTAGGCTGCATGCACACATGCGGACAATTAATAATGAGGACAATTAATAATGATTTATACGTATACTGTAGAGAGTGTCCTGTAAAAGTAGCCTATACTGTTTGTGAAGCTGTCCTACTGTAAAACTAAACACAGCCTTCTGATAAACTATTCAGAGATGGACATCAGAAAATTCTTCCTGAACAGAGGCAGAGGGAGAGGACGAGACGAGAACAGTGAGGAGGACGAGAGAGGTATGATAATTGCCCACATTAACGGTGGTAATAGCCAGTGCTGTGATTTGATCAACGGTTTAATGGCAAACTTAAATAAGTTAGCTGCATTTGCAAATGTAGCCTATAATAATCTAAGCCTATATTATAGGCTACTCTGATTCTGTGTAGATTATTATAGGCTACATTTGCAAATTATCACTTGCAGTATTGCCAGGATGACTATAGGACACTTGCCTGGGAGGAAAGTATATCTCAATTTTGACTAAAAATAAGCTTCCCTTGTGTTAGTAGGAAAGCCTATCAAATTCATGCAGTGAGTATAGGCCTACTTATGCCTGTGTGTTTGGATGTTGCTGGATACTGGCTGCTACAACAATTGAGGGAGAGAGGGCTGGAGGAGGAAGAGGAGGAGAAGGAGTAAGAGAAGAAGGTCGAAGAGAGGGGAGAAAGAGCACAGGCTGGGCAGTCCAGTACCAGGCAGGGGGAGGAGGAGTGGGACAGGCAAGAAACAGATGAGGGCATGATGGGATATTCAGAGTATGGAGGAGGATGTCTGACTCTTTCTAATCTTAAATGGTTGCAGTAAGAGGATGTTGTTTGTAAATCTTTGAGGTGTGCATGTGCAAATAGATATCATTATATTGTACTCATGAATCTATACTTGTATCTTTACCAGTGGTTTAATATAGCCTACAGTATGACAGTGACAATAATGATTTTGAAGCTTGTACCCGTAGGCTAGCCATTTATTTCCTGTGAGTGATGCAGCAAAGAACCTCTATACACTGGCCTGAGGCTGAGCTAGGAGTGGAAAGATTTGCATCTGGGCTCTGTTGAACCTGGAGAGCAGATGAAGCTTCTTCCAGCACCGAATGCTAGGGAATCATACAGAGAAAGAAACGCAAGAAGAGTGGACAGACTTGATGGGTCTGCTGTGTTTGCTGCCCAGTTGTACTCATGTTTGGTGTCGGATTGAACTCGGCCAGCAGATGGAGTAGGCGTTTCCCCCTCTTCCAGCCAGTGCTGGACAGAGTCCACTGAGATCAGAATTCAGTCATTATATTACTCTGCATTGGTTACCACAACCTTGGTTTTGGAGCTTATCTCAATGACTATGTATACATGGACATTCTGGTATTATTGGGTATCCCAGTTATTTTCAGGTTTTTCTGATTGTGTGTTTGCACATGTATCATATTCCAACTTCAGAACCCAGGATAAGCCCTTTTCCAGGCTTTTAGAAATCCAGTTAACTGGAGTATTCCAAAACAAGATTGCTAGATAATAGAGCAGTGCTCTCTAGAATCTCTGGCGAGATGGCGCTGGCTCTGAAACATGCTAATCAGTAAAAATCATATAACAAACCCTCTTTTAAAGTCAACCTCCATTATGTTCCACTAGCTGTTAAAAATGGCTACAAATTACTTGCTATCACCACTTGTTCTCATTGTATGGTTCCTGCAACAGCCTTACAAACATGTAAAGTGCACTGTGTGGATTCAAATCAGTAAATTATAGGGAGAAGGAACACCATTTTAACTTTTTCAAAAGTTCTAGTAACTGCTAGAAGTTATTTTTCAAAAGACAATGGGCTTCATTCAGCAATATCTTTGTAAGAATGTCTGGCCGATTTTTACATGGATCTTGATCGCTAGATGTCACGTAGTACTGTCTATACGGTAATAAAAACTCATGGGGTTTTAAATGCATGTTGATGACATGTCTGAAATATCCCACGGATGGAATACAGACCTGGATAAGTTCATTCAAACATTTTTGCAGTCGTACTGTAAACCTGTGCTCTAAGACAATACAACCATTATTAGTGGGGTAGGACAGGCCTTGATATAAAGTCTGTGGACTCAAATAAGTTTGATTTCCCTAGATGTAAACAAATCGAGTAGGGTCCTCTATGAGTGGTGTCTTTTTAGACTTCAGCAGGATTCATATTCCACATATGGCAGTATGCACAGATGGGTAAATGGGAAAACCTGCCTGTTCATTTATTATCAGCTGTGTTGCACTTTAAAGAAAGGAATGTGTCACTTGATAACCATAAACTTTATAAGTCACAAGCTTCTCAGCCAACATTATTGATTAACTTGCACTGCAGGCTTGTAACTTTCCATGCCTGGTTTTTGCCCCTTTCTTTGGAATGGATTGTTCCATCAGGTAAAAACTAGATAAAACAATTTATTATACGGCTCTTCACAATGCTAGTAGAACGCTCCATTGACTTGAATGGGATTTCCCAAAGTTCTAGCGGTAAGATATATTCATGTAATTACCGCTGCAAATATATAATTACCGCTGTCAATGGCAACGGTTTTTGTGCTTCTGATACGTCTTTCATATCACTACGCAAGGACTGGAACTTCATTCAAACGTGAAAGCAGACGGTTGGTCAGCTGTGTTCTAAAGAATGTTTGATTCAAGTTCAGCCATAGACTGTTCTATATATACAGTCTATGAGTTCAGCAGCGTGTGTTGTTGCGAATTATTTGTTTCTCAGCAAATGCCACAATGAACGGTAACAAATAGGCTAGGTTATGTAGGCTAAAATGATATCGTGGGGAGTTTATTATTTCGTTTTGGCAAGTAGCCGTATAATAAGCGGGATAATGTATAGAACGCCGGTGATTACTGTGAAAATAAGTCCCTTCAGGGCGGAACAAGACCCCTCCACTGCGCGTCGGGGTCCGGTTCGCCCTGTCGGGACTTATTTTCACAGTAATGACCGGCGTTCTATACATTATCCCTTACATAATGCATAATCAAGTCAACCACCTGAAAATCCTGATGTCTTGGGGAAACCTGAATATTTGTAGTTGTGGAATATATATATATATATACACTGCTCAAAAAAATAAAGGGAACACTTGGTCATAGGAGTTATAGCATCAAGTCAGTCACACTTGTGGGATATTGATCTGGCCAGTTATGCAACAGAGGTGGTTGTGAATCAGGTTCACCTGCTTTGATGTCAACGAAATTTACTACAGGTGTACTAGAGGGCCAACTATGAGACGACCCCCAAAACAGGAATGGTTTTACAGGTGGTGGCAACTGGTAATTTTTCCATCTTTATCCTTCTTGACTGATTTTTCACTAGTGTTGCATTTGGATAGTGTCAGTGTTACTACTGGTAGCATAAGCCAGTATCTGGAGCCTACAGAGGTTGCACAGGTAGTCCAACTCCAGTATCAATCAGGACCAGTATCTTCTCCTTTATGCAAGGAGGAACAGTAGGAGCCCTGCTAGAGCCCTACAGAATGACCTCCAGCAGGTCACTGGTGTAAATGTCTCTGGCCACACTGTCAGAAACAGACTTCATGAAGGTGGCCTGAGGGCCCGATGGCCTCTAGAGGGACCTGTGCCCACTGCCCAGCACCGTGGAGCTCATTTGACATTTGCCATAGAATACAAAATTGGCAGGTCTGCCACTAGCGCCCTGTGCTTTTCACAGATGAGAGCAGGTTCACCCTGAGCACATGTGACAGACATGAAAGGGTCTGGAGATGTCGTGGAGAACATGATGCTGCCTGCAACATCATTCAGCATGACCGGATTGGTGGTGGCTCAGTGATGGTCTGGGGAGGCATATCCTTGGAGGGACGGACAGACCTCTGTGGGCAGGACAACGGTACCCTCACTGCTCTAAAATATCGGGATGAAATATTCTGACCCTGTACTGGTGCAGTGGGCCTTGGGTTTCTCTTGGTGCACAACGATGGCCACATGTGGCAAGATTGTGCAGGCAATTCCTGGAGGATAAATTAATTCATACCATTGACTGTCCCCCACACTTCCCTGACTTAAATGCAATAGAACACCTCTCGGACATTATGTTTTGGTCCATCCAACACCCTCCTTTCATTTGGTAACACATTAACCAGTCCATATCAGCATAGATATCCAGCATGATGTATCTGATGTGTTGTCAGTGTTCCTTTAATTTTTTTGAGCAGTGTGTATATATATATATATATATATATATATATATATATATGCAGAATGAAACAGTAATATTACATTTTGGTTGTATCATGTCTAAACATACATTTACAGTGATTGTATATAAGAGGCTAAATAACAGGAACCAGGAGAGGGTTTCCTTTTGACATACCATGTCATCAAATTACACTACAACAGCATAGTGCTCAAATGATTAAACAGAGCATGTAAATGTTTCACACATACAAAGTTTGTAGACTCAATATTATGACATAAAATAGGCTGAAGCACATACAAATGTATGTAAAATGTCCAGTTAAAATGTACTGGAATAAAATACAATTTATAATTACCAATTCAAAAACCTGAATGTGCTAACATTAAACCAACCTTTAAACCAGTATTCAAATATAGATAGGCCTTGGCTGCGTATAATCTTCAAACGGGAATTGTATTGCAATGAATTGTCACCCTTGAAAAACTAAATGTTTTGAAAGGGAACAGTTAATCAGGGTGTGTATCCAGTGAAAACAATCACCTGGAACGGGACAACAGCATAAAGCAAGGTGAGAGTACCTACAACAATGCCCTTCGCTGCCCTTCAGATTATGAAGGGGAAAGAAGGAGGGATTTATAGGAAACCTGATGTCCAGGAGAACCCTTTCACTGATTGTTTCTCTTGTTTCACCCGTGTGTATTAGCTGCCCTAAAAAAAACAGTGCTGAAGTTCAGCGGACATATTGTCACTACAATAAAGGAGACAGGGCATTGTGAAATTGGTCTGTGAACAGTGCTAAATTTCAGCTCACACAAGACAACTTTCAGACGGACAACTGTGAAGAAAAGCAAAAAGTAAGTACCTATACCTAGTTTGGATATTAATGGTTAGATTGCTGAAGAGAAATAAAACTGATAAGGATTACTTGGAGTGTATTTATTACTCAAAATCTGTCTGGGACACCGGCTTGTGTATGTTTGCTGGTACTGTGTGTGTGTGTGTGTGTGTGTGTGTGTGACTACATATACCTGTCCCAAATTATAGCAGTATTCAAAAGAAAATAGAATATGAAGTTAGAGAAATATCAGGGGGGTTTAACTAGTAGCAGGAATGAGCATAAAGTAAAGGCAGTAGTGACTACAGGCTACAGACTGTAGTGATTCTCTGAATTCAATTTACTTTCTGAAACTAGTTGCTATTCAAAATTAACACAAATCCTAGGAAGAAAAAAGGGTATTTTTTTTATAAATACATAAGAAATGTAACATTTTTCTGGTTACTTCAGCTATTTAGCCATGTGTATCTGAGGCTGAGTGAGCTAAACAAAATATGTATAGCATAAAGCATGTTTAAAGCAACATAGAACATTGTATACATTGAATATTGAACAGTGATATCTAGTTCAATCCCCTTGATATTTCTCTAACTTCATATACTTTTTTCTTTAGTATACTGCTATCATTTGGGACAGGTATACCTGTAGTTGAACACACACACACATGCCAGCATACAGATACACACAAGCTGGAGTAAAAATGAATTGAACTGAACAACTCCAACATTTTTTTTTTCTTAAAATGACCAGATTAACTGTCTATATCTGCAAATGTCTTAGTTTTCAATATAGTAGCACTGCTATAGCATTAGGTAGAGGTGAATACAATGGGCATTCCACCAGTCAGTCAGTCAGATGCACCTCACCTGATGTACTGAAGAGGGACATATGTCCTAAATGTCTCATTTTCCAGGAACGATGTATAATGCTGTTTAATTTCCTTTAGATAGATAGATAGATAGATAGATAGATAGATAGATACTTTATTGATCCCCAAGGGGAAATTATTTTTTTTTTAAATTCATCTTTAAATATGTAATTTCAATGTTCTGTTTTTCAAATAACTGTCCTGGAAATTCTTCACGAAATTATAATAGCACCCCAATTACTCCTTAGATTTCCTTAACTCCCCCTCTGTTTTGTGATGAGATAAATAAATACAGATTTAAATCAATGAATATGTGACATTGCAGGATGACTGCCAAAAAAGTCCAGGTGCGAAGGGTTGTTTCGAAGGACGGACACAACAATGTGAAGATTGAGAATGTTGAGGGCATGGTGAAGCTGTATCTGCACGACATATGGACAACAGTGGTGGACATGAAGTGGCGCTACAAGCTTACTCTTTTTGCCTCAACGTTTGTGATGACCTGGTTCATCTTTGGTGTTCTCTTTTATCTAATTGGAATGACAAATGGAGACTTTGATAGTGAGCTGCCTTCCAATCACACCCCCTGTGTGATGAATGTAGAAACACTTACAGGGGCTTACCTATTTTCTCTTGAATCTCAGGCCACCATTGGCTATGGCTTCCGTTACATTTCAGAGGAATGCCCACTTGCTATCTTCACTTTGGTGGCCCAGCTGGTTATCACTGGCCTGGCAGAGATCTTTGTCACAGGGGCACTGTTAGCTAAGCTGGCACGTCCGAAAAAGAGAGCAGAGACTATCAAGTTCAGCCAGTCAGCTGTAGTCTGCAAATACGAGGGCAAGCTGTGTCTGATGGTCAGGGTGGCCAACTTGAGGAAGAGCCTGCTGATCCAATGTAATCTGACAGGTAAGCTTCTCTTCCCCTATGTAACACATGAAGGGGAGAAGACCCAAATCCAGCAAAGCAATGTGGACTTCCAGTTGGACTCTAGTGGAGAGTGTCCCTTCCTCAGCCTTCCTCTAACATTTAACCATGTCCTGGATGAGACCAGTCCCTTGGCAGGTCTCACTGCAGAGAACCTTCAGACAAGAGACTTTGAGTTGCTGGTGACACTCAATGCAACAATGGAATCAACTGCTGCCACTTGCCAGAGCCGTACATCTTATGTGCCCCAGGAGATCATGTGGGGTTATGCATTTAAGCCAGTGCTCTTCACCACTCCAAGGGGGCGCTATGTTGCTGACTTTAATTTCTTTGACAAAATGACACCCTGCAATGACTCCACCCTGCTCAGCAATCACACAGTGAAGCTTCAGCTTGAAGAGGAGTATCGTAGAGAGTAAATACAATTTTTGGGGTTTAAAATGCATGTTGATGACATGTCTGAAATATCCCACTGGTGGAATACAGACCTGGATAAGTTCATTCAAACATTTTTGCAGTCGTCCTGTAAACCTGTGCTCTTAGACAATACAACCATTATTAGTGGGGTAGGACAGGCCTTGATATAAAGTCTGTGGATTCAAATAAGTTTGATTTCCCTAGATGTAAACAAATCAAGTAGGGTCCTCTATGAGTGGTGTATTTATAGACTTCAGCAGGATTCATATTCCATATATGGCAGTATGCACAGATGGGTATATGGGAAAACCTGCCTGTTCATTTATTATCAGCTGTGTTGCACTTTAAAGAAAGGAATGTGTCACTTGATAACCATAAACTTTATAAGTCACAAGCTTCTCAGCCAACATTATTGATTAACTTGCACTGCAGGCTTGTAACTTTCCATGCCTGGTTTTTGCCCCTTTCTTTGGAATGGATTGTCCCATAAGGTAAAAACAAGATAAAACAATATAATGCATAATCAAGTCAACCACCTGAAAATCCTGATGTCTTGGGGAAACCTGAATATTTGTAGTTGTGGAATATATATATATATATATATATATATATATAGATAGATAGATAGATAGATAGATGCAGAATGAAACAGTAATATTACATTTTGGTTGTATCATGTCTAAACATACATTTACAGTGATTGTATATAAGAGGCTAAATAACAGGAACCAGAAGAGGGTTTCTTTTTGACATACCATGTCATCAAATTACACTACAACAGCATAGTGCTCAAATGATTAAACAGAGCATGTACATGTTTCACACATACAAAGTTTGTAGACTCAATATTATGACATAAAATAGGCTGAAGCACATACAAATGTATGTAAAACTGTCCAGTTAAAATGTACTGGAATAAAATACAATTTATAATTACAAATTCAAAAACTTGAATGTGTTAACATTAAACCAACCTTTATACCAGTATTCAAATATAGATAGGCCTTGGCTGCGTATAATCTTCAAACGGGAATTGTATTGCAATGATGTGTCACCCTTGAAAAACTAAATGTTTTGAAAGGGAACAGTTAATCAGGGTGTGTATCCAGTGAAAACAATCACCTGGAATGGGACAACAGCATAAAGCAAGGTGAGAGTACCTACAACAATGCCCTTGCTGCCCTTCAGATTATGAAGGGGAAAGAAGGAGGGATTTATAGGAAACCTGATGTCCAGGTAGAGAGAACCCTTTCACTGATTGTTTCTCTTGTTTCACCCGTGTGTATTAGCTGCCCTAAAAAAACAGTGCTGAAGTTCAGCGGACATATTGTCACTACAATAAAGGAGACAGGGCATTGTGAAATTGGTCTGTGAACAGTGCTACATTTCAGCTCACACAAGACAACTTTCAGACGGACAACTGTGAAGAAAAGCAAAAAGTAAGTACCTATACCTAGTTTGGATATTAATGGTTAGATTGCTGAAGAGAAATAAAACTGATAAGGATTACTTGGAGTGTATTTATTACTCAAAATCTGTCTGGGACACCGGCTTGTGTTTGTATGTATACTGGTGTGTTTGTGTATGTCTGTCTGTCTATCTAACAAACTTTATTACTCAAAATCTGTCTGGGACACCGGCTTGTGTATGTTTGCTGGTACTGTGTGTGTGTGTGTGTGTGTGTGTGTAACTACATATACCTGTCCCAAATTATAGCAGTATACTAAAGAAAATAGAATATGAAGTTAGAGAAATATCAGGGGGGTTTAACTAGTAGCAAGAATGAGCATAAAGTAAAGGCAGTAGTGACTACAGGCTACAGACTGTAGTGATTCTCTGAATTCAATTTACTTTCTGAAACTAGTTGCTATTCAAAATGAACACAAATCCTAGGAAGAAAAAAGGGTATTTTTTTATAAATAAATAAGAAATGTAAAATTTTTCTGGTTACTTATTCAGCTATTTAGCAATGTGTATCTGAGGCTGAGTGAGCTAAACAAAATATGTATAGCATAAAGCATGTTTAAAGCAACATAGAACATTGTATACATTGAATATTTAACAGTGATATCTAGTTCAATCCCCTTGATATTTCTCTTACTTAATATACTTTTTTCTTTCGTATACTGCTATCATTTGGGACAGGTACAGTGGCGTAACTATAGTAGGTGCAGCAAGTGCAGTCACACCAGGGCCCGTGACCTCCCGGGGCCCGTCGCTACCCCCGCCCTGCCTCCTTTTTTTTTTTTTTTTTGAACTTTAGAATGTTAGAGCAACTCAACTCGCAGGTGATGATGAACTGCTTGAAAAGGCAAGACGTTTGTCAGACCATTATAGCAGGGACATTGCACCGACATTCCCAACACAACTCCTCTCATTCAGGTCTTGCTTTAAAGCAGAGATTTCACAGAAGTCATCTATTTTTCAACTTGCCAAAATGCTGGTGGTAGATTATGACAGTGTAACATCCACATTCGGGGAAGTGTGTACTCATGTTGTTTCTGACATTGCCTGTGACTGTGGCAACAGCGATCTTTTTCCAAACAAACTTATTAAGACCTATACGTAAGGAGCAGCATGGGGCAGGAGAGGCTCCGTGGGTTAGCTATCCTGTCCATTGAAAATACGAGAGCCAGAGCATTAAATATTGGGAACATCGTTGACGATTTTGCACAACGAAAGGCTCGTAAGATGGCCTTCTTCTAATGGCCTAATTCACGCATATTGGGGATTGTATGCATATGAATGATTTTATTTGGTTTCTGGACGGTTAAATAAGTTAGGCTACATTAAGTTTTGTTTCTGCGCAGTGCGAGTTTATAAGCAAGCAATCTACGCTTGCAGTTTCAGCAGAGGGTTAAAGAGGCGCATTGAGTGTTCCCATAATTCCATGCGAGTTGATGTTAATGCAGTAATATTAGATTACCCTGGCCTGCAGGCTGTTAATAAAATAATTTTTAAATGTTTTCACATGTAATGGATATGTAGTCGTGTGTTTTTTATTTGAAATTGTAATCTGTAACTACTAAACTACTTCGGTGCCTCAGGCCCTTTGCATAAACAATTGAAGTCACCCTTAATGTGTATTGCATGTATCAGAGCTAATTCATCCTGGGCCAAAGTTCGTCGGTATGGGGCCCGCGTAGCGCTCTCGCACCTGGGCACACCATTGGTTTGTTACGCCACTGGACAGGTATACCTGTAGTTGAACACACACACACACACACACACACACACACACACACACACACACACACACACACACACACACACACACACACGCCAGCATACAGATACACACAAGCTGGAGTATAAATTAATTGAACTGAACAACTCCAACATTGTCAGACACTGTCTGTTAGCTGTATATCTGCAAATGTCTTAGTTTTCAATAGAGTAGCACTGCTATAGCATTAGGTAGAGGTGAATACAATGGGCATTCCACCAGTCAGTCAGTCAGATGCACCTCACCTGATGTACTGAAGAGGGACATATGTCCTAAATGTCTCATTTTCCAGGAACGATGTATAATGCTGTTTAATTTCCTTTAGATAGATAGATAGATAGATAGATAGATAGATACTTTATTGATCCCCAAGGGGAAATTATTTCCTGGAAATTCTTCACGAAATTATAATAGCACCCTAATTACTCCTTAGATTTCCTTATCTCCCCCTCTGTTTTGTGATGAGATAAATAAATACAGATTTAAATCAATGAATATGTGACATTGCAGGATGACTGCCAAAAAAGTCCAGGTGCGAAGGGTTGTTTCGAAGGACGGACACAACAATGTGAAGATTGAGAATGTTGAGGGCATGGTGAAGCTGTATCTGCACGACATATGGACAACAGTGGTGGACATGAAGTGGCGCTACAAGCTTACTCTTTTTGCCTCAACGTTTGTGATGACCTGGTTCATCTTTGGTGTTCTCTTTTATCTAATTGGAATGACAAATGGAGACTTTGATAGTGAGCTGCCTTCCAATCACACCCCCTGTGTGATGAATGTAGAAACACTTACAGGGGCTTACCTATTTTCTCTTGAATCTCAGACCACCATTGGCTATGGCTTCCGTTACATTTCAGAGGAATGCCCACTTGCTATCTTCACTTTGGTGGCCCAGCTGGTTATCACTGGCCTGGCAGAGATCTTTGTCACAGGGGCACTGTTAGCTAAGCTGGCACGCCCGAAAAAGAGAGCAGAGACTATCAAGTTCAGCCAGTCAGCTGTAGTCTGCAAATACGAGGGCAAGCTGTGTCTGATGGTCAGGGTGGCCAACTTGAGGAAGAGCCTGCTGATCCAATGTAATCTGACAGGTAAGCTTCTCTTCCCCTATGTAACACATGAAGGGGAGAAGACCCAAATCCAGCAAAGCAATGTGGACTTCCAGTTGGACTCTAGTGGAGAGTGTCCCTTCCTCAGCCTTCCTCTAACATTTTACCATGTCCTGGATGAGACCAGTCCTTTGGCAGGTCTCACTGCAGAGAACCTTCAGACAAGAGACTTTGAGTTGCTGGTGACACTCAATGCAACAATGGAATCAACTGCTGCCACTTGCCAGAGCCGTACATCTTATGTGCCCCAGGAGATCATGTGGGGTTATGCATTTAAGCCAGTGCTCTTCACCACTCCAAGGGGGCGCTATGTTGCTGACTTTAATTTCTTTGACAAAATGACACCCTGCAATGACTCCACCCTGCTCAGCAATCACACAGTGAAGCTTCAGCTTGAAGAGGAGTATCGTAGAGAGTAAATACAATTTTTGGGGTTTAAAATGCATGTTGATGACATGTCTGAAATATCCCACTGGTGGAATACAGACCTGGATAAGTTCATTCAAACATTTTTGCAGTCGTCCTGTAAACCTGTGCTCTTAGACAATACAACCATTATTAGTGGGGTAGGACAGGCCTTGATATAAAGTCTGTGGATTCAAATAAGTTTGATTTCCCTAGATGTAAACAAATCAAGTAGGGTCCTCTATGAGTGGTGTATTTATAGACTTCAGCAGGATTCATATTCCATATATGGCAGTATGCACAGATGGGTATATGGGAAAACCTGCCTGTTCATTTATTATCAGCTGTGTTGCACTTTAAAGAAAGGAATGTGTCACTTGATAACCATAAACTTTATAAGTCACAAGCTTCTCAGCCAACATTATTGATTAACTTGCACTGCAGGCTTGTAACTTTCCATGCCTGGTTTTTGCCCCTTTCTTTGGAATGGATTGTCCCATAAGGTAAAAACAAGATAAAACAATATAATGCATAATCAAGTCAACCACCTGAAAATCCTGATGTCTTGGGGAAACCTGAATATTTGTAGTTGTGGAATATATATATATATATATATATATATATATAGATAGATAGATAGATAGATAGATGCAGAATGAAACAGTAATATTACATTTTGGTTGTATCATGTCTAAACATACATTTACAGTGATTGTATATAAGAGGCTAAATAACAGGAACCAGAAGAGGGTTTCTTTTTGACATACCATGTCATCAAATTACACTACAACAGCATAGTGCTCAAATGATTAAACAGAGCATGTACATGTTTCACACATACAAAGTTTGTAGACTCAATATTATGACATAAAATAGGCTGAAGCACATACAAATGTATGTAAAACTGTCCAGTTAAAATGTACTGGAATAAAATACAATTTATAATTACAAATTCAAAAACTTGAATGTGTTAACATTAAACCAACCTTTATACCAGTATTCAAATATAGATAGGCCTTGGCTGCGTATAATCTTCAAACGGGAATTGTATTGCAATGATGTGTCACCCTTGAAAAACTAAATGTTTTGAAAGGGAACAGTTAATCAGGGTGTGTATCCAGTGAAAACAATCACCTGGAATGGGACAACAGCATAAAGCAAGGTGAGAGTACCTACAACAATGCCCTTGCTGCCCTTCAGATTATGAAGGGGAAAGAAGGAGGGATTTATAGGAAACCTGATGTCCAGGTAGAGAGAACCCTTTCACTGATTGTTTCTCTTGTTTCACCCGTGTGTATTAGCTGCCCTAAAAAAACAGTGCTGAAGTTCAGCGGACATATTGTCACTACAATAAAGGAGACAGGGCATTGTGAAATTGGTCTGTGAACAGTGCTACATTTCAGCTCACACAAGACAACTTTCAGACGGACAACTGTGAAGAAAAGCAAAAAGTAAGTACCTATACCTAGTTTGGATATTAATGGTTAGATTGCTGAAGAGAAATAAAACTGATAAGGATTACTTGGAGTGTATTTATTACTCAAAATCTGTCTGGGACACCGGCTTGTGTTTGTATGTATACTGGTGTGTTTGTGTATGTCTGTCTGTCTATCTAACAAACTTTATTACTCAAAATCTGTCTGGGACACCGGCTTGTGTATGTTTGCTGGTACTGTGTGTGTGTGTGTGTGTGTGTGTGTAACTACATATACCTGTCCCAAATTATAGCAGTATACTAAAGAAAATAGAATATGAAGTTAGAGAAATATCAGGGGGGTTTAACTAGTAGCAAGAATGAGCATAAAGTAAAGGCAGTAGTGACTACAGGCTACAGACTGTAGTGATTCTCTGAATTCAATTTACTTTCTGAAACTAGTTGCTATTCAAAATGAACACAAATCCTAGGAAGAAAAAAGGGTATTTTTTTATAAATAAATAAGAAATGTAAAATTTTTCTGGTTACTTATTCAGCTATTTAGCAATGTGTATCTGAGGCTGAGTGAGCTAAACAAAATATGTATAGCATAAAGCATGTTTAAAGCAACATAGAACATTGTATACATTGAATATTTAACAGTGATATCTAGTTCAATCCCCTTGATATTTCTCTTACTTAATATACTTTTTTCTTTCGTATACTGCTATCATTTGGGACAGGTACAGTGGCGTAACTATAGTAGGTGCAGCAAGTGCAGTCACACCAGGGCCCGTGACCTCCCGGGGCCCGTCGCTACCCCCGCCCTGCCTCCTTTTTTTTTTTTTTTTTGAACTTTAGAATGTTAGAGCAACTCAACTCGCAGGTGATGATGAACTGCTTGAAAAGGCAAGACGTTTGTCAGACCATTATAGCAGGGACATTGCACCGACATTCCCAACACAACTCCTCTCATTCAGGTCTTGCTTTAAAGCAGAGATTTCACAGAAGTCATCTATTTTTCAACTTGCCAAAATGCTGGTGGTAGATTATGACAGTGTAACATCCACATTCGGGGAAGTGTGTACTCATGTTGTTTCTGACATTGCCTGTGACTGTGGCAACAGCGATCTTTTTCCAAACAAACTTATTAAGACCTATACGTAAGGAGCAGCATGGGGCAGGAGAGGCTCCGTGGGTTAGCTATCCTGTCCATTGAAAATACGAGAGCCAGAGCATTAAATATTGGGAACATCGTTGACGATTTTGCACAACGAAAGGCTCGTAAGATGGCCTTCTTCTAATGGCCTAATTCACGCATATTGGGGATTGTATGCATATGAATGATTTTATTTGGTTTCTGGACGGTTAAATAAGTTAGGCTACATTAAGTTTTGTTTCTGCGCAGTGCGAGTTTATAAGCAAGCAATCTACGCTTGCAGTTTCAGCAGAGGGTTAAAGAGGCGCATTGAGTGTTCCCATAATTCCATGCGAGTTGATGTTAATGCAGTAATATTAGATTACCCTGGCCTGCAGGCTGTTAATAAAATAATTTTTAAATGTTTTCACATGTAATGGATATGTAGTCGTGTGTTTTTTATTTGAAATTGTAATCTGTAACTACTAAACTACTTCGGTGCCTCAGGCCCTTTGCATAAACAATTGAAGTCACCCTTAATGTGTATTGCATGTATCAGAGCTAATTCATCCTGGGCCAAAGTTCGTCGGTATGGGGCCCGCGTAGCGCTCTCGCACCTGGGCACACCATTGGTTTGTTACGCCACTGGACAGGTATACCTGTAGTTGAACACACACACACACACACACACACACACACACACACACACACACACGCCAGCATACAGATACACACAAGCTGGAGTATAAATTAATTGAACTGAACAACTCCAACATTGTCAGACACTGTCTGTTAGCTGTATATCTGCAAATGTCTTAGTTTTCAATAGAGTAGCACTGCTATAGCATTAGGTAGAGGTGAATACAATGGGCATTCCACCAGTCAGTCAGTCAGATGCACCTCACCTGATGTACTGAAGAGGGACATATGTCCTAAATGTCTCATTTTCCAGGAACGATGTATAATGCTGTTTAATTTCCTTTAGATAGATAGATAGATAGATAGATAGATAGATACTTTATTGATCCCCAAGGGGAAATTATTTCCTGGAAATTCTTCACGAAATTATAATAGCACCCTAATTACTCCTTAGATTTCCTTATCTCCCCCTCTGTTTTGTGATGAGATAAATAAATACAGATTTAAATCAATGAATATGTGACATTGCAGGATGACTGCCAAAAAAGTCCAGGTGCGAAGGGTTGTTTCGAAGGACGGACACAACAATGTGAAGATTGAGAATGTTGAGGGCATGGTGAAGCTGTATCTGCACGACATATGGACAACAGTGGTGGACATGAAGTGGCGCTACAAGCTTACTCTTTTTGCCTCAACGTTTGTGATGACCTGGTTCATCTTTGGTGTTCTCTTTTATCTAATTGGAATGACAAATGGAGACTTTGATAGTGAGCTGCCTTCCAATCACACCCCCTGTGTGATGAATGTAGAAACACTTACAGGGGCTTACCTATTTTCTCTTGAATCTCAGACCACCATTGGCTATGGCTTCCGTTACATTTCAGAGGAATGCCCACTTGCTATCTTCACTTTGGTGGCCCAGCTGGTTATCACTGGCCTGGCAGAGATCTTTGTCACAGGGGCACTGTTAGCTAAGCTGGCACGCCCGAAAAAGAGAGCAGAGACTATCAAGTTCAGCCAGTCAGCTGTAGTCTGCAAATACGAGGGCAAGCTGTGTCTGATGGTCAGGGTGGCCAACTTGAGGAAGAGCCTGCTGATCCAATGTAATCTGACAGGTAAGCTTCTCTTCCCCTATGTAACACATGAAGGGGAGAAGACCCAAATCCAGCAAAGCAATGTGGACTTCCAGTTGGACTCTAGTGGAGAGTGTCCCTTCCTCAGCCTTCCTCTAACATTTTACCATGTCCTGGATGAGACCAGTCCTTTGGCAGGTCTCACTGCAGAGAACCTTCAGACAAGAGACTTTGAGTTGCTGGTGACACTCAATGCAACAATGGAATCAACTGCTGCCACTTGCCAGAGCCGTACATCTTATGTGCCCCAGGAGATCATGTGGGGTTATGCATTTAAGCCAGTGCTCTTCACCACTCCAAGGGGGCGCTATGTTGCTGACTTTAATTTCTTTGACAAAATGACGCCCTGCAATGACTCCACCCTGCTCAGCAATCACACAGAGAAGCTTCAGCTTGAAGAGGAGTATCGTAGAGAGTAAATACAATTTTAACCATTTTTTTAATTGAAAGTAGTCAGTACCTTTTTCAGAACATTAAAAGGGACGCATTTTAAAAATCCCATGAGCGCCACAATGTCAGCTAGACATAAAATGTAGATATTGGACCCCGATATTTTTAAAATATAGAACTGGAATGTTACATAGGTTGCATAAACACTCATTACCCCTCTGAAATCAATTGTGTGTTGGCCCCTGATATCTATTTTTATCTGGTCTTTCCTTCTAGCCAATTCCTGTAAATATCTTATCAGTTAATAAAAACCTATGGCCTGCAAGTAGGCTTTCTGTCTGTTTGAACCTTATTAGTCTGATGCTGTTGATCCGTTTATATTTCTATTAATGCTATTGTAGAGACTGATCATGATAATAGTACACAACAATATAATAAAAAAAAATGGTCACACCCAGATTTACAAAACATGAGTGTGACCACAGAGAAACTAATGTCAACAAGAAATATGGGTGAACTGGATGTTATGAACAGCTAACACAAACTTGAACACAGAATTACTGTATATTTAATATTCTGACTTAAATTGACAGAAAAGCTCAATATGTGTTGTATTATTATACACATATTAAATATGTATTCTTTCCTTTGCATAGTTGGGAGCTGCCTCAACCCCTATATAACTGCAGGTGTACTGTACAGTGACACACTTGACAAATACATTTCTTGAAACTAACTAACTGCAAACTAATAATCTTCATGTAGGCCTATTGCACAGACAAGTTACAAACAGTTCCACCATAACCTTCAGTTTCCCGGCTCTTTTGTTGTTTTGTTATGGCAACAAAAAGTGTTGACCATTGTTAGACAGTACACACTAGATTGTCAAGGCCTAGATTTAGGTCATGTTTGTGTACAACACAACTGACAGGAGGGATAACAAATGACAAGGAGGGAAGGACATTGGCTTTACATATTGTTTATTGGAATGGCAATATAAAAATCATATAATTTATCCATGAATATGGTTTCTTCCCTTTGTAAATTCTGTCCAACATTTTAAGTTACTAGGTATATTATGCTTTAACATAGCATTTGTGTTTTCTAAAACATAAAATAAACTGTAATGCTGAGCAGGTCAGAAATAACATGCCAGGTCTCTTCTTTTATATTAGTATATATATACGAAGATTTGTGTTGTAAACACCTGCATACACAGAACTTCAAGTTCAGAGTTCAAAGGCCAGGACAAGTAAGCCAACTTTGGTTAGTTTCAATATCTTCTCAAAATCTATTACAAAATTGACTGTCCTTTGCTGGTTGAGATCAACTCATAAAGTTAAATGCATAAGTTATATATCTATCATAAGGATTATAACACTTAATTGCATACTTAACACTAACAAACGCACAGCGTTCGCGACTCAGAATAATAATAACAATAATAATAATAATAAAAATACAAAGTTGGTACTTTTGTAATTTTCTTTGGCTGTATGTTGAGTTATGTCTAGTAAGGCACTGACCAAAAACATCAAACTCACCCCTCCCCACCCGAGAGAGAGAGAGAGATTTGAGGTCATGTATAGCATTACATAAAGCCTCCAAATTCCAGTTCTTTATCACAACACTGAATGTAACATTTCAAGGCATACCCAATGAGATGGACAATCACGTAAACCACCTTTACTTTCAATAATGCCTTATGAATTGCAACATAAAATAATACTGATAAAATATTTGGCAGTTCAAATGAATAACACTTAAATTCACATGTTTTCAAACTTTCTGACTGAATTTCACCATTTTCATTGTCTTGACTTCCTGACAGTAACCTCCTGACATATCCTGCAAGTGATTGTTTCACAGTTTACTGACACTGAAACTACAGTCGTCTCAATCCCACTCCATATATAAAAAGGGCACTAATTTCTTTCTATAACAAACTTCACTTTACTGCATTTCCAAATAACTTAAATAAGGTAGTGTAATACTACATGTATATAATACTGTGTAACTGTTCATGCAGCTATGATTCAACCTCTTTGCTAACTGCCATATTTATGAACAATGCAGCGTTAAATGCAATGTAAAACTGGCAAGCATCCAACATTCACATCAACATCCACCAACTTTCATATTTCACATTCCTTGTTGTCCACAAGTAATATTTTCTCAAATGGAATTTCTTGGTAAAATATTTCATGTCCCTTCTTCCAATGTCCTAAGCATTAACAACAGTCCACCCTAACTTAGTCTCACTTTTTTTTAGCTTTCTTGTACTGTGTAATTTCCCTTCATTTCCATTTCATTCCATTTTGTTTCCTTACAAATTATGCACACGCCTGACGACATTACCCAGATCGAGGCTCTTTGTTTTTGATGACATCCTTCAGTGTGGTGCCCTGCACCTGCTAGTAGTAAGTGCCCAGATGGGAAGGCATATGTGTAGCTGGATGTCGAGTGCTGGGGTAGATGGCCCCAGTAGGAGAGTTCCAGTATGGATTAGGGGCGGCAAAGAAGCCTGATGAGGTAACGGGCAGTGCTTGAGGGTGGGGGGAAACAAAGTTCATCTTCTGCTGGTGTGCATGATAAGTGCTCATGTAGGACAAGTCTGAAGGATATTTGTACATGGAAGATTCTGGAGGGTGAGGCTGCAGAGCTTGAGCAATGCCATGGAAGTCAAACTTGTAGGCGTAGCGCTTGCCATGCACCTTGGTCATAATGTTCTTATCATAATAATAGCGCAGGGCACGACTTAGCTTGTCATAGTTCATGTTGGGTTTACTCTTGCGCTCCCCCCATCGTCGTGCCACCTCATCTGGATCTGTCATTTTGAATTCTCCATTGGTGCCCTCCCAAGTGATGCAATTTGAGTTAGAACTATCGGAAAGCAGCTCCAGCAAAAACTGCCAGAGTTGTATTTGCCCAGAGCCTTAAAGTGAGAAAACGGGAAACCATTAGAATTCAATGAACCAATAAATCAAAACATGATTGCATTGTTTTTTATGGTCTGTGAAGGACTCCAAATAAATAACAATAGGGTTTAACAAAAATCATACATTATACATACATCATACAAAAGTACATACCCAGCACACACTGCACCAAGCCTCATGTATGCATTTATGGGAGGTTTGCACAGACAAATCAGTTAAAACTCAGAAAAATGGAAGGACAAAGTGAGAGATCAGACTAAAAATACACTGGTTAAACTGGGTATATCAAACTGTCAGGGATTGGGGTTTTGCTAAAAAATGTATGTGCCTCAAAGGAAAACATTTTCTTTGTGTACAACTTTTATCAAATAATTTATGCATTATCATTTATCATTTATCATTAAAAAAGGCATTTGGCCCAGACTGTACAAAAAAAGGGCCCAACGTTTTAATCCTTATTGCACATTAAATCAGTATCACAGCCAAAAATGATCTAACTAGCCGATATGACCTCACCTGGGTTTGCAAGTCTGCTGCTTGTAGGTCCTAAGATTTGATAAGGATCTGCAAAAAACATAAACAACTGAATGCATTCATATTATCATATTCTTAACAGACATCATACAGTATAAAGGCAAGTCATTTTAATCCTCATCAAAGGTATGACTGTATAGTAAATATTATTAATATTAGAAGTATAATAATAAGCTTTACTGTAATGAAAGACAAACCTAATTGAGGTCTCTGTTCCTCAGCTTTTGTCACAATGGCTGATGGGGTTTGAGGGCCTTGAAGGATGAAATATAATAGAAAACACATATTGAAATATAATAGAAAAAACATATAATAGAAAACACATATAGAAATATAACAGAAAACACATATAATAGAAAACACATATAGAAATATAACAGAAAACACATATAGAAATTTAATAGAAAACACATAGAAATATAACAGAAAACATATATAGAAATGTAATAGAAAACACATATACACAATAGATAACAGACTGAGTTAGATTTGGCATCAATAATAAAACAAACCAATTGCTCATGGAGCATGATACAGAATATTAATTACTGAAGGGATTAGGGTAGAACCTTTGTATACTTTGTATCTTTCTAAGAGAGTAAAGCATGCACTTGCATCTACAAACAACCCTGCAGAAGTTTGGAAACACCATCTGACAATTTTGCATAATTAACCATTAAGCTTCTAATGCCGAACAAACTTGGAAGACATATTTTCATGAATAAAACCAGTGAATTATCATTATAGAAAAATACTTTAACTGTGGATTCAACAAAAAAGCTTACAGTTAATGGTTACAGTAAACATGTTTGGCCAAGTCAATTAGCAGGCATCATAGCTGCCATATATTGAAAGGTATGCTATCAATTATGTAATCAAAACGAAAAGTGTTATTGCTAGTCTTGTTGTTTATGTTTTGAAGGTAGTGTACTGCATTTTGTAAATACAAACACACACACACACACACACACACACAC
This sequence comes from Alosa pseudoharengus, assembly GCF_046254945.1. Classification (NCBI taxonomy): domain Eukaryota; kingdom Metazoa; phylum Chordata; class Actinopteri; order Clupeiformes; family Clupeidae; genus Alosa; species Alosa pseudoharengus. Next base: position 23,335,098 of record NW_027468870.1, on the reverse strand, counting down.
ACACACACACACACACACGCACATATTCTAAAATGACATAGAAACAGAATGTGCCTAGCACTATGCTCTGTGCTACCCGGATGTCCATCAAAGTTTGCAAGCTAAACAGCTAGCTCCAGACCCCATTCAAAACATATTCTGTTGTAATGCTACTTAATACCTCAATCCAAGTCAATGGAAGTGTGTCCTCGTTAACACAATGGAGTGGTCAAGACCACTCAAATCCAACATAATTCTCTTTAAATCATTTTTTCTCCTTACTGGCATGTTTAGTATGATGTATAAGTATATATACTCTTTTGATCCCGTGAGGGAAATTTGGTCTCTGCATTTATCCCAATCTGTGAATTAGTGAAACACACACAGCACACAGTGTACAAACAGTGAGGTGAAGCATCCCGGCGCAGTGAGCTGCCTGCATCAACAGCAGCGCTCGGGGAGCAGTGAGGGGTTACAGTAGGTGCCTTGCTCAAGGGCACTTCAGCCGTGCCTACTGGTCGGGGTTCGAACCGGCAACCCTCCGGTTACAGGTCCGAGGTGCTAACCAGTAGGCCACGGCTGCCCCCTGGACACGGCTGCCCCCTGGACTGAGCCTGGACTGAAACATAGCTGTTGGTCCATGTGGAAACTAGCCTTACTTTTGGAGGTAGATGCTGGTTGGGATGGCCAAACTGATCGTCTCGCCACTTCATATGCCAAGTCTGTGAGAGAAAAGATCAAGCTACTACATGCAGTTTCTTCAGTCACCCATAGAGGGGCTGTAATGGTAGAAGGAATATTTTTAACTCATTATAGGGCCCCACATTAATTTGATTGTCATTTTTTTTTCACACTGTTTTCTGGATGATTTGAGCTTAAGCATCCTCCAAAGACTTCCACTGTGATGTAATCAGTAAGTTTCCACAAACCTGGCCTTGCAGGAAGCCTTGGGGTGCTGTCGGCAGAATAAACTTGAGAATTTGGAAAAATGAAGCTTGCACCTCCTGGGAAAATAGACATGAGGAGTCTGGATGCAGTACCTTCACTTGGATGTACTATTTACCAAATCCACAAATCATCTTCACGATTACAATCTAATATATTACCATTATGACTTTTTGATGATATACATGTACTTTACACAGCTTTAGTCTGCAAAACTGTGTATAATAGAGCATAAGAGTGTATGTAGTCTATATGCAATGTGCACTGTATAGGTTAAAAAGTAGAGTTTTAAGCAAAGCATAGGAGAGATGCAGAGTCTTACCTGTGTTACGGGCATGCATTAGTCGCGGGGAGTTTTGTAAGGCTTTGTCAACATCATCTGAAGTCAAGTGAGGAAGTGGAGCTGAGAAACAAAACATTCTTTTTGACATTAAATAGAAGAATGACCAAAAGAAAGCTCACAACATTCTGTGATGTGCAAGGAACTACTCATACGACCGCCAATGGCCTACACCAGCCAATGGGCTGCACTAAGTCCTGCATGGCCTGTGCATAGGCGACCACAAGGGGACAGGCAAAGGAGGAGAGAGGAGCAGAGAGAACAGCAAAGCAGACGAGGAGACGTGGATATGGAGCCAAATTAAATAAAGACTTGGCCACTGCTGCCTGTGGTTGTCTTTGACACATGCAGCTTTTAAAAGTTTTCCCTTTACTTGAATAAATGTAGAACTAGCATATGTGAATACACTTTATGGGAATGTGCCATACATTGTCTGCCAAAGAATAAATGAGAGTTAGGGATAATAGACTAGTTTTTGACATTTTCCCTTTTCTGTCTATCTATGCACAATCTTCTCATCGACCATGAGTAAAACTCAATTAATATATGGGTTTCTGAACAGGAGTGCTCCATGAAATACTGTACTTTTCACTACAATAAAAATAAAATAACTGCAAAGTTTAAAGATCAGAACCAGACAAATAATTGAATAGATATCTAGATATCTATAATTCCCTAGATTTTCATCAAGGTAAACAAGCTATAATGGCATGTCAACCATTAAACACAACGTTTAGCATAATGGCTTTTGTGTCTATATGTTAACCGATATTTTAATGGAGCTTATATGTTTATTTTGTTTAATTTAGATTGAAAACATAACAGTGTGAGTAGATAAAACAGACATTTATTTTCTCTCTCCTCACCTCTGTCTATGGTATGTCAAGTTGACTTCAATTAAATCTTTGAACTGATGTGTGATTTGATCTGGAGTAGAGAAGCATGAAAGACAATACAGACACCAAACGAAGAAAAAGGCATTGGCAACATGCAGAAAAGTGAGAAACCAACCAAAATGACTTCAACACTCATGCAAAGCCTGATATGCAGGTGCAGAATAAAATTCAGAAATATGCCAAGGCTACTTAGTCTTTCTCTCTCTCTGTGTCTGTGTGTGTGTGTGTGTGTGTGTGTGTGTGTGTGTGTGTGCGTGTGTGTGTGTGTGTGTATGTGTGTGTAGAGATGGGCAAAATACATCAATATGTATTTTAAAATCCAATACCAAATACCCTAATTTTGAATGTATCAAAATAAACTACAAAATACATTACTCACGCTATGTATCAAAATACAATACTGATTTAAAAAAATATATTCTAAATACTTCATTCAAGGGAGCATGAACCTTCCATGTATCAACTTTTTTTATCTCAAATATTTAGTCTATTATAAATCCAATAGCTACATAGAAAATACCACTCATCAAACAAATGCCTTTTTCTTTGGAAAAATTTTTTTTTTGAAAAGTCTGCCACTTAGCCATTGACAACGGTGAAGACTGTTTATCAATCCAGCAAAGAAAAGTAAATTGTCTACTGGAGCAGAGAATGGGATAATTGTGTTAAATATCACAAAAGGTGTCTGATTAGGAGATGCTGTTCCAAAGACACCAAGATGCCAATTCCCCTGTTTAAGCTAGTCAAACACTGCATGTTACTTACACTAAACATTTCATTCGGATCACGATTAATGTGCTCACAGTGTAGACCTATGTTCGACTGCTCACACTGGAAGACAGCCGACAAATTGCATTCTAAATGGAAGTTCGAGAAGAGCATGATAAAATTTGCCATACCCACGGCGTCAGACTCTTATTGCCAGCCTAACTGTTCAAGCTGCAGCATTTAGTTTGGTTGCCTGCTTTCAACCCACCACCTTCCCTCACACCCTCCATCTGCCTTGGTTATGAATAGCAGAACACAGTACACTTCTGCATGATCCCTAAGAAGCACTTCATAACCTAGCAAAACACCTTTGCCTGCTTCTGTTTTTGCCAATTTGGAACGTGAACTTGTGAATTTATGGTTAGGGGTTGGGTTTGGTAAAAATGATGTTAAGTAATTGTTCAAAAACAATTTCAAAGAACTTCAACAAATCATCTGTAAAGTCTCTATGTGCAAATGCTGTATTAGCCGCATTAATTTAGTATTTGGTGTTGGTAACAATATTGTAACCTGCCCAGTTGAACAGCTAATTGTAGGACTTATTTCAAGGCTCCACAAAGGCTGTTCTTTCACTTACTCTCTCTGAGGTAGTGAAGATGTGACAACAGGATTTCTGCACTGTAGGTTGGGGTCAGCCTCTGGAAGTCCTCCTTAGTCATCTTGCAAAGCTCCTTGCCATCAATGTTTTGGAACAGGGATATGTCTACCTCCAGCAGGGTGTACTCTTTCACTGCCCATTCAAGCCACTGACGTACATGCTCTGTTGTCCACAAGGTGGGGTCTGTGCAGAGGTAACAATCAGTGATAAATAACAGTGCAACTCCACATAATTCATTCAAGTGTTAAATAGAGGTTAGATGAAGTTTGGCTTGCTTACAATTATTAATAAATAATGATTAGGTTGGGACATTTGTGGGAGGTGTCTATACACATCCGTTTCTATTGTTTGGAGGCACTAATGTTGCACAAACAACCTAAATGGAAGTGCAAGCATATTGATTTTACCTATGGATTTGGGCTACAAATGGAGAAAACAGAAAACTGGCACGCCCGTCAAATCTTCATTACCACATTTTTTTTGTATTTCTTTTTTTAAATGCATGACAAATTTAAAAAGCATTTTGTCTCAGAGTACTTTACATGTTACAGTTCATTCTTGTCCTCGGTTGCCCATCTCACAACATGCCATATGTGTCACTCATTCATCACATAAGTGCTTCATCACATCAGTTTTCCACTGCTGCCCCTTCCCTTTGGGACTTCCTCCACAAACTCATTTGAGTGCACCAACCTGACCACATTCAAATCATCCCTAACAACTCATCTCTTCCGAACTGCTTAAACTGTATAATATAATGTTGATTAACGTTATGTTTTTCTTTCTAACTTTCTAACTGCATGCAAAGTGACTGACTATCTGCTCTTTAAATAGAATGTATTATTATTAACATTATTATTATTATTAACATTATTATTATTAGTTACTAGCAGAAAAGTACCCCAGGATTCAAGGCTAAATAGTTTTTTAGATTTGCACCTTCAGACAAATTGAGGAATCAAAGGGGCCGACATGCCCTAAAAAGCAATGGCAGGGATTCCCCCAATTGGAAGTATACAGTAAAGATCTGGGTGTGCCTTGAGTGGGATGTAGCCTTGGAAGCACCTACAAGCTCTGGTCTGTCCCCTAATAACAATCTCAAACAATTGGCAACATGTAGACTAAATTGGCAAGGAGTAGGTTTCTATTTTTGCATGCCATAGCAGGTTTGTGGAATTTTGCATCACACCCAACTCAATTCCATTTTACCAACTAATAACGTCATTAACAATTGGCGTTGTTTCAAGTAGCTTAACAGAGTCAAACACTGGAACCCCCTTGACTAGAGTAAGCATGTTTTTGTTTAGGAAAGGTCAGTTCACACATATTGGTTGGTTAACACATTAGACAGTGCACACTTTTGTAAACTCATCTCCTCGAGTTACATAATTTATTCAAAGGGTTGTGCCTTGCAATCAGAATGCTCACAAATATTGCCTCCATTGTGAGTGCAAATGTTGAGTTAAATTTAACTACATAAATTACAACCCTAATTCCCAAAAAGTTGGGACATTGTGTAAAATGCAAATAAATACAGAATGTGTTAATCTGCAAATCTCGTCACCCCAAGGACATAGACAAATGTCAAAAATTACAAATTTGATTATTTGTTGGAAATTATAAGAACTTCTATAATTTAATACCAGCATCACGTCTCAAAAGAAGTTGGGACAGGAGCAACACAAGACTGGAAAGGTTGTGTAAAGATAAAGACAACAACAGGAGGAACATTTCACAACTAATTAACTGCCACCGTGATTGGTCATAAAAAGAGCATCCCATCTGAGTTTCTCAGAAGTAAAGATGTGGAGGTATTCATCAATCTGTGTAAACCTGTGTGGGCAAGTGTGCGGTGCAAACCTGTGTGGGCCTGTGTGCAGTTTCAGGTATTTTTGGCAACTGTAGAGCTCGCCTAGAGTTGCAATATTTATATTTTACTCTGCCGTTGTAAATAGCCTACTCGTGGCTTGTTCCCCCTGTACATAATGAAAATGCTTTGAAAACTATCTCCTATATCTACTGACAAGGTAATGTTTCACGATTCTCGTGAGAAGTCTTCGGGTCGACTATTCTTGAAGTTGCATGGCTGGTTCTCTCGTTAGCGACTTGCTATGGCTATGCCGTATGGCTATAGGTGAACGATTCCCTATTACAAGTTCGTTTATCATCAAATTGGCTTTGTGAAGGTTCTATTAAAGGGACACCAGGCAACGTTTTCGTGTTAATTAATCATCTTCGTAAGTCGGTATATGGTTAAATGACTCATTACGGGGCGAATGAAGGCTCTCTTGCCCGCCCCTACTGCCTGTAGGAAGAATATCCCACTTGCAAGTTCGGTGTATCCTACCTGCCGACCGAAGCAGGATCAGTTTACAGCACAGAGGCAGGCTAACGAAACGCTAGAGATTGTTGCAAACGTGTGTATAATGGCAGAGCCGGAAAAGAGGAAAAGAGCTTCAGACCGAGCAGTTTCATAGAGAAAAAGCATCAGGCTTGCCTGGTGTCCCTTTAAGGTGAAAATCTTGCATAGTGTACCATGAAATTGTAAAGTATTTGGGGATTTCATTATCTACAGTACATAATATTATCAAAAAATATTTTGAGAATCCAGAGAAATCTTTGAAAACAATGGACAGGACTGAAAAACAATATTGGATGGCCTTGGTCTTTTGGACCTCAGATGGCACTGCATTAAAAACCAGACCTGTTTCTGTAAAGAACATCATTGTCTTTCATCTTTTTGAGCTCAGAAAAACTTCCGATAACCATTGTCTATGAGCAGTTTGATGCCCCATTCACAAATACTAGTGTAAACCCTACCGTACAAAGAAAAAATTTATTTAGACATGATACAGAAATGCTGCCGTCTTATCTGGGCCCAAGCTCATTTAAGATGGACTGAGGTTACGTGGAAAACGGTCCTGTGGTTAGACCAATCAAAAAAATCATGGACTCCTCTCTGGCTAAAGAGGAGAGGGACTCTCCAACTATCCAACTTGTTATAGTGCTCAGTTCAAAACCCATCTATGATGGTATGGCTGTGCATTAGTGAGATGGCATGGGCATCTTGCACATCTGGCAAGGCAGAGTTTCTGAATGATGTACACAGGTTTTGAGCAACATATGTTGCCATCCAGACAACATTTTTTTCAGGGAAGACCTGATTGGCATGGTTTTATTTCAGTTAGCCTAATAGCTGGTTTGATTTGCATTGAGAGATGATCAGATAGTGCCCCATGCCAATCTCTAGGTATGGTGAAGGATATGTGATAATGTGGGGCTATTTTAATTCCAAAGGCCAAGGGAACTTTATCAGGATGCATAGTATCCTGGATCCATGAAATAACTGGCCTTTAAAAATAAAAATCTGCCTGCGTCTATGGGAATTTAACATAGGGGTGTGTATACTTATGCCCCCTGTATTTATTTATTTACGATACATTATTCATTCACAATTCAAGAAAATTGGTGTCCTTAAAGGTTGGATTTTTCCTCATTTTTTAAATTAAGGCATTAAGATCAATTTCCAAAAGTTGACTTTTATTCCTCTTTTAAGTCAACTTTAGTATGGGTGTGTAAACTTATGAGCACAACTGTATATATTTCTCTCCTTCAACATTTGATATGTTGTCTATGTCCTTTTTGCAGCTAAATATGGGTTTACGAGATTTATAGATTATCACATTCTATTTCTTTTTTTTGCATTTTACACACCGTTCCTACTATTTACAGGGACACCAGGCAACGTTTTCGTGTTAATTAATCATCTTCGTAAGTCGGTATATGGTTAAATGACTCATTACGGGGCTCTCTTGACCGCTCCGTGTGTATAATGGCAGAGCTGGCGAAGAAGCAGCGAAAACCCTTGACGGAAGACGCAAAGAAAAGGAAAAGAGCTTCAGACCGAGTGAGGGGGAGTTTCGTAGAGAAAAAGCATCAGGCTTGCCTGGTGTCCCTTTAAGAATTGGGGTTATAAAATAAATCCATTAGATTTAGACTAGATGTAAATTGAATTAATTAATTAGATACATTCCAATATGTAAAGAGCACAGGTTCTGTAGTTAACTCTCGGGGATGGCATCCATGACTGCACTGTTTTCAACAGTTCATCACATCATGAAATTCCATTGAGCAAGACGACCATTGTCAAACACTAAATGAAAGGGGAAAACAGGATGTTCTTAACATACTCCATCATTGGCCTTGACAGCTTCAGTTAAAGAGGAAGTGAAGCTTAAAGACAAAAAACTGTTGCTTATTCTCAAAGAAAGCTAAGTACAATTTTCACATCTTAAATTAATCAGCATTAAATACAATTAAAATGCAAACTGCTAAAAAAACTAAATTGTTTTACATGGTATGTTTGCCTATGTTTTATTGAGCATCTGTAGATATTAAGAGAAGCCAGCATATTTACACAAATATATTGTTCATTAGAGTACGAGAACCTTGCCAACAAGTCTCTGGTCAATAAATCACAGGTAATACTCAGTCTTTTGTGTTGGGTTGGTGCATGGTGTTTCATGATAAGAATACCTTTCTCCCCCTGGCTGACTCTATGACATACAATTCCAAACACTATCCACCCCTTTTGGAACTCAACCATAGGAAATAGTCTAGACAAGGAGCACATATTTGCAACAAACACGCTTCTGTGCAGCAGATCTCAGGAAACAGCTTTTTGACAGATGAATGCAGGCAGAGCAGGGAGGCTACTGGTCTCTTATCAAAACCCTCCCCCATATTTAGACCTGGACTAAACTTTTTAGGAGTAGTAAAGACCTGGACTAAACTTTTTAGGACTAATGACTCGGCCTAAACCTTTTAGGAGTAATGACTCGGCCTAAACTTTTTAGGAGTAATGACTCGGCCTAAACTTTTTAGGAGTAATGACTTGTCCTAAACTTTTTAGGAGTAATGACTTGTCTAACCACCAATAGTGGGAGTTGATGTGGCTGTACAGAGCCATCAGACTTATCAGACAATACCTGCAGGCACAATGACACGACGCTCATTGGTGGTCATGTTTGGGGGAGGGATGTGCTTGTCCTCTATGTAGCTGCCATAGTTCACTGGCACACCATCACTTCCACTGCTGTGCTTTGGTCCTTTCCCCACACTGCAGTCATTTGGAGAATTCCTGCATGCACAAGGAAAGGATAATTTCAGAAAGAATAGACTCAAAATAGATTCGCTTAAAATATGTGGTAAATTAAGTACATTACACAGACTATGTAGATAACATAGTAAGAAATAAACATAGAAAAAATGGATTAAAAACAACAAATAAAACATATATAAAGAAGTACATTTCATACATACATACTGTAACATTAAATTGCAAAAATAAAAGAGAAGATCTAAACTTTTTCAACCACTGATCACAAATGAAACTAATTCTCTTTATGTCTATACATCCTTTTAAGCAAACAAAAATGGAGGCAAGTAGATTTTGATAAAATAGTGCCAGGGGCCTCTGCACTCGATAAATTACCCCAAACCCGATTATTATGCTTCCATTATTATGGCTGGAGAGTCCCCTGTGGGTGAAGCCACCAGATGTTGTGGATTTAAGATGGAATGTCACATCAATTTATATCAACCTGCCATAGCCAAGATATGTGCAATTTGAACTCTGGAATTGTCATGTGCCAACCAACTGTTGCCATGGCCTTGGTAGACTGTTTAGTAAAGAAGTGTTTTCCTGGGTTTGGTGTAACCCAATTTGAGTCACAAGTTTAATGGAAACTAAATAGGTGTTGTAAAGACTTTCCATGTCCTTAAATAATTTCTACAAAAATGTAATATTCTGTACATTTAAAAGAGAAAAAGTTATTATTTTAACTATTTCAGCACTTGCCACTTACTTTTCTTGCTTTACTGTGCTCTTCTTGCTAGGAGATATCATTTTTCCAACAAAATGTCAGCTATACATGTCTAATACATATTTCAAACTCTGCTGTTTATCCTGTCCTCTTGCTGTACAGACCAAATGTTACATGAAAGGAAAATAAAGTGACTTCACAATTGCTACTGTGTTTATGCTTGCTTCAGTTCTAAGTTTGTCATTCATGACTCAATCCATAACATCAGTACAAATCTCAGCATGATATAAAGGTGCAGTGCAGTCCTTGTTTATAATCCCATTACATGTTTGGTCACATTCTGACCTAAAAAAGGGTGGTTCTCCATTTGTTGTAAATGTCCTACATGCAAATTTGATGACAAGGACAATCAATCTAGGAAGCAAGCAAAATTAAACAATACAACATTGGCCCACAAAACAGAGATTAAACATGTCTCAAAGTGGGATCCAGGGACCTTTGGGAGTCTGGGCCAATGGCACAAAATATGTATTTATTTATTTTTGTGAGATTTTGCTTTCTGAATGCAGGCAGTACCTCCCTTCATATCTACAGTATATGATATAAGATATGTGTGTTCAAGTCAGACAAAACGTGAATATCATACGTTTGTTGCCTGTGGCTGACAACTCAGAGAAACATTTAATATGTCTTCAAATAAAATATATGAATACACTGCCTTGAACACCAACCCAGGCCTACTTCTAACTAGCTATAAAAGACTGTGGGCCCTATCATGAAATCCAAAAATCGCTATCTTACACCCTCTAAAAATCATTACGTCACTGACCAAGAAAAACCTGGTCTATAGCGAAAGGCACATATAAAGCACAGCTGAAGATGCACTGTCACAAGATATAAGCAGCCCTTAGCAACCGGTCCCAAAAAACTCCTCTGCAGGATAAATATCCTTAGGATTTTTATTCAGTCATTCGAACATTATTAGACTAAGTGTTGCTAGTGTTGTTGTCAATAGTGAAAGTAAATAATTGTGTAGAACTGTTCTGCCGTTGACTATGAGACCATGGTGAAGTTAGTTTCCTTTTGCCTATGAGTTCAAATAATAGGCGAGTGCAGAATGCATGTAGGCTATTCACACACAGGTTTTAGTAAAGCAAGTAGCCTACTAGTGGAATTGTGTAAGCAGATTCCTTCAGATGCGTTGACTGTCAAAATGCCGACGGACTGTTTGATGTTGCGCTTCTGGCTCTTAAAGAGAATTACAGATGTCATTATCATTGGATACTACGCCCAAAACACACCCATGACTGTTTAAGAAACATAAGAACAACCCTTTTGAACAATGCACCCAGAGTTTGCTCATAAAACCACTCCATTAAATTATTGAAAGTAAACTTTGCATCTCTGACCAGACATTTCAGATCGCCAAGATAGGGCACTATGACTAGTAAGACAATTAGTTGGGAGCAAAACTAGTTTAGCCCAATGAAAGGGAATGTTTAGTGCCAGTCCTTGCTGAACTCATCTTGCTTGACCTATAAGCTGCTTTTGACACAGTCAACCACCGCATCCTACTATCCATACTCTCAATCATGGTTTGAATCCTACCTCACAGAGCGTTCGTTTAATGTGTCATGACTAGGACACAATTCCGCATCTCACTGCCTTGCCATAGGGGTGCCCCAAGGCTCAGTGCTGAGGCCCCTTCTCTTTGTTGTGTACACTACTTCATTGGACCCAATAATCCACACACGGCTTCTCATATCACTGCTATGCAAATGATACACAACTTTATCTATCCTTCCCGCCTGATGATGCCACAGTCTCGATGTGGATCCTGGGCTGTCTCTCTGGCATATCCACTTGGATGAAAGAACATCACCTCCAGCTAAACCTTTCTAAGACTGAACTACTGGTTTTCCTAACCAAACAAACCATACATCACATTATCATCAAAACTGACACCCTCTCTCTTGCACCTACCAAGGTGGCAAGAAACTTAAGTGTCATGATTGATGACCAGCTAACCTTCTCTGTCCATGTTTCCTCTGTCACCCGGTTATGCCGCTTTGCACTATTCAATATAGACCAATCACACCGTACCTAACCCAACACGCCACTTAGCTCCTAGTACAGACCATGGTTATCTCACGCCTTGACTTACTCCCCATGGGCCTTCCAGCTTGTGCGGTAAAACCATTACAGATTGTCCAGAATGCTACAGCCTGTCTGGTCTTCAGTAAACCAAAAAGGACACATGTTACCCCGCTGTCCGGTGAGCTCCACTTGGCCACCCGCATCAAATTCAAGTCACTAATGCTTGCAAAGTGATTGCTGAGTCTGCACCCACTTAAGTGCTTTCATGAAGGCCGCTGCACTCCTCCAAGGAACGTCGCCTGCACTGCCGCCCCCACGGCAATCCAGACTTTTTTCATCTGTGGTCCCCCAATGGTGGAACGATCTGCCATGTCCCATCAGAGCAGGGGCGTCCCTCTCCATCTTCAAACTCTTGAAACACAACTCTTCCAAGAATACCTTCTTTCCTAGCACTTCTGACAACCTCAAACATAGGGCTGGGCGATACATTGTTTAATTCGAATTTGTTTCGATTTATTTGAATGAAAATCAATATTCTCTTTAACTTCCACCACCAACACTTTTCAAAGTCAGATAGCTAATTTGGGTAATTAAAGGTGCAGCATGGAGGATGTATTAACATTAATATTAGGCTCTGTGTTCATAAGTGTATATCTACCTGTAACTACAGTACAAATCATTGTGTTTTTATTAGCCCTTCATATAAAAGAGTGGATCCTCATCCACAGAGTCAACTATGGTTTTACTGCAGTCCAGAATCGACACACCAAAACACTGTGTTTAGGGAGAGCCTTTCTAAATGTGGTGACACTTCAAGACCACTGTGAATGAATGATTTCATCACAAACTGAATAGTGCACAGAAAAGTGAAATATGCTCTGGACCTTTGCATCACACAACCTAGCAAAGTTAAACTGACACACACAATCTTCCAGTTCAGTTAGGTATCCCTGCAAGCTGTGCTTAGGGTGAACAGTCACAATCAATACAGCAGGGTGAGGAACACCTTACCTGGAGCCATTGACTTGGCTGGTGTTGCATTCCATTTTGATGCTGCCTCTGGCCAGTGGTTGGGTTAGCCAGTCTTGTGGGTGGACACTGGGACTAATCTTGGCGGTCTGGCCATACTCACTGGCAGAAGATGCAGTCATATTGGTCTTGGGATGATGTGACTGTCCGTAGGCACACTCAAACAATGACTGATCCTCACTCACCACTGACAATGCTTCCTGAGATGAAAGATATATTTTTCATATACTTAAAAGGCCTTATGCTATTATCAATGGACAAACATCTATTGTGTAATCTATCTACAGTATCTATAATATAATATACAACCTACATACAATGTCATCTATCTATGTATCTACATATATTGATCTATCTATCTATCTATCTATCTATCTATCTATCTATATATCTATCAATCATACAACTCAACTCAAAACAGTGTTGGTAATTTAATCAGAACACAGAAACATTTTACCCTTTGGTAGACAAGTAATACATTTCAATGCAGTCTTCAATGAGAAAGGGATCAACATTGCCACTACATTGACTAATGACAGGTCACAAGGATCATTAGAAGAATAGGAAACATCTAGCCCCTGTTATAAAAGTAACTTACACCTAAAAGAGCAGCAAAAGATATCATTATATCATTTCTGCCTAAAAGGTTTAAGTGTACCTAAAAGTTCTATACTAACCCCAAAATGATTAAATCCCTTGGCTTTGATCAGGGAATAATCTACAAAGCTGAAAACTAGTAACACCCATACACAAAGCTGAAAACTAGTGACACCCATATCCAACATAATGGACTCAATATTGTGTGGAATCTCAAAACTTGGATGGTAAGGGATTGGGGAATGATGTTACAAATAATTTCAGATTCAGCAAAGCAGTAGCAATAACAAAGAGTTTTTATTCCCTGAAAACCTTTCCATTCATATGAGTTTGTGATGTCATACAATTACACTGCTTCACCTAAAGTACAGTATCCCCTGACTTTGATACAGCTGTGACAGACAATGGAATTCAATGATACATGATGTTCATTCATGGAGAACAGGCCGATGGCTGACACTGGCTCAGCGGTATGCCAGCAGAAAGGAAGCTCTGCTCTCAGGGCATTTCCTGCATTGAAAGTTCCTGATGGAGGTGGGTAATGGAAAAAAGGAAGTGCTTGTCCATCGGCATTCTGATTGTGGGCTACATGGTGAAGGCTTTCGAAAGCATGGCCCTCACTAATGGAGGTGGAAGAGACGAGGAGCACACCCTGGCATTTACATCACAAGAATGAAGGGCATTAACCTCTGAGTAACATCAACAGTGTACACTTGCCCTTACATTTCCCTACCATCAGCAGCATAATGTTGTATGTGTTATTGTTGCAGCCAACTCCCTGATTCCTTCACTTTGTTTCTTTTCCATTTGGACAGGAGAGATTGCCTTCCCTACTTTGTTATACAATATATACAGTATATATATATATATATATGGTGATTCTTGATGTTTTACAGCTATTTATGTTCCATGTTCCTTATCATAAAACATTGACAGAAGTACAGATCATTCTGTAAAATTATTTATTTTGCTGAATATTGTGTGATATGCTGCAGGTACAATATAGTACCTCTCATTTTATTATCTCATAATTTACAAATATATATAAATATTTATTTATATATATATATATATATATATATATATATATATATATATATATATATATATATATATATCACTCATCTTAAGTATATCTGAACTCTACATCCTTGCATCCCTAATGTCCTTACAGCAATGTAGACATTTTCCTCTCTCCCTTCTGGGACTAATGACTTGCTATGTTGCATTTACTAACAGTCTAATTTAATGGCAATATGCCAGATAAGTGAAGGCCTTGTCATTTTTCTTTCAGCAAATCAATGGCACATTATTACTGTATTATTATTATTATTAGTAGTAGTAGTAGTAGTAGTAGTATTGTTGTTGTTGTTGTATTAATAGTAGTATGAATGCTTTACTATGTTGTATGACAGATAATGTATTTCAACATGTACTGTAAAAAGGAAAGAGAGTACTTCTTAAAATGTCTGACTGCCTGAGGTCCTGAGTCAATATTGAAATAGCTGAAATATCTATTTTTTTATTAACACAATGCCTATAACTAATACGCATTAGCTCAGAAAGCTTCTTCCCTCAAGGATCAAACCATAATACCGCTGTACAAAAATGTTGTACAGCAGACGGAATCTCCAATTGTGTTATTTAGACTGAACATCAAAACAAATGATTACAGCTTCCATGTTTTACAATTATTGTTCATGAGAAGCTCAAGTACTCATTATGAACAACTTGATGGACAAAATGCAAAATTGATTAAGCCACAAAGTCACATAAAAAATATTTTCTGTATTGTAGTTGTGATACCAAAGAGTATGGTATATATAATAATTTTATGAATGGTTAATATTTGTAAGTTTTTCTTCGATGTTGTTTTGTATATTGTATAAAATTATTTTATTGCCACGGTTAATTGATCAGTTAATCATTGATAAACCCTCAAAATAAAACTACTCCATCCAGAACAATGTTAAAAATTAGATGTGACTACCCTATCAATATCCACTTGACAATTCACAAACCAATAAACCAAATCTCCAGTATCATGGAGATATTTGAGATTTGTAAAGCCATCTCAACAGCTGGAACAAGGAAAAGGAAATTTACAAGACAGCGAAAAGGAAATCTTGCTTTACTGGTACGGGTGTTACCGCTCCCTCTCAATCTGATTGCCGCATAATGTTTTTAAAAATCGTTGATAGTAACTACAGAACTATCTAAATTAACCAGTGTGCAAAGTTTTAAAAATTTGTGACTTACCTTTATAGTGCTTGCCATTCTTGATCAGGACTTTTTAGTCCTGTTTTATATATGTGACTGTTATTCTGTTTTTTTTTGTCTTTTTTCTGAATAGTGAGCAAGTTAGAGGTCTACTAAGCGTTGTTTGGAGCGGATGAGATTGTGCTAACGTTGGGAAGTGAATTCAGCCAATAGCAGGAAGAGGTTTCTATTGGTTCTGGCCACCACAACTCTAAGAAACAGGATATTTGGGAGCTAGGAGATAAGAGGAGGTAAAACAATGTTGTTCCTGATGATGAGCGTTAGAAGATTTCTGCTCTAAGGTCAAGTCAGGAGGGATACTCAATTCTCACTGACCAGGTGACAAGGTGCAAAATGATAATGAGAAAAAGTATATCAGTAAAAGTTGGCTATATCCTAAAATCCAAGTATGGAGATTCTAAACACTATGTTTAATGACAGAGACGCCTGAGGATTGCACAAGATCTAAAAAAATGAAATTTTCTTTATGAAACTAATTCCACTTTCAAGACCACTCTCTGCTTTCAATAGCACTTTCTCTCATCAGGCCATTGTCAGCTGAATAATGCTTATTACAGTTTGAGAAAGAAGGGTTTTCAGAGGAACAAACAGGTTTGGTAACAGGCCTGACTATCAACTGTAGATTGAAATCAACACAAAGCCCATTTATTTAACACAGTAATTAACAATTAAGTGCAATGACCATGTTGTGATACTACTGTTAACAGTTAATTCAACAAAATGGATAGTTATCTATCTCACATTTTGTTCTTGAAACAATTTAAATGTTATCCATACTGTTGGATTGGATTTACTGCCTTAAGGGCAAACTGTCATTTATGTATTAAGTTGTATAAAACACTTTCTGTTTGGGTTTCACAAGTAAATACAAGTCTGTATTATTTGATTGTTGTTCACATAAACCATATTACAACCAATGATCACAAGATAACCTCTGTCGACACAACAAATCAAATAGATTTTTTACTTCAGGATAATATCATGTTTGTTTCATGCCCAACATGTTGTCTTCCTTATATCTTTCCAACTTTGTCCCTTGCATCTGTTGAAATTTTTATGGCCTTCTGCAGGAAGTCTGTAGGAAATGACCCCTGTTCCCCTCTCACACTGAGCTCGAGCTGGCCTCTGCTGGTGGCACACAAGCGTCCAGTGGGCTCTAAGTGGAAACGCTTTCTCCATGGGGTTCTGGGAAGCTGGGCTGGGCCTGCTCACAGGAATGTCCTGATCAGCAACACACCTTACAATCTCTAGGCTATAATTATCATCCACTTTTCCTCCCCACAGCTGTCCTCTACAGAGAACACCCTCAACACAAATACAATTAATGGAGGAAACAAAAACATCAAGAGCTTATACATTAAGTCAACATTCATGCCACTGGCACCCCATACCTGGCAATCAGGTCATTGAATGTAGAAATTACTCATAACGAGGGATAATGGGGGGTGGGTGACTTATGTTTCTGCCTGTTGATAGCTCCATCTAGAGCTTGTGACACACACCTACACCCAAAACAAACGGTGAAGAAACCATCTGAACGCAGAACTTTCTCAGATATAAATACCTGGGTGCTTCACACACTTCACAGTAAACAAGGGAAAATAAAAGATTATCACAGCTGAAAATTATGTTCCTCACAGTAACCCAAAACGTGTCTACTGAACACAGCAGAGACTGGATGAACTTCAGGCCTAACCTCAATCTTAGGGGCAGACATACCATCGGTGGCAATAGCCTGATCTACAATAGCCTGATCATTCAGCTTACCAGGAAACTTGAAACCACGAAAGCACCTGTCCAGGCTTCAAGACATCTGGCTTAGGCTTAGTAAACCACACAGCACCGTGCTTATCCACATCAACCTGAGGCACCAGTGTGTTTAATAGACTCAATAGTTTTCCCATCACAGGGTATATGGTCAGAGTGCTAAGAAAACGGTCCCAAGCCTGTTCTCTACAAGACTCAAAGAACTTCCTAACCTAAGATTTATACATTGATATGCAAAAGAAAATCAGCTACAGTATGAGGTTAATACTCATGGGTGGGCTATAAATGGGATGCCTTTCTTTTCTTAATTCTTCTTTTGGATTAAAGCTTGATCTGATTTTGATTGACTGAGCTATTGGCCATCTTGTGGGCACTCAACCCACAATAAAGTGTTTTCGTACATGCCACAGATGTAACATAAAACGCTGTGATTCAGTTTATACACAATGTGTCCAATACACAGGAAGTGACTGTCCTTAAAAAACTAGTTTAGTTTACTACCTGTTGTTAACTTAATAAAATAAAGGCCTCAATGAGTCAACTAGAAAAAATTAAGGAATGCTAAAGTACAATAAAATACAAGAATGGCGAGGATTATTTAATATAATAAGTTATTATTTATGACATGTATTAGACAAGAGTAGATCATACATGGGATTACTGCAAGATTACTGAATTTAATTGCATGATTAATATTTATTTAATAAATAAATGTCTGTCTGACATCAAGGCATGGATGGGTGCAAACTTCCTCAACCTCAATGAGAGTAAAACCGAAATAATTATTTTGGGCAAAACTTCTCCAGTCTTCTCCACCGATTCCCTGGGCCCTCTCGCCTCTAACATCAGGCCCTCTGTCAGAAATCTGGGCGTGATTTTTGACAGTGCCTTCAAGTTTGAGCAGCAGGTCAGTACAGTAGTCAGGAAAAGCTTTTTCCACCTGAGAACCATAGCTAAGACCAAAGCCTACCTGCCCCAGAGTGATCTAGAGAGAGTCATCCATGCTTTCATAACCTCTCAACTGGACTATTGCAATGCTCTATACGCTGGCATTGACCATTCCCAGATCTGCAGCCTGCAGTTGGTTCAGAATTCAGCTGCCCTACTCCTCACCTGACTTAAATTAATCATCATAGCCAGACAGTTATATTAAAAATAATATGTTTTCCTTTTTGGTCATCATGACCATCTGTTGCTTGACAAAACACTTGCCTCAGGCATGGTAGCTGGTTGGCTCCCAGGAGAATCATATGTTCTCTATTTCAGATTCCTTAGAAGTGCTACATCATCAGATATCATAGTGATGGCCAGAGAGCCACTATTGCTTTTTCATACATGTTGTACTATAATTTAGAAGAAAATATTTACTAAGACTTCATGCCACATATTTGTGAATTATAAAATTCACAAATGATAAAATTCATGACAATGACAAAGTTAACCAGAGAAATGTCATGATGTCAAATTAAGCATCTCTGCAAAAAGATTCAGATCTTAGGGAGGGAATATAACCCTACATGTACTGCAAGACCAGGAAGTGGTAGACCACAAGGTCTTGCCTACTCAGCAGTGAGAGGGGCATGCACTCTATGAGACTGTACATGTAGGGATGTGGCATCCCATAAATCTTAAGTTGGTGTGTGTTTGGTCTGTATCTGTGCTGCGTGCATTTTTTACTCTGCACCAGAGAACCTGCCATCTCTTTCCACTCCACTATCACCCAAATCTCCATTTCACTAGGTCAGATCCAGACCACTGGTATCTGAGCGCAATGAGTCATGCCTCACAGCTGGGGGTGGTGGTGCAGCCACGCCACAGGAAATCACTGCCATAAAGAATGCCCGTGGCCAGCGGAGCAATGAAACCAAATTCTTTCATTCACACGTGGATGGACTTTTACTTGTTTCCTTACAATGACATATATTTTTTTGACAAAACAATCATTCATCTTTACATTTAATTTCATCCACAACAAATGATCTTCCTCGAGCACAAGCCTCTACTAGAGTGACATAGAGATGTAAAAATAATTATTCGCTTTGTAGTATTCAGATAACTTCTGAGCAAATACAGTTTCTGAATAATTACACCACGAAAGCATGATACAGAAGAACTACTTCAGACTGGAAAATAAGCTGAGTAGTGTCTGGTGGATAAAACACAAAACCTTTTTCAAGCTCTGGCACACCAGCGGTATTTCACTACAAAAATCCCCCTCAAGTCTGCCCAGTGACTTTAAAATAAATAACTAAGGGGGCAACAAGTGTGCTTTTCAGTACAACTTATGCCTGTCTACAAGAGCAGGCCTCAGCTGTGGTCCCACAACAAGCCAAAAACTGAGCATTGAATGTTTTTAGTTGAAAGCGACTACAGCCATTACAAACAGGCAGAGTGCACCAGACTAGGAGTACTGAGCAGGATAGCATAAGTCATCATGACAGTGGAAATAAAAAGTCACCACTGATTATTCAGCTTCGTCAGAGCCCTTAGTCATACATTCTACCCAAAGACACAGATGAGCCTAACTTGGTACACAACTTTGCTGTTACCACAACAGCATAAGTAATCAAACGTTATAATAGTCCCTTTTCAATAGGCAATATTGAATATAACATGTCAACACTGACTATAGGACTATAGCATTATTACACACATGCATTGTTGTACGTAGATGAGAGAGACTGTTAAAAAAGACAAATGAAAGGTGAGTCACTTGAGGATTAGCATGTGACAGCAACTACATTCACAATGTGTTAAAGCAGAAATGTTTGCCTGTTCTTCTCTTACACACAAACACCACAGTGATTACAGATTCCTTTCTTCACGCAGATAGAAAAAAAAGTGCCACATGCAGAGGGTCAGCTACTTAAGTGGGCAGAGAATGAAGAGGTGTGTGTGTGTGTGTGTGTGTGTGTGAAAGTGTGAGGCCGAGCGGTGAGAAGAGGAGAGGCGAGGGGGGATTACCTTGGTGTGCTGTGAAGCCCTAATGTCTCCCCTGCTGCCACGCCGAGCACATCTGGGCAGGCCTGTGTGCTGCTAGAGCTGAGCACATATGAGCAAGTCTGTCAGCACCTCTGTCACAGCTTGGCAGCTACCAGCAGGATCTGCTGGCTTACAAATGACAAAAATATCTGCCCAGGTTTTCTGCACATGTGGAGGCTGCTTAAAGCTCAAGTGAATGTGACCAGACCACAAGTTTGTCCCCCCACAACCCATCTATCCCCAGTCTCTGACAAATGAAAAGAACACACCACTAAAAATCTGGGAAAGAAAAAAGGAGAAGGAAAGGTCTACAGTCTGATCCCAGCGCAAATAAAATTCCTGAATGCCAGATTTCTTGGATCCCAAAGTGTAGTGTCTGGCCTGTTCTTTCAGTAGGAATTTGGAGCGTGAGGACAGGGATAACGCTTAACTGCTGCATCTCACAGGCGTGGATCAAGCTTTCATTTATGAAGGATCTACAGTCCTCAAAGGACTAGAATCAGATGTATCCACGGGGACCTTATTGTAACTTGTAAAGAAAGGATGACCACAACACAAAAAGCAAGCAGCAACGCTGAGAACGGTGACTTGCCATGTATATATATTCACAGAGTTGGAGCATTGCTATGTTGTTAGTGAGTGATATGGGGGGGGGGGGTCCAGAAATGGCACTTGAATGCAATTAAAGCCAATGAATAAGGCTGACAAATGCACAATCATGTTTTTTTTTTCAATGCATTTAATTTCTAAATCAATTATATGGGGAGGATTAAAGCTACAAAACAACATGTGATTACCATGATAATAATATAAATGATCCTTTTGGATACTGTGGATTCTGGAACATGTTCACCAATACGGTCTTTTGACAACAGGTGTTATCCTACACCCACACAACATTAAATAGGTGTCATAACTGGAATACATATTATTCAGTAGTAAAAATTATGAAAAGAAAGAGAAAAGAAAACATAAAATCTAATCCATCTAGGAAAACTTTAGAAACAATACCAGTTCATAAACAAAAAAAATGCAATGTGGTAAGATCCGAACTAATGGCAAAAAGTTATACTGTCTGGGGAGTGTACCACTAATAAAGAACAAATTCCCAATATCAAGCTTTATTATAGGATTATCTAAGGCTAGAGACAATCAATAGATTCAGGCCAACACAGTTATGATGGTAACTCTTGACTCTTGATTGCTGGCTGAGGCATGCATTCTGTCAACTGTAAAACCATAAAAATAAATCTCTGTAGTGGCTCATGTGGTCATATAGCCTGGAAGATCACAATTAAAAACTCATACGTCAAAAAAAAGTTTTTGGGGGGAGTTGGGGTGCAAGCGGCTGCTAGCCTGGAGATTCCAGATCCTGGTAATCTAGAGAGATTAAGGGTCTGGCCACGAATAATGTAATGGCCCACTCGAGGGGCAGCACCAAGCGTGCATTTGAAAATCTCACTGCACGCAATTGGATAAGACTATACAACCAATGTTTACTGACTGATTCCGGACTTTGGCGCAATTGGATAACACTACAATCTGTTAAACTCGCCTTTGGCCCGCCTATATTAGATACACCGATGTGATTGGCTCCCCCTGATACAAGTGACAAAAGTAAGGTGCATCATTACTCATTGCCAGAGTGTCTCGCAGAGACAATTCAAATTGTGCTCTTGCGAGAACTCTGGATTTTCCAGGGTAAGCGACTACAGCATTCATACCACATGCCAGTGCCCACGGGGACCTGGATTCAAATCGGACCAACTATCATTTCCAATCCCACCCCATCTCTCCTTCCCACTCGCCTCCTGTCACTATTCACTGTCCTATCTGAATAAAGGCAAAAAGCCCCAAAATATAGGGTTCTATATTCAGAAAAAAATATAGGAAATGCATATAGGAAATTGTGGAATTTATTGTGCAAAGGCCTGGAGTCACCAGCCACTGACCAGTACATAAGGATTTAGATCAAAGCCATTATATATCATTCAACTCTCTATGTAGGCACAAAACAGTTTAGGAGACTAAACTGTAATGATATGTGCTGCTAACATAGAGAAATGTTGGAAATAAATATAGAGACAACACTTTATACTGCACAGTGTAAGATCAACATAAATTCAATAATATGGAGGAAAGAATGGGAAGGCTTCCCTCAGACCACATTTCTGACTGACCAGTGTCCAAATTCACTGTTCTCCCTTCCTTTATTCATTGCACATGCATCATTTCATTTCAAATCAAAAGAGAGGAAGAGCAAAGTCTTCAGGGGCTTTTGCATTTTGGACAGTGATTTGACTTCAGAGGCAGCAACAGTAAATATGCTTTAGTTTCCCAGAGGGAGAGCCACTATTTGAGAGAAACTCACTCAGCCTGGTACAGTAATCACATTGATTCAGTGGTACAGTAAAAGTATAAATCACCAAGACAAATTGTGCTTTTAATGCATCTAGTTAAGCAGAATTCACCGTGGTTAATTGAAGAAGAATCAATATTTCATGGATTTATGTTTTTAGAAAAAGGTGAGTACAAAACAATACCACAGTAAGGACGTTGTGTAAACTGTAGCAACTATGTTTGAAATGGATAATTTGCAATGCAGATGTCCATGACTGGCTACAGGGCAAAGTTCCTTTGTGTTTTCACTTACTTTGGTGTGTCCTGTTGGGTCTGTTCCAGACTGAATCATATCCTCTGGCAGACATCTGAAGAAATGGTCAAATATACTGCGCTAAAGTTGTCAGGGATAGATAGACAGATAGAGAGAAACTGTCAATTTCTAAACAAATTAATTTGATTTGTATGTGTGTGTGTGTGTGTGTGTGTGTGTGTGTGTGTGTGTGTGTGTGTGTGTGTGTGTGTGTGTGTGTGTGTGTGTGTGTGTGTGTGTGTGTGTGTGTATGTATGTGTGTGTGTGTGTGTGTGTGTGTGTGTCTTTTATGCATACATAATTTTCACTCATACAGACAAACTAATCTAGACTAATCTAACACAACGACCACAATCATTTCTTTTTTGATTTTGGATTATGTATCCTTAAAGGTCTTGCATTTGGTAGCTTGCTACACAGTACACACCATAAATAAACTTGCATGGCCCAGGCCTAATAATTATTTTGCATGTGTGTCTAGAAAGGTTAACCAGTCTCCCTGGAGATAAGCACATCTCCTCTGCACCCTGTCCCACAATTCACATCTGGGACCCATCACAATAGAGACAGTTGGCCTGTGGCAAATAGCAGCTCAGCATAACTACTTGTACAATCATGGTAATCATAGGCAGCACTGTACATAGATGTGAGCAATGCATTGTGTATTGTTTCTACTTTCATAAGCAACAGTTTCACAAAGTTTTGAATTCACTATAAAGAGTAAATGCATATGCACACTGAAGGTCCAAAATGCATTTGTAATAGGCCAAGTTTAACTATTTCAGTAGGGCTTAAGCCCTTCCACAGTCCTTTCTAATGCATTGGGGCTCTGGAACAGTGTGGCGTTATCGAAACTTCACACAATCACAAAACACTCACTTAGACAAAAAAGTCAACACAAGGAGGAGACAAACATGTACAAATACAAAAAAATATGCCATAGCCCATATGTAAGCAGCCCTGGGGCAACAATGGGGTTCAAATGGGAATATAAACAAGGCATTGTACTGTATATTGAAGACATTATGGTGTCAGTAGTAGATATAAAATAACAAAACATAATAAGAATGTACAGTATGTGCTCGTGTCTTGTTCATTCATTTTAAAAGACCATTATGCTTTAAGAAATAATGTTTTTTTTACACTGTTCTGTTGCAACTGACACTGTACAAAATGATGATGCCCAGAGATGTTTACTTTCAGAATGTAAATGTAAATCAGGTTTCTAGGCCAAGTACACTGGCGTATACAAGGAACTTGGTCTCTGCATTTATCCCATCCGTGAATTTGTGAACACACAGAGCACACAGTGAACACACAGTGAGGTGAAGCACACACTAATCCCGGCGCAGTGAGCTGCCTTGCTACAGCGGCGCTCGGGGAGCAGTGAGGGGTTAGGTGCCTTGCTCAAGGGCACTTCAGCCGTTTCTACTGGCTGGACACACCAGATGATCAAACCGACAACCCTTCGGTTACAAGCCCGAAGCCCTAACCAGTAGGCCACGGCTGCCCCAGAAATTCTAAAGGTGATGAGAAACACCCATTTAGATAATCCCCCTGAAGGACAGCAGGGAGAGAGTTGTCTAGTTATCTCATTCACTGACCCTGGGTAATTCTCAAAATGCTCATTACAATATCACTCACCATCTGAATGTTAAAGTTATTGGATAGAACCCAATGCATAAAACGTCAAACTTACTCAACGCTTACTACCTAAAAGGTCTGCAAAAATTGTTCAAACAGCAACAATAAAGCAGACAATAGCCTCAGAGACTACTGCTATTTTTTGCCAAAGTTAGTTAAACTGTGCCGTGAAACCTTTACATTTTCCTACAGGATGGTATCCCCGGCCACAAAAATATACAGCACATAGCCTGGCTAGGCTAGTGGGAATAACATCTGTAAGTTATTAGCATCCACACACCAAATCAGATTTTAGCAAAGCACTGGAGGCTACGTGTGCATTCTGTTGATAAGCCGTTGTGTTATGTAGGCTATTTGCTTTTGTATTGAGCAGTGAGGGAAAACTGCACCTGGGCGACCACCATCAGTCTGAGTACAGCCTCAGTGCAAATCTGGGAGACTTGAATGTTGAGTCATGTGACAGGCCATTTGGAAATGTGTGGTCTCCTCGTATACCTGCGCTAGTCTCACATAAAATATGAGACTGAACTACAACACTGGATAATAATGTGGTGGAATTACAAAATTACAACATAGTCTG
Organism: Alosa pseudoharengus; assembly: GCF_046254945.1. Lineage (NCBI taxonomy): Eukaryota > Metazoa > Chordata > Actinopteri > Clupeiformes > Clupeidae > Alosa > Alosa pseudoharengus. Next base: position 23,310,118 of record NW_027468870.1, on the reverse strand, counting down.
CACTTCATTTGTCAGAGTTGAGAGGCTATGCAGACAAAAACTATGAAGTATCAGCTACAGTGTTTTTTTTCACAGACTCACAATTCCTTACCACTGAAAGGTAATCTTTCACTAAACTGGCTGACCACCTTGTCCCATCTGTATTTACTGACCAATTTACCATGTGATAAAACACCTTTAATGAGCCAATAGCAATCTGTTAATCAGATCTTTCCTATAACCTCATGTGCATGTCTCAGCGTTAAGCCATTTAACAGCACAGGCCCTCTCTAAAAGTGTGGTACCAATCAGACGAGACACTGCAGAGAGCAGGAAATCTAAAATTAGTTTTTACTACCTATAATGGAAGATTTATGGGATGGTTTAATTCGCAGTCTCAGAGCTAAGAAACTGCAGCTTACAGAACAAAAATAAGACTTCTGGCCTAGAATAATCAAGGCACTGAGACATAGCTTAAGCTATCAATAGAGGAAACATGTGGACATGTCATCCTGCATGCATGTGTACATCTATGAGCATGCAGAGAGAGAGAGAGAGAGAGAGAGAGAGAGAGAGAGAGAGAGAGAGAGAGAGAGAGAGAGAGAGATGGGGGGGCATGAGGCAAGGACATATACATAGAAGTGTAGACATATACGCACAGACACATACGGTTTCAATTAGACAGCCAGACCTCTGCTCTGTTTCAGCTGGCCAAGAATGGGGTTTACCACTTCATTCCTTCCCACTCATTCAGCCAGTCCAGGTTTTTATGGCCATCTACAGCGCCATTCCTTGGGTTTTATACGGTAGCTGTTAGCATTCTAATGTGTTAGGGTGTGTTTACAGTGACTGTTGCACTGCAACTCACCAAAACTCAACAAATGTACAAGACAGAAGAACCTGGAATGAGCGACTACCTTTCATGAGAAAAATACATCAACAGCTGAGCCAAAGGTTTTTGTCTGCATAGCCTCTCTACTCTACAAATGGTCATTTTCAAATGGCCTCTCACATGATGACACAACAACAGCCTCCAAGATTTACACTGAGGCTGTACTCAGACAGATGCACTGCCATGTCCACTTTGCTACTGATAGTGCAACTTGAACGCCATTGCATTTTATAGGACTGTCTGCTCCCTCTCCCTCATCACCATCCAGCCGACAAGAGCAACGTCATTCCCCTACAGACAATTTCTGTGGTTCATGGTTTAGTGCCCTCTGTGCCATGTGATCTTCACATTAACTCAGTAAAGTATGCCAGAGTTAGAAATGCTGTAAATGACTCGCAATGTCTTGAATGATTTAGATCTCTTCCCATGATTTAGATTTTGACTGTGACTTGGTTGAGAGTGGATAACTATTTCAATTCATTCCAAATCATTTCATTTCCAAAGAAAAAATGAATGCATTTATATTAATCATTTCCAAAGAAAGAATAAAATGCATTGATATTCAGACAGACTTATGATATGACTACATTTTAGTATGTCTGTCTGAAAATAATGCATTCTTGTGTGTGGCAGCAGCCTAGAAATCTAGACGCACCCTAGCGGCAGCAAATGCAATTCTCTGTTGGCTTGCAAGCTGGAAAAATTAAACTTCGATCAGGCCAATCACATGCTGTATAGAGTCGGTGGGTGGGCTTAACATAATGATGGCAGAGTTCCAACGGTTCTGTGTGAATTCCCTGCTACTTGAAAACAAAGAAGATGAATGCTGCTGCTGGTAAACAGCGACACGAGTTAAGCTTTTTTTAAGTTGGCAAAAGTTTGATCAACTAGCCAACTAGCTCCACTGGTGGGAGACACATGGGAGTTGTAGCGCCATCCTATTGCGTGCAGAGGGAATTTGAAAGACAACCGTTTATCCCACCCCTCGGATTGAGCACTGTGAATGGTGAGTTCCCAGACCCTACATCTTTGTGGGTCTGGCTTGTCAGGCTAGTGTGGCAGTTTATTGCCCTCCTGAATCATCTTTTGCATTTGACATTCGAGTGTTATAGGATTTTCATATGACTCCTCAGACTTTATGGCTTCTAAATTCCTGAATGTCACAGAATGTCGCAACCAAGGCCAAACTGGTGTTCTACTATGGCCTTGATATTATCTCTGTAAGGTTGACCTCCTTATCTCTAAATGCCAGTGTGACATTTCGGTATACTTCACCACCAAATGTTGCTCTACCCTTTCCAGGTAATTAACTAATGGTTTCCCACCGTTAATGATGAAATTATCTAACTTACATGTAGCATCCTCTGTTGCTGATTGAATGTGTTTAACAGGGTATGATGCTATCCAAGCCAACATTATTTCAATTTCAATTCAAAGAGTTACCCCAGTTATCCTCCTCATATTTTAAGCCAACATTTTCACCAAGGCATGTTTTGGCTCATGGCATCTTTTCAAATGCTGCTGTGCAATTCAATACAATGTGGAGTTCCACAAAGTTCAATACTGGACCCCATGATCATTCTTTTAAAGAGCATGGGGTCTATAACTGCTGAACTGAAAATATATGTGCCTCTGTTTAGAGAAAATAAACAGATCAAATATAAAAACATTTTGTCTAGGTGACACTTCATGACTCTGGTTTAGTTTCCATAACCAAGGCACAGCGTAAACGTAGCAGCAGAGGCTGCAAAACATGTAATTTGGCACTCATATATGAACATATACACACCTTGCATTTATATCTCAGCTTCAGAAGATGTGTGAGTCAGCCTTCATTGATCAAATGATCAAAATCATTATGTTACGGGACCTGGCATTATTGATCATATTGTGCAAAAGTCAAAATCATCAAATGGAAAAACTGATAACTGCTGACACCACCAAGTGCCAACAGGATGGCTGTTTTTAAAATTCCTTATCATCATATTGAATTATGTTTCTAGAAGCATAACTACAACAGTCTACTTGTAATAGGACACACCACACAAGAGAGACCAGGAGGGTGCAGCATATGTTTTAGATCTTAAACTCAATTTCATGAGTTTGAAAAGTAGCACATTTACAAATTGCAAAGGAGATTACATGGATGCAGACTCCCTGCCAATGCAATAGTCTAGGTGAAGAGCATAGCATTTAACTGGCGTTTCTTAGATGAGCTGAGACAGAATGATGATGGAACACATCTGTGAGGTTTTAGGCTACTATTGGGCAGTCTTTCCCAAGTCCTATAAAAATTAAAATTAGCACTTCATGGTGTTATTACACTATTATTAGTATGGTGTCACCATTAGTTTATACATCACTGTGACGTTATTCTAATATAGCCCATTCATAAATAATGTCATGAAGTACCATAGACTAAGTATGTCATATTAACAGCACACTACACCCTACTCTCTATACTCACCTGTATTCTACATGGTGTTAGGCTATACCCATTATAATGGACTAGCTGGGGGACAGGGTTTTTTTTCTTACAAATTTGCCAATTCATCTACATTCAAAAACTGGACATTTCTAACTATTGGTTCAATAATTAGCCATTTTCTTTTCTTTTTTTCATTTTATGCCTTGCATAAGACTTTTGTTCATGGAATTCTAAGCCAGTTTTGAACGCAAAGATTGCTGGGGATTAACTAAATCAATGATTTGTCATTTCAAGGCAGCAGTATTGGTTTACATAACAAGGCAAGGCTTTGTGTTTAGAATAATTTTGTCATGTAATGCATTTCCTAATCTGCTGAATCTCCACATGAATTTGGACAAACATAAACAAAAATGTATTTTCATGATCAAGGAAGAAACTTTACATGGACAATATCAGCATGCCACAGAATGATTATAGGGCGGTACATTCCATTGGATGCCATAAAACTATACTGCTCAAAAAAATTACGGGAACACTTCAATCATACACTGGATCGGTACTCTGTCACCTTTGGTTCTGAGCACAAGTAAAACTTTTGAGGCGAGTCTTTTATTTGCAACTGTCAGACACTCTGTGAATGTAGTTTGAGAATAGAGAAAAGGGAGGAAGGTTTAAAAATATGTGTTTTAACAATTGTGGCAAACTGTAAGTGTTCCCTAAATTTTTTTGAGCAGTATATATTAAGCCTATATGGACATTTATTTTGTGGACATAATTAGTTTCATAATACAAGGAGAACAGTCTTTTGCCTACAAAATGAAACATTGATTCCATGGACCACATGGCCGAAAATGACATTTCTTATTTCTTACATTAAGTTCAACAGACAAAATGTTTGTGGATTATATAGGCTAGCCTAATGCATTACTTTGTCATGAAATGAATGCCTTCTTTTTCATATTGTCTTGTGTTTCAAATCAATGTTGTCACAGCTCACAAGTACATTTTTAGCCTACAGTATGGAAGGCAGCTATTAATTTTAGGCTTTTAGTTTGTGTTTTGGAGACATGACAACATAAGACATAGGCATAAAACAACTGAGGAGGTAGCCTAGCTGCAAAGTTAAAGTTTCTGTGTAATTTCAGCTATAACCTCGTCTCGGACTGAACTGGACTGCAGTTGATGTAGGGTGATGGTGTCAACATTAATAAGCTAGGGTAGGCTACATACTTTGTAAGTAGCCTAAGTTTAACTTCCCAATCTTTTTTATGTCTGCATCACATAGGTCAGCAATTGAAAAACAGTAAACTATCTAACAATTGTCCTATTGTGTAGGTTTTTTTAATCACACCTTTAAACTGAATTCGCCATTCGCTTCTCACTGCAACAGAACATCCAAACTGCGTGACAATGGAAGCAGGCTACTCATCTCACCAGGTGCATCTCAGTGCCTCACCTTAGCTACGAGTGGCTAATAAACGTGGTTCAATAAACATATTAAGATGTTGAAAACCACACGAATGATTAAAAGTATCGCGAACTACCCTGAATTTCAAAACGTTCCTGCTTAAGTTGTAATGATATTGTGTAGCTACTTACGTTTCGATGAAAGGGACGATATCTTCATAGGTTAGGCTACTTTGTTGGCGTGAAGGGATCTGAATAAACCTATCGTAGCCTAGGCAATAGGTTGCGTTAGGTCTGCCAACTGAGCAGACCACATTCAGCATAATAACCTATCGCAACGTGCCACTATGAGCGCTCCAGAGACAGAAAGGGGGGGGGGGGGGGATTGTGCGTGATGCTTGAATGGCATCAAACGTCTGTCATTCTTGTAGACTAAATCGGAGATATGATTCCATATGGCCACGATAATTAGCCTAGGTATATATTTACTGGGCTGTCCTCTGAAAACTTGAGCGAAACACATTTGGTCATACAGTTGTGTGGCTTTAGGCGTTCCACTTCTGTTTGTTTTATCTTAAGTCATAAGATAGGCTAAGACATAAGCAGATCTGGCTCAGGTGCATAATACAGGTTGTAGGCTAACTGTTCAGATGTTGCAAATCAGTCAAACTGCAAGGTCTTGCTTTTGGAGGTCTACAACTTTATCATAATAAAAGTAAAATATCTCAAACTGAGATGACTCTGGGCCACCACAAACCACACGAAACACTTTGAATCTTTTAATATAGAATATGGCAGAATGTGTCAGACTAAATATTTTTTGAAATTAAAGATTTAGACATCATCTTACAAATTCCAAATATTCACCTATCAAAGGCGATACAATTTAGTTCATATGCATGTTAGAATGAATGCAGTTTTCAATTGGAAATTGAAAATGACTTCTGAATGGATGTGTTTAAAAATCACTGTGCATTTTCTGTTGCGTTCTGAATATTTATATTTGCAAAACAATACCATGTGTAGAGCAAACTGGCTTTTAATGACAGTTCTGGGCTGGGTGTAGCACACAGTGTACTACTTGTGATGAGGGGTGTTTTCAATGAAGGCTGAGGTTATTTTAGCTCCAGACATGTTTACATTTCTGTGGTCTAGTCTCTAACTTTCCCTGTTTTTTTTTCCTTTTCTCATTTCAGAATGCTCCCGGACGAGTGCTGGCCCAATCCCCTCAGCAGCCAGACATTCCTGGAGTCTGCCAGCAAATGGAGAGAAAGAAAAATAATATAATATGACAGACACACACATGCAGAGACCCCCAGCATTAGGCAGAAAGGCTCCTGTTATTTCAAGTGTCCCCATCATCATGTTCCACTTAAGAAACAAACACAGGTCTTGGAGTTTCAACATAATCCTAAAGTATATTGACCTGCTAACATAGCCTAGTTGTTGGGATGTTGTGCTTTACAGATTACAATTGCTTAATAAGCAAAGTTTTTTAAGCAAAGCAAAAACAGGGATTTTGTCAAAACACACACAATTCACAGAACCACACACACAAATAGCAGAACACTCCAGATCTTTTGCCAAATTAAACACTTATATCACTTATTGATTTAAAAACCCTTATTTTGTCACTGTATGGCACTCATGTAGCACTTTGGCCATATCTCAGGCTCTCTAAAGACAACAATGGAAGAATCTTCTTAAATGGCAAATCCATCCTTTAAAAAGAAAAACTTTTTATACCTTTAATCTAACAGGACAGTGAGGAGAGTGACAGGCTTCGAGTGAGAAACTGTGTGGGATAGGGAAATGACCCGTTGGACTCTAACCTGGGTCCCTGTAGGCCAGTGGTTCTCAAAGAGTGGGGCGGGCCCCACTAGTGGGGAATAGAGACATGACAGGTGGGGCGCGAAGAACAAGAGGAAATTGTTTTGTTTTTTGTGCCTATCTTTAATAATGCCTTTCTTTTTTTGACAAGGAAGATCATAGATTCAAAACAAAATAGCCACACACAAACATAGGAGTCATAAACAGACCGACATATGAATTAAAACATCATCAGATCCTGCGGACCGAGACGGGAAATGTAACGTGGAACCAAAATGCGAAAATAATATTTTAACGTTACCATTTTGCCGTGGTGATGGGGTTATTGAAATTTCCCCACCTCCAAAGTGGGGAATGACATAAAAAGTTTGAGAACCACTACTTTAGGCACACTGACCTGATTATGGTATGGGCGCTGTAGCCAGTTGCACCACAGCGCCCTCTGGTAAATCCATCCTTCCATTATGTTGCATGGCTCAACCCATTCTTTACAACATACCATAGTCAAGCATGCAATGCTGCTCGAATCTCATCGGATACATTTGGTCCTTGTCTACTTTGTCCTCACTCTCCCCTTTCCTCTCCCTGTCAATGCTGTTTTCCATTTCTGTTGAAGGTACGTGACACGTGATGGCTGTGATCAACTGGATCAGTGTGGTACTTTTGAAGTACCTTATGCCCAGCGCATCGTGGAGCCAGTATCTGCTAGTTTGTGGCCAACACAGTTATCATTGTCCTGTCAGGTGCATACATTGTCTATGACATTGTCAGGTGCACACATTGTCTATGACATTGTCAGGTGCACTCATTGTCTATAACAGATGAACTGAATGAAAAGCACATTCCCTTGCATGTCGGAGAAAAAATTAGGTGTGGTCAGGCACATTGATCACACATTGCTATTTTGATGCCACTAAAAAAAAGGATAATGCCAGTGACTGGTCTAAAGTGAATTGTGTAGTATTTAACTGTTATTTTGAGAGTGCACAGTCAAGAAGTCCAGCTTCTTGTTATTTTTAGTGTCATATCGTGCATTGCATTGACTGGAAATGTTCCATAGATGTGTGTGCATAATGTTAGACGTCCAAGATTTAAGGAAAGAGCTGTGTAGCCTTCATGTACAAATCCTACAAGTCAAAGTAATGTAACATCTCTGATATGAACATCCTGAAAACAGAAAAAAAGACCAGAGGGAACTGAGGTTTTAAAGGAAGAGAACACAAGAGGGAGCTTTGTCACAAATTACCTCAACTGTGATCTGGTTGTCTGTGCAGACAGTCCAATAGAACGTATCTCCTATGTATTTCATAAGCAATTGTATTTTACAGTTTTTCACAATTGCTAAAACACTAAATCCCATTCTCTGAACAAATGCTCAGAGACCTGAACACATTTATTGATCACTGTTGACAAAACCATAAACACTTTTCACCTAGTAAACACAATTTGCAGAACTCATTTACATGCAAAAACTCTTAACACATTGATTCTCATGTAATGAGATTCAAAATCCTGCAACATACCATTTTCCACTGTTGATTTTTGCTTTTTTCTCTAGATAACTAGAGATAACAATAATGAATAATTAGATATTCATATTGAACCATCACCAGTCATTGCCATTTTTGGAGTAGTACCACAAGAGCTTGGCATAGGCAACTGGGGAAAAACGATGATAGCATTTGAAACTCTCCTAGCCAGGCACATTGTTTTAATTCAAGGATAAGTCTCCACCTATATATTTACAAAAATCCCCTCTTTAATGTCAAAGTGAAAAAAACATCTACAAAGTAATGTTAATTAATTAAAAATGTATAATGCAAAATAAGCGATATAACATAAATCACCCTTCAAGTTGGCATTGAGTAGATGCACCTTTGGCCGCAATTAAAGCATGGAGTGCGTGGATAGGTCTTAATTATGCTTGCACATCTGGATACTGCAATTTTACTAAATTTTTCTTTGTAAAACTGCTCAAGCTCTGCCAGGTTGGAAGGGGATCGGGTACGAACAGCCCTTTTAAGGCCAGCCACAGATTGACTCGACCACTCCAGAACATTTACCTTGTTGTCTTTAAACCATTTCAGTTTTTGCTGTAGGCTTCGGCTCACTGTCTTGTTGGAGAGTTAATCCAGGATTTCTATATATTTTGCTCAATTCATTTTTCTTTTACCTTTACAAGCCTTCCAGGGCCTGCTGTCGAGAACTATCCCCACAGCATGATGCTACCACCACTATGCTTCAAATTACGGATGGTGCGTTTTTAGTGATGTGCAGTGTTTGGTGTCCGCCAAAAATAGCATCTAGTCTGATGGCCAAAAAGCTCAATTTTAGTCTCATCAGACCAACAAACCTTCTTCCATTTCCATTGGGTGAACTTTAGTCGAGATTTGATAAAAGCTTTGCCACTCACCCATAGAGCTCTGACTGGTGAAGAACTTGGCAAAAGTTGCTGTATGCATAGTTTCTGCCATCTCAACTGCTGAAGCATTAAACTTCTTCAGAGTTGTCATAGGTGCCTTGGTCACTCAGGTTGTGGTAAAAGCCTGCTCTAAGCAGATTTGCACATTTGCCATATACCTTACATTCCTTAATGATGGATTTCAGTGAACTCCAGGGGATGCTCAGTGACTTGAACATTTTTTTGCATCCATCCCCTCACTTATGCTTTTCAATAACGTTTTCTTTGAGTTGTTTGGAGTGTTTTTTCGTCTTCATTGTGGAATTATAGCCAGGAATATTGATTGACCAGGGACTGGACCTTCCAGACGCAGGTGTCTTTATATTACTTCACTACATTCACTGCACTCAGATGATCTCCATTTCACTAATTTTGAGACTATTAGCACCAATTGGCTGGACCGCTGTTGATTTAGGTCAGTCACTTTAAGGGGGGTGAATATTTATGCAATCGCTTATTTAAAATATAAAATATTATATATTTTTAATTAATTAACATTACTTTGTAGAAATTTGCTTTCACTTTGACGTCAGAGAGGGGATTTTTGTAAATTATTGTTAAGAATACCCCTGTTATACTTCGTATAAATAAAAGTAGACTTTTATTTGTAGGATTTATAGCCAGTGTCAGTCAGCATCATGTAATGACCAAAAAACCTAGATGTACCGCATAGCGGTACAAAATATGACCGCCGCTCAGTCCTGTACATCCGTTCCGCGAAAAGAAATCACACTTCAATTTGTCTCCATATTTTACTCCATCCCCCACTCTTGAAACTTTTGTGTATGCTTGTTTGGCATGCCTGAGTGTGTGTGTGCGGCTGCACAGAAAGTAGCCTACTGGTGCTGAAAAGGTGAATAGATTGTAGAATAGCCAAAGAAGATGTAGCATTGTTATAAAACCTTTAAAATCTCTAAACAATCACAAGTAGGGCAGTTCATCCCAGTTCATCCATGGCAACTGGATTGATGAAAGGTCACTTAGACCTGTAGGCTACATTGTATTTGGGAAAAGCAAAAGGTATCAGCATAATGTTATTTATTTATTTATAAACAAAAACATCTGTCAGTTCCATGCCGTTTTCAACAGCTATCAAAAACAAAGGTCATTTTTGGATGGATGGATTTTTTGTGAATGTTTCTTCTTCTACATAAGATTTTAGTCATCTTTAGTTCATGTGATACTTTATTGTCAATGCACAAATTAAGTAACAGTAGTCTGAAACGTTATTGTTAATGCACAAATTAAGTAACAGTAGTCTGAAACGAAATGCTGTTTTACATCTAACCAGTGGTGCAAATAACTGACATGTCCACATGTGCCTTGATGAAATGCGTCGCTAGACTGTTCATACACATTTTAACGGGACAAAGTTGAAGAGCTGTTGTCCGTTATTGTTCGTGCAAATATAGGCTGATTCATGTTCCCTTGCATTGTGTAACTGAGGTCCATGGCTAGTCTGGCTTTCACCAGACCAAGCTCAATCTTTTAAGAAATCAAAAAATAAATAGCGGGCAGATCAGGCTGGGTTCACCCAGCCTAGTCCATAGGCGCCCGATATTGTTTAATTTTCCGATTGAGATATCCACGCTCTGGCTATTCTAAATGCAGAAATGCATCAGGGAGTTATGACAAAACTGTAACTAACAAACTAGATCCTAATAGAAAGCTGTTAGCTTCCCTAAGCTACAGGTAGGCTTATAAGGTAGGCCTATTTACAACATAAATTGTCAATAGGCTATGCTGGCGACACAAATAAAATCTCCTTTGGAAACCAATGGCTTACGCCAATTACAGTATTAAGCGGACTTAAACTGCCATATCGTGGCGAAAAGTTGTAATAAAATTCACGCAGCTCCATGAGTCAAGGAAAGCGCGAATGAAGTAGCCACTTCTAAATGGGACCCACTACACAGTAGCTTAAGGTGTGTTGCTAAAGCAGCCATAATGAAATGAAGGTGTCTGGATACTTCACACACACGTGCTTTTTAATTTCACAGACTACAACTACCAAGCTGGAATCAAAGCACCACTTAAAACAAAATAAACAGGCGTCTCAGTCTCACGCATACAGGAAAAACTGTATCAGACCGGTGTAACGTTGGTAAATCTTCCATTGCACAGAATGATTTTTGTAGCACGTGCAACAAATGACAGTCGAAAGATACAATTACAGTGCTGCTATCAATTTGCTTGGTATAACCGCATTTATAGTTTTCTACAAATGCAATCAATCAAATTGGCCTCCATCACTCAACCAACGCTAAAGGTACATTACCTAGGTCCTTATTGATATTATAAGATTAACGTACCTGCAGTAAAAACCAAGCATGTTCGATAAACATCCTCAGATTTATTTCGGCTTCAAGAAGAAATGGGAATTACATTTCATGTGAACATCGTCCTATCCTTATTAGACGTTCTCTGCGGTAAACTAGTCCTTGTAGGAAGCGTCCATTGTTTTTTCCAACTCACTTTTAACTTCCAACAAAATTACGTCTCACTGCAACGATGCGCCATCTAGTGGACAAACGACTACTTATCGCCAATACTGGAAATGCAGCCATGATGATGAATATTTATTTTGGCTTTCTTTTAATCCTACTGAATTTGTAATTATGTATCGGCCGTTCTAATACCGATAGTATGTGGGTGCCTGTGTGTGTGTGCATGTGTATATGTGTGCACCGCCATCTACAGGCCAATGAGTGTACAGTCACTAAATGTACACATAACATAATTTTTTTTAGACCCCCCCATGGATGAAATTCTACGAAACTTGGCATACCCCCAGAGAATGCCAGGTCAATCATACACATAAAATTTGGTGCAGTTCTGAACATCTTAACTGAAGATATGGGCGATTAAAGCAGAATAATATTGCATTTTCATTTTTTACCGGGGGGGTGCAAATCACAAATGAGTGATTATGGGCCAGGTTGATGTGGGCCCTTGAGACCAACATACCATAAAAGATTCTTCATCCTCAGTGCCACGGTTCAGGTGGTTATTTAGGAAAAACTGCTTTTTTTGCGGTTCGGGGGGCCCAGCACGGGGGGGGAGTGGCCCCCGGGGACGAAACGAAATTTTTCCGTAAAAGTCTAGTGGGGCTACATACCCACCAAATTTCATGTGACCTGGTGGTTCGGTGTCCCGGGTATCGTTGACCAAAAATTCAGGAAGTAGATGACGGAAAAAAAAAAAAAAAACTTTGACAATCCCTATATGAGCGCTTCGCTAGCTTCGCTAGCGGCGGTCATAATTATGTTAGCATATTTAAAGGCTGTTGTGAGCTAGCATAACAGCCTATGCTGCAATGGCCAATCGTTTCATACAATAAATGAGCTTTAGCAATCTCACATTCTGACTTTTTTTGGTTGATATCAATTTGGTATATATCAATGCAGATCATCTTCGATTGTGCCAGCAGTGTTTGTGTTATATGTTACAGGATTCATCATTTTAACGCTATTACATGATGCTGACTGACACTGGCAATAAAGCCTACTAACGTTTAAAAGTCTACTGGGTTAAGGCTGTAGGCCTACCAAAACCTGTCCCTGTTCAGTTAAATTCTTCACAAACTATAACTTATTGTTTAATTTTGAGTCAACTTTCAGAGAGAATACATATATACGACTCCTTTCTGACCAAATTTCACAGCTTCTAAAAAAGTCTATCGTGTTTTGAACAGAGAAAATAGAAAAAAGTTAGGCTACAACTTTGCCCGTTCTCCCATACAGATCAACACCCCAAATCAGGGCAATTTTAGCTAAATAACGTTCCTGTGACAGGCTATCAAATATTTAACAATGATGGTGTAACTCTTGTGTAACTCTGTTTACCGAACAGTCTCTGGGTTAGCACTATCAAGTAAATTCTGTAATATCTCTCACTAGATTCTGTCAGGGTTATCTTAAGGTTCGTACAGGAGGACTGCAGTAATGCTCAATTACTAAGTATTGCACCCAAACCCACAATGACAACAGCAGCAGACCAATCAGATTATGTATCAAAAGATAAGCTTGTATTAACAGGAGGTGTCATCACATTAAATCGGAATGTATCAGGAAAATTTTATAAATGAAAAATGAATATGTATATTCTGTATATTAAGTGTAGACACTGGAACTAATTTCCAAAAATGTGTGGTGTATAATATGAAATATCAAGGCAGATCTTAAAATACCACTAGTAAATCGTGTGGTGTATAATATGAAATATCAAGGCAGATCTGGAAGTAGGCTACCACTAATAAAACGTGTGGTGAGTAATATGAAATATCAGAGCAGATCATAAGGTTCAGCCTTAGCTTGTAGAACATGTAGTGAACCACAATCACACATGGAATATTAGACAATACAAATCAAACTATGTTGGATCCAACAACCCCCAAAAGAAAATGTAAATGTCTTTAAGTTTGAGATCTCTTAAAAAAATGGAATCAAGAGCTCGAGCTGAGACGAATGAAAAAAGGAGAAAAAAGTTGTGTGTTAAGTTCTGATCAGTATATCCCGTCCTACCACGCTCCTGGGCGAAATCAGTCCGTGGGAAGGCGTCCTACTCTCAAGGGGAACTTCTCAGTCCATGGAACACTGCACTCAGGGGGGTGGGGAAAAAAACCAGCACACAGCGATTAACAAAACTACATTCTGGAACTACGCTGTTCATCATTCAACATTTGGGGTAAATAATTCATTCTCCATGGCGTTACTCCTTAATATGAACATACAGCAAGTGTTTATATCAAAAGACACAAGTATTACTTTTCTTCATTCAAATATGTCTCCTAGCTTATTCAGCTATAGCACAATAGCTAGGTGGCTAACACAGCTAGCTTATATGAACGTACACCACCGTAATAACATGAGATTTGCAAATTGAAGGTTACACATCACACTTGCAATAATAGTCAACCTATCCTGACTGGTTTACAATGCAATTCTTTTCATTTGACATGTGTCTGTCTTGAACAATTTAGCTAAGTGTCCACGTTTTAACAGTAAGTTATAGCTGAACACTTCCAAATCACCAGGATAAGTTCAAAATAAATCAAAACAGTTCTTCTCGGAAAATTTCAAGGTTTCAATTACAACTCTTAGTCTATTCTATGTGTTCTGTGTTGTATGTAAGCGATAATGAGCTATTTGCCATACATCTTATGTGAAATCTCTGTATCTGGTGGATGGTGTAAGTGTGGGAAAATGAAAGGGAGGAAAATTAAGTATTGTTTTTCTACAAGGGGGAGGGACTTAGAGAGTTACTGATAACACCCCACCACCAATACTAGTGCAGCCAAAGAGAGGGACCACTCACATCAAGTGGGTGAAACTAACGAGGGTTACACTTGACATGTTGATATTGATGAAATACAGAGATGTAGCCTACCGAGAGGCACCTGTCACAAGTCTACACTGACATCTTTAACTTGTCCCTTTAACTTGACCAAAAGGCCCCAGTTAGTTAAAATAGTCCAATGTGTCCAACGCACTGACTGTCTTTCGGAGGGAGGAAGCACAATCTGGTGATAAGTCTGTTTCCTGCGAACAAGGACCCCCTCTTGCAAACCCAACCGTGGCCACTGTTGTAATATCCTCCTGGGAACCAAGAAAAAAAAGTGTCCAACAATTTCTTTTTTTTTTGTGATTTCCTTTCTATTTAGGATTAAAAAAAACATCTTACAATTTTTATTTTTTTAAATTTATTTTTATTTTTAATTTTATAGCATGTCCCCTGTGGTGGACAAAAGGACCGTTTTACTATGAAAAGGTAGCCATGAAAATAGACAAAAATGGTAGTGGTATTAAATTAAGGGTAAACTTGACCAAATATAAGTGAAAATGTTATTTATCCTTCTAGACTACTTTATTTGCCTTTTTGGACAGTTGTATTTCTTTCTTCTGGATTGTTCATTTCATTTTCATGTTTTTCTTTCATCTGCGATAATTCATTTTTTTGTCTTACTTTTCCTCGCTATCTTCTTGAGGCACAGGTTCATAGTCCTCATCTCTGTTTCACTCACTCATCACCTGAGAGCTCCAAATCTGAACCCACCTCATTCATCCTATACAAATGATCTCCTAAATTTCCCAAAAAATCTAAATATTTTGGTCCTGGTGTCCATTATAATGGACATTCATAAAGTCACTATTATTTCAAAATGTAAATAACTTAACTTCTTTCAAAATGAATCATATGATTCCTGACATTTTCATTAACAAGACCATATATTGGCATCATAATGAATGCTTAATAAGAAGACACTATTTGACTTATCTCTCCTCCTTCCATAAAATGTGCTTGTTTTGATGTCAACCATTTTTGAGAACCAGGAAGAGTAGGTTCCCAGCAACCCAGCCAATCACATGATATATCATTAGAAAGCCCAGGGTGTCCTCTTTAAAAGACCACAGGAATTGATAGAATAGCTCAAAGGGGTAAAGGGGTATGCTTCTAGAACTTATGTCCACTACATGATAACTCACAGACTTCAGCAGGCTCCTTCCTACAGGCTTGTCCTGACAACCGGTTACCTGCAGTAAAGAGCTGTTTTATCCTAACCAAGTTGGGGGTCCTTACTCTGTACACAAGTCCATCTCTGTGGGTCCCAGGCCCACTGTTGGACCTGAAGCTCCTGCTCCTGAGCATAAGGGGGCACCCTGCTGTTGGATGGGCGATAAGTAACCACACACACTGCTGGAACTCGTCAACACCTGAATCTAAGACAGTAAGGGCACCATGACTGGAGGTGACTGGAGTGGTGATTGTTGAAGACCAGCATTTACTGGCCTCATATGGAATTTTGGGAATGAATGTTATTCGTCACTGCTGGGAAGTCCTTGAAAAGCAAGGGGGGGGGGCTAATTGTTCCTTGTTTGTCTCTGCTCTCCCCAGGTCTGCTCGAGTAGCTTGGAGCCAAGCATTTGCAGTATGCCGGTGCCTGCAGGTGACCTCCAAGGCTGCAGCCCCAGTGGGAGTGTGTTGTCTGGGCTGATATTCCAAGGGGCCGACTGAGGGATGGGGACCAAGTCTTGGTCGAGGATTTTCAAGGTGGTTACCAGGAGTGGTGCATAGGCCAAGCCCTGGCCAGGGTGCAGGATGGACGGGTGCCGCTCCAGGTGTGTAACCTCCATGCCTACCCAGTGGAACTTCCCTTACACTGCCGCTGGCCACTGTCGAAAGGGTTGGACCAGACGCTGTAGTTACCCAACAAGTTTGTGCTCTGCCCCCAGGGGGAAAGTACTGGTGAGGTCATGTTGGGCCTGTTGGGCATGCTCTGCCCCAGCATCTCCAGACATTGGGGGAACAGGGGGAGGGCCTGACACCAGAGGAGAGGGGGTAGCTATATCGTTTGCTGGAGCAGTGGCAAAGGGTGTTTGAGTGAGATGAAGATGATTAGGGAAAAACCGACGCAGTATACCACCATATTCCAATGGGGACCGCTGCACCCATCCTAGAGCTCTACCGTCCAGTGCCCCCTAGCATGTATCTGGAGATAAAGGAGCTGTTGCGGGAGATGCTGGAGGGAGGAGTCCACAAGAGCTCCAGTCCTTGGGCCGCACCGGTAGTCCTTGTTCGGAAGAGGGACGGGGCCTGGCGGTTCTGTGTGGACTATAGGCGACTAAATGATGTCACCCACAAGGCCGCTTACCCCCTGCTCTGCATAGAAGAGTTCCTTACAGATCTAAAGGGAGCTGCCTGGTATTCCACCCTCGACTTGGCCAGTGGGTATTGGCAGGTGCACCGCACGACCAGAAGAAGACTGCCTTTGCTATGCCCATATGGGCCTCTACCAGTTTGAACATATGCCATTTGGGCTCTGCAATGCACCTGCCACATTCCAGAGATTAATGCAGCACTGCCTAGGGGACAAGGTGCATGATTCCCTGCTAATATATCTGATGATGTGATCGTATTTTCTTCTGACCTCTCTTCCCATCTAGCCCATCTAGACCAGGCATTTGCTCGGCTGGAGGCCCATGAGTTGAAGCTACAACCAGCAAAGTGCAGTCTCTTTCAGCGCTCTATCAAGTACCTGGGCCATGTAGTCGGCACGAGTGGAATATTCACAGACCCTGAAAAGACTGCGGTGGTACAGGACTGGCCGGTACCCACAACTGTGAAGGAGATAAGAGCCTTCTTAGGATTTGTGGGTTACTACCGCCGTTTTATAGCCTGGGTGCCAGCCGAACTTAGTCCCGCCCACAACATTTGAGGTCGGGAAGTTCGGTCTGGCATTGCTCCGTTGTGGAGCAACTATGCTCGCCCAGAGCTGGGCGGACCAATCAAATTAGGCTTTACGATGATGGACAGGTGAGCAACAGCACCTCGTCTATCATGTCATCTGAGCACGCTTAGGTTGATTATGTTTGCAGCAAAAACGCTGTGGCTAGAAGGAGACAGATGGCTTCTAGACCCCATATGGAAAATGCATATTATTTTACTGAAAACTTTTCTGATTATTATTATATGATTATATTCTGATTAATTCTAAACACTTTGGCCAAAGTTGAGATGTGGGAAAACTCATGGTGTCACTTTCATCAAGGGAAAACAGCGTGTTGCATTGTGACATGTTGTTCCCTCATTTGTTTGAAATCCCTGATTGACCACCTGTTCGAGGGATTTGCGACAGCCTTTCCCAGCTGTTTATAACATGTTTGTAGCATAGGCTATCAGTGTTCAACAGAATTATTTTTAAAAACAGAGGGGATATAGGCTATCAGTTTTCCTAATAGCCTACCCTACTACGTATCTCTTAGATTTCGCTAATGAGTGTTGTAGGAGATATTGATGGCACAATAACTTTTACAAAAGCCCAGAAAACAATGTTGTAGCAGCCTTTGTGGAGAAGAAGGATGGTTTGTGTGTTCTTCCTACATCTCATGGTAAGCTATTTCGTTGCTCTGATTGGTTAGGTCTATCCAATTGAGTGCAGAGGCATTCCCCCCCTGTATCGGTTGAAACACGCCCCATAATTACGTCCCAATGGAGCAGTATCAGACTCATATTCTGACTAGAATTTGAGTATTATGTCAGGCTAGCCGTTTTATATCCGGGTTTTCCAAGTGGGCGGCACCTGCATGCCTTGTTGAAGGGAGTCCCTGGGGCATCACGTGGCAAGGTCCAATGGTCGGATGGGTGCCAGGAGGCATTGATGGCCTTAAATGTGCCCTGGTGGAGGCGCCAGTGCTAGCCTACGCTGTATACACCCTGCCGTTCCGCATCTACACAGATGCGCAGTCCTCGCTCAGGTGCAGGGAGGTAAGGAGAGAGTCATAGCTTACGCCAGTTGGAGTTTGCTAACATAGAAAAGAATGACCAAAATTACAGTGCATTCAAGTTGGAACTGTTTGCCTCAAAGTGGGCTGTAACCGAAAAACTTAAAGACTATTTATGGGGCATGAAGTTTACTGCATTCACAGACCATCGACCTCTCCTGCACCTGAAGACAGCCAAGTTGGGAGCTGTGGAACAGCGATGGGCTGGCCAGCTTTCCTGCTATGACTTCGTACTGCACCACAAGCCGGGGCTGGAGCACCAGAATGCCGACACCCTCTCATAGCAGGTTGGCTGCTGTAGGGAAGTAGGTGCCTGGGATGAATCTGATTGGGCGGAGCAGCAGGGACAGGTCCAGCAATGGCCCAGGTGAGACGGGGGTGGTCATCAGGGGTGGCACCTACCGCGGAGGTCCGAGAGGCACTGCTGGGGGCTAGCCGAGTGCTGCTCAGGAACTGGGACAGGCTGAAGGTACAACAGGGGGTGCTCCTGTATCAGGTGCATGGAGAGGAAGGGTGGGGTGTGGTGGTCCCCCAAGCTGAGTGCCAGGCCATCTGGAGGTAGTAACACAAGGTTCTGGGGCAGGTTCTTAGAACATAGTTACTAGAAAGACTTCTTATATTCAGATGGAAAGTAGAGAACATATTAAGAGGCATAGATACACACACATTCTTAAACTGGGTTTCTTTGTAAAAGAAGATTGGAGATATCATGTGATGAAAATAAATTTGAGTCTGGGTGAACCTCAAGATAATAGTCCACTGAAGCTGGATCAAAGGGCTTAAAGGTCAGTGGCCAGTTGCACAAAGCACCTTAAGTTTTTTCCCTTAAGTATGACCCTTAAGGCTTAGGTAAGGGATTTACTTAAAGGAACACGCCACCCAATGTCAGTAGTAATATATGTTCTTACTTTAACTTTCACGAGTTGAGTCATACCTCTCCCGTGTCGGTACGTGCACTCAAACGCTCTGGTGCGCGGCGCGAATGTGTTAGCATGTTGCTATGCTAGCGGGCTCAGACGTAGCCATAGATAGAAGTAATCAAAAACATCCACGTTTTCCCTACTTAAATACAGTTGCACGAGTAGTTGATAAAAATGTGTAAGGTCACACAACATGAAACGTGGCGATTTTCCAAGCGAATAAACAGGAGAACTACAATGTGTGGCGCAATAGCACCTAGGAGTACTTCGACCTAGTGTAGTAATATTGTTAACACCTAATTGTAGATCCCACGCCACCCAATGTCAGTAGTAATATATGTGTCACCAGGTGACGGCACGTAGCATGGGGGAACTAACCTTCCAGGGTTTGTTTCCCCCCCAAGGGGGAAGAATTACCAGGCGGACATAAACAAAGCAGACATGAGCACTAATTGTTGTTTTTATCGTTAACTATGTACAGGTGTGCAGCGGTAATGTGTGGGTTTTAGTGATTGGTTTACAGCCATGGACCATGTGTTTTTAAGCATGTGACTTTTAGTGTTTGGGGCACCTTGTGGGGGTGAGACGTGGATTCGTGGTACGCTCCGGATTACCGAGTGAAGAGGACTGCTGTTTGGAATACCTCAGAAGAGACGCAACTTGGGAGTTCGTAAGGAGGAGTTGACAACGACAACGAGTGGATTGGGAACCGATTACCTTGGGCTGTGGACAACCACATCAGACGAGACCGGAGGTCACTTGGGGCTATGGCAAGCTAAGTAAACTCTCCCACTTAATCCGACTGGTCGAGTTGTAGAACACTTGAGGAATACCGTCAGCGTTTGCCCGTCTCTCGTCTCCCCCCCTCGTTTACTGTGATCAAAGTGTTGTGACAATTAGTGTATGTCCAGTATAGTCAGAGCTGCTAAGTCTTATCGCTCAGACGAGCCTCAGAGTGAACGTGCACTACTATTGCCTTGCCTGTGTTGTAGCCAACGGCTCGTCAGCCCCCTGTACTGTGCTAGCGACTTTCATACTGGATGCCTACTATTGCCTTGCCTGTGTTGTAGCCAATGACTCGTCAGCCCCCCTGTACTGTGCTAGCGACTTTCATACTGGATGCCTACTACTATTGCCTTGCCTGTGTTGTAGCCAATGACTCGTCAGCCCCCTGTACTGTGCTAGCGACTTTCATACTGGATGCCTACCACTATTGCCTTGCCTGTGTTGTAGCCAATGACTCGTCAGCCCCTTCACTGTGCTAGCGACTTTCATACTGGATGCCTACTATTGCCTTGCCTGTGTTGTCGCCAATGCCTCATCAGTCCCCTGTACTGTGCTAGCGACTTTCATACTGGATGCCTACTACTATTGCCTTGCCTGTGTTTTAGCCAACGGCTCGTCAGCCCCTGTACCTGTAAGTGGTTGACCCTGGCTAATTGTTCCTTTGTCTTCCCTTCTAGTCCGGGGCAGTGTGGGCGCTGAGTTGGGGAGAGTGGCCAGAGACTCCCGGGACCGAGACAGTGCTTTTGGCCCTCACGAGGGTTCCCGCACCAGCGAATTCACTTTTAAAAATAAAACTGTATACTTTTCTACTAAACGCTTGCCTCTGCTCGGGTTTTATTGGCGGGTGTGGTTGCTCCTTGGGGTAGAATATAAGCGCCCCCTAGCGGCCACATATGTTCTTACCGTAACTTACCGAACACACACACACACACACACTTTTACCATGTCGAAAATCTATATATAATCTATATATCAATCTATTCATTGCATATTTTTATGTGTGCTTCCATATTGAGTCCATTCCACTTACTTTGTTAGGAAAATATGCAAATCAGTGGCGATCCATGCCATGCGCTTCCGAAACATGTTTGGAATGCCTAAAATGATGAGCGCAGAGGAGCGTTCAGCGACTCTGGTGAATGCGTGAAGCGCCGGAACATTGTCTACTCACCCAACTGCTAGACTTCAAAAAGAGGCTACAGCCAATCCAATTGTCAGCTGCTGTTCTCTTGAATGTGTATGAATGTGAAGGTGCTGCTTTTTAGACACTTTTTTCGTTTTGTTTATTTTGTTTCGTTTGTTTTGTTTCGTTCTACTCTAAAGTGGTGTGCCTTAGCTCACGTGTGGTATTGAAACCTTGGCCTGGTCAAGCTTGTATTCCGGTGGCCCACCCACCTAAGGCTTATCCCTATGTTAGTTGATGGATTTGTGTGTTATTTATTTATATATAAAGTTATATACAGTTTGTAAGAGTAAAGCCCTTTTGTCGCAAGTTTTGGGCAAGGTCCATAGGCTACAACAAAGTGTTTCTGGCGTGAAATTTTGAAGAATTTAGAAGAATATACCAAGGCTATCTCTATCTCTAACTAGCTCATATCGAGAAGAATGCATGACGGAAATAACAGTTTACTAACTATGGATAACTTGTAGACCATAAAGGTAAGAGTTCATTGTCCTTACGTTTAGCTATGTTCGCCATGTCCAGCTTCTAAATGTTATGTGGCTAACAGTAGTTTATAATGTGATAATGTAAAAGCTTGCTAGGACCGACGTTCAATGACTTCATGCTTTGTCCCTGCTTTTATGCTTTTATCGTTGGATTTTAGGATAGCCTATTATGGCAACCGATTGCATTCCAACCTACAGTCAACTCTAGCAGGTGTTAAATGACTTTAAGGATTTAAAGATTGTCGCAATGTGCTGTCTCTCCTATTGCTGCTTTTGATCAGTCAGATTTTAAATCTCCTGCAGTGGGTTGGACATATGTAGTGTCATCAAAACGCCCGCCCTTTCTGGTTTAACATTTTCACACTGGTGCCGATGTTACATGGCAACTGGCACCCATGGTAAAGAAGCACTATGGTCTGGTAGCAAGTGACTGCTACGCTAAACCCCTACTAGCTAGCGAGCTAGCCATCAAGAAACCAAGCTAAACACATACAGGGCTCACAATAAAACGGTCGAGCAAACACATTGTTTAAGAGACTATCAAACCACATTACAAAGACGAAGTTCACCCAAGGGTAGGCTACTTACAATTTCAACAGCAACAAAGCCAAGTTGGCTTCCGTTTTGCAGTCTTCAGAGTCTCTCACTTGACACCATTCCTCAAAAGCTTGCCCTATGTTCACTCGTGTCTGGTCTCTTTTTTTGTCAAACTCCCTTTTCTTCTGTTCCTCCGTCAGTCGCTTCTTGGGTTTCTTATTTGTCGATTGATCCATGATGAATGCAACAATTGCCTTGCAACTGGCTGTTTATCTAGCCGGTCCCATGTTTGGGGGTGTGTCTGCCGTAAAGCATTTTCGAAACTACAATCTGACTACATTTTCAAGGCGCGATTGGATACTTCCGCTGAGTCACATCTGGATTTACCCGGACCGGGTCCAGAAAGTTGCATGTTCGTTTTTTCCGCGTAAACGCGATAGGGGGAGACAAACCCACCAAACAATCCAGAAAGTGTTGTAGAACCATCGGAACGACTCTCAGCCTGCATAATTAAGGTTAATTAAGGCAAAAAAATTAATTTTTGCTAAAATTGTTGCATAGTTCTTTTGTTGCATAGTTCTGGCTGCGTTGGTGACGTTCCACAAGTGATGACGTTTCTTTGACAGATGTGGCCGCTTGCAGATTTGTCACTTTCTGATGGAAACTGGATACGAACAAATACAAATATGCATGACATTTTTAAAGCATTCCGGGAAGGCAGCGCTGCATTTGAAAATATGTTGCGCGTCAAAAAGCTGGGCGAAGCCCATCTTTATGTAAATTAATCCGTTGAACGCGAGGCGACTCTCCAATGAAAGGACGAGGTTGTAGGTCCTTTGTTCTACCACAACGGTGCCTGTGAAACTTTGGTTCAGCTTACAAGACAAATAATGTTTTAACGATCTCTTCCACGACCACCTAGTAGTCCATAAAACAAACGAAACTAGGATTTGGATAAATATATTGACTGTTGGGGTTTCTGGTGAGGATTTGAGATTGCATTGAGTAGTTTAAATAGGCTAAAACAAGATTTCGAAATGGCTTGCATAGTTTGTTTAGGCTATTAATTTGTTGTATACTAACAGTACATGCCTAAAATTGTGGTCCATTTGTGGAAAAACACTTTTACATACGTTAAAACGAACTGAATATGAGCTGGTAACTGACATTTTAAACAAAACGCCCACACATGACTGAAGGAGGGGAGGCAGCGCGACCCCATGTGTATGTCCTCGTGCAAGTGGATCAGTACCGTAAGTCATTTGCATAGCTAACGTCGGGAACACCCACTGGCATGCGTTGACGGAATGCAACTGTGTGTGGAAGCTGTTAAACTTAAATTTCTATATTCTATTACCAATATAAAAATAAATATCCAAAATTAAACATGGACCTCTGGGATGTATGCATTTTATGCATATGCATTTTATTGAGGCGAAATACCTATTTTGAAAAAAAGAATTTCTCAATTGTGCTATCCTGTAATGGCTAACAAACTCATTTTCAATCAAGATGCTGATCTATGTGTAGTTAGTATCAATCTGACAAAATGGATAGACTAGTAGGCTAAATCGCAGCATAGCCTATCATCAAACAAGAGGAAAATACTACATAATTAAAAATAATTTAAAACAAGCGTCAATGGGATCCTTTCCAGATGAACCTGCAAAGCAAATTAAAATTTGTTAACAGGTTTGTCTGGGTTGACTCAAGCTAAATTAAAAACATGGTTGATAATATTTGGGTTGCTCAGCTCTGCTCAAAGCTGCCCTCATGTTGCACGAATCAGGATAAGACAGAGTACTACTGTATAGCATTGGGAATGCATTTACGCTAATAATTGGA
Source organism: Alosa pseudoharengus (assembly GCF_046254945.1). Lineage (NCBI taxonomy): Eukaryota > Metazoa > Chordata > Actinopteri > Clupeiformes > Clupeidae > Alosa > Alosa pseudoharengus. Next base: position 23,286,084 of record NW_027468870.1, on the reverse strand, counting down.
GAGAAGCTCATGTGTGCTGTCATACTGTGATTAAGTTCGATTTGATAACCTATCAAAAGGCGTGAATTTCTTTAATTTCACATCGCCTATGAGAAGTGAAATAGGCTTACAGGAAACTGGTTAACATGCTTAGATATTCGTTCAACATTTTCCCTTTGTGTATGGACTTCAGAAGGCACAATAAACCCGATAAAGCCGCAAGCCCGTCCCGAATAATAAGATAACGTCAGACATTTGAGTTTAACTTCCTTGTGGAGAGCCGTCCCGACGAAGGACTCACCATTTATGATAGCCACACATCGCTCCTCCCACGTACGAGTCCGTGCGCGCTCTGAACGGCTCTGAAAAGAGCAAGACGACAAACACTTCCTCATTGATAAGGCAGTCTCTCTTACTGTACGTGAACAATATACCTGAGGCTTACTTTTCTCTTATTTTCTTGTTTAGAATTACACGCCTTTAAGCAGGCCATATACTTACAAATACAAAACGCGGAGACATACTATTTTAATTAACCTATTTGTCGTGACTACGGAGACAAATAGCCTACTTCAACAGGTAGGTTGGCTATTTGATTTAACACATGGGCAATACATTTTTGTCGGGCTCAGACATGCTGATAAGTGAAACCTTGCCAGTTTGTATTGCGTTTTCAAATTGTAGGCTATGATTCGCTTTTGAGAAGGGCGATTTTGATGTTAGGCTATATTTGTTCGATAGCTAAAGCCAACATTTCGGCAAGACGATCAAATATTCATAAACTATGTTATAGCCAGCACTTTAGATAAGGGACCACCATCAACTCGACGATGAGTCATTTCTGTCATCAATTTCAGCCTGGAGGTGATCCGGGCAGGGTTTTCGTCATCGCCATGTAACATGATTTTGTTTTAAATAACCCAGCCAATTTAGGTGAACTATAGGCTATGTTTGGCCAAAAAAAAAAATATATATATATATATCTTTGTCTCCCATATATCCTAGATTTCAGTCTGACTACACCATGGAACAAGTGATGCCACTGTCAGCTGGTTTTCGCTCCTCATTAAAAGTAAGAACTGCGATCTTAAGACCTGTCAATGAAAACATGTTGCCAGCCGTGCCCAAATCAATTTTCTTAAGTGTAATTAGATTATTCAAAATATGTATTATTTGTAGGCTACGGGCTATCTACTGCAGCGTGGAGGTTGTTGTAATAGCCTATAGATTCTAGTCAGAGCTAATTTGACACGATCTTCATATTTAATCTGATTGGAGAGACCTTGGTAGTTTAAACTGGTTTGCAGAGTGCTTGGTTTTTCTCTTTGAGGCACCCACCCACGCAGTGTTGCTGGGTGACTGCCAGTCCTCAGGGAGAGTTTTGAAACCATCGGAAGAGGAAAGCCATATATGGACACATTCTCCCGACCAGTTATGACAAGCCGAAACCCTGATAAGAGACTGATGATTTTGAGTTGCAATGGCAAATGCATTCTAGGGAGTGCCCTCAGGGCGCTCTCTTTGTGTTTCTGGCAGATGTTTTTTCAATGTATTTTCAACTCAGTGTTGAGTTTGCTTTCCGGATTGCATTTCAATGATGTTAAGGTTCCATGGATTTTCTATTTGGAAATATGCAACTCGAGAGGTCTGTGTTGTTTACATCTATGTTTACACTTGTTTTCAGCGTCAGACCGCCATTGACATGTATGACCATATGTCATTGTTTTCTGGATATCTCCTGCCAGGAGATGAGGACCAGTCAGTCCAAGAGGTTCCCTCTGGCCTTGACTGTGTTACACATGGTAAGCATAAGAGTCACATAGACCCTTTACTCCCATGTAATACATAATAAATGCATTAAGTTTTCCATACACTGTTAACATTGTTTGTAAAGCTTTTTGTTTTTTAAATTAAAATGTTGTGAAATATCTTTTTTTGTGTTGTGCCTACCAGGCATGGAGACATGCACTGTACCACTGCTTACTCCATGTAGCAAAGCAGTCATGAGTCAGGCACTGAAGGACAGTTTTAATGGGTTTGCAAAGGTGCAACGCATCTGTGGAATCTCAAACAGTAAGTCACATTTCTCAGGTCATGATAATTGGCATTCTTCTTCCTGCCTCCTAGGTGTTCAATGTCACATCTATACTCATGACTCTAAAAGTCATGAAAAATTGAAGAACATTGTGTTTCCTGTGCATTTGTTAGACCCGCGCAAGTGGAGCAAACAGCATATCATGAAGTGGTTGCACTGGGCATCTACTGAGTTTAGCCTCACAAATGTTAACTTCTTCAAGTTTGACATGGATGGCCAAGAGCTTTGCAACCTTGGAAAAGACAACTTCCTGGAGCTAGCCCCTGACTTTGTCGGTGAAATACTCTGGGAACACTTGGATCAGATGATGAAAGGTAAATGGTTCATAATATAGATATTACTGTTTGTAATGTATGATGTATGTACACAGCATTAACAAATGATGTCTTCCTTAAATTAGAGTGTCATGAAAAGGTTGAGTCGAATGTCTTTGCTCAGGCAGTACAAGCAGTTCCCAACTGGATGAGCAAAAACAATGTTGGTAAGTCTGTTAAAAAACACAATTGAAAAAAGTTACCAATGGATTTAATATTATTGAATTATAGCCATTGTATGATGCATTTAAGTGTGTTGATGTGTGGCGGCAGAATGATGCTGATGGTGTTCTTTCTCTCCAGAAGGCTTTGGATTGGAGGATGGTCTGTGTTCACTTCAGGTACCTGACAACAGCTTACTGAGGGGGCTGTTTGAGACTTCAGATGAAACAGCACTGACAAAGGATCAGGAGTACTCCATGTTTCCCAAACCCCGGCTGAGCACTGTAAATGTTGGTTATATCAAAAGCAGGCAGAATTACACAATGACAGCTATTAGGCCTGGCATCTCAAAACACAGTGAGTTTCTTGGTGTTTTTGTTATTCTGTTTTTGTGATTGTTGGCTCTTGACTCAGGATCTGAATAAATGGAAGAGAACTCTGTTAATAATTGTTAAGACTGTTAAGAGTGTGTTTCTTAAGACACGTAATCTTTGTTTGTACTGCAAGTTTTAAATTTGACAGCTAAACATTTTTTTTTTTTTTTGCTTTCAGTTTCATCACATGATCAAAGCTCAGTGGAGAGTGTCGACAGCTTTGAAGGTGGTGCCGAGTCCATGTTGCGCTCATGGGGCAGTCAGTCATCTTTGGCTGACATGCAGCGTGTTCCTTCGCAAGACAGCTTTGATGATGAGTACTCCATAGCTCCATTTAATGTGGGAAAGCAGGGGCTTTCTTTTAAAGACTACATTTTGGAAAGGAATGAGCCCATTGAACAGGGCAAACCTGTAATACCTGCAGCTGTTTTAGCTGGATTCACAGGTGTGTTGAATCTGTCCTAAGTGTGCTCCCTCTATGTAAGAAACATAGTTTGTCTAGTTGTATGCAAACAAAGATTATACATCACATCTAACCCCAGTATTGAGCATGCACACAGTGACAGTGATTCAGTTGAGATGAATTAGGAAAAAAGTATTCACAAAACAGGGGGTGTATTCTTTTTTTTTTGATTAACAGGCAGTGGTCCAATACAACTATGGCAGTTCCTGCTAGAGCTGTTGACAGATAAAGCATGCCAAACCATCATTAGCTGGACTGGTGATGGATGGGAGTTTAAGCTCATTGACCCTGATGAGGTAAGCTCACCTGTCTTTGCTGCTAGACCATATAGTATGCACTTTTTAACCTATGATAAAGGTCTGACTGTCATCAGCTACAGCATTTTTAAAAATCATATGTTGTTTGCTTGTACAGGTGGCTCGGCGCTGGGGACGAAGGAAAAACAAACCTAAGATGAACTACGAAAAACTAAGCCGAGGCCTGCGCTACTATTATGACAAGAATATTATTCACAAAACGCCTGGGAAACGCTACGTGTACCGCTTTGTCTGTGATCTCCAGAACCTATTGGGCTACTCAGCTGAGGACTTGCATATCATGTTGGGGGTTCAACCTGACACCGATGACTGAGCAAGCTGGAATGTTTCTCAGTCTTGAGCGAGGTGATGAAATTTTAACCCTCCGAGTGGAAATATTGGCTTCTTGAGCACCTCCATTTCGTAGTTGGCGAGGTTCTTTGTTCTTAGTTCAGCGGGGGCTCGATGCCATGAGTTGCTGACCAAGAGTTTCTTTATTTGATAAGAGTGGACCTCAAGCATGGAAATGCATTGCTGTGCAAGCTCTGATTATGTAGAGCATCCTGACATTTCCTTAATTGACACAACAGAAGTGAAGTTGAGGTGATAGAATTATATCTCACATACTTATGCACTGGTTGTGGTTTGCACTGTAAAATTGCTAATTAAATTAGCTACCGCTTAGTGTGAACTGGTGGCAATCGTGTTCCATGTCAGAACGATATGGGGAATATCTTGATATCTTGGTATAACAGCATCTCCTTTTGAAATATATGTTATATTGTTCCATTCAGTGTGACAATGTAATTATGTATTTGGTTCTTAAAATGATGTAGAAGTTCACTGGGGGTGTACGATCAACCCCAAATTCTACTGGCCTGTCTTAGTCTGAGGCGTGTGGCACTGTCACCTTTAGCCAGGTCACTGCATGGTCTCCTGCATCTTAGAGCAATTTCCTGTGTATTAGCCGCATTGTGTATAAGCCGCAGGACAGTGTTTTATGCAAGTTAAAAGAAACAAAACCATATTAATACCATATTTACCCTGTGTATTAACCTCATGGCTGAAGAAATTTTGCAAAATCAATGTATAAGCCACGGCTAATAGTTGGGAAATTACGGTATCAAAATAAACTGATTACAAATGGTAACGCCTTACAAATTGTCAGTACTTTAAAACAGATGCCTTGTTATTCATGTATTTTACTGTAGTTTATCTTCGGGGAATGTAGCCAATCCACTGAGGCACGAATGCCACAATTTTTTTATCGCTCAGGCCAAAGTGTGATATGAATGTATAATGTCTGTTTTCTGATTGCATTTAGCTGTTTTTTAAAACCAAAGCTGTTAATCATGCTCAGCAAATGGTGTTCAGCTGGTTAAGGGTTGAGGATATTTCCTAGAAAATGAAAATATAAATGAAATGTGTCTCAGATAACTGCTTATTATACCGCTCTAAGCTAAGTTTTTGAAATATTTCTCATTTTTGTTTATTTGTATTTTGGATCTTAAGCCACAAACCTGGTGTACATTTGCTGCTTTGCTCTAAATGTAATGTTTTTATACATCAAATTTTCCTGAGTACAGAAATGCTTATATCTGATGGAGAGCACTATGTGAAATTGCTTTAGCAATCTTTTGAAACCTGTTTCTAGTACTACATATTTGCATGTAATGTCTTACACTTGGATGCACAATTTATTTATATGGTTGCAGAATAGTTATTTGACTCCAAAATGCTATGAATGTATTACTAAGTGCAACCAGTTTGAATTTTTAGATTTTAATTAACTCTGAACCATCTGTCCTCAGCACATATGTGGACCTTGTCTATGTAATGTTTATCAATTTAAAATTGAGACCGTTGTCTTGGAAAAAATCGGGAACTGTTTCCTGCTGTGTTTTTATAAAGCGCTATTTTTATATGAACTGTTTTATTATTTTGTGTGAGTATAAAACATTGTAATATTTAAAATATTTTTTGTAGAGGTATTACCACAAATTCATGTGGTGAAACAGAGGAAGATAGTCCTGCAGATATTTTATTTATTTTACTGAATGTGAGCCTGTGGCAGAATCCCTATATTACATGACTATTTGTTTTACTGCTGAAACTTAGTGTAGTAAGATTAGTTCACTCTTATTATCAACTGTGATGTTGCGTATAATGCAAGTCAGTAAATATATCCTGTATCCATATGCGAACAGAAGCCATACTTTACAGCTCCAACTGTGATTACTGTACGTCAAATATGTTCTGATGCAATTTGACAGATGTATGCCTTTCCTAATTATGTCCAATGAATTTAATTGGAGCCAAGTTAAGAAGCATCTTAAGGAGCATTAAAAGAAGTAGGATGCACCATATAGCTTTTATTTGTAATAAATTTACAAAACACTCATACTTATCATTGTGGTTTATTGTGTGTATATTGATGAGAGAAAAACGATTTCATTCACTTTTTAAAGAAGAGTGTGAAACATTTAAGACAAGTCTGAGAGTGTTCTGAAATCTCTGGCGGAGATGTAAAAGGGGAAACTCTGAGGGACCTATTTTGACGATCTAAAATGCATGGTCTGAAGCGTATATGGTTTAACTGCATTCAGGGTGTGTCCAGATTAGCTTTTGCTAGTTTGACGGCAGAATAAATGATCAGATGCCAGGCGCATGGTTCAAAAGGGTTGTACTTATGTTTCTTAATTAATCATGTGTGTGATGTGGGCGTCATATCTAATAAACCAATCAGAGTGCCAGTGCCCATTCTCTTTCATATAGCGCATGTACCATGGCACAAATTGGTATTATGATAAGTGAAGGCATTTCTTCAGAGGGAATCCACACACAAGCATGACCATCTATGCAACAGCAAGATTACATCAAACTGGCAACGTGTGCATGTGACAAGCAAAGTATACACGTGTCTGTACTTGCCTATGCATTGAACTCGTAGGCAACAACAAAACAAAGTCTTACGTGGAGTGAAAGCCATGGAGTATTCCACCATCACAATTCTCATATTACCAGATTCCAATCCAGAGACATAGATAGATAGATAGATAGATAGATAGATACTTTATTGATCCCCAGGGGAAATTCAAGGTCTCAGCAGCATACAGACAACACAAACACATTCTTTAACAGCAGAAAGAGTAATTAAAGTATATAACACAACTAAGCAATAAGGACAGTAGAAGATAAAGAATATGCTAAATATACTAAAATACAAATTATACTAACTAACATCTATCTAAATCAATTCTAAAAACAGTATCCACATAGTGGTGATTAATCAATCAGAGGTGCTTGCAATGACTGAGGCAGGGACTGAGCCTGTGATTCTCTGTGCATAGTAAGGTAAGGTAAGGGGCTCTGTGTGAATGAGTGTCATGGTGATAGTGCAATGGTGATAGTGGTCATGGTGATAGTGCAAATGAGTAAGTCCAACAGTGCAACAATGCAGAAATAAAGTAAAGTAAAGTCTATATATCTATATATTTAACTATTTTAAGAAAAGGTATAAGTGTGGCCACAGTTCGGCTGTGGCATGGAGGGAGGGGTTATGCATATGTGCTAATGTGCTAATATAGCACGCAAACAGTGAGGCAGAAAGACAGTGGTAAAAGTGGCTAGTGGACAGACAGTATCCAAACATGGAGGGGGTGAATAGGCAGACAGACTATGCATTGAACAGTTCAACAGTTCAGTGAATGCCCAGGGCCAACATCACTGGGCAGTCCTCAAACACAAACCTTTTTCAAACAACCTGTCCTTGCACACACATTTTATGGGTAATACCAAGACAAACCAATTCAAGGGGAGAAAATATTCAACAATATTCAAACCTACTACATAGTGTTTTACTTTGCTTGATAATGCATTGAAAATATTAGTGGTGAATTTCCTGAGCATCCTAGCCACCATAAGAGACTCTGAGTCACTCGCTGTCAATTTTTGCACCTCCTTCTCCTCTGTGATATTGCCACCGTGTTTCTGAAGGAAAAATGATGACGTGTAAACTGATAAATTGTAATGTGTTAAGATTAGCTAGTCCATTTCTCTTCACTGGCCATCTGGGTATGATAGCTGTCTTCACAATGTGTAAGCTGAAAGAACAAAATGCTGACAGAGATGCCATCTGATCTAGTGGTACAAACACCATTATATAACAGGAAATCTCCAGAATATCAAAGGGATACTTTTAAATTAAAGTTCTGCAAAAGATGTATCAGCTCTTGTTTGCATGACCCAGAAATGCCTTCTCCCAGTGCAAAGTGAAACCAAGACCATGAACTAACATCTAAAACACTCATGGTTAGATCATGTAGTGACAGAACATACATTCCTGTCTGGGGTTGGATCGGACGTGGGCAGGTAGTGATGTGACCTTCCTGGGTAGATTTAATTAAGATGTCTCTTCTGCGAGCAATTAGTTAGGTACAACATCGGTTCTGTCTGCTTACAATACACATTCAGTTCTCAGCCATTTCTGTTGGCTGAGACAAAAAGACAGTAACAATAAAACCACCAATATTCAACAGTGTGTGCAAATTGCAGAGTTGTCAAAAGGGGGAGAAATGCACTCTCTAAAAGCGAACATGTAACCTCTTCTGCCCATGCACCACTCAAAAGGCTATTGCGCTGCTGCTGCTGCAAGGCCAGTGGGGGGGCAGAGGTGTGTAATACAGTAAGTAGCAAGGCACAGATATCTGAGTCACTTCTCAGAAATGGTCAGGTATGTTTCATGTACTGTACACATCTGGGAATTTTCTGTAGGCTTAATCGGACGACATGACTAATTAAGAACAGGATTTCTTAGTCAGTCAAAACCATGACAATCATAATATTTGTTTATGAAATCTTAAAGTTAAAATGTTTGTTAAATAAGCACCTAATTACACTAGCAATCAATAAAATTATCAGATTTTGATTGAAAATCATCTGTTTGAAATCTTCACAACTCATTAATTTGAGAGAAAACTTAGCTCAGAGTGTCTACATTGTGTTGAGATCTGATCTGACACGGGGAACAATCTGAGGACAGGATTACACTTACAGAATTTAAATTCTCAAACAAAACCTTGGGAATTTCATATAAGGGCTACCTCCGTATATTTGGCCTCTGGCATGTGGTTAATCCTTCAGGTTATACAAACTAATCTTTACAGAGTAAGAGATGTTTTCAGCCTTTAGTGCATTTTTCACTGCAAAACAATTACACAACAGAAATAAAGTTATTCATTTATATGGCTCAAACCTCTGAACAGCATACTCAGTGTTTTAACGTCCACTATAGCCACTTTTACCACTGTCTTTCTGCCTCACTGTTTGCGTGCTATATTAGCACATGACGTCTGGCTTCTATGGCAACCTGCCCCTGGGTTCATTAAAATCCTTCAGATGATCACTACAACATGATTTTATTGCACTGCCATCAGAGGTTACAGCCTGACCTTAAGTTGTATATGCAAATGCTTTGAGCAACCCTTGCCATACCGGTCCTCAGTAGGCAACTGGAAATTCAGTTGAGGATAACTACAAATAGTTAGTTAGTTCTCTCTTCAACAGAAAATAAAGTTCTGGCCAAGGACCCCCTTGATGTGTTATTAAACCCATCAACAATACTACGGCAAATGTAAAAATACATTAAGCTAATCCTAATAATTATTTTAACCACAAGCACTTTGCGATAGAGCATACAGTGTGTAAAAATTGTATCTGGGGCTTTCTGCTATATGAGAGCTATCACTCTACTATTATTCACAGTCATTATCATGGAAAATATAATGTCCAGATATGCGACACAATATTATAATGACATTGTATAACAACTCTCATAGTAGTAGGTATATTTTAAATTTTCAAATGTGTTTATTTGTTCCTTTTATTTTTCCTTCCAACTTGCTGAGGCCCCCATGGCACCCCCTCGCGGCCCCGGCCCCCACTTTGAAAACCACTGGTCTAAATGATATAGAATGTAGTCAGTGCCTGGAAAACCTCATGTCCGGAAGCAGATTTCCTCATTTCCACATACCATAAAAATATCTAAAAGTAATGCAAAATGTATCATAATGATTAAAATGTATATATTTAAGTAAGTAATTTCATCAGTATCAAAAGTTAGAAATTGTATACGTTTTAAATTTTTGTGTCAGTTGAATTTGTGTCCGGAGTTTGGTCAACACAGTCAGACTTTTTTTTATGATGAAAAAAATCAGGAATAATTGTGGGCAGCTAAAACACAGAGGACCCCTTTAGCACTTCCTAGTTCTTCCTCATTTCACGATACCTTTTTTAGTTCTGGTAAGTTTTTCAAATCTCGTGTATTTAATATCCATCTTTTAACACCTGGCATGTCACAACCATAATGTGTCAACACCGAAATGAGCAAAATACAACATTTGTGAAACATGTTCTGTAATTAAGGCTTAATATTAAGAAGATTATGGAAGTCACAAGCAACAGATATGCTAAAATACTGATTCTTGTATAAAATACATGTGATATAAGACGAAAATATAGCATTTTGGCAACTCCGTCAGATGTCAACACCATCAGTGTTTTGTACATTTGTTTAAATCTGCTTTCACTTTGACATTAAAAAGGTTTTTTTTGTAAATTATTGTAAAAAGGGACAAATTAAATTGATCAAGATTTCATTTATAAAAGCAGTAAAGGGGGAAATATCCAAGGGGGTGAATACTTTTTATAGGCACTGTATATCTGCCAAGGTAATGGATGGATGGTGAAGAGGAACATGTGAGTCGTCTGTTACCTATTCTTGGTATTTGTGAGGGTTCAATAGTCATTTTGAATGTAAAATGTCCCTCCGTTGATACCTTATCAATTCCGTCAGATGGACTTTACATTGTTTTTTTTGTTTTTTTAAAGAATACCTAGCTGATCTGTTCCCTTAAGGATATTTGTCCATTAAACCAATACATTTCCAAAGTTCATGTGTAATTTTTATGCTTCTAAATATCACTGTTCATTATGAAGGTTAAAAACAAAACTTTAAAACCTGTACAACCAAAACTGTATACATTAAACACTGAGGGCCAGATGTACGTACATTTGCGAACGTAACGTTATCAGCGCCATGGACAAACCGCAGACTGCGAACGCCGACAGACCCAAGTTTCCGTCGTATTTATCAATCGTTCAATCCTTGGTGTAAACTGCGCCTTTCTCTGCCTCTCTCCGCCCATAAACGCAATTTACGAACGTCCACCACTGAATGGCAGAGCCTACAAGCGCAGTTGAATGAAGTTAACTGATGACAACATTAAAAAGAATCAAACGTTTAGCGATCATGAAATAATACCATAGATAAGATGTCAATGAGCAGGGAGATAATGAAGATCAGTAGTTCTACTCAAACTACTTGTGAACGTAGGCTATGGAAAATTGGTCAAATCTAGCAAGTAGGAAAGTTTAAGTGAATGACGTGAAAGTGAAAGACATTCAAAAGGCCAACGAAAGTTAATGTTGCTTTTGATAGTAGCCTATACAAAGACTTGCAAAACTGGTGCTCTAAATAGCGATTCTGTTGTCTTTGAAAGGTTCTCTTATTGAAGCATTGAACTTCAATTTGGATTAACACCTGCTTTTACAAGGCGCAAGTATTTAGGCGCAGAATAGACGTGCGCTTTCAGGAGCAGTCTTTGTACATACCGCGGAATACATAATTAGGCGCTCTTTACTCTTCCCCTCCCATCTTTTTACGCTAAACTCCCACTTTCCCCTGGATCCTCCCATGAATGCATATGCATGACATGACAATCGCAATCTGCCACTTTCAGCTCCCGCGACAGGCAGTTTGCGCTTTTACATCATTGCGGCCTGTTTGTACATACCTCGCAATGATTTTACACGCACGTTGCGAAACAAATACGCCTGAAGTGGGCGCAAAAGCGTTAGTACATCTGGCCCTGACTTTTCTGACTTTATAAATCTGATATAATTAATTTCAAAACCTGTGTGCACTGTTAAGAGAATCAAGAGACTGATAAGTCAAACTATTTGTGGAAAGTTATTCAAAAAATCATTTTATAGACATTTCTATGTGTCTGATGGTGTTGACAAAAATCGAGTGCGGGTCCAGCAAACATGTAATTTATTAAAAAAATTGGGAGGTTGAACCAAAACATGGTTAGACATTTGTCACAAGATGTGTTAATAGCTTTTGAACATCTTCAAAATATTCTTTTAGAAAATGTAAACCTGTTTTGTCCCTAATCTCAAGAATCACTGCTTGAACTGTTACATCCTTATGTTTCAATGTGTGTTACGTTCTATTAAAAATGAATAAATTGACGAATGAATATCAAAAGCTGTGCAGAAGTAAAAATGTGCCTGATTCCCTACATTCCTACATTACATCACATTAAGCAAATTATGTACAATAATACTTGTGTATTCCACTGACTTTGATATCCCATGATACAATAGGACTTTTCCCCTCTGTCAAAATGTCTGAGGTACGTACTAAGATGTTGAAATTCAGGAAGTATTACATACTGAAGAGGACATTCTGTTCATTGTGACATGTCATGAGTCAACATAGAAGATGTTGCCAATAGAATCATCATACATGTATAAACAGCATGTTTCCAAGGTGTCTGACAGCTTGGGTAAATTGAAACTAAATTTGGCTACACACCCAAAATTACAGTTAAATCTTTGATAATGAGCCAGACATATGAAACTGAGCTCTCAAAACTGATTAGATATATCTGCGAGCTAAAAAACTAGGGTTGGCAAGCTATTTGTGAAAATCTTGCTTCTAGCAAAAGGCTTCTTTTTAATAGACATAATAATTTAACAGTTAAAGAAGACAGTTTGAGTGTATGAGCAATCTTTGGAACGGTTGCAACACAAAGGGGATTCCCTCAACTGTAGCGGCAATTGAATTTAGACATTATGAGGAGAGTGACTTTTTGACCCCATGCTTTCCTGCTGGCTGCCTCCCTCTTTACCCATCTCTTTCTTATGACGTCTGTACCACCAGATCATATAAAGAGTTTGGTTTCAAACGCTATATCTCAGTTTTTAAAAACATTAAAAAGTCATGATTGTGATTGAGTAAAAGATAAATCGAATAACAATACACAATTACATTTCTACTGAAATTACTTGGAAAACAAAATGTTTTTTTTTTTATGGAAATTCATTAAAATGGTGGATATAGTGTTTTGGAACTAAACTATTCCAAATAGTTTCTTTGCCAGAAATGCATATAATGCATTTTGTTTTAATGGTTTTGACATGTCTGCCCTGTTCTGTGCAGCTTGTTTTCTGGGGGATAGGCAGTGTTAAATTTAAAGTTTTAAATTGTTTAATTTAAAGTTAATATCAATGAATTTAAGATGAATTAGGAATAGGGAATTAGGCCTATTAGAACATTAAAGAGCTGAAAAATTCAATGGATCTATGGAAATGAAGTAGGCTATGCAATTTAAACTTATTTGTAACCATTTACATATGATACAAACATAATGAAAGATAAATTCTTGATATTCATTCGATTCTCGTGAGATTTGTTGGGCTGACATTCTTGAAGTTGCATGGCTGGTTTTCTCGGTAGCGACTCGCTACATCTATGCTGTGCTAGGTGAACGATTTGCCTCTTAAAAGTTAGTTTACCATTAAATTGGCTTTGTAAAGGTTATAGTAAGGTGAAAATCTTGCATAGTGTACCTTTAAGTGTAATATATTAAAGAGACCCAACCCTTAACATGGTCAGCCTATGAATATGTTTCATATTTCATATCTTTACTCCAGACATTATATACCAGGTTGTGGTATTAAAAACATTTCTTAACAATAATGATCATTTTGGTCTTACCAGGCCATCAAATTCACAAACAAGGCACCTCAGTGCTACTTTCAACAACTGTGCAAATTCAGCAGGAACTGCTGCTGCCAGGCTTGCGCACCCTCCCTCAAAATGCAGAATGATCACACGCACACAACATACATGCTTACATTCAAACTGCTTTCAGCGGTTCCAGTGTGCTCGCCAGTTGCACACCCTCTGTCAGACATAGTAGTGCCAGACAGACAAAAGAAGGCTGTGGTGATGGATGTCACAATACCAAGTGACAACAACATCAGACAGAAGGAAAACAAGAAGCTTGAGAAATACAAAGGGCTGAAGAAGAGCAAGAAAAGATGTGGAACGTAAAGGCAACAGTGGTCCCAACAGTGGCAACTGGAACATCTAGGGTTGTGACCCCAGCAGATTCAAGGAACAAGATCTGAGATCTCAATCCAGAAGAGGGCAGTCGGACTAGGAACAGCTAAGATACTGCGCAGAACCCTCAAGCTCCCAGGGCTCTGGTAGAAGAGCCGTGCTTGAGGTAAGAACGACCGCCCACAGAGGGGCGAGTCGAGAATGTTTTCTTATTTTTTTTGTCCAAAGGAAAATGTATTTTCTTGTTTCATGAGAAATAAATCAGCTTTTATTGAGATCTCACCTGTTTGTCTTAAGGGACCCTAAGGAGAAATAGGGTTAAATTAGAATAAACTGAGAAGAAAAAAGAGTTTTGAGACCTTAGCCGAAGTCCAAGTTCAACTTAATATCTTAAAATACTCTGTTTTTCTTATAAAGCCACCATCTCGCCTTATTTTTCCAAATGTTTTTTGGGAGAAACAGGTGAGATTTCATTTCACTTTGTTTTCCTATCCTATGTGTGTGTGTGTGTGTGTTTTTTATTATATTATGTTATTACAAAATAATGTATAAAACAAGCTGCATTAAAAACTCTCAATTTATTGTTATTCATGCTTTTCTGAGGAATCAATCAGGTTCAATGTACACACTGCTCAATGTATACATCTTTTCAAAAACATGTTAAGTTTATTTGTTTTGGGATATGTCAAATGCCAAGTGAGGTTAGGCAAGCCCCTATAATAACCATGTGGTCCAAGATATTTCATCCTACTACAACCTCTAGTGGAAGTACAAAGCTTTACAGGTTTAATAGCAATAATAATAGTTTACTCTCACACAGTCTTATTAGCATTAGAAAAATATTTATCATAGTCAAACTCTGCAAAACAGTATACAGACAACACAAACAGACCGTTTATGTATACAGGTTACCATGGACATCGTCACAGCCCCTTGTGAACTTCTGAAGGATGTCTGTGGTTGGAGGTTCCAACTAAACGAAAAGTACAGATACAACAATGAAAGAAAGAAAATAGAAATTCAACATTAATAATGTGTCATAGACACACTAAGTAGGAATGCTGTGACATTTTAAACAAGGAATATTTATATGTTACTATACTGTTACCAAGGTATCAAATTCTCCCTGCATTATGTAACATTGCAAAACACAGCATTACAACCACGCAAGAGATTCATGACACTACACCAAATGATGTAACTGGTTTTACCTTTATACTCTTAGTCCAAGTAAGAGCAAGCTTGTAGGTTTCCATTGTGACAGAGTCGGCACTTATCACATCACTGTAGCTCTGGTACAATACAGCTGGGATCCCATGAATTTGACAATGGCAAAGCACTGCGAACACAAGACAATATCATCAAAATAGTGTAAGACTTGTGAATATATTTAAGTGGGAGTGGGGTTAGCAAAGGTTTTGAACATGTATTAAACATGTTTCCACACCTAGACGTGGCAGAGGTATGGATCATCTTCTCCTTAGGAGGGATACCTTCTACATCTATTCACTTAATACTATGTCACCTAAACACCTTGATGCAACACATACTACATACATACAGCAACATAGTTCTATTACCTTCAAATAACGACTTCAAATTCATTAGAGTTTATCAAATCAGTTTTGGCATGACCTTTTCTCATTTCTTGAAACTGAGCTTAAATACCATTGTGTGTAAATACATTCTCTATAGAAGCACTTATACTGTTTCCATGGTCCAATACATGCATTATCCAGCTGTCCAACCAGTGTATACTGTGTGTAACACATTCCTACCAACAGGCATTTGTGCAAAGTTACCTGCTGCAGGTAGTCCAGTGACGATATTTGGTTGTTCCAGAAAGGGACAATTTACAACTTCTTTATATGCACTGGTCTTCAGAGCACGAAGAAATGGAATGTCACTCCCATGGTGGTAGTCTGATGTTTTGTATTCTGCAATGGGTGCATCTGACAGTACTGTAACAGTAAGCCCTCTCTTCTGAAGACATGCAAACACCTGAGAGAAATAATACAAGACGAAAGTCATATGTATGCACTATACATATTAGACATGCAGGATATTGTTAAATATATCGGTAAAAGAAGCACACATTGGCTTTCGCCGCACTACTGTAGCAACTCCCCCTCTCACTCACACAGCACTGTAGGCTACCAGAGAGGATAAAAGGGCCTTTGGCAGAACTGAATCCACAGGTAAAAAGTTAAGCGAATGCAACTAACCTTTCTCACCTACAATTTTGGTTCGGACCAAACTGAAAAGTCCGAGGTCCGGACCAAACGAGGTAGGTGTGAAAGCCCCCTTAATTCTAACAGATAATTTTGTATACTTCTTTTTACTGATTTTTAACACTGATCTGTAAAAGGCACTGTAAGTACACTGGTCATTACAAATATATCACTGAAACACAAATTCTGAGAGTCACCTTTTCGGTCCATTGAAACAGCTGATCTTCTGCAACGTAGCATGTGCACTGACAGATTAGTACCTGCAGAAAATTGAGACATGTAATTTGTACTTTGAAGTTAATAAAATATCAATACATGCCTATGTACTGTATGTATAATAAAGCAGTCCATGACAAGAATTGGTTAAGGATCCTCATTAGGAGCTAGTCAGACACTCTAGGTCTAGGACCTCTCATTCTAGGACTCTTATAATGTCTTATAATACACATAACAACGACAGTGCTGTATAATCAAAATAGCAAGAGCATATAAAGCACATTTAACACATAAACATTTATGTTGTGAAAACATCGGTGACCCTTCTTGTGATTTCAACATGACTTCTACTTCTGCTTTGCTAACTGCCACACAAGCAAGTTACTAGTGTCATTGTGCATCATAATGTCTGCTCTTTCATGTCTACACGGTAATGACTGAGTAATTGAAACAGGATTAATGAGATGGGGAATGAGATAGCTGCAGATATTAAATGACTTGTCATTATGCCATGTCATTTCAAAACCAAATTACTTTACAATACAGGCAGTTCCACATACAACTAATATTTCAAATGAATAGACTGCAATAAGGCCTACTGCGTTATATTCAGATAGAGTTTGAGTTGAGTCAAATACAACAATATGTCCACAATACTTTGTAAAACTCATGTAAACTTCTCAAAGCTTCAGGCCGTTTATCCACTTAAGCAACAAAGAACCCGCCTGTTACTTCAGAGATAAGGCCAATAGCAGAAACTGAATATAGCATTAAAAAGTACATGTGGTTCCATTAGCCTATAGTGAGCCCTTTACATCTACATAGGGACAGGGTACCCCTCCACAGTTTCAGTCTCCATGATTCTACTGTAGCTTGAACAAAGGACAACCCCAATCACTGCATCTAGAGAGCCTTTTACGTTATTGTGGCACTAGGCAGCCGTTGCATTTCTCCCCCACTCTTGGAAATGGAGTAGTATTCAGTTGGTGGGAATTCAGCAACCACACTACAAGATGTTACACCCTGAACAAAACCAAAACAAGCATTTGTTTGCAACTTCAACTTCTCAACGACTTCAACATAAGATCTCGTTTGTAACTATGGGCCTGCTTGTAGGTCATTACATAGACTAGCAAGTAGCATCGTTGAAAAGGGCTAGTCTTATTGATTATTTTGATGTGATTCATGATGAAGCAATGATTACTAGAATTTCCACAATGCGCATGCACAAAATATGCTACTTTTATTTCCACTGCATAAGCCCCACCTATTCTCAGTGGAACACAGAAATGCCCACATGCCTGAAATGAAAGGCAACATCCCCTCTCTGCCAAGTCTTATAAAGATTTCTTTAATCTGTTTTCCAGTGGGAGTTCTCCACAACTATGGACTGGACTGCATTTATATAGCGCTTTTTTCAACTCCTGCAAGCACCCAAAGCGCTTTACATTGTCATGCCTCACATTCACCTATTCACACACACACACACTCACACATCTTGCAAGGCGCCAGCCTGCTCATCGGGAGCACTGGGGTTAAGTGTCTTGCTCAAGGACACTTCGGGAGGGGGAGTTGAGCTCGAATCAACAACCTTCCAGTTGCTGGACGACTCCTGTACCTTCTGAGCCACTGTCGCACCAATAACTATGACTATCTTGTGATGCAAAATGCAGATCCGGCAATATTCTGCCTTGTTTAACATTGACAGTTCAAGTTGCCATTAAGATACATTTTAAGTTTGAATTTTATGTCTCTTCCAGCACTATTTGGAAGAGACACCCCTCGTTCACACAAAACTACAATTCACAAAGCAAATAACCACAGTCTACTCACAGAGCCACCTTCCTTCTGCTGGTATATCATACAGCTTGGCTCTCCTGGGGCAGGAGGGCTATTCACGAGACTCGATCCCCTGTTTCTCTCATTCCATAGAGACAGCCAGCCAACTCTGTTCCAGCTTGCAGAGTTTAAAATAAATGCTGATACAAAGCCTACGTAGAGACAGGAGTAATGTGAGATTGACAAAGGAAAGTCACAGACTATTAAATCAAATATCATGCTTTTACTGTACTCACCAGTAGCATTGGTTCCCACAGCTATGATAAGATGGGAGCAGAGAAGTGTCTTATCAGTGCAAGCCTCAACTGCTTGAGATACCTCTGGACACCATTTCAGATGGACCTTTCTGCAAGAAAATGACGTTGTCGTTCACTTAAAAAAAACACTAATAAGAATTCACAAGCAAGCTGATGAAGGACATTACAGGTGTGATGAGCAGCCGAGGAACAATCCACAAAGCAAGCAAGCACCTATATGAAATGTTTTTGCACAATTTTGTCTCTGTAAACAAATGGCTTCAATGTGCCATACACTACTACAACCAATAAATAATGTGGGTAATCAAAAAATGGCAAAGGTGCCTTTCATCATGATTTCGTTAAATGTTTCCCTTTTATTGCATTATAATAAATAAACTGAGTAATATCTTTATTAACCTACATTTACACACAATGCCTCTTTGACTAATTACTTACACTTGAAGCATTTAAAAAAAAATAAGGATCAGTCTTCAGTTATAAAAAAAATAATAACACGGAGGTCCGGGGGGGATTCTGGTTGCTAATCACACCATTTTGACATAGATTGAAGTAGTGCTGGGCAGGCGTGAACCTATTTTTGACCAGGGGTGCTGAATAACAAAAATAATGGATGTCCGACGATTTCTCCCCTCCTGGACATGTTTCAGATTTTGACTGCTAAATACATCATTTTAGTGCGGTGTGCGGGTGATAGAGAGAAGTTTTAGGGATCAATAAAGTATATCTATCTATCTATCTACGTCCTGGGCAGCCACAAATTCCAATGTTCCGCGACAGCACTCCGACTCCACTGCACCCACCCTAACCCCACAGAAGCGCACTTGACATCATTAGCCAATAATTCCTGAATAGCCTAAAGTGTGTCGTATCCACAGCAAGAATGTGTCCTAATAATTTCTATCTGCGACTAGTGAAATGATTTCACTAGCTATAATTTATTAATTTTGCAAAACTGTACAACACAATTAAAGTTTCTTTCAGCTTATCCATGCTTTTTTTTAACGTGTAAATCGCATAGAATATGTAGGCCTATATCAATCGTAGGCCTACACACTTGATCGCTATCACCAGAGCCCGTTTACAGATTAGACATTCTCTGGCTATCACATAGCTGAAACCACGCTACGGTTCTTACAGTAACTAACTCACGTTCACGTTGATTTCTATAACTGTTAATTTTTAGTAGCCTATATTCCAACCAATCCATAACCCTTTTTTGCCTCATCATTTCACATACTCAAATATAAATAATGACAGACAGCGAATTAGTAATTATTTAAAAATATAGGCTATATAACAGATTTTAAAAATCTATCTCCTGCCAGCAGGGGGTGCTGCAGCACCCTCAGCACCCCCCTTCCCGCACCCTTGGTGCTGGGCGGTATACCGGTTCACACCGTATACCGGTGTATCTTTTTGTTATATGATCGTCATATGATATGAATGTTTAATATACCGGCATATCGGTGTATTTGATTGCACGTTTGGAATGCTGTGCCGCGCGACAGTGTTTCAGACGGGGACCTTTTTCACACGCAGGCATGGTGCCACTGCCAGGCATAGTGAGGGTAAACACAAAACACCTTCACAAAACTTCAGTTTTTCCCCTGAAGTATGACCCTTAAGGCTCAATTTCTCCTTAGGTGTTGCACAGAATACCTTAAATTGTTTCTTTAGTTAAGGAAAAACGTTAAGGAATACTGCATTGAAAGGGATTTACCGTCACGAAAATTCTATTGAGATTGTTCAACAGCTGTAACTAGCTGGCTAGTAGGTGATGTCGTTAGTTAGCAACCCACCGAACACAGTGAAGTTTAATGATCTTAATCTTATCATTCATCTCACCTTAAGAATATTTGCTTAAATTATCCAGGTAGCAAGTAAAGCATGTTATAGACATGAACTGAGCAATACTAGCTGGCTACCAAAACAAACTTTTTTGTTAATGTTTTGCCTAGAGAACCGAACCGAAGCTCATGACAGGCTAACAAGACATCCACATCCACATGAAGTTAACGTTAGCCTACCACTAACGTCATGTAAACCACACAATAACAATAAGGCATGTTTATGAAAGGCAGAGTAAGCAAATTAGCAAAGAGGTTTTATTTTAAATTGTATAATTTTCAAAAAAGTATAATTATTGCAAGTTGCACTACTTTTTGTATTGGTTTTATACAAGATGTTTGTGAAATTTGCACAGTAAAACTGTGGCTCTTTGTAAACAGCATCATTTTGTGGGGCCATGCAAAACTGCATGTTGGAGTTATTCTACATCATGACAGTAAAATAGAGCATCCTTAGTCAATGTAGCAATTCCTCTCTCAACCTGTAGAAAATGGTGTGAACATCTGATTATGCATGAAAAAAAAAATTCCGTCATATACAGTGAAACCGTAAGAATTTTGAAAAATACCGTGATATACATTTTGGGTCATACCGCCCAGCACTAGATTGAAGGGGACGGGAATGCTAAAGATAGGCCCATCTTCAGTCTGACACATCATTTGAACATTATTCCATGCATTATTATACCAAATGTCATTGCTTGACTATACCATAAGATTAAGATCAAAAGCTCCCCTAAATTATAGTAATGATTAGGCATCCAAATTTACACCCATTATTCTCTGTTGAATTGCTCACGGAGTACTTATCACACAGATATCACATGAAAGAGCAGAACTGGAGCTTTTCAATGATATTAGCATCTAGGTGCTGTGGCGGTTGCAAGAAAATCAATATTGGATATACCGTATTTTCCGGACTAAGTCGCTCTGGAGTATAAGTCGCATTAGTCAAAAAATGCCTCATGAACAGGAAAAAAACATATATAAGTCGCACTGGACTATAAGTCGCATTTATTTAGAAATGTATTTCACAAAATCCAAAACCAAAAACAGAGACTATGTAACTGGACTATTGAGGCCAAAAAGAATAATGTTAATGAAGATAAAGGAGTGAAGGCAGCCAAGAGGAGGGCCGGAAGGTTGCTTGTAAAGCAAAAGATTCACTGAAAGAAAATGCCATGTGGTACACCAACATTTTGCTAAAATGTGGAAAATACAATGCAATCAAGCATTTTGTGCAATGTGGAGTCACAAGCTGGCAGCAGATTAAATGTTCATGAGAGAGAAAAAGATGGTTTTAAAAGGACGTGACCGAAGCAAGCCAAGCATAGACCTATAGGCCCGAAGGTAATTGTAAAGCAATTTACAAAAGATTCACTTAACAAACAAACTTATAGTACATGAAAATTTAGCTAAAAATGTGGAGAATGAAATGCAATCAAGCATTTTGGGCAATGTGGAGTCACAAGCTGGCAGCAGATTAAATGCTCACGAGAGAGAAATAGACGGTTTTAAAAGGACGTGACCAAAGCGCAAACCAGGCGATCGGCCTATAGGCCCGACAGTAATTGTAAAGCAATTTACAAAAGATTCACTGAACAAAAATGTTGATGTGGTACATGAATATTTAGCTAAAAATGTAGAGAATGCAATGCAATCAAGCATTTTGGGCGATGTGGAGTGACAAGCCGGCAGCAGATTAAATGCCCACGAGAGAGAAAAAGATGCGGTTTTAAGAAGACGTGCACAGACCGGTTTTAATAGGACGTGCAGACCAAAGCTGCAGCAAGCAGTTGATATTTAGAAATGTATTTCACAAAATCCAAGACCAAAAATAGACAGATGTAACTGGACACATAGAGGCCAAATAAATATGCGCATTTAAAACCAGGGCCTAAATTTCAGCGCGGGATTGCGGGTATTGCGCATAAGTTATTAAGTATTGAGCATAATAATAAAAGTCCCACAACTCCATCATAATGAGAGAAATTCCCACATATGTTACAACGCTGTCTGATAACGTTAATCCAATAATGGAGCCCTGAAAGCGTGACTATTGACTGGACGGACCAACTCTGACTTCAATTGAACCCCATGCACACATGCGCGCGCCACTTTGCGGGTGCCTCTCCCTCTCCCTCTCCCTCACCGCTTAAGTCAAATTATAGCCTAGGTGCTTCTACATCAACCGCGATCGACAGGAACCGTCAGGAATTTTGCGAACACAAAAGCATGACAGCCTAACACGAGAGAACATCGATGCGTTCTCCATTTGAGGAACGTTATAATCGATTGCGGACGTGAACAGACAGATACAGACACGGAGAGCATAGTAGGCCTACTTTCACTTTCTAGTGTGTGTATTCATTATGTGAAATATAATTAGTAGCAAAACAGTGATCAAATATTAGCCTACATGGCAGTGAGTTTTGTTTTCAAATGTTTTCATGCATGTCTAGATTACAGGTGAGACACACTATCGTAAATCCTCAAATCCTTATGGCGGGAGTCTTTTATTTAGGCTGCGCAAAGCATAGCACCTTTATTTGGGGCATGGCTTGTACTGTTTGATATTGCTAAATATCGGGACTGATGACCACTGAAATCTGTGGGGTATTTGACGGTTCATGTATGAAGTGTCGGGATTTCCATCCGCTTATTGCGAGATAAGGCATCCGCTTTCATTTATTCATGGGACATGTGTTGTGTTAAAATGGAAACCTTATTCCGTATAGCCAAAGAGGTCTACAATAGCCTACATTTTGTTATTTTTTTAATTCTGCATGATTTACTTTTTTATAAAATTCGTAGGCTGATGCCTGGCAGCAACAATTGTGTTTAAATGTAGGTTACTTCTTCGGCCTCTGGCAAGCTCAGAAGGGGGCAGCATGCAACTGGTAGCTTGAGAGCAACGTGTTGGAGACTCGTGGTGTAAGACAATGACTTTTCATTGGCAACAATATTAAACCAACCAACAATATAAAATATTAAGAAGAGCTCTTTTATGAGTTAAATTAAAACAAAATTATTACTGGCCTTTATTTGTCCGAATCTGAGGCCCGGCTATAAATAGAATCCCGGCCATAATTTGATGATTTAGGTGCACATGTGCTTCAGGCATAGTGCTACCACTAATTTTTGACTGAAAGTGCACAGAACTTGTGCATTTGAGAGCGCTCTCTTGCGCTAGACAGTATGATTCATGTAGGGTTCATGTCAGTTAATATGAATTAACATTTAAAAAAAAAATTCAATTATATATTTTTTTCATATAAGTCGCACCTGACTATAAGTCGCAGGGCCAGCCAAACTATGAAAAAAAGTGCGACTTATAGTCCGGAAAATACGGTACATAAAATTTCATCATATTTGCAATGCATTCTTTACACGGTGCTTTGTCCATCTCCACCCATTACTCTTGGTGGTGTCTTACAAACGCTTCACGCAAGTCATGTTATTTGATTGTGTATTTCAGGTAATATCAATATAAGTGCAGTTGTGTTGTTTTGATTGTGTAAAGATAAATCAAATTACAATTACCCAATTATAGTTCCACTGAAATTACTTGGAAAACAAAAAGTTTGCCAATATGCTGCATAGCCTACTTCTGAAATGTCATAAAACCCAACAGTAGGCCTAAATGAACTAAATTCCATAGCCTAGATAGGTTAGCAACACAAACTTGAGAGGTGCAAGCAGGTCAGCAAATCAGCCTACTACTATTTGTTGCTGTGCAGCCACAACATCACCTAAACTAGCAGCCATGTCTCACTGTACTTAATCACAAAACAGCTACAGGTTGAAATCTGTGTGCGTGTGTGTATGTGTGTGTGTGTGTGTGTGTGTGTGTGTGTGTGTGAGGAGAAAAGACAGGCTATGCTTTGCGCACACTGACATGAAATACGTATCTTACTGCAAAACAACACTGTTATTCTTTAAAGTATCGGTACTAATTAAATTAAGTATCGTGACTTTTTTCATTTCAGGGTGTTGGTGCACCGTGTAACACTAGTACAACTCCATATCTGAAAAAGTTGTTATGTGCAAAATGCAAATTAAAAACAGAATGTGATCTGTGAATCTCGTAAACCTATTTAGCTTCAAAAAGGACAGAGAAAACATTCAATGTTTAAAATGACAAATTTGACTATTTAATGGAAAATATAAGCACATTTTGAATTTGATACCAGCAACATCTCAAAGAAGAATCCAGGTGCTAGTCTGTCTGCATTCAACTGTCCAATATGCAAATACTACCAACCTAATTCACCCTCAATTTCCCGATGATAGCTTCATTAGCTTGCTAAATAGCTAACTTTATATTGTCAGTAACCAACTAGTATACATTACTTGTTAAAGCTATTCAAATGGACATTCTAATGTACATTCATGTGAGAATAAATTAGCTGGCAGTGTAACTGGAATAGCCAAAACTTGGGAACGTAATGTTATCCTTAACCCTGCTGACACACAGAGAACTCTCAGTCCAAACTTTTCTTGAGCCGTTTATTGATGTTTAATTGCTTAAAGATTTAATCTAGTAAAGATGTTTTCTGTACTAACGCAGGTGCATCTCCATTAGGTTACATTCAATCGAATGGAACGTGTAGGGTTTTTATTCAGCAATTTGGGGGCGGTAACCGTGATTATGACTAGATGCCGAACAAACATCTATTGCCTGCAGGCCCCAGCATTTCCCCCCATAATTGGTTGAAACAAGCCCCACATACCATAACCAAATCCAAATGATGTGTTACCAGACTCAAATTCGAGTCTGGCTACAACAGGCTAGGCCTATGGCTCGCCAGCTTAGCCCTGTTGTGGATGAAAAGATTAGACACAAAATGTGTGCATGCAGGTGGGCAATTTATTTTAAACATTAGCCTACAG
Organism: Alosa pseudoharengus; assembly: GCF_046254945.1. Taxonomy (NCBI): domain Eukaryota; kingdom Metazoa; phylum Chordata; class Actinopteri; order Clupeiformes; family Clupeidae; genus Alosa; species Alosa pseudoharengus. Next base: position 23,260,923 of record NW_027468870.1, on the reverse strand, counting down.
CCCCGGTGGGTCTTTCTCTAATTACTGTCACTTTATTTCATTATTCGTTGATGTCTTGGTGTAGCCTAGATCTTTTTCAAGCACTATTTTTCTTTACAAAAATAAAATGCTTCTGGAACGCATTCACGTGCGTTCGAAATGTGCGCTGAGGAGTTACTTTCGGTTTGGTACGGATAATGAAAATCGTTAAGGCAAACTAGCTACACTAGTTTGTGGACTAGAGTCGGTAACGTGTAATCCCTTATTTCTTTAGACACACGGTGGCCGAGTTGCCTAGCTTTAAAACTTAGGCAGAAAGAGAAAGACTAAGGTTGCATTAACGTTACCTCTTCTCCTCTAACTCTCTCCGGATTTCTACATCTTCCTCGTTTTCGCTTTCCTCATCCTCCCGGTCGTCCTCTTCTACTGCCCTCGAGTGTACTGACAATACTTCGCCGAAAAATGTAGCCATTCTTGTGTACTTACAGTTGTGTGTGCCTACGCCAAATAGCTTAAAAATTTCTAAACATGAGTCTCTGACAGTGCTTCGGTAGTAGTGGGCTTCATCCTGCCAAGTGACACATTGCCACCTACTGTTCTGGAGTGTAAAAAAAAGGCCCCCTAGCCCTGTCTCTCTCCTTGGTGATACAGTTATTGCTAAACAAAAACATAGCCTACCCTACATTTGCAAGGATGGGATGGCTATAGGTGTTGCTGATGCCCCCCCCCCTCCCCCAACCTTTCAAAGGACAATGCCTTGGGCACAAACCAGGCTCTGATAGTCTTCCTTGGTTGGCTCTTAGCCATTGCAATACACTGGAAAAATCTTGTTCATATTCTAATTTCTCAACATGTATACAAGTAAATTTCTGTGTGTGTGCATGTGTGTATGATTGTTTGTGAGCCCCACTCATCCTCAAATTCAAGCTCAATAAATTGCTCATCACTTACAGACCCCCTCAGGTGAAATCAAGTCTTAACCTTCTTAACATGTCCATAATGTGTTTTGATATGATACAGCATATCAGGAGCAAAACAAGCAGTCAAGGCCATGCCTGAATATTTCCACCTTAAACTGACAGTTTGTTGAGAAATAAGATAAAGTTTACTGGAAATAATACAGGCAGGTCGTTAACCGATACATCATGTAATATGATACCGGGCTTCTTCATATGTAATAATGGTGCATAACGGCAGACAGTCATGCTATACACAGTGCCTAGAAAAAGTATTCAGCCCCATGCTAAAGGGAATAAAAAAAAAATCATCTTTTGGAAATGGATCTTGATTTGCATTGAGCTCAATGAACATCAAACCAGCCAATAGCTAACTGAAATACATTATGCCAATCTCTAGGGTGAAGGGTATGTGATGATGTGGGCTATTTTAATTCCAAAGGCCAAGGGAACTTTATCAGGATGCATATCCTGGATCCATTAAATTAAATTCATTCACAAAGAAAATTGGTGTCCTTAAAGGTGTGATTTTCCCCTTTTTTTTAAATTAAGGCAAGATCCATTTCCAAAAGATGATTTTGTTTATTCCTCTTTTTAGTCAACTTTAGCCTGGGGCAGAATACTTTTTCTAGGCACTGTCACTGTCATAAAGCACTATAATGTTGTACACGATAAACATTACAATTATGGTAAATGGTAATTTACACACAAGGAGTTAAACACTCTGAGCCAAATTTAAATGCTAGACAAAGTGCAAAGTTCTCTTTCATAAATGAACAGCATTATGTGATATGAAACAGCTTTTAACTAACCCACTGTTGTTTGTGCTAAGGACAGGGGTTCCCAACTTTTTTGGCAGGTGACCTTATTTTGATGTCACAAAAATTGGCAACCCCAATCATTCACAACATCTCTGTTGTAACACTTAGTTGAAAGTGGTACTTTGATTTTCCCCAAATGTCCTAGCAAGCTCATTCGTTTGACTATCTCTGTGCGCCGTCTGGTTGCTACTTTGTTTGAAACGTTGACATGATTACGTCAATCAAACATCTTATGCTAAACTATACTAGTTTATTTTTACATAACCAGACTTTAAAGAAGGATCCGATTAGTTAACTTGGATATCATGGAGGTTTTAATATTTTTTATTTAATGTATGTATATTGTATGTATGGCCCTTCAGTGTAACGATAGGCGACTTTGTTTTAGCCACTGGTAAATAAGTGCTTTCAGATTTGGCATTCTGCAGAAGGGGATGCGTTTCGTAATGAGTCATAGCTCAGGTTCCCCATCCCACTCTTCCCTACGCCCCTCTGTATGAGTGTGTGTGTGTATGTGTGAATGTGTGCATTCTCCGCAGGCTTGTTCTATGTAATCTACTTTCAAATGTTTAGAACACACAAATGTTTTGATTTTTGAGTGATGTTTGAGTGATGGGTACGCTGGCGACTACGCCGCTCCATCCGGCATCTTTTGTCTTGTTGTTATGTGTCTTGTTTGTGGAGCGCTTTGGATTGCACTATGTGCATGTTACAATAAATGCGCTTTAAAAACTAATCCTTCTGATTACAATGGCATGTATAACCCATTGATGGTACTGTAATATACTCAAGAAATATTTTTTTTTGTGTGAGGAGGTCATCCAGCACCAAAAAAATTTCAGCACGGCACAAAAGGGTTAAAATTCAAAGCCTCAAAGGCAATAAGCTCAGTTAAATAAAGTGGTGCAAGTCCATGTAAAGCCTCAAAAGTTAAAAGGAGAACCTTAAAATCAGCTCCAGCTTGAATAGGTAAAAATCTTAAGGTGTTATGTGGTTACATTTTTTGTTTTTTGTTTATATTCTTGCTGCAACAGGACCCGATTCACATAGACATACAAAAATTGGTGTGCTTAGGCCTAGCAGAGACTTTCTAATGAGGAGACACAGCACTCAAAAAATCCTCCATAGAAATGCATGGGGCTAGTTTGTAACCCCAATATGGCCGTTGTCTACACATCACACCCCTTCCTTGGCAAAACGTCAACATGTGAATACATTGAGCCAATCATGTGGTGTGATGTGAATACATTGAGCCAATCATATGGTGTGTTGTGAAGACATCGTGCCAATCATGTGTTGTGAACTCGCAGCTGGAGCAACATTGGTTGAAGCCTTGCTCACGCGCATTTCTGCCGAAGAGGATGCCCGATGAGTGCCTAAAAAGCGTTGCAATATGGCCGCCGAGTGGAGGGACTTGCCTAAAAGGACTTTGGCCTAGCCTACTTTATCCCATTTCCTCGGTGACGTTTGACCTGGTTAAAGGCACATCCTCCAATGTCGCTTGGACCCCGATAATTACCGTTTTTGGTTATATTTGCAAGATAGTTTTGTAAATCGAGAGAATGTAATTTTATGAAATTGTGCGCTCATTTGACTAAATTGTGGCCTTATTTTACTAGATTGTCCATACAATTGAGTATTCTTTCACAATATGGGCATTTGTGGGCGTTTTTGGGAGGTAACCAGGCGGTAAGGTAGCCTATGCCATGCTGTTGGAGGTGCAAAAAAATGTTGCATTGCCATTGAGATCACATAGAAAGGAGCTGACTTAAGGGTTCTAAAAGTATTTTATCATGTTCATTTGTATAATGAAAGCAGTGTTTTTACTGCCATTCATGTTCACTTCTGGCTCCTTGACTATCAATTTGGTAACTATAACAGGCTATTTGACGTCTTTAGAGCACTAAACATATCGGAACATATCAGTGTGCAGTGCACAGTGACTAGGCTATACAGAATAGTAGAGCGGCTACAGGAAAAATCGTGCAAATTATGATACAAGCGTGAAATTCGGCAGGTATGTGCTCAAGACCAATACAATCAAATCTACCTGATTGGCCACTTGAAATGGCGGCCATTTTCCAAGATGGCCGCCAAAAAAGACCCTAGAAATTGATTTATTGCTCAGAATTCACCAAAGATATTATGATACAAGCATGAAATTAGGCATGTATGTGCTCAAGACCAATACAATAAAATCTGCCTGATTTGCCATTTTTAATGGCGGCCATTTTCCAAAATGAAAAACTCTAAAAATTGGTTTGTTGTACAGAATTGACAAAGGAAATTATGATACAGCCATGAAATTTGGCAGGTATGTGCTTAAGACCAACACAATACATTCTAACTGATTTTCCAGTTTAAATGACGGCCATTTTCCAAGATGGCCGCCAAAAAATACCATAGAAATGGATTTGTTGCACAGAATTGATCAAGCAAGTTATTATACAAGCATGAATTTTGGCATGAATGTGCTAAAAACACAATACAATCAAATCTACCTGACTCGCCACTTGAAATGGAAGCCATTTTACAATATGGCCGCCAAAAGACTGAATGTAGCCCAGAAGTGAGCAAGAAAATGATGATACAAGTATGTAATTTTGTGTGTTTGTGCTAAAGAGCAATATAATGAAATCCACCTCATTTGCAACTTGAAAATGTAATATGGCAGCCATTTTTAAAGATGGCCACCAAATAAGACACTAGAACTTCATTAATTGCAATTAATTTAGAAGATGTGGCCCAAATCAATGTTAACATTCACTACATTTCTGTTTCCTTCTATGATGAAGTCATTGGAAATTCAATTCATTCCTGTGTCAAGTCTTGCACAATCAAGTTTGATAGGCAATGCATTAAGAGAGTGGGAGTGGGATATTTTTTGCTAATAATGTATAGCCATCTTTATCTGTCTTTGCAGGATTCGTATCAGGAGACTTGTTCTTTTGTGTCCTGCTGACACAGACAGCACTTTGACCAGTCAGTCGTTGTCCATTGTTAATCTAAAAAATCAGATTGAGGTATGATCTTTTGATCACCTTTTGAATCCATGCATGGAACAGTTATTTAAATTTCAATTCGTTTTGGGCTGATTGGCAAAATGTGATTCAGAATTTAGTGTAGGTATTTTAACAGAAAGACGCACGTGTATAAAAATGCTATTTGTTTTTCAACAATGTAAGCCTGTTTTAACAAAGCTGTGCAAACACATACAGCAGGTGGAGAAGAAGAAAATGCCTTTGATGAGTGGTGTGGCAGTATATCAATATCAATTGCTGATTATTCTGACCATGTCACAAGTAAGATGTTATATTTCTTTACCCACCCTCACCTTGAGGATGGAAATGGGCAATGTTGCTACAGTTAGTCAAACCAAACTTTTTTTTTTTGACGTTGCGGTCAGTCAGGCCTTCAGAGTGGTTACACAGAACACTTATATGCTAGTATGCCTCATATATAATATTTCTGTCTGTTCTTACTGCCCTACTTTGTAGCCTACTCTCCTACCACAAATTACACTGTATATGCCGTTTTACATTTGAGTATATGCACTGTATCACTATCCATATCCTTACAATATTTAGACCAAAACTATCTGAATTAAACCAGCCACTGAGGTTATTCGGAATTAATTTTAGTCACTTACAGCGACATTGGACCACTGCTGATTGATTCACTCTGGTCGCCTTGTTCTCTAACTCTGGAGTAATTGTGGGGACAGTCGCAGAGAGCACAAATTATAGTGAGCGGCACATTATTACCATATTATTACCGTTAGTACCATTAGCACGTTATTAGTGTTTTTAAACGCCCATATCGAGAAAATCATAAATTACCGTTATTAGCATATTATTACCACAATGGTATCGCATCACGCACCACCCTCCATTGACATCAAGAATTGTCATTATTAGCATGTTATCACCATGTTATCAGTGTGTTATAAGGGGCTTATTTGTCGTTAATAACTGTTACCGCTGTTATTTGCATGTAAAACCAAAAGCGACCTATGCGACCGGAAAGACGGAAGTCATTATTTGTCTATGGAGGGTCGGCGAATAAAGCGACCAAAGTGAATTCGCCTGGAGCGAACCAATCTGGACGACCAGAGCGATTAAGCGATTTAGCAATTAAAAGTCAGCTAATATGATGGTAATGAGCGGTTCGGCAAAAAACAATTGGAATGCTCTTATCTTCGAATGTCCCAGGCTGACAAGCCAGAGCCGTTATGTGATTAGCTAAATCAAACATCCAGAGCGAAAAAAGCGAATTTATGACAAAGGTTCTTCAACGACCTTGGCTACTTTGTAGCTGAGGTTGTTTCTGGTGTACACGCATCTTTTGTTTAACAGCAACATCGAGAAAACCATGAATTGCCGTTATTAGCATATTAGTGTCATTATATTATTAGCATGTCATAACCATTTTATTTGTTTGGGGGGGTGGCATCACGCAACACCCTCCATTGACATTAAGAACTGGCATTATTAGCATGTTATCACCATGCTATTTGTGTGTCATAAGTGGCTTATTTGTCATTGTGGAACATTTTTAATATCTGTATCACTTCATCATCTATGGAAACATATTTAAGGAGAGTGAACAATTATTTACACCACATTTGCAATTTGAACTTTGCAAATTTCTCGGGTCTTTTTGGACGCCATCTTGGAAAATGGCCAGCATTTCAAGTAGCAAATCAAGTGGATTTGATTGTATTGGTCTTGATCACATCCATGCCAAATTTCATGCGTCCATCATAATTTGCTTTGACAATTCTGTGCAATAAATCAATTTCTAGGGTCTTTTTTGGCAGCCATCTTGGAAAATGGCCACCATTTCAAGTGGCCAATCAGGTAGATTTCATTGTATTGCTCTTGAGCACATACATGTTGAGTTTCGTGCTTGTATCATAATTTGCTAGGTCAATTCTATGCAATAAATCAATTTCTGGGGTCTGTTTTGGCGGCCATCTTGGAAAATGGCCGCCATTTCCAGTGGCCAGTCAGGTAGATTTGATTGTATTGGTCTTAAGCACATACATGTCGAATTTCATGCTTGTATCATAATTTGCTAGGTCAATTCTATGCAATAAATCAATTTCTGGAGTCTTTTTTGGCGGCCATCTTGGAAAATGGCCACTATTTCAAGTGGCCAATCAGGTAGATTTGATTGTATTGGTCATAAGCACATACCTACCAAGTTTCATGCTTGTATCATAATTTGCACGATTCTTGCCAAATTGGCCTTGTAGCCGCTCTACTAAGAAAAAACATCTTGCAATGACACCTCCAGCCAAGTAGGCTACAGGGTAGAATGGAGAAGTCATGAAGAGATGACGACATCTTGCTGTAGGTGGCGGTAGTGCGTTGCACTGAGTGGACACTACCACAAAACCCCTCAAAGAAGAAGGGCTAATTATGTGTTTCTGAGCCAATTTTTGTGGACATATTAACGATGTTCTCACTGCTATGACTCTTAACCACCAGTGCATCATCAAAAAGGTAATGTCTTGCTTTCAGGATTATCTACTGCATCGGGCAGATTCCTTCCTATATAATATCCAACAATAACAACACACCAAATGGTGCCTAGACAGTAACGTTAGCGCTACTACTCCTTACAAATGAGCGGAGTAAAGTTAGCTAGCTAGCTAGCTAGCTATGTTATTACGCCACCATGTCCTCCATTTGCAACCGTAAACTGTGTTGATGCTGGTTGAATACAGAAATAATAGGTTTCGATTGTATTAGCTACTATTTAACTTCTGTAGCGTATGTTCCCACTTTACTGGAACGTAACGGTAAGGTTAACATGGTTTGTTATCGTTAGCTAATTTTGGGGAGAGGATCTAGCTGCTAACATAACACATAACGCTACATCAGTTAAATATGGATAAAATAGAAGACTATTTACAATAAAACGGACAATAATTAACATGTCACAATATCTTTGAAGATTGGTGTGTAAGGTTAGCCTTAAGCTACAGTTAACGTTAACTAGTCAACATTAATATTTTCTAACGTTAGTTGAACCATCTTCATTCGAGCTTATGTGTGACAAAATGCAGAAAAGGGTTAGGTTGGTGCACCACTGCACCATGCAATCAGTACGTTTAATGGCAATATTGTCAGGGCATCCGTTTAGTTAATTTTATCTGTGGAAAAACTTAGTTGCGTTGTGCATCAACGAATGTCAGTCAGAATGCACATTGTTTCTTTTGTTTTGTTTTTGTACAGGTAGCCTTCTCTAAGCGCCTTGCATCTGCATGTGCTGGATTCTTCAGAAGTAAGTAGGCCTGTAACATACCGGTCAACAACATTGAGTTTTCAAAATAAAGGAGATACTCAACATTGGACTGTGGAAATAAGGAAGTTTTTTTGTCGTCGCCCCGCCCCTGCAATTCCGGCTTTCTCACCAAATATTTTTCAGACAAGACAAGGATGTACAAATGGAACCTAGAAATCACCTCTAATCAAAAGTGGGTTAAGTACCACTGTACGTTGACTCTAGTAAATGCACTGTTCAATTGAAAACATGCAACAGAATAATTAGTCTATTCAGATAAGAGTAGAACGTCATTAAATGAGTGAATCAAGTAAGTCAGTAACATGTATTTGTATAGCTGAGAAACTAGTGAACAACTTTTGTGACCTCCCCTTACACAGAGTAATTTGATTTTTAGTTATAAACGTGAATTTCTTAGCATAATAATTACATCAACAATAACAAAAACAAAGTCACACAAGCAACAACAACAAAACTGTAATAAGGCAGGTATTTTTTTCTTTAGCTGTTCTGTTCTGCTTATCCGTAGGTTGCTTAGGCTGCTGTGCCTATCTTGTTTTTTTTTTTTTTTTACATTCAGAAGTGTTAACAGTAAGAAATGTTACTGACTTGATGCAATAAAAAGCTGTATTGAACTAATGGTGTATTGACACTTTTAACATTTGGTTTAGGTTACATTCTCATGTCAGATATAATTAAGTACAGGTAATGAAGTAAACACATATTACTCACCTCTTCCACTATGCAACAACTTGCCTTAACATATCAACAATGATGAACTAACCTATTCCTTACACTGACATCAATTGTGACTACAATGTTGTGTTCAGTCACTGTTTGAAGGTGAAATGCTGAGAACAGACCCAGCTTTACATAAATAAAAAATACAGGGCATACACATTCAGCATTTTATTTAGCAGTTTATTACTCAGAAGTTCCATACTATAAGCGCATTATTATTATTATTATTATTATTGTTGTTGTTGTTATGTGTGTAAATTGAAGATGAGTGAGGCAGGGGAGAGTCTTGTCAGTAATCATGAGGAGTTATAAGAGATTAAAGTTGCAGATTTTGCATTCCTCAGTACATTTTATGGGGCAATATTTTGGTGAGACTGACAAGTGTAGTTTATTTTTCATCAAATAGCATAATTTTTCATCAGCAGTAAAATGAGAGAAAAGGTAAAATATCATGTTGTCCAGAAACATTATTTTGCCATTTCCTAGCTGCCACGGAGCTGCTAGCCTATCCATCAGATATATTATTGCCACCTGAAAGGTTTTCAGGTCTTTTCAATCCAATCTAATCAGGTGTATCCCATTGACAGAGTGAAAGAGAAAAGGAGAATGTCCACCAGAGGAGAGTGAGGATGGGCTAGTTCGTAGTGATCAGAACATCTGATGTGAGCAGCAGAGTTAGCAGTCATATAGCTTGCCATTTTTGCTGCAAATGTATTACTTTAGAGATATTGATTGGAGTAATTTAGTATTTTAGAGGATTCTGGGATGCCTTTATTAATCACTAGTCTATGAATAGACAGATATGATAACATTGATTTGGAACAGCCTGACTGTGCACCGCCAAATACCTTTTATAACAAATCTGGGAAACATCTCTGCCTCACTATACGTCAGGTCGTCCACAAAACTAAAACAAATGTTTTTCCCCCCCACCAGATACAGATATGATAATGTGTTGTTGTTGTTGTTGTTATTAAGATTCTCTTTTTCTTTTCTTTGTGTTTCTTTGATAAGTACATGATTCAGCAGGAGAAGCCAGATTTGGTTGGCACTATGCCCGTAGTGTGGCCCACCCTCCTTGATCTTGGTAGAGATGAGTGTAAGAGAATACTTCGCAAACTTGGTGAGTTGCTTTGTGATGTCTATCTGCTTTCTAAAGCAGTTCTGCAAACACATTTTACACATTTCTCTAAGTTGAAAATGTGATGACTGTGAATGCAAAATGTATGTGATTATATAACAAATCTGTACAGAGTTGGAGGCGTATGCAGGGGTAATAAGTGCTCTCCGAGCTCAAGGGGATCTCACAAAGGATAAGAAAGATCTGCTCGGGGAACTTACAAAAGTCCTCAGGTATCACGTTTTTATTTATTCTTAATGTGCATATGGATCTGTGTTAGTATGGTCTGTGTTGTTGTCAATAACAATAATGCTAAGGCTGTGTGTTATTTAGCATCTCCACTGAACGGCATCGTGCAGAGGTCCGCAGAGCCGTCAATGATGAGCGCCTCACTACAATCGCATATCAGTAAGTTTGTTGTTCTGATCATGTGTAGTGGTTTAAATATTGCTGCTGAATAATAATTAAATATTGCTATATATTTTTTTCTTCCCTGTGTAGTATGTCTGGACCAAACAGTTCTTCAGAATGGTCTGTCGAAGGGCGTAGACTTGTCCCTTTAATGCCAAGGTTGGTTCCTCAGACAGCATTCACAGTAACTGCCAATGCTGTAGCCAGTGCAGCCGCCCACCAAAATGCATCTCTACTCCCACCTGCAGAGACTGGTAATAAAGAAGGTAGGTGAATTAGATATTGCCCGTTGTGGAGCAAATAGATCACTTCACTAGGTCTGGTTAAATATACAGTACATTTGAGGAGGTCTATGCCAATAATGATTTTCTGTTTGTAGTGGTAGTTTGCTACTCCTACACAAGCACAACCTCTACAGCCACCAATGTCACTGCACCCAGTGGCAGTGGTGCTCCTACAGTCAAATCTCCGCGGCCTGCCAGCCCAGCTTCCAATGTGGTTGTACTCCCCAGTGGAAGCACAGTTTATGTCAAGAGTGAGTGAAGTGACCCATCATGTTATGATTCTGTGACTAAAATTGGATTACATCACATTGATCAAATGACTGTAGACAAGTCAGTCTGTAAATGTCTTGTTGATTACCCCAGTGTTTGTGTAAATTGATTTGAAATATATGAGAATTCTACTACAAATGCAGAAATTACTTTGGTGATGTGAATTTTACTCCCGTATATAGTCTTATCCAAAAATGAATGTCCAACGTTTTCTATGAATCAACATCCTGGGGATATGGCAGTTTACTACATTCATGACACCTGGAATCCATGTAATATTTGCCAGTCTCCAAACATTGTTTAGTACATTGTCTTAACTTTGAGTTAACCTTTTTTCCAAGCTGATGAGCACATCATCATGTGTGACTTTAAACAGGGCTGTGACATGTACAATGCTTGAGATAGGGAGGTACTACATTCAAACACCTAGTTCACAAGGTATTTTGCTTAAAAAAGGTTAAACCATTAATTTTCACAGCATATCTGACATTTACAATAGAGAGGTCTAATTCAGTAAGTAAGATATTTAGAGTAAATGGGATTAGAAGCAGTTAAGAAATGTAAGGTGCAAAATGTTACTTGTTGAAAATGTTACTTGTTGGTTCTGGCCTATTGTATAATTGTGGCTAAATGTTCATGTAAATGCATTAGCATGCAGTACATCAGATGAGTACCGATTTAAAAATATTCATGACTACATGAACTGCAGTATTTCCTAATGTTTTAAAATGAACAAACATAGTCACACAAGCAACAACAACAACTCTCAATGTTAACAAACAGGCCTGAGACAGCTCCATGTGTTCCATAGCTCCATGTGTTCCATAGCTCCATGTGTTCCATAGCTCTCTCTGTATATGTGTGGCCCAGGTGTGAGCTGTGCAGATGAGGATGAGAAACCTCGCAAACGTCGACGCACCAACTCCTCGAGCTCCACTCCGGTGATGCTGAAGGAGGTGCCGAAGGTCATCCCCCCGATCTCAAAAACCATCACGGTGCCTATGAGTGGCAGCCCCAAGATGAGTAATATCATGCAGAGCATTGCCAACTCTCTCCCTCCTCACATTTCACCAGTAAAGATAACCTTCACCAAACCGACCACGCCTACCACAAACACCACCACCCAAAAGGTCAGTTTCTTCTTCTCCTCCTCCTCTTCCTCCTTCTTCCTACCTTTCTTTGATTAACAGCGCAAAGTGAAATGTATCTCATGCAATTTTTTTCTCAGGTGATTATTGTGACAACCTCTCAAAGCTCCAGCTTTGTTCCCAACATCCTCTCCAAATCCCACAACTATGCCGCTATGTCCAAGCTGGTGTCCACATCTGTTTTGACTTCCTCCAGTCAGAAGCAAACAGTTGTCATCCCAACCTGTTCCAACGCAGGCTCTGGCCCAAATACGGTTGCTGTGACCACAGTAGTGTCTTCCTCTCCGTCAGTAGTCATGTCTACTGTAGCCCAAGGTAAAGGTACTTTGATAATATTGTTTACTGTTTATTTTAAGCAGTGGTGTGGTGTAAACATATCTGTTTTCTTTTATCATTATTTGATAGGCACATCTCCAGCAGCTGTGAAAGTTGCCACGGCAAGACTTCCCTCTCCAAAGACCTTTGTTGGTACACCAGCACAGATCCTTGCCCAGTTTCCCAAAAACCAGCAATCATCCAAACAGATTCAGCAGAGCAGCCCTGTTCCATCTTCATTAGGAGCTGTGCAAACCACTGCAACATCCCCAATTAGTAAGCCTAGCATCCAGATAAAGCAAGAGTCTGGTGAGCATCTCTCTGGAAGACACATTTCTGATTTTCACACCTATGTACATGAAGAGAAAATGTGATTGTTGTGTTATTCAGGAGTGAAGATCATTACCCAGCAAATGCAGCCTAGTAAGATCCTCCCTAAGCCATCATCTGCCACACTGCCCAGCAGCAATGCCTCACCCATCATGGTGGTCAGTAGTAACGGAGCGATTATGACAACAAAGCTGGTGTCCACACCGACAGGTGAACATTTTTTTTTCTCTTTTCTATTGTGATGCTGAATTGATTCTGCTGAATGTGTATTCTAGGATGCCTTTAAAAAGAGTTTATTGCTTGGTCCGTCACCATGTCATTTCATTTAACTACTTATTTGGCTACTTTATTCAATGTCTAGTTTTCATTTTTTTTTTTATTCCTGTGAAATCAAAGACTAGGGTCAGACATGGGTAAGCTTACCTGTATTCAACCCTTCTTTGGTCAATGCTTTGATATCAGTTGTGTGTGACATCAAGGCTGAATAAATGGCTCAAAATGTTGAGGAAAAGGCTTATATTTTGCCCAGCAACTAATCGAATGGAATAGTAGTGATTAACAAATATGGTTAATTCATATTAGACCTCTCAAATATGTACTTTGTTTTCTCCAGCAGCTGGTCTTTTTGAGGCTTGTACTGGATCTTATCACCCTGTTAACAGTAGCGATTTCCTTGTATTTGTTTGTGATTTTTAAAAAACATTTTTTATTGCAGGTACCCAGGCAACATACTCACGCCCAACAGGCAGCCCCACAATAGGGGGCAGAATGTCAACTTCTCCTGGAGGAGCCACCTATGTGAAGACTACTAGTGGCAGCATCATCACAGTGGTTCCCAAATCTCTTGCAACGCTTGGAGGCAAGATTATCAGCAGTAATATAGTGTCTGGTATGGCATTTTTTTCCACATGATATTGGGGTATTCACCCTGGGAAGTAGTGAATTTGTTGTGTAGAATATGTTCTCCTGAACCATGATCAGATTTTTTTAAAGCATTAGCATTTTTCCGCATTCCAGGCACAACAACAAAAATAACCACCATCCCCATGACCTCCAAGCCAAATGTCATTGTGGTGCAGAAGACAACTGGAAAAGGAACCACAATTCAAGGATTACCTGGGAAGAATGTTGTAACTACACTGTTAAATGCAGGAGTACGTTTTAATTTTGTGATGTCTGTTTGTCTTAAATACTGTTGTTTTGAAGATTTTGTGATTAATTGTAGAACTTATCTACAGGGTGAGAAAACATTACAAGCTCTTCCTGGAGCAAAGCCAGCTATCATCACTGCTTCTCGTCCCATTACCAAGATGATCGTCACCCAGCCCAAAGGCATAGGCTCAGGAATGCAGCCTACTACTACCACCAAAATCATCCCCACCAAGATAGTATATGGACAACAAGGAAAAACTCAGGTAAATAAATGTTTTTCTTTTGTGTGTTTGGGTGTCTTTTGAATGTTTGAAATCACCAATAAATGAACTAAACTTAATTGCAAAGCATATTGAATATTTATAATCATTGAATACATTTTCCACAGAAACTTTTCTAGTTATCAGTTTTTTTTTAACTCAACTCATCCATAACTGCAGACTGTAGTTGCAGTTGCTAAAAAGGGGCTCTCCATTTTTTATTATTAAGAATTAGTAAATATTTTCTGCTTAACCGTTAACAATTTTTATTTTTCTCTGGTTTCAGGTTTTAATCAAACCCAAGCCCATGACTTTTCAGACAGCAGTTGTGAGCGAGCATACTCGGCAATTGGTGAGTGAGACCCTTCAGCAGGTGGCCAGACCCTTAGATGCAGGAGCTCTATCTGGCCAGGACGGGTTGACCAAGGATGATTCTCCAACCTTCCCAGAGAGCAGTTCGCCCCCCTCAGAGTCTATGCACAGTGCTCAAGGTATATGTGCAGTGCAAACATCAGTCTGAAATAGCACTACAGGAGAACAATGAGTATGGAAGATTATGTTATAGTCCATCTCTGTGTCATAACCCGAAGAACATGTAATTAAATATATTTTTGTGAACCACATTGCACTGAAATAATATAAAAACACTCATGTGCATAGCCTAAAAACATAAAGTTTGAGTCAGCTGTTAAACAGAACCATTTTGACTCTTCGATGGGTTAATTATTTATTTGCATCTGCATATGTTTGATACAGCTGGCTGTAATGTGTACGCTACACTACAGTAGATCATAGTGCATGCTTATGAATGGAATGGAAAAAGAGCAACAGAGCAGACCATAGATATTTTGGCATTACGTTTAGGCGATGGGGTAACTCATCATCAGTTTTATGAAACACATCATATAACATTTCATTTTGTGTATTTGTTTTTAATAATTTAGTTATCTCTCCTGTTTTCTGACTTAGCTTTAGATGCTCAATCTGTCGTTCGGGTAATTGCCTCCAGAGGGCAGGAGTGGACTGATCAAGAGGTTGAGACCAGTCCTACCATTATCTACCAGGATGTCTTGGGAGAGTCCCAGTCTGCCACCTCCACCATTAAGGCTTTGCTTGAACTCCAGCAGACAACAGGTGGATTCCCTACTTGTGCTGTTTCCATTATATTGGTGTTGATATGCTCTGTGCCAGTTGTAAATGTAAATGTAAATTTAGTTATATAGCACGTTATCATACACAGTGGTCATTCAATGTGCTTTTACATGTTATGACACAAGATTAGTCAATATATACAATATATGTAAAAAAAAGTCATATTCATATAAACAGCATTTATACAGGCAAAAAATGTTAATTAAGAAACAAAATTATGACAGTTGCATTATGCTTATCTTTCAAGCGTAATGCTGCAGAAGAGGATACTCTTTTGTATGAGGAAGTATTACAGGGATTTCCCCTGTCATTCCCCTAACAACTCAGTCATTCCACTGATCTTTTTTCAGTGAGGGAGAAGACTGACCCCAAACTACGACAGCATACCATTGATCTTAGCCAGATGGCTGTTCCCATTCAAATGGCCCAGGAGAAGAGACAGTCTCCAGAGTCTCCTGGACAGACACAGGGGGAGGCTGAGGTCCCTACAGAGTTCATTCCAGCCGGTATGAGCAGGGACTGCACTAGTCATTGAAGCTCTTCAGTCAGTTATGTTTTATGGGTTACTGTACTAGTCATTGAAGCTCTTCAGTCAGTTATGTTATATGGGTTATTGGTTCCTGTTGAGAATTATAGCTCTTGATTTATTAGACTTTTACCTTGCAAGAATGATTCACAGTTTCAGTTTCACTTTCGTTTCTTCATCCATGACTTGATTGAATAACACCTCTCCTCACTTGTTTGTGAAATTGACTGTAAAATGTATGTGTGTTATGTTATCTGGTAGTGATGTAGCTTTTGATCTTGTTCTGTGCAGGTAAATTCACGCCCAGCACCTCTGCTGGAGGCCCAGTCGGTGAGGTGGCCCCACCCTCCCAGCAGCAGCAGCAGCAGGATGCTTCGTCCCTGTTAACAACGGTGGCTGGGAAGTCCAGTCCAACGTCATCTACATCAGCATTCATTCAACAGGTACCACAGGACTATCTCATTTCAAGGTGTTTTTTGTGTCTCTGGTGTTCCTGATTGATATAATATGCAATTGCCATTGTTGTTGATGTAGAGTGGAGGGAGTCCATCTCTGTTGAACAAACAGGCAGAGGAGCAGGTGATGGAGGAAGGAGACCTTGAGGGGGACACCCTTGATCCACAAACAGGGCTTTTCTATAGGTCCTCTCAGCCTGCTGTCCCGCCCCATCAGCAGAGAAGCACTTTGGCAACCCAGTCAGAACAGGGTCGACACACACCTCACTCAATGCAAACCCAGCAGAGCAAAGCCACAGCCAGCCAGCCCTCTTCCTCGTCCACCATTGCCCTTAAAAAAGGGTCACAGCCACAAGAAACAGTTCCATCAAAGGAAAAGCCCTCTGGTTCTGGGACCCATCCAGTGGTAGTCCTTTCTATGAAACCTCCCCATACTCCCCAGTTGCCTAAGCTACAACAGGCCCCGACTTCTCACAATAGGCCTAACCTCCACTCTCCACTGTCCCATCCACCACCCTTGCAGGCACACCATCCTGTAGGATCTGACAAGACATCCTTGGGACAGGTGGGTGTACAGTTCTCAGGGAAAATGCCTACTAGTGATGCGCGGGTTGGGGCTTCTAATGACCCGCACCCGACCGACCCGTTTTGGAGATCCAATCCGCCCCCCACCCTGACCTGACAGAAAATACGTAAAACATCGACCCGAACCCCGACCAGACCCACAAATGGCTGGTCAGGCGTGCGTGTGTGCGTGCGCACATAAACACATGCCTATCTGTCCCATTTCTCACCTCTTACTGAACTTGAGCAAAGCATTTGCCAATGTTATGTCCGTTCTTCTTGCTGACCATCAAAAAAGTTTTGGTGGTGTAATCTGAGTAGGCTACAGGCTACCACACGCATAAAATGTGATCGCAAATTAATAAGAAGATGGGATGATAATATTTTGGCTGGACAATATCATGCTAAAGACTAATTATAAACTAAACTGAATTAGCCTGCAGGCCATTGTAAAAGCCTGTGGAGTGTGGTAACATGCATAGAAATAACTTGTTTTTATCAAAGAGTAAGCTGAGCAGGGAAGTTACCAGGTTAAGATCTAAATGTTATCCGTTTTCTTACATCAGGTGTTTTCATCAGGATAATGAACACAACTGAATGTATTGTGTGGATAGGCTTTGTCCCCTCCAATGAGGTATTTTTGGAGAGAAGGTGGACATCTCACTTTTACCTACGTCACACGCAATTCTGCACATGGATATTTGTAACTTGTATCGTCGCTATCTAGTGATTTTGACCCGACCCACCCGCAACCCGCAATATTATCCATACATCATACCCGCACCCGCCCGACCCGCGGGCTATGGGTTGGCCCGCGCATCACTAATGCCTACAGCTCTCTTAAGAACATGTTTTTGAGCAACCTTTGGGCAACTTTTCATCTGCTTAAACAGGTTCAGCAGCCTATCATCACCCAGGGAGCAACGGTGACAAAAATTACCTTTGGTAGTCACATGTCACCTCCAAGAACCAGCACTGGAGAAGCAACAGGCAAACTGGTGCCAGAGTCCAGCTCAGGCCTAGGCCATCCAAGTGACAAGCCCTCAGTATCAGACATCCTTAAAATATCCATGATGGAAGCTGAGATTGACCCCGGTGCTGAGCCTATGGTTGTTGACTCCTCTAGCGACTGTGATTCCTTCAATAAGGACACAGCTGCCACATCCCTCATCAGCAGCTCTGCATCTGTGCTGCACCATTCAAAACAGCAGCACGGCAAGTACAGCCACATGCCAGGACTCGCCTCCCAGAAGAACAAAGACATGGATGTCATTCAGGTACTGTTGTCCTCACCGTCAAAAATTATTTCCGGTACCTAAGATCACAGGTTAATCAAGCATATATTTAAAGGAACATGGCAATATTTTGAGAAATTAGCTTAGTTGCCCTCTACCCTAGAGTTAGATAAGAGGAGATGCGTACAGGGTTAGAAAGGAGCACCAGCCACCAGCCAAATGCTGATAAAATATGAAAGTGGCTGGTAGATTTCAGATACAAAGGGATCATTTCATATTGATTTTCAATATTTCATTTCCATCCCTGGATGCATACCCTTCTCCTCTGTGCATGCAAGCTGGCCTAACTGGTGTAACCCACTTCCAGTGAATAATGCATGCATCCTCTTATCTACCTCTGGGGTGGATGGTAAATAAGCTAATTTTCCCAGATTTTGGCGATTTCCTTTAAGTTTTATAGCAAGTGCAGAAGAAGCAAGTGAAAAACAAATAAAATGAGATCTGAATCTTGTTGTGTTTTATCATCCAGTTATAGTTTGTTTGTGTCTCACAGGTCATCCCACAGTACTCCATAATGCCAGACTCTAGCCAGTCAAATGTAGTGGTGGAGCAGAGTGGTTTTCTTGAGATCACAGACTATACCAGCCAGCGTCTGGACGATGAAAGCATTATGGAGCAAGAAGTGGACAGCAGCAATGATGAGGCAGCAGCCTCAAGTCCAATGGAAGGCTGTGCCGACCAATCCCAATGAGCCACAAGAACCACATATGGCCTCACAGTGGCGTAAATCCTTTTCGTGTCATCAGTCACACCAGTCGCGTGGCATCTTAAAAGTGATTTTTATAGAGAAACAAGAAACTTGACAGAGGAGCTGAAAAGGAAAGGTATGCAAGACAAATTCCTTAAAGAAAATGAATTCACCTTTGGCAAATTTATTTTTAAAACAATATTACCAAATTGTAATTTGTGAAGATCATCAAAAAATATTGTTTTTATTATTTGTATTGTTTGTGAAGCGCTTCAACTTATCAGTTGTATCTGTATATTTAACTAGAGATGGAGTAGGTATAAGTGGCCATAATGCATCAGTGTAATAAATGTGACTTTACGTGATGTTCAAGTAGGCTAGATGACATTAATCACCTAACCCTGCAGTGTCCAATTTACTTGCATTTCTGTACATTTTACAATCATTTCTTTTTTAGTAAACTTCCCATTTGAACAACTTTTACAAATTCTTGCTATTTTTTAAGCATGATTTGAGCAGAAACACTGAACAAAGTGCATAATTAATTACATAAAACATCTGCGGGTACAGTGTTGCTTACAGTGATCATGAGAGAAATGGCTGAATGTGTCTGTTTGGCTAGGGCTAAAATTAGAAGTTGGGTAAGATAAGAGATGTAGAATATGTTTCTCATAAGATTGCATACATTATGTCTGTTCAAAGATAGATTAATTAAAAGTGTTTAGAAACTTGAATGTGTTTGACATTTCATAAAAACTGTCAAAACTAATTTCACAGCAGTATATGGAAAGTACCAGGATAAACGTCATCACAATTGTAAACAGATAAGACTGAGAAGGCGGGGTTGGGTAGACTTTTCGGTGAATCCCAGTGACTGCATTTGTTTTGTGTGAGTGGTTTCTAAGGGGGTAAACTACATTGAGTTTACAGGGGGTTTTGTACTGGGTAAAGACGTGTAATTAGAGAACCTGCCCTTTATACTCAGTTACTGCACATATTAAGAACCTGTTTCCTCCCCATTCTACCCATGCAGTGGGACTTTCCACCATTGATGTTTATATGCAGGCATAGAGAATACTGCAGTTCAGTTGTAACACTTCAGTACCTTTGAATATGTGATCATATTTATGAGAATTTTATATATATATTTGGAAGTTGACGTTGTAAGTGCTGTAGTTTCACTTTCAATTTCAGTACTTGCACATTTGTTTGTCTCTGTCTATGTTGTCTGTCTACAGCACAGGTGTCAAACATAAGGCCCAGGGGCCAGATCAGGCCTGCCAGCAGGTGCCAGATGTTTTGGGTAGGAAGGGAAAATTAGGAGGGGAAAAAAAACATTGACATCCAGTTGTCTTCAACAATGGGTAATAAGACATATCTCTTATGATATGAGATTGATTCAACCTAGCATTACAAACCATCCTCAGAAAGGAATAGGCCAAAAAAAACTGACATGGAAGTAGGGAATTTCACGAAAGGAAGAGCAGTATATGACAGCAGTACATGATTTGTACAGTAAAGGAGTATATCATCAAACAACACTGATACCCAAGCAGAAAAATGATAATGACCATGACAACAAAGGCCCCCGTAAGGTCTCATTCCAACAAATCTGTCACTGTCTGACATGAGTTTGACACCCCTGACTCAACAGTATCCGTGCTTAAACTGTTGATGACCCTTTTAAAAGTTTTTCTTTCATCTTTGCATTTTATTCAAATGCAGATTTAAGTGGGAAGAGGATCTGTTGGTTGTACTACGAAGATAATTTAACCAACTCATATTTAGCAGCAGAGAGGTCCTCTCTCAGATTTTACACCAATGTACTTGAAAATGTTAGATGGAGAGGTGGTTCATATACATTTCTAAAACAGATAGCTCCGGTCCTTGATTATGATTGGCTGAATCGTGTTCAATGCCGTTTTAAAATTTAGCACAAGCATACACCTTGACCTCATTTCGCTCTATATTGCTGCGCTACCACAACTCGATACAAAAGTCAAGAGTAGCTGCATCTCGAACTTGCTTAGCAACCATTCTGATAGAGGATATATATTTCCTCTATCTGCTTGCGCGTCATGCCTAACCACGGCCATTAGCTGTTCTAAAATCTGTGCAAGCAATGGCCTTATTGCTTAAATACATTGAGAGAGCCACAATCACTCTGTCACTCTGAGCAGTTTAGAGATGTAGCATAAATTGCAGCATTCCTTGGTTAAAACTTCTCCACATAGTAGTATGGGTTAATTGGAAATGACACCACATGTCAGTAAGTTACTCTTAAAGCTACTTTGGTAAGCCAGTAACCTTGCGTCGTAGTACAGACCTTTGAAGGTTTATCTTCAATGGGTACATACGTTCAGGTCTCCCTAGGAAAAGGTTTGGACAAAAACAGTATATAACTAGAAAATGTAATTTCGAGGAAATTACCAGTGCATGAAAATATAAAATTCCAAACAAACTTTTATTTGGAAACAGTTGGCAGGAGTCATAGCTGATAACAACGGACAGTTGAAATGGCTGAACAGTTAAATAGTTGAGTAGTTTAAATAGTTAAATGATTTAATAGTGAATTATTGTAGTGAGGACATTTATTTTGAAACAGTTGTGGGCAGAGGAAATAGTAGTCTTAAGAGAGCCATATTGTATGCTTAAAGCCTGAGACATAGTATATAGTTTAAAAGTTGAATGTACAGTAGATAGTGTAATGGATGTTGATAGACAGAAAGTTGAATGGATGTTGATAGGCAGATTGTTTAATGGATGTTGATGGATAGTTTAATGGGTGGATGAGGGAATGGTTTGAAGAGGATGAATGGATAGAAAGTTGGATGGAATGTGCCTTATATCCTTGTAGAATGGAGAGACACAGAGAGAGTTGGCCTAGTTAAGCAGAAAGCAGTTGATACAGGTGCAATCAGTTTAACTGGCCCTTTGATGGGTCCTAGTTGAGCAGCTGGAAGTTGATACAGGTGAAAATTAAGTTAATTAGTCCATTGTGATGTCATAGTGCTAATGCAAAGT
This sequence comes from Alosa pseudoharengus, assembly GCF_046254945.1. Taxonomy (NCBI): domain Eukaryota; kingdom Metazoa; phylum Chordata; class Actinopteri; order Clupeiformes; family Clupeidae; genus Alosa; species Alosa pseudoharengus. The sequence goes on along the minus strand of NW_027468870.1, from coordinate 23,239,141 downwards.
CTATGGGGAAAAATAAGCTTGTTTTTTGTTAATATCTCAAAAAGTATAAAGTTTACAAAAGTGAAAAATACATTCCTCAAGTGTCCTTTTCAAGACCTACGTTACAAAATGAACGAAGTTTCTACGTTAAACGGTTGAAGCTGAATTAGACGCAGAAATTTGGTGGGAAGAATAACTAGAAAATGTAATTCCAGGGAATTACCATTGCATGTAAATGCAAAAAAGCTGCTTTTTATAACATTATATTACTTACAGTATAATTATTCAGATTACATAGACTTACAGTATTCGTGAAAACAACTTACTTGGTTAGATGTTAGCTTAGAGTAGGCTATATGACAGTCAGTAAAAATAAATTGTTAATTCAATATTGATCAACATTCTTTGTTTTAATACAGCAGAATGATACTCAGAATACACTAATGAACACTTTAACAACCAATGTAAGCTCAAAGTAAAAAAAAAAATCACAGTTGTTGAAACCAATTTTAAAGTTACCCAATAAGGATTATGGAGAAACCAGATGTCTACTGAATTTGCATTCTTACAGAACTTGATAATGCCAAATTTGATGGTGATAATAGACTGAAGAATAAGATTCAGGCCTTCAGATGATCAGTTTTAGACAGAACTTAGGTTCGAATCTTAATTTTCACACACCACAGCCCAGGTCTAAAAACAGAGGTCTAACAGCATAGCTAAGTTTCACAGATGTCACAGCACAGGTATGATTCAATATGCATGCTTCATATAGTTGTTGGCATAGTCCTGCTGCAACAATATAATACTCAGAATGTCTCAGTGTAGATCTCAGATCTATGTCTCAGTATAGTTCAAAGGTATGTGCAGATATGGTCACATGTTTTTAGGAATGAATGTTAGTGTTAATGTCAGAGATGGTTGGCAGGATGTGCACACAGACAGGTACACGTAATGTAATACACGATCATCACCACACTGGTCTGGTCTGGAACCTAAAAGACAAAAGCAAACAAGTTAAGAGTTATACTAAAAACATGGAATGTGTACAATTGTTCAATACAACTTAGATATTTAAGTGAGGTTGTTGCACCATAAATCTGTAATGGTTGTTAACTATACTAGCCTATAGTATTTCATTGCAAACAAAGCAACATTTTGTGTTTTATTCATTTCAGTTTAAGGATAGCTGATAGTAGCCTGGCGAGCCAGACCCACATTAAAATGTAGGGTCTGGACACTCACCGTTCGCAGTGCTCAGTCCGAGGGGCGGGATAATCAGTTGTCTTTCAAATTCCCTCTGCACGCAATAGGACAGCGGCAGCGCTATGAGTCTCATGCGTTTCCCACCAGCGGAGCTAGTTGGCTAGTTCAAACGTTTGCCAACTTAATAAAAGCTTAACTCGTGTCACACTGTTTGCCAGCAGCAACATCCATCTGATTTGTTTTCAAGTAGCAGGGAATTCAAGCCAAACCATTGCAACTCTGCCATCAATCATTATGTTAAGCCCACCTAACGACTCTATACACGATTTCATTGGCCTGAATAAGTTTCGATTTCTGGAGCTCACAAGCCAATGGAGAGTTGCTAGACTAGCCCTGGCAGCAAATGTAATTTGCTGCCGCTAGGGGCACGTCTAGATTTCTAGGCTAAGCTGATAGTATAAAGTTCACAAATATGAAAAATACATTGTACGATTGTCCGTTACAAGAGCTTTGTAGGAGTCTTTGAATGAGGTCAGACGGTTCAACGGTTTCAGTCGCATTAAACGTTGAATTTGGTCGTAAGAAGAAGAATAAGAAGAACAGCGATAATAGTTCATTGCATTTACATAATAATAATAAGCAATTTAGCAATAATAATAATAAGAAGACTTCGGATAACAGAACAGTGCATTTTTATGCACTGTAATTAGGGTCTAAGATCACATTTTCCTTTGATGTGGAGATAAATGCTGTGGCAGCGAGGAGGTTGGTCTCCTATTTAAAGGCAAATACAGTAGTTTGATATTTTTGTGTAGAAAGCAAAAATCTCTGAATTTTCTTAATGTTTGGAACATGATTTGACATCAAACTAAGGCAGGGAGGACAAAGGGCAGAGACATTAGTCAGGATATATAGTTGTACACAAGTAACTACATCATACCCTGGAAGTATTTGGAGATTGGTATCTGGAAGTATTATGTCCCATATTAAGTATTATGGCCTTCACCAATGGTGGTCATCAGAAGGGCATCTAAATGGTTTAATAAGAATATATTTATTTGTCATTGTAACAGATACAACGAAATTAAGTCCTTGTCAAGTGCATCAAGACATCTATTGAGGTAGTATATTCATAAATAAATACATAAAAAAAGAATGCTACTACTGCATACATCTCATGCTATAAACACATAGGAGACACACCCATGCAGACATCCATATTTAAAATTGCATATAGCCCTGTTGACAGAAGTGAGTGGTGGGAACTATGCTTTAGTAGCATTATTCAATGCACTTATGGCTGTTGGATAAAAACTGTTTTGTAGTCTGTCTGTTCTTGTTTTCATGGACCTGTATCTCCTGCCTGACGGCAGTAGTTTGAACAGTGTGTGGCCGGGGTGTGATGAGTCCTGTAGGATGGTTTTGGCCTTTTTGAGGCAGCGGGAGTTGTGAAGTTCTTCCAGAGAGGGGAGAGGGCAGCCAAAAATGTTCTGTGCTAATGTGTGTGTTAATGGTAAGAGGCTGCTGCATTAGATGCGTTCAGATGCCTGTACCTGATTAAAGCTTGGTCACTGTACTCTTTGCAGTAGTCACTCACATTGCAGTATATGATACACGGCTCTCAGTGCTTTTGCCATGCTCAGAACTTGTTTAGACAATATTCTAACAATATTGAATACAATAGCCTAGCCTGGAAGTCAGCTCAAATTTACCGCACCCACAAACTTTTGAGTTTGGGAAGACGAGTAGAAAGCAGCGATTAAGGCATTTGTCAAGAAGAAGAATGTTTTTGCTGTTCTGCCTGTGGGGTTCACATATTTTTTTGCTTTGGATGGGTAGGTCTATCCAATTGCATTTTCCCTGTATTGGTTGAAACGCCCTATAATCAAGTCCAAAGAATTCGAGTCTGGCTATGCCAGGCTAACAATATTCCATATAAAACAAGTAAGAGTAGCACTAACTAGTGGCCTACATGCAGTGATGTGCAAGCTACTTAGAAAATGTAGTGAGCTAAGCTACCACTTACTCTATATTAACTAACTACACAAGAGCTTCCTCAAGTATGTCTAAGTTACATCAATTTCACAAAAGTAGTATACTACATCAGAAGATACTTTTTTTCGCCTGTTAAAGCTTCACCTTTTCTCGATTATCCCAGTTTCACTCCACTTGCTTGAAATGTTGTTGCATTTAAAAGTACAATTACCCAGTCAGTTTATGTTGTGCTAGATAAAAACTAATACCATGTGCTAGATAAAAACTAATACAAACAATTTTGACGGCCTATTTTATAGACATTGCACAATAAACCATGCAGTAGAACCAGACTCTACCACCAACATCTTTGAAAACACAATTTTGTTGCTTCGGCTCTGCCATGGAAAATTAGTTTGTCTTACAAATTTACACCAAATAGAGTATCCTAAATGTTTCCCACACAATGTAGTGCAATAAAGGACCAGTGCCTGTCTCTTCTCAGCTTTCGTTGGACAAATGCGTCACATTTGTCAAATTCACTGAATAGAACTGAACTTGCATGTATGAGCGGCTAGAAGGAAGCTCTGCTGTGAGCTTCACAAATGCTCTGGAAAATGTAGCTACTGCACTACATGGTCCAAAGCTGCTTCAGAAAATAGCTACACTACCACCAAGCTACTGAGAAATGTAGTTAAGCTACTGCCAGTCACTGCCTACATGATGAATGGGGAATGTATAAGATATGGGAAATTGCAAGCTGTTTATGTCCATGAATTTCAAAACCTAGACAAACCTGAATGTAATCTCTTCATTCAGTGCAATGAAGAAAACAAGTTAGGACCTGTCTCTTTTGTCCATATATATCATATTTTAGCGTTGAATCTATACAGTTTTAGAAATTAACCCCTGGTCTTTGAGGGGTAGATGAAGTCTAAGATGTGACTGACTGACTGACTAGTTCAGAAAATGAATATTCATTTCAATATAAAGTTACACTTCTGAATGAAAAGTAATGTAAAGAATATCACTAAAAGCATGAACAGAATAGCTGAGGCAAAACAGTGGATTATCACAGATATGCTTTTAAATGTACTTTATTTTGTGTAAATTTTTATGTTTAATGAAAGCTATGTTGAATGTTAAACTGGTTTTGGTCCTAAAATGTTAACCTAACTCATCTCTGTATCAAATGTAGCAGTCCTTTGTGACAATGTATCTCTAAACCACAGGTGTCAAACATAAGGCTTGGGGGCCAGATCAGGGCCGCCAGCAGGTTTCAGGCCCCCCAGATGTTTTGGGTAGGTAGGGAAAATTAGGAGAAAAAAAGACATTCACATCCAGTTGTCTTCAACAATGGGTAATAAGAAATATCTCTATGATATGATACATTGATTAAACCGCATTACAAACCATCCTCAGAAAGGAATAGGCCAACAAAAACTGACATGGAAGTAGGGAATTTCACAAAGTATCTGACAGCAGTACATGATTTGTACAGTACACTCTGATACCCAAGCAGAAAAATTATAATGACCATGACAACGAAGGCCCCCATAAGGTCTCATTCCAACAAATCTGGCCCCCTGCCTGATATGAGTTTGACATCCCTGCCCTAAACTCAACATGCAACAGAGTTATCTTTCATTTGACTCTGGAGAGGATTAAACCATACAGAGTGAAACTACACAAAAACAATGTGTGAACCCAATCATTTATGAAGCAACCTCCTCAGGTGTGATACTCTTTAAAAAAAAAAGTTGGCCTCAAGTGCAAAACAGCATGCTGTTAACATGATCCCAGGATTAACACTCTGCTCTGTCTGTACTTTACTGCAGTCTTTTGTGGCACTTGATATCTCTTCATTCTTTCAGCTCTGAAAGTCCCGTTTGTGTTCTCAGAGCGAAGTTCAAGGAGGAATCATTTATCCTGTATACTGATGCCTCTGAAAGAAGGGAGGCTGAAGAAGCACAGAGACTTCTTTGGGAGTGGAGTGTTCTACAGAATCCCCACACTGGTTATACTGGCTTTATTTACATAGTGGAAGTGATATGCTGTGTGAGTATGCCCTCCTGGGTTGGACATCTGACTAGCCTTTTACTGAATCAAGGCAGGAACATATGGTTCTCTTTAGCAGCATGTTGACTAACACCCTAACTTTCCCCTTCAATTCTGTGAGTAATGTTCCCAGACACAGTGTTTCAAGTTGCCTCACTCCTCATGTCTACTAAACAACACACTACAAAATCCCAGCTGTTCTCTTTCACTACCCCAGAAAGAAGAATTCTTTCAAATGGAATTTGACCCAAGACCATATTTAAGAAAACATTTATAAATCACAAAACAAAATCTGAATGTAGTTTGACTTAAAAACTTTATCCAATTGTCTATCCAACACAGAAAGAAAGTGAGGACTGTTAACAGTTAACTTGATCATGGCTTTGTCTTAATCAAGACGATCCAATCACATTATGTAGCCCTACTTCAAATGATGCTCTTAGCATCTTTAAAGCTCAAGGCTTTGCAGGAACTTTCTTATGCCAATTAACATGTTTCTCATGTGTAACAGTACAGATGAGCATTTTACAAGGGGATTTTTACAAGCCAATGAAAGTCAGGCTTTTGCAACAGTCCTTTCTTTTCCAACAAAATAAATCTGTTTTGTGCACAAACATGTTTTACTAAGGTACTTAAGAGTTGGTAAAATGTTTCAATGAAAAAAGTAAGATAAACAATTATCTTGTTTTACAGTATAACGGAGTACAATGAGAAAATGGTCAGCTACTCAGTCGTCTGTGTCTCTGATTAGTAGAAACAGGATGTTTTAGGCATGCTTTACAGTCTAGGCATGCTGTCAAATTTAAATGCCATGCTCATCCCTTTGGTATGTGGTAAGATAAGACAGTGTTATCCAAATGTTGCAATCTATGACCATTCATTCATCATATGACAGAGAGCAGTTTGGCTAAAAGGGCCCCTCTGCCTCTCTTCAACAGCAGCTTTCAGATCACAAGCTCCACAAACCACTGCCTTTGAGAGGGGAGAGTAGCCATAAATAACCAGGACTGTGAGACTCCTGTAACCTCTGTGTTCTCATGTTGAGAAAACAGCTTGTATGAGACTAAAACCCCTTTGGGACCTAAACATCAGGGGATGGGAGCAAGAGAACACTGTATCAAGATACATTGCAGTGTTAGTCAACAGCAGTAATGGAATGTCCTGTAATGAGAATTTATTTTAATTTTCACTTATTATTGTAAGATTTACCATTGATTTCCTTTGTTGTTTGTTGTGTGCTCTAGTGATGTAAGGAAAGCATATCCCGTTTGCAGATGATATAATTTAATATCACAACATAGTATATTTATGAAATTATTTTTCGGTAGTGTGTTTGGTCTTGCCAGACTAGATTCCCTTAAGCTGCTGGTGCTGGTAATTGCCGCGATCACCAACCCAGTGGTGAATAACTGTTAACTGCATAACTGTGGAGGATGGGACTGATGGGAACTTCCATAAAAACGTTCAGTTGCATTCAGAGAAACTTTCATTACACAGAACAGTCGTATGGCATCTACATAGCAGTACTGAATTTTAAACAAATTGAGTTGTAAGAAGCTGAAAACCCTAGAAGACCAATCAAAACTGACACAAACTACTGTGTAACATATGGCAATATTAATAATCAATATAACTAACCCTGACATTATCTTCTTTTCATACATTGTCACTAGAGTCCTGGAGTAACCAATCACGATTTTTGACATTAATATAGACGTCTGATTCAGTATCTTACATTCTTATTATATTTGATGTATAGACCCAGTCCCAGTGAGCTAAACAAGCAGGAAAACACCTCATACGCTATACACATCAACTTCATGTCGCACATCTCTAAAACAGGAAATGTGTCCAGACAATCCAGACAACTAAAATGTAGGGGCGTGACTACTCTTGGTGAGATGTTGAGTATCAAATTACAAGCTCCAGCTCATGGTGTAGTTTTCAGATGTATTTTCTCTTCTATCACAGAATTCCAAGAATGTGTTATTAGGAGGGCTGGTCTGACTCATTAAACTCACAAGAAATATTGACACTGTTTGTTTTTTTCATGTAAGAAGAAGAAGTGGCCGAGTCTTTCTCATTTAGCTATGGTTTACTGCTCATGGTGCTGAAAAATAATATTGTCATATAATCTATTTGCTGCCTCTCTATTAAAGTGACAGCCCAGAGGCCTTGCATAACACCATGAATCAGTGCCTCAGAGGCCTCAGAGAGGAAGTTTCAGACAGTAATGATGTTTTGTCTGGCCATAATGTCTGTGGTACAAAGGATGCTGGGCTCAATTTGTGCAGACATGGTCTGGTAAATATAATTAGACCTCTTAGGAAAAACGTCAGTGGAAGTTCATGCCCTAAATAACTATAAACAGTTCTGTAAGTACTCAAAAAACATTGTGTCAGAGGCAGCTATCAAACAGTCAAATCAGAATATATTGGAATGTTGGAATGTCAAAATACAGCATTTGTTAAGAGTATTATAGTCTAACTATAAGTATGTCCTGTTCTGTGAGCAAAGTGATTTTGAGGTTTAGCCTTGAATCGCCTGTGCACAGGACTACATCTCTAGCATAATTCCCAGGTTCATAGCTCCATTCAAAGTAATATGCCCCACTATTGTATAAGCATTACTTAAACGTATACTATATACATTCACCATTCATGGACGCCTGTACATGTAATCTATGCCAATACAATGTATGTATGAATTTCCTGTTAGTGTCCCGATTTGCTTGCCTCTTTATTTCCTCTCTCCCTTCCCCCACCTCCACCTCCTGTATTTTTATACCAGGCCAACCAAGTCCCCCCTCTGAGCAAGGCTCTTCTTCTTCTAGTTCATCGTTGTGCCGAATCTACAGAGACTCTATGAAATGCCTTAAGAGACTTTAATGCCACAATATGAAACACAAACATTTACATTGAGTTATCAGAGTAGAAATATAGTGTGGGGTGGGGGGGGGGTGAAACAAGAAGATAAAGGCAGGTAGCTCATCAATACATAGAATTCAGCAAATGCTTTAAACATGAATGATATTCACATACATGGAGTGGCATGTATACAAAATACAGGACATAAAGACAGATGGTCTTATATTATTGTACTTGTAGGTTACTATTATTAGGTTATGTAGATGTTTGCTTTTTATTCTGAAGTACATTGAATCTAAAAAAGTGAACTGAAATAAGTCACAGTGTGAGGTACTGTGCTGTTTTTCTTTCATGTTTTTTTCCCTATCTGGGTGGTCTTGAAGGAGATCTACATTGTGTTCTCTTAAGCAACCTTAGAGGACAGTTAAACTGTGTGGTTGATGTGTGGATGCGTGAGTAGGAGATAATTGAGAGAGGAAAAGAATGTAAGTTTGTATGTATGCATACATTCTAGTATGATGAAACAGAATTCCTCATCTGTAAAACATAAAGACATGTAACTGGCCTGGTTCTCATCAAAGAGTAGACTCCGTGTCTATTTGGGAAGTCTTGGCAGTGCCTGTCTCCTTCCTAGGATTTTAATCTTTTCTAGTCATACTAGAAGACTGAAAAGAAAAACAGTGCTATTTTTGAGTATAGCTCAAGAAACTGCCTCTGGGCAATTTCAAAGGGTAAAATAATGATGCAAGGCTTTATAGTATGATCTTTCTGAACATTCAGTATTTTGCATGTTATCAAAAATATAGTCTTTACCCAATTCTGTTTGGATCAAGTTACCATTTGTTCTGAACTTTATTACTTACAATGTAGGAATTTGGAGAACAATTTAGATGTAAAAGATAAGGAATTCACTTAGATTAATAGCATAAGTGATTAATGTGGGTGAAGCTATTCCAGTCCCACCCAAAGTGACGGCATCTTGCAGGATATCTGACTCAGAAATGACTACTAAGTGACTCAATATCACATGAAAGTGACTGAGTCCGTTTTCAGTTAACAAACCACAAAAATATCCGGTTTCACTCTTATCTACCGGAAATCAACCTCAAAGTAATCTATCTATAAATTGCAGGAACGTCTGTCTGTGTCTGTGTCTGTGTGTGTGTGTGTGTGTGTGTGTGTGTGTGTGTGTGTGTGTGTGTTATTCGCATATCTCTCGAACCGATTGTCCAATTGATTTAAATATTGACAGGTGTCTTGCTACGGGCACGAGTAAGGCGTTGTTTGGATAAGTAATGCAAAAGATATTGTTAAATATATCAGTTAAAGAAGCACACGTTGGCTTTCTCCGCTACCGTAGCTACTCTCCCTCTCACACAGCACAGCACAGGACCATCTCACACAGCACAGCTCAGGACCAGAGAGAGAGGATAAGCGGAGTTTTGGCAGCACTGAATCACGGGTTGAGATGCAAGATGTTTGGATGATTATCATGTCTGACCTCAACACTAAAGACTCTCTGTATGCAGTTTGCTTGCATGAAATGAAATGATTCCGCAATTTTTGCAACAACACACCAACAAACACAGCTAGTGGCTATGCAAAATTAGCCTACATAAAAAAGTATATGCAATAAACTGACGAATAGCCCAGGCTACTTTAGATTTGAGACTTTGAAAAAACAAACGACAATTCCTACTGCAAGGTCCCAAATTGAAACGAGCGATATGACTAATGGTCCCGAATTTAACAACGTTTCAGAAGACAGCTAGACAGAGCGATGTCACTTATGCTACCAAAGACGGTTTTTGAGTCACATTGTTGCAAATCTCATATGATGATGCATTTTTCTACAAAATGGTTCGTTCTCTACTGTATATCGTTAAGCTATTCAATAGGCTAAACATATGCAGATTCCTAGGTCTTGTCTCCTACATTCTCCTCTTCAGCTCACCCCAACAGGTTTTCTATGGAGGTCAGACCAAGAGACTGAGATGACCATGGCAGACCTTCATTTTGCTAATGGGTGTTGTAAGGCAGGACACAAAGCGAACAAACTGTTCTAAAATCTCTGTAAACCATGGCCTGGCTGTGCTTATAGACCCTTACAATCTGTTCCTAGGAGGTTTGCGGTTGAAATGTTCAAAACCAACGTACAAACAAATTGGACTTTAGTGTAATCAGGGACGGACTTCCAAATAGGCCCACTACCATAAGCAGCAGGCTACACAAGCCTACTTTCCCAGGCAAGGTATCACATTCAAAAATAGGTGGTCACATTTTACAAAAATGCTAATTGGGTGCTGCTAGAAAATTTGGGCCCCATGACATAAAATACTTTTTGACCTCCCAAAGGTTAGGGGGTTCGGGTGCATGCTCCCCTGTGAGGATAATTTGAACAATAACCCCTTAGTGATGACTTCTAGTGAATTTTGTGGAAACAATTTGATAAAATTGACTTAAAATATATTACATGCATTGATATCATATTACAATACAGCTTATAAAAACCTACACAGGTTATTATATTCAACTCATTTTAAGCAAGTCTATTAGGAGTTTAATCTCATCACATACTACATCAATGGAGTAAGTCTAGCTTCTGAGCTACACTGAGTCACACCTGTTAAAGTCTAGTCTGGAGATTCCAGACCCAAATCCGAAAGATTAAGGGTCTGGCAATGAATAATGTAATAATGTCCCAACTCGAGGGGGGGCACCAAGCATGCATTTGAAAATCTCACGCACCAATGTTTACTGACTGATTCCGGACTTCTACGTAATTGGATAACACTACGACTGTCATCTGTTTAGCTCGCCTCTGGCCCGCCTATATCAGATACACTGATGTGATTGGTGCCCCACAATACAAGGGACATAAGTAATGAGCATCATTACTCATTGCCAGAGTGACTCGCTGAGCAAATTCAAATTGTGCTCCCGCGAGAACTCTGGATTTTCAGGGTATTTAAACTCACCTTAACACCTGACATTTACTGAGGGTATAAATCAGAATCAGAATCAGCTTTATTGGCCAGGTTTGCGTAAACAAACAAGGAATTTGACTCCGGTTAATCTTTGCTCTCAAAGTACAACACTCACTTAACATATAAAGAATAGAGCAGTAAGAATAGTATGAAGAGCAGTAGGATATAACTATAGGTATACAGTATGTACATTTGTAAATAAATAAATAGGACACTATAGGTGGGATAGAGAAGTCCAATTGTCCGTTGTGCAGTAGGGTACTGCAATTGTCTTTTGTGCGACTGTTGTTGTCCCTGTCAAGGTTGCCATGGTCATGAACACCTCAACAGGCACAGGCGGTGGAACAGCTGGTCCAATGGTGCAGTCAGAACCATCTGGAGTTAAACCCCAAGAAGACTGTGGAAATGACAGTGGACTTTAGGAGTTCACATGCATATATAACATGTAATCTTATAACATGTAAATTGTAGCTACTGCTGGTGTCAATAAAACTTGGTCCACGCTTCATACTGATGTCATGACTCTTTATTTTCTTTGCTCGTCATGAGCACCGTGAAAACTGGCAGACAACAACAACAAAACACATACCATGCATTAATATTAAGCAAGAAAACATACATTAATGTATAAAGAAAATACAATAAATTCAGGCAATTACCGTGTACGCCTTGTACCAGCGGTAGAATCTCTGGAGCGTTGCAAACGCAGTGCACACAAACTCCTTTCAGAAGTCCTGACCCTAACGCTTCCAGGTCATAAGTTTATTCAAGGTCACATGACATACACGGCTCATGAAATACAACCAAACGATAAATTAAACAAAACCAACCCAAGGACAAAATATAATCATATCCACCCACGCAGCAAAATAAACATACAAAATATAATCATATCCACCCACGCAGCAAAATAAACATACAAAAAAGGAAACAAAAACTGACAAACTTTCATCATAATTATTATTCAACGGAGGAATCACATGCTCCCATACAGGCCTATCAACGCCAGTTACATAAATGATATGTTTTATTAACTTGTTTTTATTTATTTATTTAATATTAATTTCATTATATTTTTTTAAGAATGAAGAGGCCTTCTGCCTTCATGGTGACTTTTAATTTGAAAAGGGGCTATTGTGAGACTGTAGGCCAAAGTGTATGTCTGCTAATGCTTGATAGCAGAATCCAGAAAAACTACAGCTCTCGTAAAGAAAGTTTGTATGTGCAACATTTATTTACTTTAAGCAGTTTAGGACCCGTATTACATGTTATTTTCTATATTTCTGATATGTTGCTGATTGGATCATAAACGGCCACAGCAATGAAGAAAAGTGAAAGTGATTGATAATGACTGACTGACTATTATTGTGTTACATGCTCCAAATGTAAAGCACTTTGAGCTGCATTCTGTGTATGAAAGGTGCTATACAAATAAAGCTTATTATTATTATTATTTGTAGTGAATGTGACTGATTAGCCCAATTTGAGCTCGGAAGGTCCTGGAACAGTGAGGGCAGAGGATGCCATGTGTATTAGGGAAAGGATTGTTGGTGCGCTCTCTCTTGGCTTTTCTTTGCTTTTCTGCAGCCTCTGACCTGGCCACTTCATAGGCTGCTGCTTCAGTTTGAAGTGTCGATCGCCACAGTTCCTGTGCAGTGGCCCCCCAGGTGTCAGCATTAATGTTAAAGTTTTTGAGGGAGGGTTTTAGGGAGTCTTAGAAACGTTTATTTTGCCCTCCCTGACAACGTTTTCCCCTGGAGAAACTCTGCAAAAAGGAGTTGCTTGGGAAGACGATGGTCTGGCATGCGGACTACATGGCCTGCCCAGCGAAGCTGGCAAGAACTTCTGTCTCAGGGATCTTGTCTTGCCACTTGATGTTTAGGAGCTTTCTCAGGGATGTTGTGTGGAAGTGATTCAGCTTTTTGGGATGACATTGGTAAACTGTCCAGGTTTTACAGGCATAGAGGAGTGTGGGGATAAGTAAATAATTTCTACTTTCAGTTTTGTTTTCAAGGTACAGTAATACCTGTAATACCTGCTCTGTTCCATACATTTGGATATAGCTTACCAAAGGTAGTACTGGCTTTCGCAGTCCTGGCACTCACTTTGTCGTCAATGGTGGTGTTTCGGGAGAGAGTACTGCCAAGGTAAACTTGTCCACAGCATTGAGCTTTTGGTCATGTATGCTGATAATGGGTTCCATGTAGCATGTTCCATGTTTTCCTGGGCCTGGTTGGTACATTACCTCTGTTTTCTTTGCATTGATTGAGAGCCCAACATTGGTGCAAGCATCTGAGAAAGCATTGATAATGTTGCATGCCTGACTCCATGATGGTGTTGAGGGCACAGACATCGCAAACAGAAGATGATGCCTGTCTTGACTTTGGATTTGGCTTGGAGTCTCCTGAGGTTGAATAGTTTGCCATCTGTGCGATATCTGATGTTGCTCCCTTTGTTGTTCTCTCTAAAAACATCAGTCAACATGGCAGAAAACATCAGGCTGAACAAAGCACGCAACCCTTTTTGACCCCACTGATAACAAGAAAAGGTTGTGATGTCATACCACTGTGAATGCCACTACAGTTGGGATGATAGAAAGTGATATGAAAGTATGTATTCAGTGGTAGCTGGAGAGATATATCTATCGTCTGTGTCTGAGAGCTGCTCTTGAGCACTGGGGAGAAGGGTCATGTGCTGTAAGAAAAATAAATCAGGTGGCTAGAGAAAGCCGTCCTAGTCTAATTGATACCACATGGGAATGTCAGCCTTGGGGGTATTGCGGGCAAAGCAATTCGGTACAATATATGTTAAGAGCTGACAGGGAAGCATCCATGCTTTAGGAGAGAGCACAACATACAGTATTTGAGATTTCATCTTAAATACCGGTACATAGATGCTACAAACTGGTTTGGATAACTGCAATAGTAAAAGTAACATCAATTTTATGGCTGATAACTTTGGTGGAATAGAGCAGTGGTTCTCAAATGGGGATACGTGAAGGCACTCCAGGGGGTACGTGAGATTTTTAAATATAAATATATTTAAAAAGTAGAATCCATGCAAAAATACTTTAAAAACAATTATTTAATAAATATTTCAGGAAAATATAAGTTCATAAAATGAATTTTATATTTCATTAGGCTATTTAATTTCATTATCCTAAAAACCCAGTCCCCCCATACCAGGATGGTTCGACCCAACCTATCACATGCCACCCGCCATCACCTGTCAATCACTGTCAAAACTCAAACGATGGAGTCGTGGTTGAAGCGTAGCGGTAATTCTTGTGAAAACACGGAGGGACAAGTGGCAAAGAAGGCCAAACCAGAGCCGGCAAAATTCCGTGCTCTGTTTTAAGTCTTTTTTTCTCAACTAAAAATGCTTTGCGCTGGTTAGGGGGTACTTGGCTGAAAACATTTTTCACAGGGGGTACATCACTGAAAGAAGGTTGAGAACCACTGGAATAGAGGACTGGACCGATAATAGGAGATGAAGACTCCTTTCCTCGCACAATACAATATAACCACCAGTTTTGATTGTAGCCTATGAGCTAACCAATTCTAAATGGCAAATGTGGCAAATGGCTATCCACCAGCCTTTAAGAAAAGTGTCATTCTACTACTCACTTGTTGCCTCAAGCTAATAAAATCCTATTTCTCGCAGAATCCTGGTTGTTACCCCTTGATCATCTGGTTGCACAGCTACAGTAATTGCTCTGTTAAAGTTAAGCGATTTTGTTTTACCCTCATTAAAAACAAAGGTTTTATGGCTAGGCTGGCTATGGGCAACACTTGCCAGCAATCAGAGACACCTGTCTGATTTCCAATCAGAGACACCTGTTTCTCCATTGGCCTCCAGTGATTTATCACTCGATTGTTGCCCCCACCAAGATGGCGGTGCTATTCTGGAGCCCAATGCAGTGACTAGGTTTCTAATATCTATAATGAAAATCGGCTGGCTGCGCTAGGCCTAAATGCTTTTTGACGGAAAAGTTGTTGGGCCCGTGACGTCGGACTTAACAACCGGATACTGCACAGCTGATGATGCCAGTCTTTGGATTGTTGGATTGTCTTTATCACGATGAAACACCAACTCCAACTAAACCTCTCTAAGACCGAACTTCTGGTTTTGCCAGACAAACAAACCATACAACACAACAGCATCAAAATTGACTCCTCTCTTGCTCTCACAAAGGCTGTAAGAGACGTACTGTAGGTGTCATGATTGATAGTTCTCTACTGCTTCTCACTATTAAATATCAGGAAAATCAGGCTGTACCTAACCCAACACGCCACTCATCTCCTGGACCAGCTCTGTAATGCAACTGTAATGACCTCCTCGTGGGCCTTCCGACTGGTGTGCTGAAACCGCTACAAATAGTCCAGAACGTGGCGGCGCATTTGGTTTTTAATCAATTGAAAAAGGGCTCCACTGGCAACCCTTAGCTAGTAGGGTAGGAAGGTGGGGTTCACCTGCACCCGAAAGGTATATTTTTTTAACCTAGTTTTTTGTAATCCTTAAGGTGTCTAGAAAAGGAATTTTGATGTTCCCCACGCAAAACATGTCCCATATGTGTTTTTTTGTATCATCTTTTGTGTCCGTGCTTGATTTTCGGCTGTAAAAAATGAAAACTTTAAATCTACATAGAATCTGAACAATACATCCTACAGACACAGTGAGAAGAATGCTAAGAAAGGCTGGAATTGCTATAAATATTGGGACTTTGCCTGAAATTGTCAGATGAAATGCAAAATTCAGCTTTTTGGCAACAAACACTTATGTTTGGTGTACATAGAAAGATGACTGAAACATGGATAGTATGGTGAAGAGTCTGTGATGTGGGCTTGTTTATGTAAATACCCTGAGAACTACCCTGGGTGAACCCAGACAAACCTGGTAGCACGTTTGAATTTGCTCTACAGGTTGGTCTGGAAAGAAACCCATTGACATTAGTTTCCCAATCACCAAAAACCCAGGGATGAATATTTTCTTTCTCCATGAAATACCTGGTCATTCTCTGCCAAGACACAAGGACCTAGACATATGGAGGAACTGGTCTCAGATCTCTTTCTTTGTATTATCCAAGTCTGTTTTATTGGCAAAGGGTGGCTTTAAATACAGTGGTGCCAATATTTCTTCATGATATAGAAAGAATTTTCAGATGGGGGTGGGTAGTCAGCGCCCTATATGGCTCTGGGGGTAGTAATATTCAAATTTCCCCTACTGGGACATAACAATAGGGGAGAAATCTGACTAGCTCACAAAAGTGCATGGTTTCTGACATCCAACACCTCTCAACTAACCCATGAAAAACTCAATGCATGGTTTTGTTTCGCACTTGGAGTGTTTGTAGACGAATCAGAGACCCAAATGGAAGTACAAAAGCACAACAAAAGTGAGTTTTGCATAATATGACCCCTTTAATGTTGACTTATAGTCTTTACTGTCATCATGATGTGACCTTTAGTGGTTTCAGTTGGAGTTCAATCATGTGAAGAAAAGCAGAAGAGGATGAAATAAGAGATCAGCTTAAAATGAACGAACCAGGACAAAGCAAGATAGTTCCTCCCACTAGTGATCATGTGAAATACTTCCTTTAACAGCAGTCTTCCTTTAATAGGAGTTCCTTTAACCGGAGTCCTGTTATGACATAATATGACTTCAGTGGAAACATCAAATTGAGAAGTGAGCTGTATTCTTAATGCACTTGTGAATCCAGGTAAAAAAAGTACCTTCTTAGATTGTACTGTACACATTGTTAGCAATACTCAGAACAAAATGTGACTTTGTATGGGCTATAACAGTAGTGTATGGCTACTTGTTTTGATTATAACTGTTAAGATTTGGCTTATGTACAGTTAAGTACCCTACAAAACAGTCATGTGCAAGTGTCATTTTAAACAAATTAGAATATTCCATGTTGAAAATATCTAATGACCATCTAATTTATGAGGATTACCATTCCATTACCTTTTTCAGTAACTGATAGAAATGCATTATTTACCAATGCTCTAATGACTGCTACGCACCGCCCAAAAGCACATATTGTTCTACTCAGACCATAAGAAAGCATTTAGTGGCGCTTAGTCAATAACAGGAAAAGAAGCTGCCGTGCCAGCAAGCTGTAAAAACAAGTGCAGGTGTTCCAACAAACTTTATTCCACTGGAAATACTCCCTCAGCTAAATTCTAAGCTATCTGTGTAGTTGGTTCTTTGAAAGTAAATAAAACAAAATGTATTATATCACAGTTTGGTATTTTATGGTGTGTGGTAGGGTTTCAAAAACAGAAATAACAAAAACTAATGCCTTCATACATGGTATATTGAATTGTAGTCATTCACTTATATTAAAAATTTAAATTTAAACATGGGCACAATGACTATTCTACTTCCTGTTCTTCTGGTATTCTCATTAATTTCACAAATCCAGAACAACTTCAACACATGTTCACAAAATCATTAAAGTGCTATATAATATTCAAACATTAAAATATGTAGTGTTGTTATACAAAAAGTGCACATTCACAAAACCTTCATTTGAAATTTGAAAGTATCACATGTAATGACAAATATATGATTTCCACTTCATGTTGTATTTACAGTCCACAGTGGTTGAAAATATCTGTGAAATGTAAGATATTTGTGTCCTTTTTCATGCAGTTGTTTTCCAATGAACCCCCCTTACTCTTGAATACAGATAGAAGTGTTGTGATAGTTCATGCCTTAAAGCTACTGCTATGTCTCCTCCTCTTCATGTGACAGAGTTTAAAAGCTACAACTAATACCACAATCAATCCCACCGAGGTGACCACAACAATGAGGATGTTCAAGCTTTTACTGTCCAGTGTCTTGCAGTGGTCCTGCAACACATTAGCGATATTGATCTCCACATTCTTTGAGTCCAGACATGTGACACTAGCGAGATCAGGAATCTTCACATTGGACGCCTGAACCATGTTGAGGAACCTGGGATTACTGCAGCAGCTAAGGGGATTTGAACTGACGTAAAGAGTTTTCAGTGTGCCTTCCAAAACAACTACTGTGTTATATTCTAGGGTAACCAGACTGTTGTTTCGTAGATTCAGGAATTCAATCGATGAGTCTTTGTTTAACAAGGGAAGGGATGTTAACCTATTGATGGACAAATCAACAAACCTGAGGTTGATTAAAACAGATAGGTCAGCATTAAGGCTTTGAAGATGATTTTCCTTCAAAGTCAGAAGAGTCAGTGATGTTTCTAAACCCCAGAATGCATACTTGTGAATAGATATGCCTGGATTCCCTGCCAGATCCAGTACCTGTAGGGGACTGCCATAGAATGCATACTGGGGCACAACCTCAAGGCTGTTTACAGAGAGTGACAAATACTGAAGTGTTGGCATGGAAGAAAATGAGACACATCCATGGCTAACCTGAGGCTGAGATTCGCAGATTGTTAGGTAGTTCTGCTGAAGATGCAGTTCTCTTATGTGAGGAAGTCTGGAGAATATACTTGAGTCCAATGAGCTCAAATAATTGCCTTGTAAGTACAAACCCTGTAATGAGAGAAGTGTGTTGTGCTCGAAAGAGAGGTTTTGCATCGCGTTAAAACTGAGGTCAAGGGTTTTCAATGAATTTAAAGGGGTTTCATGAGCGACACTGAAGGTCTCTAAACAATTATTGCTAATATTGAGTGTCTCGAGTAACATCATGCGATCGAAAAAAAATGATGGCAAAGACCTTATTTGATTGAAGCTCATATCTAAGTAAAGGAGCTGTGATAAATCCTGTTGACTGATGCTCTTACTTAATCCATCCTGATCTTTAAATGAGCTCTCTTCAGCAGTGTCCGAAATATTAACACCTCTCAGACGGTTTCTAGACAAATCAAGGTACATAAGCCTGTTCATCTTGGGAAGAACTGGAAAGTAAGGTATTTTATTTTCCCTTAAATCTAGGTAAAGGAGTTCATATTCTGTGTCTATATCAATGGCTTGAAAGAGCTCCAGACTGTTTTTGCTGAGGTTCAGCAATTTAAGTTGGGAGAGATTAAAGTCAGTGATGCATGTAATAGAGTTCATAGACAAGTCCAGTTCAGAGAGGTTACTCAAGGATTCAAATGCACCCTCCTTAATCTCCAGAATTACATTATTGTGCAGATTAATTTTTTTGAGTGCTGAAGATCCAGCAAAAGTGCTCTTGTCTATTTTTGTGAGGCTGTTGCCATCTAGAGATAAGTTCATCAATGCTGGTGCATCTCGCAGAAAATAGTCGCTCATGCCTGTGTACAACCCATTGTCAGATAAATCAAGGCTCTCCACAGAGGTCAGGCGCCCCACATCTTTTTTTAGTGCAGCAAAAGCATCCAGGTTATTCCGTGAAAGATCCAGGACTTGAAGATTGGTAAGGGCCTTGAAGATACCTGGTTGGATGAAATGAATCTTGTTGGAATGAAGGTTAAGATGGTGAACGCTGGTGTAGACAGCCAAGACTTCCTGTGTGAGATTCTGGAGCAGATTCCGGGAAAGATCAAGTTTTTTAATGCCAGGGGGTAGTTTGTCAGGAATGCTTCTTAAATTCTTGTCATTGCAAAAAACATCCATCTGGACCTGGGGAAACAAAACAAGATGCCAATAGGAGATCATGACAAAATAAGAGGCAGAGGCAGTTGACTTGAGAAACTCACTAACTAAAAAGTTAATGGACCCTATTGGCAGCAGGAACGGGGGAAAAACAGCCTATTTCGACCTGGCAAGTTGTCTTATTCTTAGTCCTATAGTCTCTGAGCCCAGCAGTGGCCAAGTTATTAGATGGCCTCAGATGGGAGTTTATCATTGGGATAGGCGGTCTTTGACGGTCTTTAATCACCCTTGTTTAACACAATCTGTGTGCCAATGTATTTCAAGATTGCGGGCGGAGGGGCGATTCATAGCCTACGGGTAATGTTGAGTTAACCACAAATATAAAACAGCTTCGAGCAGTTTAGAAATGTTGCGTAAATTACCATGGCATCATACCCTGGGTAAAATGTCTCTACCTTTCATTGTATGGGTTAATCAGGAAGTTGCACCATGTCACTAGGTTACTCTGGTACTTCAGTTACCAGTAACCTCGCTTTGTAGTACAGGTCTCAGAGGGGTATACTACAAAGCAAGTTAGACATAACAAGGCTTTGTGTAAGCTGGCTGGAAAACCCCTGAACTAGCAATCTGTGGTCATTAGTATTAGAATAACCACGATGGTGGTTATCAGCTTTATTTGTCAAACCAGACTTTCTGCTTTAGACTTGTTTTGCATTTTCATGTAAGGGGCAGTGTTGGAACCATATGGCCATTCATAAATAAGGAGAGGTCTAAAGCTGCCCATTTTTAAAAGTGATTACTTCAACATAATTAAGGCATGAGTACATCATCTATTTGATGTATCTATTTAAATAAAACTGCTTTGATGTATTATTATGGAGTGTACATCATAGTGTCATTCTTTCACCTCCAACAGTGTTAAATTTATCCACAGGATCAAAGATAAAATATTTGACAGAAGCTTCCAAGTATGGTTAGTCTGTTTTCCTATATAACTGATTGGTTCTCAGGTGGTGCTTTTATATGTTTTCAGCTCTTATCAATGCTCCAGAGCAGGTTAAAGTTTGCAGCATAAATTACTAATCACTGCTGCTCTTGCACCTCAGGTTCTTTCTATGGGAAATGCCATAGATATCTACACATACAGTTACCAGTATCTTTATTTCTACCTCTGACCCAATGCTTAGCTAAACAGGCTTTCACTGGCCTGTTTTGACCATGGGTATGAATAATTATGAGCTTAACTATATCAGTTTTTGACAACGTTACATGTACTGAAATGTTGTGTGAAGGTGCCTCTTTTCCCTGAGCAAAATACTTTATTTTCTTATAAGTTCAAAATTGCATGCCTGATTAAACATTATAATAGGCATTTAGAAAGGATATAGCGTAGGCATTTTAAAAGATTTTATGACAAGCTACAATTATGTGTCAATCAATTAAATTGCTTTGAACAATAAAATAAGTGCTACAGTTTATTTCTTGAGAAACTTCACTTGACAAACACTGTCCAGAACCCACAGCGATTTTGGGAACTTTTTACTTTGTATGTAAAATCTCATGTATTCAATTAACAGGGATTGCTCCACAATAATATTAATTGGCTTTAACTAAACCTTTCACTTACTAACTTTGGCCAGGTCTACCCACCATTTAGTGCCTTGGACCACACTTTTCCCTCTCTTTCTGATCTATGCACTTTCACATCCAAGTGTGTACATGTGCTGCCATTTCCACTAGCAATTTTCATCTCAAACTAGTCCCCAATGTAATTTTGTTTTTAAAACAAATAACTACTTCCTCAGTGTACAATTTTAATGGAAATAGGTTATTGCGCCAGGAAGAATTGCAAGGCTGAACTAAGCATTTAAGTATCATTGAAGGAGTGAGTAATTCTTTACACTGCTAATTGATTTGTTTTGACTGCCGAATGATTGTTACAATCACAATATGATTTCCTGCTGGGTGCCCACAAATCTTTCCTCGCAAAATGCACATACATGCTTAGCATTATGGACAGCACATTATCCGCTGCATGAAGTACTAAGTCTGCAACCAGAGTGGTTTCAGCTGGAGGCTGCTCCAACTTCGCCGTAATAAGGACCATTCCTGCCCACTGCTATAACAATTTACAATAACGCTATGTGCCGGGAGAGGAGAATCCATAATTCACATTCAATTGCACAGAGACTTGGATTTTGGCACAAGGGATTTTAACATCTAATCCTGTGTATTAATGTAATGCCTAAACTGTATTTGTTTTTGACTTGTGTGTGTGTGATATTAATATAATTATTTGCTGCTAACACCATAATTTCCCTTTGGGGATGAATAAAGTGATCTATATATCCACTTTACACACATACAGGCACAGATATACGCTCTAAATGTATTGTACAGTCTACCTTATGCGGTCACACACTACAATTCATAAACTCCTCACTGGCCATTATAGGGCATTCCAGCATGGGGCACAGTCCAAGGCATTTGTATTTGATTAACTCCATTTGGGTGCAGTGACTCAAAGTTTTCTTCCAAATACGGAGCTAGAGAGGTCCAAGCCCAGGCTTTAAGACTCAAAGTCAAAGACCTAGTTGTTGTCATTTTCCCAAAACATGCAAGAATCTTACTACAACTCAAATATAAAGTGATAATGTGGATGGTATTAAGAACAAAAACTGCAAAGCTAAAGCTGTCATTCAGTCATCACTTACCACTTCACATGGTGAAGATTGCTGTGGAGGCATGAAGGCAGCCACGTCATTGACAACAACCAAAATAAGCCAGAAACTAGCCCCCATGGTGCTGTAAAGAGTAAAAATTGTGAGGGAGTACATAATGCTTTAGTCAAAGACTGGATGACAAACCTGACTGAACAAGCAAATAACATAGCCTATTCATCAGGGAAGTAGTCCCTAAATGTCATGGCCTGACCTATGACTTTGCTATTCAGGCTATTTGCTGAGGCATAATTTGCAAGCTCTCACTACCTTTTAAATGTGATGCACTTCAAATAGAAACAACCACACTCTATTAATAGAACACCCGTTTCCTATTGCGTTAGTCCTAGTTCACACAGTAATTTAATTAGTTCCACCACAACTTCTTCTTAACGTTTGACTTAAGAGGAAACACCTACAGATTACACTCAGACATAGCCTATTGGTTAGGCTATCTTGAAAAAGTGATGTTTAGAGTTGAGAACAATAACGTTGATTGACCCCACCATCTACATTAGCCAGGTATAGCTTCATGTAGCCTAACCATGCATTGTAAAATTGTTACATTTCACTATACAAATATTGTAGCCTATTATTAGCCTATATGAAAAGACGAATGTTTTCTCTACTGAACTCTATGTTCACCAGAAACCATTCCATAACACTCTGGTGAAAAATAAATCAATTCCTCTCTCCGCAGAGACATGAAACTTTTCATCTGACGTGATTTGCACACAGCATAGAACAAGCTACAGTTACAACAATTTGTAACCTAGAACTTTACCTTGATTGTGATTTGTAGCCTAGTATCTGCGGATGACAACGCTGAACATATCCGTTGTTCTCTCACATCCTCCTCACTATCCATGCAGCGAGCTCTACAACACCTTTCATTTCCAGTTTCAGCCAACACATCCTGTGGGAATATCCTGAATCGTTGTTTTTTTTCCTTTCCGTTTTAGTCCATGCCTTATTTGGGATTTGACTGTCTTTCACTCTCTCCCTCCCCATCTCAAACACGCACACACGCGAAACGGGACCTTAGCTTTTTTCCCGTTAGTTTATCCTATTTGCAACTAGTGATAGATTGACGTTATCTAATGTAAAGACATAAAAAGAACCCGTTGGTCCACTGATACATTGCTCTTTCAAACAGACCGTGCCAGGCTATTATCAATGCCTGGTCTTAGACCCATTAGGCTACTTCATGTTTGCAGGACAACGTTGCAGCCAGCAGGTGGCGATAAAAAACCAAACAAAAACTATTATCTCTTGTATTTGAAGTAGGCCTAACCAAGGGCCCAGTCCCAAGTCTTTAGAAACTAGTCTGTTGGACTCAGACAACATCCTTTTGGTTTGAACCGAACCACGATTCCAAGTTTTTATTGTTACCCAAAGCCCTTCACCTTACCCCTTACAACAAAGTTAAAAGGACTAGTGGTTTAAACCTTCCCCACGACAAGGAAACCCTTCAAGAAACCTTTGTCTCCTCAGGTCAATTGCTTTTATACAAGCAAGCAAATAGGTGGTGTAGGTCTTAAAAGAAACACCAAACTACTGTGGCCTGCAAATATATCAAAGGGGCATGCAGAAGTACAGAGAATCTGCTGCTGGATTACTTTTCAACTTGCATACACGGGGCATGGAAATAACTCTAGATTACATAGTTAATTTAATCTACAAAGTTCTACTGACAGTGTAGTCCATAGACTGTATATATAGAATTTGGTCTTACCCAGTCACCAAATTCCTGAAAAAAGCCACATAATATGCACACACTGCAATTGTATAGCCTGACAAATTGTAATTTTCTGGCCATCACATCACAGCTTTCATTGTGGCGAGGGGATCTTTACAGGGATTATTTGACAGATTTTATTAATGAGTGTTGTTGAACTATATTTATAGGGTATGGATCAATTACTCAAGGCAACTTGTTAACTGCAGTATGTATCATGGTCCTCCCAAAACTAATTTTTTTTTCAGCTTTCCATACTTCCTGAAATAATGTACTGGCCAAGTGAGACCACCATCTTGATACTGTACGAACACATTGTAGCATTTCACAAATTATATCACAAGCAATATATGAAAACAACTAATTGTAGGTAACTTTGACATTTATTTTATATAAAATTGGAGCATCTGGTACATGTTGTCATAAACAAAAGTACAATGAAACAAGTAAATCTGACTCCTCAACTTCAGTGAGTTTCAGCCATTTAAGTTAGTAGGTGAAATGAAGGCACTATTTTTTTTTTTAAATGTCATTCCAGTTCTGAGACACAGGGACAAATATAACAGGTTTAGTAGTGCTTGTTTGGAACCAATACACAGGAAATAGTGCAGTTATGGCAAGACAATTGAAAATAGATGCATACCCTAGGAAAGGTTACATTTCATTCTCAAAAAAATAAATGGAATGCTTGGTAGCAAAAACATTCAGATAACAAAGGCATTTTGAGATTAGAAAAAAGGTAGGCTCGCTCGCTCGTTCACTCACCCACCTCACTGCAAAATAAGCAATCCAGCATTTGGTCACTGGTTTAGGAATGTCTACAAAGTAAGTTGGGTAAACCTGTGTATAAGGCTGCATAAACAGTCATGATGGAGTGTACCAAATACAGCAAAAGGCAAATGTAAAATACACTTCAGATATGGTACTGCAAGACTGGTCATGCCATTTTTAAGATATCTGGCACTAGTAACTAAATGGCCACATACAAGGGAACAAGAGAAAACCTGCATATGCATGTGTTATGAAGGCCATCAGGTGTGTACAGCAACTGTCAACAATACCTTGACAGCAATAATAAACCGTTAAACAATAAGGCAACGCACACAATTTACTCACTGATATTCATGTCTGTGATCAAACTATGGGTCTTACAACTACGACTGGTACGACACCAAACACTCACACACCTTCTCCTTATTACTAGATTGGAATGAATCACTAGATTAGATTATGTAAATTGATTAATTAAGTAGACCGTACAAAAAAATTGGAAAGGAATGGCTTTCACTGTTGACACTTTCAACCAGTATATAGATTAAGCCTAGTCCTTTCAACTGGGATTTTCTTTTGGTCTAGGACTAGGACTAGGCTTAATCCATGCACAAGAAACCTGCCCATAGTGTTGCAGACACTGACCATACAAGATTTGTCAAAACATGGAAGAATGGAAGACAAATTAAGACATTAAGAGAGGATCTAGTTTGAAATAAACTAAAACCAGGCTGGAAGTAACAAACTAATTGTGGTTCAAGTTAATATTTGTGGTGGTTATTTAAAAAAAAAAAAAATCAGTAGCAAATCTAACATTCTTTGGGTGGTTACATGCCTTGGTGTCACACAAATATGTGTATTTGCATACAACATATGCATTGGTAAAATTACGCCAAAGGTTTAACAGTGATGGCTCTGAAATTAAAGTTTGATACCAAAGCTAAAACTAATCACAATGCAATATATATAAAAGAAATACACACATCTTTAAAAAAACATAATTACAAAGGTGGCATCAAAAGCAGAGAAAAGCAAATGTATAATTTGCTAAATTTGTATGAACGTTAAGTTTAAACCAAGAACTGCCTGTTCAACATTTCTTAGGAATTATGATACTCTCATCTCCCCACTGTATCATATTCAGATGTTAAAGTACTCTTTGTGCTTGTTACTTAATAAATTACAGACAAGCACAACACTTCTGTACAATAAAATTCTGTTCACATTGCTCTGTGGTCAAATTTCTCATTTCTATCTAGTATCATTATTTAACATTAGTAGCGGTATTTACAAGACATTGTTAGATGCACTGCAACACGGAGTTTACAGAACCATAGAGATACCTTCATGGTGACTAAGTGAGATGCTTATTAGTGAGCAAGAGCAACACTACAAGCATCCAAAATATATGGCCAATCATATTAATCTTCCAGCCAAATGACTTACATTGTAAGATCTAGTGTTATCTAGACTGCTATGGTCTCTACATATAACTTGACATGCAATTTATAAACCACAATGCATCACATTTTAACACAAAATCATCAAAGCAGTAATCCATTCAGAAGCAGCGAACAATGACTCCTAAAGCCCAGTCCCATCTGGTCTCCTCTTGATGATCTAGTTTTTACGGATGTCAGCATAGACCACTGGCTCCACCTTGTGGAATGCAGATGAGTTCTTGTTGCCAGAGTGATCAAGTTGAGCATAAATCACCGGCCCCTGTAATCAGAAGTATGTTTGAGAAAAGACAACCATAGCTGATCCAATAGACATCAAAATCCTTAATGTTGTGGTAAAAGAGGATAGACCATTGCACCCATTACAACACACGAATAGAGAAAAATAGTCCAGTGAGCTGCAATGAGAAAACCATGTGGGAAATATTAACCTGCCTTTTATACCCCCCCCCCCATCCCCCTAATAAAAAGGCAGCTAATTCTTTGTGTTTGGCAGGAGCAAAGCAGAGCATAGGGACAGAATGCCAGGCCAGCAGAAGAACCAATTGGTAGCAGCGTTGGAATACTCCTACCTGAACAGGAGCCGATGGGCTGCTACACCTTGAACTCTCCATACTGGACTCTGCCTTCTTTCCTTGACGTAGGGTTTGGGAGCTAATGGTGTCATTGGAGTTGCAGCTAGTTTGAGCATAGGTTTGCCAAGTATCACGTTTGTATTGCCAGCATTGGGGTGGATTTCGTTTGAGAGGTTCAGGAAGCAATTGCACACAAAACATAGCAGATTCACACACAAACAAGCATACAACCACAAGCACACGCAGAGATGGAGATAAATACAGATGGCATGAGAAATGGGCGATTCAGAAATATGAAGTACTCAATGCAATGGACATACTGTACTGTGCAAAATGCTTTAGGCACATATGAAAAAAAGTTGTAATACATGGATGCTTTCAAAATTACATTAACACTTTTTACCATGCATAGTTAAGTAAACCAAATATACCTATATCAATTTTACTACTTTCAAAAAATAGTGATTTACTACTTATAAACAGAAGAGTTATCCTATATTAGGGCAAATGCACCAAACTTCTGCACAGTACTGTGTGCTAAACTAGACAAAAATGTTCCCTGAAAGAAAGTCTGTCAAGCAAAAAAAGGAGCAGAATAAAAAAATGACTGTAAAGTACAATCTACATAGTCACAGAATTGGTTGATTTTTGTCTACTGCAATAGCCTGGTACTCTAAATGGGACTTTAAAACAACTGCCCTGTATAAATGAAAAATACATCTGATAAAAAAATGCTTTGGTATATTATTTTCAAATGTGAAAAAATGAGGGAAAGCAGAATGGGCATTAAAGGGATGAGTTGTTAGCAATGAGAGTGAAGCAGGTGTTAGGTGAAAGACATGCTTAAGGTTTCTGAAGCCTACAACCTCTGCTGCTCGCATTTCTTTATTTTAAAAGAGGCTAAACTGTATTATGAAAAAAATCCCCTTTTCAGTGTTTCTGTACTACTTTTGGAGACAACCCTATCAGTTTGTCCTTAGCTCTCACATAGCTTAGGATCTAATAAGCAAAGCGACTTCATAAAAGTGATACAATTCTCCAGAGCCATGTGTTGCTTTATTGTAGCAAATAGCCTATGTGGCGATGACCGCTTAAAAAAAAAAAACATTTATAAGGTATTTCTGCCCTTCCTAAACTGCATTAAAATTGCCAAAATTTCAAAATTTTCAGCTAAAATGATCCGCAACCTCTCATAAAATAATATCAACGTCCCTGTCCCCGGTCCGTCAAAAATATATGTTGTCCGGTCCATGTAATGAAAAAGGTTGGAAACCCCTGGTCTATAAGATACTAAACTTGCTGGGCCCAAAATATATTCCAGATATGTTTGCACAACACAAACCTACAAGGTCTCTTAGATCTACTGGCACTGGTTTCCTGGTAGTGCTCAGAGTCAAAACTAAAGTGCATAGAACATATAATGGGCTTGAAGATTTAGGGGCCCTATTTATGCACTAGCGCATGGTGGAAAACTCGTTATTTTCCCAGTGAAAAGTTTATTTTCGTATTTTGCACGTCTCATTTTTAAACAATGCGCCAGGAGGATGTGTGGCAATGAACATCCAAAATAGTGGTCTGGCGCGTTGTCTAAAAATCGCAATCATACACTACCTAAAACGCATTACGCCACTGACGAAGGGAAACCTGGTCAAACGTCCATGGTGAGTTGTTTATATGTTATTTTAAGAGCGCTTTATCAACAGTGATATGGGCGGGTGCACAACGCTCCATCCTTCTATCATCCATGAACACGCATCAGTACACATCCATGCAAAACATTACAAATTACACGATTACAATGGGAAACATAATTAGAATAAAGATTACGAAATACATCTCACAATAAGTAGTTATTCACCATCATTTGCAAATGACGGATAAAGGTCATTAGGCGAGAAGCGAGAGGCAAATATGAAGCACAGCTGAAGATGCACGGTCACCAGACGTAAGCAACTCCTCTACAGGATAACGTTTTTTATTAGGTCATTCGAACATTATTAGGGTAAATGTTGCTTTTTCCAGGCTATGTTTTCGATGGTAACCCATTGTCAGTCAATAATGAAAGTAACTAACTATGTATAACTGTTTTGTCGTTGACTAACACCACGGTGAAGTTAGTTTCACTTTGCCAATGAGTTCAAATAATATACGAGTGCAAATGTGTGTAGGCTATACTATGCTAGGATTTAGTAAAGCATGGTTTAGTGTTATAACTGTTCCA
Source organism: Alosa pseudoharengus (assembly GCF_046254945.1). Lineage (NCBI taxonomy): Eukaryota > Metazoa > Chordata > Actinopteri > Clupeiformes > Clupeidae > Alosa > Alosa pseudoharengus. The sequence continues at coordinate 23,210,024 of NW_027468870.1, read as the reverse complement.
TAGAGCTCTTAAGCAGATCCTTCAAATGCGCCGCTGACTGTTAAAATACCGATGCATTGTTTGAAGTTGCGCTGCACGCTGTTAAAAGGAATGACAGATGTAATTCTTATTGGTTTAAATGATGTTACGCCCAAAACACACCCATGACTGTTTAAGAAACCTAGGAACAAAACTTTGTTATGTGAGAACATTTGTGCTGGTTAAAAATTACTATCACCGATATATCGGTTATCGGCTTTTGAAATACTCAAACATCGATATCGGCCTTCAAAATCCCATATTGGTCGGGTTCTACTACACAGTCTTCAGGATTACCCTCTTGTTCTCCTCAAACCCAAGAGGCTGGACTGACTTTTGAGATAATTAGAAACATTTCCTCCTATCTTTACCTCTATTTTCTAAGAAAACCAGTATTGTGGGGATATCACTGCAGAACATTCTGGGGGATGGTCAAGAGGATCAGGATAATTTATAAGTCCAACTCAGTGCTTGGAGTAAAGGGAAGAGGCTACGTAAAACCTTCAATCTTTCAATATTCATTACAAATATCAACATCAAAGGTTTTTAGTCTTGGCATTTCAGAGAAAATGAATGCATTAAAACTGTTAGCCTATTTCTTTTACACAAAGAAAAGCTCAAAAATGTAGTTTCCATGCAAGTGCAGTAAGGGTGTAGGGTAATAGATAAATTAAGATAAACAGCAAAGATTAGAAGGCTAGTAAGGGACTTAATTTAACTTCATCTCTTGTTAACCTCATACAAAGCATGGAATATGAATAGCAGCAAGTTTCTGTGGAAGTAATGATGCATACATTTTCTTACATTGTACTATCAATATAGAGCAATTCACTATACAGTGTCACTATATCCATTACAAAAAACAATTATATGTGACAGTAGAATGAGGTAGGCTAGCCAATAAAGGACAGGATGATACACTTCTTTCCTCTTCATTAGTTACACAAAAATACTGACCCATTTTACATAAAATGGTTGAACATGTGCATGGGCCAAAGACAAATCCATTACATTCTGGAGCCTAAACGATTATATTTTCTTTTTCTACAATTCTAAACAGAACAAAACCATTATTTATTATGATTAATATTATTATCATTATTATATTTGAAATATTTTTGGGAGGCTTTAATGTGACAGGACGGTGAAGAGAGTGACAGGAAGCGAGTGGGAGAGACGGGGTGGGACCGGGAAACGAACCCGGGTCTCTGTGGGCACGTGGACCCAAGTGTGGTATGGGAGTAATCAGCTTTTGAGTTCACTTGTTCACACGTCAGATTAGTCAAATTTAAAACAACCTCATCAGGGCGCCAGATTAAGACAGAATATGCATTAATTGGTGATGAGTTCAGACCTTGTGTTCTTCTTGAGTTCATATAAATAAAGGAATATGCTTTAGTCATAATTTGTCTGCAGCTTATTCTGTTAAAAAAAATAGTGAGAAAAGCTGATTGTGAACTAAAAATCGTGAATCGTACCGAATTGTGAGTTGAGTGTATTACTACATCCCTATAGATTATATAGACTCCTTAGAGGCCTGCAGCTCATGAATATGTTTACATAGGCATGTTACATATTTACCATAATATCCTATTCATACCACATACTAATATAAGGTGAATTTAATACACACCGGCTGCTAGTACTAACATACTGGAATTAAAGGAAATACAATGCAGACCTCCACATTTGCCATCCAAGCAAGTCTATCTGGTTTTGTAGTCACATAACAAAGGCTCCAACATGAAAACAGAGAAGTTTGGCCATGCTTACATGCTGTGTCTTATGGCTCAATACTAGAAAATATTGAGTCTGGAAGCATCATACCCAATCTGTCAGCAGTTTGTACTCATTACTATATGCATAATCTAATAACTAACTAGATTTTGATGAGAGGGGTCGATCTAACTTGAATTTACTCATCTATTGTTGAGACTGTTAGGAATAAAGCACAACATTTTCCTAAATGATTTCGTGTGAAATACATTTGTGCCTAGAGACAACCACAGCAAAACACACCAGGGACATTAATGGAAGGCTGAAAGGATGTTTAGGGTAAACTTGGTAAACACCTGGTCTTCAGTATAAGATAAACCAAAGCAGCCATCACCCAGCCCCAAACAGGCAATAACTCTTCAAATAGCTTACCCATCATAGCCATGACTTGGCTCCTGCCTCCTAATGATGAAATAAGTGACAACTGCAATGACAATCAGACATATAACAGCTGCTATCACTCCAACTGCAATAATAGCTGGGCTGGTTTGAGGTAGGGATTCTGAAAAATAAAGAACAATGATGTAAAAATTCTGCTCAGAAAGCGACAACATCTAAACCTAATTTCTATTCCAACGATACTGGAAGACAGTTTTCAGGCACTTTATTCTCAATACTGATTTACAGACAAGTGTTACTGGTATTTATGCAGCACATTGTGGGATATCCCCAATATTCTGGTAATGTAAACATTGGAAGAGTTATATTGGACTCACCTTTTATAACAACCCTAACTTTTATATGTGAAGCTGATCCTGTTATATCTGGTGGGTTTTTCACATCACACCAGTATGTGCCATTGTCACTGAATTGCATCTGGGCAACTTGAATTGATGCGTCTTTTTTGTTTAGGTCTCCTACCCAATTTACTCGTTTTTCAAACTGTGCAAGAGATCCTGGGTATGACTTGCCACCAGTATAATAGAAGAACTGCAAAGAGAAGAAAGGACCAGTCAGTCATTAACAATTGCTGAAACTTCTACTTACCTCATCTTGAAATACCACAACAACACAATACTCTAAGCAAAACTGCACTCCAGTTACAATGGGTTCATCACCCAATTGAGGCATAATCTATAAAAAAATATATATATACAGTTAAGAACAAAATTATTCATACCCCTGGCAAATATTGATGTAATGTTGATTTTCTCTTGACCAATATGTTTGTTCTGACTGAAAATGACACTGCCACATGCCAAAAGGTTTTAAGACAATGTGGTAGAAACATGGAATCAAAAAAAAAAAAAATAGTTTTTATCTTTAACATTTTTATGAAAAATGGCATGTCCAAAATTATTCATACCCTTTTCAAATAATCAATGGAAACATCTTTATTTGCCATCAAAGCTCTCGAAATGGTTCTTATAATACCTACCAAGGCTCTCCATGTCTCCACAATGATTGTAGACTGCACCTTTTTAGCTGCAATCTGGGTTTTGAGGCAGGAACAATTATTTGTCATCACTTTGGCCTTGTGCTAACTTTTTTAACTGAGGTCTGGACTCTGGCTGGGCCACTCTAAAATGTTGACATTGTTCTTTGTTAACCATTTCTTGCCATGTTTGGCTGTATGTTTTGGATTATTGTATGGTTTAATGGTCCAATGGTGCCTATTGGGGCAGGTCTCTTGGCACACTGCCTGATCTTTTCCTCCAGAATCTCAGTGTAGCCTCTTGCTTTAGTGCTACCGTTTACTTTGAGAAGGTCACCAGGTCCCCTTGGTTGAAAAACGTCCCAAAAAGAATACTGTTCTAACCCCCACAATTGAAATGGACATGGTGCCAATATCAGACCATGGGCCTGGGTCAAAAACAAAATCCAGCGAAAGCTAAATTCTTTGTCCAGGTGTGCCCTTATAAAGGTTTAGCTGAGTTGTGCATGTTTGGAGAAGAGTGATCCATGATCAGCATCCAAGATGAGCAAGTGATCCATTTTGAGATGGAGTGAACATTTCAACCACCAAAACACCATCCACAATGTGGAGAATAGCTATAGAAATGTATTTGTTTTTTTTTTTCAGACAATGGGAACTGGTGAACTTTTCAAAGTAAACGGTAACACTAAAACAATGGACTACATTGAGATTTTTGCAAGAAATGGTTAACTGAGAACAATATCAGCATTTTAGAGTCCAGACCTTAATCCGTCAAAAAAGTGAGCACAGTGATGGCAAATAATCGTTCCTGACTGAAAACCCAGATTGCTGTTAAAAAGGTGTGGTCTACAATGATTGTAGAGACATGGAGAGGCTTGGTAGATATTATAAGAACCATGAATAATTTTGGACATGTCATTTTTCATAAAAATTTAAAAAAATATGAAAACGCTTCTTTTTTTTAATTCCATGTTTCTCCCACATTGTCTTATAACCTTTTGGCATGTGACAGTGTCTTTTTCAGTCAGAACAAACATATTGATAAAGAGAAAATCAATATTACATCAATATTTGCCAGGGGTATGAATAATTTTGTTCTTAACTGTACATATAATGTCCATCACTGAGGCCTGTTTTCCATACACCACGGCAAGCTGAGGTGTGCCAAAACACAAAAACACACCCGTTCTTCTCTGTTAAATTGCTCCGGATCCATTCATTGCAGCGAGATAAAACCTTTATTGCATGACAGAGCAGAAGTGGGACTTTCCAACGAGACTAGGCACTTGACTGTACAATCAAGTATTCAAATAAAAAAAAATAATATTGCATCATATTTACAGTCTATACTGCTCTGCGTTCACCTGCGCACCCATTACTCTCATTGAATTTATTGTGAACCAAGCACATCCTTCTAGGTGAAAGGGATCACATTATACAAACACATGAAGTGACAGCAAAACGCACGCAACTGTGTGTAGAAGCCGTTAGTCTCCCTCCACCATGATTCTTATATTGCCAGATTTAGGACAGTCTGACCTTCTGCCGTCTCACACCCGACACAGGCTTTTGGATATGAATGTCATGATTTCAGTTTCGATATGCATATAGTTACAGCCCTAGTTTTACACTCTCAGAAATGCCTTATCTTGGAAGCCATGTTTGGGCATCTTGAAAAGTATTATTCCCAGCCTGCCCAAACTTTGTAGGGTGGAAGACACACATGTTCTCAGTATGATTGGGCTGTTAAAAGTTTGCACTGCATGCCCATTAGTTTGCGCTAAATATGGAAAAAAGTGCAAAACTGGTGATTTTGAGGGTCTCGTAAACTCATTTTTTTGTATCAACATTTTTTTGTATCAAAAATGATTAGCACCCCACTGAAATACGACTGACCAATAGCGGCACCATTTTAGATTTTGTTCAACAATGTTTAAGCTTAGGTCCCAAAACTAAGACCTATAGAATAATTGTACCTTTACACTCCTAGTTTGAATACTTGCAAGCCACGCATGCAAACTTTTAAATGGTTCAATCATATTGATAGCAGGTTTGTCTTTAGTCCTACAAAGTTTAGGGTGTCTATGAACAATACTTCTCAAATATCAAACATTGCTTCACAGGTAATGTGCCATCATACAAACATATCAATTTGTGTATCTAAAGACATTATTATGTATTTTAAATGAAAGAGTAGGCCTACCCATAACTTTGACCAGGACTGTACCTCCTCAAAGAGCACAAAAATGCATAAAACTCGCATAAGCCTTTTGAAAAATGAGTTTCAATCTTACCGAAGTTGGGTTGTCTGTTGCTCCTTCCGGTGCAAAAGACCAAGTAACTGAAGCTCCACTGCTGACAACTTCTTTTGATTTGAAAGAACATTTAAGCGTTCCTGTGGTCCCATTTTCAAAGAATGCGTCTTCAGGGGCATACACCTCAATAGCCGTGACCAAAAGCGTACCTATGGGTAAATTAGGTAAATCAATAAACTGTATTTGAGACAAAACAAAACGTATTCGTTGTGGAAAGTTACTATCAATTACAACCAGTGCATTAAGAAGTGAGGGTTACACACAAACAATCTGTGTTTAGTTATCTCACAATCATACATCTGCAATTTGTGCTGTTATGAATAAGTAGAAAATAAATTATGTGGCCTATTTAACTCCATTGGCTTCCCCTATTTCCTTCATTATATTAGTTTTTTCTTTGGCTGTGAAAGTAACAGATAACGCTAATGTATGCACCGGATAACAATACAGTGCCTTATTTTGCATGCACTGCAACGTTAATGACTTGTTAAATACAGACTTTACATGTTTGTTATAAAGCAGTCATGTATAGGCTAGTTTTAGAACCTGGACCGCTCTTGGAAACGGCAGGTGTCTGTGTCTGTCCTTCACATTAACGTAGGACCTGTTACGTTAAAGATGGATTTCAGACACGCCTCAAAAAGAGACACCGCAAAAAGCCTAGAATAACCGTTACCTATAAAAACACAAGGGGAAACTACAAATCGTGCCTTAATGTTAACATCCATTCTGTAGTTTACGACAGATAAAGGATAATCCTAAAACCAGAGCTGCATCCAGACACAGAGTGCGATAGAGAGATAGGTTAATTATCTTTTGTAGTCCACTCCCGCAGTAACGTTACATTATTTTTACCATCATTGGCTAGAACGCTATGTTTAGCTACGTTAGCATAATAGCAAGCACACCCTTTCTAGCCAGTTAAGTTTGAGAGAATTCTTTCAAATGACTACACTTTTAGCCAAAGACCTTAACAAAAATAGTACCTATAAAATAGATGTGTGTTTGGTTCCAAGAGACAGGATCATGTGCATAACTGATTAGCTGACGGCCCCAAATATAACGTTAACGTTACTGTCGCTAAGTTCCTGCAGCCCTTTGATACTTAGCTACTACAGTCTTCTACAACTTTAACGTTACAAACTAGCACTTGGGTTTTAACGTGAGTGAATGTGGATTTTTAATTAGAACCCATATTATTGAAGAGGCACAATAAAAGCCCCAAATTCATGACACGAAATCGAAAAGTGAGTCACAAACATAGCGCAAAAAATGTTAACCTAATGTTACTCCAGTTAGCCTGTTCCTTAGCCTGCTAGCGTTAGCTATAAAAGTCTTGTGCTTACCGTAGATAAGATATATTATGACCCCACATAGTAAGAGACTGTAGTGTCTTCTGGTTATGAATCTGAGATCCATATTTTGTAACCATATAATATGGACTGCAATCAGATTTCGTCCCGTGACATAAACAGGCAACTGTCTTAAATGTTAACGTTGCTTTATTAATACACTCTTGCTTGCTTGGGTTTCTTTCTGCTCTTCCCGTATTTCCTCTGGATTGATGGGCGGGACATGTGACGCCAGCATGTTAGTCAAGACGTAGGACCAGGGCTAGGCCTATCTGAATTAAATCTCTACATGGGACAACAAAAGAGGTCGACCAATATGCATTTTTTTAAGGCCGTTACTGGCTTAGCATGGCCAATAACCGATATTTGGCCGATATTCATTGATCATAATTGGCTGTTGCAATAACAAAATTACACTAGTCAAAAACTACATCTGCTCCTCATTGCCTCTGCTCTGCATAAAGGGAGATTTTGACATTGACATTGTTGTTATTATTGCTGTTCTCCTTAATGTATGTAGCCTGACCAATATTTTAAATTGTTCCCAGACGTTAAATTCTAAATTTAAGTATTATATTGTTGTGTATTTGTATGTCACAAGTGTTCGCCAAATCCCACAACCATAACCATAACTAACAAATTTCCTGCGGGGAAACACTGTAATATGAAGAAATGTGTGGGATGTGAGATTTCAATTTTCATTCAGACTTATGTGTAGGCCTACATTTATTAATTTGAGTGTTTTTCATGGTTGTGTTGACATTTAGGCTATAACAGGTAAAAAAAAAAGCACTAATTATCAATATCGACTGATATGAAACATTACATATTTAATTTGAATTTACTCAACAGATTTTTTCTTCTTAAATGCCTGGGTTTATAATAAATGACAGGGATTTACAATGTGAGGTACTACTTTATAATAAGGGCATACTTATAAAAGCTTTATGAATTAATTATAAATTGGAAAATCTAAATTTGCCTCCTGTGGGCTTTTACAGGGCTTAAATCCTATCCAGTCAGTCTCACCTTCTTAGATTTCAGTTCACTATCTCTTGACTGTAAATCAGAAACAATGGATACTGGTGACGGCAGTTTTTAAAGGATAGGTTTTCGCTTGAAATGCAAATCAACAATGTGCCTGAATGCATGACGTCCTGGAAAAGTCACAAACGCCTTTGGTTGGTTTTCTGTGAAATAATACACCAAGTTAAAATAAATTCCAGAGATGCTGCTCCCAATCTCTTTTAATGGTCAATTACCACCACATGTAATATTTTGAGTGCAAGCGCTTCTTCAGACATGAAACAGATGTACACATCCACACATACCCCCACACCATTACTGGTATTATGACTGTCATGTGATCAACCATGACATAGTAAATTAACATTTACAGATACCTTTACTACTTACTTAAAAAAGATGGCAATATTTGAAGAAATATACATAAAAACAGAACAGCATACCGACTGTGCACACCAGTTTAAAACTGTCAAGCACCAACACCAGAGCCATAGATGGTCAAAAAGATGTATTACATGCAAAACAACCAACAAACAGGGGTGATACTGACAACACCATTATATTATAAATAATATATTATACTATTAATATTATAGACACAAATGCACAATAAACACCCAAAAATGTATTAGAATTCTGTGTACTGTGCAAAACCTCGCTCACTTATAGAAAAATAACAAAACAGCATACTAACCAGTGCACACAAAAAAAATCCTTTTGAATCCATTTTAAGATGAGTCTGAAACATACATTATAAGCATATCTTTTTTGGTGTGAAAATGTTCCACCTTCTAAAAGCAGTTGTAATCCAGATTGCGGGTAAATGGGTGAATAGAATAAACTTTTAGACACAATGAGATCAGTATCAGTCAAATGACAGGAATTGCCATAATCGTTATTCGCATATCTCTCGAACCGTTCGTCCAATTGTTTCAAACATGGCATGTGTCTTGCCACGGGCAAGAGTAAGTGCAGTGCCAAGTTTGATGTTGTTTGGATAAGTAATGCAAAAGATATTGTTAAATATATCAGTAAAAGAAGCACACATTGGCTTTCTCTGCTCTACTGTAGCCACTCCCTCTCTCACACAGCATATCGCAGGACCAGAGACAGAGGGTAAGCGGAGTTTTGGCAGCACTGAATCAGGGCACAGCGCAGGCCAAGATGCAAAATGTTTGGATGATTATCATGTCTGCCCTCATCAACAATAAAGACTCCCTGTATGTAGTTTGCTTGCATAAAATGATTCCGCGGATTCTGCAACAACACACCAACAAACACGGGTATGCAGTGGCTATTCAAAATGACGTAAAAATGTGCAATAAACTGACACTTTGAATAGCCCAGGCTACATACTCTAGGACTGTCTTTAGACTTTGAATAAACAAACGACAATTCCGACTGCAAGGTCCCAAATTGAAACGAGCGATAAAGGTGAATGACACACGACCAGCTACAGACAACGAGTAATTTATAGGCTACCCGAGATTGTGTTTGAGTCACATTGTTGCAAATTTCATATGATGATGCATCATTCCACAAAATGGTTTGTCTTCTATATCATCAAGTTAGTCAATGGGCTAAACATAGGCTATATACTGTAGCCTCAACTCAACATCAACATCTTCAGCATGTATTGTATTATTTTCTGATAGCTAACATTTGAATTCCTTTTAATATCTTCCACAGTTGATTGCAATTGTGCTTGTGATAGCAAGATAGATAAATGTTTATTGGTCCTTTCAGAAATGTATCTGGCACCATGCAGCTTGTCAGATAGACAGACAACAACAGGACATATCAAACAGGATGTGATTGGATGTTACTATTCAGTTGGGCACCATAAGAGGGGCAGAGAAAAGTGCCAACTACGAGATGAATTTCACATTTGGTAAATAGAATGTATAATAAGAAGGTACAGTGTTCCTGGCGACTGGCAATGGCAAACGCAGCGTAAACAGTGCCAATCTTGGTACATCTGCCTGTGTGTTTTTTAATGTAAAATTTAAAGGGACACCAGGCAACGTTTTTGTGTTAATTACTCATCTTCGTAAGTCGGTATATGGTTAAATGACTCATTACAGGGCGAATGAAGACTCTCTCGCCCGCCCCTACTGCCTGTAGGAAGAATATCCCGCTTGCAAGTTCAGTGTATCGTACCCGGCGACCGAAGCAGTTTCAGTTTCCATCCTGCATCCACAGCACAGAGGGAGGCTAACGAAACGCTAGCGATTGTTGCAAACGTGTGTATAATGGCAGAGCCGGCAAAGAAGCAGCGAAAACCCTTGCCGGAAGATGCAAAGAAAAGGAAAAGAGCTTCAGACCGAGCGAGGGGGAGTTTCGTAGAGAAAAAGCATCAGGCTTGCCTGGTGTCCCTTTAAGTACCAGTGGAGCAGGGTTCCACAGGTCATTTACAACAATGATTAGTGATTACTATCTGTCTATCTATAATGAATTAATTCTCTTGGAGTTATGGTTTGTATATCTATGGTTGTGTGTGGACAAAAGCATCTGCTAAATAATTATTATTGCAATTATAAGCATTTTCTTAAGGGCAACATAATATTTTGCATTTTACCAGTTTGTCATGCCCTGAAATGAGTTCCAGTTTCTCTGTTCCCATCTAGAGTGTAAGGCACAAACTTTTGAACCTGCTGAGCACCAATTTCTGCCACATATAATGCTCCTGTTTTGAGGTTGATATCAACCAGGTGGGGCTTCACATCATCTGCCAACTGGATAACACTGACAACATGACACTGACCGATCCCTCCAATCGGAGGAGCTTCCAGCAGAGTGATCTGACTACTGTTCAGAAGAACCACGACAAAATACTTCTGATTTGAAGTTTGCCTGTAAAACAATACAGATTAAATAAGTAATGCAGTAGAGGGAATGATGCTATGTGGACACGCCCCCATGGAAACACAACATGCCACTTGTGGTCCATACTTACAAAAGAGGAAATTAAGAGAAGAGTGAAGACTAGAGAAACAACTGATTTGAAGAACTAAGGAATAGGAGTGGAAAAAGCCAGACCAGACAGTGTGATGTACCACTGTAGCAAATACTGAGACAGGTATGCATTTTGTAAAGCTATAATACTGTCTGACTTCCACGTAAAGACAGCTGCAGTCTTAAAAATCATAGGAAGCATGAATAATAATCACAGGATACTGTAAGCAGATGGGTGGAAGAAGCCATCTTTTACGATTTATGAACACTTTTAGTTTCAAAAGGTTTAGAAAACCCATTGACTACCGTATATCTTATTATGATTTTTCAATATATCTATGTCTTACCTAACTGAGTAAGGTCCATCTTCACTAAAGCAGCTTCCCCATGTACCAAGCCAGTCTCCTGTTATTGAATTGAACACCTGGATTCTCTTGTTTCCCCTATCAGCCACCCATACCTGAAGAGACAAAATACAAGTATAGATTTGTGTACAGTGCTGTATTCATAGCGTACATGAAGAATTTGGTTCCAAAACGCTATCTCCATTTTTTCAAAAAATATTAAAAGTCATGTTATTTAATTGTGTATTTCAGGTAATATCAATAAAAATGCAGTTGTGTTGTAAAGATAAATCAAATAACAATAGCCCAATTAAAGGTCCCCTACATTACTTTATGAAAATTCACCAAAATGGAGGATATAGCATTTTGGAACCAAACTCTACATAAATTCACTTGTAGGAGAAAAGAGACAAAGCTGGTTGAAACAGGCATTTGCAATTGGTCATGATACTGCTAATGCTTACGGAATCCTGTTTCAGACATACCCTCTGATAGCTATCCACGGCTACACTATGGGGAATGTAAAACTGTCCAAGCTCCTGGCCCTTCTCTCCATGCACCCAGACCACCTGTAGATCTACAGGGTTGATATAATCAATTATAGATGCAAACCATTTTCATAATTATGGATAATTACATGAAACTGGTCATGCCTACCTTGTGATAATTTAATCAGACGGTTGTTCATGCCTCCATCACCATCCACAATATATATTTCACCAGAAGCATGGACAAAGATTTCTGCTGGCTGGTCGAACTGAAGTGGATTCACACCTGACCCTGCTTTCCCTGGTGTGCCCAAAATCTGCAAGAGCTTCCCTGAAGGAGTGTACTGCTTGACTGTATGGCCATATGGTCCTGATGAGCAAAAGACAGGAAATAAGCATTATTCACAAAGCATATAATTACAAATATGGTGTTCATTTTTACATAGCACAACCCACCTGTTCCAACATCAGTAATCCAGACAGAAGGGTTGGAATGTGCATTAGCAAGGAAAATTCCATGGGGCATCTCTAAAGTCGTGGTATTCCAAGCTTGTATGAAGTCTCCATCTACGTTAAAGACGAGTACTTTTGCTACATTCTCTCCTCTCTGGTTATTTAAAAAATATGATTTTTAACAGGTTACTGTGAACATTCATAGTTCATAGAAATGCAAAACACATCATGTTCTTTTTGCCATCTTACCTGTGCAACATACACCAAACCAGTTACATGGTTAACAGCCACACCAAAAGCTTCACCAGAAAAGTCCTCAGTGTACTTAGGCCAGGACAAATCCAGTTTAAACAGAGGCCTTCCCGATTGTTGACAATCTGTTCCTAACGCAATCGTACACAACTGGAAAAACAAGATTGAATCACATTTAATTATACTTGAATAGTCTCATGGAATTTTAGAGATTCAGAGATTCATTCTGGGTGCTTTTGAGTGTTAAGTAAGCAAGCAGCCCACCAATAATATAAAAATAATATAAAGAAATAACATCTTTGGAGTAACATCAGAATCAGAGCTGCTAGCTATATTAACTCTCGTGCACCATGTTTTCACTTAATCGAGATATATGATAAATAATAGATCCTATTAAGGAGGTTCAATGATTTTCTTATTTGTAAATTTGAGGCAACATACATCTTTCAGCACTCATGGATAGTATGTGCCCAACACTTAATAAAGTGATGCCATTTTCGCCATGCGCTCCACTTTTATTAAACCTTGCGCCCAGGGGTGTGGCAATTAATGATATAAGGTGTGGTCTGGTGCATGATCCAAAAATCTTACACCCTCTAAAAATCATTGCGCATCTAACCAAGAAAAACCTGGTCTATAGCGAAAGGCGCATACTGTATAAAGCACAGCTGAAGACGCACTGTCGAGATGTAAGCAACCATTACCAAACAGCACCTCTGCAGGATAAATATTCATAGGATGTTTATTCAGTCATTCGAACATTATTGGGGTACGTTTTGCTTTTTTCCAGGCTATGTTTTCGATTGTAACTGTAGAACTGTTTTGTCGTTGACTATGAGCTCAAACTTTGCCTATGAGTTCAAATAATACACGAGTGCAGATGCATGTAGGCTATACTCTGCTGGTCGCAAACAGGTTTTAGTAAAGCAAGATTTAGTGGAATACTATGAATGAGATTCTGGGCCCTATTTTTGTAGGGTAAAATGCATGGTCACTGGCGAAAAGCTTATTTACATTTAGTGGGATGTCCAGTCCACATTGGGAGTGTTTTCGTTATCAAACGTCGGGAGGAAGGCGCAACAAGGCGTTCCTAACATGATTTAAACCAATGAGAATGACATCGGTCATTCCCTTTAACAGCAATCAGCGCAAATTCAAACAGCGCATCAGTATTTTGAAGGAATCAGTATAAGTATAAGTATATATACTCTTTTGATCCCGTGAGGGAAATTTGGTCTCTGCATTTATCCCAATCCGTGAATTAGTGAAACACACACAGCACACAGTGAACACACAGTGAGGTGAAGCACACACTAATCCCGGCGCAGTGAGCTGCCTGCATCAACAGCGGCGCTCGGGGAGCAGTGAGGGGTTAGGTGCCTTGCTCAAGGGCACTTCAGCCGTGCCTACTGGTCGGGGTTCGAACCGGCAACCCTCCGGTTACAGGTCCGAAGTGCTAACCAGTAGGCCACGGCTACCCCAATCTGCTTGCACGCGAGACCATATAGAACAGTTATTCCACTAAATCATGCTTTACTAAAACCTAGCAGAGTATAGCCTTCACGCATTTGCACTCTTCTATTATTTGAACTTATTGGCAAAGTGAAACTAACTTCACCGTGGTGTCAGTCAACAACAAAGCTTTCACTTTTGACTGACAATGGGTTACCATCGAAAACATAGCCTGGAAAAAGCAACACTTACACCAATAATGTTCGAATGACTGAATAAAAAACATTTATCCTGCAGAGTTGCTGCTTACATCTCGTGACAGTGCCTCTTCAGCTGTGCTTCATATTTGCCTCTCGCTTAATCACTTTTATCCGGCATTACCAATGTAAAAATGATGGTGAATAACTATTTGCGATACATATCGCTATCGTTTTATCGCCCAGCCCTAGTGTGCATACAGTGGCTATAAGAAGTGTGTCTGATTAAAACCATATAGGATAACTATTCTGCATTGGTTTGGAGTCACTAGGTCACATGGCTTGGGAGGTATTGAAAAAAAGAAGACCATTCATATAGGAAATAATGTATTTTCTTTAAAATATTCATATAAAATACAGTGTGCATACAGTGGCTATAAGAAGAGGTGTGTCTGATGAGTCCATAGGATAACTATTCTGCATTGGTTTGGAGTAACTAGGTCATGATGTCAAAGCTATTGACAAAAAAAAGACTATGAAGGTAATTCAGAAGGTACTTTACAGACGGTCCCTAAGTAGGTCGGCTGGGAGCAAGTGGACGGGCCATCTGTTTGAACACTGTCTGCAAACACTGGGTGAAACCGGCCACATAAAAAAAAAATTGAATATCTGTTTATTATCCAAATATCGAATATCAAACTTCACCTCAGTTCTGAGCGTTGCGTTTTTGCCGCTGCCGCTCGCTTGCCGCTGGCTGATGTGATCCCGCCTCACTTGTCAGAGTAATTACATTGAAAAACATACCTTAATATCACATCACAATTTATAAAGGAACGAAGTTTAAAAAGAAAAACACAATATATCAGAGGGATTACACGAATAATTAGTAAGAAAAAACAAGATTTCCACCGTAATTTCCTGTTAAATTATATATTTCATGGCGCTATTGCGTTACACAACCACCAGATGACGCAATTTTACTGCTTGCTTTTACATCCAAAAAAGGCCCGAAGTGCAGTGAAATGCCGCCATCTAGCGGCCTGAAATATGTAATGTAGCCGAATGTAGCCCATTATATTTATTAGAAGAGAAGCGACCGTCGAATAATCTTCCTTGTCAATTATTCGTGTAATCCATCTGATATAATGTGTTTTTCTTTTTAAACTTCGTTCCTTTATAAATTGTGGAGTATCATTAAGGTACGTTTTGGAATGTATAATTACTCTGACATTCGACATTAAACGACCACAAATTTAGGCAATGGGCACAGTCTTAGGGGCTCACACTTTGCATAACATTTCTCCTCACTGCTTAAGGCAAATTCTGTTATTCCAGGTCTATATATATTGTACCAAAATGTAGTTTATTATCAAAGTGAAGTGGTTGCTGGCATAAGTCAGCGGCGTTAGTTTGAGTAGATGACGTTTTGTTTACATGTGTTGAATGGAAGTCAATGGGAGCCGGAAATCGGTAAATAGCGGTGACCACAGAATATTTCTCTGGATAGCTAGACGGCGGTGGTGCTAGGTGGCTAGATTCCCGAGTGCTAAATCTACGTAATTGTTAAATTCAGCACCTTATCAACTCTGTTGTTACTATTGAATCATTGTGAACTCCGAACTAGGTTTCATGAGTTGTCGACTCTAATGAGCCTTTGACAACAGTGGATATTACATTGCTAACGTTAGCTAGAAGCTACTGTTGTTAGCTCTTGCTTACGTGATTAATAGTTATCCACATGGATAATGCAACCTACACACAGTTAACTTACACCTCGGAAATAGCCTACCCTTACAATTAACAGTTGCAGCATCATGCGTGGATCCGATGTTTTCATACTCTCGGTCGGTACCGCTGTCATGCTATCCGGATAAATATCTTCTTTTGTCGGGTGTTATGGCATTTTACAGGCAAGGTGTATCACGGTGTTACCAGATATACGGTTTCTGAGATTCTGAGTTTCCAGGGCGGAGTTTAGCGTGAATATTTATGAACGGAGGTCGTCGTGCGCGCGTGCCTAGACGCCCATGCTGAAGCGTGAATCAAATGGAACTGAAAATGTTGAGTAAGTTTAGATGTAATTTGGCGTCAATGTTGTTATCTTGTGTAGCAGCCAGTCAAGCAAAAGGTCATTCCACGAAATCGGTGCCTTTTCATCTTTAAAAATGTGAAAAATATAATTGTTTCAAACTGATTTTTTTCAATGCCTGTTAAATTAACACATCTTAATGTAACAGAGGCGAACTGAGCTAGCATGCTAGTTGCCCGTGTAAATCCTCACACCCCTAACCTTAAACGGATAGGCCTATTCCACCATTTGGGGAAATACACTAATTTTCCACCTCCCCTTGAGTTAAACAATTGAGTTTTACCTTTCTCCAGTTCATCCAGTGTGACAGTAACACTTTTAGCTCCAGCTCATTGAATGCTATATATCCCTTTAAGAACGCTTCTAACCGCTGAGTTGGAAGCCTGGGCTTTTAGCTCAGCGGTTAGAGCGTTCGACTCCCATGCCGGCGTGTGTCGAGGTGGCGGGTTCGAGGGCCGTGAGCGGCGGACGAATTACGACCTCTGTTACAGTGGTGCCGTGACCCGGATCATGGGAGTGAGGATTTAGGGAGGTGAGTGTAACAGAGGCGAACTGAGCTAGCATGCTAGTTGCCCGTGTAAATCCTTACACCCCTAACCTTCAGGGATGGATTACTGCACGGGCCTACCGGGCCCAGGGGCCCAAGGGTCAGGGGGCCCTGAAGCCCAACCCTTTGCATGAATCATTGCACCTCAATATCAACACATCAGGATGAATCTGATTGAATTAAAGTATTGGCCATTCCCAAAATGCACCAGAATACAGGAAATCCCCCCCCCCCCTCCCACATATGTGACAATTAGTGGGGGGCCCTTAATACATCTAGGCCCAGTGCCCCGAAAGTTCATAATCCGTCCATGAACCTTAAGAACGCTTCTAACCGCTGAGTTGGAAGCCTGGGCTTTTAGCTCAGTGGTTAGAGCGTTCGACTCCCATGCCGGTGTGCGTCGAGGTGGCGGGTTCGAGGGCCGTGAGCGGCGGACGAATTACGACCTCTGTTACATTAACATGACAAGAAATTGTGTTGGGCCATCTCAAGCTATGCATTTATTTATTACCATGTAGTTATTACCAGTGTTGTGTGTAACGCGTTAAGTAACGAGTTACAGTAACGTAACTACTTTTTCGAGTAAACTACTGAAAATTTGTTAACGTAACGTAGTTCCTTTTTCATATCGGCGCAACGTTACTTTTCCCAGGGACAGATTTGACAGCGACGCTGCTTTCTCAGCTGCGCGCTTGCGCAATAGGCTCGAGCTCCACAAGGCAGCCTACGTGACAGAGGCTGGTAGCATGAAGTGCAATCATAGCTCCACACGGTACGTGACAGAGGCTGGTGGCAATGAAGAGCAATCATAGCAAGCGAGACGCAGCCAACGCTAACTTCTGAGGGGTGGAAGTATTCACATTACTTGGAACTCGTTGAAACTAAGGGGAGGAATATGAGTGTTAGTTGTAGCCTACACTGTGCCCTGATTTTTTTCCACTGCCGTTAAAGGAACACTCCACCTATTTGCATTAGGCTTTGCATTGTTAGAAACCCAGTCATACTTTTGAATGGTCATGCAACACTCTCTCATTTTCCCCTGAGACCCAGAGTTAAGTCATTTAGAGACCTCAGACCAGCCTGAGACGAGTCCAGGAAGTGACGTCAATTCCGGAAATAAGTACATAATTTACTTTACTCTTTATGGAGAATACAGCGGGAATGACTTAAAGCAACACCAAAGAACTTTCCCTCTGTCGCACGCACGCTATTTGTTTATCCAGCACCGGCTTTGCAAATAACAATGTCCACAGACAAGGTAGAATATTTTGCATGACTTATAAAAGTACGATGTATTGCGACATCAGATGCAAGTCAAATTTGTAGTTTCATATGTCTCATTCCATCGAACTACAGATCCCTACTACCCGATCTGGCAAACTTACATAGTGCGGTTATAGCCGATAAAGGGCCGCGAAGCGAATGCAGAATTGCCGTTCACCCTGTTACGAGTTGATGAACCACTGAAACGATTTTGGAAACATTATTTTAAGGTACAAAAAACTCTTAGGTGTTGCTTTAACGCAGTAGTGAGTTTTTTTTTGCAGTTTGCAAACGGAGTGCATTACCACCACCATCTGCTGGACTGAGGTGTAATGGCAAGTGTACCCTTTAGCCTCGTAATGGCCACCAGGTGGATAAGCCAAATTATATGTAGTGTTCATCCTTTTGCACTAGTAAAAAGTTTAAACTTTTAAGAAGTCCCGTGTCAATGACTCCAGTCTCTGAAGGACAAGAAAAGAAACGAAAATTAAGAAACGAACCCTGCATTGTGCTATAGGCTATACAACTCCATTTGCAAAAAAGTTGAGACGCTTTGTAAAATGTAAATAAAAACAGAATGTAATCTACAAATCATGTAAACCCATATTCAAATGAACATAGACAACATCAAATGTTGGAGCTGATAAATTGTATTTTATATGAAAAATATGTTCATTTTGAATTTGATGCTAGCAACATGGAAGAACATCTTACAACTAATTAGGTTAACTGGAACCATAATTGGATATAAAAGGATATCTCGGAGAGTACCAGATATGGAGATACAGAGGTATTCATCACTCATACCATTTAAATATACAGGGCCGAATTAAATATACCATTTAAATATACAGGGCCGAAAAACAATATTGGATGGCTGTAATCTTCGGGGCCTCAGATGGCAGTGCATTAAAAACATATCTGTTGCTGTAATGAAAATCTTTGCATGGGCTTAGAAAAACTTCCGATCACCATTGTTTATGAATATGGTTCAAACTCTATAGCCTACCATGCAGAGAAGATTCAGACATGATCCAGAAATACTGCCATCTTATTTGCCCAAGCTCATTTAAAATGTACTTATAGGTGAAGTGGAAAACTGTCCTGTGCTTATACCTATCATGTGTCATTCTTTCTGGACTCTGCATGGGCTCCGAAACCTTCTGGACTTAAGTGGAGCAGGGCCATTCAACAGGGTTTTGGTTTGGGCAGCTTACATATCTGAAAAGGCACAATTAATGCTGAATAAAGGTATGTTCTGTCATCTAGACATGTCTTTTTGTTGTTTTCCTGAATATGTCAGGAAAACAATGCTAAACTGCACTCTGTCAGCACATATTACAGCAGTATGGCTCCATAGTCGAAGCCCATGTGCTAAAATGCCTGCCTGCAGTCCAGACCTGTCACATTTAGTGCATCATGGATCAAAAAACACAATTAAGAGGACTCCACACTGTTGAGCAGCTGAAATCCTATCGAAAAAAAATGATAAACATTTTAAGAAAATATGTCATGTTTTTGCCCAATGTCACTGCTAGCGTAAAACAGTGGATAATTTGAAGAAATTAGTAGGATCCTCACTTGTTTCTTTTCTTTTGTGCACCCTTGAGAGAAGTGAGCCGTAGTGTGAGATGCTCTCACATTGAAATACTGCAGTATCTGGAAGGTGTAGTTTTATAATAATTTATTCTAATGTGCTTTTCAATGTATACATTGCTGATATCAATGTTGTTAGAAGTCACCTGTGCAAATAACCCTTTTTTCATGTTTGCACACTGACAGTTTTGCTCTGTGGAGCCTTCGATCCTGTCTGTGGAATATTCTCTTCTGTCCGAGCGGGTGTCTTAACCTGCGAAAAACAAAATTAATCAAATCACAAATTGGCACAAAAATACTATTATTATCAAAAAAGACAATTAATTAGTTTATAACATGTTGTAAAATAGGCAGTTGAACAAAGAAAACGAAGTCTTAAGACAATGTTGGTGTAATCATTTCCAACCACATTGTTCAGCAGTACCTCATGTCCACCAGGAGGTGGAGTGCCAGGACTGAGTATGTGCCTCTGGTGTGGTCTGCTGGCCTCCGTTACGGCCCAACCAGGGTAAGTCTCCTTTTGGATCGTTAGGAACTCACCCCTTTGCAAAACAAAAACTAAATTAGAACAGGCAAAAGAATGTGAAAGTCAGCCTTTTCTGCTATAAGTAAAATTAATCTATTTTTGATTTTAATCCATATTTATTGGAAAGATCGCTGCCCTTCCAAATTGTTGCAAATTGTTTTAAAGGATCTAGCAGTCTTCAGTTTTTGGTCTAGTCAATAATGTTTATGGATGCTTTAAGAAAATTCCTGAGTTGTTTTATTCAGAAGTAGGCCTAGGCCTACTGTATTTCTTGCCTGAGAGAGGGGTTTATGGCAAGGTTATCAGGGTGGGGAACCGCAGGGGTTGCCTTTCGAAGTGTGTGCAGAGGGGGTGGAAAGTCCTGCTGATAAAAGGTGACATGCTCCATTTCCTTTGTCATGCCTCTCCTCTCCCATCTTGGCGTTTTCTGCCGTAACGCTAGAGGTGAATACGGCTGGAAGTCCTCGACCCGGAAATCCTCACGGTGAGTTGTCGTGAAGCTGTGCTCACCTGTAACGCCAACCTCTGTTGATGCCCTGCTGAGCTTGTTCACACAGAGCAGTCGTTTTGTCAAATGTGTTTTTTTGTTTTAGGACATGTCAGTAGATAGCTGACCTTCAAGCTGGATGCTGGACTGAAGCATGTTCTTCTTCTCTGTCCTCTGCTGCCTCTCTGCGACAGGTCTCGGACAGAAAGCCCTCTCGCTTGTGGTCTCCATCTTCTCCTTCTTGTCAGGATAGAGCAGCAGACCTTATTGAACAGGGTATGGAGACAGCCATTCACTGTGCATGATAATGATACTGGTAATGATATATACAGTATATATATATATATATATATATATAAATACCGGTAATATATATTAATGTTTGTAATGTTTGTTTTCCATTAGTACTGGTCCCTATATGAAACTAAATGAGCTGTACTTGGTATAAGTCCAGTCGCCATTTTAATAGCAAATGAAAATGAGCGCATTGGGGATTGTAGTATAGGCCTTGGCAACCAAGTGGTTTTGATTTTAGGAGCTTACCAGCCACAGCAGGGCGTTCTCCGTGCCAAATTGAGTCCTGGGCATTTTTATACTGAAAACAACATGTCAGCAATTTGGGTTAAATGTTAAATTAATAGATTATAAATAATAATCTGAATACTGAAACTGTCAACTGACTTGGCCCTGTTACAATAACTCTCATGGTTAAGGCAACAACAGTTCCTAATATTCATTAAATATAAATAATGCTTAACAAGTTATTCTGTTAAGGGGGTTGAACAAGTGCGTCGATCTGCTTGCTGCTGACAGAGTCAGTTTCTTTGTGTGGACAGTTTCAAGTCACACAGCATGCACATCATTTTAAAAAGTTGTGACTTTTATGTAGTATAAAGTAAATGTGTGATTTTACAATATGGCATCTGAACTACAGAAAAAATATAGTTTTATTGATATAATAATAAGTTGATTTGGTTAAAAATACTCACCCAAGTCATTTACCACAGAAGTAGACAGTTCACCTCAACAGATCGTCACCTCAACAAATCCAAACAAACACTTTCTTGTCACATTTGCTTTTTACACACTCTAAATGGTCTTACCTACTCTGTTGTACTTAGCCGTCTGGCTTGATCTATGGAGAAATTAAGTTTTGTGAGTTGCCATAGTCTCCCCTCTGGAGGGTTGCTAAGTAGAGTGGCAGAACAATGGGTTTTGTTGTCATTCACGCAAACGCTACATTGAAAAACAAATATTTTGGAGTGCTATGCTCTGAGATCTTTGGTGGAAACGGTCTGTGTGTCAAAGCATGTGTGGGACCTTCTCACACATAAGGATTTTGCCATGAGAGGATGAAAGTGATTTTTATTTGTGCACAAAATACCAAATGGCAAAGTAAGTGCTAGTCTCAAATGTAACTCGTTCTGAGTGCAGAGTCAGACAGACGTGTCTAAGCAAAGCAAGGTGGTGAAGATTTTATTACAGTAGTCAGTTTTGAAAGGTATCACAATTATCCATACCTGTTTGAATTACACGTGATCCGGGAAGTGAAATTCAAATTGTTTATATTGATCATGAAAATGGAGATATATAAGTGCTTATGAATGATTTATTGCAAGACGTTCACTCACATTGAGATATTTGTAGACAAGATTATAAAAGAAATAATGGTAGTACCATTAACATCCAGTCATGCTTTAATCTAATGTCCATTTTGTGTTCAGTTTGCTATACATCAATTTAATTGAATCAATAAATCATTGAATATATCATATACCAACCATTTAATACATTTGAATTTCATCATGCTTAAAGCTTCCACCACCTCCTAACATATCAAATGATGAATAGAAATCTGAGCAGATCATTTGTGAGAATACAATTCATTTTCTGGTTTGTTTCTAACCGTACGCTTTAGTTGGTTTAGAAAACCAGAAAGCCTGAAAAGGTGCTCTCTGCAGAAGACTTGCCATCTATTTTGTAAGTATCAGGTGGCTGTAAAGAGACTTCATCATCCTTATTCAGTTCCAGAAGCACAGACCCTGAGGTTACCAGATAGCCTTGCGAGGAATCACACAACTCCAAAATGGCCTCCCATTCTTCCTGCCCTTTCTCCTTCCTCATGATGTTTAGGCAGATGAGCGTCATCGAAGTCACGTGATAGGTGAAGTAGTAAAGCCCTTTCCTTCTGCATGTAAACACACCCTCGTCCAGTGCCACTCCAGTCTGCTCCGGGGTCAGGGGTTCATCTGAGACGACGTAGGTCGACTCAAAGCGAACGGGGACCTTCCCCGGAGATCTGGACATAGGTGGATTCTTGCGGGAGAAGAAGGGCACGCTGCTGCTAGTGGGACTCCCCCTCTCCCCCTTCGGCCCCTCAGGGCCTGGTAGGCCTGGGATCCCCGGATCGCCCTGCACGCCTGGTCTCCCCGGGGGTCCCGGTGGGCCCATATCGCCCTTTGAGCCTTTCAACCAGTGGCCACTCTCCCCTGTCACAGTGGAAGAGAGAGAGGCTATACCAAACAGACTTGAAATGCATGCAGCTGACTTAACAATGTTCATTTGCTCAGCTGTAACTCTACACTCAAGACTTGCATGAAAAGATTGGCAGAACAAGACAGATCTTGTCACTTTTTTTTATTATACGTCGAGTCATATTATAACTTTCATGAAATTCAGCTCCCAAAAGGGAAACACTCAAAACAGCAGCTATCATTTAATATAGTTAGTTCTTCAGAGCAATCATTTGAAGTGAACAATTTGGTCTTGGTAAATGTTGGTACGTACCAGGATCTCCCTTCTCTCCCTTTAGGCCGTCTTTTCCAGGACTTCCATGAGTCCCAGGGATGCCAGGCACGCCTGGATAGCCCCGGGAGCCACTGCATGTGTCTGCCGTAGACAGTGCTACTAAACATAACAGGATGCTTACAGTCACTGCTGCGCTCGCGCACAGCCTGAAAGGACAAGCCTGAAAATAAGAATGAAAAAAAAAGAGTTAATAGTGATATGTAATGTAAAAGTAAAGGTGATCACAAAACACTAGCACTGTTCAATCACCCTTTAGCACCTTTCAATCTCTTCCTAGCGGATTTCCAGTTGAAACGTTTAAAACCAACACAGATAGTGAAAATGAATCAGACTTTAGCGTAATGCTGTACACAATGTCAACTTTAAAACTTGTTTTTTTATTTAGTTTGTCCCCAAGTTACCATTAGGTCAATGTTGTTTTCTGTGCCACCTGAAATGCCTTAGGAACGTACATGTTTTTTTCTGGAATGGTAGAATCACTTAATCAAACAATTTAGACATAGTAAGATAAAGTTGAGAATGACCAGATGCATATATATATGCTTTGAGTTTGTTCTTCTCACCATTTCTGGTCCTGCAGCTCTGCTTTTGTTGGTGTAGAAGATGTGTTGAAAATGAAAAGCTGCCGTAGTCTTAGTTCCTCTCAAACCAAAACGGTCTCTGTGGGTAACATTTGCTTTACCAGAAGAACATGTTGCACAATTGAGGAAATGAAAAATATTTGTGTTCATCATTTTTATTTTTGAAAACGAATGGGTCAATCAAGTGATTTCCTAATGTCCAGTTATAAGGTTTTCCTGGCATCTGCAATTTTCACATCCATCTTCATGAAGAGAAAAATATTCTGTTTCTGTAACACCATCAATTCTCTTTAGAGATATTGATTTTACCTTGTGCACAAATATACACATTTTATCACAGCCAGCATGCATGTGCAATACATCTTAGAAGCATCACTTTATTTTCAATACTGCTTTTATGGCTAAACATTTTTTTATTTACAATCGACCCATTTGGTTTATCAGTATCTATTTGTTATATATTTTTTACATATCGTCACCTTCCTAAAACAATGGCATAAGTCCTTTTTTCCCCCAGGTTTTTCAGAAAACACAAAGAAGTTAACCAAAAATTGAATGATGATGATTTAGGCAAAAAAATATATTGAAATCCACATTTGTCTCTTGGCTTAGCTCTTTGGCACTGCATATTCTCTTCATTCACTTCCAATTATATAACACAATTACATGAGTGTATACCATAGAGTATATACAATATGATATTATTTTTTTATTTTTATATTATTATGTTGCTTGTTTGTTGTTTTGTTTGTGTACTATTACAATATGATGTTATTTTGTTGTTTGTTTGATGTTTTGTTTGTTTGTATACTATTACAATATGATGTTATTTTGTTGTTTGTTGTCACCTTTCAACATTCTAACTTTGAAATGGATCCGTTATTATGGGTAAACATTCCATCACCATTTTACCTTTAACCTTGCCTACTAATTTTCCAAGCAAAAAAGACAACAACTACTGTTTGAAACAAATAAAATGACAAACAGTTGACATGTTGCTGTACAGTGAATTTATTTGCATATATTCAAGAAAATAATCAAATAGCACATTACATGTAACAGCTCTTTTTTGATTTTAGTTTTTGCTGTCACTTCCCCACAAGTCACCAAAAGAAGATAGTTGAGAGACCAACTAACTCAATGTGCGTAGACCAAGAAGCCTGAAAATACACTGTCTCCCTTTCCCCCTTCTGCGTACATTCCATTGTTGTGGTCGGTCTCTAGCCACACGTGCTGCCCTTTCTTTACGTACACAGCGAGCCCACCTGAGCTCATCTGCTGAGTGTGAGTGTTTACCATGTGATCACAGAAGGCTGCCAGCCTTTGCCCATCTAGCATGATGCTGAC
This sequence comes from Alosa pseudoharengus, assembly GCF_046254945.1. NCBI lineage: Eukaryota > Metazoa > Chordata > Actinopteri > Clupeiformes > Clupeidae > Alosa > Alosa pseudoharengus. The sequence continues at coordinate 23,184,774 of NW_027468870.1, read as the reverse complement.
ACAAAGATTCTTCAGAGCGGAGGATGCATGGTACACAAAGTAGTACGTGCCTGAAATCTGGCAGCCGAATTTGCCTGTTTCAGTGTTGTAGTGGTCATTGATGTTGGTGATGACCAATGTGAAACGCACGGGGATGCCTCTCTCGGGCTTGACAGCGGTGGCACGCCGGATGCTGAAGGCGGACACCAGGGCAGATTTAGCATGCTCGGCCTCTGCTGGGTCCCCTAGCGGTCCAACCGGGCCTGGCACACCAGGGAGGCCTGGTATTCCACTCTTTCCAATCTTTCCGGGTTTACCCTTAAAACCAGGGTCCCCTTTCTGCCCCTTCTGTCCCATGGCAAGCCCTGATTGCATGGCCGTCCCTGCCAAGAATTACTGCATTACTAGAAGTCCCGATTGTACAATACAAAAGGCAAAAGATAGTGGTGGCATTAAATCAAAAGCAAAAGATGACTACACGTCATCACGTTATCTGCTTCTTCTGTGCTAACACAATATGAATATTTACATTTACATTTAGTCCTTAAGCTGATGTTTTTATCCAATATATTACAGTGCTTAACAGTTATTTAGTGTTCTTGCTGATTCTGGCTTACCTGGATTGCCCTTTTCCCCCTTCAGCCCATTCCTGCCATCGTATCCTGGGGGGCCAGGGATGCCAGGCATACCAGGTGTTCCCCCAGAGGTGCAGGGTTCCAGAGACACCATGGGAGAGAGACACAGCACCAGAGACACTCCCAGGATACTACAGCCAAACATGCTCGCTGACTTACAGAACAAAATATAACCATGTGTCAAGGAATGACTAAGAAATCTTAAAAACCCAGTCCCGTGCCATGAGCCATGGTTTTAATCACAAACTCTCCACACTGTCACTACACTGTACTAAACATTCAAGTTACTACATGGAGAAAGGAAAAGAAAAGTGATGAACACTAAAGACAGATATTACCACTGATTATGTGTGCTGATGCAGTTTACAGTTAAATATGACTGCATAAGACACAAACATAACTAAATAAATAAAAATAAAAAACATTGCAACATGAAACTGGTATGACTGCATTAGAAAATCTCAATTCATTCAGGAATAATAAAGGGCATAAAACACTTACTTTATGGCTCTGGTGATCTCTTAATGCTAATAGAAGTATTAACAAGCTGCTGACTGTCCTCAGAAGAACTTACTTTATACTGAAACCGCAATATGCTACTGCTGCAGGTTTCACTGTTCTCTCCACTTCCCTATGCTTATTATGTCAACAGCATTCATCCTCCAATTTGAAACTATGGAGTCTCATACATGTTGGAAGACAAATAGAAATGACACACACACACACACACAGCACAACACACTCAACGTTTTGCATCTTTTTGGTTTATTGAAAGCTCAAGAATAAAATGAAATGACCAGTAGTCTTACAAGCTCAGAATGGTTATTTACTTAGTTTATATCAACTCACATCAGTTTAATCAGTACGGAAGTATTGCGTAAGCTATGAGCCCATGACAGAACTAATCTATGCCATTGCACTGACAAGGAATCCATTGAACACAAAGAACCTGTCCTTTGATTTTGAAGGTGAACTCCTATCGCGATAACCCTTGAAAGGCTCCAGCCACACTTTCTGACCTGCAGACAACTTCAGCACTGTGCCACCAGAGACGACCTGTTTGATCAGCCTGGTGTTGTAGTCACAGAAGCTCAGCGGGTCAGAAAGTGTGTCGCTCTTTAGCTTCACGCAAATGTTTTGTGCAGACATAGCATGAAACACAAAGTAGTAGATGCCTGGAATCTTGCAAGTGAATTTGCCCTCAGCGATGCTAAAGTCTCCATTGATGTTTACGTTAACGGTGTTAAACTTCAGGGGCCTGTCGATGGACGGAAGGTCATCTACGGTCAGAGACACCGAGAATCCTGACCGCTCGTTTTGCGGGATGCCAGAGCCTCCGCTGTTGGACCCTTTGGGGCCGGGTAGTCCGGGGGGGCCCTGTGACCCCAGGTCGCCGGTGTACCCCTTCGTGCCGATCTCCCCCGGTTCTCCTTTGCTGCCCTGGTCCCCCTTTGGCCCGCGCACCATTCCTTCCCCATCAAAATGACCTGGAAAGCAGTCATGTATATTTTACATTATATGTCCAGAGCAACTTACATTGAACTACGCTAGGTCCCTAACCACTAGATAACCCCCCCCCCCGACCCACCCGTATGTTTTGTAATTAAGCATGGATAGTCTCATATCTATACCAGCCAGAATTATTTTTGAAATACTTTCAATGATCATCATTTTTGTTTTAGATTAGAACTGCCATGGCTAATTCATACATACTAGGCTCTCCCTTCTCTCCCTTCTGTCCAGGTAAGCCCTCCCTGCCAGGGATTCCTTTGTCCCCTGGTTGGCCATCCTGAACCCTGCAGGAGTCCTGACAAAGCCCAGACGGTAGGACGATCACCACACACACCAGCGCCAGGCACACAAAGCACTGCATTTCCCAAAATCTACAACACATTAGAAAACAAATCACACTAGTATCACAAATCACATTAGTAACAACAGTTACGTAAAAATATCATTTTTGTTGCTGGAGACAATGTATTCACATGGATATTGTCCATGGGCAAGGAAGTCATAATTTTTTTATTCTGCATCATTATTTAAAAACATCATTTTCAAAAAAAATCAATAAAATGTTTTATAACAACATTATACACCATTTACAATGCATTGCACCGTCTGTGAAAAGATACTCACCACTGTTTTCCGATGGTGACTGTAATATAATACTGAGAGATCTTTTTTGTTTTGTCCTCAGAGTAGAAAACTATGGCAAGAACCAACGATTAAGCAAAGACTGTGGTCAGTTAGTTTCACTTCCTTACAAAATGACCCGAACTTCGTTAAATACAGAACAGGCACATGAATAAAGGGGAAACATGAAAAGATTGAAAAGAGAAAGACTGAGAGAAATCTGCGAAAATTTACAAGACACGTGTACATCTTGTAGTTTCATCATTTTAATAAATAAACTTGTAGCGATTGTTAGTCAAATGTTACAACATGAATACTGAAATGTTTCAATAGAGTGATATGATGAATTTGTGAATCTACAACATTAAATAACATGCACAGTGTAGTGTATTGATGAAAAACAGACTTGGGTAAAGTGGTTACTGGAAAACAAGAAAACGAAAACAACATGTTGTTGAAATGTCCCCAATGTTGACTTACAGGTATATCAACTTGAACTGTCATAAAACCTTTGGAAATGTCATTTCTTTCTCGAGAACATGGAAACCAGATTCTGAGTTCTATCTATTTCCTCTTCAGCATCAAATATGCCAATGAGAGGCACAGGGTCACTCTTATGCTCTGCTACGTAGTACGGGCAAACTTTCAGGTGCTCAGACATGGGAGGGCAGCTGACAAAACACCAGCCATCCACAGTGGAGAAACTGTTGCTGAACTGCCACACCTGGGTAAAAAGATACTTTCTCAAATTACATTTGCAAAAGTGCATGCTGGTGTAGCTGTATTAACATGGTACTTGTACTGTATTATAATATATAGATGTTATAAATGTTTTTGTATGTTGTATGTGTGTCTGCAGTAATTTTGAATGATGAGCAGTGTTAGGTCAAGGTTCTTTCAAGTTTTGCAATAGATTAAATATCAAACAATTCCATGTGACAGACATACCGTTTTCTTTGACTTCCAGCAGAATCCTCCATGCGAGTAAGTCTTCTTCTCCCACTTGAGGGAGACGATGCCCCTGTCGTAGAGCAGAGTGCCACTGACCTCCCGCATATACTTTGACACAAGGGCCAGCTGGGACAAGGAGAAGCTGTCCAGGTACCGGCCGATATGCACCAGGACCTCGAAGGGCAGTCTGCTGAGCGAGTCCAGGTTCCGTGCCCGCGCCCGCTCTGATGTCGTGGTCTTCACGCCCTCGTAGAGCATGCCCGACACTTCGGGTTTCAATGTGAATGTGCTCAGGTCCTTGTTGTAGGATACAGTGGCCGCCTGCGAGGCCGGACGGAGCCTCCTCTGAATGAACGTGCAGCCCAGGTAGGCCAGGGGGCAGCGCTGTTCGAACCACCCACTGACGTGGCACTGGATGTCGGCGTGCACGTTCCTGAAGTGGGGCGCGTACTCGTTGCGGCGGAAGACGTGGCTGCACAGGAACGTAAAGGCCGAGCTGCATTTGTTGTGCTTCCCCGTTACGCTTTCGGCCTCGATCTGAACGTGGATTTTCGGATCCCTCCCTGCGGTGATGTCCGCCAGGGAATCATTTTGTTGGAATGGGGCAGAGAGAAAATCATAAGTCTGAGTCCCGATATCGACAAACAGTGCGTCGAAAGAACTGGATTCAGCTATTAAGTGACCCCTATGCTCCTTTTCCAGGGAGCATAACAGAGTTGCTTGGACCTCATCCCAGTTAGGCATGTCATCCATGTCCACTCCCAGGTCAGAGGTGTCCACAGATACACTGAACTTCCTGAGGATAGAGGGATTTCGAATACGGCTGGACCTGGCTTTAAAGCTGCTGGGGATTATGAATGGTTTGACTGTTTTGATCTCCTTGGGTTTCCTTCCTGCATATAGACGCTTCTTTGTAGGATTAGTTTGGCATGCGTTCATACACGATGCAACCAAAAACTTCTCCTCATCCATGTTGCTCATGTTCTCTATGTATTGAGCCTCAGAGATGTTTTCTGCAGATACGTTGTTCATGCTCATCTCAGGTTCTTCTTCTTCTAGTATTTCTAAGCCATTGTCCTGTTCATGTCTCTTTTTGGATGGAGTGGGATTGTTTCCCAAAGATTTCACTGTTTCCCTACAGCCACTCAGTTCCATACTAAACATTCTCTCCCAGACATTATAGTTGGAGGTGTTCACCCCGGAGCCTCTTATTAAGGCTTGACGCTGCTCTTCAGTAAGCTCGTCTTCTTCAAAAGTAATCTCAAGGGCCCCATCCTTATGTGCAGGGTCTGCAGTGGCCCCGCCAACTGCCCCACACACCCCTCCGACTGCCTCGGGTGACCCTCCGACCGCTCCCTTCAGCTTCTGAACTGGGGGCTCCTCCTCCTCCTCCGCCTTCTCTGTCAGCTCAGGAAAGAGGGTCTTCATCTTCAGAGACTGGAACAAGTGTCTTTGGTCTCTCAGAGCCATGGACATGTCCAGCGGCTCCTCGGCGTACGTCTCGTTCAGAACGTTCTCGTAGAACGCCAGGTGCATTTCCTCGACCGGCCAGCGGTTCCACTCCATGGAACAGGACACCACGCTGGCGGGGCACACCTCGAGGTGCTGTGCCAGTCTGGAGCGGCACATTGTGAAGGGGCAGCCGTAGTGCGCGTTGAGGCAGGGCACCATCTCGTTTGGGCACAGGAGGGCGTGCTCCTCCTCCTTGCACAGGTGGAAGGTCGCGCCACAGAGTGTCCGGCAGCTGATGACCACGCACGAGACGGAGATCTCAACGGGGGCCTTACAGCGTCGGCTGTAGCAGCTCTCACAATGCCTGTGTAACTTGGACGTGGGGGTTCTCTGTCTCCCCTGATAAGAGTCCACAAAGATACCAAGCATTAAGTGAAATGTCTGTCTACCACAGCTTCATGTACTGTATGTTTTCTAAATAAAATATTTGAAACACCAAATAAAAAGTAAAATGAATGTAGCGACATACCATAATGATGAAAGTCAATGAATTCTGTTGGATGAAAACATGTTTCATCAGTTTTTTTGTCGTAAAGCATGTCATCATGGCAGCTTATCATGAAGATATTTAGAGCATGATACTTATACTGACACTGACACACTCGCATTCTGCGCCAATACTTACCTCTAATCAGACACTAACATCGATCTAATTCAATCAAATTAAATGTCATGTAAGCATTTATCAGTATTTAAATATGCCTTGTTTGACTTGGAATATGAACAAAAATGTAATGAAAGAGTTAAAGAAGGAACTGAAAAAGTGCCTTAATAGTTTTGCAAATATACTAATGGCTCCACCTGCAGTCGTTTTGAAGCACAAAATGAACAGTATGGCAGAAAGTAATGGAGAGGAAACGAAATGCAATGAATGCAACAAGGACAACCTGACGTTGGTTTAATGGCCTAGGTTAAAAAAAGACCATTGTTTATGCAAACCACCTGTGATATAAATATTGCAGTCGCAGACTTGCCAAGAATAGACTCTGATTATGACTAATGTTATTCAGGGCGTGTAGAGAACAGAATCAGAAAATAAATGCATTTCAATACATGTACAATTTAAGACATGAACACATTTTCAGTATCAATGAATGTCTACTGTTTTCTTGCATTAGTGTTCCTCAATCTTCCCTGTTCATTACCTCATTACTTCTTACTCATGACAAACACATAACGAGCAGTGAAAATTAACTTTTTGGCCTTTACATGAGTGTGCAGAGCCAACCAAACAAAAGCAGCATACTCACCAGTGGTGTCCTGTTAAATCAGTGGGACTCAGAGAGTGTCTGTCGTACTGTGTCAGTCAGGGTGATAAAAATAGAGAGACAACGTGACCAGATCTCTGAAATAGAAGTGTCAGGTTACATGCTCTAAGAATGTACGTGCTTAATGAATGAGTTCTAAATTACCTTTACTTAATTCCCTGAACTAATGTTTTAGCAAGATTACAATTGATAGAATAATAACATTGACTATTGATCTGAGATCAATAGGCTAGTTAAAAAGTTGGTGCAAACATTCAATGAATTGTTTTGAATTGTTTGAATTTCCACATAGTTAAACACAGAAACTGGGTTATTTATTTTTGCCACACATACTTTTTTTTAATATGGGAATAGTGATATGACATCAATACCACATAATTAGTACAGGACAGAACAGAAACAAATAGAGAATTACAGACAGAATGAGCACAATACATCTCAAGTGTTCATGAGAAACCACATTGTTTCCTTATTTCCAGCATCTAATCTTGTTATTCTGAATCATGAACCATGTTTACGTTGTTTCAGCAGTTTGATTAAGCTTGACCTCATATTATATAGCATATTATGAAGTTTGAAAAGCAGTTTTGAAGTTTTAAAACACAAAATATCTATTTCAATCAAGAAACAGTACAGTATCAAGTCAAATCACACGATAGGGAAGTGTTCTGATGTAGCTGATCTCGCCCTTTTCATGGGCTTCACACACTCTCAAGGATGCAAAAGGTGATATATATACTGTCCTGAATGTCATTTGTATTATCGAAAGTATGGAACGTGAAACCTCAAGGTTGTCATTTTAAACATAGCCTCGAGAGAAGCATGGGAATGTCATGGTTCCAACCATGTTTCATAGAAAAAAAAGTTTCAAATGTTAGACAAAAATAGTCTCAGAATTTCAGATGTTATATGGGGAAACAGTGTGGAAATGAGGATGAACTTTGATCCTCTTTGCTAATATTAACCAGGGCCGGCTCTAGGCAGGGGCCAGGGTGGGCTATGCCCACCCAAGCATTCTCTTGCCCACCCAAACAAAGTCAAGAAGTCAAAGTTTTTTTTTTTCAATTGTGCATCTGCGCAGTGTGCAATCTCGAACTCAGCTTGGATTTACATGAGTTGGTGTTGAGTGTAATAGAAGCTAGCTGGTACATAGCTGTGGAATATGTATGTGTGTTAGATAATACCCCCTCCTGATGCCTTAAAGGAAAATTCTGCCCATTTTTCACATAGAAACAATCAGTGTTCTGGCATGCCCAGTGATATTCAATGCATGCCCAGATTGAGCAATGTTGCAGGGCAACCACATAACCGGTTCCATGTCTTCTAATTAGATGAAGAAGAAAGAACTTCTCAAGAAACTGATCTTTAAAGTTCTCAAGAAACTTGAGGTTGGTATGAGGGAGTGTATTGTGAGCAACCTACACGTTCATCTTGCACTGGATAATTTTCCTGAATCTCAATATTCTGCTCACAGCAACCCTGGGCAAATGAATAGGTCAGCACCAGTCAGAGGCTGCATTAATTATTTTGCACTTTTATGATGATCACATCACCAAAAGTAGGTTATTGGTTCTACCAAAAAATATTTGGCAGTATTTTTAAACTACAAAAATACTGATACAAAATACAAAGCAATTTTCTTCAACAAAATAAAAATAAAAATGACAACATACTATTTTGTATTTGAGTAAAATGAAATACATGTATCGGAAATACTGCCTATCCCTGGCTGTTGGCTACAGAAACGGTAGGTAGGTACCTATTTATTTGTTTTTGTGCTTTGTGTTTATGTCAATTTTGATCCAATTTGATTTGCTTTGCTATGTTGCTAAAATTTCTACTACACTGTAGCCCACCCAAATGTAGTAGGCAGGAAACCGGCCCTGATATTAACCATTAAAGGGATAGTAAGCAAATTTGAGCTAGTGCACTTTTTGTCACATCCAACAAATATCCTCACGATCCGCAATCGCTCCACTCTATGTGCGCACTGAAAAAAAGCTCTAGTTTTTCTTCACAGCCTTGGCTCTGTAAACAAACACAGTGTACATCCCTGTACACAACAGTATTACTCCCAATCAGTGGCATTAGTGAGCACCCACATGCAGTAGGCTACCAATGAGGCACTGAGGGGAGGATTATATTTATACATTTTTGAGTTCAACGGTCTTTCTCTAGTATTGCTAACCCTAAAACGCAATGTCAAAAGCAAGCCTCTTATCAAATTAATGTCTGTTTATCCAGGTGCACCCAAAATAACATCACAAAACATCCAAGAAGGAAAAGACTCAATGGCCTGCCACATCAACAAATCTAAGATTCATGCAAAACATTTTTTTTCACCAAGTACTTAACCAAATATACAAACTTTTAAATATTAGTACAGTGGTTCTCAAAACTGTGGTACAAGTACCACTGGTGGGAAGCAGACTCCTTCTAGTGGTACTCCAAGAGTCTCCAATTTGTTTTAATAAAGATGACATAATCACTTCAAATTATATCCAAATATATATAATAACAAATCCTTAACCATGCGATCACTGAAGTTAAATTTAAACAATTTTTTGTCTTTTATGAAAAAAGTAGGCCTTTCATTTTTTTTACTGTATATCAGCCAACAGGAGCCAATAGGCCTACTAGGCTAGTTTAACTGTATGGCGCATTAGCAAATGGTTGACAAGGTAAGCTGTGCTGGCAAGCAAAGGAATAGGAAGCACACATGATGGATCAAAAACATTTGCGCAATCATGGCTCCAAAAGGGAAGTATTAGAAAAAGAAGTGTGGTGAATATAGCAGAAACTAAAGTTGGTGACAATGAGCCCAGTACAAGTGACGTAGTGAAGCTTCCATGGCAGTAATAATGATACTTGAAGAGTCAATTGTTTTCTGAGGTGGTACTCATTGTGAAAAGTTTGAGAACCACTGTATTAGTATGAATCACATTTTTCCTGTTAAACAACATCAGTTAACTTGATTCTTCTTCCAATCTTTCAGCATTACGGCAATCCGCTCTGTTTTCATCTCCCGCTGGTAGAATGGACAGACCTTCAGATGATCTGACATTGAGGGCTCATCGCCAAGGCACCACCTGTCAACTTTGCTAAAAAGATTGCTGAACTCCCACACCTGTTGAAAAGCCAACAGAAATGTGTTTTTTATTAGCAAGGTAAATAAGTGGCTTGTATCTATATTGTTACGGGTACAAGAAAATGAAGACCAAATTTAAATTAGTCAGTCCTACCAGGATTTTGCAAGGGTTTGTTACTTGTGACTGCAGCCAAACTGAATGTGTTGTAGGGAAAATTATGTTAAACTGTAGTCATTTTCTTAGTAGGAATTCTAGGGGGGAAAATCTGATCCCAGGATCTTGTGAAGGTGATGATAAAAATCCTGGTTGGACAGTGCAGTTTAAAAGAATTTTCAGTTCGTAGAATAAGGTATTACAATACTGAACTGCTATAGGCCTATGTGACATTACTGTATAAACATAGTTTATGAACAGTCTGAACAGTCTAAATCTTTAATAATTTCACATAGTAGTGGAAATGTATTGTCTAACCATTTTCACCCACCTTACTACACTTCCAGCGGGAGCCCCCATGGGAATATGACTTCTTCCTCCATTTCAGCGACACCATGCCTCTTTCCTGAAGATGTGTAGCACAGACGTCACGGAACAGCTGCGACACCAAAGCCAGCTGGGACAAAGTGAAGCAGTCTAGAAAACTGGCAATGTGACACAGGACCTCATAGGGCAGGTTGCCAAGGGAGTCTTCGTACTTGGCTTGCTTGGCCTGTGGGGGACCAGGCTCACCCGTGGTTATGACTGGCCCACACACCTGCGGTTTAAGGCTGAACGTGCTCAGGTCCTGGTGGTAGGATATGGTGGCTTTTTGTGCGAGTGGACAGATGTTCTTTCTGACGTATGTGCACCCCAGGTAAGCCAGAGGGCACCTCTGTTCAAACCAGCCCTCCAGGGAGAACTGGATGTCTGCGTGCACATTTTTGTAGTGGTAGGGGTACTCATCTCGTCTGAACGGGTGGCCACATCGAAAGGTGAATGTACAGCTGGTCGTGTCGTGACGTGAGGTGATACTCTCTGTTACGGTCTGGACGTACAGTTTCAACTCTTTGTCGGCTGTGATGTCGGCCAGTGATGTGTCAGGTTGGAACGGAGCAGTGCGGTAGCTGTAGGTTTGCGTCGCTATGTCGACGAAGTTCCCATCTATCCCCACCGTCTCGCAGATTTTATGCCCGCGAACCTCTTTCTCCGCACAGCACAGTAAGGTTGCATACATTTCATCTGTTACATGAATATCCTCCTCAGACAGACCCAAATCAGAGGTATCAGTGTACTTATGCTCAGTGTCTGGGATCTTTGAGTAATCTTTCTTATGGATCCGTTTGCCCCTGTAACTAATAGGAGGTTTGTAGTTGTACAGTGTCATAACAGGTATCGGTTCAAGGTTTCCATAAACAAAGTCCTTTTCCCTTGGCGTGCAAGCAGCCATTTGGCCAAAAGAAATCAGCATGCGACCGTTATGCACTATGTACATGTTGTACTCCTGAGCAGTCATGTCTTGTCCGACGCGCTCCAGAACCCCTTTCTGCCATGGAGCATGTCCGACAGAGCCACCTACAGCGTTTTGTTCTGACTCTTTGGAAGATTCCTTACTGTCTGTTTTGTTGTCTTGGTTTTGTATGGAGGCCTGTTTGCAGCCACCCCTCTCCATGCTAAACATCATCTCGTACCGGTCATATTTGTCCCTGTCGAGAGTCCTTTCCTCTGCAGCCGCCACCTTCTCTTCCTGTGTGTTTTCTTTCTGTGTGGCCGGCGTGGGGCCCTTACCAAAGGGATAATCCGATCCTCCATTAACTTCAGCTCCATTTGAGTAGGGCTTCCCTCCTACTGCACCTTCCTCTTCCTCAGGCGGAAGGGGTTCGTCGTCTTCTTCTACTAATTCAGGGTAGAGCGACTTCATTTTTATCCTGTTACACAGGTACCTCTGGTCTCTGATGGCCATGGAGAGGTCAAGGGCCTCACCCTCTTTGTCGTCTTTCAAAAGATTGATGTAGAAATCATTCTGTATGTCTTCGAGTGGCCAGCGGTTCCACTCCATGGAGCAGCAAATCACGCTGGCTGGGCATACCTCAAGGTGTTTTGCCTGCTTAGAGCGGCACATGCGGAAGGGGCAACCAAATTGCGCGTTGAGGCAGGGCACTTTCTCATTCGGGCACAAAAGGGTGTGTTCCTCCTCCTTACACAGGTGAAAGGTCGCCCCACAAAGCGCACGACAGCTGATGATCACACACGAGACGGAGATCTCAACGGGAGCCCTACATCGTCGGCTGTAGCAGCGCTCACAGTGAGCGTGTAATTTTGAGGCTTTGAAGTTTCTGTAATAGCTCTGGAAAAATGGTACCAAGAACAACAATTTTTCATGAATAGAAAAAACTATTTTTCATCAGACAACACACAAGCTGCTGTTAGACAATTACATTAATACAATTTGCATTCATAAGCATGACATACCACTTTGAGAATTTAAAAATAGGCCTGGCACTTTTGCTATAGTATATAGGACACTATAAAATATGTCATTGAGTGCACGAAAATCTCTCTTCTGTGTTTACCATTTCAAACAATGAGTTGGACATACTATAATTTTCGAGTTTAATTTAAGTTCACACATGGCAGACATTTGAGTTTAAAACCAAGTTTACAAATGTTGCACAACTGACTGACGTTTGGCCATGACATACTTTTTCCGACACTGTTTTGAAATACACATAGCAGCTTCCTTATCATTTATAGCACAGCCTGTAGGTCAAAGTCATTTATCAGACTTGAAAGAACGTCAACATACCATCTTTATCCAAGGTTTCTACTGATTCACCAGTATTTAAAAAATTGTTGGTCGCTTCCACTTTATTTCATTGAGCAGTATATTGGAATCAAAACACGGAGTCTGCAGGAAACTGAAAGAACATGAAGGTAATTGTTTTGTTCTTCAACAGCCAACAAATTGATCGACTTGAAATCTGTTTTTTGGTTAATATCCACTGTATATATTTACAGTTTTGTTTTCTGTCTGCAAACCTACCTCATACAAAAACACCTTGCTGTCATTCATATGCCTTCAAGTGCAGTGCCCTCCATGTGTTCTGGGGTTAAAAATAGTCCAGTATGCTGACAGTGCAATGCTATATAGCCACTGAAAACAGGCCAAGATGTTAAAAGGTCAAACAATAATGCAAATACATTGAACAAGTGATTTAGAAAATCAAAGCAAATACCGAAGAGTAATGCAGTACATGATGTCAACAGCTTACTTACAAGAGTAGACTATGTCTGAGGCAGGTTCCTGTGAGAGTTCTGCCTTGCATGTCCTCATGCAGTCCACTGGGGGACAGTATGAGACTCTAGGATAAAAATAGTTTATTTTTCTATTTTTTTAGATTTATAGATTTATAGTTAATAGTTTCATAATATGATATCATGAAACTGTATACTTTGCTTTTCTTGATATTCCTCTACATTGCGCCTCCTAACTCTAGAAGGAAATCCAGCCACAACCACCGGACTTCACAGAATCCACTGTTCACTCTTGGGGACTCATTAAGGGAGGAGGTGTTGGTCTGCAGAATGAACACAAGATGGCCCTAGTCAGCTGGTGCTTCGTCCCCAGCTGGAACTGTCCATGGAAATATTCATTTGTCATGGGACTTCATGAACGCAAAAAGGCTGATTTTATAACTCTAAATGACAAATCTTAAATAGATAAAGACAAATTAGAAAAGAGATTGCATTCCAATTCACTGCGGCAGCATGACCAGTGTTCCAATGCAGAGAAGCATCCCGTACACTAAGAGAAAGCAAATGTGCTTTTTGTGCTGTTTCATGCAGAATTGCACACGTTTGGGTAGAGATAGGCTAATCTAATGTATGCAGACTACTCAACATGAGTCAACATATCAACAAGTCAACATGATTTGATGGGTGCACAAGGTGGGCCTTGAGGGTGTGGAGTGTCAACAATGGCATATTGAAGAAACCAAGTTTGCTTCCATTTCATTCATTTGTGGTGCAGGCCTACCAGGCTATTTCCTAATTGTAGTTTTAATAGTGACCTAAATAGGTAGGCTATGCTTTTAGGATGGATTTGTGTTCACGTAGGCTATGTGTTAGGGGAGTGTCATTGTATTATCCACATCATTTCTGAAGCATACGATTGAGTTTTCGCTTGCATAGTTGTTTTGGTATTTTCCAGTAGGAGTCGCCTGTAGTCTTCCTTCAGAATTGCCAGAAGAATGCCGGAAGTAAGACAAAAGTTTCAGGAGATGGTTTTGTAGTTCAAGAACCTCAGCTAGAACCGTTCGGAAGAGGAGGCCAGTTTTTAGCATCAAAATCGGAATTTACTCATATGATTTTGGATTTTACTTCTGTTTTACTATGGGTCTTCCAACACTGGAATTCAGCGATTCTTTCTTGGACAGCCCAGACTTTCGAGAACGTTTAAAATGTCACGAAATTGAACTGGATCGAACAAACAAATTTATTAAGGAACTTATCAAAGATGGTAACATGCTTATCAGCGCACTAAAGAGTAAGTAACAAACCAGCACAACTTGTTAAGGGGTTATTTACTATCAATTGCGTTATAATGACTACTTTAAAGAATAGTGTTCATTTAGTGTAGGCTATTCTGCGATTTTCTGTCTGGACTCTTGGTTGCTTTCACCATCATTTAATCCGGTTGAATAGCCTGTGTTTTGGAATGTCGACCTCCATGAAATTGTTCTGAATACCTGTTACATATAGGCCTAGTCTGGATTAGCATAGGCTATTTAACAGGTCATTGCACGGTAAAATTGTAGCCTACTTCAGGGCAAAAACACCGCTACAGGAATGGGGCAGTAATTTCTGGCTCTCGAGATTGGGCACTTTATTATTAATTTTAACCTCATTTAACCAAGGAACCTTAAACTACTTCACTTAATCAAGTCCCCTAGGGGAAATGGGTTTTGATGTAAAACGAGAAAACTCAATGTAGGCATACTGTACATTTTAAATGAAAGTAGAAATAGGCATAGGACTATAGATCCTTAATGTGTTAGTCATTAGTGGGTTTGATCCAGCAAGGGCTTGCGGAGCAAGCCCACTATTGTTCTTCTTAAGTTTACTTATTAGTGGGTTTGATCCAGCAAGCCCACAGCATGGCTTTGCCATGCTGCCCACTATTGTTCTTCTTAAGTTTACTTTATTTATTTATTATTCCTGTTCACCCACTTTTTGGACGAACTACTGCTCCTAGACCGTTTGAGCAATCGACGCAGTTCGAACTCCAAAAATTCAGGCCCGAACCTGTGTAACTTGCTTGTTACTTTCGTGTCCCTTGTCGTTTTCGCGTTATTCCCGTTTTTCGGCGTTTTTGGGCCTCATTTAAATGAATGGCGGAATGTTCAGGATTTGAATTTCGATTGTGACATCACAGCTCTAATTGTTTAAGCTTGCACCTGGCAGAGTCTGAGCCATCTGGCAGAGCTCTAATGGGCTGGGCTGGGCTGTCTGTGTATTCACCTTATTCAGCCCCGCCCATTTTTTTAAAATCCGTCCGGTCGGCTAGCTACATCTAGTTAGCTTCATTGGGATAACACGGCAGAAGAGGATAGAGAGGCTAACTTACAGAACAGCCGCTCCAAAGTCAGTTTTTTTCCTAACTTCAGATAGGAAAGCTGTATAACAGAAATGTCTTAAGTCACCAAAATCCTAAATAAACGTTCCTAACTTTAGGATGACCCATAATATATGATGCCAGTCATCTCGATAGAGCTCTGCTATCTCAAAGTATCGCAATGGATGTACTGCTCAATCGGAAGTTCGGAGACAATGTGGGCAAAGCTAGCGCCCCCATGTTTGCGTGCGGAATAAGGTGAATATGAAGGTGTGTGCATGTAACTTTTGACCCGTATGTCCGATTTTCATAAATGAGGTACCGTTGGAATCCTTGGATGAGGCCGAGTTCCATGCCCCTGATCAAACCCACTCTTGCAGTTCCTCGGAACCGCAATTCTAGTTTTATATTGTAGGCTAATGTAAATCTCACAAAGGCTATTGGATTATCAGACTCGGATACAGCAACAATACATTTTACAGTAGCCAAGCCCATCCTTGGCAAAATCACAGTAGCCTAGCCTAATGACATACACACCATGGCAACATGGCTCATGTTCAATCGTTAACTCGCCCAACAAAGGACATAAAAGCCACTATCTATTGCGCCATACATTTTTAGGGGCTGATTGGAATCCCACAACCACAGGATAGGCCCAAACATGAGAAATAATAACCTCTGCTTGGAGCCTGTGTAGTAGGCTACAGACAATGCAAAAGGGGAAAAGACAATAACTTTATGAAAATACCTCACAGAGTTGAACAAATTATGTTCAGGAAGAGAGCTGGGTGAGTAAACTTAATTAATAGGTAGAATTTTCAATTGGAATGTTTTCTTCTGTAATGCAGTCTTAAAGTAGCCTCCTATGTAAGGAGCATTATGTGCACTATATATAAAGGTGTGGTCTTTGAGTGTCTCAAAATGTGCAAAACAGAAA
Source organism: Alosa pseudoharengus (assembly GCF_046254945.1). Lineage (NCBI taxonomy): Eukaryota > Metazoa > Chordata > Actinopteri > Clupeiformes > Clupeidae > Alosa > Alosa pseudoharengus. The sequence continues at coordinate 23,168,683 of NW_027468870.1, read as the reverse complement.
CAAGTTCTTATTATTACTATGTAATAGGCTACACAATGAAATATCTGACACAAATGTCAAGGGCTGCAAAAATCCTTGTTAAGAAGGAATGCTGCTTGTGTGTCTCAGGGGGCCACTAGTCAGTAGGCCCTCCTTAGTGACCATTGTCGTGTATTATTGTTATGTATTTACCTGTCTGAACAATGGAAAGTCAAATGTTGTCAGGGGCCCCTGGGAAACTGAGCAGACTTGCAGCAAGATAAATGCAATTTGCTTGTTGAGAAAGGATGTATCCAAACATTTGGATTTTGATTTGATTTGATTTTCTGTGCGATTACCGGTATAATGGTAAACTGCGATAAAAACGATAACAATTACCGTTTTAATTTCAAATATCATAATTATCACAGTTGATTACCGTGGTGTGGAAACCGTGTTTAATCCTTCCCAGCTTCATCCGAGCCTGCTTTTGACATACAGTAGGCCTGGTACAATGGACCAAAACTGGTACCCTACTGATTCTGTTGTCTAATTGATGAATTTAACTGCGATGCGGATTAGGCTACACCTGATTTTAAAAGGCATTTTAATTTTCACCGCAAAACGTACACTGTATCATGTAGTCACTCTGCGTCTTTTTATGTCCGCGTCCACATTAAATCCATTCCACTCACGTTATCAGGAGAATACCATAGTCTAAAGTTTTATTTCGAACACTTGCTTTGGTCTCACTCATTGAATCCAAATAACAGAAATAGACTTATTTCAGCTTGTATAGGCCTATCAGTGCTTTCTGAACATATTGAACACACTTTTAAAAATACTGCGATAATACCGAAAACCGTGATAATTTTGGTCACTATAACCGTGAGGTTAAATTTTCATACCGTTACATCCCTATGTGCATCTGTACATTTGATAGGTAGGCCTATATAATATGCATTTTAGATTTTCCCAATGGATATGTATCTAAAACCCCTGACTGATTCAGGTACATACAAGTGAATGCACAAAGTTAAGAAGATACTGCATTCTCCTAAACACTTCTCTTTTGTAATGTTTGGATTCTTCAGTCATTGTTCTGTAAACTCTGTGACTTTTGACCAGGGCTTATTACTTGTGACTCATATTAATTTGGTAGACATCATATCAGCAATGGCCCTTTTCCCTTGTAGGTCTGTCTGCAGCTGTGCTGAAGTTCTCTCAGTCTCTACAAGACTTCCAGTTTGAGTGCATCGGTGATGCAGAGACAGATGATGAAATCAATATAGGTGAGTTCACAGAGGTATATCGGGTGAATTCTAGTTGCAATACAAAACAGGTATACGATGATGATGATGCTATAGCAACATACACTATCTTGTCTATTATATACTGGTATTCTCCATATTCATAGTGAATATTTCAGAGGATCCCCTGTAACACATGTTTTAATGTAATACAATTGTCAATTCATATTCCCAGGGTGATGGATGTTGAAGTACTGTACTTGACTGTGTACAATTTTGCCTGAGCAGTTCTTGGTCTCATGTTAGATAGGCTTAAATAACACAGCTGTTGTTGTGTATATGGATACTGATGCTGAGACCTTGTCATAGAAGTATTATATAATTATTTTGTTGAGGAACTTCTCTTTGCTGAAGTGAATTAGTCAAGAAGGACTAATGGCCTGAATTCCAAGTCTATGTTGTAAAAAGTAAATTTCAGTCCGTGTCCGTGTCCTTATAGGCAAGTCTTGCCACTTGGCAGCCCTCCACAGGGGTAACACCCCTGTGCAGCTATCAGGCAAGATCAGGCGTGTATTTAAATGAATGCAGAGAGATCTCTCGTGTACAATGGTTAAACATGTCATCAAAACTGCAATTTTACTTTTAAACAGTTTGGACATGTCCAGGTGCTTAGGTCTGTTTCAATGAAGGTGGACAAGTTGTTGTTCAGTATATGAATTTGTCTTGCCTAGGCACTTACTATACGTTTTACATGTTAATGACACATCTTGGGAAGAATGAATACAGCTCATGCTGTGATATTTTTGTCTTCTTAAACATACAATAACTATGTAAAGTATGGCACAGCCATAGCAAGAACTAAGGCTGAACCTACTCATATTGAAATCTCTGTTTTGCATTTTATTCTCTGTATTAATTGAAAGCACTCACTGATTTGACCACAAGTTGTGTTGTGTGAAGGAAATATTATTTTGCTAAAGTGCTTCTATTAAGCCTGCATGTTAACTGCAGTTGTCAGAGTTGACAGAAGCATTAAAGCAATCGAGAAAAACTGTACTTAACTATAACACATTTTTGGGGGGCCAAAGACCCCCCTTCCCCCCAAAAAAGGGATGACAATGCCACTGGTGATTTAATTTCTTGCCATGAAGTTGCCTGGATCTTATTAGATTGCATTATGCATTGATACAGGTTTCAATAGTTCTTTGGCCCTCTTGTGACATCCGCAACTGCTTTAGATAGCATACCTCCTCAAACAGCTCCGTCTGGTATCAGTTCCCAGACTGCTCACTATAACTGCGTTTAGTCTGTCAGGGTTCATCTTGAGAGGAACTCCCACCATTTTCTGTCAGCACTGAAACTTGATGCACAACTCTCCCAGCCAGCTCCTAGGGTTCTGTTGGAATTACACAATGAATCTATTAATTCAGAAGTTTCACAGTTTTTCTAGATTTCTGGATAGCAATCACCAAGAGATGTTGATCCAGTTCATCTCTCATGTCCAATGAATGGAAAACAAAATGTGAATACCTTGACGAGTGAATTTTCCGACATACGATATGACCATAAAAAAGAGTCTTTCTCAGAGGAAACTCTAAGAAACTAAATAATTACTGAGGGAATCAAGGCATATGGCAAGATTGATGTGTCCAGTCACTGCAAACTACTGTAGAAAGAAGTTAGCCCATCTTACTAGCCAACTCCTCAGCCCAGAGCTTTCTCTTGTGATAAATGTACCTGCAAAATACCTGAGGAACACTCTTGGGTAAAACGACACCACCCCGAACAATGGTCAAAGGTCAAAACACTGCAGGGCTCATTCCTGGACATACACCATGCCAACCACAGCTGAAATGGCAAATGGAGTGAGGTAGCTCAACACACAAGCACGCTTAAAGCTGATAGCATCTTCCCCGCTTGAATTCTCCAAAAAGAAAGTCAGGTTAATGCACTCTGAGTGGCTTGATGGTGTTCCATTTTCTCTCAGAAAAGAAATGGAAGAGGAATATCTGCAGAATATCTGCAGAAACTTGAAAACTGTCTCAATATTTTTTCTCGATCCTTTGATGTGGATTAGATGTAATTTTCCATGTGATTTCATGGCAGACTGATTATCTGCCTCCATACAAGAGATGGGAAGTAAATTTGCTTACTGTATTCTACACTTAATGCCAGACTGCAGATGTTCAGCCCCTTTTCACCCTGCAGTCTATGTTAATGGCAAACCTTATCATCAGCATTCTGTTCTAACAACAGGCAGCTTTGTGTCTCTACCTGCAGATAATTGACAGCCTCTTCTTAATGTTGATCAATGGCTTAGCCTTAGAAAGCTTGGCAGTGAAAGTTGGAGGATGGATCCCTCTAGCATTGCTCCTAAACAGGATGAGCAGCATGGCTTTATGTCCAACTCAACTTCACCAATTTACAGTTCAGGCAGACACCTTTCCTCACCATTTTTCAGGTGGCCGGTAACCGTGTGACCACTCTGTGTAACACTGTTCAGCAAACATAGCCCTCTTTGTCCTGTCAACTGTGCCAGCCACGTCCACTTCAGTCCTACACTGCTTCACCAAAGTTGTAATTACCTGTAGTCTATTAACCAAAGATTTTAGAACAGATACTCTGTTCTATAATCTTTGCTATTAACTAGCTTTAGCATCAGGCTTTATAAGGACTGTTTACCTTGTCACATGTGTTTCCCGTGAACATACTAAGGCTTGTCTTGTCTTTGAGGACCATCGTCAAGCTTTCTATCAGTCCAGTGTATTTTATTTGTCACTAACAACTGTTAATGTTGAACCCTAATTTGAGACCCCTGCATATGTTAGGTTGGTTGAATTTTTCCTTTCAAAACCACTGGTGGGTAACTATGCCACAGGTACTGTATTACACAGTAACTGTGTTACTATTTGTCCAGTAGTCTCATGACGTTAAGGAGTTGGTCAAGACAGTGAATCATGCTATACAAAAATAAAGCCATCTGTGTCAACAGAAGAACTGTAACCATTAGACATGTACTGGGATGCAGTTCATTGGACATGCGAACCTGGGTTTACTGTTCTCGAATAAAGGAAATAGCCTATACTCTGGATTTCCCTTTATTGCATGTGTTTGTTTTTGGCAGCATCTTGCAAAACAAATCTCCTTTAAAATGCAGAAGAGTGTGTTGTAACTATGTCTATGTCTGTTAGTGAGCATGTGGGGCTGAGGTGGAACTGACTAATGCAACAGTTTCATCACAGAGCACTCGATGAGCATGGCCCTATGAATTGTCATTTGAGTATATTAATAGATTGTGTAACAACACAATCTTGTAATGTAACAACTGACTAACCAGAAAAGACATAAAGGAACGCCTGGGCTGGGAACAGCTTGATGCAGAAGGTGTTTATATACAAGATGAGTGGCTTGTCATGGTATTAACAACAACACATTGCATTTAAATAGTGTTTTTCAAGACACCCAAAGTGCTTTACAGTGAGGGGGGCCTCAATAACCACCACCAATGTGTAGCACCCACCAGGGTACTGTTCATGTGTGCATGCACATTTCAATTTAGATTGACTTATTTATTACCCGGCTTAATGTTTTTTTTCCCACCATCTCAGAAGCATCTCCTTTTTTGTCTGTAAGGTTGGCAAACTGTCTATATCTGGGCTAGTAAAACATCACATGTTTCAACATTAAAACCCAAAGAACTGTAAAATTGTTACAACCCCCAGCTCATGTAAAACTTGTAGTATATCTCCCCTGTTTGAGCCATTTTAATGACAGTTGTATTGGCTATTAGGAAAAGGACAAAGCCTATTCTATTTCTGACCATGTATTCATCCCTTGTCTTTAATACTGGAGGCAATTCATATGAATTAGGTTGTTCTTTCTGAGTAGCTCTGTGTGATTGGTTTTCTTCTTACAGTAGCCTGTGGACAGTGTTCCAGTGGAAAAAATATAAATGAAGCAAGATGTTTAGCCTCAGTTTTTAGAAGTAGTGTGAGTATGTTGAGCTTACTGTTGAGTGTAGCTGAGTATCAGCTAAGTGAAAAGCTTTGACCCCCTGGTCTTTATTTTGATGTGACTGTTCTGTCTTTCACAGCTGTCCACTTCTCCAGGCTTTTCTCCCCTCACCACAGAAAAACCCAGGGCATTGACCTTTTTATTTCTCGTACCACGATTATCTAATGTCTCTCCAAAACAATCATGTCTTTTTACTGACAGAGGCTAGCTCATGCGTCGGAATACAATTGCAATTTGTCACAAGGCTTGAGGGAACCGTACAATTGTAGGGGCCTTTGTGACGTTCTTTGCTGTTCAGAACATTTGGCAAGAGCAACAGTGCAAGCCCCCTTTTGGTTTGATATCTGTCATAGGAAATGCAGAAGTCAACAAGAGATCATTTTGTGTTGACAGTGTACATGCAAACGCAGAGGGCTTGTTTAGATTTCATGGCTTTTGCTGAAAATATTCAATACTTTAACTTTGTGACTTAAACCATGAGCTATGCGTTGATGCATGTATTTGTAAATATTTTACTAATGTATCAAAGCATTTTTTTCAGGCCACAAACCTCAGCCTTTCTCCCTTGCTCTCCCTGTCGTTCTATCACTCCAGTGTTATCGGTTGTAAATGTAGGGGTTTTTTATATACGGATTTGACAAAAGCCCTGTGTGATTGTTCATACCACTCCAGTATTATTGGTTGTAAATGTAGGGTTGTTTATATGTATTTGACAAAAGCCCTGTGTGAATGTTCATACAACTCCAGAACACATCATGCTTTTTTCAGTACAGTTCAAGGACAACTAATCGTGATCCAACAGTGGATGTTTACTCAGAGTCCTGATTCAGTAATAGATTGTGCGTTGTTGTTTGTTCTGTTCGGTACCCAAGGGAGTAGCTGTGAAACGCTTGAGCTGGGTTATGCACTCAGCTCATCGTGCTTATCGCTCCACATAATCAGGCAGGAAAGTGCTCCCTGTCTCACCGAGAGGCGTTGGGGTCGTTTAGGATGCATCAACTGCTCTAAATGCATGACTGTGTAATGCAGGTGATGGATATAAACTGTTCCAGGGACTCATTCAGTCCAGAACCATTAGTGGGAACATGCAAACTGACAGGTTTTTTTTATGAAATTGGATGGCAGTTCTAAATAAATGCTGTAGAAATTCTTGAATAGAGTATATATATGTCTCTGTGTGTGTGTGTGTGTTTGTGTGTGTATTTTTAATAAAGATGTTTTCTGTTTTCATCCTGTCTGTTTTATATGGAGGAGTACTCATCTTTTTGAAAAAATTCAGAATCTCAAAGCTATCTGACTGGTCTGATTTAATCCTTTTAAATGTGTTAAATTCTGTTATTTCAACGGAAAGGTAAATATAGAATGAAGGCCTACACACACGGTCGGCTACAGGCAGGCAACCGGCAAAATGGAATAGAATCTATTGAAGTGAATGGCCGTTGCATCGCTCTAATCGGCCCCTTTCTATTTTTCAGATGGGTGATCACGTCGCCAGTAGTGTGTGTAGTAAAGCGATTACCGGTAACAGAATTCCACCGTCGCGTTTGACTGTTGTGTGTGGTGGGCTTAAAGGAATACATCAAAAGCAACCTCATTAACAATGCATCATTCTTTTTCTGTTGCAGCTCAGTCCTTCAAAGAGTTTTCTCGACTACTAATTACAGTTGAGGAAGAGAGAAGAAGACTTGTAAGTTTATATTTCACCAAAACATTTAAAAGATGTCATCACTGTCCTTTATCGTCAATGATACATTATTGGGATATATTATATTGTGTCTATTGCATAAGGATACAGAAGGGTTGTTCAAGTATTGAACACACATGGTTGTAGAATACACTAGGTTAAAGAGTTACTCGGCCATCATATCAATTTAGATGAACCACACACAGTATTACCATATTTGTGTAAACGTGAGGAAATATTTATGTCGTCAGTGTTTCCAATATTTTTGTTCAACACACCTCTTCACACCCACATTCTCTGTTTCCAGAGGTTGTTCCATTACTCAGTGACAGGAAAATGTTTATATGATGGTAATGATATGATAGCACATGGCTTTAAATCTTCATCATAAATCATTTTAAAAAAGTTTCAAACGGTACTGCTGTTGCATATAGCACACTTTATAATTACACCCCAAACTTTCTGTATACTGCACTGTTCACTACAATTTGGTGAGATTCATTAATCTCATCTTAGTACTCATAATTATTAGGTTACTCTTTAGTGATCTGGTACCATATTTTCCCATTAAATGACTTTAAAACGACCTAGATGTGCAGTTGCAGAATCTAGACGTGTTTTTGAACTGAGAGCCTTGTTTGTAGTGTACCGCCGATAAACGTTACAGTGAGTGAAAGTATATAATGTTAAAACTGTATTGAAATTATGACAAACAGTACAATGCATAGTAATTAAAATTACTATTTGAACAATGCTGGAAATTATGAAATTATGAAATTATGAAATTATTAATAAATTCTACCTTTTATGGGCTAAATCTAAGAAATATAGCTTCAGTGTTAGGCACTAGTGAGGATACCTGCTGTTTTGACCATTGTTCCCTTGATTTTTGGATGGCTCTTCATTAAGTTTCACAATACCGACATTGTTTCAGCAAACTGCCAAAGTGACTTAGTTCTAGTGGGAGGCATTTTCCCACATCATGGATCAGACTGATCACAGAACAGGTTTGTCAGTGGCTGTAAAGGACCATGGGAAGCCTTATCTGAAGCGGTGGTGAGAGAGACCCCTTAAGTAAACATGGATCCTGTCTGCAGAAAGAAATGAGGATATCCTGTGGTGTCTGCTTTTAGTGTGTCAGAGGGGCTGCCAGACAGAAGTCTAGCACATTCAAAGGCATTTCAGGGGGGAAAATACCTGGAGGTCTTGAGGTTTATATATAAGACATAGTAATTCACAAAAGACATTGTAAATCACAAACACATATCATCAAAAATAAGATCACAAATCCCTCCTGGTCCATAAATTTGGACCTGTCTGCAGACAGCCAAGTTTTAAGTGCGTTTCGAGAGGAAGTCAGACCGCGTTATGACCATCAACAGGGGCCGTACTTGGCAGAGGGATATTGGAGCACAGAAGAGCATGTGGAACTTATTTTAGGCTATTCTCTAGTGAGACGACAAGTCGGTCACTTTGTGCCTGGGAAAGTATATAAAAGGAACTTGCATGAGTAATTTGTATGTTTTTTCAATTGGTGCAGCGGAACTTAATGCTACTAATTATAGCGTCATTATTTTACAGTAAATAAAAGGCACATTGAAAGGACAATTTTTGCTTCACTTATCTTCATATGTTATGCATCAACTAATGCTTTTTTTGTCATGGAATTTCAGAGTATCTGGATTTCACAGACATACTCGTACCCTATTTTCATAGTAAAAAAAGTTATTGGTAAATTGCTTAGTTTGTGCCAAGACATAAATGGATAAATTCAACAATTTGAATGATTTATGTCCCCTATATTTAGATACAGAATGCGGATGATGTTCTGATCACACCACTGGAGAAGTTTCGCAAAGAGCAAATTGGAGCTGCCAAAGTAAGTTCTGCCTGTAACTAGACTAACTAGAGATGTCGTCTTAGTTCCATAGTTCTTAATTCTTAGTTCTGAGACTTAGTTCCTCTGAGGTTCTGTTCAATCCTCAGGTGCGCACAGCCTCACAGACTCTGTCCTTGCTAGTGTTTCATTAGCCCAGGACTGCATGGTCCACTCCACATTCCTTCAGCTCTTGTTAAATGTGTCTAGTGAGTGCTGGTCAAACATTAGCTGTCTTGAGCGGGGGTGGGGGGGGGGGGGGGGTTGGGTGTGCGTAGGCGCTGATGATAACTGTGGTGGTGGCGGCGGTGGCGGAGGAGCAGTGGTGGGAATCCTGATGGCTTGTCGAGCGTGACCCCTGCAGCGGCTGCTGCCGCGCACCCGGGGGCTCAGCCAGATGAGCTCAGCACAAAGCCATCCAGAGTAGAAAACACCCTGCCTTATTTGGGCGTTCTGGTCCTCACTTTTTCACCCTCTGCTGGGACAGAGCTCCGCTTTAGACGTTGCCTGCTGTGGCTAACGGGAAAAGCTCAACTTTCATGAGGCCAAGCTCACACATGCGTGGACCCACAACCCCCCCCCCCCCCACCCCTCCTTCTCCCACGACCCCCCACACACCCCTCCCCTACCTCAAACTCATTCAAATACACACACACACACACACAGAGCACCCTTCCCCCAACCATATCATATCTTTCACCCTTTCTCTCCCATTAATAAGTAAAAATAAAAAATTGTGGACGCTTGGCAAAGCGTGTCTAATAGGACGTGTTTTCTTTTGGTACTTGCTAAGTCATTAGTCTGCTATGGAGGTTAAGTGGCCCTGAAAGGATCATGGGAAAGGTTTTGCTAATGTCAGGAAGACAAAACAAACATCTTGTATCTGGTTTCATTTGCAATCTCAGGGAGGAAACATTTGTCTGCTGGAGGCCTAGAGTTCACGAAGCTCCAGTCGAGCTGATAGGTAGTAGTTAGTAATACGGATAAAGAAGGGTAACACAAGTCTGTACAGATTTTCTGTTTCTGTTAGACTGTTAGGGTTCTCTGACTTGGCTCGTAGGATTCGTACTGCTCTGTTTAGCATTCTATTTTGTTAATGTTCACTTCCTAACTCTGATACAGTCTGCCACTATTTTCAGAGTATTGTCAGATTTATGTCTGCTATACAGAGCTTTAGCAGACAAGTTCGGTTGTATCGTCACATCAAGATTAGAATAAACAAATAAAAAACATCCCAGCTCCGAAAAATGTTAACGAGGGATTTTTACAGTGTTTATTTACAAATCTTACATAAGGGTTAATGTTTGTGGAGAGGGGTTATCTTTATAATTACAGCAGAGGAAATGCCAACGTTGGTCAACATTTTTTTTCTCCCTGAAGGAAGGAAAAAAGAAGTTTGACAAGGAAACTGAGAAATATTACACAGTTTTGGAAAAACACTTGAATTTGTCATCCAAGAAAAAAGAGGCATTTTTGCAAGAGGTAATAGCTCTTTCCCTTTTCCATTTTAAGCTTTCAGAGTTTCCTAAAGTCAAACAATGACCATGACCGTTGTCCTAATATTCACTTAATTTATAGGCAGATACCCAGATCAGCAAGGAGCGACAAGTCTTCTTCGATGCCTCCTTGGAGTATGTTTTCAAAATCCAGGAAGTACAAGAAAGAAAGAAATTTGAATTTGTTGAACCAGTAAGTTAACTTAAAATAATAAACTTGCGGTACTTATTACTGTATGTAACTCAACATAAATTACGACGGGGGTGACTACTTGATTGGATTCTGACAAACCAACAAAATGTCTGAAATGTGTGTTTGACCAGCTCATGTAATTTGGGGAATACAAAACACTTTAGAGTACTTGTAAATCCAGTAATGCCAATGCAACATTAACCAGACTGTTAAAGAGAAACCAATTAGAGAGTGCTGCTGGCAGAGTAGAATTACTGTAGTTATACCAAGACAAGGTAACATGAAAGGTACTCAGTCTAGATGGGCTAGAATGTAATCAAACAAGAAAAGAAATTACACTCTCCATTAATGTATACCTTTACTATATTAAAACAATGGCTGTTGAGGTCACACTACAACATGTTTTGGCCTTTGCTTTTTTCAACCTGCATCATACTTACTCGTGGATATAGCAATAGTGGTATTCCAATAAAACCTGTGTTCTATTTTGGCTATTAGCGATGAATTCCAGGAGCTAATGGTCTGAGTTGGAGTGCTATTTTGATCTTTTACATATTCTTTTTTATTACCATTATAATCTTTTACAAATACAGAGGTGATTGCATGTGATTGTTAAACCATATGGCACCATTCAGATCTTAATATCAGACTAAAGCAACCCACATTGGGCTACCAGATGAATGGGCTTTCAGTATTAAAAAACAGCATCTCCCAAACCCTACCCTATTAAAGGACCCTTTGTGCTACTACAGAATATACTGTAGGTGATGTGAACAGCTGTGACTACAGCTTGGGAGGCTGCTGTTGTGGAGGCTTGCACTTTTTAAATATCTTCCAGATACCCCCAATTCACTTCCCATTCCTTGTGGGGAATTTGTCTAACCACTACCAATGTGAAGCACTCATATGAATGATGGGTTGGAAGGCAGCTCGCTTACCACATATCTGCAGTCTGGTACAACTAGCCGACCAAGCATTTACCAGTTGCATTTGAGGGCCTCTTACCAAGCCATGATTGTGAATGAGCTAATTTGAGACAGAAACACCAGGATTCCGACCCCTAGTCTTTACGATAGGTGTCTAGGATTCTTTTACTACCACAGCCGTCGCAACCTTGCTTTTTATGGCTCTTCCAAAAGATGGCACGTAATTATGGTGAAGTGTCTCCCCAGTCCATTGATTTGAGGCACGGGGACTGTCACAGGCCCCATGCCTAGTGTGCTCTCCTGGCCCCCAACACTTATTTCAGCAGCAACTTGAACTTTCCCAGAATGTCTTCCAAAAGGAAATGGCTGAAAGGCATCCAAACTCAGCAGAGAGAGAGGGAGAGAGAGAGAGAGTGGGGGGAAGAAGATTAGTTGACCTTTAGACTATAATCCAATAGCTCTATTTCATCCAAAGGCAAAATAGTAATCATTATTTCACAAAGAGCTGGTGAAACTGAACATTTAATTATTTTCCAGCCATTTCATTGGATAGGAAAACCATAATTTCACCAGAATCTCATCCGGTAGACACTGCCTTCACTATTACTGACTGTTGAAGCTATTTGTGTTAAACTTTTAACCTTCAGAATTACTCAATATTAAACCCATTTCCCCATTCTCATCCTAAGTAGGATGTATATAGTTGCACATCAACATTAGTGGCTATAGTGGGGATGTGCGATCTGAGCACTAGCATGTAAACAGTGATCATGGTGGTCATGACTACTTAATGTCATCTCTGTCCCCACAGCTCCTGGCCTTCCTCCAGGGCCTCTTCACCTTCTACCATGAGGGCTATGAACTGGCCCATGAGTTCGAGCCCTACAAGCAACAGTTGCAGTTCAACCTGCAGAATGTATGAATGTTTTTACACACCCACTGTGGACATTATTGTTATAGTTAGGCTCTCTTTATATATCTCTGTATGTTTAGAAGGCTCTCTTTGCAAGCATGATCAAGAATTAAATTCAGATGTATGTGATGGTGCAGGATGTTTATGTTATAGCACCATATAGGCCTTATAGTCATGTAGGGTCTAAGCCAGGGATGTATGCCTGAGGGGTGTATTTTGTTAGATACTGTATTGGGAAACCTATGGATTAAGGTGACATCTCAATTCTCTGCACAAGTAAGCTCCCAGGCGGCTAGGCCTCGTATCAGTTTGTCACCTTCCGTTGTTTTTGTGTCTTTGAAGACGAGAAACAACTTTGAAAGCACCAGGCAGGAAGTGGAGAGGCTGATGCAGAGGATTCGCTCAGCTGAGGAGGACTTCAAGGCCCCCGGCCAGTGGACAATGGAGGGCTTCTTGTACGTCCAGGAGAAAAGTGAGTGTCCGTCCAAAACAGTCCTCTCTCTGTATCCGTGCCATCATTTATACTGTGTCCGGTACAAAAGGGCAAACCTGCACTATGGAGACTTTTTTGTTGCTTTCATATCCGGTGATACTAACAGCATGTACGGTCAGAGATGTGTTTGCCAGCTTCCTCTTTGTTTTGCGCTGTTATGCTGACCTACTGTTTATGCACAATAGGACCAAAGACACTATATTTTATTTTTTGGGGGGGTTGTCCACTACAGGGCCCCTGGGATGTGCGTGGAGTCGTCACTACTGTACTTACGAGAAGGAGAGCAAGATGTTCACCATGAGTAACACTGAAATCAAATCAGGGAGCAAACAGGTAGAGACATTGGTGTATGGAAAACTTTAAATCAAATTGTTTCTTAGACAACTTCTTTCATATGACTGTAATATGAAGAAGATTGCAAGGAAGAATCCTTGCAATCCTACATTGAGTGATAATGCAGATTAGGTTTGAGTAGTATTTACATTGAAGTGTGTTTGTGTAAACTTGTATTAAAAAGTATAGGCAGCTGCACATTTTTAATTTCCTTTTATATGGGGCATACAGTACTTTCTCAGAGCCTACTCTGAAACAGCAGATCATGTAAAGTCATTCTTTGCTTTTTTAATCTCCTAAAAGAATGGTCTTGTGATGAGCTCACCTGAGATGTTCAAGCTCAAATCATGCATAAGAAGAAGAACCGACTCCATCGACAAACGCTTCTGTTTTGACATTGAGGTGGTCGAGAGGTTTGTGCTCACTTCTGTTTTTCTCCCTCTCACCTGAAACAATGTTACTTCATGTAATAACATGTCACTCTGTATGTTTCCAAAAGCGAGTCTAGCCTAGAAGGCAAAAAAAAAACACTGTGTTTAGAATGAATCTTTTCCAATATCCTCAACTGCAAGAACATTTATGTCCTTGAAATAATTGTTTGTCCTCTACCTATCCCTTCCCTCTCTTTTTTGCATCACTCCATTCGAAGAGATAGCACATATCAAGGAATTCTATTCAGTCCCCTGCAGTGTTTCTATAAAGTGCGGTATGTCCGTAGATCCAAGCCCACCATGATTCTGTACTGCTTGCATGTTGCTGTGTTGCTAATGACCCACAAGCTGCCAAGAAACAGCAACTCTCGACATCTGCCTGAAAACAAGTTATGTTAACTAACTGCTTACATTCATTGATTAATTCATGTGGTAATTCTCGACATGATCAGCTAAAACCTCAGGTTCTAACGAGGTTGCCGTTCTATTTGCAGAACTTTTACTTTGCTTTGGTTAATTCACCTCTCTCATACTTTCATAATTTGAACTTTGTGACGTTAACGTCATAATCACTGCAGTTTTTCAGAATAAAACAATAGAACAGTTCACAGCAAAGGTATGGATTATAGCAACGCTGTTCACAATGATAGCCATGTTTGCTTCACAGTTGCCAGTGCTTTCTCTCCTTCCACCCAGATTATAAAGTAAATAAATAAATAAAAGATAATAAACTCCTGAAAACAATGACTCATCTAATGACTAGTTCTTTGTCTGGCGTTATAATTAGTCATACAAAATTATGTAGCATAACATAGCACCGTATTTCTTTGTGTGCTTTGTTATGAATTGAAAGGTCGATAACAAGTAGTACTTGTGTTCTTGGTCTTTTTTAGACATGGGATGATAACTCTTCAGGCCCTGTCTGAATCCAATAGACGCCTGTGGATGGAGGCCATGGATGGGAAGGAGCCGGTATGAAACCATAAGCTCTCTCTCACTTGTTATGCATAGTTTCATTTGTTATGAAACACTGTCACACCAAAGTGAGAGCGAAACGTGAAGTGAGAACCAAACTGGTTGGGTGAACAGTGCACACACACACACACACACACACACACACACACATTTTTCTCAGGTAAGGTATATAGTGCTAGTTTCTCTGAGGTTGAGATGTTGCCAGCAAGAAAGGGCTAGTACAGGCATCAGATAGATGATTTATGGGAAGGAAGGGTTTGATACAAAAGTATTGTAGGCATGTATAATTAAGGTGATGATTGTTATGCAGTCTGTTGTGTGCAATACGTATTAGCACTGCAATGTGGTTTGTTTTGTGTGCAATAGGTATTAGGAAAGCCACCTCTCCTCGTTCAGCCATTGCACTTGGCCTTATGAATCCTACATGGTAAAAGAACGCTGTCAAGCTTTTATTATATAGTTATTAACTCAATGGGCATTGTTTTATCTGTAGATATACACACTGCCAGCTCTTCTCAGCAAGAAAGAAGAAAGTAAGTGTGTGTTATTGGACTTAATGTTAGCAGTTTTCACATTTTTATCTTTATTTTTTTCACATTTGTATCTTTATTTTTATATTATGGGTATATTATCTTGTGTTTTTGCAGCGTTTTTAAACGAGACAGGCTTCAACTTTGTAAAGCAATGTGTTCATCTTGTGGAGACAAGAGGTTAGTATTTCAAGCTGTCAGTCTTCAGTGCAAAGGTAAAACACATAATAAGGTGTTCAGTGTGGAAATGTTATTGACATTTTATATTTTATTGGAATGCTTTGAGGTTTGGGTATACCGTGTATTTGATTGATGAGTTCTCGTGTTTGACCTGCAGGCATTAATACCATGGGCTTGTACAGAATAGGAGGAGTTAACTCCAAAGTACAGCGACTGATGGCTTCTGTATTTGGTATGGATCTATCATTCTTTATAACAGTGTTTCTCAAACTTTTTCAAACCAAGGACCACTTAACTAATAAAAAAATATCATGGACCACCTAGCTAAAAGAATAAAACAGTAGACCTGCTTCAACAGTAGCCTAATGTATATTACCAGTGTTGGGCAAGTTACTGAAAATTAGTAATTAGTTACAGTTACTAGTTACTTCTTTCAAAAGTAATTCAAGTACGTTACCAATTACTGTATATCAAAAGTAATTAGTTACTAGAGAAAGTAACTTTTGAGTTACTTTTAAGTCTGCTTTTAAAATGTCAATATGAACAGTACTGAACAGTCACACACACAATAAACCTAATTTTTGGACCTATTTATTGTAGTTTCAACGGGCCTTCAAATCAATAGCCTTGTGCATGAGTTCTCAAACTTTTTCCGACCACAAAACATTCTACAATGCATGAAGGCCTCCCTGACCTTGTTTTGCGCCACCCTCACCATCTAGGTGGTTTGATAGATATGTACAGTACACTGCCTACTGCTTGCCTACTACTTGCCTTCTGCAATATAGTAATAAGTTATTATTATCATTATTATTGCAATCCTTCTGTAGGCTACATGGAATTCGTTCAATGGGATGTAATGTGAAACAATGTTAAATGGCCTATTTTCAAAGCAGTTATTGTCTGCTCACACACACATAACCTTAGGTTATCCTCATCCTGCTTTGAACACAGTTGTATTATATAGCATTTTAAGCACCAACAGTTTGGGAAAAGCCTGCGCTGCACAAGTGCTGACCTACCAAAATAAGTTCTAATGCATCCGAGAGTTTGGGATTGTCGCGCACTATGCAGAAGGTTACTCTTCAGCTGATAAGGTGTTCCAGAGAGAAGTTGCATGTTCCGTCGCAGACAAATTAATCCATAACACTATGGACGTCAATTCCGATGTAAACATAGCCTACTGTGCAAATAACTCAAGTCGCTGTTACGTACGGTAGGCTATTTGGAGGTTTCTTTATCTGGTAAGTGAAATCTGCATTTTCCTCTCAAGTTAAACGTGTGCTTGCTTGTGCCAAGGCTATATATAGGCTACCGTAGCCTATTGGTGTTGTGGCGTGGCTATGTTGTAAGAATGAGAAATTGATATAACGAGGCTTTTGCGCAATAGGCGAAAAAGAGCGGAGATAAACAACAATGCGCTTTTACTGTAGTGGAGCTTACGAGATGGAAACGAAAGGGAAAAGGCTTTTAAGATGCCCATTTAAATTGTAGCGTAATGCACTCTTGTGTGTTTTAGCATAAATCCGAAATAAGGAGGAATGTGAGGAGGCTCCTATTAACTGTAAAGAATGCATCTGCAATCTAAACATGAAACACAATCGCTGGAAACACAGCTAAGGTCGGGAGACAAAGCAGCAAATGTGCATCTTGTCTGCAGTCGTTCATTCAAGATCAGAGTAACGCAAGTAACGAACTCTTTGAAATTTCAGTAATTGTAATTGCGTTACTGGATTTACAAAAATACTTCGTTACATGCTCGTTACCACTAAAAGTAGTGGAATTACAGTAACGCGTTACTTTGTAACGCATTACTCCCAACACTGTATATTACACAATAGGCCTACTCACTGAACCACCTTGCTTATTGTCTTTGCAACTTGCTTATTTTGATTTAAAGTGGCGTAGGCAGTGTTGCAGAACTGTTTAAATTTACACACAAGTGGGTTCAATATTGCAAACAACTCATCTGTATTATATTTTACCACGTCTGCTCGCAGACCACTTGGGATAGCTTGCGGACCACACTTTGAGAAACACTGCTTTATAACAATTTATGCAAACAGTTCTGAGGACTAAATGCTTTGTTATTAACATTGCATTGCAAAAGCTTCAAGTAATAGATTACCGTAATATTTGTTTTCTTTTCAGCACCCAAGGCACCCATTGATGTGGACCTTGATCCAGACACTTGGGATAACAAGACAATCACCAGTGGTCTCAAGAATTACCTCAGGTTCGTATGACAAAGTCATGTCAGCATGTCAGCTATAAAAATAAGCATTTACTGCACTATTTATAGCCACATCTTTTTCCACTTTACTTAAGTAGGTACTATATATAAAACCCATCATGGTGTCATCTGCGAGGTTAATAAAAACGCTCCCCTCTGTTCCACCAGGTGCCTCTCTGAGCCTCTCATGACCTACAGACTTCATAAGGATTTCATCATGGCAGTCAGTGAGTGTTCATCATCACATGCTTATGATGTCAACACCATTTTTGTCCTGATGTGATTCACAATGCAAAATGACTTAACTTGGATAATCTGCACACAGGGACTTTCCGGATGGTTTGTAGTAATTGCTGTTGAACAGTTGCTCACCTACTCACCTACACTAAATAAACTATGTGGAGTTCTGTAGGATTCGAGTTATCTAGAACACAGCCACACGGCTCTCTTGCGTTGACTTGCATTGTAGTTAATTCAGCAGCCACACAGAGTACAGGGTAACTTGGTATTACAAGAGAGCTGGCCTAGCACTAGTTGGTTTACTGTACATGTAGGTGCTTAGGTGTTTTTGACGTTTATTTATAATCTGAGTATCTGTAGCTAGTCTATAGGAGACAATCCAACTTAACAGTGACCCATAAGGTCAATGAACTGTATTTACAGTTGGAGTAAACCATGGGGCTTTAACCATTTCACATTTAATTTTATCTTACACTTTGCAGAGTCTGATGATCAAAACTACCGAGTACGAGCTGTCCACGCCCTGGTCTATAAACTGCCTGACAAGAACAAGGAGATGCTGGATATTCTGATCAAGCACCTGCTGATGTAAGTTATTTTATTATATATCTATGAAGAGGTGCAGTCGTATGTTATGTGTGTGTGTATCAGACTGGTCTACTGTCATACAAGGTGTGGTTGAGATAAATATTTTTGTGGCTTTGTCAGGGTTTCGACTCACAGTCAGAAGAACCTGATGACGATCTCCAACCTGGGCGTCATCTTTGGCCCGACTCTCATGCGCTCCCAGGAGGAGACCGTAGCTGCCATGATGAACATCAAGTTCCAAAACATAGTCGTGGAGATTCTCATCGAAAACTACGAGAAGGCAAGTCGCCTATCACATAACATATTATCACAACAGGATGAGATAAAAAAAATTAAAAAAAGATTTTAAAAAAATCTAGAGAGCCCAGTATGAAGGGGCTGGTTTCAGGGAAAGCTGAGAGCATGTGTTCCACGTCATGTCTCTCTCTCTCTCTCTCCCCCCGGCCCACGCCGATAAGCTATGATGCCTGTGTTTATGTTGGGTAGATATTCCAGCAGCCCCCGGACCCCAACGTGCCGCTGCCCCAGCCCCAGTCCCGCTCTGCCTCCAGCTCCAGGCTCAGCCGGGCCATCTGCCTCCCGTCGGGACCCAGGAAGTCCAGGGGCCTCTACACACCCACCCTCTGCCTGGCAGACGCAGACAGTGAGCGAAAATCCAAAACCGCTTGTTTGCATAAAACCAGACAATGTGGACAATGAGCATCCCGGCCTCAGAAACTAAACATCCTACCACAAATTTGTTCCAACCATTCACTAATTTGGTGGATCCTAGTTAGCACAACTCTCCGGCGAAGGGGATCAGCTAATTATGTGCTAGGTATTAAGAGCCCAGGCAGAAGAAAGACATGACAGGACTTTTACTTTCTGAAGCTGGGATGCCCACTTTTGCTTAAAACACATTGATTTTTAGAAAATTACACGGAAGTAGTGAGCATTTTAGCTACACAATGAATGGAAAAGTCATTGAAGTAGGTTGGTAGGCAGGCTGATTCTACTTGATTATGCCTGAATACCTTCATACTTTGTGTCTGTGTGTGTGCGTGTGCGTGTGCGTGTGCGTGTGCGTGTGTGTGTGTGTGTGTGTGTGTGTGTGTGTGCGTGTGTGTGTGTGTGTGTGCGTGTGTGTGTGTGTGTGTGTCTCCTCTCCCGCCTCTTTCCGGTGTTATTCTCCGCTCTTTTTTCCGTGCATTCATCTTCCCCTGAAGGCGACACGTTCAGCAGCAGTCCCAGCAGCACACCGCGGGGCAGCATGGAGTCGCTCTCCTCCCACTCGTCCGAGCAGAACAGTCACTCCAAGGCCGGCTCGCCCGCCCACCACAAGAGCAGCAAGCCCACCGGCGCCCTCTGCTGGAGCATGCCGGCAGCGCAGCAGGCCTCCAACGGGCCCAAGAGCCCCCCTGCCACAGCCGCCTGCACCAGTAGCCCGGAGTCCAGCTCCAAGGAGGATGGAGCCGCCAAGACGGACGGCGAGGCAGAGGGGGACGCGGACGCGCTGAGCGTGTCGTCCCTCACGCCCGTGGTGGGACGACGCTCCCCGACGCCGGAGGTTCCGCAGCGGCCAAAGGCGAGCGTCAGTGGCGGGGAGCACCGGGCCGCTCACCGAAGCCTGTCGACATCCTCCTCCCTCACATCCCTGCACATCTCGGAGGGTAAGATGTGTGTGTGTGTGTGTGTGTGTGTGTGTTCAGCAGGCATGCTTTCTGTCTGTGAACCATTCAGCAGGACATGTTCTATGTGAACGAATGTAAAAAAAGCAAACCAAGTAAACCATTGTAAACATTGAACGTTGCTCAGTCTGTCTTTTATTGTGTGTAAAGTGAGGTTACTCAGACACCCCCTCACCCTTCATATATAAGGAACAGACTTAATAAGGACAGTACATTATATTTTACTCTTTCTTTCTTTTTTTTCATTCAGGCTGCAGAAGCCTTCATGGTTCAGTTCAGAGCCTTGCATCCAAGAGAGACAGTCTGAAAACTGACCCTTTGCCTGACATACCACCTAAACGGTGTGAACGCAGCCGACTGGATATAGGAACCACTAATGGATACCAAAAGCCTGGCTCACTGTAAGGACACATCATAGATGTTACTGATATGACCATCCCACACTCCTGTTTGCACTGGTTTTCACTGACATATGACTTTGTTGTCAACTCTGTCACAAGACAATTGCTTCTGAAGATGAAATGTTTGAAATGTTCAGCAATTGCATTTGTGTCAGGATGTCTTTAACCAAACTTTTTTCCTGCTATTTCAGTGTGGCCTCAAAAGCTTTGCTTTTTGAAAACTCCGGAGAGACCAAACCCACCTCAGATGGAAGGTTGGTTTTACATTTTTAGCACTTTGCTTTTTATGTTCATAGTGTAGTGATTTATCATCCCAAAGACCATCATCTATTTTAATTTACTATATAACTCTAACTATATTATAACTATACTACGAATGCGTTTTGCATTCCCTATCTGCATTTAAAGATAAATCTACAATGAATCTAGCTGAAATAACGGAGTTGAATTCTTTGTAATTTTTATGTCTTACACAATGTTTATAAAATATTATTTGCATGAATTGTTTGTCTCTGGTGATTTTGTTGTGCAGAGATGCGAAGGCCTTGTATTCCTGTATGGCAGAACACAGCCATGAACTGAGCTTCCCCCAGGGGGCGATATTCTCTAACGGTATGATATTTCAAATGCACACATTTGTTTAAGACAGGAATTCAAGCTAGACAATTGTCAGTTCATTGAATTCCTACCCTTAGGACATATTGTGTTTGGCCTATTTTATATTCCAACTTATCCAACTTATTTTACTCTACTTATTTATACACTTACTGGCCCAGAAAAGTAACTATAACACAAAACAATTTATTACATTAATAATAAGCTCTTTGTTTTAGTAGCCTCACATACTTAGTTTCCACCAGTTAGCATCACAGGTGAGCTGAGCTGATTCGTGATGGTGACTGGTGGAAAAACTGTGGGCCAGTGACTGGACAACCAAATTGCTACCATTGCTTATGTTGAACCCCTAAAGTGTAAACAGCATCAAGATTATGGGCTCACTCTGAAAGGTATATCTGTAACTCTGCGCTAGACATACATTCACTTACAAGGGAGTGTTGCTCATGTTTTTTCTTGCAGTTACTATATATTGAAAGCAACTTTTTAGTCAGAATTGTTGCCCTGACCCTAATATTCTGATCTTGCCATTTTCATGCCAGAAGGGGTCAAAGTATGCTGTATTATGTGTAAGTTGTTTACTTGAAATACTTTGTCTGTGTGTGTGTATGTGTTTGTGTGTGTGTTCAACAGTGCACGCTTCGGTTGAACCTGGTTGGCTTCAAGCAACATATGAAGGAAAAACTGGACTAATCCCAGAGAATTATGTCGTGTTTTTGTAAGGAACAAAAGCAAACAGATTTTCCATGGTATCCATGGTGTAAGTCTTGTGTTAAATATAGTGAAATGTTTAACATTTGTGCATAGTTTGTATATAGGACGGCTGAAACATTTGGTCAAGACTCAGTGTTATGTTTCGCTGCAGGTACATGTGGATTGTAATGAGTCACTAATAATACACATAGTGTATTCAGTATAAAGAAAATTACATTTATATATAAAAGGGTTAATAATATAAACTCATTATGTTGACAAGTTGCAAAGTTTATTCCGATGGTACATTGTCACACCTCCTTAGGACCTCACTGTTGCATTTTATTAGTCCCTTTGACACTTTGCTCTCATACTATGTGTGACTGGAGCCAGTAACGCTGTCCTGACACCTTACCATTAAAGGAGAATTCTGGGCATGTTTCACTGTTTCTCAAGGTTTCTGAGTACTGTCGGTACAAAAAAAAAAAAAAAAAAAAAAAAATTGGTGCTACAGTAGCCAGACAGCTACAGTGCTACAGTCTGGTGGCATGATTATGTTGTTGTTGTTTTTTTTTTTTTTTGTAGCGACTGTACTCAGAAACCTTGAGAAACAGTGAAACATGCCCAGAATTCTCCTTGAGACACAGAGATCTATGTGAAAAATGGAGCAGAATTCTCCATTAATATGTTCAAATGAAGTTACCGCACATCAGTTGTGGTTACATTGTTGTTGTTTTTAACAAAAATAGGAAGAAATAATAATAATTCAATAATATTCCAGCTATTTTTTACATATGGCAAAAACATCTATGGAGATAATAATTTTATGTTATTTTGGTTAGTCAGTATTAAACCAGCTACACTGATAGAGTATAGAAGTATTTTGCTGTCATGGTATTGTACAGTGTTATTGTAATATGAATTATATATGAATATGAATTCACATAAACTCTGTGATGGCTCTGACAACTAGGTACTGTAATGTTCTACTTAACTGTAGAGGTATATCAATGTTAATTACTACAGTGTAAGCTGTAGATCTAGTCAAATGATCACTGAAATCAAGTAGCTGTTGTACATGTAGGTTTTCTACTGTATTTTCCCAACACTGGTCTATCATTTCATTCCATGTATTGTCTTATTTAATGTACTTACCGTTGTAATAAATAACTACAGTGCTTTAAGGTGAAGTGTGGTATTTTGTTGACTACAACAAGTCACTTCTGAAGTGTGTTGCTACTTGTATTACTTGTATCTAGCTGTAATAAAGTAATAATAATTTCTGATATACAGTATAATCTTATACAGAGAACAAGGGTTTTTACAGATGTAGTACTTACCCAGAGCATCTCAAGGTAAATTAATTACTTGTTAGATTTTGGCTTTTGTAGACGATCACTAAAAAGAGCTGTAAAGGAGTTGCCTGGGGCTGCTGAAAAGGCAAGCCAATGGTTATGGCTTAGGTGCTTGCAGGCTAATTGGGGTCATGTTATGACCTGAGTTGACTCAGAGACATGTGAAATATTGCAATAGCTTTGTTTCTGGAGTGGTACTTGATGTGTCTGTTTTCAACATGTCCCAACTTATCAGGAGTGTGGAGGGGGGGTGGTTAATCCAGGACGGTAGACACCACTGTTGAGACTTCTGGAGGTGTTGTGAGCCTAATTCAACAAAACACTAATGAAGGATGGTGCCTGCTTGATAAACCCAGTGAAATGCTCACAAGGCTCCACTGGTGATGTGTTTTTTTTCTGTTTTAGTTCTTTGGTTAGTCATTCAGGTTGGTCTTTGGTTAGTTATTTGGTTGGTTTTTGGTTAGTCATTAAGGCTTCTGGTAGCCTTTATGGATACCAGGTGCAGCATGCGATGCAGTTGCGACTGCAGCAGCCAATTGTGCATTGCATTGATGTTGCATCTTGTGTCATGCTGTGTAATGTCAAATTGGCTTAGTTGTTGATCGGAATTTAACACATTTAACAACAATAACAAAAAACATTCATAGGCTTACTAGTCATTTGAAGTGTTAAGGATCTTGGACACTGCATCAAAAAAAGAACCATGAACATGTAATTTAACAGCTTTGTAGTGCTTTAACATGCTACTAGATGCCTTAGTCTAGTAAACTCTCTGCTACCTTCATAATTAAACATAAACTATATCCACAGTTCTGTTAGGATCTTTTGGTTTTACAATATGCATATCCATAAATCTCACCAGCCAACAATAGCCAAAATCTATCATATTTAGAATAATAATAAAGACCGACAAAAAGTGTTGTTTTATTTTCCATATAGTTGTTTTTTTATTCTTTAAACCCCAAGTATTGAAATGCTTTTGGATATGTTCCACTCATCTTAAAATGTTACAATTTGTCAACTAAAAAACTATGGGCCAGTTGAAAACAGTTAATTTGAGACTGTCTTGCTGAAAGCACTTGTCTGTTTAGCCAAAGGAGAGTGCAGAGGGCGACAGTCTTTCTAAACAATGGACTGTAGTCTAACACCTCACCAGTGCTTCCAGAGTCCAAACATGTCTAGCTTTCTACAGCACTTTATCCATTCTATTAAATTATGTAACAGGTTTGTTTATAGTCTCTAAGGAACAGTCACTGATGCTAACATAGATTTTGTTCATGATGATACAGTATGATTAGGTCAGCTATATAAAATGTGCTTTAAAATGTGTCCTTGGCCCACTAGTGGTCTATGGGGACATTGGTGGTAGTCCCTGAATGCATCCCTATTTTTTATTCAGTGGTGGTCCTTAAGTTGTTTCCTTTGTCTGAATGATGGTCCCTGGGTCACAGTCAGTTGCTCTCCTGCTGTATGGAATACCACTGGTCTGTGTGACTGACCAGGAGAAGAGACAATATATATTTGGTAACACTTTACTTGACAGTATCGACATAAGAGAGACATGACACTGTCATGACACATGAACTCTAACCCTAAACCTAATCCTAATCTCTAACCCCAACCCTAACTCTAACCCTAACCTTAATCCTAACCCTAACTTGTTATGACAAAAACAGAATGACACTTAATAACTAGAAATGCAATTCCAAGGAATTACCAGTGCATGAAAATGCTAAAGTTGTGATGTAAAATATCATGTATAGTTAAAACAGATAATACAGAGATGGTTACTACGGTGATGCTAGGATAGACATGGTGGTTGCATAGCTTAATAAAAGTTGATAGTTTAAAAGTAGACTGTTTAAAAGCTGAATGTAGATAGTTTAAAAGTTTAATGATAGTTTAAAAGTAGACCGTTTAAAAGTTGAAGGTAAGTAGTTTAAAAGTTGTTGACAGACTAGAAGTTGAATGAATGTTGATATTCAAATAGTTTAATGGCTGTGTATAGGTAGATATTTGACGATAACTGAAAGTTGGAACGGCTCTAATGTTTGCTAGCAGTTATGCTAAGATTTTTAATTCTGCTAACCATGCTACTTAGCTAATGTTTTATAGCAGTGCTAGCAATGCTAACATGCTAACCATGTTAAACATGCTAACCATGTTACTTAGCTAACTTAGCTAATCATTTTTAGCAGTTTTGCTAAAAATGCTAACTAGCATGTTAACATGCTAGCATGCTAACTATGCTAACCATGTTACTTAGCTAACTTAGCTAATCATTTTTAGCAGTTTTGCTAACTATGCTAACTAGCATGCTAACATGCTAGGATGCTAACTATGCTAACCATGTTACTTAGCTAACCTAGCTAATCATTTTTAGCAGTTATTCTAAAAATGCTAACTAGCATGCTAACATGCTAGCATGCTAACTATGCTAACCATGTGACTTAGCTAACCTAGCTAATCATTTTTAGCAGTTTTGTTAAAAATGTTAACAATGCTAACATGCTAACTTTGTTAACCATGCTAACTAGCTACAGTGGGTAGGAGTCATAGTTGATGAAAAGTGTTGACATAGTTGATGACAAGTTAAAAGTTGTTGATAGACAGCTAGTGAATGTATATAGTTTAAAAGTTTAAAAGTTGAATGTAGATAGTTTAAAAGTTGTTGATAGACAGCTAGTTTAATAGATAGATAGTTTAATGATAGTTTAAAAGTAGACCGTTTAAAAGTTGAATGTAAAAAGTTCAGTAGTTTAATGGGTTACATTGTTTAACAGTGGATTATTGTAGTGAGGACTTTTATTTTGAAACAGTTTTGGGCAGAGGAAACAGTTGAATAGGATGTGTAGTCTTAATTGACCCAGATTGTATGCTTAAAGCCTGAGGCTGCAGGTGGCCTGAACACCTGCCATAGGATTCTAATTGCTTAATGGCCGTATTATGATGTCATAATCGGCAATGTTAAGTCTATGGGGATTTTTAAAAAGTTTTTCTTTAATAGTTTAAAAAGTATAAAAGTTTCAAAGTTGAAAAGTCATACCAACCCGATCTGTTTGAAGACCTACGTTACAAAGTTTGAACGAAGTTTCTAAGTTAAACTGTTCAAGAGAAATTGCGTACGGAAATAGTGGTAAGCGGAATAATAATAATAAGAAGTTGTTGAAGTTGCCTAGGAAGAACAGTACAGTGCATTTTCATGCACTGTAATAATAATACGCTTTATTTGTATAGCACCTTTCATACACAGAATGCAGCTCAAAGTGCTTTACATTTGAAGCATGTAACACAATAATAGTCAGTCAGTCATTATCAATCACTAATGACAGAAGCGTTATGTCATAAACGTTTATGACTTGTTTATGGCACGTTCAGTGTCATGTCACTCTTATGTCGGTACTGTCAAGTAAAGTGTAACCATATATTTTTATGTTGGCTCAGCTCCACCAGTCTTTAATCTTCTGTCTCTGGTGAATTAAAGTAGCCTGGAAAAATCCAAACTCATTCAGTCTGGTGACTCATGATTGGGATTCGTTTTCAACACTTGCATCGCGATGGGCATTAAGAAATCATTGGTCCAGCCTTACCAATAACATTGATCAGAGATCCTAATCCAAGCGTGCTCAGATGACGTGATAGACCAGGCGCTGTTGCTCACCTGTCCATCATCGTAAAGCCTGATTTGATTGGTCCGCCCGATTTAGGGCGAGCATACTTGCCCCACAATGGAGCAATGCCAGACCGAACTTCCCGTGGGGCGGGACTAAGTTCGGAATGGCACCCAGGCTAGTACTTTTCAGTAAAACATAAAGCCTATTACATGGTTAGTGCTGTAATACAGAGTAAAAAAGAATGAGCTGCCTGAATACTATTTTAAACAGTTTTTCACCAGTCCCGCCCCTCTCCATTCATTCTGCTGCACACACTTGATATAACTGTGGTGCCTGTCTCTACGGCCGTTTCCTGATTGGTTGTTTCTGAAGTGGTGATTATACAGTACATCCCAGGGGATTTTACTTTTCCCAGAGCTTCTATTTTAGTCACTGGCGTCAAGAATCTAAAGACATCTACCATAAATGTTCTAAAAATGCATGCGTTATCTCCTGGAGTGGAGACAACTGAACATTTTTCAAGGAGAAAAGGTTAAACTTTTTAAGTTCTACTCATGGACCACTCTTGTAGGTCTACAGCATGGTCACTTTTTTGTGATTAGATTCCCTGGCATAGTGATGTGTAATTAAATTATTTGAAAGAAACTCTTCCATGTGTGGGGCCCTCACTGGAGTAGTTGCGTTCACCGCCTTTGTGTAAATAAGTAGAGAATAATGTGTATATACTAGGCCCATCTCCTGGGTTTCTATTCTGAGAAAAGAATGTTTTTTTTTTTTCCTCGGCCGAGAGACTAAACAAAATGTTCCAACCCAAGTGAAGCATTACATGAACAGGGTGCTTTCATGACATCCGACAGAGACTGTAGGCTACATGAGCTGGATGTAATTTCAGGACATGGTTCAGGCGCTATCATATACATGTGATGCCATGGCGATCTCCAGTAGTGGCACTTCAGAAGAGAAATGTATGCCTTGTTGTTGTCTGAGATGTAGTAAGGGGCATTCGAGGAAAGCGGTGGTGGGCAACCGGCAATGCAATGTTATGCAATTCAGCAGTTGGAGCTGTTTGTAGAATTATACTGTGAAGCCTGCTCGCTTTTTTGGCAGGGCACATTTTCTAAGAGCTAAAAATAAAATATGCGCAGCTGTAATGGTCATCAGTGTGAAAGTGTACAAGTGAATATGATAAAAGAACCAAGTGGCTTCCCATGACCTTCTCTTGGGTTTGACCTTCTGACCTGTTAGCCATGTCATATCCCCATGGAACTGGCCTGGACGTGGAGACACACACACACGTAATCAGCATGGTGCATCATTGCTTGGTTACATATGCTATTGGTCAGAACAGAATTCCGCTGAGACAATTTCCCACACTTGACTACACTCACACAAACTTTTCCGCATCACACAGGAAATGCTGCTTAGCTGGCATTGCAGGCAAGCTCAGGGAGATTTTATGGCATTATATCATCAGCGGGCTTTACAGTATAACAGTTCTTCTATTCACCAACCTCTAAACATTCTAAAAGAACTCATTAATGTTGGAACGTTTAATCTGTCCCCTTTATACGTTATGAGTCCTTATTGTGGGCCCATGTGTAATGAGTTAAACACATTGATCATCCAGCAGTCTGTCCAGTCATATTAGCCTATCAGTTGTAAAGAATTATGTTTTTTTTTATTTTTAGAATTGAGCATTGAATGATATACTGAACTATTGATCTCTGGACACCTAGAAAGTGTTTTAGGCAGCTCAGATTTGTTGACCTCGAGTGAAAACAGTTTGTTAAATGCCTCATTTATTGCAGTAGGCTAAGCTGGAAGAACATAGAGAAAATTCCTCAGAGCCCTGTTCCTTCTCAGGACTGTCACAGATAGAAGATTAGACAAGAGGGGCGACTGCAGTGGGCACGACTCTGGACATCAGTTATAGCCAGCTGTTTATAGCAGGTTTGGGGATGTCAGTTTCTGTACGCACTTTGTATTACTTAAAAACTTCGACA
Organism: Alosa pseudoharengus; assembly: GCF_046254945.1. NCBI lineage: Eukaryota > Metazoa > Chordata > Actinopteri > Clupeiformes > Clupeidae > Alosa > Alosa pseudoharengus. Next base: position 23,140,022 of record NW_027468870.1, on the reverse strand, counting down.
AAATGCATCAACATAGTGTTTTACATGAAAATCAGTCGCCATCTCGAGTAATTAAAGAACGGATGAGGAGTCAGGACAATCTACTGATGAATGCTGATTTTGGTGAGGAAAATTATTGCTGCTATCATGGACTTCAGCAAACGTAAGTAACTCAACAGTCACACAGCCTATAGCCTATTTCTTCATAAATTGATTAGGCTATGAAAACTTGATAGTTCGGCTGCTCTGTTGCTGCCGTTCACTTTGTCCGTTAGCATAACAAACCAGCTTTTACTTGTAGCCTAATAGTTTAGAAACTTTGTTATTTAAGTAACACGAAAAAGAATTGCCTACTGAGTAAACAATGTAAGTTAGCCTGTGAATTTAGGCTACATTGTTTACAATGTTCTCCGCATTATTATGACGTTTGATCGCAGCTGAAGAAAGACAAAACAATAAGCCAACTACGTTTGAGTGATGAGAAGGTTGTTTGGTTCGATTTTAAAATTGTCCGAACTAGCAGGAATGTTATTATTGAACATTTACCATAAAATAAATTTCCATTCGAATTATAGGCTAATATTCATGGGTTTCATCAGGTCCCTTTCTACAGGTGTATTAATCAAGCACCATGCAGTCTGCATTCATAATCTAGGTGCTTGATTTTATACACCTGTGGATTTAATACACATGGGCCTGATGAAACCCATGAATATATTATGTAGATTTTTGACCATGAGAATGATGCTGATGCTGATGAAAGATGACTGAGATATTCCCTGTGCACTGCTTAGAGCACTGTGCCTTAGGTTAATAAATAAACATCTCTCTATTTGAGAGAGAAATGAATATTTAAGAATGTAATGATGATATAGCCTAATAAACATTGACATAACATAATTTCAGGCTGAACAACAGTGACAGTCAGATTTTGGCTTGGCAGAATCTGGCAAAGAGTAGAAGACAGGCGGTGCGGGGGGCAGCCTACATGTTTAATCCAGAACCGTATAGCCTTACTGCAGTGGAAGAGCGTTTCCTCGATGCAGCTGAATATGGAAACATCCCAGTGGTACGCAGAATGTTGGAGGAGATGCCTGATCTTAATGTGAACAGTGTGGACTACATGGGCCAGAATGCACTGCAGCTGGCTGTGGCCAATGAGCACCTGGAGGTCACAGAGCTGCTGCTGAAGAAACACAATCTTGCTCGAATTGGCGATGCCCTATTGCTGGCCATAAGCAAAGGTTACATCAGGATTGTGGAGGCCATTTTGAACCACCCAGCCTTTTCTGATGGTCACAGACTGACTGTAAGCCCCAGTCAGGTTGCAATGCTGGACGACTTCTTTGCCTATGACGAGGATGGCACACGCTTCTCCCATGACATCACTCCAATTATCCTCGCTGCCCACTGCCACGAGTATGAGATAGTACACACACTCCTAAGGAAGGGGGCCCGCATTGAGCAACCTCACGACTACTTCTGTGACTGCGACACCTGTAACTACCACCAGAAGTATGACTCCTTCAGTCACTCCCGCTCACGCATTAACGCCTATAAAGGCCTGGCCAGCCCTGCTTACCTCTCTCTGTCCAATGAGGACCCGGTATTGGCAGCTCTGGAGCTCAGCAATGAACTTGCCACCTTGGCCAACATTGAGAAAGAGTTCAAGGTAAAATGCATAAAACACCAATTGATATCAATGCCATCCCACAATTTGTGTATTTACAGTCAATTGGAAACAACACAATGTTTTCACCTAATGTATGACCACTATATTTTTGTTTAAACTTTATGACATGTCATATTTTTTGATGTCACATGTTTTTGGTAAGCATCGACATCCCACTGTCTGTTATCATAATATTGATCATTATTCTCTCTCAGAATGATTACACAAGATTATCTATTCAGTGCAAAGACTTTGTTGTGGGGCTCCTTGACTTGTGCCGGAGCACTGAGGAAGTGGAGGCCATTTTGAATGGAGAAGTTGATGAAAGTGATGAGGTACCTGGGCGACCAAGCCTCATCAGACTAAAACTGGCATTAAAATATGAACTGAAAAAGGTAAATGACCTTGTTTAGACATCACACTGAAGAGTTTGAAAAAACTGAATTCAGGGAAATTCCATTATTCAATAAAAACAATCATGGTCATCTTACCTCCTCTGTCGTTATAGTTTGTCGCCCATCCAAACTGTCAGCAGCAGCTCCTATCCATCTGGTATGAGAATGTCTCTGGACTTAGGCAGCAGACAACAGCAATTATGGTATTGGTTGTTCTAGCTGTTGCAATTGGTCTGCCAGCCCTGGCCATGGTGTATTGGATCGTACCATGCAGTAAGGTCTTAGCATTTTGTTATATTCCCTTTATCTGATTTTTTACAGAATGTTTTTATTCTTTGAGTTTGTTTAAGTGTTCAGATAAGGATCAAGAGAAGTCTGTCTACTGATAGTATAAACATGTGACTCTCATAAAAGTTCAAAGTAACTTTACTGCCCACTATTTACATTTTTCTGTCTATGGTGGCAGCTGAAACTTTTATTACTCTTTAAAATAAGAACTTTGGTCTGACTGTTTTTTCAACAGTTGGGGAGGATTATGCGTGGTCCTTTTCTGAAATTTGTAGCTCATGCAGCATCCTTTACAACGTTCCTCGGCCTTCTTGTGCTAAATGCAGCAGACCGCTTTGATGGGACGAAACTCTTGCCAAACATGACGATCCATGATCGCCCCACCCAGTTGTTTCGAATGAAAACAACCCCTTTCACTTGGATGGAAATACTTATCATTTCCTGGGTCGTAGGTCAGTTTTAGTAGAGGTGTATCTCATAATAGCATGTTCAACTCTTTATTATCACATTAGGATAAAAAAAAAACTGTGTCAATGTTTCAAGGTTCTAAATTGGATTGGGACATGTTCTTTTCAGGAATGATCTGGGCTGAGTGCAAAGAGATTTGGTCTCAGGGACCCAGAGAGTATCTATTTGAGCCATGGAACATGTTGGATTTTGGAATGCTGGCCATCTTTGTGGCATCATTTATTGCACGCTTCATGGCATTCTGGCACGCATACTCGGCACAGAGCTACGTTGATATCCACTACAACCATTACTCTGATTTGACTAATGTAACTCTGCCTGCAGAGATCGAATATTTCCAACTGGGTGAGTATGTAAATAGGCCAAAGGACTCTGAATTGGAAAAAATATTTTTAAGATTATTCAGGTTGTGTCTTGTGGATTATATGATTATATGCATTTACATGTGAGTGCTGAGTTTGTATGGGTCCTGGAACACTGTAATTTCCCTTTGGGGATGAATAAAGTAGATCTATCTATCTATCTATCTATCTATCTATCTATCTATCTATCTAAAATCAGTTCCTTTTAATTGTCGTTATCCTGCAGTATATTCTATCTAACATATTCTAATTTCTTTTGTTTCTCATGGCAGCTCGCATTGACTGGTTACCCTCCGACCCTCAGATCGTCTCCGAGGCACTGTATGCCATTGCAGTGGTTCTGAGTTTCTCAAGAATCGCTTACATCCTCCCAGCCAATGAGAGCTTTGGACCTCTGCAGATCTCCTTAGGAAGAACAGTGAAAGACATCTTCAAGTTCATGGTGATATTCATTCTAGTATTCTTAGCATTCATGATTGGCATGTTCAATCTCTACTCGTATTACCTTGGAGCCAAACAAAATGAAGCCTTCACTACGTGAGTACAAACAACTTTCTTTGAGAGCTAATAGTAATTAGATTGTGCTTTAAAATTTGTTAATTTTGTATGATACCCCTGGCACCAAAGTCTAAATTGAATTGTTCAGCCTGTCTTTACATGTACTGCTTGTGCAGATACAGTGAAGATATGGCCCTTAGTTTTCTGTGTGGCTAGTCAAGTCTGACAACATAAATAAGTTTTGAACCACTGGACAACCCTTGAAAATAATAATAATAAAAAAGCATGTTGTATTTCAGCGTTGTCTGTTACATAGCAGCAAAAAAATAGAAATATTCCTTTTGTCTTGCAGTGTGGAGGAAAGCTTTAAAACCTTATTTTGGGCAATATTTGGACTATCAGAAGTCAAGTCTGTCATTGTCAACAATGGGCATAAGTTTATTGAGAACACTGGCTATGTTCTCTATGGAGTATACAACGTCACCATGGTGATAGTTTTACTCAACATGCTCATTGCAATGATCAACAGTTCATATCAAGAAATTGCGGTAAGATTCCTATATACATAATTTTATTTAGTTGTTTGTTTGTGGTTCTTAGCTTTTGTCCAAAGCAATTTACAATGACATCAATGAATAATACATTTTAAAAGTAACAGTTTACAGTAAGTCATATAGCCTGAATAAAAAAATTATAGACAAAATTTTAAAAGAATAATAGCAATATCCATAAAAAATATACAAACCACAAATTAATTAATTAAGGAGAAAAGATGAGTTTAGACACTTTTTTTTGAAGATCCCAAAACCATCACTAGAATAAAGAGCAGTTGGTAAATTATTCCACTAATGAGGAATCACAGAAAAAAAGTCTTGATTGTGACCTGTTGATGGAAGGCGAACATCCAAGTCAAGTTGTTTAATGTCAATGTAGAACAACAAGAAAGTACTGCATTTATTCCTGTGTTCAGTACAAGTCCTAGAAGGAAAGTTACAATGTAAGTAGCTTGCAAAAACTTATATATGAAATGTGAGTTTTAAATGACCTATGAGCAACTCCAGTATTGTAATAAGCTGCTGTGATAGTGTCTGTCTTGACTCACTGTCTTAGCTGCGCTGTGGGGTTTTAGCTAGCAATATATCTATCATCTCCTGTTGTATAAAGGTGGTAGTATTGTTTTAAGAGCACATTCTAATGCCTTTACTCATCATTCTGCTCCTGATACAGGATGATGCAGATGTGGAGTGGAAGTTTGCCCGTGCCAAACTTTGGTTTACCTACTTTGAGACGGGCAGAACTCTTCCAGTTCCTTTTAACCTGGTGCCAAGCCCAAAGTCTGTGGTCACGCTGTTCACGGGGATAAAGACACTACTGCTTGCCTTGATTCACAGGCAATGGACCATGGAGAAGGCTGAAACGGAGCTGAATGAGGTTGGTGTTTAGATCAGACATTTTATACATTAGAAGTTCATTTCCGGTTTGTTTAGCCACATGCATAAGAAATGTGCTCTTCTTGCAGCTAAGTGAAAGAAGCAAACCCCCTAGAGATCCAAGCCCACAGCGTCCAAGCCGATATCAGGTATTTTTGCAAATAGACATACACTGCTGATTGCATTCTGTAAGAACAATTAGCTGAATAGCTGAATTTACTTGAATTTAGAGGAACTGAATTTAGTATTGAGTCTTGATACAGTAACTTAGAAGTGAACAGTTTAATGAGTAATGAGATAAAAGAGAAGCAATGAGCAATTTTTAATCAAGTACTTTCTTTGACTTCCCCAACACTGTTTTTGAATGACAAAATGTTATTCTCTTATTGCAGAAGATCATGAAGCGCCTGATCAAGCGTTATATTATCAAAGCACAATGCGATAAAGAGAGTGATGAAGTCAATGAAGGTAAAGGTGGCTTCCTAAGGAATCTTGGTGCTCTACTTTTGAATGTAAAAGATTGTATGAGTGAAGCAAGTAGTATCCTGATCTCGAATACATTTCCAAAGGTTTCACACCACCGTTTAGAGATATTACAGTATGTAAACCTTGAGAGAGTGTGACAGGTTACCTCCCCCATTCATTTCAATGTCCAAAGCTATGATGCAGCCACTTCAACTATGATGCAGCCACTTCAACCCAGGAGGTCCTAAAATGACCTACCACATCCTGCTTCCTAGAGCTCAGTTTTGGCACAAGAACTATGAATAGCCATTCAAAAAATACCACGTGACCAATGACCACAGTAACCAAAACCCTGCTCCTGCTCCTATGCAAATACATGTTCATGAATGAAACCAAGTTCTTGGCACCAAAACAATGTTAACTGGCTGAAGCCCTCTAAAATCTGACGTCTTGTTACACGTGACCTCTGTTGTAATGCTTGGTTTGAGAAGCTAATATTTTATTGGTCTGTTCCAGGGGAGCTGAAGGAAATCAAACAGGACATTTCTAGCTTGCGTTTTGAGTTGCTGGAGGAGAAATCTCACAATTTGGAGGACCTTGCGAAGCTTATCAGGCGTCTGGAAGACAAATTGTGATGTCTACATATGAACTGTTATGACTTTGTGTACAACAGCCAACTCCTGGAAATGTGGCGTGGTGTGGCGCAAGGACAAGTCGTCCCCTTAGAATTATAAGGTTCTATCTGACATTTTTGTCAAAATTGAGTTATTGACATATTCTTATTCTGTGACACCTTAAGAAGATGAGGTGAGGTGTTTCTTGTAGTTGTATGCATTTTTGGACATTATATTTGAAGAGGTTTGTTCCACTTAGCAGTATAACTCTATGGAATTCTAAAACTTTGAAGCTCAATATCTCAGAACTACTCAGAACGTAGATAGAACCCTATAATTCTAAGGGGACGAAGTGCCAATTTCAAATGAAAATGTTTCCATGGACTAATTTTTGCTGTAGTGGCCATCTGCCGCGAAGTGCCTTGAGGACATACTGGTTTGTTCATCTAAAATGTCATGCCTCTCTCCCCTTTTATTTAAGGGTAGCAATACATATGCATGTGTGAACAAAAAATATTTTTTATCGGTCACAAGAGAAAACTGGATTTTACAGTTATTTTATAGTTTACACTATCGTTTATAAATATTAATAATGTGAGCAGCACAATCAGACTGCAAATACAGTCTGATTCATACAGTCTATTTATACAAAGTAGCCTATATCCAGTGAAATGTCTAGATCCAAGCTGTTTACAGATATCCTTTATTAACATATTAATATTTTAAGTATGTAAATGAAATTAAGAAATATTTCTGATACTTGATACTTGCAACATATTTATGCACATGGTATTATTAGTTTTATTTAGAATTATCACTATTTTTATGTATATCACATCTCCATCCTTTTGTGGAGGTGGTTTGGTCTTATCTGTGGATTACTTAGCACATTAAACCACATCTAAATAAAGACTGGCTTTGTTTTCCACAGGCTTGTTATAGTCAAAATGGTCATGCCACTTAAGAATTAAGTCCAGGTAGCAAAGCTGCTGTAACCCAATCACATTTGCACACAGGCACCAACATGGGAACAGGTGAAATGTGCAACATCTCAGGCAAGTGTACAGTGCCTGCCACAGACAGACAGACAGATAGTTAGATAGATACTTTATCATCATGATACAATGAAATTCTTACTTTGTGCATCCCACTCAGTAGGTATATAAGCATAATATAAGCATAATAAAATACTCTGTATAAAAGGTAGAGTATTAAGTATAAAAATAAAACGAGTGATATGATAGAGTGATGAGTGTCATGTGTGTCGATGTGGTGTGGTGGTTCAGTATAGTGTTAAGGTGTCTAAAGTCCAGTTAGTAACTTGCAAAGAGCAGTTACGTGAGGGGGGGGGGGTCCCTTGTTTTGATGGCACATGTATAAATTATAGTTGTTGGTGACTGTTTCTCAACCTTTGAGAATATGCTGGATGCTTGTCAGACTTCATGAGGACAAAGAATTTTGTGGGTGGGATGGGTGGGATCACTGAGGACATTCTTCCATTTAAGGATCCTCTTCTCCAATATGTCCTGGACAGGAGTTATGTCACTATGATCTTGTCGGCTAGCCTTACCACCCTCGCTTGTGCTGTGCTCATGCCAAACCACACAGCTATGCAGCAGGTTAGTGTTGTTGAGGATCTGTGATGACATGCCAAAAGTCTTAAGTCGCCACAGGAAGTACATCCTCTGGTTGGCTGTCTCTGCCAGCTGTGCCGTGTTCTTTATCCACTTTAAGTCTTGACATATGTGGATGCAAAGGAACTCACAACTTCTCATGTCCACATCCATCTTCTTGGTCTTGTGGATGTTCTGTGTGAGGTTGTTAGCCTCACACCATGTGACTATAGTGACACCTCCCTCCTGTAGGTGGACTCATCACTGCCCTTCAATGGTCCCAAGCCAATTTATTTTCATGCACAAGTCCTGAGAAATAGATAGTACATATTGTCTTTCACATGCATTGCATGAGTGTAGAGTACATGGGTGTACTGAAACAAATATCACTACCTATATGGTATTTCATATTCCACAGCAATGTTTTATATTCTTTTTTCATTGTTATGAATGATATTTCCCTCCATGAAAATGACTCACCGTTCTTTTTAAAACATTATTCAAACCATGATTCAATATGCAAACATGTTTCTTTTTTATTGTTGACGCTAGTTCCATTTTATAATCTGATGGGATGGTATCTACAACACAATCAGGTTGAAACACTTATTTCAACTTCCTTTCAATAACAGTGTAAAATCAAAATACTCCTCTAATGCAACTAATTATTTTGATGAATGACCATTCTCCTTATCTTCATGGTCACAGACTTAATCTGTACTGGAATGCCGTTTTTAGTCCAAGTTTCCCAGCGCATGTTTGGGATAGTGGCTTGATCCTGGTCCGACGGGGATCCGTTTAGATTTGCACGCCCACACTGGTTAAACCACCAGCCTGTGCCATTCTGATGGATACTACAGCTCTCCACGGCATTTCCGTCAAATGTGCAAGTTGGATTACATCCATCATTATCCACATCAGATGTGCTAAACGGCGCTGTTTCCTGATTTTCTTCTTGCTCATACCCACGGAAAGCATCACCTGCCAGATTGTATGTTTGTTTAAAATAAACTTAATGTGTTTAAAATATTTCAGTTTGCAGAAATGTAGTTTTGACACTAAATGAATCTCAAACATATTACCTGCACTGCCAGCGTATCTCCCAAGATGAATTCTGAAGAAGTTGGTCTCATCTTCAATCCAAAATTTGTCATAAGAAGCATACGCAGTGGAGTCATCTTGTGAAACGAAGGCAATGTGGAGTTGGAAAGGGGTCTGTTTTTGGCTGACAATATTGAATATCTTCCTTAGACCTAGCCAGTGTTCTCCTACACCAAAACAAAAGACAAAAAAGGCACAAATTTGAGTTGCAGCTTATTCATTCAGAGACTTTTCTACAAGGGAATGTGGAGCTCTGACCTGGCAGGTGGCCAAATCCATTGATATAGTCTGACCACGGTCGTTTAAAGTCAGTAAGACCGTCAGTCCTCCTTTGCACAACAGTCCACCCACCATCCATGTAATCCATCTCACAAAAAACCTACAAAACAAACGTTTGCATTTTATATCTTCAGCAATTCAGTAATTAACAACAATAAGTGCTAGCATGTTGCATTTAACTATTGAAAAAGAAAAACACTGCTGTGGTCTAGACAAAATAGTCTTAATGAAAAAATAATTATGTATGAAAACAATATATTTACATGTTTATTTACATTTCACTTTATTCTTGTAATCTTGAAGTAATAAGAGAGTTACTTAAAAGGCAGCTGTTTACAAAATCATCAGCATATTAGCCACTATTTTCCGAAATTGTTTACCTCAAATGGATACTCTATATTTTCTGGATGGATTATATAGATCCCACTAGGTATTTTGGAAACGGATGCATCGAGTGTCTCTTTTATGTCACTACAATCCCGTCCTGGGAAATTGACAAAAAATGCAAACATTGACAAAAGCGACAGATTGAAGGAACTTCATATTGGTTATAACATTGAACATCTACAACAACACTCTGTGGGCTATTACCATGGGATTGTACTGGCTTCACTGATAATGTTTCAGTGTTGCTCCGCTGAACCTCCAAGCTGAGTGAGCTAACTTTTGATGTGAGTTCCATCACCTTGAAATGCAAGCATCAATCATTTAAATGTTCATGGAAATCTTGTCATGCAAGAGTGTTTTCAACAAATTGCGCATTGGATATGGCTGTACCTGGTTGGAGAGTAATTCTAAGGATTTTTGCTGTTCATCAATTAAATCTCTGATCATCTTTCTAGTACTCCTTGTGTATGAAACAATTGAATGCTGAAGGTCACCTAAAACATTCAGGATAAAAGACATTACACTTAAAGATGCTCATTATGTAAGAACGACCACTAGTGTTTAAAACGAGCATTGCCGTCCAAAATAAAAACATTTGAGAGCATTTAAGGTGCCCTAAACCTGGGTTAGTTAACTCAGAGTAGGTGGTAAACCTCCTAATAGAAGAGCTGTGGCTAGGGCTGGGCGATATATCGGTATTACGACTCGGACCGATATATTTTTGAAAACGATATGTAGTTGAGACATTATCGTAATACCGGTATTATGTCAAATAATGGGCCATTTTATCAAAGCCACTTGCTCTTCTGTGCTCAGACCATTCAGATAGCCGCAGCTCTGCTCAACTGCGCCCCTTGCGTGTGCACGTTCTCCCTCGCAGCACTACAAACTTTCAAACATGACGGACACTGAGTCAGATTTTGTTTACCTTGATCAGAGGTTGGTGCTGATGCCTATTCCGTCGGCACATCAACGGCTAGACCGAGAATTCTCGTTGTGAAATCAAAATTCCACTGGAGCTCCAAGCGGTTTTGTACACGCAGATTTAAGTTACAACACTGTTTAGCAGCTACAGCTCTTCGACTCACGGTAAAATGTCATTTTTGGTACATAGCCTAGCTAATTTAAATACACTGATGAATGGTTGCGTTTAGCGACAGTAGCAGATGTAAAGTCCTCAGGGAGACAACATAAACGCTGATTTTATTAAGCGGATATGCACGCGACTCGCGAGCAGTTAGGGCATATTTTTTATGATTCCTGAAACCCCATTCAATCGTGCATAGGGATTTTTCTTACTAACCGGAACATGCAAAAATGAACGCATACAAAACGACGGTAGCGTCTATCACACTCTTGATGAGTGACTCAGTTACGTTGTTTAAGTAGCCTAATTTCTAAAAACTTTTTTTGTTGTTGATAGCAACATGTCTAGGCCATCATAGTCTACATTTGCTTGTCATCTAGGCCCTATCAAACCCTTACAGGTAAAAAAACTGCATTGTGTGACAAAACTGCAGGTTTTTTCAATATTGTTGTGCCCAAAATAGCCTATTGCATTGTGCAGTACAATGTAGGCCTGCGTTGTCAGTCAGGGTCAACTTTTGGTCTTTTGTTATTTGCGCAGCTTTATCAGAGCAACTGTAGCCTATGCCTATTGTAGGCCTATGTTATTGTTTACACTTCTTTGCACAGCTTAGAGCAGTCTGAAATTAATATAATTAAAACTGGCTGTGTTGTCATAATTGTTGTGTTGAGTGAATATATGAAGCACTTTGCTCTTTCTGTTTGAAATATCAATATCGTATCGATATCGTATATCGCCAATCAGCCCCAAAATATCGGGATATCAGTTTTGGTCCATATCGCCCAGCCCTAGCTGTGGCTTCATTCTCCTAACAAAACAATACCATAGGGCTCTTGTAGGAGGTTTACCACTTACTCTGAGTTAATTTACCCAGGCTTATCACTAAACCACGTACTTGGAATACCCCCCAGGTTACACCAGGCTGTTTTTGTTGGCTTTTTTGAAGCCTGTCTACAGAGACCGCGTATTTTTACAGTTTTACATGTACATTTTTTACATGTTTGCTGTATGTGACAAAAAGGTTTTAGCTTAGAAACCATGTAACATCTAATTTAGCTAATCTGGCAATTCAAAGGTCAAAATGCTTGATTGGTAAATTGGCGGAGGGTGGCGCAGCAGGCCAAAATGCAAAATCAAAACAAAAACAGTAATTGCAGTCTGCAAATGAAAGTTTGAATTATGAATATTCTGGCTGTATCATTGTTGTTAGTGAAGCCAGTATTTGAAAATAACATGTTTTTTTAATCTCTGATTGCATATTCTGGTAATTTTATGATTTATTACAATAGATGTCTTACTTATAACACCTTTACTTGTACTTTACATTTCTAAAGTACATAAATGTCATTAAATATGTAGCCTACAGCTTGTTCTCTATACTGTAAGCAAAACATCCACGTTGTGTAGACTAATGTAGGTGACACCTTGTCTGTAACATACATACTACATAGAGAGTGCCTTTCCTCCTTCATGAACTTAGCTGCCAGTTCACAAGGCATTGTACACTTTTCTCCATACTTGGCCGCAGGGGGATTCTTGTCACTTTTGAGAGTGACATCATGGCCATCATCATCATCAGTTATCTCCAGAGACTGATTTGTAGTTGCATTGTCTGAGCTCTGTTTCAGAACACAATAAAACAAAACACTGCTTTATAAGATAGCCTACACAATCACACATATCTGTTTTTTACCGTAAGGTTCAGTCACCTATCTTTACTAATTACATTGATTTCATTGTTATGTAACAAAGACAATATTTAAAAGGGGAAATGAGCATTTTTTTAATACAAATATGTCTCATTCAACAGTTATTAGACATAAGCCTATTTTAAGTTGGCTGCTAAAACATACAACTAAGGCAGAACAATTGTTACAAGACATGCTGATATTGTTTTTGTATTACCCAAATAAATGCACCAAAAAGACTAGGCTACACATTTGCTTAAGAAATAGTCCTGCAGGCCAAATATAAGAGGGAGAACTTACAGTAGATGGAGGTAAAACAGGTAACAACAGCAGTGACACCAAAATGATCCAAATCATGTTAAATGGTCAAGAAGCCCTGCAAATAGCTTGAGGGTATTTCTCTGTCATTGGCGAGAGCAGAGAAAAGGTAAGGGATGTAGGCTACCTTTAGCCAGCCCACTTTCTCTAACCTACATCAGTCAAAAGAATTCCAGCTATAATATCAATAGTTAACTGCTCTTGTCTGACTGCTTGACAACATCCTGTACAGCCTATTAAAACCAGATGTGAAAGGAAATTTGACACTCCATCTCCATGTCCCCCAGTGGGCAGCAGCAGGGTTTCAAGGTTGTCTGCAGCCACATGCATTCCTTCCGCTTGATAGATTATGCCCGAGCTCCTGAAGTCCATCCAAGCTTTTGAGGATAGTAGCATAGACCTGTGTTGAAGTTGCTATTGGAAACCATATGTCGTTTTAAGTGTCTTTTTTATAGATAAGATGGCAATGAGAATTCTGAGATTCAAAACATTTGAATTCATTTCTCTAACAAAGCCAAGACCATACCGCTAAAAATAATATTAGGCTAGGCTACTAGACTTCAGTGATGTTCAGCAAAACTTCTCCACCAACTGGCGCACGCGCCGAAGAATGTGTGGACCGTTTCCATAGTGATCCGCTTACAACATCATGGCTGGGGAACAGATAACCTTTGATCAGAAATATGTCTTCAATTTACTTTCTAACAAAAACTTCCCTTTTCTCCAAAATCCTGAAATTTCGAGACGCTTCCTGAAATGGTAATAGTTCATTCTGTCAGTAGTTTATTGATGAGTGACGATATCTGTTTAGTTTCAGCGCTATTTGCTCACAAACTTAAGGCAAAATGTAATGTTATACGCCATTGGGTAAGCTATCGATAACGTTAGCAGAACATAGTGTTACTTATTCCACTGCTTGGTTGAATTTCCCATTGTCCTACGTAATTTAGTACGATCATTAACCGTATGTTATTTGCACACCTATGAAGTAGATCCATTTTTTTGGCCGTATCACACTTGTATATTAATTCGCCGAACTCGTTGTGAAGTTTAAATGAACTGTCGCGTTGCATCCGAGCTGTGAAATGCAGACGTTCAAAACATGGCAACATTGTAGCATATGACAGAGGTGGCTTTTACCTAGCTAGATGGATGACAGCAGGCTGAGTAAAATAGCGATGTTTCAAAGCTAAAGTTCATCAGAATCTTGGGATACGCCTGCTTGACAACGGGAGAGATAGAACTAACGACTGGCCTTTGGCCGTAGCAACCATGGTAGCAACCATCCATTTAGAACTAACCAAAGATTCTAGAGCAGGAAATGAACACAACGCAAGTGGCAACAACAGTAGAATAAGCGGGATAATGGACTCCATGGTCATACGGTGGTCTGTTCACAGAAAATAATGCACTTACGATATCCGCTTCGCGTCGGGGCCGTTTTACAACCTCGACCGTGCATTAATTCCTTTAATTAAGTCAAAGTAGGCCTATAAATGCACCTTGTCAAATATTACTCCAACACAATTGAAAGTTGCTAAGGCAGATTTTTACTAAGCTGAAGTACAGAAGTACTTGCTTTTAAAAATACTGTAGCGATCTCACCCTCAGACAAGATTCACCTTTGGCCAGGACGGCCATTTATTGGAACAGGAAGACTCTTACGGGCACAGACAGCTACATAGGGCAACACAGGGGTAGTCTCAGCCGCACATGCTACACACAATAAGGGTTTACCACACACATCAACACGAGGATAAGCACATGAGGTACAACTAAAGAGACTAACACGCTAACAAATACACAACATGCTAAACGTAACTACAACTATTATAACCGACATTACACATTCTACCATTCACTCGCACTGCATTCTGGGAGACACTCATTCAACGTTAAACATGTACATCCACCGACGCTACAATACTTAAGCATTCAAAAGTACAAGTCCGCTGCGCGTCGGGGTCCGGTTCGCCCTGTCGGGAGTGGAACTTATTATGACCGCCGCTAGCGAAGCGGTCATATAGGGATTGTCAAAGTTTTTTTTTTTTTTTTTCGTCATCTACTTACTGAAATTTTGGTCAACGATACCCGGGGCACCGAAACACCGGGGCACATGACATTTGGTGGGTATGTAGCCCCACTAGACTTTTACGGAAAATTTTCGTTTGGTCCCCGGGGGCCACTCCCCCTCCGCGCTGGGCCCCCCGAAACCCAAAAAATGCAGTTTTTCCTAAATAACTACCTGAACCGTGGCACCGAGGATGAAGACATTTTTATGGTATGTTGGTCTCAAGGGCCCACATCAACCTAGCCCATAATCACTCATTTGTGATTTGCACCCCCCAGGTAAAAAATGAAAATGCAATATCATTCTGCTTTAATCGCCCCTCTCTTCAGTAAAGACGTTCAGAACTGCACCAAATTGTATGTGTATGATTAACCTGACATTCTCTGGGGGTATGCCAAGTTTCGTAGAATTTCATCCATGGGGGGGGGTCTAAAAAATTAAGTTATGTGTACATTTAGTGACTGTACACTCATTGGCCTGTAGATGGTGGTGCACACATATACACATGCACACACACACACAGGCACCCACATACTATCAGTATTAGAACGGCCGATACATAATTACAAATTCAGTAGGATTAAAAGAAAGCCAAAATAAATATTCATCATCATCATCATGACTGCATTTCCAGTATTGGCGATAAGTAGTCGTTTGTCCACTAGATGGCGCATCGTTGCAGTGAGACGTAATTTTGTTGGAAGTTAATCTAAAGTGGGTTGGAAAGACACTAAGCTTCCTACAAGGACAAGACTGTAGGATACAGTAGTTTACCGCAGAGAACGTCTAAGGTAGGATGATTTCTGCATGACATGTAATTCCCATTTCCTCTTGAAGCCGAAATAAATCTGAGAATGTTTATCGGACATGCTTGTTTTTTACTGCAGGTAGGCTACGTTAATCCTATCAATAGCAGAACGTAGGTAAAATAATGTTACCATTAGCATGGTTGAGTGATGGAGGCCAATTTGATTATTGATGTATTTGTAGAAAACCATAAATGCGTTTATAGGCTACCAAGCAAATCGATAACAGCACTAATTGTATCTTTCGACTGTCATCTCATTTGCTTATGACCATAACCTAGGCTACTAACAGGAGCTAAGTGAGTTAACCACAACACGTTCGCTACGTGATGTTTTTTTAATGGAAAATATATAGGCTACCTGAAAGATGCAGGCACCTGTCTATGATGCACCCTAAACACCGGGCTGGGACATTTCAGCTCAAGGTCTCAAAAAGCATCTGAGTCAACGTTCATTCCCAAACACCCATATAGACTACTTCAATCCTCTATTTTCAAAGGTGATTCAAGTAAGGACGAGCATGGCTCAAAGTAAAGTAACTGAAACTACATAAATTCGTCAAAGTGAATAATTTGTGTCAACTCGCCGCAATGTAGATTTATTAACGCACCCGTGATGATCTACATCTCCATTTAAACCAGATGTTTTAGAGCGCACGTTGAGATGTATTCAGGGCAGGGCTGTACCTACACATATTTCTTGCACGTGCTACAAAAATCATTCTTT
The DNA here is from genome assembly GCF_046254945.1 of Alosa pseudoharengus. NCBI lineage: Eukaryota > Metazoa > Chordata > Actinopteri > Clupeiformes > Clupeidae > Alosa > Alosa pseudoharengus. The sequence continues at coordinate 23,123,775 of NW_027468870.1, read as the reverse complement.
GCGATGGATGATTTAGTACCAACGTTACACCGGTCAGATACAGTTTTGCCTTTGGATATTCCGTGAGACTGAGGCGCTTTTTGTTTGTTCGAAGTGCGTGTTTAGGGTGTGAGAGGGGAGTCGATGTGCTTTGATTCCAGCTTGGTAGTTGTAGTCTATGCGATTAAAAAACACGTGTGTGTGAAGTATCCAAACAATGATAACGCTTTCATTATGGCTGCTTTAGCCACAGACCTTGAGCTACTGTACAGTGGGATGGGTTCCATTTAGAAGTGTCCACTTCATTCGCCCTTTCCGTGATTCACAGCTACGTGAAATGTATTACTACTGATATGCAAAACTATTAACTTTTCGCCAAGAGGTGGCAGCTTGATACTGTAAGGTGTAAGCCATTGGTTCCAACGGAGATTTTATTTGGGTCGCCAGCATAGCCTAGTGACAATTTGTGTTGTGTAATAGGCCTAGCATAGGGCCTACCTTATATAGCTTATAGTTTGTTAACAGTCACGGTTTTGTCATAACTCCCTCTATGGATTTTTGCATTTAGAATAGCTCTAAAACCGGGGGGCGAACACGTCGCAGGGGGGGCGCCAGTGCGTGGATATCTCAATCGCAAAATTAAACAATATTTCTATCGGGCGCCTACCATGGACTAGGCTGGGTGAAAATCAAAAGATTGCGTCAAAAGATTGAGCTTAACCATGGACCTCATCATGGTTGCAAAATGCAAGGGAACATGAATCAGCGTATTATTTGCACAAACAATAACGGACAGTAGCTCTTCAACTTTGCCCGTTAAAATGTGTATGAACAGTCTCGCAACGCATTTCATGAAGGCCATTTTGGACATGTCAGTTATTTGCACCACTGGGTAAAACGGCATTTTGTTTTAGACTACTGGTATTTAATTTGTGCATTGACAATAAAGCTGAATATCATTTGAACTAGATGACTAAACTTATGCATATGTAGAAGAAGAAACATTCACAAAAATCCATGACATGACTTATTTAATAATAAATAAATAAATACATTATGCTGCTACCTTCTGCTTTTCCCAAATACAATGTAGCCTACAGGTGTACCTTTCATCAGTCCAGTTGCAATGGATGGACTGTGATGAACTGCCCTACTTGTGATTGTTTAGAGATTTTAAAGGTTTTATAACAATGTTACAGATTTTTTGGCCCAGAAACAAATCTATTCACCTTTGCAGCTATACATTTCAATGATATAGGATGGCCCGCCAGGCTACCAGTAGGCTACTTTGTGTGCGGAATGTGTGCAAACACACATTCCAAACAAGAATACACAAAAGTTTCAAGAGTGGGGGATGGAGAAGAAGATGGAGACAAATTCATTAATATGATTTATTTTCGCGGAATGGATGTGCAGGACTGAGCGGCGGTCATATTTTGTACCGCTACGCGGTACATCTAGTTTTCCCAATAATTACATTATCCCTTACAGTACTTATTTTCATGTCTATCGATAGGGTAGAGTGGGGGAAAACGCCCCCCTTAAGGAATATGTGATACTAGGCCTACTGTGAAACAAAAAGCTAAATATATGTAGAATTGCTATCCTAGTTTTGAGTGACAATGTCATGAATTATAAACCAAATATGAAAATTGTCCAGAGTTAACAGTTAATTAGTATTTTAACAACAACAAAAATTGTGCAAAAGGGGCGTTTTGCCCCAGCGATGGGGTAAAACGCCCCCCAAGGGTGGGGTAAAATGCCCCCACCCTGTCAAAGCAATGCCTCATACATTAATAGCAAAACCAAAAGTAAACAACTAAAGTAAACAAAATATATTGTGAAGCAATAAAATATCATCAATAAATTGATTACAAGCTACTATATTTGATCAATATATTGGCAATAGACAACTTTGTTTTAGTGACTGCTGAATATTAGAACACTTGCCTAAAAATCAATTTTTCTTTTGTTTTCTTCAAGTACAGAGCATGCATCCATTTTATGTTGGGTACTTATACATTACTATTGTCAACATAGTGCATAGAAATAAAAACAACAACATTTTACTTCATCTAGTGATTAGTTTGTGAAATATAGGGGGGGGGGGGGCGTTTTACCCCAAAGGGGCGTTTTCCCCCACTCTACGTGTTTTTTATTGTCTATGGTTTCAGCTTCTCTTTCAAGCATTCGTTCACCCCCTCAGAAGAGGTAACTTTAGTTAAAATACCTCACTCATGCTATCAGAGAACCGGGGTTACGATCGTGACCTTAAGTTTTAGATGCTTTTATGCGTGCAATGCCATAATGTTACAAACTAAATTACAGACATGATACATTAGGGTATTACTATTACTATGCAATATTAACTTTGTAAAACTTAATGTACGGCTGGATAATGTTAGCTCAATAAGTTCATTTGCAGGGGTGGACAGTAACTAGCCTAAGTACATACTTGATAACCTAGGCCTTTAGGTCACTTAAGTATGATTTTGGAGTATCTGCACTTTACTTGAGTATTAATGTTTTTGGTAACTTGTAACTTTTACTCAATTACATTTGAAATGCAAATGCTGTACTTGACTCCGCCACATTTGAGATATTAGACTGGTGCCAAAATCCAGAATTGTGACACCCACAGGGATTTTTGAGACAAAGTTGGCAACCAGTCTTACTTACTTTGTCAATTTGGATGTGCTGAATTAAAATCTGCAATATGACAAGCTCTATCAGACCTCTGGTGACCTCTAGAGGTCATTGAACTTTGGGGCTGTAAGCGTCCCAGCTGAACCCAGTTTCTCAGCTTCATAAGCAAAGAAATGTACTAAAATATTAGTTAACAAATGGCCTTGTTTGGTAAATTGTTGTGCTGAATTCACTTTTTCTTTTGCCTATAGGCCTATAGATTTAACTTCATTTTTATTTTATTGTCCCAAAGAGAATATGAACAGACAAAAAACAAATAGACAGGAACAAGACAAAACAAAACATTAACTGCCAGTCCATGTGCATTTCACATTTTTTTCCCAAAATGGCCACCATGAGAATGGCTAGGCTGTGACATTAGTGTGCTTAGTCGTCCTTTTACACTGTGTGCTGCAACGGCATGTAACAAGATTGATAACAGCCTGAGGCACAGAAGGAAGGGAAGTGAGAAGCAAAAGAGCGTCTTTCTCAATTCGACCACCCCATAGTTTCCGGTGGAGGCAGTGCAGGTCTTAGTTGATTTGCTTGGAGCCATACAGCTGCTTGGTAGTGCGCCCTCTTGATATGGAATGATAATGCATCATGGCTTGGGGGCAATCTCTCCAAAGGAACAGCCTGAGCAAATAGAGGCCCTGGCACTGTTTGATGACGTGCATGAGCCAGCTTTGAAAACCTTGCAAATGAAGGCTTCCACATCAGCACAGGTGGTACTGCTTAATTGTAGGTCACCTATGCCAAGACTATGGTGCCCAATGAAAACTTTGAAATGGGATTTTTTTTAGTGTTCTGCCAAGACAGAAGTACCGTAGTATCGCATCCTGTGATAGCATGAAAGGCAGGCAGGGCATTGCAATAATGCAATAGACCATATTGAAGTTAATTTTTTCCAATATCATAGCTAGATCTTTACATCAGTAAATGATTAATAAACTGCTAAATAATTGCATTTTGCATTACAACACATTAAAAAGGACAAATACTTGTACTTTTGAATACTTAAGTATTTTTAAAAGCAAGTACTTCTGTACTTCAGCTTAGTAAATATCTGACTTAGCAACTTTCACTTGTGTTGGAGTTATATTTGACAAGGTGCATCTATAGGCCTACTTTAACTTAAGTAAAGGAATTGTGTGCTTTGTCCACCCTTGTTCATTTGGAAATCATATTCATGAGTTTAATTTCATTAAATAGGCCTACATGATAAATACATGAATTACTCATGACAGGTCAATGTTGGGGAGAATATCAGCCCAGGCCTTTAACTTCGACCAAATGTTTTATCCATACAAAAAGGAGGAGTTTGTTTTGGTAAGTGTAACCTTGGAATTGGTATGATACAGTAGTGTTCGAAAATGTTTATCAAAGAAGCATATTTTTGAAGGATTTATCTCTGTTTTTATATTAAGGATTTTTTTCAAGACCCTTGCGTGATGGAGAACTTAAAGGTCTTACAGTCTGGATATTGGACATCCCTAGGTATGACTGTTGTTCTGATTTGAGAACTGATTGGAGAAAAACCAGAGATGTAGATGGTGCATAGCCTACTCTGTGATTTCATTGCCATAATCATTTACTTACCATTGTTTTCACAGGTAGTAAAGTGACTCGTGTGGATGTTGAGGTTATCCCATGCTCAAAGGTTTCGATGGATATTTTTGACCCTCTGAATTCTGGTGGAGTATTGCGACCATCTGGACACATAGTGAAGTGTTACCATGAAATTTATGGAGACTTTGATGAGTTGAGAAATGTATGCCTGATTGTATTCATTCATGTATTCGATTTATTTGTTAGAATGTAGTTTTTTTGTAAGTTTGAAATGAATGGATCAATGACAAGATGCCCACATTTCTACTTCCGCAAGCTACGATTTTATATAGTCAAGTCAAGTCAAGTCAACTTTATTTATATAGCGCATTTCATACACAGAGGTCATTCAATGTGCTTTACATAAACAAAAGCAAACAGGAATAGCTGATAAAAGCATAGAAGGGCAATAGTCAAAGAATAGTTTAAGAAGTAAAGAATAATAATACAATAATAATAATAAGAAAACATAAAACACACAAGGTCATGTACATAAAAGCATAAAAGGGCAATAATTTAAAAGTGTTTAAAAAAGTAATAATTAAAACTTAAAAAACAACATATAAACTATTAAAATGTTAAATATCATATATAACATATAAATATAATATAATATATATAATATAACATATAAAATGTTAAAATGACTTTCCCAGATTTAGAAATGTAAAAAATAAGTGATCAGTTAGCAGAAAACATCTGAGAAAAGTTTGGTATTAAGTCTAGATTTGAAACTGGCTACAGTTGGGGCAACTTTGATCTCATCTGAAAGTTGGTTCCAGAGCTGAACTGCATAGCAACTGAACACTGCTTTACCATGTTTAGTTCTAACAGTAGGTTTTACTAACAAGTATTTCTGCTGAGACCCGAGAGGTCTGGAAGGTGTGTACTGCTGAAGCATGTCTGCTAGGTAATTTGGCCCCGTTCCATTTAATGATTTATAAACAAGCAGAAGTGCTTTAAAGTCAATTCTGTGACTTACTGGAAGCCAATGCAGGGACTTAAGTATTGGAGTAATGTGGTCAATTCTTTCAGTTTTTGTGAGAACCCTAGCCGCTGCATTTTGTATCATCTGAAGCTGTTTGATAGTCTTTTTAGGAAGGCCTGTGAAAAGCCCATTGCAGTAGTCAACCCTACTGTGGTTGAATGCATGAATACGTTTTTCTAGATCATGTTTAGACATTAGCCCTCTAAGTTTGGCAATGTTTTTGAGGTGGTAAAAAGCTGATTTAGTTATTGCTTTCATGTGGCTGTTTAAATTTAGATCACTGTCAATTATGACACCAAGATTTCTAACAGTATCCTTTGCTTTAAGCCCTTTAATATCAAGGAGAGTGGCAACCTTAAGTCTTTCCTCTTTTTTACCAAATATAATTACTTCAGTTTCTTCTTTGTTCAACTGAAGAAAATGTTGAGACATCCAGTTGTTAACCTTGTCAATACACTGACAAAGAGATTCAAGGGGACCATAGTCATTAGGTGAAAGAGCTAAGTAAAGTTGGGTGTTATCGGCATAGATATGATAGGAAATCAAATTGTTTGTGATGGTTTGTCCTAGTGGGAGCAAAATAGAGGTTGAATAATAGTGGCCCCCAGATTGATCCCTGGGGGACACCACAGGTCAAGGACGTTGGCGTAGAGGTACAGTTGCCGATGACAACAAACAAACTCCTTTCTTGTAGGTATGATTTGACCCAGTTGATGACTATACCTGAAAGTCCAACCCAGTGCTCTAATCTGTGTAGTAATATGTTGTGATCAACAGTGTCGAAGGATGCACTAAGGTCCAATAACACTAGGACTGATGTTTTGCCTGCATTTGTATTGAGCCGTATGTCATTTAAAACCTTAATAAGAGTTGTTTCAGTGCTGTGATTTGCCTGAAAACCTGACTGAAAGTAATCAAAATATCCATTTAATGTTAGGAAGGTGGTTACTTGATTAGAGACTATTTTTTCAATAATGTTGCCAATAAAAGGTAAATTGGATATGGGCCTGTAGTTGTTTAGAATGGTGGCATCGAGGTTATTCTTCTTGAGAAGGGGCTTTACAACAGCTGTTTTCAAGGACTTGGGAAATGTGCCAGACAGTAATGATGCATTTACAATGTGAAGCACATCTGCTGCTATGAGGTGAAGAACAGATTTTAAAAAATGTTAGGTAGAGCGTTTCATAGTCTATCAAACTAAACTCTGACATAAAGTTAAGTACCCCTTCCCTTGACCCTGGAAGTTCCAGATGTTGAGTAAGTTGTTGAGAAGATATGTTCAGTCTGATTTGATCTATTTTGCCTTTGAAAAAAGATGCAAACTCATTACATTTATTAGTTGAGACAAGTTCAGGTGCTAATTGTGACGGGGGGGGGGGGGGGGGGGGTGTTAACTTCTCCACAGTTGAAAATAGTATGCGAGAGATATTTGAGAAGAAAGACTGTCTTGCTTTGCTTATTTCAGAATTATACATGCGGACCATGTCTTTATGGATTTCATAGTGGATCTAAAGTTTGTATTTGCGCCATTTTCTTTCGGTCTTCCTACACTCTCTTTTTAGGATTTTAATCGCTGGATTTTGTTTCCATGGTGCTTTCTGCTTGTCCTTAACTGTCTTGAATTTGAATGGAGCATCATCCATAATATTAGCCATTTTTAGTTAAAATGACCCAACAGATAATCTACTGAGTTCACTAGATGTCTATGAGAAAAAGGTCTGTATTGGTCAGAGACATAAATCTCACATCACTTCCACTGACCAATGTACATACAAAAAAATACAAAGTTGACTGATTTTTATAGAATGAAAGTGGCAAAATGTCTTGGGTAAAACAGTCAATGGAGAGTTAATGAAGACAAATGCCAGAAAAATGATAAAAATGGTTTTAAAATGATTAACTTTTATCCTTGGCATATTTGTACAAGTCTCTAGGTAAACATTTTAAAGTATTGACTTGTATTGGTAGACCCATAAGAAATCGTACTGTTAATATCTAAATCACCAGGGCAACATGCAGTTTTTTGTAGTTTCTTTACTATGGAAGAATTACATTTTTACTATGAGTGTATCATTAACAATGATTTTAATATAACATGGAAATAACTGTTTTGCCAAATGACATTTATAAAGGACTGAATACAGTTACATAAAATGCAGTAAATTGTTATCTTATATAAGGGGCACCTACTACATTGAAAACTAGGCTACATACTGTATGTACATTCAGACAAAAAAAATTTTTTTTTTTTTTTTTTGTTGTTGCTGTTTTCATATTCTAAAATGTCACTGACTTGAATGCTCATATAACCTACATATCCTTAGCCTTACATAGTATTTCAGTGTTAATTATATTTTCTCTTCTCTAAGGTCTTGACTGTAGAGGACTCCGATAAATATGATCTAATAAGACCTGCTGATCGAGAAGAGTTTATCTTCAAGCTTTTCAAACATATATGTCTTGGTGGTGAACTGTGTCAGTATGAGGATAGTATCAATCCATACCTGGACACTGTGAAAGTAATCTATAAAGATTTAGTTAGGTAAGTTAGAGTAATTTCTATACAGTTAAATTGCTTGCATCCTGTACAGTTTTATCTGCTTGCTTCATCACTCTACTTGCCAAGGCAACTTATTTAAAGTATGCTAATGTTGCCATTACAGCTGGATGTTTACTTGGAAAAAAACTTAAACATAAACATTAACTTAAACTTAAACAATTAGATTATATCATATGCTGCTTTTCCTGTGTATGTTCAAAATTGTTAGGTGGCAAAAGCCAATATCAGTTGAATGCAAATGATGGGCAATTTAGGCTCATACATATTTTGTTTTCTGTTTTCTAGTGTGCAGAAAGACCGAGATACAAAACAAATCAACATTGTCTCGACCATTTTAAAAGTCTCCACTTATGTATGTATAAAGATTTATTTTTCCAAACCTTGGTTTATATATTACCTTTAATATTAGATCTTTAGACTTAAATATTAGATCTCTATGATTACATCACTGTCTTAGACTCCCATGGGATTTATGAAGAAATTATTTGTCTTACTGTTTTGACAGGATGCCTCTGGATTGTGCTATCCTGACAGTCTGAACTCGGAGCAAAGCTTTGCTTACCTCTGTGTTGATCCTCTCAAGAGGCATGTGTATGTCTTGTATCACTCCTTTGGCACTGGGCAGCTTTCATAGGCTGGTATACCACATCGCTTCAATCTGTATTAGATTGGGAGTTTATCACATAGTATTGCTGACCAGCTTAGTCGCGTAATGATATCCGTATGAGCTTGTGTGACATGTTAATAATACCTGCAAAGTATGTGTGCCAAACAGAGGAGAACAGTTGTGAAAATACAGGGCGCCACATGAGTTCAAATGTTGTAACGTTTGGCATAACTTGTGATAGCGAGCCAACAAAACATTGTGGAACTGTCTCTGGAACTGTCTTTGTTAAGTACAACTTCTGAATGTTTTATGTTTGGTGGCAGCATACAGACTTCAAGCATTTGTTCTGTGATGTCCAAGGTTCTTTCAGATGTAGATGCCAAACATGACATTACATAAAATATATGATGATACTGTATCTCTGCAACATTTCTACACCACTGTTGTAATATCACCAGCTAGGTACAAATATGTAGGTATTGTTTAACTAGTTCTAGTTTGTCTGCTTTTCCACACAAATGTCCTCTTTGTGTCAGTCAAGCACAAGAAGGCACTGTAATTGTCACATTACTGGCAGAGCTGTGAATAATAATAAAGAATCTGATTACACCTCTGACTATGGGTTTACTTACTAACTCATACTGGAATTTCTTAGTCATAACACTTAGTTTGGCTTACCATAAAAGGGCTCATTTCAGTTTAAATGCTCTACGTTTTAGTAAGACTCAGACAGCTGTGGTACGATACACTGGATCCTTATCAGCAGTGTAAAAGTTACATAGCTGTCCTGATTTTTCTGCATGCAACTGTGGACAAAGAGTACACAAAGGGATTTAAGTTATGACCAAATGAAACTGGCAGCTAATATTGGAGCAGCCACCCCCCACCCCTTATTTTTTTTTAAAAAACTAAACTAAATGAATTCAGATCATTAATGGAAAAAATACAGAATCAGGGCCGGCGCTAGCCATTTGGGTGCCCTAAGCACAAATGCTTGGTGGTGCCCCCTACCCCCAACCAACCAACCACCACCAAAGGAATAACAACCATTCAGCATTTCTTAGGTTCTCTTTATTTACAAAATCAGAGCTGACTTTAAAAGGCCCTCTCCGCACAATTTCCACACATCAGCATCTAAAATGTGAGCTGACCATAGAGCAGGATCAGTTGGAGGGGGCAGATATGTCTCTGCAGTGTCACTTGCTGATGGCCCCTCAGTGACAGGACTCACTCTGCCTTCAGAAGCAGATGCAGTTGTGTGTCGACTTGTATCTGTACCTGGGCTATTTGATGATTGTTGGTCAGGGCTGAGTGTTGTTGCAGAGTCTGCAGAGCTGGTTGGTGGCTGGTGTTGTGGACTAGAACTGATGGTTGATCTAATGATTCCTCCTGGCCTTGAGTTGCTCTTTGCATGTATCTTAGCATTGACCCTGCATTCAGAAATACAAGACAAAATATTCAGGGATTCTACTGAAATGCATTTTTGATTGAACCATCATACAAAGATATTGCACACATTAGGCTAGTCTTTTAGGTTTATATAGCCTAGGCCTATGTGTCACATGTGACACTATGTGAAAATGTAAATTCAAAACTCTATTTTACCTTTAAAAGAGGTCTGGGCAGAATATAATAATTCTGTACATAATTTGACAACTCTGTGAATATGGAAATCTACAAACACTGAGATTGTGTTTTTTTTTTCCACGTGACATGTGGAGAAAAAAAAAACCACAATCTCAGTGTTTGTAGATTTCCATATTCACAGAGTTGTCAAATTACGTACAGAATTATTATATTCTGCCCAGACCTCTTTTGTCGCCCTCTATGAACCTCTTGAAAATAACCACATAGAACAACTAAACTTATCTAAAGCTGTCTAATTTGGCAAAATCACATCACGTTCAGTTACAGAGTTTTTCCAAAGTTCACCTTAACAAGAGCCGTTTCCCACTCATCTAGGCCTACGTTATGAAAGTGTCACAGTAGCGTTACTTTTTCACTACACAATCAGATCGTTTGATCATAATTGATAACAAACGCCGAAAAAGCGTCCTGAATGCAAAGCAAACTAGGCTAATAGGCTAACGTTCTGACTATATCTGATGGCTAAAAGAAATAGCAAGCCCAGTTTAAGCATAATCAGAAATACCATTGCTAGCTAGCAACCTGATGAAGGATTGCTAGTCTTATGCACCGATTGCTAACGTTAACAGAAAACAGCCGAGTGTTGAATTGCATTCAATAACCCATGATAATCCATCCACATCCACAACGTAAAATAACTAGCTAGCCAGCATCAATCAATCAACGTAACACTTGAACATGAACATGGCTAGTAGGAGCTTACGTTACAACGTTTAAAGCATAGACATGCATACACGCAAGGGCCACAAAACTAACATTTTTCTTTTATTTAAAACATTGTCTTACCTGCAAGCTCCGCGCGAGTATCATCTGGCTGTCTCTTCTTTTTCTTTTTTTCCGCCCCCGACTCTTGAGGCCATGTCAAAGGTGTCTGTCTAAAGATTGAGCCATAATCGAACAGACCGCTGGGAGGTGGGGAGGGGGGCACCAGAGGGAGACACTTGGTGCCCTACACGCAGTGCGTGATGTGCGTGTGCGGAGCGCCGGCACTGTACAGAATAGGCCTACACAACAAAGCAATGAATCCAGAACTGTATTTGAAATGTTAAAAGATGATGAAGACATTTTCAGGCATGACTACACAAAGCTTTTTTTAAAATTATCTATCGAGAGGAAATGCCGACAACACCAATGAAAACAGTATGGTATAGTTTCCAATCATGGAACAACCCAGACAGAATGTTCCACTTCTGAAATGTCCCATACCCAATAATGACTCATGGTGCAAACTGCCTTTTTATTTTCAAGTTGATTTATGCTATAGACTACTTTTTGTGGGGATCACAGAGAAACTCTTGTACATTTATTTTGGTTATGCCTTTATACGAAACTATACTGTGGAGTAAACGGTCATACCTAATCTTATTTACCCTGATTTCGGGTGTTGGGGAAATGTACAAAAAAAAAAATATTTTACAGATCTCTCCATTAACATAAAACCATAGACTGTATGCAATAGCATAAATCAATATAGGTCAATCCTGTTGCAGTAATAAGGCTGTTAAAACACAAACACTATTCATACTTTATACATATGCTTTATACAAATAGTGATCTTTTTTTTCTTTCTTTTTTATTACAATAGAGTCCCGAAGCCATGACGTAGCGTTGCCAAGGCAGCAATTTCACTGGATCTAAACAAATCAATATACTAGAAATCACCATAGCGCTGGCTTTCTTAATATATTTCAATCATTTTACAACGTTTCTAAGACGTTAGTATATTTTTTGTACACTGTAGGAATCACATACTACAACATATATTCATACCAACACGATCAAATTCGTGACTACATAGTTTTATTTTAGCATGGGTTTCCTCCGTAAAAGAGACCTGCATGTAACTTCACAGCATGCGGTTAAAATCCTTAAATTCACGGACGTGTTTTGGCTTTATTTTTTTGGCAAAAAACGTCGCTCTTAACAGCCACCAGTCTTTGAGAAGACGTGAAATATCCACTGGAATTTTGTTTCTTTCTATTACACCTGCCAGGGAACCCGTGTTATGTGGCTAAGCTGCTTTAACACTCTCTGGTATGGCATTGTAGGCTACTACACGTGACATGCTGACACACATGACACTTTTCTGTGCTCAATAAAATAAAATATATATAAGGTAATAAGGTAATAATTAAAGTTGATAAAAAAGAAGCCTACGCATGGCCACTGAAATGTATTGGATAGTCATAATAGCAGTATAGGCCTAAAGGTGAAAAAAGAAATCACATTTATATGATTAGAATTTTGCCAATTAAATATGATTATGATAGATAGATACAGTAGATAGATAGATAGATAGATAGATAGGCCTACATTTCTCTGACATTATAAAAGCAAACATTTCTCTGACATTATAGACATTCCCATCACGGTATCACCCTAGAATTTTATTTAATACCATAAACTCAATTATGTCAGGGCTGAAACAGGAAAGTACCTATGATTCAGAATGGGGTTTTCTCATGTCTTTTTGTCTCTCCCTCCCTCCCTCCTTCCAGTCATTAGCCCCTCCTTGGGAGAGACCATCCTCTTATCGTTCGTTCACAAAATTAATTAAAAGGAGGGGCTAAGATTGGAGGGAGGAGGGAAGGAAGGGAGGGAGGATAGACAAAAAGACAGACGAGAAAACCCATAGACAGAGAAAACCACATAAAAGATTAAAAATTAGAAAACCCCAATGAGGAAAGGGAATTGGCCACGCCTACATTTTTGTGGTTTAAAAAAAACACAACACGTCCTCACTTCCGCTCTGACTTGCAAGTTAGAGCTTTGGTTAGAGTGTTACTTGGAAACGAAATTCATTTCTGTCGACCAGAAGTGATGAGGTGAGTGTTAAACTTCACCATTGACCAGTTTTACTGGTTTAACCTGTTTTTTTGTCATATCAGTCTCCTGTAACGTGATAAGTTAAGCTAATTCTTCTCCGTCTCCAGGTAATGTAAATGAACTGACAAACTGTAAATAATAATAAAATACTGTTTATTTGATTAAAAAAAAAGTTAGAATGTGTGGTAGTCCTAGGTCTTTTAGACCTACTACAGTATTTTCAGAAAATAGTTCTAGTTGAAAGAAGCAGTTGCTGTAAAACCCATAAAACCTGACAAAGCACAGGAAGTCAACCCTGCCCGCAGCTTCCGCATAGTACAGTCAGAGCCCTTCTCTGGTACAGCGAAGAGGCCATTTTAATGCAAGTTGTGACTAATACGCGGATCTCTGTCCTACTGGTAAGGTTTGTTGCGTTATTGTGTGTCTTTTTCTAGTAAAGTGCGGTCTGTGTATGGATTGAACTCAGGGCAAAGGTACTAACGTTTAGTTCTGCCACAGGGAGGCGGTTGACGTTAGCTGGGCAATGTTAGCTAAGCTAAGACAGCGCTGATATTGACCTTGTAATGGCGCCTGTAATTTAACTAGCTTCTATGGCTTTCTGCTAACGTAACGTTATAGTGTAATACTTTAGACGGGAAGGGGCAAATAGCTAATTAACTTAAATTGAGGCACATTCGCCCAAACCTAACATGTCAAGTGGCTAGGTTGGACGTCCGCCAGTTGGTAAAAATTCCAGTAACATTAGACAGTTGGCCTACAGGCTTCAAATCGCATGGGGGCGTTAACTTATAGAAGAATGGGTCTTTCTATAATTTGGGGTACATTTCCCGTCTCCACAGATTTAGTTATGATCAAAAAAAGAAATCTTTATGGAATCAATTTTGAGCAATTATGCTAATAAATAAAACACTATGGAAGCATATGAGTAGCTTTATTCAAATGAGAATGCAATCTGCAATATGCAATTCAAAATGACATTACATTATGCAATTGCCAATTCATTATGTAATTTAATATTGCAATTTGCAATAATTTCCAACAAATTGTATTTTAATTTGCAAAGTGACAATGCAATCCTAAAATCAATTTGAATAATTTTGGTTAAAAAATAGAATAAACATGGATTGAATTGCATTCCATTTTGCCATGGTACTTCAGTCTCAAAATTCAAATGGCAATTCCTTTTGCTTTTCAATTTTCAATATTCAGTTTAATCATTTAACTGTCAATTCGTTTTGCAATTTAATATTTAAAGTGCAATGTAGGATTGCATTTTTAAAACATATTTGGCAAAACTGTCAATGCCAGCTTGAAAAGATTTTGGATTATTTTGGGCAAAACGTTTTGCCATCGTTTTGAGGCATTTTATTCAAATGGAAAAGAAATAGCGCCCCCCGTGATTGCATTGCACTTTGGTCACGCTCTTTGTGTTGCAAAATTCAAATGGCCATTCAATATGCCAAACGCATTGCAATCTGTCAAGTCTCTCGTCAAGGCGGGAACTAGGCTACGTCACTTCCGTGTTTACGTCTTACCCAGTTAGTGCTTGCAATGGAGAAGTTTGCAGCTGCACTAAGGTCTCTGGCTGATTATGTAGAACACCACCGTGTCAACGAGTCTGACTCAACGGACAGATTACTGAAAATGGACGACAGAGTGGGCTATCTAGCCCTACTTGTCCGATTTGATGTCAACCTGGTCCGTTCAAAGATTTCTGAGGCCTTACAGCTAATGGGCGCTAGACGGTGGGGAGACCTTCTGTGGATAGCTGCTACCACTGGAGGGAATAGAGGGTTACCTCTCCTATTAGGGAGATCGCGGAGCTCTTTGGAGTTCACAGGACAAGTAGGGCTAGATCGCCCACTCTGTCGTCCATTGTCGTTAGTTAGGCTAAAACTCACAGCCTTTCCTTGCCCTGCTCTCTCTCTCTCTCTCTCTCACACACACACACACACATACACACACAACAGAGACTCCCCTCCGTGGTCTGGCTAGCCTCATAAGCAAACCGGGGGGTGCGGTCGCTCCGGGCCCACGTTTGGCCAAATCTATCTCGCTGAATTGTTGTATACGATGCTTATTTGTAGGCTACTAATTGCTGGGGGGAGGGATGCTACTAAAGTTGCCGCTGGTTGGCAAAGTTATCAGCAGCAACATAAGAGCCTTAATAATGTAAGAACACAGCTGGGTCTCGCGGACACTAGGCCTACTCGCGGTCACGGTTAACATTATTCATCAACTGTGACATGATATGTTTGCGGCGCCAACACCCCCCACCCCCCCCAAAAAAAAATGTGCCCCCTTGAAAATCGCAAATGCCCCCTCTGTCACTGTACTCTACAGCCGGGTCTGTCGGCCAGAGACTGCAAACTCCTCCATTGCAAACGCTAACTGGGTAAGAACAGAGAATGTCTAATAAGACATTAGCCCGTAGACGGGCTCTGGTAAGAAGACGTTAACACGGAGGTGACGTAGCCTAGTTCCCGCCTTGACGAGTGACTTGACAGATTGCAATGCGTTTGGCAGATTGAATGGCCATTTGAATTTTGCAACACAAAGAGCGTGACCAAAGTGCAATGCAATCACGGGGGGCGCTATTTCTTTTCCATTTGAATAAAATGCCTCAAAACGATGGCAAAACGTTTTGCCCAAAATAATCCAAAATCTTTTCAAGCTGGCATTGACAGTTTTGCCAAATATGTTTTTAAAATGCAATCCTACATTGCACTTTAAATATTAAATTGCAAAACGAATTGACAGTTAAATGATGAAACTGAATATTGAAAATTGAAATGCAAAATTAATTGCCATTTGAATTTTGAGACTGAAGTACCATGGCAAAATGGAATGCAATTCAATCCATGTTTATTCAATTTTTTAACCAAAATTATTGGAATTGATTTTAGGATTTCATTGTCACTTTGCAGATTAAAATACAATTTGTTGGATATTATTGCAAATTGCAATATTAAATTGCATAATGAATTGTCAATTGCATAATGTAATGTCTTTTTGAATTGCATATTGCAGATTGCATTCTCATTTGAAAAAAGCTACTCATATGCTTCCATAAAACACCCTCTCACCAATAACAATGCTTTATATTTATTTTAGACCCAATTTATCCACAAAATATTAAATAAATGACTTCTACACACCATATTATTGACTGTCTCCGACTACAGTCATGTAGGGTGCGTCTAGATTTCTAGGCTAACAGTCATGCATTTAACTTGACTAAACATGATGTTATCAAGTCAACAATCTTATCTAATAATTTTTTGGAGATTAATTTACTTTAAACATCATTTATATACAATGTCTATTTTCTTTATTGTGCAATGTTAAAAAAAAAAAAGATAATTTTTGCCCGTCTCAAAGTTCTTCTTGTCAACTCTGTTAACTGTAAAACTGCTTAAAAAAGCAACTGCTTCTTCTCTCATTGTTCAAAATGTTGAGGATACACCAACAATAGATTAATTATTCGTCAACTCTGTTATTGCGTTGTTTGAGTGAAACTCTCACTCAATTTTTATAAAACAATAATATGATCAAAAGCCATGAAATTCTGGTTTTTATACATATCATGCAGTAACTAGTGTGAGGTTAGGATGTGGAGCTAAGCCACAAAATGATGGGAAATTTCAACTCCGTTATCATCAACTCTGTTAATTCTGTGTTAATTCTGCATAGATTAATGATAGCAGAGTTGACAATGATGTGCTGTCAACTCCAGTGTTTCCCATACATTGACTTATTTGTGGCGGCCCACCACAATATCAACATTGACCACCACACAATGATTTTCCAGGTTGTACTAAATTGTGCTTAAATCTGGTTAGCATCATAACCACGCCGCGCTAATTTGCTAAAAACTGTTGAATTCAAGTTAATTCTGCAAACCTACCACCACAAATAGAATTTAATTATGTGGGAAACACTGAACTCTGTTTTCAATAGCATTTAATGAGTCAACTCTGGTAATTTAAGATTTTGCTCTTAAAATTGTGATTATTTTTTTTTTTTGTTTCAAATGTATATCAGAAGATGTTACAACTAATATTTTAGCACATGATTTCTTTTTTATATATATATATATATATATATATATATATATATATATATATATATATGTGTGTAAAAGCTACCTTTTTTTTTGAAAATATGCACCTCTTGGAAACACCGCCATCATGTCATCCGGAGAAATGTACAGCTCCCATTGACTTTTATTGAACACATGTAAACAAAACGTCAATAATGTGCTCAAACTAACGCCGCTGACTTATGCCAGCAACCATTTGACTTTGATAATTAACTACATTTTCGTACAACATAAAATACAGCAACAATAACAGAATTTGGATCAAGCAATGAGGAGAAATCTTATGCAAAGTGTCAGCCCCTAAGACTGTACCCATTGCCTACATTTATGGCCACAGCAAACTGATAATATCGGTTATCGTATCGGCCCTAAAATTCCATTTCAGGGCATCTCTAGTTATGCACAAATGTGCACTAAAATGTTTTTTTTTTCTTCCAAATAATGGCTGCTGAAAATGTCAAAATACAGAGAGAAAAAATCTGTCAGTGATATATGTCAATCTCAGTTGCCATTGCTATCCCTTAAGCGGATGATTTGTGTGAATTGTACTATATGCTTTTGATCACATTGTTCACTAACATTGTGTTATCCACAGGTTGGACTGGCTTTGACATCGGAAAACCTCACTTCTTCAACGTCGCTTAAACATATTAACTTATATTATTTAATTTCATAATTGGACATTTTTTTCCAAAATGGACCCTTAAACCCCAAAATAAGGGATGCCCATCATGGAGAGAGGCTTGAATTAACACCTCACCACATTCACCAATGATTGTAATCATATCTATATTTTCGGTTTGGCATTTCAGATATTGGGCTTAAACAACATAATGTTTCTAAAAGGGAACATACACAGGAGGGAAGCATTTTACTTTCCACATGACCCTGACTGATGTCCCAACCACACTGATAGGATCGTTTTCATTTTTAAGTTTTGCCATAGTCAGTTTGCCTTTTTGTTGGAATGTGTGAATTCGCTCAAGGCATGTGAGCTTGGGAGTGTAGTTCCTGCTTTAAGCTTATGTCTTCTGACTGTCATGGGGTTCAGTAGAGCTGTAGGGCCTGTCCTCAGTAGGTCCTGAGCATGGAGTGATTCGTTGAAATGAAAGGGCAAGAGGTCGTTCTTCCTGGACCTCAGTTGTTAAGTGATATGAGCAGTGTGTTGAAGTTTCTACTCCTAAATGAGATCTTAGGGTTACCTTGTGTCGCCAAACTTTTTGGATGGCATGAGAGTAGGAAGACTGCATGGAAAGATGTGTGTGTGTGTGTGTGTGATACCATCTGTTTAGCTGTTTATCTTTTATCATCTCAGCTAATTAATTCAAGCCTCTCTCCTTGAATGGGCATCCCTATTTTTATGTCCTTAAATGGAAATTTTACAAAACAGTCCCTTTTTAATGGGGTTATGTCGTAACAGTGCCCCCACAGACTTGCAGTACGACAACTCCTCAGAGTTGTTCCGCATATCGACATTCGCCAAATTTCCCTCAACGGCAGCTGTAACGGAAAGAAGCCTTGCTCGTGCTGGCTTCTATTACACTGGTGTTGGGGACAGGGTCCAGTGCTTCCGCTGCAAAGTGACCGCAGACAACTGGCAGCCAGGTGATTGCCCTGCCGAACGGCACAAACAGCTGTCTCCGAGCTGCTCGTTCATTCAGACCTTGCCCTCCACTGCCAACCTGCTGTCGTCCTCCCACTCCGCTTTCTCCCCACTCCGCAATGCTACCCAGATGCCCGCGCCAGTGGCGGTGGCAGGGGCTGCGGCGGCAACGTCCTCTGGCCAATCAGAGGAGCAGGTGGGCTACCTCAACATGGGCTTCAGTAACCTGGCCCCTTCTAGCCCCCTGACGTCGCGCGGTGTGGAGGACATGTCCCACCAGCGGCCGCAGACCTGCCACAACCCCAGCATGCGCCGGGAGCAGGACCGCCTGGAGTCCTTCCAGAGCTGGACCGTGACCACCATCACACCGGCTGAATTAGCCAAGGCTGGTTTCTACTACCTTGGTCAGGGTGACCGCGTGGCCTGTTTCACCTGTGGAGGTCAGCTGAGCAACTGGGAGCCTGGTGACCGGGCAGTGTCCGAACACCAGAGGCATTATCCCAACTGCCGTTTTGTCAGAGGGGACAGAACGGAAAACGTGTCCCTTGCCGAAAGCAGCGTCTTGACCAACGTGTCCAACTCTGCCATGCAACAGTGTGATGAGAGGCTTCTCACGTTTGTGAACTGGCCCTCCAGGATACCTGTTCGCCCAGACCAACTTGCCAAGGCCGGATTTTATTATGTTGGTAAGAATATGTCTTTGAACCAATTGCAGCTAAGCCTTAATTGTCAGACGTCATACTGGGTATTACTATTGTTCATTGTTTGTTTTCCACCCCGGCACAGGCCGCAATGATGATGTGAAGTGCTTTTGCTGTGATGGAGGATTAAGATGCTGGGAATCTGGTGACGACCCATGGGTAGAACATGCTAAGTGGTTCCCAAGGTAAGTTCATTATAACTTTTATTTTTGTTACACCATACACCTTTTATCACTTCTGTGACTGTTTAGCTATTAACCCTCATGTCTTTCTAATGGGTTTCATGTGGATGTATTTTGCCTCTTCTACAGGTGTGAATATCTTTTGCAAGAGAAGGGACAAGAATTTGTCCACCAAATTCAAGCCAGATTCCCAAGACTCTTCGAGCAGGTAAGTGTGAAACTCCAGTCACAAGACCTTAATGTTGGCAATAAGAGCAAAACTAACTGTGCCTCTGCTCCACAGCTGTTGACAAATGGTGACAGTCACTCTCGTGAGATTGTTGATCCACCAGGTAAGTGTATAGATGTAGACTGCCAAATATCAATCAGGTCCAAAATATTTTTTATTATGTTTGAGACAAACCGAATTTCCCCATTAATCGTGCCTTCACTCTTGAATAGTTGTGCATCTCGGCCCTGGAGAGGAACGTTCAGAAGATGCTGTAATGATGAACACACCCGTGGTGAAGTCTGCCCTAGAAATGGGGTTTGAACGCAACTTGGTCAAGCAGACTGTGCAAAGCAAGATCCTCACCAGTGGGGAAAACTACAAGACTGTGCAGGAGCTGGTGTCTGATCTCCTCAGTGCAGAAGATGAAAAGAGGGAAGAAGAGAAGGAGCTTTTTGCCGAGGAGATGGCATCAGGTATATATTGACTCTTGGCATCAGGTATATATTGAATTAGTAAAATAGTCCTTATAGCCAAGTCTTGCCACTTGGCAGCCATCTCCACTCAAAAAATAGGCTAAAGAAGACACTTTTGGGTGTCAGGGTGAACAGAAAACAGGTGCCTGAAACACTTTGTTTTTCCAATACAAGCATCAGAAGGCACAGGAACTCATAGCATCATAACATAGCATTTCAGACAGGGAATGAATAGTGCTGAAGAGTACATTGAAACATGAAAATCTATTGTAGTTCAAATAAGAACTTTGAACATGTGCATAATAGGTCCTCTTTAATGCTTGTTTAGAAAGAAAAAAGAAAACTTCCATATAAACCAGACCAAGCTTCTAATTGAGACCTGCCTTTGTTTGTCCAAACCTGTAATCATACCAGGCCAGTTAACCCTTAAAGGTGTGGGTTCTTGAACATTCTAACATAAGATTCTGTTCAGCAACAATTCAAGGTTCTAAAATTCTATGTTGAATTCAGTGAACCCAGAGCCATATAGATAGATCTATCTTTAAGGCTCTGAGTGAACCCAGATATTCTTTAGAACGTTCATTTTCCAACATTTCCGTCACACTGGTGTGAGGGACTTGGCTTTTAGGCGGGGATCAAATCAGGCAGCTGCAATCGCAACGCAACACTCAGACCATAATAAGTTTTATCTCGTTTCTAAGCCAACACAAACGGTTTGTCAATTGAATACACTCGCGTTCAAGGCTCAGCTTGTTCAACGCTAGCATTACGCCAGCGTTGCCACCGTTCTGCTGCCGAACCATAGAGAACAATAGGAAACCTGCCGCTTGCCGCTGGCTAATGTGATCCCCGCCTTAATCTGGGTTTTACAGTATACGTTTACTCGATCTGTGTACAGTGTACACATGGTTTCAAATGTTCCTGGTTCCTGTTAATTCCTGTCAGCTCACTGAGTAAACACAAACCTTGTGACACAATTGCCTGGTAACACCTGACTCAGGTTTTAGGTTCTCACATGTTCCATTTTGTGCAGTAGAAAGGCATCTATATTGTCAGTAAATAAAAAGGAAATGTTACAGGAAACCCTAGCTAGACCATATGTCTTATCCTGATAAATCATTGTCATCAGCAGACAAGCACTATGTTTAGAACATTTACTAATTCACTACGTAGTGAATGAGTGGTTGTTCTGAAAACAGTGATGATCTAAATGTTATTGTGGGTGCAGGGGAGGGAATTGCTGTGGAACTTCCATTGTGCATTTGAATGTAATTTGCCTCCACCCACAAAAGTATCACAAGAGAGGTAAAGTCCAAACATTACTTAACGTGACCTTTCTTTTTTAGATGGCTTTACCTTTCTGAAAAAGCACCACACAGCCCTGACGCAGAGATTAAAGAGTGTGCAAAGTTTAATGGACCATTTACTGGAAGAAAAAGTGATTTCCCAGGAGGAGTATGACACCATTCGCAACTGCACGTCAGTCAAGCGGCAAACAGCCCAACTCATCGACTTGGTTCTGTCAAAGGGGAACGCTGCAGCTGAAGTCTTCAGAAATTGGATCAAAAAGAATGATGTTTACCTCTTGAGAGAATTAATGGGTATTAACCATTTACCTTCTTGATTACAAATATATAAAGTCCTGGGGGGGGGAAACGTACAAGATCATGCTGGTTCATGCAAGATCACCTGGTTAAGAACACCTCACACATGGAGATGAAACTTGGTGATGCAACAAGGGAGTGTCTTTGTCTCCCAGTTAAACTGCCAAAGATTAAGTAGTATAGACTCTTTCAATCAGTTCCTAGAGGGTTTCCGGTTGAAATGTTCAAAACCAACACAGATACTTTGAAATGAAAAAAAAAGAATCGGACTTTAGCACAATGCTCTACAAAATGACTACAGCATTTTTTTTTTGTCCCCAAGTTACCATTAGCTTTCTGTGCCACCGGAAATTCCTTAGGAACGCACATGTTTGTTTATGCAGTTGAAGGGGTCTATATTAAACTACTAAACTCCAGCTACTTACAGAAGACTGACCTAAATTGTTTAATTGTTGTTCTCGCTACACTTTCAGCCCAGTCAAATGAAGCTGCATCACCGAGTCAAGATCTTTCAGGTATACAAATATGTGAAGGGTTGCTTTTCCTTTCAGATTTTTAACAAAAAACAAACAAACAAACAAACAAACAAAAAAAGGGAATCAGTTTTAGCAGCCTGAATGGAGTCTGCTGTCCTTGTTATCATTAAGCCGGTGGTTTCCATCTTGTTCTCTCCTCCCTCTTGTATTCTCCAGATTTACCAATGGAAGAGCAGCTGAGGCGACTTCAGGAGGAGCGCACGTGTAAAGTGTGCATGGATAAGGAGGTTAACATCGTCTTCATTCCCTGTGGACACTTGGTGGTGTGCAAGGAGTGTGCCCCCTCATTGCGCAAGTGTCCCATCTGCAGAGGCGTTGTGAAAGGCACTGTCCGAACCTTCCTCTCCTAAATACGCAGCAGATGTGTTTGGAAAACCTTTCATAGAATATTATTAAAACATTGTGGTATGTATATTCACCCAACAGCAAGCTTGCACTTTGGAGAGGTACAGATGACTATCAGTTCATGTGATTGTCACTTGATTTGTCTTCTCATCATTTAATAAAATATTAATTGGCAAAGTGTTCCAGTTGTGTTTTCAAACGAGTGTGGCTCTTTTATAGGCATATTTTAGCCCAGTAGCGCAACCATTGAGGCAGTGTAAAGCTATTTCTTTTATTATTATATTATTGGTAGTATGGAGCTTTTATACTCACAGCTGTCCAATATATTAAGTCATTACTCTCTTATTAACAGTCTTATCAACAACAGTAGTCAAGTTTGTGACTATAATGTTTAAAATAGCTTTCCATTTTCCAGCAGACTCTTAGGCTAGGTACCTGTCTATTATACTTTTGCTATTGCTGAGTACATAAAGAATACTTAATTGCTGAATGGATATGTCCCATGAATGCTAGGCTTTACCCAATAAACATGGCTGTGAAGGCACATATGCCGGACATAAAAGTACAAAATATCCAACGAACACCCTTTTATGTAAGTTGCTTTAGGAACTAAGTTCTCACATTTTCTCCATCTAAGAAGGTTGCTGTTGGGTGAAACATAACACTGTGCTATGGTATCCGATCAGAAACCCTACATTTTATGACGATGTGCTGTAAAAAAATAAAATGCTCAGGGTGCTTGCAAAAGGTCTGGAAAAGTGGCAAATGAATGACTTGCTTTCCAGACCAAAAGTATGAGTATGAAGTTTGGGTGAAAGTCTTGAAAATGTTTGGATATTTTGCAAATAATACATTGTTGATGGTGCACAAAAAATATCAATGGCCAAAATATTTACTGAAAAGGGCAAGCACCCAGTTCCCTGTTGAATGTGGGATGTATATTGTCTGTTGGAGTGAAGCAACAGTACAAACCAAAACTTTGAATCAGAACTTTTAATAGTGTGATACATTTTTTAGTCACTTAAGTCTTCTCACAACCTGGGTAGGAAAGTGTTAAATGTGTACAACTATACATCTTGTAATTCCCCTTACATAAATACAGATACATACAGCAAATGTACATTTAATTACAATACATTCAAGGACATTCATTTAAATTCATTATTGCTTCTGGCCCAATTAAGGAAATATATGCAGGCCTTTTGTGAAGAGGCTAAAAACCAATAAAAACAGGAGGTTAAAAAATTTCTTTGGAAATGTTATATGATTATGAACACTACAATCACAAACCAACATTTTACAAATGAGCAGTTCAATCCGTTGGCTCTTGAACAGGTGCAAAGGATGTCCGTCCAGTAATAAATATCTACTAAATATCCAAGTCTTGTAGATTACCCCAGCTGGAGCCAACCTTCACTTTGACACAGAGCTTCACGTACAGCTTCACAGCGGACTCCATTTCTTTCTTCATAATCTGTGCAACCTTGAAAAAACAAAAACACGACAGGCATTCAGCACATCTCCAGACAATGGCTTTGCTCTATAGTAGCCTACAGACGGTTGTTGTTTTACATGTATGAGGTCTTCTTCAGCGACTTCATAGATGAGCTCATCGTGGAGTTGTAGAATGAAGTAAGCTCCTCTCAGGGGCCTGGAGAGGACTCGGTGGCGCCTTGATCCTGAGAACATGCAACCAGAGACGGTTAACCCTTGAAGGTGTGTGTTTTTGAACATTCTAACAATATTCATTTCCGCAACAATTCAAGGTTTTAAAATTCTATCTTGAATTCAATGAACCCAGATATTCCTTAGAACGTTTGTTACTCATATGAGAAGCGCTCTGCTTAACGGCTACACTGAGAGCTTCAGACCCTCTGCTGTGGATTAAGGGTTTGTCTACTCTATACATTCTATGTACCTACCATATCTGAAATACCAGAAATGGAATCATATGGAATCCTAGTCACAGATATGAAGAAGCTCATTCCTCTGTCACATCTAAGGAAGATCATTCCTTCTGTGATTGTCATCATTGAGGAATCTACAGTTGTATTTCATCATGGTTTAGCATCTTACACAACATCCTTAAAAATCATAAAACTGTTCATGGCATACAGGGGCACCATGACAGTGACCCACCTGCTCCTGGGACGGGGTGCTGATGAGACTGGGGTATGTTCTGGAAAGCTTTGTTAAACTGCAGCTGAATGTTGACTGTGGCAAGCTTGACGATGTCAGCTGCAGACCCTTGGACAGTTGTGTTGACTGCCTGGCGTTCAGCCTACAGAGTTAATCAATTTAATGAGACTGACTACAGCTTGCCTTGGGCACTGATGATTCTTTTCATGGTAAGACAACTTACATGCGATCTTATATACATATTTTTATCTTTTATGCCTGGGAGAAACCTCCTCCTGCCAAGAATGGTCTGTACATAGCCATTTTTGCTACAGTTCTTCACAGTTTCTTTTAAAAAGGTCTGTATTCCTGAAACAAGATAAAAGAAGTCATACCACGGCACACTTGGCAAGTTCAGTTAAAGCATTTAACTCCTCTAAATCTGTATATATATATTCACCTGAATATCTTGATTTGAAAGATTCAATGTAAGATGCAGCATCATTCTCATCAATGTCCATTTGTTCTCCAAGAGATTTTGCTCCCATGCCATAGATGATTCCATAACAAATCTGTCGAAGAAAGGAAAAGACTCAAGAAACACACTCGTGTTTTTTTTAAGCTGAGTCGCCATTACTGATGCAACATAAATAAGAAGCTGTGAGACTGCTGTACCTGTTTTGCCTGCTGTCTCAAACGATCATCTACTGATGCAGGGTCCACCATCTTCCACTCAGCTGCAATGCTTTTGAAGACGTCTGCCCCGCTGTTAAGCACCTTGAGGAGTCGCCGGTCACGCGACAGGTGAGCCAAGATTCTGAGCTCTAACTGAGAGTAGTCAGCTGCTAAGATGAGCCCTCCTAAGTAATAAATTACATGGCCAAGAAACAACAAGAAAACATTTTATCATTTTACCAATGCAAGACAACACCCAACACTTTTAATGATTGAATGAACAATACATCTTAGTGTGCCTCACCTGGGAAAGGGACAAAAGCGTGCCTCATACTAACTGAGAAAGGTGTGCCCCTTTCTTGTGGAGTTTCCAATGTTTTGATGAGTGGTGCAAATTGCTGAGGAATCCTTGATTTTCTCCTGTGAAGAAATTTCTGAATGTAAGAAACTGATCTGGTCATTGTAGAAAATATTCAATTACAGGTTAGTTACATATTCAGGTTCAATTACCTTTTTGAGGAACCAATACTACTTCCACTCTCCAATGGCTGGCTTTCCCCAATTACTGTGGGCATCTCTATATCAAAATCTTTGGGGACATTCTGAATGTTCGGTTCAGTGAAGCTAACTCTTCCTACATACGGTTGTGATAGATATAAAAGAACATTATAAACCAAATGGTGTACATATTTTACAAACAACAAAGAAATTATGTTAATCTATGTTTACTATACTTATCTCTACCTGTCGCTGTATGTGTTTGTGAGACTGGATGTATCCTCTCCATATTCAGTACTGGATGCAGACATTTCTCTCTTTGCAGTGGAAAAACTACCTTGGTCAGGGCATTTGTGATTCTTCTCCATTCTAGAATAACCCCTGGTAACTGGTGCAGTGGTTTCAGTTTTTCTAGAATGTCCTGGAAACATTTATTTTGAATCACAATTCATAATTACAGAAAGAACCTTTACAAACACAAAATGCATAGGAAACAACAGAATAACAGTTTGCCATAGTGTGTATATTGCTGATTTACAGTATATTGACAGACCTATACAGACTGTCCGAAGACCTCAAACATGGCTTCTGGCGAACACACAATGAATTTCCAATCATAGAATTGTGGAAAGTACCTTTGTGGTGCTAAACTGTTTAGCCAGTCTGACCCGACCTCCACCAGGTCTTCGAGTGTAACCAAGAGTCTTCTTGGCCTTCTGACCATTTACGTCCCCGTTTGGAGGCAACTTCAGCTCCAAGAACAGCACCTGATAAACCCAGACACATTTCTCACTTCTTCAGACTTTTCAACAATGAGAAATACAATTCTAGGGAGCTTGCTGTCCAAAATGGCAAAATAAATTTACATACTGGTATAAATTAAATTAAGGTATAAATTAAAAATAGCAGTAAAAATGTGGCAAAGGTATAACAGATGATTATCCAACTTTACACAAGGTAGGTCCACCAACACTGTACTTAACAGACCTCTGCAACATCGTCAGGGCTGGTCAGGGAGAAGCTGTGCCCAGTCAGCTGGTATGCCTGGGACTCCAGGGCTTTGAGCTTGGCCTGCATCACATGCTTCTGGGCTTCGCACTCCTCGGTGCTGAACCCAATACCATTGAGCTCCAACAAAGCCAAGCAGTACTGGTTTGGCATCTCCACGTTGTGAAACACATCTGGAAGGGAAAAAATGTTCAGCACCCTAAAACCATAGTGAATCCCCTTCCTCCCAAGGGCATAAGTATACTTCTGTGGACAAGATTTCACGCAAAGCAGGTGCGCTCTAACCTGACCCTCACCAGATGAATTTCGCTCCAAATCTGATCCCGATATTTTTACACTGAATACTGAATGCGATATGCGATATGTATATAATCTGCATTTTAAACAAAATGGCCTAAATGTTCAGGTTTAACTCTATGCCACATGTATGTATGTACGTCTGCATGCAGAGGCAGAGAGGGGAGCGTGTTGAGTCGGTCGTACGCTATGAAAGAGCTGCCTACTTTCCAGTGGACAGAGGAGCAAACAGCAAAAAAAAATCATGACGCAATATTGATATTAAGATATTGTCCCAACTATACATCTCCTGAAATATAAATCCTGCTCCAAAGTATTATTTTTCTGCTGTGCTAACGGACACAAATTATGGTGCTGCACAATCAGTCCATATGTACAGTACATGCTCAAACGGTGTCCACAGAAATATACTTTCCCCTTAAGTGGAAGGCTGTTTTCTATTGAAGCTTTAAAAGCTAGTCGCGTAAAGCAATACCTAACAGACTGTCCTTGGACAGAAGGTCAGTGAGCTGGGCCATGACTCTGTAAACAAGGACGCATTCCACTGCTGCTCTGTACCGTCCGGAGTAACTGGCATCCCCACTCATCCCTAAACTTTGCACGCCTTGTCCTGGACTAATACCGTCCAGCAGAGAGAGGTCTTGTGGGGCGAAGTTTGTCACCATGTTGTGCAGATTGCGGTCTTTAGAGCCAGGGTCCAGCAGCCAACAAGCAACCTGCACACAATGAGAATCACATGGTAATAACATAGCATGCAAATGGAACTCAGTCTTTGAAACATTATGATACGGAGAGGGAGAAAGAGGCCCACCCACCTTTGGGTCTTCGAAGACTCCTCCAAGTGAGACTCCACAGGCCAACAACAATGTCTTGTAGACTTGAAGGAAGTCATACGCAATTGTAACTCCTCCATCATCAGAGAGAACCTTCTTTTCTAAACAGCTTTGAATTCGCTTCTGTCTCTCGGCAACAGTCAATTTGTCATCCAGAGGAGGAGGGGCTAAGCTTGCACTGATGTCTGTGGACAGGCATAAATACATGGCAAATTGTTTTACAATCTACACATTATATTGTTTGGCATTTAGCAGACACTCTCATCCAGAGTGAACTAACTAGAGATGAGTAACCACTAGACCACCACCCATACAGTATACTTAGAAACAAGGAAGATGTAGGGGAAAGGTTAGGCTTGCAGGGATTCTGTTTCAGAATCAGTTTTATTTGTTAGCCAAGTATACTTACGTACACAAGGAATTTGACTTAGGTAGGTGTTATCTCTCTACACAGTCAACAAATATACATGTGGTACTAACAAATAGACATGTAGTAGTAAACAGACATGTAGTAGTGTAGCGAAGGAAGAGAACAGTGACCCCAACCGGTCTTGAACCTGGGTCTCCGGGGCAATAAACCTGCAGCTTGACCGCAACGCCAAAGAGACAGGCCCGTTGGTCAGAGCGCATACCAAACTATGTAAACGGTACTCCGTCACAAGTAGTTTATGGTAATACCTGTGTTTGTCTGTTCCTGCTGTAGAGATATGTAATAGGCATCTTTTCCTCCCCAGCACACAGAGATGCCAACAACAACAAGCCCTTCATCTCCTTTCACAGGGAACCCATCTTTCCTCAGGCTTTTCCCTGGGTGGACACCTACAACCAGACATACAGTAAATCAGCTGGTCTACCAAATACAAAGAGCTACAGTAATTTCCTGTGTATTAGCCGCATGGTGTATAAACCGCAGGACAGTGTTTTATGCAAGTGAAAAGAAACAAAACTATATTAATACCATATTAATTGCCCCTGTGTATTAACCTCATGGCTGAAGTAATTTTGCAAAATCAATTTATAAACCTTGGCTAATAGTTGTGAAATTACAGTATTGCTTAAATTGAGGAAGAAAAAACACTGAAAGACATGGAAGGGAGGCTGCTGTGTAATGGATGAAAACAAAGTGCACCTGACCTTGTTTGTGTTTTACTCCTATGACCGACTTGGTGTCTGGAATGCGATCACACTCCTCACAGGCGAGAGCCAGAGCAACCCTCTGCTGCGTTTGCCACTCCTTCACAAAAGTCTCAAAGAGGCTCTGATCACTGGCCACATCAATGATTGTGAAGGACTCGGGACTGCTGGGAGTGAACCCCATAGATATCTGTTCCTCGGTTGCCTCATGTGGAAGGCCACTGTCAGTTAGAGGGTTGTTATCGCTGAGATTGGATTTTAATTTCACTTCCACATCAGGCCAAGGTTTTTCTTTGGTGTTCGTTGAGGATTGGGGCTGAAGTGGTGACTGGATGGCCGAGGTGGTCATTTTGACCCTTACAGGAGTGACAGGCTCTGGGGTTGGAGGAATGATGTCACCCCCTTGTCTGGACCGTGGGTTTCCTATTGTGTTGTGTGTCATGACAACATCATTCTCACCTACATTGTTTATATTTTCAGTGTCAACCACATTGTCTTCCCTCTCAGCTATCAAACCTTCATGATCTGAGGAGTCTGAATTTGTCTCCACTGGCATCTCACTGAAAGTTGAAAACTGCTCTGACCACTTATCAAATACCTCTTGCATTCCTGGACTCACAAGAAATGAGCACTCACTGATCTTTGCCTCTGGGTCTTTACAAATCACTTTTCTGTCAACAGGCCCAGGGAACTCAGACATAACACACTCTTCCATACCTGGCCTCTCTGGTTCAACTTGATCAGCTGTTGGCAGATGGCCACATTTTAACACACTATTCATTTTCTCCAGGTAATGTTCTCCGATCAGGAGGGAATCCCCCCACTCAGACAGGTTGAATGACGACTCGCCCCATTGGATGGCCTCTTGAACTTCACCAAGGGGTGGACTATCTGGGGGTTCCTCAGGATCTGCTGCTATTCCATCCTGAGCGACCATTCTGTTCTCTGCCATTCCATCCACTGCTGTCACTTTATTCTCTTCCGCCATTCCATTCTCTGCCCTCATTCCACTCTCTGTCGTCACTCCAGTCTCTTCCGCCATTCCATCCACCTCCTCCTCAGTTTCACCTGACGCATCCTCTGCTGCCAGGGCATCCAGCAAGGAGCTATCATATAGACTATCAAATAGGAAACTGCTGCTACCATTGAGGCTGGTCTCCACTGCATCTTGTGGGATCTTCTGGCCGTTGTTGGACTCTAGAGCTTGTGGGTCATTTGCTTGCTCGTCCTGCTGTGGAGCTCTCAAATTCTCTTCGATTACTTGATTACTGTAATTGAGAATTTTTTCCATTTGACTGTCTGTCAGGGAGATGTTGTATTTGGGATGGGCTAGGGTACAGCTGCGAAGGCAGACATTGGTAGGACTTACATTGCCCGATAACCTCTCCCTGTTGGGGTTTGTCTCAATACCAGATTCCTCAGAAGACTTTTCGTCTTCAGATACTGACAGCTTAAGCATGACATCAGTGTGGGATTTCATGGTTCCATTATTAGCTTTTGAGTTGGCATCTCCCTGAAAAACACCATCAGTGTGGGATTTCATGGTTCCATTATTAGCTGTTAAGTTGGCATCTCCCTGAAAAACACCATCTTGCTGCTGTATGATTCTCTCGGTCTGTGTGTCTAGCTGAAAACTGTCACCAAAGTCCCCTGCATTCCCTGTGTACAAATCAGGGGATGTACATTTCTCTGCTGGTGAGACAACAGTGACTTGTTTAATTCCTGGTGTCCTGATGTGACATGATGATGAGGAAGTGTCTTGGGGAACATCTTGACTTTGACATGAGTCTTCAGCTTTGTTTCTGTTTGTTTGTACTAAAGAAGATCTCTCTGTTTCGTTTTTGGCCTCGCTATGCATGTCCTCGGTAAAAAAATGCTTGGATTTAAATCTGACCTTCCTCCCACGGTCCTGATTCTTGTCACAACTTAACCTCGGGACTTCCTCAGAGTCTTTCAACTGGGTTGCTTGCTCAAGTTTATCTGTATTTTTGTCGCCTTCTTTACTTGTGTGATTTTGATCTTTAGCTAGGTCTGAGGAGGGCTGATCTGTCCTCTCTGGAAGTGATGTGCTGTATTTATTTACGATTTGTCCATCATGTCCATCTGTCACTCCTAAATCTTCCACTTTCCTACGTTTGGACACCTGAGTATCAGGTGGTGGTGCAGACTGCTCCTCGGTGGCAGACATGCCATTTGTATTTAACTGATTGTCTGAATTCACATGAACAGATGACTGAGCAGACACCGTGTCGTCCACTGGCCGTTTCTTGGCTTTTGCTTTTATGGACCTCAGCACTTTATGCAATGCACTGGATCGGCGTTCACAGTCAGCAGGCGGAAAATCCAGCACAGGATTTGTAATGGTGTTCTCAGTTGATTTGTCAACAGAAGTGTCCATGGGTTCTTCCCCGCTTTCAACATTCTCTTTGGATGTAACTTGGAGACGGACAGTGTCGTCACACGCCATGTGCAGACTTTTCGTGATCTCTGTGTCTTTCACCACTCCCTTTGCATGTTTACAATCTGCACTTGTATTGGTGTCAGTCACTCCTCCTTTAACACTTGCCTCATTGACCTCAGGCTTGTGCACCTCTGTCCTCTCTGACTCATCATCAGCTGATCGCTCTGCTGTTGGCTGGTTTGTGCTGCCCCCTAGTGGTAGAGAGGCTGGATCCCAGTTCACACCCAGCATGGCCAAGTCCTGCTGCAGCAGGTGCCTCGCCTCGGCCACAATCTCCAGAGCTGCCTCTCTCTCTGTCAAGGGCTTCTTCCCGCTGACCCATATACAACGTAAGCTTCTGCGTTCCTGGACTTCCCATTCAGTCTCGTCAACGGCCTGCTTGGAGCTAAAATGGAGGAGAGATCACATGATCAGAAAGAAGTGAAAGGATACTTATTCATTATTTCCATTCAATCCTGTCATATAATAATTATAATATAGTAACAGATTCTATGCACAGCAAAGCCCTTGAATTTATTTAATTCTACATTACTTATTAATATGGCATTCGTCTTAATATAAATTTCTAAAGATTAAGCTTGTTTGTTGGGTTTCCATGAAGTGAATCTCAAACTTTTCCACTCTCTGGTTTTACCTTTTGAAAGGGACAGCTTTCCTCAGCACTTTCTCTACATCTGCAACCTGCGCATGGGCCACATCTGCCACGGTGAGAAGTCCTGTGCTGTACAGGGTTCGTGCGGTCTGGGCGTTCAGGAGAGAGATCCGCACCAGATCACAGAGTTCTCTCTGCACTCCGAAACTGAGGCGACTCTGGAACTGTGACAGTAGTATCTCCAGGTTGTGCCAACCCAAGCGGTTGCAGAAGACCGTGACCATTCCTGTTCATATACAACATAGAACCAACAAATAACCTAACTAATAAATTATAACTACATTTCAATTAGTGAATGAAGGAAAACAATACAAGTTCCCTTTGTCCTGCGTTTTGTTTGTTAAGTGATGCACAGATAATGTTCCATAAATAAATGTCTTACAAAAATCATGCATGATCAAAGTCATGAAAATAGCACAAGAAAAGATAAAACAAAGGTATTGTCATCAAACCTATTACCTGCATAGGTGGAGGCTGACTGTTGAAGAGACTGAAGCTGTCCTCTGCTACACCCGTACTTCTTCGCCACAATACCCAGAGGTACCTCATTCACCAAGTCCAGTAACACCAGTGTAGTAAAAAATCTATAAATATTAACATATCAATATTCCATGTGCAATTCTATGTCTGTTCATTCATTTAAAAAGCTTCACATCAGCCTCCAAAAATTATTTAGCAAATAATCATGATCATCAGATTATACTGCAAATCTGACTACAGTACATCTGTAAAAGGGATTCGGTACCGTTTATGTATGGCCATTTGCCTTCGTTGTTTGTCAGTCTTGGCAACCAGCTTCCCACTGACCGAGCGTGCCAGGAAACCCTCCTGGATTCCCACCATTTCAGCCACACGCTTCATCGATGATGGCAGCTGTTCCCAGAGACAGAAAAACTGGTACCAGTCAATTGTGGTCCAGTCTGCATACACAGGGGTTATCTGAAAGAGATATAAATCTATGAACTTAAACACTATATTTAACAGTGAGCAAAAAAAAAAGACCTAACTTATGACTTAGTGTATTGACAGTAACAATGAAAAGTGTTCCCTTCAAGATCTAGTTAAATGTCAAATGAAACTGTATATTAAAATGTAAAAACATTATCACTGCACTTACAGTGTGTACGTATTATTAGTCCTGCCATGTCTCTATGCTTACCTGGTAAAGAATATGGAGGTCATTCTCCAACACAAATCCCTTCATTGCTCTCTGCAGGTCTGCAAATATCCCCAGGGCCTCCGGTGGTGACAGGGATGAGGACAGAGTCGCAGAGCCCAGATGAGTGGGACAATACCTCTCCTCTGCTAAACAACACAAACAAACAAACAACCAAACAAACAAACAGCAGCTCCATAATGTTGCTACTGCAATCACCTGTGTGCACACTGGTGGCCATGAAACTTCGCAGATGACGAAAGGTTTGTTAGTGGAAATCTACTGGGGAATCTGTCTCACCATCTTTGTCGTTCTGGATGTGGATAAATTCATTGTCCATGAGCCACTCTATACAGGCCTCTATGGCTCCACGACTCTTGTCCTTCGTGCTGGATGTTGATCCTGCACTCCCTTCCTCTGCTGCCAGACTCGCTGCCAGTAGCGTGCAGGAGGCATAGAGCTTCACCTCCTCCGGAGTGCTCGCAACTCCCCCAACGATAATCTGATAACACCACAAGAAAGACAGCAAGACGAATACAACTACCTGAATAGTTCAACACACTGGTGATATCGCTGAGAAAGTGAGAATGTAAGGATAAAATAAATTTTCCTTTGTATGTTATGTTTCCCCGAGTCCCTTCCTTACCTCTAGAATTGCCCGAAGCATACTAGTCGTAACGCCCTCACCCTCCTTTTTAATTAGACAGCTGCTGATTGGCTTCAGCGTGCCCTGTATCAAGCTGACTCCCTTGAGACGTTCAGACTCCTTACAGACCAGCACACTCTCACCTGGATCAGAGTCGTGTTTTCACTTTGAATAGGCAAGGTAGGTACACTACATATTTGCTCATAATACACAACAACAAACAAGTTAGGGTTTAACTAACAGTATGAGTATTTCACACAACACATCAAAATGCGTAACCCAACTGAGAAGATTAATCTGATATGCTAATGATTTCAAGAGGTTTTGAAATGGGTAACTACAGTCATTTCCGATGTATTAGCCGCATCATGTATAAAGCGTGTGATGGTGTTTCATAAAAAACGTTGTATTGACCACACCTGTGTATACCTGCAATAGCCCAATGAATCAGAATCAGATCAGAAAGAAGAATGAAGAAAAATGAAATGCATTCCCATTCATAGCCCGCCCCTGTGTATTAACCTCATAGCTGAGGAAATCTTTGCTAAATCAATGCATAAACCTTGACTAAGAGATTACAGGAAGGAAATTACAGTAAATTGCAGTGGAGCTCGTTCCCTTACCCTCAGTGTCCACTCCTTTGCGCCCCGCTCGCCCTGCCATCTGCTTGTAGGTCAATATGTCCAGCAGGTGGCCGTTGAAGACCGGGGTACGGATGATGACGCGTCGCGCCGGAAGGTTCACGCCAGAAGACAGGGTAGACGTTGCGGCCAGGACTCGAATGCAACCCTCACGGAAGCCATTCTCTAAAATATCCCTCTCGTCAAAGGTCAGTCCTGGGATTGAAGAGTTGGTTTAAACTATGTAGAGCATAAACTTAGAAGAGTAGCCACATACTTATTTAGCTTAAGACTATTTATTGACCATACATGTCTTCATCAATGATTCCATTTCTTTTTTTAACTATGTGCATGTTATATATGTGAAAGCTAGGTAAACATATCTATCCACATACATATAGGTATATGTATGTGGATAGATAGATAGATAGATAGATAGATAGATAGATAGATAGATAGATAAATAGAAATATGATCATATAAATCATATAAATAATAGTATGTCCAAGTCTACCCTGTTCATTTTGTACCTGCATGATGGAAGGCCACGCCCCATGGCACAGTGCGCTGGAGAATATGATCGAGTCCTGCAGGGGACCGTTTCAGCTGAGCCACCACATCCAGCAGACCCTCATGCTTCAGAGACACAGGAGGTGGGCCTGACGAACCCTGCTTTTCTGTAACAGTACAAGTTATAGGTAAATACTGACTCCGGGAAACTTAAAGGAGAATTCTTGAGAATTCTTTAACATCATGCCCCCAGAGCACTGTAGCTGCCTGGCTGCTCTGGCTGTTGGCTAGCTAGATATCATCGATCTTTTTTGTTTTATTTCGTATCGGTGAGTACCTTGGTGACCTCGAGAAATGAAGATCTACGTGAAATATCGCAAATACATCTGTAAAAATTAGAAAGAATATATTGTGCGTGGCAAGAAGAATTTCATCTGAAATTTTCCAGGCAGTCATAGATGATTATCTATTTTCAAATCTTAAACAACCCAGCCCACGCCTAACATCTGGCACAGTTCCTGAGAACTTTAAGCCCAAACCCTGTGAGTGATTTTATATGTGTACCTTTGTGATGGAGGTTGTAAAATTCCCTTGCAATGCTGTCTGTCAGTTTCTCACACCAGCTTTTAGAGGGGCAGAACAGCAATACAGAGTGACCATCCTGTATAGTCTCAAAACACAGGCTTACAATGTGGTCATCATCACCCTGGGGAGGAAAGAACAGTCTCAAAACACAGGCTTACAATGTGGTCATCATCACCCTGGGGAGGAAAGAACAGTCTCAAAACACAGGCTTACAATGTGGTGTGGAGATTTGTAATATACTGACTGCTAGCAGTTTTAAACAGCTCCACATTTACTAAAATGTATTCATTGTTATCGACACAGCAGGCTTTTGACTACACTCATCGTTCATTTGGTTAAGTATTGCAGTCACTGCAACAATAATTAAATGACAACACTTGACATTTTCAGGGGGCTAAGCAGGGCAAGTGACCTTAAGTGACCTTGTAGGAACCTGGATAGTGCTTGTACAAACAACAAACTACATTGATGCAAAGTGCAGTGGAACATTTCTGAGGGGAAAATCCCAGAGTGGTTAAAATTACATTGTTTAGATAAATACCTGCACCTGTGGAACTCTTCCAGACCTCGGTTTACTCTTTACATTTTAACATTTTATCTTAACTTCCGGGTAGCCTTGTTCCTGACCTTAACTTGAAGAGCAGGCTGGAACTTCCTCATGAGGGCCATTGAGCCATCGTAAACACTGGAGCCAATCTTCACCCACTCTTTCAGAGGGACGGGTCGGTAGTCTGTATGATAAAGCTCAGCATCCAGCCAGGTGGCCAAGAGGTCCAGATTGGGTAGCGTGGCACTCATCCCCACAATCTGAATTTCCTTAGAAACACTCTGGCTTTTTTCTGACAAAGATCTATGCAAAGATCAAAATACAGGCATACTGTCAAAGCAGTATTGGATGTCAATATTCATGTCCTGAATAGGTCCTGAAAAGTTTTCTAGGGACGTATAGAAGCATACTAAGAAAGCATACTAAGAAAGTGTGCAATGATTGTATTGAGATGCAGATCGAGACCTTGTATCTGCAGTTGAGGTTTTCTGTGCAATGAAGCGAATCTTGGTCAGTAGAAGTTCCAGCAAATAGCCTCTCCCAGAGTCTCCAACCATGTGCAACTCGTCTACAACCACTATTCCTGAAGACAAAAAATGCCATTATTCTTAAATAATAATAAAAAACAGAAAGATACATGGATACATGGAATACATGGAATATCAAATGGAAATGAAATGCTTATTACAATGAGATGAAAATAACATTCAAAATAACAACCATTGCATGCTATGAGATGTATTATCAGAGATAAGTAAAAACAACATAAATAAATCAATAAAAATATAGCATTTACCCAACAAGTCCATTCTGTCCTCTTCAATCAACCTATTGATGAGTCCATTTGCTTTCTCTATGGTGCATACAGCCACATCCAGAGCCCCAAACCCGCCCGCAGCGGACGTGCTGCCCATATAACCCTCCACCCTCACCCCCGCCTCCTGGAACACATCCTGCAACACGGGCCACATCAATCAATGAGTGAGCAAGAGTTGCTACTGCTATTTATTGCAACTACTGCAGTATGTTCCTTTGTTCTGTATGTGTATATTAGCTTGTGGATGTCTACATTTTCCCTTGGGGTTAATCAAGTATCTATCTATCCATTTATCCATCTATCTTTTAATTGTTGATTACATTCAGAGTCAAATACAGTTAGATGGCAGATAAAAAAGAACTGATAATCGTGAATGTGAACAGTCACAGATCATAATGAGTATAAGTGCTGCTATAGTCTTTCAGTAGAACAAACATGCACACAGTTAAAAAAACGGAAGTGGTCAAGAAACAAGAACCAACCTGCAAATAGAACATCTTTTCCCGGGCCACAGACACAAATGGCAGAATAAATATAGCTTTCTTCCTCGTTTCAAGGACTCTCTTGAGAATGAGTAACTCAGACACTAAAGTTTTCCCAGCACTCGTAGGAGCTGAAATGTTGAAAACAAACAAACATACAAATAAGGATGCAGAATGTGCTCAACCATTAAAAATAGGATGAGTGAATCACTGTTTATTAAATAATTAGTTAATTAATTAATTTGGACACATAAAAAATAACTTGAATGAATCCTGCATTTGATTAATTACAATCACAGTGAAGACTATGAACAATTGTTCAACATCTTGCTGAAAACATGCCAGCACCCACATGGCGATTCTTACATGCTGCAGAATGTTTAAAAAAAAAAAAACAATTTACCTGAATACACTAAGTTTTTGCCTTCCAGGACTCCTCTCTGGGTGAGGCATTCAGCTTGCCACTCAAACATGCGCTGCACACCCCGGCTTTGGTACCGGTCAAGCACAGGCTTGGGAAGGCCCCAGCTTGAAAGAAGTAGCTTGTCTGTGAGATCAGTTGGAATCGCCATATGCATACTCAGTCCTAAAGACGTATTAATAAGGCAAAAAGGCCACAGCAGGTTTACTGTATTGTTTTCAAAGGCATCCACTTCCATCACTGTACAAAAACATGCCTAGATGATAGCTATTTATGCACTGATGAACACCTGAGGGGTGTATATATGATACAACTATGCAATATATAAATATGAAATGATTAATTACTATCTGTGAAATTCATATACCCCCTGTACACATACATTCATCATTTCCCTCAGTTTCGAATCATTCAATCCACAAGACCATTCATTCACATTACTGAATGATCCGATTTGAATTTGTTCACATTCACATCACAACACTGACTGCTGAGCTTTGATTTAATTTTAAAATAACAGTTAAACCAAATGCTTGCATGTCTAGGAAAATAGGCCTAGGCCTACATCTTTAGCACTGAACTCTACCTGCATCAGCCAGCGTTTCCCCCAGAGAGCTCTGCTCCAGGCCAGAGGGAGGAGTGAGCACTGACACCGAATGATTGCCCAGGGAACGAGACGGCAGCTGGTGGCCTTTTTTCTCCTTTGCCGCTGCTACATGGGTAGGGCTGAAGAGGATGTAGTCCTTTCCTGTGCTTTTTGATTGTTTACCTTTAATCATAGATTCCTCAGCATCCTGATTTTTCTTTCTTGGAGGATAAGAGGGATTTCTGTCAGACAGTTTTGCCTGTGTGGGGGCTGTTTTATGAGTGTCAGAAGTCTTTTCGTCCGGGTCACTTTTAGATTTCTGTGCATCATGGTTTGAGTGTAGCCCTTCTCCGTCCTCGCTGAAGAGCAGTTTCTGTGCCAAACTTTTACCATTTTCCAACCGTTTCCAAGTTTTCTGACAACCCTGGGATACTGGGATTGTCCCTTGGCCTGCCGGTTTGGATATTTCATGAGAGGTTGTGGAGCTTTTATTCTTCTCCTTTGTAGAATTTACTCTTTTAACGCCTACAGATGAACTGGGATGAATTTCCACTCCACTCTTTGTTCCAGTCCCACCAGGGTCAAGTTCATCTAAGGCTTCAAGAATCTCCTGATCCATGGCCAAAGTGTAGTCTCCTACCTCCTGTTCATTATCTTTCTGCTTCAGATGCAGTATGGTCAGGCTATGGTTGTGAGGGTATGCAAGATGATGTTACAGTAAGTTAAAAGTATCAGTAAAACTTACCCTAATCTCTTGTATAGCCCTGTCGAACTGTGTCATCTCATTGAACCCCCCCCCCCCCCCTTATACCTTCCAACTTCCTTTTACTATGAGACTCATTCTAAACAGACAGATTTGCATATTTCATTTGTGCAATCACTTGAGTGACAAAGGCTTTTGAACGCACCAAAAGTAACAACCAACTACCCAAACACCACCACCACCACATCAACTACTACCGTGACTGACTGACCGTGACTGTAAACAAAAACTTGTAGCTTGCTACAAAAAAACTTGTAGCTTGTTATCCAGATAGATAGATACTTTATTTATACTTAATTCAAGATCCTTACCTTTTTGTCTTGTACTGATGACGCCCCATATAAAACTTTCTTTTCGATGGTGGACTCGAAGAATCCATATTCAGCGATCACAGGTGAAAGTTATTTGTTGTCATTTGACTGCTAGCTACTGATAGCCTAGCTTTAAAAAATCAAACTTTGACAACTAGTAGGCTAGCTAGCATTCTGTTAGTTAGCTAATACCTTTGTCATACCTTTGCCATCAGCCACGTCCATTGTGTTTCTCATCGGAAGTACAAGTTATAAATAATGAATTGATATAGACAGAAATATTTACAAATGCATAAACATAGATGATGTAAAAAACCTGGACATACACACAACACTTCAAAAAAGCCGCCGGGTGCTACACATACAAATGTTCGGGTTGCAAACTCGAACTTTCACATCAAGAGTTCCACAGGTAAACTCGCATCTCAAGGGGCACTGAAATTTTGTCTGGAAGTATTTATGTATAGCCTGGCGAGCCAGACCCACATTATAATGTAGGGTCTGGGCACTCACCGTTCGCAGTGCTCAGTCCGAGGGTCGGGATGATCAGTTGTCTTTCAAATTCCCTCTGCACGCAATAGGACGCAATAGGATATTTGTTTTCAAGTAGCAGGGAATTCAAGCCAAACCGTTGCAACTCTGCCATCAATCATTATGTTAAGCCCAACAAACGACTCTATACACGATTTCAATGCCAGATTTAGTTTCGATTTCTAGAGCTCACAAGTCAACGGAGAGTTGCTAGACTAGCCCTGGCAGCAAATTAATTTGCTGCCGCTACGGGCGCGTCTAGATTTCTAGGCTAATTTATGTATTCTATTTTTGTTAAACTGGAGAAATATATTAAAATGTCGACTTTGAAAACAAATTGATAGCTTACCATTTAATTAAAAAATGTACAGTTGCCTATGACCTCGTGTTTTAAATGGCTGCGTGATGGATTCACGTTTGTCCAAACTTTAAATGACTTAAGTAAACATTAATAAATTAGCTTAAATTAAGTTTAAGGTAAAGTCATATAAACAATATTACTAATAGGCTAAAAAGGCTAACATTTAACAGAATAATAACAATAACCACAACATAGGCCTACAAACAACAACTAAGCATTAATTGGTGAGAACTAATTAGGCTATGACTAGGTGAAGTGTTGTCCTGATCAAGATTTCTCTCAGCATGAGCAAGCACGTGTAGCCTATGTACCATAACATTGAAAAAAAAAAAAAATAGCAACAACAACAACAACAACAAAAATAGCAACAACAACAAAAAAAGAAGTGTTTAAGAAAACTTTGTGGGAAGAGTTTGTGTGTTCAGCTGATGTTTTGTGCAGATTAATGTGCCATAATTATAGCTGCAGCACATGTCTTGTATTTGTGCCATGAGAAAGAATCCTTATTTATTAGGGACATGAAAATTAGTACAATCTGCAGAATTTCAAGATTTTGCAATAATCATTAATTGAAGACATGCAAGCACCTGGTCATCAAAAGGATATACATTGTATCAGCATCACACAAACACTATAGTGCAAAAGTAATGGAATCTATCTTAAAATAATTTTAGTGACTCATGTTTCCTTTTGTCTGTGGCGGGTTTTGAGTAATTATGAGTGCATATTTCCTTATAGTCTACTGTAGACCTAACAAAAAAGCTAAATGGAGGAACATTTTCCTAAACAGTCAAACAGGCTCCTAACTCCTGGGTTGTTAGTTTTACAGTGGTATGGTCACACTTACATTTACACTCTTAGGTGAATCATTACACATTGGTAGAATGTGTAACTAGACTGAGTCATCCACTGACTCATACAACAAAGTGATACTTTGTGATACAAAGTGATACAAAGTGTCATGGCGGACTATGATCAAACCACTGCTTTCTTAGGGGTGTGGGGACAGTTTCAGCAGGTTGTATTCTTTGTTCTCTGTTTCAGTACAATCCCCAATGGATTCAGTGCCTTTTCAGTTATATTTTTGGCAGCTTCACCATCCCACCACTGCCTCATCCCCGAAGTGAACCTGACCGAGGCATGGCGAGCGGCCATTATCCCGTCCGCGACGGTGGACGGGCAGGCGCAACAGAGTATGTGCAGCAGGTACAGGCTGGATGTGGTGAAGAACTTCTCCGATGGAGGTCTCGTCCCTGGACTGGATGTCAACGTCACAGACATCGAACAGGAGAAATGCTTGGATGGATGGAGCTACAGCACAGATATCTACCAGTCATCCATCGTCACAGAGGTTTTGACGACTGACTAAACTATTGAAAGAAAATTAACTGCAAAACACTTTCTATAATGGTGATGGAAACTGTCTTGTATTATTTGATAGAAAAAAATGATTTCAATACCATAACTGCATAAACAGGGACAGACATGAATTGTGTTCTCAAATGTATCTTGTACAAGTTGATCCTATTGTACAAATAATTAAGGCATTTGAGAGTAGAAACACTAGCAATGCCATGGCAGAAATTGAGGTCTCATCTGATTCTTGCAGTTTGACCTTGTTTGTGGTCAACGCTGGAAGGAGTCGTTCACCTCCTCGGTCTACTTCATTGGTGTCTTATTTGGGTCCTTCTTTTCTGGTCAACTGTCAGACTGGTAATAAGAAAGTTTACTGAAAGTTTAAGGATAGATCGATGAATGTTGGATCAGATTACTTGGTTGAATGACAGATAGATAGCACTACAGCATAGTACTGTATCTGGTCCAGCCTTCCTAATTCATAGTTGGATATGTCCACTAATATAAATCTTAATGCCCAGTTCCTTGTCATTGCATTTGCAAGTTTGCCAATGTAACATGTATATCTCCTTTTTTCTCTTTTATGTTTAGGTGTGGCAGGAAACCAGTACTTTTCATGACCATGATGATCCAAACAGTGTTCACATTTATTCAGGTTTTTTCCACATCTTGGGAAATGTTCTCTGTTATTTTCTTCATTGTAGGGATGGGGCAAATATCAAATTACGTGGCAGCATTTGTCTTAGGTATTCAAAATATTCATAATGTCTACCTCATATACATACATATACAGGTGCATCTCAACAAATTTGAAATTCATGGAAAAATCCATTGACCTGCCCACAGACAGACTAAAGGCTCAGGAAACCATTGCCGGTGTTTCAACTTATTTAGCTGATTAGATCTCAGGTTGACAGTTCTGTATAATAACGTTTTTATTCTAATCTTTTGATATATTATATTATATTGATAGATTTTTTATTTCCATTAGCTGTAAACCATAATCAGCAAGATTAATAATGAAGATTAAAACAAAAAAAGGCTTGAAATATTTCACTTGATGTGACTTGAATCTAGATTATATGAAAGTTTTAGTTTTTTTAAATAAATTACAGGGAAAAATACAGGGAAATACAGGGACAAATATCATGATATCATGAAATCATGATATTCAATGTTTTTGAGATGCACCTGTACATACATTATTGGCTTCCCTGGTAAAGATGAGTAAAAAGGGGTATAAAAAATGTATATTGCCG
Organism: Alosa pseudoharengus; assembly: GCF_046254945.1. Classification (NCBI taxonomy): domain Eukaryota; kingdom Metazoa; phylum Chordata; class Actinopteri; order Clupeiformes; family Clupeidae; genus Alosa; species Alosa pseudoharengus. The sequence continues at coordinate 23,080,491 of NW_027468870.1, read as the reverse complement.
TGTTATCTTAGTTTCACAATGAAAGCAATGAAACCTTAAAGGGAAGCAAATTATTAAAAAAATATTCTGACAGGGAAAATTTGCTTCTTAAGGATTAACAAAAAATAAATCTCCTTTTGAGTAAGAATAAGAAATTGTTGAATAAAAACCTAATAAATGTGTAATTACACTTAATAGAGATGTTATTTAGCACTAATACATACACATACTAGCCTGGGTGTTCCCATGCTGCCTTGCGCGCGATTTGATTCACGCTGCTAAGGCAGCCTGGAGACCATGGAGCAAATTTTCGCCTGAGATAGGGGACCAATCACAGAACAAGGGGGAAAGCAAGACGATGATGAGCTATGCACAGACGCATTTGATAGACATCCGTGGCACCCAATAAACGGATCTGGGCATTTTTTTCAAATACGAGAAAATCGTCTCATTGAGAAGTGGTGGCGCTAGCCAGGCTATACACATACAGTATTAGTTATGTATTGATGGCTAACATTATGGGTTCCATAAACTAAAGTGTTATCTGAGTTTTTAATAAAAATATGTTTTTTTATACCCGTCTTTACCAAGGGTGCCAATAAATACATGCATAAATGTGTTTTAAGTCATTTTTTCTTTTCTTTCATATTGACAGGTGCAGAGATTCTGTCTGGTTCTGTGAGAGCCCTCTACTCATCACTCGGTGTCTGCTTCTTCTTTGCCATCGGCTACATGATGCTGCCTCTGATTGCATTTTACATACGTGACTGGAGGATGCTCTTGGTTGCCCTGTCTGTCCCTGGACTGATCTATATCCCCCTCTGGTGGTAAGTATTGGGGACTGCAATGGCATAGAACCAAAGGTCACGTTATGCGCAACAACAACAACACTACAATTTCGCAGCGGCAGAAAGTCAAGCTTCAGAAGGGGAACATCCTACGTTGCATTGGTTCTACCTGTGCACTTAACACAGAGGATTCCACTAATTAGCTGATCTATCTGACTGATGGGGTGTGCTAATGAGATAAATCAGCTGGTTTAGTGACTTAGCAGGACATTAACCCGTTTAATCCCAACGGTCACAATTGTGACCGTACAAAAAAATCTTGCTCTTGTGCCTTTAAAACTGTTACTGGATGAATTATCAATACATTTCTCTCAAAAATAGACACCTGAAAGTGCAGTGTCAAATGTGTAGTGTAATTTGTCACATGGCCAGAGCTGCTTATGTTTTGGTTGCACCCTGACCAGAAAATGTCCACCCAAAAGCTCCCAAACTAAAGCTTAGAAAAGTATCTTTATGTAGGCCTACACATAGGACAAAGATTTTTGGCACACATAATCTTTAAGGTGTCTAGTATGGAGGGATGCAATTGAAATATGTGAACTTTGTTCAGCGTTCTCATAGCATGATTTTAGGGATTTTCACACGTTTCATTGTGCAATCATCTAATTTCCACTAAATTCCATTCAGAGATGATATGGGGACATTGTCCCAGGTCTGTTCTTTACTTTTAAATTTGTATCACATGGCATTTCTCTACATGGCCTCTGAAATTCTCTAGTGCCAATTTTTACATAGAAAATCCATTATACCACTATTATAGGTATTGTATTAGCTGATTTCGTTTTCCCTTCCTTGTTACTTCCTGCACATATCAGATCTAACTGACAGATTTTACAATCACACCTTAAAAAACAGTAAATCATTATACTTATTGACTATTATATTACAACAAGGTGGTGGGGGGTATAATCAACTTGCCAGTCAGCCTGTTGAAGGCATATTGGCTGAATTTATGCAGACTTGCAGTAGATATGAACAACCTTACCAGAAAATGTATTCCCCACCCCTTTTCCCAACAATACCCCATCCACTTATGTACAGTAAAGGGCCTCTGCCACAGGGACCAGTCAGACGAACCAGAAGCAAAGCTTCATGTGATCAAAAAAAAAGTGTCTCAAGAATCTGCTCTGACACTATTGTATGTCCAAATTACAGAATGTTTCCTATTATGCATTTAGAACCTTATTTAATTCAGTGGTAAAATTAATCAAATTTAGCAATATAGTGGATATCACACCCCTCTGACACTAGATTAGGCCAATAACTGAGGTCAGAGCAGGTTCCTATGCTCCTCAGGTTTATATGTAATAGGATTATGGACATGGGTCCTGTGTTCCCCAGGTCAAGCATTGTATGTTTCCAGGGTCCTCCAGCTTTATAAAGCACATAATAGGTACCCGAATGAGCATAGGTCCCAGGATACAGAGGACACTGGGAATATAGGGCCTTATGAAGATGGCAAGTTACTTAGTTGCATGCTGTGATGAAAATATGTTTAACAGCACTCACCAAAACACACCTCTCCACGTGTGTGTTTCATGCCAGACAGGCTCATATGGTAATGCTGTTGTATGCATTTCCAGTGGTAAAATTAATCAAATTTAGCAATATAGTGGACATCACATCCCTCTGACACTAGATTAGGCCAATAACTGAAGTCAGAGCAGGCTCCTATGCTCCTCAGGTTTATATGTGATGGGATCATGGACAGGTGTCCTGTGTTCCCCAGGTCAAGCATTGTATGTTTCCAGGGTCCTCCAGCTTTATAAAGCACATAATAGGTACCCAAATGTGCATAGGTCCCAGGATACATAGGACACTGGGAACATAGGGCCTTATGAATATAAGGCCTTTGGAGCATATATAGGGACCCGGTAACATAGGTTCACTTCATTTAGTGACCTTAACAATACCACTGAGCAAAGGAGACCAATTGCTGGTCCAATAGAAAGGCAATTAATGGCATTGGAAGTATGACAGTAGACTTGCAGGACAATCTGTTGTTTAATTAATTAATTAATTAATTAAATAATGAATTATAAAATTAAATAATACAATAATAAATAAACAAACAAACAAACAACATCACTTTTTGTAACATTTGTGGTTGCTGTTGTATTGTAGGGTGGTGTTGTTTACATTATAGTCATAATAGTGTGATATAATGCCATTTCTATGTAAAAATCGGCACACTTATAATATAATAGAGAATTACAGAGGCAATGTTGAGTATTGTATTGTGATACAAAATTAAAAGTAAAGAACAGACCTGGGACAATGTCCCCTTATCATCTCTGACTGGAATTTATTGAAAATTAGATGATTGCACAGTGAAATGTGTGAAAATCCCTAAAATCGGACTATGTTGTTTCCCAACGGTCACAATTGTGACCAAGCATAAAACACTCCTTTTCACCCACTTTTTCAGGAAAATTTGAAAAAATAGTAATTGATTACTTTATAGGGTTACTCAAGACACATGATTTTGATATATTCAAGGAAACATTTGGGATTAAACGGGTTAACTTCTAGCCAGAGGTTTCCACCTCTGCTTTAATCCTTATATTTGGTCATTATATAGCTCATATTAAAAAATATAAGCCTGTTTGTAAATAGTTGTTCCACGTGAGTATCTTTCTGTGTAGGTTAATTCCAGAGTCTCCTCAGTGGCTTCTGTCTCGGGGCAGAGTGCAGGAGGCGGAGGCCATACTGAGGGACGCCGCCAGGAGGAATAAAGTCATTGCTCCAGAAGTCATCTTTCTGGAGGTACTTAATAGAAAAATTAACAAAGAAACATCTATACCTGACTTAAAAATGAAAACCCTCATTATTGCATCTAAAGTAAAATAAAAATGGCAAAAATAAGTTTGAAAACAGTTTGAAATAAACATAAGACAATATGTTTTGTTTATTTTAGGTAGAAGATGGATCTCCTAAAGCTTCAGTGAAATATAGTTTTCTGGATCTCCTTAAAGTGGCCAAAATTAGAAATATAACACTTATTCTATTTTTAGTCTGGTAAGTGTGTGTAAAATGTAGAAAAAAATAATAATATTTGCCACAGTACTGGTAAATGATTTACCATTATTGTACAAAATAAAATGCATTGTCAGAAAAGTCAACCTCTATGATTTGCAAGCAACTGCACTGTGAGTTTTTTTGCACAGGGGAATGGGTAATGTTCATCACTCATTATTCAGCTGCGGTGTATGTTTAACTCCTATGAGCACTGATTTGTACTAAATGGGCCCAGATGTTCATTCACAGAGGTTGTAGCTAATGAACTATGCTGTATTTACATGGCACTAAAACAGGCAGCAATAGCTGTGCTTTACATATGTAATAACACTCCTAAATCATTGTTATGTCCAGCACAGAAAATAATATGGATCTAATATGAGATAAACAGGGGGGGGGGGTAAAAAGTGCAGTAGAACAGGGGTTTGTTTATTATTGTATTATTTACTACTACTACTACTACTAATAATAATAATAATAATAATATGACCATCATCATCATTATTAGCTTTATGCCACCAGGATGACTCTGAGTATGGGTTATTTTGGCCTGTCTCTGAATACATCCCGTCTGCATGGAGACCCCTATATCAACTGCCTCATCTCCGCCGCCATCGAAGTTCCTGCTTACCTCATCAGCTGGCTGTCTGTGCACTTCCTCCCCAGGAGGCTCTCCTGCGTGACTAGCATGATGCTAGCAGGGGTTGCTCTCTATTCCATACAGATAGCACCAGCCGGTAAATTAAAGGCAACCAGACCACTAGGCATAGTTACATATGTTGTTCTATGTTGCTGTCCCATACTTTTGTATTGTGCAAGGAAGACATGTCATAGTATAAGCATGAAAACTCTGGGACTTGCTGGCAGTCTAATGAAAGACACACATGATTTGATTACATAGATTTGCCAACAGCCGCCAGGGCTCTGGAGATGCTAGGCAAGTTTGGGATAGCCACTGGAACAGCCCTGATTTTTGTCTACACCGGCGAGTTGTATCCAACGGTGATCAGGAACACTGCAGTGGGGACCTGTGCCATGGTGTCTCGTGTGGGCAGTACCGTCGCTCCCTACCTCTTCTATTTAAGTAAGTTAAAGCCACATATGCAACAATTTCCCCGTTTTTCAGGTATGCTTTTATCAGGCAACTCGTTTTGATGTCATCTTCTAATTCATTTTAATGATATATGGTCATGTGAAGGACAGAGAGATAACCGCACGTGTTGTTCCCACCTGCCATTGAGGATATGTAGGCCTACTATGCAATTCTGTGTTCCAGGCTAGAACACACCGCAAAAATTAAAGAAAACCTTTCACAGATTATAATGCCAAAATAGACCAATTAGCTTGCTAGCAAGCTTCTACAAGTGCCAACAAGGCTCTGACTGGAGTTTGTAAGGTTTTGCAGGGACAGTTGCAACAGGGGATGGTTGCAACATGTCAATTTTCTCCAATCAGAAACAAGGTAGAGTGATGACACTCACACTGCATGCTCAGTTGGATGCCCCCCTAGCAGTGAAAAAGCAAGGAGATTCCTGAACTGCTCCAGGATTTATTGTAAAAAAACTGTTTTTTAGGTATGAAAGTATTTATTTTCTTGAGCTTTGTTTCTGTTAAACTGCTGTCACTGTTTTTGTGATTCAGCTCAAACGTATATGATTTAAATGAGTGATATGTTAACTTTAAAGGGACACCAGGCAACGTTTTCGTGTTAATTACTCATCTTCGTAAGTCGGTATATGGTTAAATGACTCATTACAGGGCGAATGAAGACTCTCTCGCCCGCCCCTACTGCCTGTAGGAAGAATATCCCGCTTGCAAGTTCAGTGTATCGTACCCGACGACCGAAGCAGTTTCAGTTTCCATCCTGCATCCACAGCACAGAGGGAGGCTAACGAAACGCTAGCGATTGTTGCAAACGTGTGTATAATGGCAGAGCCGGCGAAGAAGCAGCGAAAACCCTTGACGGCAGATGCAAAGAAAAGGAAAAGAGCTTCAGACCGAGCGAGGGGGAGTTTCGTAGAGAAAAAGCATCAGGCTTGCCTGGTGTCCCTTTAAGCTACTATGGTTAGCATGTGTCAAGGTCCCCTTGTTTAGCTAGCACATGAGGTTTTATCATGGCTGACAGGAACGGGGACAGTTGCAACAACTGTTGCAACTGTCCCCGTACAGTCCCGTACAATGCATAAATATGATAATATAAAATATATATTTTTAAAAACATGTTTTACATGACAATAGTCTAAATAAAAGTGAATTGCCTCCCAAATTGGCTCATAAAATGGCCCTGATATGTCACTAGACATTAAGAAATCATGTTCATTTCAAATACTTATATCACTGACAACAGTAGTCCGGCCAGGATATTGTCATTTAAAATGTGAAGTTGCAGCCCTCAACTGATGTTGATGTTGTCATGTTGTGTTTTGGCCGGATGCGCCACCCTCCACCTATTTACTAATCACGAGGTCAGTAGTGTTTCGGCATCCAGATCCGGTTGCCAGCTCTGCCAGTCAGGGGGGAGGGGATATACCGCTCTACAGTAATTTGAAAGTGATTGCAGTACCAGTTTTGGCCACAATCTTACATACGGTTCCTTTAATTTGGCTGCTTCATTAAGGGGGCCAAGAGCCAACAAAACGTATGCTCTTTGGTTCCATAACACTTCTCCCCATGCGATGGTCTTGTCTCTCTACAGGTGCATATCATGCGGTCCTCCCTCACATGGTTTTGGGGAGCCTGTGTGTTGTGTCAGGAGCGGCCACTTTCCTGCTGCCCGAGAGCTTCAGAAGGCCTCTGCCAGAGACCTTAGAGGCGATGCATCAAAGGGAGCGGTGAGAATAACGCAGCCATATTCCCCAGGAAAGCCATTATGATAATTTAGTCCCATCTATCTATTTATCTCTCTTTATGCCTGTCTGTCAATCAATATCTATCTGTCTATCTGTGTTCATACTTATGATGTTATGATGTTATATGTAGGCTACAGTAATACTGCATGTCTTGCAGGTTGAGACCATAAGTAAGCAAGATACAGATATTGCAAAGTGATTTAACATTACATATAATCCCCCTAAAACGAGTCTACATCACAAGTACAGTTTCAATGAAGAAAAAAATGAAGTTAGCATATAAGCTAACTTGTTAAAGTAATGATATAATTGTATGCCTTTTTCCATTTATCAGGATCAAATGTTCCTGTTTTTCCAAAGAAGAGGATCCAAATGAGAAGTTGCAAGTCAAGCTCACAAATAAAGTCTTATTGGAAGTCAAACTATAAACAAATTTGGTATGCCATCTTATAAGACAGTTCATATATTTATTATCTAGAAAAAGATCACAAATGCAGACAAAGACAAATTTTACTATTTTCAAACACAACGAATCATTCAACTCAGTCAAATGGCAATCACAGTTTATCCTGCACTCATTTGATTTGTTACCAAATGAATATCAGGCTATTTTTTATTTTTAAAACACTATTACAGTTCTATTAGTTCTCACTTATTTTCGTTTTGTATCTTTGGCATTCTTTATACATTTTTTAAATTCTAAAAGATGCAGCATGTATCAAGGGTATCTGTGAGAGAATGTAGACATGTGAATAGACTAGTTGTATAACATCTTGACTATAGTAACTTCACTGTTTCAGTCCACTAATTGTGGAGTCCACCATTGTTTCATCTGAATGGTCCTCGTCTCCTTTAACACTGGTGAGATTGTACGTTTTAGATCTTTCGCTTCTCTTGCAGCTGAAAAAATGCATGCACAATTAGATCAACGTTGTGAAGATCACAAAAAGTTTGCCATACAGCCTGAGTGAACTTTTACAGAAAGTTTCTGAAACCAGAAAATCATGCAGTTCAAATGTTCATGATGTTTATGATCAACCCCAGATACAATGCAATATTGGATAACCCCCCCTACTCCACTATCCATCCGCTATACCACCTAATCTGCACAACCAACTTGTTTCCACATTCACAATATTTTCATTTTACTGCACAAGGTTTTGCTAAGCCTGGCCTTTGGGGTCTCACCATGGGATTGTTTGCATGTGATTGATGCTCTCCGGGAGCGGCATTCCCAGGCTCTCGGGCAGCAGGAGGCTGAGCAACCCGGAGAGGACACTCAGAGTACCCATTAATATGTACGGCAGAGACCGGTAAAAGTTCCCTGCGTAAGAAAAACACCAAAAAGAGGTTAGACCAAAACAACATTATATAAAATAAGTATTGAACATGTCAACATGTTTTTTAGTAAGTATACTTCCAGAGAGGCTATTTGCATGAAATGTTCTACAGACATTAGTATTAACGTAGGTAATCCACACATATTAAAAAATCCAAACATTAATGTCCCTAAGTAGAGTTATGAGTAAAAAAGTGGAATGGCACAGGGAAAAAGTATTGAACACACTAAGAAAAAACAGTACACAAAGGCAAGGAATGAGCTGGAATCTATACATAGTTAGAGAGTAATTATCCCTCCTATCTGTGCAAATTAATGTAAGCTGGGTTAGTACATATTGATGAGCTATAAAAAGATTTTTCGTTACCAAGTTGTCACACAAGAAACATGCGTGATGCCGGAAACTTTGTAGTCACCGCTTCAACCAAGTGGACCCTGATCATAGTCAGGAGTGGCTATGGTGTATTGGAAAGAAAGGCGGAGGCATTGTTGGAAACACAAAGACATCCTCAGCACTAAGTAGGTGGGCTCTGTCTTTCAACCTCCGGTCTTGCCCATGACGCTAAAGTTGCTTTTGGCCAGGGACCAGATGATAACTACATCCATAGTGAAACGACAAAAGTCAGAATGAAACGGGACAATGCAGATGAAGATGCTTTGCTTGCAGTCTTGCAGAGGTTTGGCCTTTTCTTTGCCAACCTGTCCCAGACCCTGCAACACATTGCAAACAAAGACTTGGCCACACAGGATATTGAAAGCGAGCTGTTGACAACACCACAGAAAGGTCAAAGTCAATTAGATACATTTGTTGTTGAGAGGCTGTTGCCATCTGGGGGAGGGGGGAGAGTCTCGTTCAGGGACAAACTTAAAAAGAACAAGTATTTAACTCAAAGGCAGTGTTTACTAAGATTCTAGCTGCTGGCATTCCATGTCCCAACCACCTTGATAACAGAGACCTTCGGGATGAACCAATGCTCATCATTGATGGTCAAGCTCTGGTCATTGCCATTGGAAAGCCACAAGCAGCAAAGAGTTTTGGGGACCTTGCTGATGTTTTTGTGGAATCTGTTCTCAGAAGTGGAGCACAATTCCAGCGAATTGATGTTTTGTTTGATCGCTACCACACACATTCTATCAAAAGTGGAACACGAAAGCGCCGTGGAAGAGGCTTGGTGGCAATTAGAAGACCAATTGAGAGCAGAGATTTGCCTCTTCCTGCAAAGTGGGAGAACTTTATTACTCATGCAGACAACAAGGCTGATCTTGCACACGTTTTATCCCAACAGCTGATTGTTGGAGCTCCAGCAAATAAGATCATAGTTGCTGCAGGTGGCTTCAGTGATGAAGAGAGAGTTGAAGCCTCTAATTCAACCTTTGACACTGACTGCTTGGAAGCCAAGCATGAAGAAGCAGACACAAGAATTGTTCTTCACTGCATTAGAAGCAACGCATCAAATATTGTTGTCTCAGCGAGAGACACTGACATCTTGGTACTGCTGATTGCCCATTTCCACATGATCTGGATGAAGGCAGGTACAGCAAAGGACAGAAAGTACATTCCAGTTCATGCCATAGTGGAACATTTGCAGATGGAACCACAGGTCCTCGATCTGCTTCCAGGTTTCCATGCGCTTGACTGGAAGTGACTTCGTACTTTGCTGGACGCACAAAAAAGTCATGTTGGGATGTATTTGTACAGCATCATCATCTGTTAAAGGGTCTTGGTGAAGGTCCTGATCTTAGTGAACTCACCATTCAGAATGTAGAACGTTTTTTCTGCAAACTGTATGGAGCAATGAATGTTGACAACATCAACGACGTTCAAGTAAGCATGTTTGTGAAGGGCATGACAATAGAAAGACTGCCACCAACCAGAGATTCTCTCTACTTCCACATTCAGCATTCTCACTTCCAGGCTTTGGTCTGGCAACCCCCTGAGACCATGGGATGGAAAATGAAGGAAAGTTCACTTGTTCCTCAACTCATGTCACTACCTCCGGTTCCGGATGCTTGTGAGGAGTTTATCTCCTGTGGTTGCACCAAAGGATGCAAGACAGCTAGATGCAGTTGTAAGCCTAACCCATGTACTGCTGCTTGCAAATGCAGAATGTCATGTGATACTTGTATGAATCAATAATAAGTAAAAATAACATTTCAGAAAACTGAGTTTTACGGTGATATCTATGTTTTTTTTTTTTTTTCCCCATTCATACGGTGGTGTTTTGAAAGTGTCTGAGATGCATATTGTTTCAGTACAAAATATTAAGAACTGGTACCCTAATGAATATGTTATATAGTGGATTTATATTCAGGAGACATTGAACCTTCAAAATATCATGTATAACAACTTTTACCCTCAAATGGCTTCATCCAATGTGTACGTGTCAAATTTGGAAATGTATGCATATTAGCGCATATTTCAGTAGATTAAGCCTCATTTGCATATTTAAACATTACATTTCAGAAAACTTGTAATACAAAAAATACTTTTCTTAATGTAAGTGACAAACTGGGAAAGTTTTGTGGTGATACATAAAAGTTAAAAATGTTACCCTATCTACCAGTATTTTTCTCACCTGAGTGCAAGGCATCTATTTTTGAATGAAAATTCTGACAAACTGGGGACCTAAAACAAATTTTATATGGTGGATTTGTATTAAGGACAATTTGAACTATCTAAAAATGCTGTATAACAACTTTTCCTCAAAAATGCCTACAGGGTTACAGAATCCTGAAATCTGGTCCTGACTAAACTGGTTACAGATGCATTTCAAAACTTCAGAATCATCCAGTAAGCTGTATTGGAGCCATTATCTGCAAGTGGAAGGAACATCACTGCATCATCAATCGGCCATGCACAGGATCTCCTCACAAGATTTCTGACCAAGAAGTCAGAAGGATAGTCAGAAGTGTAGCCTAAGAGCCAAGGACCACTCCAGAAAGACTTGGAGGCAGCAGGTTCAATTATTACAGAGAAAATCATAGGTAATGCACTCCACCGCCATGGCCTCTATGCACGCTCACCCCACATGACTCTATTACTGAAGAAAAACATGTCGAAGCTCATTGGAAGTTTGCTACACAACATTTGGACAAGCCTATGAAATACTAAGAGAATGTATTCTGGTCAGGTGAGAGCAAAATTTAACTCTTTGGATGTCATACTACACACCATATTTGGAGGAGAAATGGCACTGTGCATCACCCTAAAAATACCATACCAACAGTGAGGTTTGGAGGTGGAGGCATCACGGTGTGGGGCTGTTTTCCATCTCATGGTACTGGCAGACTTCATACAGTTGAAGAAATGATGAATGGAGCCATTTTTTCTGGGAGAATCTTGCCATCCACCAGAACAATGAGGATGAGACATGGCTAGACCTTCCAGCAGGACAATGATCCAAAGCATTCAGCAAAGGAAACTCTCAATTGGTTTCAGAGAAAGGAAAATCAGGCCCTGACTTAAATCCAATTGAACAGTTTTGGAAGTTACCTAAAGATCAGGATTTACAAGAGGGACCCCTGGAATCTTCAATATTAAAAGACTATCTGTTTAAAAGAATGGGCCAAAATCACACCTGAATACTGCGACTGATTAGTTTCATCATAGAGGAAATGCCTTGAAGCTCTCATTACAAATAAAGGGTTTTCCACAAAGTATTTATAAGAAATTTCAGTAGGCGTGTTCAATACTTTTTTCCTGTGGCATTCCACTTTTATACTCATAACTCTACTTATGAACATTAATGTTTGGATTTTTTTATATGTGTGGATTACCTAAGTTAATACTAATGTCTGGTGAAAATTTCATGCAAATAGCCTCACTGGAAGTATACTTACTGAAACAAATGTTGACGTGTTCAATATTTATTTTCCCCGCTGTATATATATATATATGTTTAATTCAGTAATTATTAGTATTGATCTAATATTGATCCTACAATAATTAATGATATAATAATTATTTTTAATATTATACTTATTATAATAATAATTTAACTAAACTAATATTTATCCAAACCCAGTGTCTGAATGTTTGACTGAATAAATGCACAAGAAACGGATGCTTTTCTTGTGGACGCTTTTATCGTTATGGTATAGTTATGGTTATAGTTATCGTTCCTGGTGTGATTGGCTCTTTAGTCATGGATTTTGGGGGGCAATGTGATGTGGTTCTCGTACCCAGATAGATGAAGTATGGAGCAGAGATGCTCCCCACCCGGGATGCCATGGAGCAGGCGCCCAGTGCTGTGTTTCTCAACACCGTGGGATAGAGCTCTGCTGTCACAGCATACACGATAGCAAAGGCAGCCGTCACACCAAACTTCCCCAGCATCTCTAGTGTGATGGCAATACCGATCATATCTGTAGAGGGATACAAAATGGGTAACATGGTAATATGTGTGGTATAGAGGCCGTGAGTATGGAGAAAGTCCTGGTATTTTTGATGATATAGTAGGTACATTAATCATTGGTTAATGTCAACTAGCTTAAAGGCGTCAACATTTCGGTGTCCACCACTCTAGTTCATCCAAAACAAACCAGAAAAGGGACTCAAAGTGATAAATACCGGAATTTTCCTTTAAGGTATACTGTGAATATTCATCAGTATTTATCAATATTTATCAGTGCTTACAACTCCAGAAAGCATACTCTTATCTTAGCTAGTAATAATGAATAAAAAAACATGTTTTTGGTGTTATGCAAATATACATGTCAACAGTATCTGCAACAATACAGTACCATACTGTATCTTACTATGTGGTATGAGATGAATGAGAAGCAGCACAACGCCTCCCTGGAAGAGAGTGGAGAAGAGACACATGCGCCGAGGCCAGTACCGGTACATCAGCCAGGCGATGGTGTACGCTGGCAGCTCAATGGCCGCAGACAGGAAGCAGTTCAAATAGGAGTCCCCATGCAGGTTGGCCGTGTTCAGCGACAAGGCAAAGTATCCGATAGAGAGAGTAGTCCTAGGAAAGAGAGCGAGAGAGAAGGAGAGAGAAAGAGGGAGAAGGAGAGGGAGGGAGAGAGAGAGGCAAAGACTGATCTAAGAAGGAGAAGCTTTCTTTGATCTTCACCACAGCTTCACTTATTGTTTTCTGTTCCTATCCCACATGGCTAGAGACCGGGCACTCACCAGACCAGGCACAGCACGATAGTTATGCAGCGGATGTTGTCGGTCCTCACCAGATCACAGATGTTGTGGGACTGCATTTTTTCAGCTTGGTTGCCTGGCTACAGTGCACGTGTCATAACAAGTATGTTTGAAATGTGCGTGGCCAGTGTGGTACAAGACATTAATGTCACTCGAAAACAAAACAAAAGAAATGTCAACAATTTACTACACACAGCTATAATAACAGACTCACTTGCACCTCCCCATGTCAAGGAGAGTTCTTATATTTTTTCGGGGTCCAAAGTATTAACAGATTTATCTCCTTTTTCTTCTATTGCCTTTTATTAACCGCAACAGTCTAGATACAGATCTCAAATATTGTTCAATAATATATGAAAAACATGCACACACACACAGGGAAATTACTTACAGATATTTCATCATTAAGGACTTCACCAGTGTCTATTTCAGAAAGTAAATTATGACAAACTACAAAAACTCTACCATAACAATGAAATACACAATGCCAATGGTACAATCAGATACAAAAGTGTTGAAGAGTATTCTGCAGACTCTTAAAAGTGAACAGCTCTTTTACAAAACGGCATTTATGAAAACATTAATAATTCATGTTATTTAATTGTTTATTTCAGGTAATATCAATAAAAGTGTGTTGTTTTGATTGAGTAAAGATAAATCAAATAGCAATAACACAATTACAGTTCCACTGAAATTACTTGGAAAACAAAAAAAAAAAAAAAAAAGATTTATGAAAATGCATTAAAATAGTAAATACAGAATTTTGGAAAAGAGCTCTTCATGTGAACCCTGAGCTGTGGACCTATTAGTGACTGACATTCCCCATCACGGTAGGGCTTCGGAACTCTCTGCTGTGAGCCTCATTCCGGTCTCTTTGTGGAAAATTACAAAGGTCTCTGCAGCCAGACGAATGCGTTCACAAAGAGGCCACTATTTTGTAAATTCCTCGCCAATGTTGCACGCTTGAGTGATAATAAGTGTGGTTCTATCAACTACCTAAACTAGCTTTGATTGGTGTCAAATTCACCTCATGATTGTGTGGTGAACCAGAAGAAACCTTGTTCGTGCCTTCCCCCCAAACACACACACACACATACACACACACATTTTTTCAGCTGACATAAAATAATCTGCATTCTTTGGTATTAAGGAGGTTCTACAGTATTCATAGAGAGTCCAATTATATCCAAATGTTTTTCAGCACCATCCTGATGTCAGTACTAACATTTTAGACAAATTGGTGTGAATAGTAAATGGACAATATGCCTGCAACTTTTAACTTACTGTGGTAATTAAGATCATGGGTTGATGGGTCATTTATCAAATAGTAAGATGCTTTGTGCAGGGCAATGAACTCTTCAGGAAGAAAGAATTGACCCTTGGCAGCACAACCCTTTTATGGCCTAACTTCAATAACAATCAAGTTGTGAGCTGTTGGTGTCTGAATTTATAGACCTTTTCAATCTGTCCCTAGCCGGCTTTCGGTTTAAATGCTCAAAACAAATACAGATACTATATAGTGACATTATTTCGGACTATAGCGTAGAGCTCCACGAAATGTGAACAGTGAAACTTCTTTTTTTTATTTTTGTTTATCCCCGAGTTACCGTTAGCTCAGTGCCACAGGAAATGCCTTGGTATCGGACATGACTGTTTATGTAGTTGAAAGTGTCTATAACACCTAAAGCGAAGTTGACATTCTACATGTCCCTACAAGATATGGCAAATATGCAGAGTGCCACTGACAACAGCACGGCCCAACACACACACACATACACACTCACGTGTGAACATTTCTGACCTGAGTTCGCTCAAAGATGACCTCTGGGGCGGCCACTCCATTCCTTCTGGCGGCGTCCCTCACTATGGCCTCGGCCTCCTGCACTCTGCCCTGAGATAGAAGCCACCGAGGAGACTCTGGAATGAACCTTCAAAAACACCATCAACAGAGTCACTGCAAACCGGATGAGGAGAGCCTTGTTTCCATCAAGGTCATGCATATAATGAGAACTTTCCATTCCATTATTTTCATATATTGGGACCTCAAACGTTCTGATCCTGTCAATACCGGTTACTGCATATATTGCTGTGGTCCTCCACATCATTTTCACCAACTGAAAGCACTTCCACCAGCACCAGCTGGCACTTTGATTTTTGAAAGTGTTGTGTATGCCTTGAATGCCATCTTCCAAACATGAATTTGAAGTTTTTTGTACAAGCAGTCGTCATAGATGTGCATGTTGCTGTTGTACACACAAGCGCTTAAGGCGTGTCACATGACAGAGGTATAGTGTATGCTTATGATGTGTGCATCATTCAAATTTCCTGTTTATTTTTTTCTGTTTTTATAAATGTCCTGTTTTTTTTTTCAGTTTTGCCAGCACCTCCCCTTCCTTGTGTACCACCATAGATATATATATACTGTCAGTATATGATGTTATATATATATATATATATATATAAACACCCACCACCATAGAGGAACATAGAGGAAGCCTGGTAGTGTGAGGGCAAGCTGCAGCATGCGCCAGTCTCTGATAAGATAGGCCGCCAGAGGCAGCAGCATGTAGCCCAGAGCAAAGAACAGGCACACCCCCAGAGTCCCAAACAGGACTCGGATCGATGGGCTCAAAATCTCCATTCCTGTTGGCAGACAAGGGATTCAGATGCACCATCAAGTGAAGCTGTGTAAAAATATCCACATGTATATGTCATAACACACATCTTCTCACATACACACACACTCAAATAATCGCACATGGTACAAAGCTATTAAATCTACTGGCGATTACAAAGTTGGGCATGACCATTTTTGCTTCTCCATGACTTTGGTGTTCTCAGACTCTGGCCACCTTATACTTATACTATAGTGAGGGACGAACAGCTTTAAAGGAGAATTCCGGTGTGATATTGACCTAAAGTGTGTTGAAACATGATACCGAGTGTGAACGTATGTCTCATAGCCCATCTCGGCTTGTCCCCTGCACTCCAAAATCTGGTGCTAGTTAGCCGATGCTACCAACAGCTTGTTCAATGGTGGTGCTTCGGCATCGGGCTAGCCGTGCAAATAAATCACTGTTTTACACCATTTACGAGGCTCAATGTATCTCCACACTTCATTGGTATACTACCGAAGGCCCTGACATTTAAAACGAGACATTGAGAACTTTGAAAAAGCACTGGTAGTTTAAGAGCGACGATTAAGAATGAACAGGTATGATAAGGGATCAATAATTCAGTGGAAATGCATGGATTCCAGTTTCTTCCAGTAGCAGCAACTGGAATCCATTCATTTCCACTGAATTATTTTTGGAATCTGATCCCTTATCATACCTGTTCATTCTTACTCGTCGCTCGACTTATCGTGACTAAATTCAAGATGGCTGCAAACGCTAAACTTCGTGAAGATACTGTCTGTATAAATCGTCTTGTAAGTAAACTACCAGTGCTTTTTCAAAGTTCTCAATGTCTCGTTTTAAATGTCAGGGCCTTCGGTAGTATACCAATGAAGTGTGGAGATACATTGAGCCTCGTAAATGGTGTAAAACAGTGATTTATTTGCACGGCTAGCCCGATGCCGAAGCACCACCATTGAACAAGCTGTTGGTAGCATCGGCTAACTAGCACCAGATTTTGGAGTGCAGGGGACAAGCCGAGATGGGCTATGAGACATACGTTCACACTCGGTATCATGTTTCAACACACTTTAGGTCAATATCACACCGGAATTCTCCTTTAATGGATGAATGAGTAAAATAATAATCCAAGACAAACATAATAAATACCTAAAATAAATGCAGCTACATAGTTGGATATTTGTCCCATGCCCACTACGAAATAAAAGGCACAAAACCAGAGCCATGATGGGGAGAAGACCTGAATGAGGGTAAAAATTGTCTGAATTGCCATAGTCGAGAAGAGCACCATCTTTCTTCCAAACCTGGAGGACAAACAAAGACAAAATAAGGGCACAGAGTTGGTATCAACAAGAGTCTGTTTTCAGCTTGTCCCCTCCTCAGCTCTACAAGTCATTGTACTGCTTCGAAAAGGACATAACTTCATTCATCTTCACATACAGTATACTTGCCATATAACTTTCTAATGTAAAAGCAAACATGAATTTCAAGTGGAATTAATTTGAGAGTATCTTTATTATAAAGTTCAGCACTTCAATAAGATAAATGTTAAGGACAGTCTTACAAAAAGCATAAACAATGTATTACCCATCTGTGTAAGGTGTCACACATGTCACTTCTCCAATCTGTAGTGAAAGCTTTGACTGTTTATTGAATGGTTGTGGATACAGAGGTCAGCTGTTATGTAAGCAACATTCAGTGGGGCTTATGGTGTAGGTAAACATACCGAATACCACACTGAATAAATGTTTGGATATGGTAGGTCTGCGGTGCCTTATAGGTTGATCCATTTTGTATCTTCACTGTAACAAGATTCTGTGATTTTCACAGCATCACTGCTGTTTTTGAGAAAAATGTGTACTGTATTTGTGAATACAGGATGTTGCTGTGGTTTCGCTATGAATTATGGTCAAAAATGGTCAAACTACAGTAATAACAATTTGCTGCGAATCATAACACAGTAATAAATCTGACTCCTCCCTTGTCAGCTTTTTGAAAATTTTAACGTTAGGATGCAGCACACGAGAATTTCTAAACGGAAAAAAGTGAATAAATGTACTTGCTTTTCAAACTGATAACAAGTTGTCAATGGTTATTTATGCAAGTTTGTGTAGCCTAAACCATACCTAGGCCTAGTCAAATTTATCCTGGCTGTAGATAAAGCAGGATATGAATTTCCCAAAATTACTGTATATAATATTACAGCACTGGTATTACTACTGTACTTAGTTACAGTATGATCCATAAGTACTGTGATTAAAAATACGGTAGACAATTCAATACTGTATACATTACAGCACTGGTAGTACTACTGTAGTTTGCATTTACAGTATCAGGCATAGGTACTGTGATTTCATATACAGTAGGTGTACTGTAGAGTGAAATACAGCAACTTGCTGGTTATTTGCTGCCAGGAAGTTGCTGTAAATTTTACGTTAAACTTTTTACAGTGTTGTTCTTTTTCTTGTGTGCTGTTGGTGTGTTATTTTAATTGCTGAGCATATTGTATTGTAACTGCTATTATATTTGATAAATGTATCTCTCTCTCTCTCTCTCTCTCTCTCTCTCTAATCACCTGTCAGACATCTGTCCAGAGACGAAGGATCCAGTAAGGACCCCACAGAAGAAGATTGAGGAGGTCATTGGAGTTTTCCAGTCATCAGCACACACCAGATCCCACTGTATGATGAGCACAACACAGAGTTAGACGTGGTGTTATTTTATTTGCACATTGTTTGAAACCTGCTCACCTGTGCAAATATTGAATTTACCACATAACAATATTTCAACTTTTACTATAACCTACATTGTGCAATGCTGCAATGGCTCTACAAATTATTCACCATCCTTCACTGTCTATTCAAAATATTTCAATCAGGATTGCTGCCCATGTTGGTTAGGACAAAACTATGTCAATGTCCTTCACTGTCTATTCAAAATATTTCAATCAGGATTGCTGCCTGTGTTGGTTAGGACAAAACTATGTCAATGATTTACCGTTGCTCTTTCCCAATAAATAATGCTCCTTATTTAAGAACTGCCACTACATCTACGGTCATCATTTGTTCCAGTTTGTCCCATAAAGAGAGATATGGAGCTGACAGATCAAGGGGACATACACCTGCTACACATGTTACTTGGTCTTAGTTGTAAATAACCAACAGCACTTTGGACTGTAATGGCCCTACATGATTACAATCTGAATCAACCATAACTTTATAGGCTGGATCTTATCTGAGAAGCTTATTTAAGCTTCTGCTATTCATTCTTACCCGTAAATATGAACCTTGTAAAAGAAGAGACAAACTTGCTACATTGGCTATCTTAGTCTACAGGCCCACAATGTGTCTATGACTAAAATCAATGCAAAGGGAATGAGGAAAAACAGACACAAAACACCACGTGACCTCAAAAACAAATCATAAGTAGTGATTTATAAGGGAGCAAACCAAAGTGTAATTAGTAGGGGAAAATAACGAATGGTTAGTCTTTCGATTAGCCTACGTAGCTTTTTCGCGACCAGTAAACGTATGGTATAGGCTACTAATACACCCGGAAACTTTTATCAGGCTACATACCTCTGTTACAATGGTAGACGTATATTGCTGCCGGTCGTATTCCCATCCATCAGTGCAAAGCTCTTGTTCTATTTCTGAAACGTTCACGTCTGTCCATGGCTCGTAACCTTGATCTGAGTAACTTTTAATCAAATCAAGTCTGTGTCTGGTGCATCTACTGAGCCGGATTGTCCCACCGTGCTCTTCCCAGGGAATACTCACGTTTCTCCACTGAACTGTGATGTTGTAGTGTGCAGGGATATGACAGTGGTGAGATGGAGTGTCACCCATAAACACGATAGACAAACCAGTAAACCCATTAGGTATAATGCTGCAACATAACAGAAAGAACACTATCTGCTGAAAAGGTCCCCATTCCCCGAGGAAAACGGTCCGATCATCGTAATCAGACCCTTGCATCTTCATTGTGAGTGCAGGGAACCTGGGCTTGCGGTCGTCTGATAGTCCAGAGAGTGCAATTGAATGTGTTCAATGGAGTAGCCTAACATTCGATAAGATTCCCACCCTGGGAATTTGCTGTTTGTGTAAACCCCATCATGTGTTGTCCTTACAACACAGCGTCGCTATAATTTTATCTTTGTTAGATTTGTAGATTACCTTATAAACTGGTAGTGGTCCTTTGCGAATTTATATTTAGCTTGTTTTTGTTTATTTGCTCTGCTTAAATTCTGTGTTATGGGTAGGTTAACATAATGTAGGCCTATCGGCTTTGACAAATTGAAAGAGGATGTAAAATGACACTTTGGCCTGGCTCAGTCATCCTCAGTGATCACTACACTGTGTTTTCAACTTTTGAAATTTTGAATTTGAATGATTAATGTAGGCCTAGCCTATGTGTCGAAATAGCTTAGTGGCCTAATCACATTGTGCGTCAATGCAATGGAGTTATCTCATTGTTAACTAAAACCACTTGTGGTTCAATTATGATAGGCTTATATAATAATATTGCCCAAGATTGGTAGGCCTACCACCAGAATGTTTGATGTTTTAAGCCAATAATACCACAATAAAACGATTAAAGGGAATGTATGCTATAATCTATTTTAAAAACAGCCCCTACAAGATGCGTTGTGATTCTGACCTTTTGAAGATCGAAACTATCTCAGCAAAAGAGACATGAAACTGCCGCAAACAGCCCCTATTGGCGATTCTGACCTTTTGAAGATCGAAACTATCTCCCTGACCCCAGATAGCAAAATCAGATTGATAGCGGACCGCTGGTGGTAGCCTATGCCGCCGGTGGCGTTCCACCTGTGGTCCGCCGTTGGACCATCTCTTTAAATTTAACTGGTTTAAATTTTAAGAAAAGTTATTAAAATGATATATGGAGTAACTGAACAAATGAAAAATATTTTAGACCAATAGTGGCAAAATATTGGGCAATTTGTCTGCAACCCGCCAGAGAACCGATTAGCAAAATGCCAGACCGCCAGCTATGCCCCCAATGGACCGACAGTGGTCCGCCAGCCTCTTGCTATCTGTAAGTCCATGAAACTACAGTGCATTCTCCTCCAAGCACTTTGGGATGCCTGGAGCCATAGTGCTCAATGTCCCCAAATATGTTGCTGGCTGCACTAAGCCATTCTAAGCTGTTTGACTATGGAAAAAAATATATATATTTTAATGTAAATTAATACATGTTTTATTACACTTCATTCTAACATAATAATGACGAAAAAAAGTCCTACCTTTGAAAACTTGGTAGATGTGACTCCACAAAATATGGCCGAAATCGCGTAAATTAATTTCTTAAATTGCGTATTAAATTGCGTAGAAGGTGTGGCCTTCGACATTACAGGGCTGAGCAAATATTTTGTTATTAACATGTAGTACTCAAGTAGTAGATATGGCTCCATATGTTTAAATTCAAAACAGTTTTTGGTAAGATATGGTGTCTTAAAATGTCCTCTACCAAACGGTTGAGCAGGCAGTTAGGTCGATTACTGTATGTCTTCGGTTATTTCCCTAAACAGAACAGATTCAGTCAATCACACAATGGCTTCATTCAAAATGTATCCTGTTTTTTAAGGATTCAAAGAGTTTACTGCAGATACCGCAATGAGATTTACTTTAATCCCTGACTATAAATCATAAGCTACCCATTACAGTGATTGCATTGCTTTGACAATGTTTTGACAGTAGAAATATGACAGTATTTCTTCAAAATAGTCCTACATCTACAACAAAACATACAGGCTTCAGTGATAAAACAGTGTTCCCAGATAACAGACATTCACAACATATTTTGCTAAGTAGTAGCGATTACTAGAACATGCTTAGCATTTGATGTGATGCTGCTGATTAATTGCTAAGCATTTTATCTAAATGGTGCTGATTAATTGCTCTTCACAACTTACATTGTTGTGAGGAGATATAGGCAGATCAACACAAGGAAAATATCCCCATTTATGATTAATCAGGGAAACAATCTAGTCAGCAATTAATTCAATTAATGATGAACCTTCTGGATAAAAGCCAAGAGGAGCAGATCATTGCCAGAGTTCAAATTTCATCCAAGAGGACAAGCTTTAGCTTATAAAAGCCACAAGTGACCATTGAAGGAGTTCCTCACGGGTGAAGAACAAGTAAGTCCACATGTTTTTTGTTTCCTATATAAATGCATTGTGCATTTTGTCAGGTTTGTCAGGTGCCTGGTTTCATTCATTCTTAATTAATCTTAAGTCTACATTTCTTAAGAATGACCATTCATGTTTCTTACAAGATTTTTAACAAATGAAATTATGTTGCAAGAGGAAAATAAGAGTGCATTTATATCTATTCATTTAGCAGACACTTTCCATCCAAAGTGACTTACATTTGTCAATTCTATGACAAGGGACTACATTGTCCCTGGAGCAGCTTGGGCCTTGCTTAAGGGCACAACAGTGGAAGCCCAGAATTGAACCCACAACTTTTCAGGCTATTGCATGCCAGCCCAGCTCCTTAACCACTACGCCAGTGTGGTCTGAGGATGTGAGCAGATGTAGTAAAATATAATATAGATGAGTTGTTTGCAATATTGCACTAAGTTGTATGTAAATCCAAACAGTTCTGCAACACTGTCTATGTAAGCTATGCCAGTTTAAATCATATGAATCGTCTGACACAATAAGCAAGGTGCAAAGAGTGGTTCAGTGAGTATAGGCCTATTGTGTATTATGCTGTTGAAGTAGGTCTACTCTTTTTTTAGCTAGGTTTTTTTTTATTGGTTAGTGGTCCTTGGTCTGAAAAAGTTTGAGAAACTATGCCCTACGTCACCACCACCTCTGTAGTGTAGTATAGGCCTAGCAGTGTGTGATTAGGATAGGAAAATATATTTCCCCAAATCTACAATTGTCAGACAGCATCAAAATCAGCCTGCCAACTTTTCGTTCCTTGTTGTTGCCTCCTGTTTTCCAAAAAGAATAAACTGCAGATTTTAATTCCACCTAAAGCCATTCACAGTTCAGTCACGTGTAATTCCTTTGGGTCTTTTGTAAGGGGCGGCAGTGGTATGTATGTGCGAGTGTGAGAAGGGGGGCTGTTGTTCTGAGAAACTATGTTAGCTGGAGGGAAGGGTATTATGGTAATGTCAGATTAGCTGAATTTATTTTTTTACTCCAAACAGAGTTAAGAGCTCAAATATTCTGTATGATAAAGTTACGTTCCTATACCATCTCATCCAAAATTTCTTGTCATTGTTGTGTCGGGTCAGTGAGCATTTGTTGTTGTTAAACTGTACATCCTCTGGTGAGGAGATCTTTAACCCCTCATGACTAGGGGCATGCTGAGCTGTGCTGTGCACACTCTGGCTCGAGTGTGAAATATCAGTCAGGGAGTTGGAGAGCGTGTCCTGAGTGAACACTCTGACGTGGTTCTCCTCCTTCCTTGGCAGGGTTTCCCCATCTCACACACTATCAGCATAATGGGCGACTATGACGATGACACCGCTTTCCTGGGTCAGCGAGGGCCTTTCTTCATCATCACCTTCTTCCTCCTCAACTTCATCTGCATCTCCACGGGCCCCTCTGGGCTCTACTTTGTGTTTGTGGGGGCCACGCCGCCCCACCACTGCCTAATCCCCGAAGTGAACCTGACCGACGCATGGAGGGCGGCCATCATCCCGTCTGAGACGGTGGACGGGCAGGCGCAACAGAGCATGTGCAGCAGGTACAGACTGGATGTGGTGAAGAACTTCTCCGATGGAGGTCTCGTCCCTGGACTGGATGTCAACGTCACAGACATCGAACAGGAGAAATGCTTGGATGGATGGAGCTACAGCAAAGATATCTACCAGTCAACCATCGTCACTGACGTGAGTGGATTAGAACAGCACACACAAGATAGAGCTGCAGAAAAAAACAAATGGAGATCTAAAGTAGTCTAGAAGCTGTTATAAAATGAGGAACAAGTAAAATAGCTACTGAATCAATACCTCTAAAAGTATTTAAATTGTTTAGGTGTTAGAATTTTGTAAATATATGGATAGTTTGCAAGGCATGTGTAGGCCTAACCCTAAGTTAGTCAGAAAGTTCATTTGTTTCCAAAGTGATGTTCAGCTCAACTGATGTGCATGTTATTTTCTTGTTGACAGTGGGATCTTGTATGTGATAATCAATGGAAAACTCCTCTAGCCTCATCTTGCCTATTCATCGGGTTCCTGATAGGATCCCTGGTCTCAGGCCAACTATCAGACTGGTAATTGTCTCAATGGGGACTCAATGGGGACTCCCATCTCTTCTGTCTGGGTCTTTGCTGATGCTGTCTTAAACACTTTAAGGTTTGAGCCAGTGATGTCAGCAGAGTGAACAACACATCAGTAATGTTAAAGGGGCAGTGGCGCCACCTGGTGTTTGACGCAAACATTGAAGAGTTCAATTGCCTATAAACCAGGCACTTCCTGAAAGGCTTTTCAGCCAGCTCATACATTTCCGATGGACCATTACCGTTGTAGCGGTTATTGTTTTAGCGTACCTGTTAACATGGACCCGGTTGGATGTTGTTCCTATAGTGAATGAGCCTGTTAAAATGCTTAAGGATTTATGTGTGTGATAGTTGAATAAAGAGTTGCCCTGTTGGGCATAAACAAGTTATTCAGTGTCCAAGTGAACATAAAAAGAGCAGAATATAACAGATGCCGTTACACTAATGCTCCACTGGAAATATGTGCTGAAGAGCCTTCCGTGGCATAGAGTCCACTGGAGCTTGAGATAAAAAAAATCAACAATCATCCAGTCATGAACTTGAGTGTTTGATATTCCTTTGTATCTTTCTCTTATTTCCTTGTCAATGCCTTTCTTTTGTTTCTCAGGTTTGGGAGGAAGAAGCTTATTTTCATTTGCTTGGCAGGTCAACTCCTCAGTGTGCTCGTCCATTCATTCTCTCCGTCGTGGATCGTCTTCTGCATTCTCTACCTCTTTGTGGGGGCTTTCCACATCTCTCTGTACATCACTACATTTGTTTTGGGTAAGTGGACTTAAACAAGGAGGGATGCATCATTTGTTTTAATATACCCTTTAATATCCCTTAATTGTGAAACCATATTACTAGATCAATTTTGGATTATAAAAAACTGCATGCATGTCGAGTTTCCTTTTGTAGCTGTTTCATAGATTTGTTGAGTGAATATGATAAAAACAACTCAAAGCGGATAGGAGAAAGCCAAAGCTAAATAGGTTATTTTCTTTCTTCTTCACACACACACACACACACACACACACACACACACACACACACACACACACACACACACTTATCACTAATCCCTGTGATAGTTCCCTTCTACCCTTTGGAGTATAGGCTCACTTTGAATGCTTTGAATGTCTCTTGTTTGCAGGCACAGAAGTGTTAAGTAAATGGCTCCGTGATATCTTCACCACTCTCGGCGTGTTCCTACACTATTGCATTGGATACATGCTGCTGCCTGGCTTTGCTTTTGGCATGAGGGACTGGAGGCCTCTTCTGCTAATCATATCGGGCATCAATCTAGTCTACATCCCATTTTGGTGGTAGGTCGTCCGCACATCAGATTTTTTTTGCTAGAGATTTGCAGGGAAACCTATAAGTTGAATTGCAAATAGCCACTGGTGAAAAAGCAATAAAAAGCAATAAAACTGTCCTGGCGAGTGTGGCGATATTGTTTAGAATATTAAATCAGACTGGATAGGAATATTATGTTTGTCTATGATGGAGGGTGTTTTGCACATCAGGAGTTCTACCAGGGATGCTTATGGGATGTTTTTGTCACATGGCCAGGGGATTTATTTTTTTTCTCTAGTGCATGGCGGTTTTACTGACGTGTTCAAATGTGATGATTCAAGCAAGCCAATGAAATGGTGAATCTGACCAGAGCTGAATCTGATTAAACAGGTTCATTCCAGAGTCCCCTCGGTGGCTTCTATCTCAGGGCAGAGTAGAGGAGGCCGAGGCCATAGTGAGGGACGCCGCCAGGAGGAATGGAGTGGCCGCACCTGAGGTCATCTTCAAAGAGCAAAAGGTTTATCTCCCTACACAACTCATTAAATTGCATAGAGCTCGCATTTTCTTTTGACCAGCTTAAAGACCTTGTGGTCTGTACAATTACCATAACTATAGCATATTGAGCAAATGCTACTTTGTGACACGTTCTCATTTACACAGGTTGAAGCATCTCCCACTGACACAAAGAGTTACGGTATTTTAGACGTATTGAGAAATGGTAAAGTGAGGACTACTACTTTCCTGTGCCTATTGTTGTGGTAAGTTCATATCCTTATGGGTTTTATAATGATTTCATGGAGTTAATTATTATATGTCCACAGCTAAGTTAAGCATACACTTCAGGTAGTCTAACTTGTCTTCTGCCTTTTCTTAGGCTGTCTACAAACATGGGATACTATGGACTGTCTTTAAACACCTCCAATCTAAGTGGAAATCCATACCTCAATTGCTTTCTGTCCGCTGCTGCGGAAGTCCCTGGGTACATTGTGTCTACCGTGCTTATAAAGCTCTGTCCAAGGAGACCTCTTCTCACAATCTTTCTCATCATCGGAGGTGGCTTTCTACTTTTAATTCAGCTAATCCCAGAAAGTAAGAATCTTACATATGTCCCACCCAAAATTCAGCAAATGTCCAATAAGGATTGTAATGGAGTTAATCATTTCACCTCTCTTGCTCTCACTCTCTCTCTCTCTCACTTTCTCAGATTTGCATGCTCTAGCATTAACCCTGGAGATGGTTGGGAAGTTTGGCTTCACCATGTCCTTCACTGTGGTGTACGCCTACACGGCCGAGATCTACCCCACGGTGCTGAGGAACGTGGGAATGGGGATGTGCTCGTCAGCAGCACGCATTGGCAGCATCACAGCCCCTTACATCATTTATCTGGGTAAGCCCTGCTTCACATCTTTCATCCACACTCTTAAAACGAATGTGTTGTCCCTTTCTGGACACAGAGATGTGTTAAAATCAACGCAAGTTGTGTTGTTTTCAGCATATTCGTTTTATGAGTGCAGATAGGCAGGTTATGAGGGACTTTGATCCAGTCAGTTAGATAGGGGTGGTGGTAGCATAGTGGCTAAGGGGCTGGGTTATCATACAGTAGCCTGAAAAGTAATAGCCTACTAGGGGAGACTGGCCCTTGTAATAATGGACATGATGTAAAACACTATGGATAAAAGTGTCAGACAAATGAATAAGTAGGCCCTTAATAAAAAGTAAGGGACCTTGGTTGTTTTGAAAGGCACTTTATGAATAAAATTAGGGCTCCAAGTATAACGCTTATTTTTGTTACAAGCATTGATCTAAGTGATGTAAAATTCATCGGATGACAGAAATCAGCAATGATTAGGCTATAGACAATGACAATATCACAGCCCGTTCCAAACAAAACCGTCTGAGTTGTTTGTGCATGCCTTATTTTCACTGTAGGTTCCATCAACAAGTATCTGCCTTACATTCTGATTGGGAGTATGACACTGGGCTCGTCGGTGGTGAACCTGTTCCTGCCGGAGACGTTCCGCCGAGAGCTTCCCGAGACGGTGGAGCAGATGCAGCGGTGCAGAGGGTACGAGCCTCTCCCTTCCTAATGCCTCACCCATTCATACACATGCTGCAGCTTTTGCTACCGCTACTGCTGTTGCTGCTGCTGATAGCCTACTGCTGCTGTTGCTACTGCTGATGATGATGCTGATAGCCTACCACTGCTTTTGCTACTGCTACTGCTGTTGCTACCACTACTGCTGTTGCTACTGCAGCTGATGATGCTGATCATAGCATACTGCTCCTGTTGCTGCTGCTGCTGGTGATGCTGATAGCCTACCTTTGCTGTTGCTACTGCTGCTGTTCCTCTGCATTGTAGCTTTAATGTTATTCTATTGTTGTAGCTAATGGCTCTGTAGCTTAAATGTCATTCTATTGCTGTAAGTCACTTTGGATAAACGACTAAATGTATAAATGCTGATGCTGATAGCCTACTGCTACTGTTGTTACTGCTGCTTTTGAGTTAGGCTCCTGAGTTAATTGCATGGTCTCTCATTAGGTTGTGTCAACAAAAGAAGATAGACAAGTGCCCCGAAGCAGATGACGAACAGAAAAGTGAAGTTGTGAATCAGTCTAAACTGTAACTCTGGGCCCCAACGGCCAACCTGGCATCACTGGAGCCCCCTGGTGGTCACTTTCAATGCTCAGGAGATAATTGGTGGTGATTTCCACACAAACATATCCTCTGCAGACTTTTTAACAGAGTACTTTATATTTTTGTTTTTAATGTCACATGTATTATATAGATGTCAAGAACAAAGCCATTGCTCTCTCAAAATCTCACTCACAGATTTTGCTGAATAACAGATACTTGAACTGCTTTTGTAATTCAATGATGAGCCTCATCAGGGAAACCTGCAAACAAATTGTAAATAGCTATAACTGATTGACTAAAACTCTGCTACATACTTTAAAAACAAAACTCTCCTGGAGTGAGCAGTGATATTGTTTAGACTAGAACATTAAATAAATAGACTGGATAACATTATTCCCAAAAATTCCTATAGGGCATCTGTGAATAGTGCCCTAATAGCAGTGCCATATCTCCATTCTGTATGCCTTCTTAAAGGTGTGGTCAGCGATTGCGCAGGAAGTCACGTTTGTTTATGTTTATGCTTATGTTCATATTTAAATTTATTAGCAGATGCTTTTGTCCAAAAACATTGTACATTATATTTTAACCAAGGACCAAACGAAACACACCAGAGATAAAGTTCACTCCTCCCTTATTTCCAGAGAAACTAATTTTTGTTTGAGGGACAGGCCGCTCCCACTTTGTTTGTTTCCAGTTTTCAGTGCCTGGGCTGGCGTTATTTTTTTACAGGAATGGGCAGCTAACGTATTGTGAGGAAATTATTACTGAATGTGACAAAAAAAATGCTATGCTTGAAATCGTGTACAATCTCTGACTACACCTTTAATGTAATGTTCTCCGCTGCCTTTTTATAAGCTTGTATTTATATACTAAGTCCTTTCATTTATGTGATATAATAACAAATTATACTATACTAAATCAACCAGATCTGGGTTCTAATTATTTTTGTGGACATTCTACTTTTTTCCATTCAAATAAGGGGAGTAAAGATGTGGCAGCCGTGGCCTACTGGTTAGTGCTTCGGACTTGTAACCGGAGAGTTGCTGAAACCCTGACCAGTAGGCATGACTGAAGTACCCTTGAGCAAGGCACCTCACTGCTCCCCGAGCGCCGCTGTTGTTGCAGGCAGCTCAATGCGCTGGGAGTAGTATGTGCTTCACTTCACTGTGGGTTCACTGTGTGCTGAGTGTGTTTCACTAATTCACGGATTGGGATAAATGCAGAGACCAAATTTCCCTCACGGAGTATATATACTGTACTTACTTAAGACTACTTTCATTTACTCTGACGTAACTTTGGTCTCATTATCCACCCTGACTGAGTGGGAAAGAGACACAGACTGAGGAACCCATTGCCTTAACAATTTAGAGCAGATGTTAGTGGGTTTCAAATAACATAGGTCCATATTTCTGTCATAACAGTAACCTTTGTCCAAGTGCTTGCTGTGGAGTGTGGAGAGGACCATTTAATTCACTGCCAGCACAGAGTCTCTTTTAAATAAGCTATGAGGACTTTCATTATAATGCAAGATCAAGGTAAATGTAAATAAATAAAGAGTTATTATCGTGTTTGTAAATTTAATTTGTAAAGTAATTTCCCATTGGCAGATGTATCTCTGCAGACACAATGCAGACAGGGATGTGCACATGTGAAGTGTGAATCCAAATCCTTTTTTCTGCTTTTGCAGGCTGGCCCCAGCCTAATCTGGGTACCCAGAAGCTTGTATGCAGAACGAACAGCCTCAGCCCAATCAATGCCTACAAATCTTTACAGACACAAAATGTTAGTGCTGCTCATGCAGTCTATACGTACTGTAGAGATGGCAAAATATGTGTCAGACTGTGCACACACGTGCGTAAGAATATGTTTGAGAACAATGTTAAATATAGATTATCAACATTTACAACAGGGCAAGGATACCCAATAATTGCCCAAGTAGCTGACGGATTTGAATGGTTCAACAAGTGAAAAAGAATGCTTTCTACTTGCAGTGATATCTGCTGATTTGTTTGAAGACTAGCTTTTCTATGCCTTGTATATAATTCTCTATACATTACATTACATTACATTACATTACATTTGGCAGACAGATTTTTAACTAAAGCGACTTACAACATGGTAAACAGTTTAAAGCTTTTTAAAACAATTCTCCCAACAATTCTAGAACAATATAAAACAATTTAAAAAGTAGAGTACAATAAGAACAAGTGCATCAGTTAGTGCTGTTTTTTTACAGTCATGTGTCAGTTCTAGTCAGCTAGAACTAGTAAGGTTAGTTGTAAGTAGTGTTACGAGATTCTATAGTGTGGTGTAAGTCTGTGATTTATCCCTACAAATGGAACACCTAAAGGTGGTAAATTAAATCCTAAGGGGCTGCCATCATTGTTTCCCTGAGCAAGGTTCTTAAACTCCAATTGCTGAGAGGGAGCTGTCAGATAGTCGCTCTTGATAAGACCGTTAGTTAAATGTGGAATAATGTAATGCAGTGGTTCTCAAACTGTGGTATGTATTCCACTCTCTAGTCTGGAAGTCTCAGATGTTTGTTCATAACAATGAAATGATCCCTTCAAATTCTATAAAAATATATATAACTGATCACTGAAGTGATCAATTTAGTTACATTTAAACTATTTTTTGTCTTTCTGGAAAAAAACAAAAAAAACATGCAAAACAGTACAATGTAAAATATGTGGTTAAATTGGCCTACAGTGCTGTATTTTAATATAGGTCATAATGGTGATACTTGGAGAGCCAACTGTTTTCTGAGGAGAAATTGTGAAGAGTTTGAGAACTACTAATAATGTAATATTTCATTGTTAGTGAAAATTCCATTAAAATGTCCTATTTAGTAGGGGAGAAAAAATCGTTATGCAGTGAATAAAAGTGTCACATTTGGTACAGATGTTCCACGGGTGATCCTAATTGCCACAAGCATGTATGTGGCTGCTGAGCGTTTATACATATATAGCATGACTACTTTAGTCTGTGCTATTTTGATCCATGTCAAGTCAATGAATGTATCAATGAAATGAATAGGCCTACACTAGCCTGGAAGCCAGCCGAACTTAGCCCCACCCTCAAAATTTGAGGTCCGGAAGTTTGGTCTGGACTTGTTCCGTTGTGGAGCAACTATGCTCGAACCAGAGCTGTTCGGAGTCACGGTTCGGACCAGAACTCCTGAACGATTTTGTTCAGAGGTAAAAATGCAACTGTGTTTGACAGAGGACAGCTGTAGGTTACTTGAGACAAACTATTAGCCTTCAGTATGGTATGATGTCTTAGTAAGTGACATTTAATTAAAAAGTGTTTCATTCTTCCCGGTTCTTCCTAAGAAAAACGCTGTTGCTAAAAGGAAGACATTAAGATTTCGTTATCATGTCTGTTGTACAGGATATTGACAGCGCAATAACCAGAAAACAATGTTACATTTGTGGAGAAGAAGAAGGCATTTGTGGAGAAGAAGAACCTCTGTATCGATTGAAACACGCACCATAATCACATCCCAATGGAGCAGTATCAGACTCAAATTCTAGACTAGAATTAAGTATAGCTACGTCAGGCTAGGCCTACACCCAAGTTCTGCTAACATTGCTCAGAAGTCAGCTCAATTGAGACAATTAAGTCTAAAGTACACAGAAGAAAAGCAGGAATCAGTAGAGGATGAGACAAAATAGTTTAGTAACTTGGACTTGGGAACAACACAAGATGTAAGGTACTCACAGCAGGGCTGGATTACTGAACGGGTCTACCAGACCAGCTACCAAGAGCTTAGGGGGCCCTGAAGAACAAGATTATGTGAAATCGCTACTATGTTTTTTACCCCTGATATCTGAATAGGTGAAATAACACGGGTTATGTTATTCACCCCGGATATCTGAATTTAGCCATGCCATTTCTCAAATCTAAATTGAGATTGAGAGTGGGTCTGGAAAGATTTCATTGACTGATAACTTCCAGCAGTGAAATTAAATTTAAACTGGTTCATTCAACTCACTTACCAAATTGCTTCAGAAGAGAAGCAGTGTATGTCTAGTCTTTCTTGGAAACATAGTTTTTAAATGCAGTTGTTTACTCAATTCCAAAGAAAATACACGTCCATATGTTTAACCCTGTCGCCATCAGTACAGCCATTGTGTTGAATGCACTGCTCTATCTTTTATCATGTCAAGCCCACCCCATGCTGATAAGCGATTGTGATTGGATCCCGGGTTTTGTTGGTGATTTGGAAACGGGCATCAATGGGCTCCTTTTCAAACGGACCTGCAGAGCAAATTCAAATTGCTAACAGGTTTGTCTGGGTTTACCCACTCTAATCTGAATGGGCCCCATCAGTCAAATAGCACAGGTATGCTGTGTGATAATCATGCTTTGTAATGTGCATCTTTGTTATCTGTCGTTGCATTATTTGCCCACAGTGGTGAATACCTCTGCATCCTGACATCTGAGAGACTCTCCGGGATGCTCATTTTATATCCAGTTGGTTCCAGTTAACCTAATAAGTTGTGAGATGTTCTTATAGTGTTTACTTTAGCATTAAACTGCCTCTGTCCCAACCTTTCTGCATGTTGCTGGCATCAAATTCAAACATATTTTTTATAACATAGAACAATTTGAGTTTCAACATTTGATGTTGTCTATGTCCATTTTGCTACTAAATATGGGTTTACGTGATTTGTAGATTATTACATAGAGTTGTACAGCACAATTTAGGGACAGTTTCTTAACTCTCATTTATTTTCTTATTCTTGAGAGACTGGAGTCATTGACGTGAGACTTCAAGTTTCAACTCTTTAGTAATGCAAAAGGTTAAACATTACAGATAATTCAGTAGCAGTTTAGATCTGTACACCAGTAACACATAATTTGTGTAGTCACGGTCAAAGACTGTTGCAGTCTGAGTCTATACATCACTGTCAGTTTTACTGCTCTTACACAGTAACTTTAAATATTAATACTAAACTGAAACTGAAGTCATTAATTAAAAAAAACTCAAACAATTACTTTTATACTTATAAAATAATAAAATAGTTCCACTTATTTCCACTAATAAAATATTTCCACTATTTCCACTACATTACTTCTATCTTCAGACACTGTATATGCAGAGTGTATCGTTACATCTCTATTTCTGACTCTTGGTCCCACTCTGCCTTTTAAAACAAATAAACAGGCAATCAACATGTAACTTCTGAACCACATACAACAGAGCTGTAATTTGATTGGCTGTTGAGTATCAACAAGCACAGTTACTGGAATTGATGACTGTAGCATTGAATTGGTTATGATATTCTGGCAGCATATTTTCCTGGACAGTGGGAGACTTCAGGACCTCTTTCTCATGTGATGAATTTCTCTTGCACTTTTTCTTATGTCGCAGCAGTGCAATGGTAATGGCAAAAAGCAATCCGACGGCAATCGGCAATCCGACAAGCCACCGTTTACGTGGCGAACGTATGTCTGAGGGGGAGGAAAAAAAGGCAGTCAGTAAGACATATACACCCAACATATTAAACAAATATGTCCAAAACAGATCTGTAAGCATTCAACTACTGCCACTCCAAGTGCCTTGATCAACTGTAAAAAGGTATAGTGTACAGAATTAACACCAACTCACTTCTTAGCTTCTTGCATATTAATTATAAAAGCAAAGATAAAACACACCAACAATGTGATAAAAGAAACATACCAGATCCAGTAATGGTGACGTTCACTTCAAAGAGCTTCTTGCCAGTCTTGCTGTCTGTGCCTGTGACTAGTCCTCCTTCCAGCACACCAGAGAGCACAGCAGTGTTGTTCTGCACAGACAGTGTCATGCCTCTTGAGGCTTGTGAACGAACGAACACTTGTCCGTTGTCCACGATGAACACTGTCTCTGCTGCTGAACTGCCCCTTGGGGTGAAGTTCAATTTCACCTGATCCAGGCTACACAGGATCATGGAGAGATCACCACCAGCAGCAATGACAGCAAAGCTTGTACAAGCTGTAAAAACATACACATGCAAGTAATTGAAGAGACAGTGTGTTATCAGAGCAGGTACATCCCTCTCCGTCTTCAAAAACCTCCTGAAGACCCTCCTCTCCTTGCACAACTAACAACTGGACATGCTTAATCTAGCACTGACCATGACCACGCCACGGATCTGCGACAGCAACATCTCTCTGCTCAACAACCTCAACAGTTTCTTTGCACAGTTTGACACACAAAACAACACACGTCCACACGTCCACAGAAGGCCACAAGCAGTACGAGTCGGCAATAACACCTCGAGCAGCATCACACTGAACACAGGGGCCCTCCAAGGGTGTGTATTTTTCACCCTGCTGATTCACGACTGCACACCAACCTGCAGCACCAATCACATGGTGAAGTTTGTGGATGACACAACTGTGGTGGGTCTCATCTCCAAGGATGATGCCAGAGGTCAGCCTGGCCACGTGGTGCAGAGACAACAACCTCCTTCTGAATGTGAACAAGACCAAGGAGATTGTTGTTGACTTCCAGAGAGGCCGCACCCAACACCCACCACTGATCATCAATGGTGCTGCTGTGGAGAGAGTGAGCAGCACCGAATTCCTGAGGGTGTACATCCATCAGTGAGGACCTCTCCTGGACCACCAACACATCAGTGGCGAAGAAAGCCCAGCAGCGCCTCTACTTCCTCCACAAACTCAAGACAGCGAGAGCCCCCCACCCATCATGTGGACATTCTACCAAGTCACCACTGAGAGCATCCTGACCAGTTGCATCACTGTGTGGGGCGGGAGCTGCACTGACTACAACTGGATAGCCCATTGGGAAAAACTTATAAACACCCCCCCCCCCCCCCCTCATTCACCTCTGCCCCCAAAAACGCTGGACTCTGAACCCTGAACTATGACTGCTGCCACAAGAAGTTTTCTTCTGTTTTTTGGAAAGTATATATATTTGCTTATTTTACTGTCGTTTTGAAATTTCTTTATCTGTTGTGCACTTTATTTCTTTCACTGTGAGATAGAGATAAACCTTTTTTTTATATTATTCTGTATGTCTTATTCATGTGGTGAAATTGACAATAAAACTGTCTTTGACTGACTTTTGACCCTCTTCTCTATCCTGACTATCCCTCTGTCTTCTTCCCTTGACTTAACTTCGCTTCAACTGACACTTCATTCAATGCGAGTAGTAGGCCTACCCAGAGCCATATAAAGGTACCTTTATATGGCTCTGGGCCTACCTATTCGCCTTATTCACCCGGCGGTCAGAGCGAGGCTACAGGGTACACTTGCCATTACATCTAAGTCCACTGCAAGATGGTGGAGGTAATGCACTCCGTTTGCAAACTGCTAAAAAAAACTCACTGAAGAAAAAGAAAAACAGGCCAGCGAACCCTTCTTCTTTTTCGGTGAGCTGTTTTTTTTGGCAGTTTGCAAACTGACTGCATTACCACCATCTGCTGCACTGAGGTGTAATGGCAAGTGTATGATGTAGCCTCGTTCTGGCCGCCAGGTGAATAAGGCGAATTGCTGCTCTAACAACATGTCTAACATGTACCTCCATTGTTCCCTTTTAGTAAGTCACTTTGGATAAAAGCTTCAGCTAAATGACTAAATGTAAATGTTATATACCCAATATAAATGTCAGGTTTTACAAGGAAAATATTCATTTTTGTCAATTATTTTTTCCTTATTTTTCCTTATTTAAGAATTTGTAGTAGCAATATAAACAGTATCATGCTTACACTCAAGATGTAAGGGAATCCAGGCGGTCTCCTTGCCATCACAAGAGTAAATGTATAAGCCGTCATCATCAAACAGCACTGGGCTGATGGTGAGATTAGTCCCCCATTGCTCGGCTCGGTTCCGAAAGCGCGGTTCCACAGAGCATGTCTCCTCTTTGCAAGTGCTTACATGGCGGTACTCGGCACCCTTCTTGACAGTCCACTTTCTTTCCCCCATACAGGCTGTCATAGCTGTTAATGTTGTATTGCCACCCATCACAGCTCTTATGGGGGTAACAGAGCTGACCACCATAATGGGCACTGCAATGGAATACAGGGGTGTAATCAGTGGTTAAACTATGAATTCTACGATTGTGGTAAAGTGGACCACGTCACAACATGGTCTACCTCATAAAAATAAAAACATGTTTGATAACAGTGGACCTAAACAGTTTCAAAATGTCATACTCCGCAGTGATTAATAGCCTATTTCATAGATGTATTTTTCTTTCTTTCATACCATCTTTCACAGATTTAGTTTAATACTGTGCAATTCATAAACATTACACTTTATTAATCTATTCAATGTTGCTTGTTTTTAATACAAATATATCAGCACAATGTATGATTTCAATCCGTGTTATTTGCTATTGTGGAACTATTTTTTCAGATACCTCACAACAGCGTATAAACTTCCGCTCAATATTTGAGTCTGAAGCATAGACAGTAAAAGAAGGTCCCCTTTCCATTTCCAGTAGTGCAGTGATATCAAGGAGCAATGAGTCTTCCAACAGAAATCAATGGGATTTTACAAAATACAAATATATCAGAAAAGGGACTCGAAGTACTAAATACCGGAATTATCCGTTTCATGTACTGTATGACATCCCCAACCTGCAGTGCTGTGTATGTAAGGACATCAAATGAGATTATGTTACGTCTCCATATGCATAAACAGATGAATTTAAAGTGATATGTAGTATTTTTATTCTATGTATAAAGTCAGGCAGAAAAGGTTACTAATAAATAAGAGACAAAATCACAAATAATACTGTACAACTGTAGGCCTACCCACTTTAACTTTATGTTTAGCGATGAAGAGAGCTTCCTATTGGTTTTTATATTGTCCGTGTCACTATTTGCATGAGCCAAAACTAAAAGACTTGCGATAGGCTAATAACAAACACATTTGATATTGTCGTAATGTCAAGACTAAAAAAACTAACCCGGACTGACTTTAAACAGCTCGGATTGTCACCTTAAACTAAACCATAGAGATGACGGGAACGCGCCACAACTTAGGCAAAAAGGCCATCATTGATTCATTCCGACTTTGGAAATGTATCACTCCCACTGTGAAATTGCTTGAAAATAGGCTACTTGAGTAAAGAGGTTATAGCAGTAGGCTATCCTACACTTTTGCCTGAGACTAGTCTTCTTAATCACAATTTTACTTCTATTTTGCTGTTAATTAATAAAAGTTTTGCACTGAAAAGGCTATGAACAAGCCGCATGCATTCCACTGACATTTCTTTACTTTAGAATTTTCTCTCTAGAAATTTCTTTAGATTACAAATGCAAAAAACAAAAAAAACGTACAGAGCATGAAGATGAATCCGATCACCATCAGCACTGTCACTGTGGGGGGAAAAAAACATATATTAAATCAGGAACCATCTGTGACGCAATCCTTGCAGCAGGACAGGCTTGTCATGGCTGAATCACCTAGCACGGACCACGCCTTTTGTATCAGTAGGAGCAAAAACCCCTTACTGTTGTTCCCACATTCTTATGTCACTCGCCTGCTGTTCAAGTAGTTTATTGTCATGTACTCATAAAAGGAATTATAAGTAATGAAATTATTTTGCTCAAGAGCCAGCTTTAACAAATAAATTCAAAAGTAGTAATTAAAAAGGTATTGTGTGTGTGTATGGTGGGATATGGTGTGTGTGTGTGTGTGAGGGGGGGGGGGGGGTGAATAGGGGGTGAATGAGGCAAGCAAGCAAGAGCAGTGTCTGAATTTAGTTGACTTTGTACTCTGCACAATGACAATAAAGTTGAGTCCAATCTAATCTAATCTATCCCTAGTGACCAAACATCACCAACATTATTGTGTGGCGAATCCATGACCCAAGTCTGGTTTCGGTACGAGAAAGCATTGCCAAGATATGAGCTCATTTCCTGTAACTTTAGTACCTCCTAGTGGTCCAAGGTCACCAAATATATTGTGTGTCCTCGGGATGGGGTCCTAAGTCCATATACCAAGTTTTGTTTCGGTACGCGAAAGCATTGCTGATATATGAGCCTACATCTTGTGATTATAGCGCCCCCACAGTGGTAAAAAGACTCCACATTTATTGTGTGTTCTTAGGATGGGAAAACATATAAACACAGTGGGTGCCTTGCAGCTTCGATGCTTGGCCCCCAATAATAGGAAAA
Source organism: Alosa pseudoharengus (assembly GCF_046254945.1). NCBI lineage: Eukaryota > Metazoa > Chordata > Actinopteri > Clupeiformes > Clupeidae > Alosa > Alosa pseudoharengus. The sequence continues at coordinate 23,042,357 of NW_027468870.1, read as the reverse complement.
TGCACAAACACAATGGGTGCCTACACTGCTTGGTCCCGAATAATAGGAAAGCGTAAATATACAATTGGGCTTTGCTACTGGCCCCCAATAAGTAAAGGTAGAAACAGTAATGATGCTTCGCAGCTTCACTGATTGGCCCCCAAAATGACCGAAATGTGCCAAATGACTTGAGTGATAGGGAGAAAATGTAGTGTTGAAAGCCACAATCAGAATAATAGCTTGAGGATTTTGAAATTAAAAAAGACTATTTTCTTGGATGGAATTGCTCATGAAGGAAGTCATTGGAAGAGGACACACTCAACTATTCATATACGGTGGAATTGTTTGCAACAAATCAGTCTTGACCAATAGGGACCAATTTTAGTGTATAAAAACTGCAATGAGAGAAATAGGCCATGGGAGTTCTAATCGAAAACAAAGCCATTTTATGCGATGGGGGTTTCACATGGGGGTTGTCATTGGAAAGAAGAGCGAATCATTTCAGAATGTGTTGAAACAGCTGATGCAAAGGACATTATGGGATGTGTGTAGCTGTTCAAGTGCTGAAATTCTGCAATTTCACAAATACATATTATATGTTCTAAGGGGTGAAAGTTCACATTTCCGGGATAGAATTTCACAAGTGAGGTGTCATTGGAAAGAGGAGATAGTGTAGTTTCAGAATGTGGTGAAAGATCCCTTGCAAAATCCTTCATGGGACATCTGTCGCTGTTCAAGTGCTGAAAATCTGCAATTTCCCAAATACATACTATATTTTCAAAGGGCCAAAAAGGCCATTTTCCACCATAGAATTTCACAAGTGGGGTGTCATTGGAAAGGGGAGGAAGTGTAGTTTCAGGATGTGGTGAAAGATCCCTTGCAAAATCCTTCATGGGCTATCTGTCCCTGTTCAAGTGTTGAAATTCTGCAATTTCACAAATATATACTATATTTTCAGAGGGGCTAAATATGCCATTTTCCACCATAGAATTTCACAAGTTGGGTGTCATTGGAAAGGGGAGGAAGTGTAGTTTCAGAATGTGGTGAAACATCCCTTGCAAAATCCTTCATGGGCTATCTGTCCCTGTTCAAGTGTTGAAAATCTGCAATTTCCCAAATACATACTATATTTTCAAAGGGCCAAAAAGGCCATTTTCCACCATAGAATTTCACAAGTGGGGTGTCATTGGAAAGAGGAGAGAGTGTAGTTTCAGAATGTGGTGAAAGATCCCTTGCAAAATCCTTCATGGGCTATCTGTCCCTGTTCAAGTGTTGAAATTCTGCAATTTCACAAATATATACTATATTTTTAGAGGGGCTAAATATGCCATTTTCCACCATAGAATTTCACAAGTGGGGTGTCATTGGAAAGAGGAGAGAGTGTAGTTTCAGAATGTGGTGAAACATCCCTTGCAAAATCCTTCATGGGCTATCTGTCCCTGTTCAAGTGTTGAAAATCTGCAATTTCCCAAATACATACTATATTTTCAAAGGGCCAAAAAGGCCATTTTCCACCATAGAATTTCACAAGTGGGGTGTCATTGGAAAGAGGAGAGAGTGTAGTTTCGGAATGTGGTGAAAGATCCCTTGCAAAATCCTTCAGGGGCTATCTGTCCCTGTTCAAGTGTTGAAATTCTGCAATTTCACAAATATATACTATATTTTCAGAGGGGCTAAATATGCCATTTTCCACCATAGAATTTCACAAGTTGGGTGTCATTGGAAAGGGGAGGAAGTGTAGTTTCAGAATGTGGTGAAACATCCCTTGCAAAATCCTTCATGGGCTATCTGTCCCTGTTCAAGTGTTGAAATTCTGCAATTTCACAAATATATACTATATTTTTAGAGGGGCTAAATATGCCATTTTCCACCATAGAATTTCACAAGTGGGGTGTCATTGGAAAGAGGAGAGAGTGTAGTTTCAGAATGTGGTGAAACATCCCTTGCAAAATCCTTCATGGGCTATCTGTCCCTGTTCAAGTGTTGAAAATCTGCAATTTCCCAAATACATACTATATTTTCAAAGGGCCAAAAAGGCCATTTTCCACCATAGAATTTCACAAGTGGGGTGTCATTGGAAAGAGGAGAGAGTGTAGTTTCGGAATGTGGTGAAAGATCCCTTGCAAAATCCTTCAGGGGCTATCTGTCCCTGTTCAAGTGTTGAAATTCTGCAATTTCACAAATATATACTATATTTTCAGAGGGGCTAAATATGCCATTTTCCACCATAGAATTTCACAAGTTGGGTGTCATTGGAAAGGGGAGGAAGTGTAGTTTCAGAATGTGGTGAAACATCCCTTGCAAAATCCTTCATGGGCTATCTGTCCCTGTTCAAGTGTTGAAAATCTGCAATTTCCCAAATACATACTATATTTTCAAAGGGCCAAAAAGGCCATTTTCCACCATAGAATTTCACAAGTGGGGTGTCATTGGAAAGAGGAGAGAGTGTAGTTTCAGAATGTGGTGAAGGATCCCTTGCAAAATCCTTCATGGGCTATCTGTCCCTGTTCAAGTGTTGAAATTCTGCAATTTCACAAAATATATACTGTATTTTCAGAGGGGCAAAAAAAGGGCATTTTCCACCATAGAATTTCACAAGTGGGGTGTCATTGGAAAGAGGAGAGAGTGTAGTTTTAGAATGTGTTGAAAGATCCCTTGCAAAATCCTTCTTTCTTCCAAAATTTTTACATGAAATTATCACGTTATTTCAAAATAACGAAACTAAACGAAACAAGGCCACGAGAGCTCATGGCTGGCATAAATGATAACTAGTGTCTATGAACTTGCACCCTGACTGCTATTACAGTGCTGCTTGATGAGTGTTTGTTTTTGTGCATGTGTGTATGAGTGTGTAGGCTGTGTGTGTGGTCAATTCCCAGCTGACTGAGGAGCAGCGAAGAGGGATGTGTGTGTATCGGCAGAGAGCTGCTGAAAAGGAGGCCGATAGAGAGGTTCTGTGCAGGATAGCCTGCTCACACCATAGACTGTATATGGCTCACACAGCCTGATAGTTCTGCTTTATCTTCTTATCAACACAATAAATAAAACTTTCGCTAACCTGACGCAAGAGGGAGAAAGGGCTTTGATAAATATGCAAATCTTCACGCAATGTGGGTGAATGTATAGACCGCTCTGGCTCGGTAGCCTGCATGTCAGGTCCTCGCTGTCATTTCTAAGGCTGTGGGGAAGGGTGAAAAATCAGTATCATATCAGTATCATGAAATAACGTGATAATTTCATGTAATAACGTGATAAATATCTTGTTAAAACGTAAAAATATCATATCTTGAAATAACATGATATTTTCATGTTATAACGTGAAAATATCAGTATCATGAAATAACGTGATAATTTCATGTAATAACGTGATAAATATCTTGTTAAAACATGAAAAAGATATTGTTATAACAAGAAACTTTTCACGTAATTACATAATACTGAGCCTTTTTATTTCTTTTAGTGTGGCAGCAATAAGCTTCCGTATATAACTGTATCCTACTAGCATTATAACATTAGTTGTTGACTTACCGTATACAACCTGTTGTCTCCACTCTTCTCATTAAGGGTCCAATACTCCAGGGAGCTCCTTTTACGCTGGAGTCATGTCACTGAATCACCTACGAACAGTGTTGCCAACTTAGTGTGATGTCAGACACCCCAGCAACTTTAAAACCTAATGGCATGTGCCGTACTTTTACTCTAAGTGAGTATAGCCTATGCCTGGCCTGTGCGTTATGTTTAGTTTGTGCAGCTGTGCGTTCGCCCAAAGCGTAAAGCTTAAATTCAACTTGAACACTGCTTCTGTGTGTAAGAGAGACTAACAACGACTCTGCACTCAGGAAATTTGCCAAATTCTAGGTGGACAAAACATTAATGACTGTTTTACAGAGCTTTTATTGAGGCTGTCCTTTTCTAGACATTTTTAACAAGGGTGGCCCTAGTGGGGCACTGATTTATTCAAAGGTGGCATGAGGCAACACATCCAGATAAACAGAAACAGGCTCAATATGTATCTCAAATACATTTGTAAAACCACCAACCAAACACCATACATAGGCGGTAGTATATTTCAAAATGAAAACATGGGTAAATCATCATGAATTTGTATGACTTGACTTGTGACTTGCTTGACCCAAGCTATGACTTGCTTGATTGTCACAAAAAATGACGTGCACTTGCTTGAAACTTCAAAAATTATACGACGACACGCCCCCCTAAACTAGTCTGACGAGAAGCGATCTCGTACAAGGAAGTTACGTAATTTCACAAGTCACGAGTTATCACAAACCGTCAGCATGTACAAATGGATCGCAAGTCTACGCAAGCACGTTACACCAGAGACTTTCTAATGAGGAGACACAGCACTCAAATAATCCTCCATAAATGCATGAGGTTTTTAGTCTACGGTGGGGAAGAGTGGGCATCTATGATGCCTCAGTGTTCAGCAGTCATCAGTTGCAGCAGCTTGAGAATATTAGGCCTACATCTATAGGCTATATCTATCTCCCTGGCCCAATAATGTTCTATTTTCTTCATTTCTGAGAAATAAATGGCCCACCACAATATGATGGCATCTTCTGTCAGATTTAAGCTAGTACATTTAATTTAATTACTGTGAAAAGGAAATAAAATTGACATATGGGTTGTCAACAGCTCCTTATCATCGTCTATGAGACCATCTGATTGTTCACTCTGGCGAAAAAGAAAGCCAAAGATCAGTGCAAAGGCTACAGGACTGAGTTCTACAACCCAGCAGCATGGTGTACAGTCTAGCGTATGGTGGCGCCTAGGGGGCCACAGGCCCTGTTGGTCCTTGGTGGACATCTACATGTCCTCCACACTCCACTTGTAAGCCATCATTTAGTCATCATTTAAGGGGTTATGTTTCAAAACTGTATTATACGGGAGAGGATGCCCCCGGAGCTTAGGCTGGCAGGGGCCAGGGCTCTTTTCACGTCTGTGCCCAGGGGCGTAGTGGCTCATAATCTGCCCATGCTCACAGCTCAGGAGGATTCAAGACAGAGTGACAAGCAGAAGAAGAGGCTAAAACTCAGAAACATCTGAGGACAAGGACTAAAGAGACATTACAGTAAAAAATGTCTTTGAAGCAGCAGGTTGGGGCCAATGGCTCCATCTGATGGTGGTATGTGGAAGGCATGAAAACCTCATAGATGCTCCAAATACCTTCTGTGCTTGAGGTCTTGATTGTTAAGAATAGAAGGCTAGTGACATTGAATAATTCAATAATAAATTCAATAATATAATATATGGAGTGTTTGGTTCCAAAACGCTATATCTCCGTTTTTAAAAACATTAAAAAATCATGACTCATGCTATTTAATTGTGTATTTCAGGTAATATCAATCAAATTGCAGTTGTGTTGTTTTGATTAAGTAAAGATCAATCAAATAACAATATCCAATTACAGTTCTACTGAAATTAGGCCTACTTGAAAAACAAAATGTAAATGTAAATTCATTAAAATGGTGGATAGGCTATAGCATTTTGGAGCCAAACTCTTTAGCCTATATATTATATAATAGGCAACTTTCTGACCGTAGCGTTGGTCAAGAATAAATAAATGGGCTAATCAAAAGAGTCAAAGTATACCAGACTACAACTCTTTGTTTATATTTTCTAGCCATGCATTCCTTCACCACGTATAAGATAAGGATTGCTTTCCTGTGACTCCTCCCATAAGTTCAAACGAACCGAAAAGCCCTGTGGAAAAAAAAAGCTAAGTGAAAGTAAAACCAAGTTATCCAAAACAGTCCTTGTGTATCGGGTTCAATGCAGAACATTTACGTACAATGTTGGATATAAAATATGTGCAGTAGGCCCATCATGTGGAATATGAAGTTTGGAATGTCTTCAAGGTAAGCGCGAAATATATTTGTAATGGAAGAGATAGCCTAGGCTACTGAATAAACGATGTTGTTTGTAAGAAAACAGTTAGCTGCGGATCATATGCCAGCAGGGGGATTTAATCAGAAAATATTGGAGTTTTCGCATTTGTAATTAGACTACTGTTTATTCCTGTCCAGGTTGTTCTAAAATAAACAACCCACGACACGTCTAGATTGTGTTACTTTCCCTCATTTTGTGAATTTCTTAGGTTTTTAAATAGCCTATGGACAGTTAGAGAATGTGAAAGCGAAAGTGTTTAGGCTAGGGCTAGGCCTATATAATACCATGTAACGTTGCATGCAGCTCAAGGAGAAAAAAAAGATTTCAATGTGTACTGCCATGCTACAGTATATATATCTTGGGTGAAAATGCACATTATGTCGAGCTGTGTAGCTCAGGCTATGCTTTTGCTACAAATCAATATAGGCTACATTTAATTACATTTAAAAACATTGCACCAACAAAGACAAGGATATTATTTTGTATCCTTAAAATAGCAAAGTGACTTGACAAAGAAATTATTTTCCATCGGTAAAATACTCTTGAGTTCTTAAAAAACCTCACAAAACCTCAACATCTGAATCATTTTCTGAGGGGAAGGCACAGTCCACAATTCTGTCATTTTTTATATTTGCCAGTCAAACAGTCAATCAAATTCTTCCAAACCTCTGAAGTAACATGTTGATTGGCTAGAATATTGTTACATTGTTTCCAAGAGTCAAGTACACACACAGAGAGGATTAACAGTTGGTAGGCTATAGCCTTCCTTTACAAGCAGGGGTGTAATGGAGGCTAAACGCAAGTAAACACAGTTTATAAACCTCTTGTTAGAGAATATCCACCTCTCAAAATAGTTTATTCACCAATTGCAACTTTTAACATTAAAAAATCACACTGTATTATCCACATTCACAATATGTAGGCTACACTCATCAACGCTCTATAGGAACAATTTAATACCACTGGGATTGTTATAAACATTGGACAATAATAACCCCTATTGTCATTAAACATGTTCTGAATGCCTTTTTTAAAAATCCGATATCGCATGGCGCAGTCCACCTTACCGTGATCACAGAATTCATAGTTTACCCACCTCTTGTTTTACTACTACACCCCTGTTTACAAGGACTACGTAAGTTGCATCAACATAGCTCGAACTATGTTTTTTGGGGAACGCCTGTGTTTCGGAACAATAGTTCCACATTGTTATCTTTTTGGGAAACGTACCCCTGGCCTAATCAGAATGCCAGAATCAACCAAGCAACATTACCTTACGCTTGGTGTTTCAGTGTAGCCACATCAATGCACCCACCAACCCCAAAAAATTACCTACATGAAATACGTCTATATGACTCTGCTGTTCCAGTGTAGAAATATTACATGCCTTTGTTGTCTGAGAGTTTCAGTTTGATTTCTGCAGCTTATAGTTATGTCAGCTATATTGTGAAAAGTTACTATGCAGCAGGGTTGTGCAAAGTTCAAGAATGGAATTGAAACTGGCTCTTAAATTCCAATTCAATTCTTGAATTTGACTTGCATTTCAATTGAGGTAGCAAACAGGAAACATAATTGCACTTTGAATTTTGCACAACCCTGTTATGCAGCGTAGCAGATCCAAAAATTAACCTTGACAATCTTTAAGATACAAAAGAAAAACAGGAATGTCATAAAAATGATACTGTAGTCCACTAGTGCAGAAACTAGTCCATTTTAGATAGCGTTATCTAAGCCAAAAACGTCCATTTAATCTTTGGTGTTGCCTTTGTCCATCCAGCTACCTCTGTCCTTGAGTGAAATACTAATCCTATGGCTGGCAAGGGCCTAGCATACCCTAGCTCTGTTAGTTTATTTTAAGACTTCCTCCTCACTATCGGCTCTTCACAGTACTCTTCCTGTCCGATCTCTGTGTGTGTCCTCAAAATAACAGTTCTGGCTCTTGAAATGGGAATGGCTCTTCAACAAACATCGCTGTTGGGCTCAAATAGCATTACAAATAGCCTAACATTATCTTATATTGTGTCTGTAAGGTGATAATTACTGTTTTGTGCAGAGATGTGGAATGTTGGAGGGGGAAAAGAGTAAAACAAATCTTTGCTTTCCAAATTTTGTAGTGATTGGTATTTTTAATCATACTTGGAGTTGACCTTTGGCTTGTCAGAATGTAGTCTGTAGAATTATAAGCTTAATGCACATCTCATTTTTCATAGTCCTTGATTCCCCATCTTTATGGCATTCTTTCCCCATTTCCTTCACACCTTTATTAGAGGGAGAGGGTCTTGGATGTAGGAAAGGAAGAAAGAAAGGTTGGGAGGGAAGATCGACCAACAGAAAGGAATGATTACCCGTCATTGTTGGTGTTGGTTGGTTAATTTTGAGCAGGGAGAATGTAATTCTTCTGAACACCACACGGTGTCAGTAGCAGCCTTTCTAGTTACTTCAGCTCAGCAGACATGCCATCTTTGTTCTTGTAATAGGCTCAGTCACTGGCAGTAGGCTACAAGTCTTAAAGTGTTTCAGGTAAATGCCTCACAACAAGATGATATATTGATGAAAATCTCTTTAAAAGAGGTTATTTAGAGGATACTAACAACTATTTATAACCTTTTCAAGTGTTTTGGCGCCACACTGAGTTTACAATTGTTGTTGTTGATAACCATCAGCCATTCCTCTGGGTCTTATCAGCATATCTTTGGTGGCTGGCAGTCAAGACTTTGGAATCTGTCTGAGGATATCTTTATGTAAGAGATTCTCGAGTATGAGACTCTGCATGCAAAAGGTAACCAGCTCAACTGCCTGTTGACCTCAATAAGAAAAATGGATGACCATGTAGGCTATATATTACACTCACAGCTGTGCAAGTAGGGAAAATAAAGCTTTCAAAATTTGACATTTGACCTCGTCCACAGGTTTTGCCTCGTGCACAAACAATGATTTATGCAGAATGTGTGTGTGAGTGTTTCTGTTGTTGTTTGGCTGAGTCTGGATGTGCCTTTTTTATATATGTCCTGTGTGGTGAGAATAGTCAAGCTGACTTTAGTCGTTCACAAACTTTGGCCTGTTTGTTGTTATACAGTTTTCCTTGCCATGCTGCAGTCCCACCCATATGTCTACTGCTTCTGCAGTTATCTCGCACACATTGCAGCGCCTGAATAGAAGGAGTAACCGGAATGTAAACATGACCCAGAGCCAGGACTGATGACTGATGTATTAGACTATATTAGACAAAAGGAGGTTATAACAGTGACGACAACCTGAATCCCTTAAGTAGCAAAATTGAGAACCGGGTTTATTTATTAGGTTGTAAATCTTGTTGATACCGAATACTCACTACTTCTATGTCAGTATTTGTACTTTTTAAAAAGTATAATGTTTAGGTAGGCCTATGTGTCGGATGTTCATAGACACTTTAGCAACCAGATGGTTCTGTCTCCAGTGCGGCTGTCTGCTGATTTACTAAAATAAAAAGCGCCCCCCTCAGGTCCCTGCAGAAATTGCACCCCATTGGAGAACCGGCGTGATTTACGGGAAATGGCTAAGTTCTCGGAGACGGTTACAGGCATGTGAAACTGTGGGAGCAATCTGCTCAGGCAGGGTTCAACTGAGATAACCATACTTTATGGCTTTCAACTGAAGCCATGATATGTCCATAAAGATTTAGCATTTTATTTAAATATTAAGCACTTCAATGACTTTAATGTTTAGTTTTCACTCCAACAGCAACAACAACAACAACAATAATAATAATAATGTATTGAATTAATTGTGTTTGCATGATGTATTTAAATATTTTAGAGCCTCTATTCCCTGACACATCTGAGATGGAAGACATTGTAATATATGTTTTCCTTTTGGGTGCTGTATGTAGGCTATGCTTAACACTAGTCCTGGCAGTAGCATAAAGTAATGAGGAAAAGGCTCAGTGCTGATTTACAGTAAATGGACACAGCACTGTTGATAGGATCAAAGATCAGCCCTTCTGTTAACAGGTGGTGAGGCTTGTCCTGACACATTATTAGAATCATTGTACATGTGCTCCAGTCTCAGATTTGAGCATTTTCTGTCATGCAGAAACACACAGAAACATTTGGATATTAAAAATATTGATACATGACATTGATAAGTGCAAAATACATGATGATCAGGTAACTATGACAATGGGGATGTGTTTTCTAGCCTACAGATGGGATTCTTAGGCATCTAGTATGCTAGCCTGAGGCATTTACAAATAAATCAAGACAGGCACACAGCCAGGGTAAAAATGCATTACAGGAAATGGACAGTTTACTTTCACCAGTCTTCTAATTCTGTATTCCTTCTTATCAAAATATAAGTAAAAGTTGTGTACGTCACTGCACCCTGTCAAACTGTAGAGTGTTAAATTAACTTGATAAACCAGTTGGTTTATTTGTTACTTTATTCTTCAGTGTCCTGGCTAGCTTAACGTGTCAGACACATTAAACAAGACAGGCACTCAGCCAGGGTAAAAATGCATTACAGGACAGAGACAGTTTACTCTCACCAGCTCCTTAATCCCATATTTCTACTTCAATATATGGAAATATCAAGATGTCTGAGCACATAGTCTAGCTCAATCGCTTAATGAAATTACAATAGAAGCCTTTGCTGAGATGCTTATGGATGGGCTGAGGAGGTTTGTAATGGTAATTGGCCTGAGTGTCACTGGTTCAGTGTTTGTTTATCTGTGCATCGCTGAGTGAGGAATGGATCTTCATTGAAATAAACCAGGACTGATATTTCTGTCCATCTTTCCGATGTCCTCCAGTGGGAATAATGCAATACTGTTTTCTCATGCAGATTCCTTGTTTAAGCCTGAATATTAAGCATTCACCACTGCAACACGTTTTCTGATGGGAGAAATCCCTTGTATCATTCTTAGTCAATGGCCATAAAAAAGCCCATTAACCCCCCCCCCCCCCCCCCCCCACCCCCTGCTCACACACACTCACACACACTTACGACATTCTGCATAAATCATGGGGGGGGTCACCTCACCAGCACCACCACCCCCACCACATCATCCCTTGGTGCAGGCTACAAAGTTCAAAAACATTTCCTGCTAAAGCTCCCCCATCAGGCTTGTTGCAGTAGTGCAACCTTTAGGAGAAATGGTGCCATTTATAGGAAAGGTAGTTTACAGGACACCAACCCTGTTCCTTTGAAAACAAGTTATAGCATACTGTTGCATGCTTCTGTAGGCTTGACTCATCATCTATGAAGGACAGACATACTAAAGTTGGGCCGAGCAAAGTTAGAATGTCTGTTTTTTATTACTTTAGTCAGTCTTTAGAACGGTAGAATGGCAAAATCATTGTACATATATGCTCCACTCACAGATTTGAGCATTTTCTGCCATGCTGAAACACACAAAAACATTGTTTTCCACCCTACAGCTGGGAATCTTTGCCCTGTATGGCAACCTGAGGCATTTACAATGAAATCTGAAATCACAGAGCCATAACAATTTAAAGGGATAGTCACCCAAAAAACCCACGTGACAAAAAACAAGCTGAATGTGATGCCAGAGTGTGTCTGTTTACATAAAATGGGAAGTTACCTAAGGTTTAGGTGAGGAAGGTGAGAAAGACAAGGGTGGTTTTGCAGCAGGTTTATTTGTGGGCTCAGGTGGTGGCTACTAGCACGAGGCAGAATGCCAGGATGACTAACCACAGAACATTATATGATCATTTTAAGTGAGTTGGCACAAGTTACTAGCCGCTTGTGCTGGGCTGGTCCTGAGTCCCTGTTGCTGTCCCCACCCTGCACCCCCCACCCTTGAAAAAAGGAAAAGAAAAGAAATATAAAAATGATGGTGACATTATCTGACATTGTGGATATGACAGAAACTTGAGGTAGTAACAGCTGCCTACTGTATGTCACCACTGGGCTTCTTATTTGCTTGGATGCAGTTTCTTGGCTAATTGTGCAAATTGCCCCCTGTATGGTTTGAAAGACAAGCGCTGTTTTGGCAACAAAATCCAATTGTGAGACCGTCTGGTTTGTGATGTTGCGTTTTGATAGTGCCATTCGAAATAAGGGATACCATTATAATGTAAACAAAGTCTGTACTGCAATGTGAAAAGCCCTATTCAGGAATTTATCCAGGAAGAATTACAGCATTTTTATTTGTAATAAAAGACGGTGTTCACTGATTGTTGTCCCTAGTAGTAACTGGCTTTAAGTCAAGAAAAAGTCTGTTGACATAGTACAGAGTCCTCTCGTATCTACCAATAATAATAATTCCCATGGCCGTGTTGAGTTTCCAGGTTAGTCTTCAGTGCCTTTGGTAGGTCACAGGACTTGAACAGACCTTTAGTTCCTTGCATCCAACAAAAATTTTTGACCTATTTTCATAACTATGCAACTGTTCATATTGATGCAATAATATAATTTAAATCATTATTCATTCTCTGTTCACAAATCTAAAACATTTTCACTGCCGAATACAAAACCAGATAACTCAATTATGAGTAGATTATTAATCGTTTAATGATGTAGGCTAAAGATCAGAGATTGAGCTAAATATTGGACAGCAGCAACCAACAACAAACAGCTAAAATGTACAAATAAAAATAGTAACTGGATAAAAAAAAAGTTAAATGAAAAAACATCACTACAGCAACAATAAGTATAAGTATATATACTCTTTTGATCCAGTGAGGGAAATTTGGTCTCTGCATTTATCCCAATCCGTGAATTAGTGAAACACACTCAGCACACAGTGAAGTGAAGCACTAATCCCGGCACAGTGAGCTGCCTGCAACAACAGCGGCGCTCGGGGAGCAGTGAGGTTTAGGTGCCTTGCTCAAGGGCACCTCAGCCATTCCCACTGGTCGGGGCTTGAACCGGCAACAGGTCCAGAGTGCTAACCAGTGGGCCACGGCTGCCACATAAAGCATTGAAAACAAACAGTGGCAAGGTAGGTCAAACAAGGTCTTGAAGAATATAATCCTGAAAATCTAGATCAGTTACATGTTTGTACCTGCCAAAGTATGGCTGTGCGCCAGAAACGTCAATTCATACCGCCTAATTGTTCTCAGGTGATTGTAGTGAGTGTTTTGCCATTCATTTGTTTAATACCTGCCATTGAGATGAAACTGGATGACAGATGAAAAAGAACGAGTCCTCCCGGGTCTTCAGTTAGAGGAAGACACATTTTTTTTAAACCTGTGTTTACAAACCATACAGAAGACGGTATGTAAATAAAACACTACAATAAAAGACTAATGAATGTTTTCAGTTCTTCTCAAGGGGTTTAAATTAACCCATGAAGAACGCATGAAATTAACACAATTTTCTCCTGAAGGGCTTGTCATCTGATTTGATTCTATGCACTTCCCATACCAAAGCACATAGATTTCCTTTGAACGCATGAAATTAACACAATGTTCTCCTGAAGGGCTTGTCATCTGATTTGATTCTATGCGCTTCCTATACCAAAGCACATAGATTTCCTTTTCCTCATATGCTCAAAGAAGCCGCAAGTCATGGGAGATAGACATGTTTTTTTCTTGTTTGTAAAAACACTGAACACTGAAGATGTATGCTCTTACACACTAACATGTGCTTCCCCCTCTTCCCTCCTCTACCTCCTGCCTCTCTACTTCCCTCTCTTCTCTCTTCTACCACTTCTTCTCCTACCACACTTGACTAGTACTTAATGTAGGCACTCCTATCCTTCAGTATTGACAGATGTATAGTCTCCTCTGCACTATAGCTTAGATGTTATTCTATCGCTAGCTCTGTAGCTTAAATGTTATTACAGTATATCGCTAGCTCTGTAGCTTAAATGTTATTCTATTGCTGTAGCTCCGTAGCTTAAATGTTATTCTATTGCTGTAGCTCCGTAGCTTAAATGTTATTCTATTGCATTATGGATGTGACAGTTTTGCGCGGAATTGCCCTCTTACCTTCATTAGGCCTATCAGCCTATATCAGCCTTTTATTGGGAATTCATTGATCCTGCCTTCCTGAGGCCTATCTGTGGAGGCACAAGCCAAGACTCAAAACACGTTTCTTTCCCCATTATCATCATCCCAGCCCCCAGGTTAGAGTACCGTACAATACTTTTAGTTATGTAATGTCTCCAAGAAGTCTCTCAAAGAATTTGGAGACATGTACCCCCATAGGCCTAGAACTGTGCACACAGATGTACATACCACTGCACACTGCTGAACAAAATCTGTTTATCCTCAGTGTTGTATCCACAGAAACTGGTGACCAAATAGTGATTATTGTTTTGCTGCTGTCAATATTCATACTTACTTTGATCCCATTTTTGTGAGTCATAGAAGTTGATGGAGCTATTGTGGTAATTACCTGCTTGGACCAAAACTGAGTGGAGAGCCCAGTTTACTTGTTTACACCTGTGATTTGCAGCAATAGTGTAATTATAAAACACACACCCACATTTTTGTGGTGCTATGTATTATGAAAGTCTTACCAAACAAACAACAGTATCATAGAAGGGGTAGTTGGCACAGTTTCAAAGGAGGGTGGTTGGCTCAGTTTCATAAGAGGGTGATTGGGTCCCCTATCTAACAGCCCTGTGTCACATTTTGTAAATTTGAGTTTTGGTGTTTTTTGCAATTAAAACGGTTGTGTGAGGAATGACCTGGTAGACTTCAAAGCACTAAATACAATGAATGCTGATTGTGGCCTTGTGTTGCCTTTGCACAGCGGGTCTCACAACAGACCTGGTTTACCATTTTCCCACAAATGTTGCTCACCAAAGACAGTACACAATCTACCTCTGATAAAAAGTGTGTTTGATAATATGTTTTCAATGACACTGGTATTGTCAGTCCTTTTGGTTATGCAAAAAAATTAGGCTGAGGAAAAAAAAGGAGAAACTTCAGATGCAAAATGCTAACTATCAGGATTGAATCCCCTTACAAGAATATCTGATGATTGTGTTGTGCTTTCATGCAACAAGTAGGCAAGCCAATCAGATTAACCTGTTTTTACAAAAACAAATATTGAATTGGCCGCAAACAAGTCGACAGAGGTCTGTCGGTATTGGTGATGCTGGGTGCATCACACATCAGCACATTACACATTGGAGCTACAGATGCTCAACAACCGGCCAGACATTATCAGACGTCTGACTGTAGTCTAGGTCTACGCCACGCTTTACAAATAGAGAAGTAGAGCTGTTGCACCAGGTGACCGTTATGAAGTTGATTCCCACCCAGGCAGCAGGAGGACGAGCTCAGTTTCGTCTACACCACTTCCTCCCTTCACACGGTCTGAGCTCACCACCAACAACAGCCGAGTTCTGGGCCCAGTATAGCTCCCCTATTGAGAGAGATCAACATCTGTTTTAGAATCGTGTGTACTTTTAGATGATGCATGATAGAATACCTGTGGTGCATCTGGGTCAGTGGAACCAGTATTTCCTGTGTAATTGCATTAATTGTTTTGTTTTTTTAAGTCGTGTTTACATTACAAAGGTTGAAAAGCAACAACAACCAGCAATTTGTATTGTTATGTTGCCATGTTTATTTGCTGAGGAATTTAGCATTGCACTATTCTTTTCAGCTAAATTATCTTCAATAGGCCTTGCCCATGACCAAAGAATATTATCCGTCAGTATACAGTGGTATAACTCCATAAACTGTATTTTCATAAAGCCGTGGACTGTGTGAAACAGGTTTCTCCGTATTGTGTAACACAATGAGTAGCATCATTGTGAGCAATGAGTCATTGCAAAGTGTCTCTATGTAAAGTCAGGGAAGTACCAAAATGCTGGTGAACAGGCTTCTAGGGGGTTACCCCATGGGTCTTTGCAATTAGATTGATCAGACAACAACCAGTAGAAGGACCACGCCTTTTGGCATCATGTTGCTAAGGGTGTTGAATGTGTTTTTTTTTTTGCTTTTTGTGAAATTCAATAAACTGCCTCAAGCGGTCCTCTAAGTCTGGTGTTTGTGCACTCATACAAACTCAGACGTTTGTTTGACTTTGTACACATTCTTGGCTCTGTAAATGTGAGATCAACATAGTGGTTTGATCCGAGCCACAAATTATCCCAGCCAATCAACATGATGCTCAAGGAGCTTATCATTTAACCCTTGTAAGGTATCCATATTTTTGTTACTCAGCCAATGTTCCCGGGTCTGGTGGACCCGCCACATCATTAGGTTTTTAAATCAATAAAGCCATAGTCATTTATGTAAAAATACATATCATATGTTTACTTTAACTTAATTACCAATGATAGACATAATTATGATTAATAATTGCCATTTACCCCTGTGAGATCACATTTATAAATATGTAATATTTATGTGTAGGGGGAGTGTACCGTGTGCAGTCATTGAAAATAAGTTATTTTTTATGTTCACAGAAAATGAGCCAAGGCCAATGAGTCTGAGTTTGAAAAAATACACCTTACAAGGGATATGGGGAATTCAAATGAATGAATATTGAATAATAAATATCGATGGTTTAAGAGTAACACAATTGTCAAAGAGTCGTGCAATGGTGGGGGAGCTGCAATGCAAGTAACATCATACCCACCACTGTCAGAGTGCTGTTGTTTTGCTCTTTCTTTGCTAGCTTCAATATAGTGTAATTGAATTCAACTACTGTTTTGCAATTCAAATTAGCAGTGTGTTACTGGATAGAGACAGTAACTTGGGAATACTCATATGAACCTTTGGCAAATTTGAATTTGTTCTGCAGGTCCGTCTGGTCAAGAGGCCATTGCCACTCATTTTCAATGTTCCTAAAACCCAGGCAGCCAATCACAATCACTAACCTGGCACAGGGCAGGCTTCATATGATGACAGAGCAGTGCATTCAAAAGAACCAGTGTCTGCGCAGATGGCGACAGGGTCAAAAAGATACAGATGTGTATTCAAAACCTTTGTTTACAAGATTTCTGCACTTCTGAAATGATTTGTTGAGAGTTTCATGCACCAATTTAAGTTTTTAAGTTATCTTGTGTACCAATTTCACTGCTAGTTATGCCCCTGGAAGTCGTAAATCAATGAACCCTTTCCAGACCCACTCTCAATCTCAATTGAAATGCGGTCTAGTGTCAACGACACAGTACAGCTGACCCCTAAGTCCTTGTTTGACCTGTCAGGACTAAGTATTCCTCATCCTCAACATGTTTCATACATATTTTCTTTCCTCCCTTTCTTTTTCTTACAAAGCATTGGAGACACAGAATCCCTGGGGGGTGGTGGCAGTAACATTTGGTAAGTATGTATTATACAGATGTCACATGATGTCAGTAACAGCCTCAGTTTATTACAAAGTTACTACCTAGGATTATTAAATCATTGTGCATAGTTCTGAACCACTGATTGCAAAGACACTGTTATTTTCTTCTGGTTGAAAATGTTGTTTGGCTGCCAATTCATGCGTTGATGCATTTACAGTAATCCTTTTTTGTTTGCCCTCTTACTCTTTGTGTTTCTTTGTTTACTCAAGTGAATGTTTCTCTTTGTGACTTTCTGAAACAAGCACTTGAATAATATCAGTACTAGTAAATGTGATAAAAAAAGAAATGTAATCTGCAAAAACAGTTAACATTGTAAAAAGATAAGTGGTAATTGTGTCATGTAAAAAAGTTACTTAAAGTTCTTAAAGTTACTACTATTTTATTAACATGCTTTGTATTGTACATCCCCCCACCCTCACTCCCAGTCTACACAAGCTTTTTATATACTTGATTTTGTTGATCGTTTTGGCTTGATCATGGGAGTGAGGATTTAGGGAGGTGAGTGTAACAGAGGCGAACTGAGCTAGCATGCTAGTTGCCGTGTAAATCCTCACACCCCTAACCTTAAGAACACTTCTAACCGCTTAGTTGGAAGTTTGATTGTCATGCCGGTGTGTCTTGAGATGGCGGGTTCAGGGCCGTGAGCGGCGGACGAATTATGACCTTGGTTATACAACCTCACTAATATCCTTAATGTGGTATCCTTTATTGACCTATAACAAATAATCAGCATTCTTTTCTCTGGTTTAATTAGGTAGAGTAGTGTAATTACTCATTTACTTTGGTCCTTATCCAGTTACTGCATAAGGCCGTAGGTGTAGCCTTCATGTTCACCCTTCCACCCACTTGTGATCTGTTTATTTATTGTCATTGCATTAGTATTCATCAGTGTACCAAAATGTGTTCAAAGCCATGCAAAGGAGTCGGAGCAATAGGTGGTCTGATCCTAAAAGTGTTCTATGTTACTTGGTGTTTTAAGCCCCCAACGTCGTCTTCCAGGCAGCGCTGCTTGGAAGGCACTTGACTTTGGCAAGGGTTAGGGTTAGGGTTAGGGTTAGGTGCCTTGAAGGCACTAGGGGGGTTAGGTGCTTTGAAGTCGACGGTCGCAGCGCTGCCTTGAAATCGACGGTGGGGGCTTGAAACACCATTGAGCATTTTATATCACAATCATCCATAGCCAGCAAACCAACAAGATTATCTCGACATGGGTGGTGTACAGACCATGAATGTATCTGACTTGGAATAGTGTTGCTTTTCTTGTAAATTCTTTTTTTCCCAAAAAAGGAGCCATTACGTGTTTAACAGGCTCCCAAGGGTCCTTGAAATTTGTGATGTGTGAACTTATGTAAAGGACTGATAGTTCTCATCATAACATTCTATGAATTGTTGAACCTTATTGTTTTAATGAAATATACACACATTGTCAAGGAGGATATGAGGCTTCCGAGATTGACATTGAAAATAGCCACTAGTCCACTCATTGTGAAACTCAGTCACAGAGTTCCACCCATCTACCCACTTCTGTGCACTTGATTCAGACACTCTGGCACATGACTTACCACCGCTGAAAAAAACCCTCATAAACCTACAAATGTGTTCACACCTTACCTGATGTTTGCATGTTTATGGTATACTATATATGTAAATGCAATGTAAGTGAGACTCTCTTACAATAAAGCCAAAACAGTGAAGCCAGTTTTTTTGATCTGTCTGTCTGTCTCTCTGTCTGAAGACTATGTGTCTGTCTGTCTCTCTGTCTGAAGACTACAGTATGTGTCTCTCTCAAGGTCTATGTGTCTCTCTCGAGGTCTGTGTCTCTCTGTCTGAAGACTATATGTCTCTCTCGAGGTGGAGTTGATAACAAAAGTAGCTCAGCACAAGAGTAAATGTTTTTACATGAAAATGATCAGGTTCTCATCTTGTAATATCTTGCTGAACCCAATTTGAAAATGACTTTAGTTCATTTGATATGACAAAATATATACAACACATGGACTCTAGTGCTCTAAGCGATGCTACGCTTTTTTTAGGCTAAAACATTTTTTGTCACTTGCAAACATCACCTCACAATCCGCCAGCTGCCTGTGTCCTGACACTGTAAAAAAACGTGATCTCTGTGGACAGCCCAGGCTCCAAAAACGGAACTCTAACCTGGGCAAACCTAGCCCATAAAACATAACAAACTGTTCCAGCAAATCACAGACAAGATGCTCGTTTAGCAGAGTTTCAATTGCACGGAAGGGAGGGGGAGGAAGTAGCGAGCTAGCTCTCTGTTTTGTTTGAACGTCAACAGAATTGACGTTACCCAGCACTACTTAGAGCACCTTTAAAGGACCACAATGCAGTTCTTTTACCTTAAAATTACAGCTTCAAACTCATTGTCATGCTACGCTGACTAACAATACGCAGAGAGCTGTCTCTGACCTTGCCAGAGCACGCCTGGAAGGCTTGATATTGCCCATGTACACAGGTGCACCAGTTGTTGATTGGGTAGGATCATGACCCTTTTAGTCAGTTTTTGACTATCTGGGTTACCATCTTTGTGCTAAATAGCGTTGAATATTGATGCCAAGGGACATACAGTAGATATCAGTGCTTGATTGTGTTCCTTTAATGGTTTGGTAATAACATTACATTGTATCAATTGTATCAGTACCATAATGTCATGCAGGAGAGGTAAGGCCCAAGCTATTACGTGATGGCAGCAGCCTGTGTGTAGGGTTTCAGTTATCAGCACTCTCAGGCTGTGTAGAGGCACAACACATGGCACAAACAGCCTTCGTGGATAGTTTTAAGTTCAGAGAAAAGTCAACAATGTAGCCTAACAATTAAATGGAATAATGCAGACATGTTGGTTTAGCAGCTTTTACGTGTGTAAATGTTTTTGTTCTCCCAAACACAAACTGCAAATCAGTGACATGTCTCCAATTTATCCCCCATTGAAACGTTGCCCAACACATAAATGCCTGTGATGCACCCACATGTTTACATTCCTTTTCTTTCTTTTTTCTTTTTTTTTTACTAAACTCTAGCTGTTAACCCTTCCATTGCTGACATTTACTTTTCGTCAGTATCTGTCCTCCCATAGGTGACCATATTATTATTTGTTTCATACAGGCTTCATTTTAGACGTCTATGAAAGATTAATACAGTAACTGTTCGAAAACAAAGGTCATGCAATTTCCTGAGGTTTTTTTGTAAGCCATCAGGTTCTATCTCATCATTCCTCACATTCGGTTGCTATTTCCATATCACTCAAAATCCTGCGTGATACTATAGAGACAATTGAAAGTTTGAAATTATGTTTAAAAAAAACAAAAAAACATAAGTTTGTGCTGTTTAAAAAAACACTGTTTTATCAGCTGGGGCAGCAGTATGCTGAGGGTCCTATCTGATAGGCTTATTCACAATATACCACCATGTAGGTCTACCTTCTTGAACAGGGGCGCGTTTTTAAATTAAATTAGCAACTTTGTTGGTTGCAATGCAATTTCCCATTGCCAACCAACTAAGTTGCTAACAGGTTAGTAACTGGTTTTGGAAACTCGCCCCAGAGTAGTACATACATAGCCAATAAGGCTGCACTCTATTGAAGGAACACCTGTGTCAATGGGCTTAATTGTATGTCGATGTGCAGCTACTGTTACTGTGTTAGGCTTTTCTGCTTATCTAAGCGATTCCATACACGTGGCTGAAACTGCTATGAGGAAGAGTTGCCAAACCGATTGTTTAGTCAGCTTGTGTAGTACCTCATAAACCCCAGCCTATCATCTAGGCATGCATGTATTCATGTCTTATATGGCTTCAGAATCTCACAGTAGAAAAGGAAAGTCTCTTCTCTAGCAGTTGAACTGAATTAGCCTGACCACATACTATAGGTTCCTTTCATGTGTGAACGTTGATACAGATTAAAGGTATATATTCTTCCCAGAGATTAGTGTCTACCTGCAATGTCATAGAGTGACTGTTATTCTTTGGCATTCTCTGCAAAGCTGTGAATATAAGTATCAATCGTCTATCAAATCTTTGGATGGGTTTGGAAATGGTTTGGTAGTGTAGTGGTTAAGGAGTTGGGCTAACATCTAGCATCCAGTAGCCAATAAAGTTGTGGGTTTGATTCCCGACGACAGTTGTGCCCTTGAGCAAGGCACTTTACCTTAAGTTGCTCCGGGGAGACTGGCCCTTGTAATAATTCTCATATGTGAGTCGCTCTGGTTAAAAGTGTCAGCCAACGAAAAAAAATGTATCCAATGGTTCAAGGTTGGACTACTCCCTGGGCGCATTCTCTAGCAAGAGCCTTCCTTTCAAATAATCTTTGCTCCCTTCTGTTGTTCCTCCTTTTGTGTTCAGGCTTTCTTCATCCTTCTGTTCCTGTCTTTCCCTTCAACATTACCATCCAAATCTGTCAGACTATATAGTCAGACACCACACGGTTGCACTTCCTTGATTTTGGAATGAATGCTGCAAAAACTTAAGAAATAAAATATTTCCAGATTGTAAACACCTAGATACTCCACATTCTCCAAATGTCTTAGTTGTGTGCATGTGTGTGTGTGTCACAGTGACATAAAGATGGGGAAAAGCAACATAAAAACACCTATAGATTTACTTTGGACAATTAATGCAATGGATACGTTATTGGTAAATAATATCACTCTTCCCTTGCCCTTTGTTTTTGTTTTGTATACATTTACCATAATTCACTATACATTTGAGTTACATTTAGAAATGGCTCATTTTGCAGTTTAGCAAATTAAAATATTAAAACTTAACTAAACCTTCAATAACACTAAACTAAGTAATTTAACTAAACCTCCTATATTTGAAAACAGGTGCTATGTCCTGCATGAACAGGACACCCAAGAGTATGATGTTGCAAGATACAGACTTGTAGAGTAAGAGGCTCAATTGTGTGAAATTGTTAGACATCTTGTGTACATGTTGCCTTTGGGTTTGCTTTGCACTTCACAGAGCTGTGGAGAAGGTGTAAACATTAACACCTTGCTCAATTGTCATACACTTTGTCTTACACTTCCTCACAAGACTAAAGTAATAGGGTGTCTATAGCACATCAAGACATGTTATGAGCCAGTGTTTTGTGCTCTGTACAATTAAGGATTGTTAGTGTAGCCAGAGTGGATTCCCGGTTGTGGCCTTTTTTACAGGTAGGGGAGGGAGACCAGATAAGTCTTTGTTCTACTTCTGTCTGACTGAATACATTGTTGCCTTTGTGGTCCCATGAAAATGGTAGCATTTTTTTGTCAAAAAGATAAATTAAAATGTAAAAGAAAAACATAGTCAAGTTGTAAAAGTCTGTAAACATTTTTCACATGATGAAGTGTATTTTGTGTTGACTTCAACATTGTTGTACTATATTAGTGTAATATGGCAGTACATTACATAATGTGTGTGTTGAGTCTTCAAGAAAAACCTGGATACGGATTTTACAGAGATTTAATACTTTATTTTGTAAAAATAGAACATTAACATATTTACAATTCACATATCTCACACCCAGAAACTTTATAAATGGTACAAATATTGTTACCTGAAAGAAGGTCATAGGTAATAGTAACGGACAAAGGTCACAGTAGAAAATTTTGGGATTGAATTTGACATATCGTTCCAATTCAGTTACTTAATTTATCAGATCTGTTAACACCAAACTTATAGTAAGTATAGAGTAACAAAATGTATATACAGATGAATATGACAACTTCCTTGATGGATGAGAAAACATCCACACACATCCCCCATACATGATCAGTTGTGTGTGTGTGTGTGTGTGTGTGTAGTCTGTGAACCACAGAACTGCTTCATCACTGGTTCGTTTGTGTAAGTCCATTTGCTAGAGTTTCTGTAGTGTAGCCATACCTGAGGCAGGCAGGTACACGGGGCATGTGAGGAGTCACAGGAGTACTATATACAGTAGCTTAGTGTGGAGTCGGGAGCCAAAGCTAGCAGACCAGCTGTGGCATTGTGTTCCCTACGTATGTCCACATTTCCCCATAAATGGGCTGTTCTTCCATTGCATGTTGAGACACTAGTTCTGTGACGAGCTGGAGTTCAATTTCTTCTGAAAACAAGAATTACAAAGACATAAGATTACATTGAACTGAATGTTATTATGAATAGAGATATGGTTGAGCAAAATTAAGCCAACCTCACTCTTTGAATAAATTTTTTTCAAGTGTGTCAGGCATGACTTTACATGATTTCACAAAAGACTTTACACACATTACAATAGCTACTCAAAAAATACACACATATACCCAGGCTGCTGAACATCACTTTAAACCCCCAAACATATTTTAAGCATGTATATTACAATTTTGCATTTACCTGATGAATCACTCCACTGGCTCTGAGGACTGTGATACGATTCTGTCTGTGTGCTTGTGCTTGTGCCTACTTCATTGCTCAGGAAACCCTTCCCATCAATATCGTTAGCATACCACTGAGCTTGGTCACGCTCCAGTTGTTGTGAGATCTGTAAAGCCAAACAGAATATATATTTTAGACTAGATTGCCAATTTGTTAGTATAGAATATTTCACAAGTAAGGGTATTCCTGACAATGAATAGCACACTGACATTGAAATTAATATTGCTCATAAATTGAACTTACCCCAATGAGATTGAGATCATCATCATAACCTGCAAAGTCAACAAGAAAACATGAATCTCAATTCCACCCTTAATTTGTACAAAAATATTACTGACTGTATGTCTGAAGGTACAGATAATGACAGATTTATTTAAGATGGCTACCTATTGAGTGATCTGGAGAAACCTGGAAGGCTGAAACCCAGTCCGTTGTGTCAGGACCTATGAGTACTTCGAGTCCATCAATATATGGTTTTGTAGGAATATCTGTGTTGAGAACACAATAAAAGAATGAATAACATGGTACATGTCATGAATTGCACTCACACGGTTGTTGTCTATGTTAGCTTGTCAAAATGAGAGAACTCATACCTATATCCTCGGTGCTGTCCACTAAATTATTCTGAATGCTACTGAAAGAAACCCTGGGAGGTTCTTCATCACACATATCCCTGAACTCCCTCTTGACCTGGAAATGACAAAATTCATTTTTAATATATATATTTAGATTTCCTCCACCATCATGCAAAGGAAGGCCAGAGTTGCAAAGAAAGTAACAAACAATGGCAACAACAAAAATGCTTACCTTAATCTTTCTCTTTCCATCCCTTGATCTTGACCTCTTGTCTTTGAAAATAAAGAGGGCTGGATTTAGATGCTATTCTTCTAAAATATTTAAATGTATTGAATTGCCTCATTGTGAGAGAAGTGTGCTCACCTTTCTTTTTGTGCACTTCCGGCAGCATTCGGTAGACTCGCACAGCTCCACATCCCTTGTTGATGCTTTTATCTTTCACCTCCTCGATGTCAGGCAGGGAGTTCATGGCACAGCGGAAATTCGCCTTCCATGTTTTAGGGTCTGCTTGAGTCACACCAGGTTTGTATTTACCTGCAATAAAATTGCATTGCAAAATCGATAAGTTTGCATCAATACCATTTACTGTAAAACAACTAAGTGTAATGCAACACAAAACGGTGTGTTTGCTTTGATGAAGGAATGCTACTAACCGGTGTGGATGGCCCACTCCTTGAAAAGACTGGCATCCTTGTCCTGACACCAGCCATGGCGAGCTGCATGCTTCCAGGGAATGGAAAAGATCATCTTGTCCTAGTAAAGTAGTGAGTAAGATATGCATGATCCTCTTGTTTAAATTCATATGGCATATAACCTTAAGTTTATACAGGTTGACAACAGAAATCAAAGTAGCTGTATGAAAAATGTATTTTGACAATAAGAGATGTACTCTGCATACCTTATCCACCCACTCCAAACCATCGATAGACCTGGATTCGATCTGGCCCTCCAGCCAGGGTCGCATGCGCATTCTGGATACAGGCATAACTTCTGCATAAACATAAATAAATATAAATATATATGCATGTACGTGTGAAAATGTAATAGTGACCTACATGGAAAGGTCTGCATATGAAACGGAGTTTATGACCAGGAAGTAGCCTAACACTGCACATAACAAAGTTTCTCTAACCTCAATTAGCCTAACGTCATATGCAAAATGGATGGATTGCTATCTCAAAGACATTTTCTGTCGCGCGCACTCAAAACAAAACGCCAATTTATTTTAACTTTACTTGGCCATGTTGCAACTAAACATTTCGCAGAACAGTGCAAACATGCATAAAATTACATTTGAAAATAAAAACACACAAAAATCCGCAAGAAGGCAACTTGCAAATGCTCGTATCCCACATAGGCCATATGAAATAAATGTGAAACTTACGGCCGTTAGCGAGCAATGATATTTCCAATTGGTACGGGGAAAATATAATCCACTCCAAGACGCTACTTGCACGACCACAGTCTCTCGTCTCACTACGTCTCACGACTCTGAAGTCCAAATTTATACTCTGCAGCGGGGCTTTCCTATACGCTATCAAAACCAACAGCCCCACAAACCGGTCATTCTACTGGCTTTGGCAACCTCCTCACGCATGCGCATGTTAGTGGAGCGGCGCTCAAACTCAGGCAGGCTGATTTCTCGGAAATCATGCTGTTGTACACCAAGCATGCTACAGACTGTGGTGGGAGAGTGGTGGTGGGTGTAACACCCTGTGAACCTCGTGCTCAGCAGACTTCCTTAAAACCGAAATGTAAACCTTATTACTGTAATCAGCCATTAGGACAAAGCGACTTCCAAAATATAAACTATGATACAATTAAAATAGGACACTTAGCTAGTTTATTATTTAACGGTGCACATCGCCTATTTATATACAGTAGTACGTAATACGTATGTTTACAACTGGAGTGGATTTGGCCATCACCATGCAACCATCGCTTTAATAATGATCTTTAAAAAGACTGTATTCTGAAATTACTTCTAAAAGGTTTGCCCAATATGCAAGAATCTCTCTGTTTCTCCCCATGTGAGTGTGCACATTGCATTGTCTATTTCATTCCCCATAGTGTTCTTATGATGTCACACACTTCATGACTAGCCATGCAGACATTCACTATGCACTATGCACTCATTGACTATATCCTAGAAGTGGCCCATTTCCGAGAAAGCCCTTTGTGATCTTGAAACCTCCGGCAGAGGGCGGTAATGAGTTACTTCACCATACGGCTCTGACTTCACCTTGCCTACCTCTCAGATAGGCTACACTCTTGTTGTCATCATGAATCACATTTTTGTAGACTTGCAACATTTGCTCAGGCTACCTGCTAAACTTCAGAAATGGCAAACTTTCAAATATCTACTTATTTCATCAATAATGTGATACGGACATATATTGACATAGCCTATATGCTGGAATTTATTGTCCACACCCTTTGTTTGGTCCCAAACTTCTGATCTTCAAGGTCGATTTCCATAATCACTATTTTCAAGATTCAAGAACCTTTATTATCATTACATTTTCATGCAGCGAAAAATGTTTTCTGATTTCACAGATTTTGGACACTTTTCACAACTATCATTATGACTTTATTTCATCAATACTAATGTGATGTTGACATGGTGATGGAATTTATTGCCCACCTTTTGGTTGGTCACCAGGAGTAGGATTTATACCTTAGAATTGAATAGCCTATCTTAGCCTGCCATTGTTTACTAGCATTAGGCCTGACCATAGCAGTTTTCTGTTATCCCAAATTTCTGACAACGTTCACAGATGTCATTATGACTTTATTTAATCAATGGTTGCCTAGGCTAGCGTATTTGAGATCGATGTATATATATTTTTGGAGACTTTTATTTTGAAAAGCCCACTCAAACGGTTTTATGAAAAAGAAGAGCTTAAAATTGTTCACTTGAATTTCATGTCCAGTGTTTACAGTTTCACAACTGAAACACAAGTCAGAACAACTTCCTCTATGAGTGGGTATTTGGCTTTTGACGGGTTAGAGATTTAGCCATGTTTTGAATTTCAGGCGAATGTCTATTACTACTGAATGTCGCACGAGGTTCATCGAGAGGGCTGTGCACTTCGGAGTCGTGCCGAGCCGAGAGGGAAGAGTGGGTGTTTTCCTTGGGAATTTCACAAGTCGCGCGCTGGGGGTTCCCATCATGGACATTCCAGGGACGTTTCCTTTTGTGCTCTTTTCTCTTTAGATAGTTAAGAAGACACATCAGTAAAAAAAAATCTTGACAAAAAGAGGTGATAGCTTTGTATGGGTTTGTTTTCTTCGATATGTAGCCTATAGGCTGCTATGCAATGAAATCCTCTCTCAGATCATGTTGAAAGCGTCATAACAAGCTCACTGATCTGCGGCTGCTTCCTCCTTCGACGCTCACAAACAGTGGCATATAGCCTACGAAGCTG
The DNA here is from genome assembly GCF_046254945.1 of Alosa pseudoharengus. NCBI lineage: Eukaryota > Metazoa > Chordata > Actinopteri > Clupeiformes > Clupeidae > Alosa > Alosa pseudoharengus. The sequence continues at coordinate 23,014,829 of NW_027468870.1, read as the reverse complement.
TAGCCTATAGCCTACTGTTTACGACTCTAATGACAATATAACTGTACTAATATTCACACTTATAACAGACAATAGAATAGTAGGCCTATGGCTTGGGCTACTATAATTTCGGTGTTTTCGTTTTAAGCGGAATGACGTGCACAGTCTCAATCTAGGCCTATATTGCGGTTAGTCATTGAGCCAGACCTTTTTGGCAAGTAGGCCTATAGCCTAAAATTAGGAAATATGTGATAGAAATGTTATCGCTAAATTCTAGTTCTAGGGTAGCCTATAGGCCTACCTTGCCAAAAATCTTAAGATGTCGCTTCAGATGTCGTCTATATTGAGTATAAGTAAAATGAAAAGTGGGTTTGTTACATTTACTAAGCCACAAAACATAAAATGCATGTTTTTGTTTCAAACACAATGTTATTATGTTGAACTGACATATTTTGCCACAGCAATGAATCCAACAGAATCATGTCAGATCAATGTGAAGCACCTATGTTCTGAACCAGTATGGCAAATGAACATATGGGATGCCTTAGTGTCACCATTTCATTGTGTTCCCATGAACACTGAGATATTCATGGGAGATATTCACTGTTAGCTGAGTTTGCATGATATTCATGCAGCTAACAGTGTTGTCAAAAGTTTTCATATGAGTTTCTTAAAGAGGGTTATGCTTAGAGACCAGTAGAATTTGGAGCCAAGTTGTATATGTTATGCTTTGAGATGAGCCATGCTTTGTTCCCACCATGAATGCTTTAGGTATTGAGCATGCACAAAGTATCAGTGGTTTCATAGCAAATGGCCATGACTTCAATGACTGCTTTCTTATACTTTGGCTCAGTGTTGTGCGTGAACGAGTTGCTTTTGCACAATTCTCAGATCAGAATTGACATTCTCAAAACTGATTGTTCAAACCCCATATAATCTTGTGCACAATATTAAAGCAGTTTATCCCTATCTTGAACAAATAGCAGTGCTTTAGTATGTCCATGATTTTGTACAAATGTCTGCTGTTTTTTAATATTTCAATTGCTAATGTCATGTTGGTCAAAATACACCATACTGGTTCCCTGCATAATAGTCCAGTGTAAAAAAAATGAAATAAATTGTTTGTGTGCATTACATGCACATGTGTTGAACTAGCTGTAATAACTAGTTGTCATTGTCTATAGCGTACTATGCATATTTTCACTTAGGGGTGTACTCACTTTTTTGCCAGCGGTTTAGACATTACAGTTTTTCTCAGTCGCTTTGGTACATTTCTTGAATCATCCTCGACACTTGCAAAACAGTAAGCGCATTTCTCAAAACAATTCGTACAAATAGCAAAACGCCATGGATTACATACATTTCTCAGATCAGAATTTAATTTCTCAAAACTACCTGTTCAATCTTCAAATAATTGTATCACTTGTGCACATCAGAATAGCAGTTTCTCATTTCTTTGAACAAGTTGCAAATGCTTTGGTACATCCATGCAAATGATTATGTACAATTCACTGCGGTTTCCTACATTATCAATTGCTTATGTCATGTTGATCAAAATTTATTATAATGTCTCTCTGTTGAATAGTCTCACCCGCCACAACATTTAGGCATTAGTTTATAGCATAAGTCTTTACAAGCAAAATGGTTGAACAAGTTGTCATAATATGTCAAGCAAGATGATATTCATTGTGATGCAGATGAGAATTTGTGGCCCAACAGACCGGAACTTCAGGAGGTCTTGGAAGACTGCACTGTAATTCCTACAGCACTAGTTTCCCTAATGAGATTTTGTCCTACTGTATGGTCACATTTCTACTTTTGTTTTCTGTTTTTTTTCTTTGTGCTATGCAGTGCTGTCTTTTCCTTTCTGTATCGTAATGACATGGTCTGCCAACAAATGACAGTACAAACAAGGTGTAACCTACAGTAATTGTCATCAAAACCTTAGCCATAGTTTGAAGCAAAGATTCTATAGTTACAGTTTTTCTCAGTCGCTTTGGTGCTTTTTGCAGATCAGAATGAAAATTCTCATAACTATTAGTTCAACCTCCACAACATTTAGTCATTTGTGCACATCATAGTAGCAAATTCTCCTTCCTCTGAACAAATTGCAAATGCTTTTGGACATGTATCAGTTGCTTTCATACAATTCTCTGCTGTTTTTTAACATTATCATTTGCTTATGTCATGTCAGTCAAAATGAACTATACTTATGGATACTGAATAGTCATTCCCTATAAAACTAATAGTCTTCATTTCATTGCTTGAGTCATTACATACAAAATTGTTGAACTAGTTATCAAATTCTGTTACAATGCTGTAGAATTGCAAAGAGCATACAGTAAAAATGTACGTATTCAGTGTCTTCTCTTCACTTACTCCCCTAACTACAGCAATGTGTAACTTTACTGTAGTTTTCAAATGGCTGTACAAGTAGTGTATAGTGCTGTCTTGAGCATGTTCAGGTAGTGTCACCGAGTTCTGCCCTTTTTTTGCATTGGAAAACACTGAGAGAACTGTCATAATGAAAACATGACAAAGCCATTTGACTATCTTGTTCATAAACGATGGTGTCAAGACTTCTCATTTTGATGACACTGAGTTTCATTGACATGAATACGTGCTTTTGAGGAATGGACTATCCATTTTGAGCAAGTGACGTGCTTTTGCAGGTCATCCACTAGGTTTTGCAGTTTGCACTAATTGTTTTGAGAAATGCACTAACTGCTGTGCAAATCTTAATAGTGATGTGAGAATAGCACCAAAGCGACTGAGAAAAACTGTAAATATAGTTAAAGCTTTATCAATCATTTCTGATTGAAGCACTTGTCCACCACTACCGCTTCGTCACTCCCACACCGATTTGGATTTTGTTTTGCTTATTCACTACACCGCATTATACTGATTTCTTACGCTTTTATTTTCCAATACCATCTCCACTACTGACATTGCTTAACCCATTCTATTTTTTTTTTTCCAGTATATTTTTTGGGCTTTTTGCCTTTATTCCGGCAGGACAGTGAAGATAGACAGGAAGTGAGTGGGAGACAGAGAGATGGGGTGGGATCGGGACATGACCGCAGGTCGGACTTGAACCTGGGTCCCCGTGGGCACTTGGGTTTGTATATGGTATGGGCGCTGTAGCCTGTTGCACCACAGCACCCCCTTAACCCGTTAAGTTCTATTAATTTAATAAATCTAATGTATATATCACTACTACAACCTTCTCTACTCTGTTACTGTGCTCTGAGCCAGGCCTGTAACACATGTTAGACAACAGCAAGGACATGTCAACCAGGGCTGTAGTGGAGGCTAAACACAAGTAAACAAAAACAAAACCTGATATAAGGCAAATTGAGGCAAATCATGGAATCTATGAAACGTTTTATGAGTAGGGTGAAAGTGAATTTAGGTCTCTTGCGTATTCTTTCAGCTGGAACCATAGCAGTGCTGGAGTTGATGTAAGATCTATTCCATGACAACCTTCTGGATCCTTCCCTCTCATGCTGGCTTCTTATGTTCAAATGGTGAACCCCACTCATACCTGCTATATGATGCCGCAGAACATACAGAGCTTTCTACAATCCATACATTACACACACTTGGATTCATTTGCAAACAGTTAAGCACAGTACAGTACAGTGCAGTACTAGTAGATGTACAGCAAAGTATGGCTTAGCCAGCCAATCAGAATCACTGAGATGTCTGCTCGGGCAATCAGGGGGGAGGGTGTTGTTGGCGAATGAGAGGACCAGGCCTTGACCTTGACTGAGCCGGGCACTCGTAAAACAAGCAGGAAAAATGTTCAAATCTACGGCAGATTTGAACACGCCTGGAAAGTCCTTGAAAGGTCCTTGAATTTGATCTTAACTAAGGTGTGGGAACCCTGATTACTTTGTTGTGTCACAAAAAACTATATATCATGTGGTTACCGGTTTCAAGCTATCTGTGGCATGCATGTGGCATGCCCACAAAGTGCCCATTAGACCCATGAATCAGACTGAGTTTTAATCCAAAAGAAGAATGAAGAATGACATTTCAGAGTTAGAGTTTATCCATCTCTTATTAGAGTTTATCCACCTCTCAAAAGAGTTTATAGGCCTACACCTATTGCAATAGCAAATGCAAATGAATGAGTGATGAAATGAATGAAATGGAAATTAAATAAATGAAAAATGTTCCATGTGTGGCCAGCATGTCTGAGGCCGACTCCTGCAACATGACCCTGTTATACAGTATGTGGTTGATTACAGGATACTGAGCTGGGGTGTCTGTCCAGTTGTTAAGTCTGACGTCACGGGCCCAACAGATTTTTCATCAAAAAAAGTTTAGCCTACTAGCGCAGCCAGCCGGTTTTTACAACTTGTAAACCTTTTCACCATCACATCCATTTTAGTGAGGGTAAAACAAAATCACTTAACTTTAACAGAGTAGGCTAATTACTGTAACTCTGCAGCCAGATGATATAATCAAGGGTAATGTCCAGGTTTCCGCAAAAATAGGATTTTATTAGGTTAAGGCAACAAGTGAGTGGGATTACAATTTTCTTAAAGGCTACTTTGAATAGCGGAATTTTTTTTCCATTTTACTGTCTATGGAGAAAAACAAGTGGCTCTGATTTTACTGTCTATGTCTGAAAGGCGTTGGACCTGGAAAGAGAATTATCAGCCCATTGTTGCATCATGACTTAATAACCAAATAGGTATCAATTAAGGATTAAAGCAGGGGCGTCGCTAGCTATTTAAAACATTCGGGGCTGGAGCCCCGAAGTTAGAGTCCTTTTTGTCCGGTGGTTCGGGGGTTTCTCCCCCGAGAGATTTTGAAAATCGGGCTGATGAACATGCAATTTTAACCTACTTTGAGAATGAAAAAAGCGCAGTCGTAATGACTCACGTCACGGCATTCCGAATATTTTGATGTTTAAAGAGCGTGTAAGGAGAACGTCTATTCTGCCAAAGTGCACCACATACAACACCCAAAATATGACATTAAAATAGCCTGTAGAATAAACATCGTTATGCACCTCTGTCAAGTGCAGGTGTGAGCGTTCGTCTTGGGATAAACATTTGGACGTCACCTTCAATTAATGGGCTATGGGTGCCTTGAAAGCAATGCATTTGGGTATTGTGTATCACGAACTTTTGCCCAAAGAAAAAGTTCCATTCTGTCAAAATCAAGCCGAGCATGCATTGCTTGGAAGCCCCCTCAAACAAGGTCAGGTTTACCATATTTACAGCGCACGTGACCATGATTCAATAGTAAATCACGATATATTGAAACTGCAGTCTTGTTTATTACCTCTATGTATTTCAAATGATCACTGAAAGTATAACATTGGACACAATTACTGGATTGGTGAAGGGGAATAGCTTGATGTTAGGTATTATAGCCAAAGTCCGTCTGTGAAAACCGCTCGCTCCTAAATTCATTCAACTCTGCTCAACTTTTGTCGCTTGCTCCGCTCAATAGTCCAGTCATTTTAGGAGAAAGGGTTGAACAAATTGCAACACAAGCAAACGTAACTGATTTTGTATCCTCAATAGCCTATGTCCTGAGTAAGGGGAAAAAAGCCCCGAACAATCCCAATAGGGGAAAGTTTAGAAAAAAAACTAAATATACCCTATTCATGCGCCTATACAGAATTTTTCTCACGCAAATAGGGGAAAAAAATTAACCTTCACATATCACCATGAAAATTACTGAGTTGATTACTTACATCAAGACAAACAAAAAATGTATTATAAGTTTTTTGAAATTGTTTGTTAACATGGGCAAACAGGGCATAATATAATTATGTATAGTGCTAATATGTATAGTGACCCAAAACTAATTGCAACATTTGACAAACAAATTGTCCAAGGCATGGAGGAAAATAATACATGTCTTAACTGGTATTATGTCTCATCTAGAGGGTATATGCTTATAGAAAATATATAGTTTATGGTGTTTAATTTGTTTTCCCTGGACAGTATAGGCCAAAATGTATCCACTTTACACTAGATTCGCCTTTACAGAATAGAGGGCAATGTATTGTGCATGGCATAGAGGAAGATGGGAAATGTCTTAAATGGTGTTATATCTCCTCTAGAGGGTATATGTTTATAGAAAATATATGGTTTATGGTGTTTAATTTATTTTCCCTGGACAGTATAGGCCAAAATGTATCCACTTTACACTAGATTCGCCTTTACAGAATAGAGGGCAATGTATTGTGCATGGCATAGAGGAAGATGGGAAATGTCTTAAATGGTGTTATATCTCCTCCGGAGGGTATATGCTTTCAGAAAGAATATAGTTTAGGGTGTTTAATTAATTTCCTTTAATAGTGCAGGCCAAAATGTATCAGCTGTTCACTTGATTCGCCTATACAGAATAGAGGAGTATGTGTTATGCATGGTATGGAGGAAGATGTGACATAAGTTGATTGATGCTATGTTTCATTTACAGTGCATATACTTTTAGAATATGTATAGTTTTGACTGTTCTATGACTTTGGTAAAACCATCACCCATGCATAGGCATGCATTGTTAATTATTAATCTTAAACTATATTTATTAGTATAGCATTTTTGCCAGATGTCACCACAATAGAGTCACTTGGAGGCTAACTGCAGTTATCCCATCTGCACCCTTCTGTCGAATTAGGACATGATCATGTCCATCTTCAACTTTGCCTTCACAATTTTCCTGCATTCACTAACATAAACATACTGTGCTGTCCGATTATTGTTTTAGACAAAAATTGTGCAAAGTAAAGGGGCATCATACAGGCCCCTCTGATTGGACAGACAGTATATCAGTCAACCCCTGGGCAAGAGGTAAATTACTGTAATACTTGCAAAATGATGGACTGATACTTTAGTGTGATATACTGTATGTTTCAGTGACCTCTAAATCAGATTACGTAAACACCAAAACCACTTTCCTAGGCTGAATAATGCCCAACTATGTGTTTGTACAGATTACACATTGTGAAACACTTACATGCAAAAACACACTTGGCTCTATTTAAAGATTCAACAACCATTTGATTCAAAGGGCCACAATGTAAAAATAGACACAAATTTTGCAACAAACCAGTCTGAAATAAGCCAAAGAAATTCACTCTTTGAAAATAAAAGAATGTTCCTCAACAATGCAAGATTCTAAAATTCCATGTTAAGTTAGATGGGGTCAGATATTCTTTAGAATGTGTATTCTACAACATTCTAATTACAGTTTTGTCAGTATTTGCTGAAGAATAATGCATAAAACAACCCTTATTTTAACATATTTCCACCAACTGGATTTTCATGGTCTTTTTACTATGGTGTAAAGATCACCAATTGAAATAGAAAAATGTGATAATAAATTCTGTTGCAATTAGTTTTGGGTCAGATCTTTGCCTGGACTATTAGCTCCTTTGTGGTATTTATAGGCTACAAATTAACTATACGTAATTACATTATGCCCTGTTTACATTACAAAAATACATTTTTTGTTTGTCTTGATGTAAGTAATCAACTCAGTAATTTTCATGGTGATATGTGAAGGTTATTTCTTTCCCCCTATTCACGTGAGAAAAATACTGAATAGGCGCATGAATAGGGTATAATTGGGTCTTTTTCAAAACTTTCCCCTATCGAGAGTCTTCGGGGCTTTTTTCCCCTTACTCAGGACATATTGAGGATTCAAAATCAGTTAGGTTTGCTTGTGTTGCAATTTGTTCAACCTTGACCGCTATTTTGGCTTAAAATGACTGGACTACAACTCGCTGCCGAAGGTCACATTCGACCGTTTCTTGGAATCATACCAACGTCAGTGAATGAATAAGTCACTGCTATAGGCTACTGTGGTAAAAAAGACTGGCGCAACTACTATACTGTCATGGAAAACATTTTTTTGTTGGTGGTGAAGAATGTGATTCCATTCTACAGAACCAAACGTAAGTGTCTCTTTCTAGTTATTCAAACAAAGTGTCCTTCAAGTTAGTGAGGTGCAGTGGTAGCCTGCTAGCTAACATCAGACCAGCATTGATCAATGTTGTCTTTGAGGGCTGCGTTTCACGAACCTGAGCTGATCGAAATGTCCTCCTGGGTTGCGGGAGATGATGACACTGTGAGTTTTCACTTCTTGTCCCTGCTCTGCCTTTTTTTTCTAAAGAAACTTTAATATCCATTTGTTCTTCTGTACACTTATTATGACCGCCGCGCAGCGAAGCGGGACACTGAAAGACCGGGGTAGACGAAACTTGGTGGGCATGTAACCCCATATGGATAGCATGGAACCATCGTTTTTCGTTTTGATCTGTAGCCCCCACGCTGGACTGCACCCCCGAAAGGATGGTAGGGCAGACACAGTTTTCTGTGAATATCTCAAGAACCGTAAGGTTTAGGAGGACCATTTTTTTTGTATGTTGATCTCAAGGGGCCATGTCAACCCATTCCATAACCACTTATTTCATGTATAGCGCCACCTAGTTAAACACAAAAAAGTAAAAATGAGGTGTTGTAATCGCAGGTATCTGTGACCTAACATAGTCAAAACTGCACGAAATTGGAAGTGTAGGATCATTATGACACCCTCTAAATGCACCCCAAGTTTCGTGGAATTCCGTTCATGGGGGGCCACACAATAAATTAATTTATGTTACTATACACCAACTGGCCTGTAGGTGGCCGGAGACAGTTTTCTGTGAATATCTCGAGAACCGTAGAGCCTAGGAGGTCCACCTTTTTTTGTATGTTTGTCTTAAGGGGGGATGTCAACCCATCCCATTACCACTTATTTCATGTATAGGGCCACCTAGTTAAAAATTAAAAAGCAAAAAATTAGGTGTTTTCATCACAATATCTCTGGCTGACATCGTCAAAACTGCACGAAATTGAAAGTGTAGGATCATTATGACACCCTCCGAATGCATGCCAAGTTTTGTGAACTTTCGTTCATGGGAGGCCTTACAATAAAATAATTTATGTGTACATTTAGTGACCGTACACCAACAAGGATTCCCGGGACACTGAAAGACCGGGGTACACGAAACTTGGTGAACTTGGAAACTTGGATGTAACCCCACATGGATAGCATGGAACCATCGTTTTTCGTTTTGATCTGTAGCCCCCCCGCTGTACTGGACCCCCCGAAAGCAGTTTTCTGTGAATATCTTGAGAACCGTAGGGCCTAGGATGACCAATTTTTTCCGGATGTTTGCCTCCAGGGGTCATGTTAACCCATTCCATGTGCACACATGTGCATAAACAGATACACACGCACACACATACATTCACAGTAATCATACATATGACACATACTCACACAGTAGACATATGTACGCATGCATGCACATGCACATGCACAAACACACATACACAGGCAAACATAGCTATAGCCCCGAATGCCCAGGTCTAACGACGCGCCTGGATTAAAGCATCTCAGTAAATGAGTTAACGCAATCGTAGGAGGGGCATGGGGTGGGTCTGGGTCTGTAGCACATCCTTTCAACAAATGTCTCAGTGAGGGGAGAGGATATGAAGCCAGAGCCAAACGCCATCTTCATCACCATCAAAATGACATGTCTTCAGTTATATTCTCTTCACTCTCACAGTTTTAAATGTTCCTCTGCACAATGGCATACTGTCATTCACACTAACTGTACACAGTGCACACTGTAGGGGCTGGTGCTTCCCTCTTGAGACCATCTAGTGGGCTAGATACAATGACACAAAAGTCATTCACAATGTGATGGTATACCATATGATATGATGATGGTATACCATATATATAATATCATATATGATATCTTAGGGACAAGGTTAAGTTGTCACATGTGCAGACAAACTGCATCTCGAAACCCCTGTTTTCTTTTTTTCATGTAGATTTCCTAAAATGTGTTTTTTTTTCTGAAAAGGAGGAAGTAGCTCATGGTGTGACAGGAAGTGGTCTATGGGAGTGGTGCTGCACATGATCTATCTGGTGAGGCTGTCACATGAGGACACAATAATAAAGCAAGGTACATGCTAGGAAGACACAGGAAAAGGAGGCAAGGGGCTGAGGGGTTCAATATGCAGGTTATTTGAGCAATATGGCACAAATGAGAGGGGGGTTGGTAAGGGATATTAGGTTTAACCAGATTCACTACTTCATTTCACTTCATTTTGACTCTCACGGCTATATTCTCCTGTGACACCCCATAAAGTTGGAGAATACAGTACAAACCAAGGGATTTAAGACCATTCGTCTTTACAAAGATTATTATTATTATTATATACTTGTTTTTCATCAACTTTACCAAAGGTGCCAATCATTCTGGAGTGTACTGTATATAAAACACTTAGAACAAACAAAAGGAAATTAAGATCTACTGATTCACTAAGGAATCTCCTAAGTGGAATGTCCAATATAATGGCTTCATCACGCAACCTCAGTTTATGATTTGCCTGGAGTGCATTTAGTAAGATGGACTGTGGATCAAACATCCTATCCAGAAACACACGGCAAACACTAAATTAGACAGTTGCAAACTATACTACTAACCTGTGATGTTATGTTACCTATTACAAGCTTAGATAGGCTCATCTTCCACAGCGCACGCTCCATGGATAGTAAACACGAATACACCTAAATTCACATAGTCTATCATTAGTTTCCACAAAGTCATTCACCACAACCAGGGATGGGCAGTATTTCTAATACATGTATTTAAAATACGTATTTCAAATACAAAATACTATTTTGTAATTTGTATTTTATTGAGATGATGAAAATGCCTTTGTATTTTGTATCAAAATACTTTAGTGTTGTGTATTTTTGTATTTTCAAAATACTGTAAAATACTTTCTGTGAAACACTGTGATGACATCTATTTATCTATAAAGCACGAAATCTATGTCTCTTGTCTGTCTGTGGCACCCTCGCATGGTCAAGCCCCTGTGATACCGTTCTTGGCCACTAGGGAATTTTGAAGCTGTTTCACACTTGCCATGGGCATGCACATTGCACTAGTCATCACAACACAAAACGCACAGTTTTTTGTATTTACATTGATATAGACCCTTTCAACAATAAAAACAAAAACAATGCTTGAATGTTCTATTTGGTTCCCAATGTACTTCCTCTGCATTAAGATTGCCTTGTGGGGCCAACTATGATGCTGATAATGGAACTCTCTTGAAAGGGTCCATAGGTTGTGCACAAACCAGTTTCAGGTGTATACTACCTTATTGGTAACACTTTACTTGACAGGTGAGTTCATAACACATTCATAGCAGCTGTCATAAACTGCACATAAAGCATTCATGACTGTTTTATGAGACATGACTCAACATTCATACCAAACCTTTCATGAATGTGGAAGACAGAATGACAACAACTTGACAAAATAAAAGTCCAACAATTGCAAAGCAGCATTGCCGTTTTTGTAAACTAGCCTACATTCAGCCGACCCGTATTTGTGTAATGTAAGTATTCGTAATCACTGAGTTTAACACTGGGAGGTAAACTAGCCTACTGTACATTCAGATGACCCGTATTTGTGTAACCTGGAATGGTTGGACATTCCCAGTAGTAAAATATGAGAAATCATCTGCAAAGGTTACATCATAAAACAAATACATTTTTATCAAACAACAATTATTTGCTTGACCATGTTCTGTCTTTTTGGCACTGGAGTAGCCTATTGACAGATGTGACGTGATGATCAGGTAAGAGGTTTGGAACAAAAACGGCAAAGCTGCGTTGCGATTGTTGGACTTTTATTTTGACAAGTTGTCGTTGTTCTGTCTTCCACATTCATGAAAGGTTTGGTGTGAATGTTGAGTCATGTCTCATGAAACAGTCATGAATGCTTTATGTGCAGTTTATGACAGCTGCTATGAATGTGTTATGAACTCACCCGTCATGTAAAGTGTTACCAATACATTCAACTGTGATGAAACTCACCATAAGTGTGGTAGTGATGGTGTTAAATAACTTAAAAGGTTAAAATGCTACCTAGTTTAAAATTCTAAATAAATCATCTATTTGGATTGTTTGTCTTTGAATTATTGTCACTGATTCATAGTGGGCAATCTATTACACCAATAGAGTAAATAAGTATACTTATCACCCGGAGAGAAGAAATACTCTTTTCTGATTGGCTGGCGGGTGGCCTTCAATTCTGAATAACAGGACACCGTTCCATATCAATGCTTATGAATGGTAACTATAACAACCATAGTAGGACGACGGTTGCAGCGCTCTAGAATCTTTTGGTTGCAGGCTTCCCAACAATGGAATCAACTGTAAACAAGCTAACTGTCCATGCTAAAGTTGTACAACAAGCTGAACTAGTGAGCTTCTTTTTAAACAGAACCGCGTGTTTACAGTGGCAACCGGGTGATAAGCGGGATAACGGCCTTCGAGGTGTGTCCAGTTATACGGAATTAATGGACTTGGGCAGAGGCAACTCCCCTCCGCTGCGCGTCGGGGAGTTTTTGCCCCTCGCCCTCGTCCATTAATTCCGTATAACAGGACACCTCGGCGGCCGTTATCCCTTACTTAAAGGTCTTAAAGGCCCTGCCACACAAACCGTTTTTACTTGTATTTTTAAAAATATGTTAGGTCCATATGTGTTTGTGATGAATGTGAAAATGAACTGCTCTAGCCACCGCAAAGAAATAAGCGGAGAAATCAGGCCTATTACAACGCTGGTCAGTCTGACGTGGAATTGATTGAGCTCATTACTATTCATGAGCTCGCCCAGTTGAGACTGCGCCCACAAAATTCATCTAGCTCAGTGACAGTTTTCGTATGCAAGGATGGCTGAACGTCAACAGGCTTGTGCTATGCGAATAGAACTTCAACAATGCATGTTGCCTACAAACCCAGAGTTGAGGATCAAATGGCTCCAGTTTAGTTTTTGGAACAATGCCACAGGCTTCGCAAAAAGGTTAAAGCCTGGAGCAGTAGGCTACCATCGCGGCAGTCTAAGACCCTTGGAATTTAGAGTTCTTGCGGAAGCATTTGCTCAGCGAGAGACTCTGGCAACGAGTAATGATGCATGTAACTTTTGCCCCTTGCATCGCGGGGAACCAATCATATCTGTGTATCTGATATAGGCGGGCCAGAGGCGTTGATCATTGATCGTATAGTGTTATCTAATTGCGTGCAGTGAGATTTTCAAATCCGTGCTTGGTGCCGCCTCTCGAGTTGGGCCATTACGTTATTCGTGGCCAGACCCTTAATCTTTCAGATTGGGTCTGATCCTCCAGGCTAACCAGTGCCCAGTCCGTAAGTAAAACGTTATTGTCAACTCAAGGAAGTGCTGTGTTATACAGGTTTAATGCACTCGCTAGCTTAGCAGGTTTTATGCCCATTCGGACATCAGCACTTGCAAGCCAAGCTAAGTTCATGCCATGAAGCTAAAATGAGTTGATAACAGCTGTCATGTTATGGATGAAACCGACTAGCTGTTAGCCAATCAGAGTCAAGCAGCTTAGCTTGTTGAATATTAATGAGAACTGTCGCAAATCGAGCTGTGTCTTCCTGCAGGCTTTCTATACCAGCTAGAATGGCTTGAAACAAGGTAACCAAGGCATTTTTTCCACAAAAAAATGTTACAGAGTCCATGGTAGAACTTACCACAACTTACCACATTACCACAAAGTAATGAAATACGTGTGGCAGGGCACCTTTAAAGGAAGAGTTCCTTGAGTTACCAAACATTTCTCAGGGCAGAGGTTTATATTGGGATGTCTAACATGAGGGGTCAGCATATCTAATCTGTTGACTGATTATGGAAGGAGTCTCTTGCTTTCAGATGTTTTTCCAGGTAGTGTACAAGTGAAGGGATAGACGAAAAAGGCTTTTAGAAAAAAGTACAGTATTTTGTAGTATTTTGAAAATACAAAAATACCAAAATTTTTTGGCTGCTGTATTTTGTAGCTTATTTTGATACATTTTTAAGGTGGGTATTTTGTATTTTATTTGGAAATACATTTTGATGTATTTGTGCCCATCCCTGACCACAACACCTTGTCATATGTTGGGCTGTAAAGAGTTATCAACGTGAAACCTTGGAACATGCGCATCTTCACCTGACGCAAACCTGCTCCTTCTACACCAGTTGGCTATTTGAATAAATGTGTAGACAAAACCTAAGATTGTCTATTTTTAGGTCGTTAATTGTAACCTGGTTCTTTTTCGGGGAGTAGGCTTGGTCGCCTTGCGGAGACAGCGGTTATGCTATCAGTCCATCCGGTATCAAAGCTGAACGCACTGACGCGAGCTCACTAGCTGTAGTATTACTCAGTGATTCTGAAGACTAATCTCCCAGATAGTCCGAGAGGTGCTGCAGTCGATGCTGCAATTTTAGGCACAACTCCATCCGGCTGTGTGCTGCGACAGCAGACCCAATGAGAGAGAGATGCTTGCATTTGTTCTGGTTTCTGGGTCTATTTGGATTATACTAGGTGAGTCTGGCATTATTTCATCTGAAACATGGGCAATGTGCTGCACGCCCCAAGCAGTTAATGGGAGGCTGTAACCCATCGTTGCGTAGGGTAGCTCAGACCATACGTTACAACCCCTAAGCTTCTCGATTATTCATCTCAAATGATGGGGAATTTCCGTATTTGGCTTTTTATCAGCTTAACGTGGATAACCTTGACAATGTGACATTGGTGAGTAGGCTATTCATTTCCCCTCCCATAGGTTTCCCTTTTTGGCGACACCGCGGCTTTAGAAGGTTAGTAGAATCGCCTTCCTAGCAACATGAGGTGGTTCTACAATTAATCATCCACTTTCACCTATTAAGTGGGGATTATTTGTTATCACAAGTGTCATCATGGTACAAGAATAGGCTACGGTATCTACTTATTAGACTAGACTAGGCTACAGGCCTGGAATTATGGAGGCACATATCTACCACGAGATATGCCATGCCTCGAAATGAACCTGATTTCTCTCAGGAGTGGACTACGTTGGGTTCAGTTCAGTGTAGTCAGATGATCAGGAAATGTTATCACGGCATTTAATTCATTCGATTTCTTGTTTACCGGATTCGGATGCATTCACAGTTCTGAAGTCAGGTTAGCCAATTCACTAAGCCTCTTATAAGCTGCGTCGTCACATAGGCTGCAAATGTACCGTGCCATACGTGCCTTTTGGGTTATTGCACATACGTGGTGGTGACTGTGCGGGTAACACATTGTTATTGTGAACATGTAAAAAGATGATGCTAAAACTGTTCTTGCGAGGCTCATGCCGGCATACAAGGACATGGTTGAAGCTAATCTATCTCCGACATTGTTTCTGTGACGTGCCGCTGAACGAAATAGAATGTCTATCCCTGATTGGTGGAGCTGTCCATTGGAGAGGGGTCCTGAAATACTGCGGCCGGTGCGGTTGAATCCAGGGGAAAACGCAAACCTATTTTAGCCTACAGCATGCCGTAGAATTATGTTTGCGCTTATTTGTTAATTTAGATCACTTGTCGTTTGTAGAAAATACGTACTATGATAAAACAGTATTTCTGAAATCTGATAACGAATCCCGAAGTAGCCTAGTCTATGGCCCGAATGAATGGCAGCCTCGGCATTTTCAGCTGACATTGTAGCCTAGCCTTACTCTGGCATATATCAGACTGGTTCATCTATTATGTAGCAATTGGGCCTTAACAAGGGACAAAGAGGCAAACCTGTTCTCTTTTTTCCACTGTCAATAATTAAGACCCGAGGCTGACGCGAGGTGAGGGCAGCTTCATCTTAATTTTACTCCGATTTATAGACATCGAGTGTGCCATGGGAAAGGAGACAGCAGAACGTGAGGTTAAGTGAAATGGTCTGTTTTTGTAAAGTAATCATTCCACCTGTGACATAGTATTCTAAATATTAAATACCCCTCATTTGGTAGGTATAATTTGCTGTGGATAAGGATCACCATATAAAGTCTACAACTGAACCACAAATCAGTATATTTGGATTACATAGTTCAAAGTAGGACATATTCCCATGACATTGCATTTCTTGTTCAATAAGATCCAGCACTGAATCCTCTAATGATCAATGTTTGCATGCTCCTGGTCCATTTATGAAGTAATGGAAGCATAAGAATATAGGCTCATCAGTAGTGCCAAAGATATGTGAAAAAAAAAGTTGTTGCATTTTTGCAGCCCCATCTTGTGAATTACCTCTGCATATATTTATAATCATCTGTCAGCTTTTGCATACAGACATCTGAGTGTGCATGTGTGTGTCTGTGTGTGTGCATGTGTGCGTGTCTATTCATCTCTAAAATGCATACCCTTGGGCGAGTATAGGTGTGAGTAAACGTGTGTACGTAAGCCGAGACACTGTGTACAGTATCATACATCCAAGGAAAGGAAGCACCATGGTTTAAGGAGGGGGTGGGGGATGGGGAGGGAAGGGAGGGGGGGGTGGAGCATGGCTGGAGCATCTGCTGAGGGTGGTGTGATACGGTGGCCTGCTGAGCACACACTGAGCTTGCGCATTTCCTTCCCTCAGCTCTATGCATGTAAGCTCACAGAGGTGAGGGGTAATGACAGGTTTCCCCGAGGGCAATTTAAGATTTGCCCTGCCCCAGACACCCACGGCACACTGACACTGTCTCTCACGGTTGTCTTTTACTGGCCATTGCTTTGCTTGTGTTTTTTTTTTTTTTTTTTTTTAAAGACCAAACTGCTAGCTTTAGCTGACGTTGGCCATTAGTAGCACTCTTATTTCTTTTATCAGTGCCAAAATGATCACTTGCATTAATATCTGCTACATTTGGCATTAGAAATGGCACTCTGCATGGAAATCTGAAAATAAATAAATAAATGCACGGTGAGTCTTTAGTTTCTATGCTTTTATGAGAAATGGGAGCAGCCCAGAGAGAGAGTGAGAGCGAGAGCGAACGACTTTAAATATCAAGGGCAGTGTGTGGGGGTTACTGTCGTTCATTCGTCTCTGTGCTAATAGTCCATAATCCCTGGGCCAAGGAGCCTAATTGTTCGTGACGCTGTGCAGATGGGCAGAGGGGGGTGGGACCCAGGCACAAGTGCATGGGAGATGTTTCTCCCTTGACATTTTGAGCCAAAGGTAACCTAGCCTTCTCATTCACAAACAGAAGAGGCTGTGTTCCTCCAAGGCTCAACACATGTCACATTGTGACTGGGACAGAGATTTGAATCAAAGCCTTATTGACTCTGCCGTGCAGGACTATCTGCTGTAATCAGGAGGTTTTGGCAGATGATTCCATAATGCACTGTAACACAGAAAATGGGTAGCCTGACTCTTACTTCCTGTATTTGGCCTTTGCTCACTTTGAGAGGTGAAAACTACTACAAACCACAGCAATTGATATGAATTCACATTGTGTGTATTTGTTTATTGATGGGACATTATATTGTGTACATGTAGGGATTTAGGCATTTTGTTCTCTTTCATCATAGAGGAATAGGATGTTTATGTATAGGGTGCATTACCATATCAGAACAGAGGGGATTCCTAACATATCCAGATAGATCTACATACTGAATAATAAGTCTAAGTGTTACTACTACTAATAATAATACATTTGACTTTTGGCGCCTTTCAAACCACCCAAGGTCACCTTACAATAAAAAAATAGAAGTAAAAAGAGTATTAGCTAAAAAAGAATAAAAAGAGTAAAAAAGAATAGAAAGTAATGAAAAGCAACTAGCAAGCTAATGCTGATGGGAGGGGGGGGGGTGCTTAAAGTTTATAGGCTGACTTGAAAAGATGAGTTTTGAGAGTGGTTTTGAACTGTGAAATGGAGTCTATGGCACGAATATGAGGGGGAAGTGAGTTCCAGAGTTTTGGTGCAGCATGGGAGAAGGCCCTTGCTCCTATTGTGGAGAGTCTGATGTCTGGGGTTGCCAGTAATCCTGCTGATGATGAACGCAGTGAGCGTGGGGGTATATAGGTCTGTAGTAGTTCTGTGATATATGAGGGGGCGAGGTTGTACAGGGCTTTGAATGTCATTAACAGGACTTTGAAGTTGATTCGTTGTGATATGGGGAGCCAGTGCAGTTGAATCAGCAGGGGTGTGACATGGTCGGTGGACCTGGTACGGGTGATGATGCGTGCAGCTGAGTTTTGGAAAAGTTGGAGCCGGTGGAGTAGTTTATTGGGGATTCCTTGCAGGATTGCGTTGCAGTAGTCGATCCGTGAAGTCACCAGGGCGTTGACAAGAACTTCCGTGGAATGTTGTGAAAGTGAGGGACGCAGTCTGGAGATGTTTCTGAGGTGAAAATAAGCCGTCCAGCAGACATTATTGATGTGGTTGGAAAATGAAAGGGTACTGTCCAGAATAACTCCAAGGCTCTTTACATGTTTAGAGACTGGTATGACATCCTCCCCAATGGAGACTGATGAAATGTGGATGGAGTGCCAATGAGCAGTAGCTCTGTTTGTTCTTGGTGAACTATAGCTTAAACTATACTAAAGCTTAAAGGCACATCTTTATTGATTTCCTAGGTGGAGCATCACAAGAACCTGTAGTCTTTTTAAAAATGTAAGGACTCTATATTACAAAAATCACCAATAAATTGCACTATTGACATACTGTATCATCATGCACACATTACCTGGTTCTCTTTTCATTGTTGACACATGGGGGTCTTCTGAGTTGATGGAACTTTCTTCTCCACATTGAAACAGAAATAGTTACTGTTCATAACTAGTTTCTGTGATATGTTCTATGATATGTTTTTAAATGTGTTATTACAGAGGTGTAATAATTTGGAGAGACCACTTTAGCATAGTGTTATTACTATTTGGTGCTATATACTATACTGTACATACAGTATATATTTGGTGATTGTTAATATATAGCAGCTACGGAGTCACATGCTGTTATTTTACTTTGTAAAACCATGCGACAGAAAGTAAAGATTATTCTTTTTTGTCTTGTACTTCTAGTGTCAGATCGCTGTTATGCTATGAAGAGGTGGTTTAATATTCATCTCTGTAGTTATCATACATTTTTACAGTCCCTACGGCATAAAGTATTAAATGTTTTAATCAATCACATCAACATCCTAAAATCACAAACTTGCAGCTGTCCACAGCCTTTGAGCAGAGAGAATGAATGATTGATTGAATGAAGTGTTAGTCTAGCGTGGTTAGCCCAGTGAGTAAACCTCATGTAATCTCCCACAACACACCACTGTGAGTTTCCCACCCAGGTTTCTGTTTGTGTCTGCAGTGCGATGGGCTAATGCATGACTAATTTCTCAGGGGAAGCGAGAGACTGTTACTAAGAATTTTACTGGAAGCATACTGCTCCTTAAGTAGTTGAAACATGTATAGCAGATGTATTCTTATGCAGGTGTGTGTCTGTGTGTGTGTAATGTGTGTAGTGTGTGTGTGTGTGTGTGTGAGAGAGAGAGAGAGAGAGAGAGAGAGAGAGTCTTAATTAAAGCCCACCACAACAATTTCTTTGTGAACTTTTTCAGCATGTGTTGAATGAATGTGTGGAATTCCATTCTCTCTCTCTCTCTCTCTCTCTCTCTCTCTCTCTCTCTCTCTCTCTCTCTCTCTTTCTGTCTCTCCGTAGAGCTCAGTTCCACTCTGATGGAAAGGATGCAGGCTCAGGATCTGTTGCGCAGTCTGCGGTTGCCCGAGCTGGATGACCTCAGCCAGTTCTTCCGATCGCTGCCCACCTCCACGCTGGTCGGCTTGGGGGCACTGACGGCCGTGTTGGCCTATTGGCTGGCCACCCGCCCACGCGCCATCAAACCACCATGTGATCTCCGACATCAGTCGGAACAGGTGAGGCCTAAACTCATTCAGTCATGAGTCTAAGAAGAACAGCCCACTAGTGTTGCACTAAACCTGTTAAGATAACAGAAGATCTCTGGCATGATAAAAAACACGTCAGTGTAACAGATAAAAGAAGAAAAAAATACAACTATTATGAGCAAGAGAGACATCATAAAGCACACAAACAGTATATAGTTCACAGTATAGTGGACTATAAACTTTTATTATACGGCTCTTCACAATGCAAGTAGAACACTCCATTGACTTGAAGGGATTTACCAAAGTTCTACCGGTCATTATTTTCGTCTAAGGACCTCTAAATAATGACCTGCTGTCAATGGCAACAGATTTTCATTCAAAAGTGAAGGCAGATGATTGATCAGCTGTGTTCTAAAGAACGTTTGATTCAAGTTCAGCGTGTGTTGCGAACTATTTGTTTCTCAGCAAAAGCCACAACAAAACTGTATGTAAAGAGAGAGACAGATTGTGGCGTTTATTTCTTGTCTTGACTTATTTCTTCAGGACCAAGCAAGACCGGTTCGCCCTGTCGCCCTGTACATTATCCCTTACATACATATGAGAGAGAAACGAGACCGGGGAAGTTAAAACAGAGTGGTGTCTGCAGTCTCTCAAGTAAAGTTTAGGCAGTGTAAACATAAGCATAAGCATCACTAAATGTTTATAATACATATACAGTACAAAACAGTCTTCGTCCAACAAGCATTTAATGTA